>NC_086287.1:92886225-94301644 GCF_963924245.1 Chroicocephalus ridibundus
AGGCATTCCAGTGAGATAAAGATTCTGAGAAGTGGTCAGATTGCTTTGGACCTTTTGGGATCTGTAACATTTCTGAAGAAAGCCAAGATGCCATTGAAGAACAAGCATCTGCTGTTCAAGAACTGTTAAAGCAGTAACAGTCCACAGCAAAGCAAAGGTGGATAAGCTGGCATCACAGAAGCCAGAAATATTCAGGCTATACATCATAATAAACCACAGCAGTGACATTTTATAAATGCAGAAAAATTCACAAATCATTCAAGCTCTCAAAGGGCACAGCATCAGATATTTGAACGGAAGATTTTTGATTTTTCAACTTAAATTATTTGAGAACATCAGTAGAAACGGTCCACGTAGACTAATCAAATACAACGGCAACCCCAGAGAGTTAAAGCAATAGAAATATTCCTCACTATACCTAATCTTACCCTTAGCACAGCATTTTGTAGATGGCCAAGAAGAAAGCAAGCCCTCAGTTGCACCTACTCATAGTTTCATTAGATTATTCATAAACTTCTTTAACACCAGAGTGGCCTGTAGGCTTATTCAATGACTCTAGAAGATGCACTACTCAAATGGGTGCAGAAGAGATTCTTAAACTATTTTTACTCAATTCTGATGTTGCATCTACTCTTTCCACAGCAAAGCATCTGCCTCACAGATGAACTTCTGATTTTCCAGATTAAAACCTAGCTTGTCTCTTGAATTTCAAGTTCAAATAGTAGCCATAACTGAAAATAACACAGAAAATTCATTATTACCTAATGACTAACTGAGGCTCAGCCTGAATTATTCTGTGCCTCATTCTCCACAGTAATAGACATGATCAGGACTGGTATCAGCTACTGAAAAGTGCATCCTTCCCAACATGTGCTAGACAGAAGGATGACAGAATGTCACCCTGAAGCCCTCTACTCCCAGGACTTAACCAGGAAGAGAAATAATCACTTTGACTCAGGCGTCAAGGACTAACATTGTCACAGTATCAGAAGTCATTGCTAGAATTTTAGCCATTATCACATTTTTCCCTTTTCACCTTCCAGCAAGCAATAACTTTTTTTTTCAGCAGTGTGCAGTGATTTTCTTCTCAGCATCAGAGATGTATTAACAGGCATAGATCTTCCTGGGACAGCAAAAGAGAGTTCTAAAAAGCTCTCCAAAACCCTTGATCCATCAAAAAGCACACAGGAAAAAAAAAATTTGCACAACAAAGATCACCTGAAGCAGTTACTTCAACAAGTGGTGTTCCTCTTTCAGCCACTGCTACCTGAAGCAGCTCTGCTACTATCCAAGAAGTCAATACAGAAAATGGCAAATCTGTGAAGCTGGATT
This sequence comes from Chroicocephalus ridibundus, assembly GCF_963924245.1. Lineage (NCBI taxonomy): Eukaryota > Metazoa > Chordata > Aves > Charadriiformes > Laridae > Chroicocephalus > Chroicocephalus ridibundus. The sequence continues at coordinate 92,887,558 of NC_086287.1, forward strand.
CAGTAACTGTTAGCTTTGCTCCCCAGGGACAACGCCTAACATCTAATATAGTAAAGTCTTTCATAAAAATAACAGGACTGATAGAAGTAAAACTTAACATTAAGAATTTTACCAAAAACAGCAATTATATGTTCCTTTTAAAAATAACCAAACAGGACACAGAAAATACATGGTTTAATAGCAAAGTATTTGCTGACTTAGTTTGAAGTGGAGCCAATGCTAAAAATCAATATAGCTAACTACCTAAAGCATAACATGACCTATAATTTAAGGAAACAATGATACAGGATCCGAGGGAATAAAATACTGATTTCTATACCTAACTAGGTATGAAATTTAGGTCATGCATTACACAGGAAAAGTAAACAAAATATAGAAGCAGTGAGTCAGTTAAGTGAGATACTAAGGCCACAGCTAAAAGCCCCCATTGATCACACCAGAAAACTTTTTCACATAATGTTCAGTTTTCAAAGTGGCCAATGATATACTGGGAAAGTCCCACAGATAAATGCCTCTGCCAATACTTGCTTTGGAAGTCTCCATTAAAAAAAGGTTTTTCACAATCATAAACTGACCTCCATGTTCAAGGCTGATGCAGATAACATGTAAGAGTGCACTCAGGAATCGGAGTACTGAAGTCTGGGGGCGGGGGGAGCCAGTCAGCTCCATTCACTCCTGCCGGTTTCATGTTAGCAAGTATTAACAGCAGCTTATTTTGAGGTTAACACCAAGGTCTTTAACACAGTGCAACCCTGCTTGCAAAAATGCTCCAGGAGAAGCTTGATGGCAAGGATACTGCCCTTGCATGCTTAGGCAGATAAGCTGCTATTTCCCAATGCAGGTACATAACTCAGGTTCCCAAATAATTTGAAAAAAATGCATTGTTAACACTCAGGTGTCAAGACTTAAGGTGTTAACACTCATGCGTAAGACTGTTCACTAGGCTAAGTCTGAGCCAAAAACAAGAGCAACCAATGCAAGGGCCTGAAACCCAAAATCTACTGAGACTACAAAAATTAGGAGGAACACGACTGAGCAAACATCATCCTCTTAGTAGCAACAAGCCATTAGTCTGCCCAGCTGCTTGTGAAACCATAGCCTCAGGCGCCAGCTCTGCATTTACTTATACATGCAAATACCTGACTGTTCTCCCACTGCAAGAACAAAATTAAAAACTACTCCTTTTGAAGATCTGAACTCTTCCACAAGGATGTTTAAGGAATGCTCACAAACACACCCAACTTTTCACATACCTAGTAAAGTCCTCAACACTGCTCAACACTTAAGTTTACACATGTTTAGTTGCTTTGTTGGACTGGGCCATGAATGCAACTGAAAGTGTGTGGTTTGTGCTAGAAATTCACTTAGTTACAACAGCCAGGGTCTACCAAAGACAGACAAAAGCACCAGGTGCAATCAAGTCAGGTGTGTCCATGTTTCTCAACAACTACAAAAGGTCCCACACCTACTCTTATAAGAAGTCAGTAAAAAGGTATCCATCTTTAAACACAAAGGGTGAACAGGCAATTTCACGGTGAAATGGGATAATAGATCAGATGCTTTTGTCCTGCGAGACTATTACTGGAGTGAAATGAGGCATGCAGCTTTTAAACACTATGGGACAATCACACCCCTACTACAAGGCTCCATTACAAATTCGGTAGAGCAGATGGACCAAAAAAAAGTCTGGGTTATATTTTACAGATCAAGTAATTTCCACTAAAAATCCTTTGCTTAAAGAATTGTGAATACTTTGTTAATACTGGGAACGTAAATCTACCATAGAGTAACTGGCCTTTAATTACATTGTGCTGTGTGTTTGTCATTCAAGACAGTCAAAAGAAGCATTTGAAAACACCTGGCAACTCTAGTTGGTGCAAAGATGTGCACTCACCCTGTAAGCCAAACAAGGGAAGCTGCAATCTGCAAAGAAGTTTTAGAATTATTTAATATTAGCTAATGCAATGTTTTCTGCCACCACTACACAGTCTCCAACAGTTAACTATATGAGCTCGCCAAACAGCCAGAATATGCGGGTTTCCCGATGAAAAGACATACCAAGTTAAAGTCTGAACTCTAAAGGGAAAAGCTCTCTGTAAAAGGCAACAGAAAAAAGCACAAGTATTAATACAAAAAGAGACAAAACAACAGCCTGTTTCATCTACCTCATCTTCCACGATTTGTTATAGCTTACTGGAGCTGCAAGTGCAACCAGTTCACTCACATTGTGCTAATTCAAGGCACTTTCATTCTCGACTTCTGGTGCATCAGACATATTTCAAAAGAGGCAGATGACAAGAAAGATATTTTATTTTTCCTTCAAAACCAAAAAAAGATATAAAATCATAATTTTACAAACCAATCATTAAAAACATCTCTAAAACAAAAGAGATAACTGCTTATATCTAGACCTTGAAAGAGACACTACTGCTCTGTATCCCAGCACTGATGTGCAAGTATGTCCCTGTTTCTCCACCTGAATGCAACCAAAAGCTAAAAACACATCTACCAGAAGGAAGACTACCTTAACTTCCCCAGAGAATTCAAAGCGTAGCATGGTCTCACCTGCTAAACGAGCCTTTAGCCTTTAATGACACATCTGCCTTTAAAGCATTAATACTATGTTGACTTTAAAGCTGCCATATTTATGTTGCCAGTATATGGGTGGGAAATTGCCCCAACGGGACCAGCACATACAGTTGGGAGGTAAAAGACAGTCAAAGAAGCAACTCTAAAATCTGCTGAAGTATAATCCAAGCAATGATACCATAAGCCTTTCCCTGGTAGAATGGTTCCTTGCCATTCTTCTGCAACAATTCACAAATTAACAAGGTTGGCAGAAGTAATCTGAGAAGTCACAAATTCACCAAATTTAATTTCCCCCTCCTTCCCCTCCTCAATATCCACTGAAGTAATAGCTTGAGTGTAATAAAATTACTTATGGTAGAAAAAGTAAGACGCTGGAAAAGAATTTATAATATGCATGAAAAATGCTCACTTTCACTATTTATCATCACAACTTGGCAGGTCTTTAATTAAAATTAAGATCTTACCCTTAAGTAATTGATCTTATTATTTCTGGATCACTGCAGCTATTTACAAAAATCCTGAAACCCAATATTGGCCAGAACACCTGTTAGAAAGTTTATCCTTTCCAATGCTTATTATTGGATACTCATACCAACAAGACCAAAGGAAAAATTCTCTTTCAGCACGAGGCAAGAGCAAGGAATTTACATGTTTGCTCATTACAAAACCCAAGCAAAGAAATACACATCTCAACCACATCAACCTCTTTTTCCTAGATTTAATACCCATTTCAAATCTAAATAGGGAATAACGTTAATTCAACTTGCTCCAATTCTTTTGCCAAAGAGTAAAATCAAATTCTAGTTTAAGCATGACAACGGTTCTCTTTTCAACAGACAAACTAGATCTAGCATTTCTATAATAAGATTCTGTGGATTCACAGAAACTCTTATCTATATTCTCAGGAATAAACATACTTTTTTTTTTAAAGGAGAAAAAGGGCTCAAGAGCAAGTAGTAAAACCGACTTCCCAGTATTTGACTATAGAAGATACTATAGACTACACAGGTCCCTTTACCAGAGCACACTTAAAAGCATCACAGGCACTGCAGCACTGAAGTCCATAGAAGAATCAGAGCTTTACCCTGCTAGAAAGAGGTAGTGCTGTACCAAATACCCAGCTAAAAGATGACAGGATCACAGTTTTAGCAATTCAAACATTTAAAAAAACCCCATACTAAACCAAATGGCTAAATACTTCCAAACAAGGATGCTGTTCAGTACCTTTGAAGTCAGACACTGGAATGCTTGTTAGGTGTGGTTAACTCCGGCTGCCTCTGTTTTTCCAAGGAGGATCTGCATACAGCTTGTACACTGATTCAATTAAAACAGTTTGAGGTCTAGTACAGTTCAAAATGTCCAACACCTTACATCGCACTTTTTTTTATTGCAGAATAACACACCTGTACTTTTCTTCCAGAAGAGATGAGGCCTACTTCAATGTTCCTTAACTGACAACTAAGTGTTAGAAGGCAATCAGTAGGAAAAAAAAAAAAAGAGTAAATAAAAAAAAAAGTGAAGTGGAACACACTCTTAAAACAAAAACTTCATTCAGCCTGTGCAAAAAAAAATGGGAAAACAGTTCACGGAAAAAACAACATCATTATTAGCTCAACACAAATTTTTTGGCTGCTCTGTCCCTGATGTTTGGATGTACAGTCCATTTCCAAAGCGAACTAATTTAGGTTCTTAAATTCAAGTTCATCACGTAACATATGATTAGGCAAAGTGAATTTGGTGGTAATTAATACTGTCTTCCAAGGATCCCTTTATATGTTGAGCTTATTTCTGAAAACATTGCAGGTTTGAGACCAAACCATTTTATCAGAGTCACAAAAACTCTCAAACAAGAATACCAGTAAGAAATGAGCCAGAACTGGAAGCCTCCCTTAACTGGAACATCAAGAGGCACGTGTAATCCGCATTGCCTCAAGTACTGTGAATACTAAAAGGACATGCAAGGATTGGCACATGTCACCATCTGGAAGCTACAAAACCTGCCCCTACAGCTCCTGAGGTTAATTTCATGTGTTTTTGAAAATGAGATCATTCCCGAGATAGCAACTACTGATATCAGTGAGTAAACACCTCTAATCCTAGCTAGCAACTGCTGTTAACATGGTAATCTACTAATGCTATGAAATACCTTCAATGGGTTAGGAGGCTAAAAATTAGTTTTTTCATGACTTATTCAATCCCTACAAAGCTAGCATAAAAGCCATAAAGGCATCTGACACAGATCACTTAATAGCTAAATTGCTTAACTCGCTGAGGACTTTAAGGACTCAGTTTCTACCCAACAAATAATTGTTTTTTCCAACTCATCATTCTACAGATTTAATAGAAATATCTGAATATTTCTGAAGATTGTGTATGTAACTTCAGTCGCCTGTAGCAAACAGTGCAGAAAGGTGAAGTGGACCCCACAGAGCATCGGCTCTACACAGCTCCCAGTACATAGTCTTTAGTTATTTCTAAGTTTTAGATGAGCCTGGGGAATTAGCACGGGTGAAAAATAGCATCTTATGCTATAAACTTGAAATAGCCATCGGTGCAGTATTTGGAAGCTGACTAGACAAGAGCCATTTTCCCATTCACAAGATATCAACCTGAAAGAGCCACATAACTACAGTGTCACTGACTCTTATTCCCTTTCAGCTGCAAACAAACTGTAGTCAGACCCACCATTCGTGACCCTGGTTCTGCAGCTGAAGCCACAACCAGGTCACTGCATTAAGTGAAGAGCTCTTGTCAGCCAGCTCGCAGAGCATTATCTTATTTCCCTGTTTTTACAGAATGATCTCAATGAGTAGGTGAAACAACTCCAAGAAATACAACGTGACAGACTCATGAATAACTTCTCTAGTTCTGGAGGTTATGTCCTCAGTGTTACTAACGCATGTAGACTTTTAGAGAGGAAAAAGTAAGCCCACGCAGAGATGCATATTATTATGGCTAGATGGGTGCCAGTATCCAAGTAGGTCCTGGTATGTCATTATCTACAAGACATAAGCCTAAGGGGTTCTTTAAAGACAGCATCACTGCAGCCTCTAAACAACCAAGAATGAATAGAAACATTAAATTTTCACCTCTAGCAAAAAGAGACGTTAATTGTCCTAAGTCGTACACAACAGAAGTCTGAACGGATAGTTCAAGATGTTGGGAGACAGTTTTGGGGGGATTTCTCCCTTCTCCGTGGGTCACAAATTCAGTAGTGGCAATTTGCCTATCAAAGCACCTGGATGGGTACATGCAGAGCAGGAGACATTTGGCTACTGGTTTTCACGTGCCCTAATGCTTCCAGCTCCCCCTCTTCTACGAAAAGAGCAGCAGTTTGCAGCTCTAAGCACTATACATCAGCACAGAAATGAGCTTTCAGATGCTAGGCTCTAAATGCTGGCCAGAAAACCATTCTATCTCCTTCGTAGCAAAGGTATAAAAGCCAGCTGAACAGGCACCTTAAGGTGCTAAACCAGCTTGAAAACTCAGTTGCATCATTTCCGGACCAAAATAAGACCATTATGGTTAATCCCAGAAACAAGAGGTTTTAAAGACCTGATTCTTTAGATATATGCCTGGGCTTCATTTGAAGACAATTTGCACTGTTTCGATTTTTAAAAACCACCTTAGATTTTATGCCTGCAAGCAAAAAGTTTGAAGAATCCACAACTCAAGTCCTGCAAGCGTTGGCACCATTCAAACCCAGCAGAAAATACAGGACAAGACTAGGGGCAGAAATGATCACCTTGACAGAGACTAAAGCAATTGTTGTAGAAAGGGCAGTGTTCTCCCTACTTAGGGCAAGGAAACTTAATATTCATTTTGTACTATCAAGGAGAAACCACAAATCTATTAATTACTGACCTACTTCAAGCCAGACACAGCCACCTCTTCCTGTAAAATTAAGATTCATATAATCCAAGAATAATCTCGAAAAGCACAAGTTAAAGCAAAAAATTATTGGCAGCTGTTTTGAGCCTCCTTGTAGTCAGCAATTGCAGCAGACAGTAAAAGACAACAGCAAACAGCAGTGGTTTGCATCACTAACCAACTTCAAATGTGTCCACCTACGCCAAAGCAACTTTAAGGATCATGAAGTGTTTACAGTAATTTTGTATCAACTATTCAGTCTCTTCACTATTATACAACAGTTATTTTTCAGCAATTTCTCTGTTAGATGTGAAAGAGATAGGAGATGGGAAAAGGACTGCAAGCTCCAATGCTGTGGAAAAAAGCTGTAGCTAATATCAAGTTGGGTCATATTTTAATAGGACTGAGTAAGCAGAAGCAGCACGTTTCCATTTGTTTCTGCAAAGAGAGCAAAGAGTACGGTTCAACTTTTTTGTTGCATCTCCCTGAATAAACAAGTTAATGTAAATCATCAGGAATTGTAACAGGACTCCTAGTTATACAGAAAAACAGATAGTCACACACGTTAGTCCCTATTCCCACACTCAGCACAAGGGAAACGCCGAAGGATAACTAGCCCTACTCACAAAGAGCTCCCTATTCGCAGGCCATTACGCATCCCCTCCATTCCAGCTTCCAAAAGTTTCTCAGGACCTCAAGTGGCGACCACTTCTCCAGCTCATTTTCTAAGGATGAGCTCAAAGAGGTTCGCGCTTGAGAATTTAGGAGCAGCATCCATACAACGTAACACACAGCGCTGACTTCAAGTACCAGCTTAGCGTAGGCTCGAGCTGTAGTAAAGCAACACGAGTGATGAGAAAGTGCTGGCTCCAGGGAAGAAATTCTCCTCCAATTCTGAAGAGGCCGAAGCAAGCGGGACTCTTGGCAGGCAGCAGCCCAGCGCAGCTCACTTTCTCTTGACATCTGCATTGGGTTTTTTTCTAGGTGATGTTACAACACAAGTATTGTCACAACATAACTTGGTAACATCACAAGATCTAAGTCCACAGTGTTGGAATTTATTCGTGCATATTTAAACGGGGCCGAATGGAGAAAGACATTGTTTTTTTTCCACTTGCTTCATCCAACTCCTGTTTTAAGCCAACTGCTTACTCTAAAAGTAGCAAGATTACCCAGCTATCAACATTGAAAACATTTAACAAATTTAAAAGAGGAAATCTGCATCTGTTCAAACAAAATACATATTCCAGAAACTGTGAATGCAAAGTCACCTTCCCCCCCCGATTCTGTACTTAGCGACCAGTATTCTTCAACACCAATTTCTTTAAAAAAAGTATATATTTTTTTGAAGAGACAACCCTTCAATAGGTTCAGAAGGAAAAAGACAACCCAATAATCAAATGACTGTCCTGTATGCCTTATTGCCGGCACAAAAAATGGTAGGATGGATTCTCCGTCCATCTTAGATTGACATAAATAGTGCCAGAGTTTTCCAGCTACATAAATCGTGCACTGTTCGTGAAGCTTTGAAAGCATACTGTAAGAAACGTTCCTGCCTGCATAATTTTATCTTTTTTTACTCATCTTATTTTGAGAAAGCTTGTATATGATTTACAGTCTTTCCTTTCAAACATAGGGTCCGTGCATCTTTTGAATAAGGGAAGTTGCAAGTAGTTAAGTATCTGAAAGGAAGCTTTTTCTGGTTTCAATCATACTCTTCTACGTTCTGTGCGAAATATTCTTTTTCCATTTATATTTTATTCACGTAGAAGTTTTAACTGAATAAAGGGGCATTCCCATACCCTGTTCTTTCTCCTTAAAAGAAAACGTCAGGAACAAGCACTGTTTAAAGACATAGGAAGGCAACATAAAGAGAAATACGAAGTTTAATAATACTCATCTAAATTTTATAAGTGGCATTCAGAGAAACACAAAATTGGAAGGAAATTTGTATTCAGGAGAAGACCAAGCATACATTTCTCTCTCAATCTGAAATTCAATGTCAACTTAATGGAATCTATACTGAGCCCTCAGAACCAGCTTTATTTAGGATACTACTCCAACATAGGGATTTTCACAGTCTTTAGACATAAACCATCTTTCCCAATAGAAGGGTAATGTAGTTATTTGCTGACTGAGTCTGTACATCCCCAAAAGCTACAGCCTGTTAACTGATGACATGCACCCACTTAGCTGGTACTTAGTTTGAACTTTCAAGCAGGTTAAATTCAGTCTAGAAGACAGTCCGACTCCCTAATTTGTGGCAGGCTAAGAGCACTTAAGCAGTCAGTAACATATCCAATTACTAACAGCACCTCTTAAAATGTTACTGTCCAGCTTAATTGCTGGCAATTGAATAAACGAACAGCAAGTTAAGAACAGTGAACCACTGACACTAGGATCAATACCCAAGAGATTCTGGGTGACAGGCAACCACAACATTTCTTTAGGTTTAGTATCAGAAACTCAAAGTGTTTGCCATCACGTCTGTCTAAACAAAACCCAAACTCACCAAGATGCCTTTGCCACTGGGCAGATACTCCCAAAGCTGATCCCCCTTTCCAACTTCTTCCAGGGAAACTTTTAAACAGGTGCTTACTCCCAAATCTAGAGATATTACACGTTTGTTTCCCCTACTAAATCACTGGTCTTCCATGCAACTGGCAGGACCGTCCCCTCAGCAGATGCACTGCCAGAGGCAATCAGTTAAGGTCTATAGTGCTGCCTGTTGATCAGCTTGTGAACCCCTTCTCACTTAAATATCATGAGCCCATAAAGACTCCCCTCTTTGACCACCCCCATCATCAACCAAGCAAGCGATCTCTGCCAGTCTCTTAGGTCGCCATTTATCACTAAAACGCCTGTACTAAAAGAAAGGTTTAAAATCAGAGCTGAAGACACAACCCCAGGCCGGTCAGCAGTGCCATTACGGTGTGCAAAAGCAGGATACCCACCTTATGGCAGCCAGGATAGGTTGCCATGGTGTTGAGGGTAGAGGTGCTGGGATTCTTGCTGGTGCTGGCCATGATGTTCTGGATCTGGGTGAGCTCTTGCCTCAGCACCTGTTTCTGGTGGAAGCTGAAAGCAGGGTGGTTGGACGCCATGGTGAAGAGCAACAGGAACTCATCCCCTGTGCGGCCCTCGTTGAGTTGTAGCCCATAGTTGTTGATGACCGAATCGATGTGGGTGAGGGTACGGAAGAGGACCCCGGCCGCCTCTCGGTGGGCAGACCCGAGCAGGGCGAGGGAGACCAAAAGTTTGCTGCGTACCACCTCGTCCGTCAGGTTGGTGAGGCTCCCCAGGTCGGCGGGGTTGTTGGCCTTGATTTCGGAGTCGCGGAGGGAGTGGTAGTCCTTGCGGGCCAGGTCCTCCAGGCAGGCGCCCAGGAAGCGCAGCTCCAGCGGGATGCAGAGGTCCAGGAGGCCGCAGAGGAACTCCACGCGCTGCGGGGAAGGCAGCTCGGAGAACCAGCGGTACACGCCGTCCCGCTGCAGCCGCGGGCACCGCTTCTCCACCATGGTGCTTCGCCTACCCCCGGCCCGGAGGGAGCACGCCCTGCTGGGGGCAGCGCCGGCGAGGCCGGGCGGCAGCGCCCCAAGGGGGGCCCGCAAGGCCGGCGCCCCGACACCCCCCGAGCGGCCCCCTCCGCGCTCGCGCCCCCCCGGCAAACCCGCCCCCCGGGGGGCGAGGGGGCAGCCCCCGGCGGCGGGCAGGGCCGGGCCGGGTCCCCCCCGAGGGTGGCCGCCGGCGGCGGCGCAGGCCCGAGGGCTGAGGCGCGGCCTGGCCGCGGGGTCCCCGCCCGGTAGGGCCCGGCGGCCCCGAGCAGGCCTCTGCGCTCCCGCGTCCTTCCTCACGGGGCGGCTCCTTCTCTCAGCCGGGCGCCGGCTGCCGCCATCCTCCGCGCAAGCCCGTCCCGCCGCGCTGGGCCCCGCCGGAGCCGCCCCGCCGCGGCCGCCGCCACAACCGCGGGAAATAATCCCTCGCTGGAAGGCAGCGAGCAGGCGGAGGGGGACCGGGACACCGCACGCGCGCGCGCACCGCCGGTCCGCGGCGGAGGGATCCCGCGGTGAGAAGTCCCAGCCAGCAGCGGAGCGGGGGGGAAGAGAGAGAGAGAGAGGAAGGAGCGATGGAGCGCCTTCACTCCCGGCCTGACCCTGCGGCAGGCCCCGCCCACCGCCCTGCTGATTGGCCGAGCCGTCTACTCGCAGATGGGCATTGGCTGCCAGCGCGCTATTACCCCCACCCCCTTCCTCCCGTACGGGAGCGAGGTCTAGGGGGGGCTGTCAATCACCAGCTTTTATCTCCCCTTTGCCCCCTCCCCCGGCGCTGATTGGTCGAAAAGACGCCTAAATAGGAGAGGGGCGGGACCCACCGCCTTTTGTCTGCGGTCGTTCGCTGCTGGCGGGTGTGGGGTTGTCCTGAGGCGCTGGGGTCGGGCCTGAGGGAGTGACCCATCTGCCCTTAGGGCAGAGCTGTGCCTTCCCCTGCAATGGGGTGGCCCCGCAGAGGTGCTGTAGTGACCTATTTGGGCCTGAGGTTCCCGTGTCACCCCCCTCAAGGCAAGGGTTGTCCCTGTGGCCTGGCCTGGGCCGGACTGGAAAGATGCCTCCAGGCACTACCCTGACTGACTTCCAAAGTCACGTTCCACCAACTTCATTCTCTCCTTTGTGGCAGGCGCGTTTGCAGTTTGTCCACTGATTCAAAGAGCGCTCCCCATGCTCTTTGCTAATTCTAGTGCAGTACATGCCTTTTCCCTCACTTTTCTGTCAAAAGCATTCTTGCGGAACCTCATGGCCTAGAAGAGGGAATGGCTACCATGCTGTCTTACCTTAGCTGTTGTTTTAGGATGGCGAAGGGCCCCAAGGATGGAGGGGAGGGGTGCCGTGCGGCGGGTGCATGATCCCGAAACCCCAGTGAAGTGTTTGGCACCAGCATTGGCCTGAGCAGTCACCGAACCAAGCCCCGCTCTGCAGCCGGAGCCGTTTTGCCTGTTGCCTTTCAGATTGTCTCTAAACACTGCGTGGGAACAAAGGAGATGCTAAAGGCCTCTTAAAATTGTACATTTTCTCCCTCCACATTCCCATTCTCAACCATGATTCTGGCTGACAGCAGTGTAGCGATGCACGTTTTGAAGCAGTTTTATCGTCTTCAGATTTGCCAACGGATGGCATCCAGCAACCAAGAGGCAGATGCATTTCTTTCTTTTATAATGTTTTTCCACGGCACCGGGCTGTTTGTCTGCTGTAGCCCAGTAGCCAGCCTGCGCACCAGCTCGATAAATGGTACGGGTGGAGATCTTTAAGTAGAGCAGGCCAGGAATAACATTTTTAAATGCAGCCCCAGGCAGGCAAAGGATGATTCCAGACTTGATTTTTATATGATTGTAATCTCCTTGGAAGATGGACCGCGTGTTTTATTTTAGCAAGTGCAATATTGCTGCAACGCAGATAAACAAAAGAGCTAGCGCTGATGTTTTTATAAGCACAATTGCATTTTGTCTTGAGTTGATCTTTATGGGATGCACACGATGCCCGAATGCGGGCTGCTTTCTGTCACATGAGTTGTGTGAACACTCCTCTTGGTACCGTATAAGAGAAAAAGGCTTATTCCTTTGGGTGATGGTTTATTGGAAATCTCATTATACACCTTGCTAAGATGAACTGCTGCACCACAAAAATTCCAAATGCTGGTAGTTTATCCTTTTTTATTTCCCTGTGGAATAGCGTAGACTATCAACTGCCTTTATTGAAGTCCTACTGAAATGCAAGGGTAAGCAGTCAAAGGACGTTTACTGGGGTTGCATAATGTCATATATTGTAAAGCAACACAACTCTGCTTCTGTCTTGAAGGCTCCTGCTCTGAGAGGGTCCTTGAAAATCCCACAGCCTCTCCGTGTCCTTTCCTTTCAATGATCCGTCATTGAGTGCAAACCATATGTGCTTCCTTTTCCTGCCGTGCCTGGTATTGTCCATCGGAGGAAGGGACGTGCGGAAAACAGAGGAAGGGCTCTCAGTCCCTTAGGAAAGGTTTGCATTGAATTGCAGCACGGACCAGGCAGTAGGCATAAGGACGCCGAGTTCTTTGGTGGCCTTTCTGCTTACATTGGTGTCTTTAGCCCAGCTAAACCCATCCTGAAAGGACTACACTGTGCTCAAAGTCAGGTATCTGATGACTACCTGGTCTGTAGCACGCTGAAGGTTTAAACTTTTCTGCGTGGGAACCAGGTCTAAGCCTGAGCCCAAATGAAAGTTTGAATGAGAATTTTGCTGCTGAAGAGTGAGTCTGTGGTTTACAGCCAGAGCAGAAATTGTTTGCCTTCAATGCCAGACAGTAAGACAAACTCTAATCTGAAGTGTTGTATATGAACCGGGAGCTTTTCTCCAATTAGAAGTGGCTTTGGGTGAAGCCTGAGGAAACCAAAAGGAGCATGACATATAATTTTGTCACAAGCCACCAAGAATTCCTGGCTAGCCAGCGGGCAAAGCAAGGAACTGCCCTCAGCAAGATAAATCAACTTTGTAAGAGCTCATGTTTGTGTTGCCCGAGGCAGCGGGTTGTGAGTGAGGGTGGGTCTGGGGTGCCCGTACAGCCATGTCCCCCGAAAGAGCATAGCTCTCTGGGCACCAAAACTGGCTCCTTGTTTCATCCCCAGATCATCCTATTTCCTGCATCTTCTCCTTGTAAATTCTCCTCATGTGTGTTTGAGACAAACAGCTGGGGAAGGTTCCTTGTCGGAGTAATCAGTAAACAATAACAGAGAGTGCAGTTATTTTCTGTTTTCATATTTTCAGCACATGCAGAAGCTGTCTCAGTCAGGCGAGAGGAGAGAGTCCATTTCTTCAACACTGGATGCCTCTACTTTAGTTCTCACCTTCCATCTTGAGATTCCGAACTCTTGTCCTTGGATTTCCTCAATCCTGTTTAACCAAGGAGCCCGACTGAAGTCATTTTCCTTTATGTCAGAGCAAATGTAGCCAAGTCCACAAAGATAATTTCTTCTTTGTGTGAATTTGACTCAATGCATCATGGAAAGTTGAAAAGCAAATAAAAATTAACTGAAAGAAATCAGTGTGAGGCGGGTAACTGAGTCCAGTGCGAAAGGAGCTATTTTGGTTTTTTATCCACAGAGTCAACAGGAGATGAGAATCTCCACCTGTTGAAATGAGAAGGGGAGCTTTGTTTAGGAGGCTGTTGGTTAACAGGCCAGTTGAGTTACCCAGATCTATCTCATGTCCAAAGCTCCCAGCCCGCAGGACTCCTCCAGAGGAACCTTTTCAGAGCTTTTGTCTATCACCTTTTAAAAGTTTTCCAGTTCCTTTAGGAGGCTGTTCAATGCTTGTCATTAAATGGGCAGAAGCTTTTGCATGTTTGGCATTTTTGGACGTCCTAAACATGGCTTAAATTTTAGCAGATTCTTCTGCCAGAAGTTCAACCTGGAAATACTAAGTCTTCTCCCAAAATGACTTGCAAAGCCACAGATGAACCTGCTGCTGTCTTGGTCTCACAGGGTATGAGCTGCGACGGGCATCCTTCCCTCACGTGGGTTCCACCCAAAGCCAGCTTTCCCCCATTTTGGAACTGAATGCTGTGCCAGGACGATATGCTGAGAGAAAGCGTACTTCTGTATATCGATGTACGTAAAACTTGACCGGCTCTGTGTTGTTTCGAGCGGGAGCTCTGTGTGCTTTCCCCTTGGAGCTGCTGGCTCCTTTGTGGTACTCAGCACTGCCTCCTTGCATGTCCTCTGCTCGATCCCACCTCCCACAAAGTTTCCACTGCTCATTATCCCTCACCTCTCCACACATGCCCTTCCTGGCTGCCCTTTTCCAAAACCTTGCTCCCCGTTGCCATATAAAACCGCCCATTCTGACCTGGCCGACATCCACCTCTCCCATTCCTCTTCCCCTCAGTGAAGGCTTTTGATCCTGCAGCTCCACCCCAAACTCTCCTTTTCTGCTGGGACGCCGTGAGTGACAGGAGCAATAGCGTTGCGTGCCGCCTGCGCCGTTATTCGGAAGGGAAAGATAAATATTGTTATTGCATGTTCACTCAACTACTTCTGTGCGCACACGGGTTATTTCCTGTAAGGTTCCTCGCAGATGCTGGAGTTGGAGCTCTTGGTTTTGAAAAAACAAACAAACCCCAGCTTTGAAGCACATAGAAAAATATCACGTGGGCTTTGGGAAAAGGGAGGAAAAAAAAAAAATTAAAAAAAAAGAGGCCAGATGCCGGGCCTGCAGCATCCCTTGCAGTATGCCTTTCAAGTAATAAGCCGCATTGGGCAGGGGTGGTGGCAGGTGTCCTTGCTGTGACAGCAGCAAAAGCAGGATGGATTAAAGGCTGGCAGTGATGTGACGGGGATGTGTGTGTGTGTGTGTGTGTGCACGCGTGTGTGTGCGAGTGTCACTGCCCTCTGCCGATAGACTCCGGCAGGCACAGATCTATCTTTAAATAGGGATTTTTCAGAGGTTGTGGGGTTTTTTTTCCAGCTGAAGGCATAAGGGACAGACTCGCCTCTCCCTGAGTAAAGGTCCCCCACTTCGATCACCACCCTGTCTCGTCTGTCACCTTTCAAAATTCAAAGCGCGAGTCAGCCCTGAACTTCCCTCGCCCCGCGTCCCCTGTGTCCCTTCCCTTGTGGGATCGCCCTGGCACGTCCCTTCTTGGCCCCAGAAGCCAGGCAGACCTTCTGGCTTTGTGTGGTTCCCATGGGGCTTGTGTCAGCGTGAAAATCCACAGTCCCTGGCTGTCAAAAACGCTTCCCCCAGCTCCTTTCCCTTACTCCTTGCATCCGTCTCAGAAACCGCTGCAAGAGAAATATTCTTGGTTTTCCCTGTCTCTCACTGCCTGTGCTTTGGCCTGTCCCCCCCTTTCCTGCTCTGCATGGCTGGAGGGATGGGGATGTCTCAGCCTTCGCTGAAGGTACAACCTCCTCGTCCCCACCGTCCCCGTCACGGGGCAGCTATTTCCTTTCGATTCCTGCTCTGAGTTCTTCCTTACTTTAATCTCACCCCAGGAAAGTCACGTTTTGGGTGACTCTTTACAAAACAAGGGTGTGTTGCAATCCTTTTCCTTTTACTTGAGCTAGCACAGCTGCTCGCCACGCTGGGGTCCAGGTTGCCAGAGCCAACGTTTGCCCCATGCAGCTCCGGCAGCCCGGGAGGGATGTGCAGCCACCCAGGATGGAGCCGTCCTCTCCCATCCACAGGCCGATTCCAACTCTCATCCATTACACAACGTTCACTTTACTCTTGGCTACAGCCAAATCACTTTACAGCTGCGAAGGAAAGTCTGGAAGTATTTACTTGACTATTCCAGTGACATTCCTTGGGGTGTTTTCACATCATATCCCTCCTCTCTCTGCCTTTGGTCGGTATTCCACTAACCAGCTAGATCCCTTTAAAATGCTCAAGGAGAAGGCACGAGGAAGAAAAGGAGCGCGCACAAGCATTTACCGAATATGAGTCTAAAGTTCAGTGTTTCTTTGCAACATTTGAAATTCATGGTACACTTGGTGTCAGAAATACCAGCTCGGGCAAGGGAGAGAATGCCATCTGCCCACCTGCTGGCCCCACGCTTCAGACCCTTCTGTGCAAACATCTAATATTTACGTGTTGCGACGCGCACTGGAATTGCACGCTGGGGATGATTTCCTGAAGAAACCCACAAATAACTTCTGAATGACGACCAAAATGAGAAAATTGGGATTGGTTCACGGGCAATTCATGAATAGAAAAAGAGATGAAATTAGCTGAATGAACTGTTCATTATGCATTATTCAGCCAGCTGTACTAATTAGTGCCTTAAGGACTGTTCCTGTTCCCACTGCAGCCAACTCCAGAACTCCTTTTGATTTCAGTGGGAGCAGGACAGAGCCCTCAGAGAATGGGCCTGGTGCCTGCTTCCTCTGCAATGCTTCTTTTTTTTCTTCTACTATTGCTTATTGATTCCAACTTTTTGTGTTTTCTATTAAAAGGACTACTTCTAAAGTGTCCTACGTGATGATCAATTAATCGCAGGAAAAGAAACGCACCGTCAGTCTCAGAGTGTGTGTCTTATGCCCGATGTGTTCTCTGAAGGGGAAGGTTTTTCATATATCTTCTTTTGCATTGCTTTTATCCAGACTAGGTGGTACCGAGGAGCACAGAAGCTTGAAAACCCTTTGGAAAACACGAATCGATCCAGAAATGTCACTAGGGCAGAAGGTGCAAGAATTAAATGTTTGCACTCTGAGCCCAGAACTTGCAGCTGGGCATTTAATTTTTTTTTTCTTCTGTCTAAGGATAATGTTTATGATGTTTCTTTCCCACCAAAAGGTTCCTACAGCACAGTTTTGCTCTGAATGTGGCAATGTTAGAAAAAGACATCAGTTCAAACTGGTGCGTGTGCCTTTGTCAGACTCGCCTCAATAGCAGACTGCTTTGTCCTGCTTTCAGGTTTATAACATGCGATATTCTCTGCATCGGTCTCTCCATCAGACCACTTGGGCTAGTGACCAGAATAACAGGCTTTATGTCTTGCTTTTCTTACCATGGGCAAGCCAACACCATCAGGAGAAGCAAAACCTGATTCTGGTGTTGCTCGTGGCAGACTGCAATGTCATTCTGCTTCCTATTTTATTCTGGGTTGCAAAATTTGGAGAGGCACAACTGCAGACCGTCATCCACATAATCTTTCCTGCTGGTGTTGAGGCCAGGGAGGACCCAGGCTGACATTGAGATCCCAGGTTGAACTGGAAGGGATCACATTCACATGAATTACCCCAGTCTCACTGCAGAGCCCTTCTGTCCCCCCAGCCCAAGGCAGCGGTGTCTTCACTGGGGACTGTGCAGGGGATTGCTGGCCATGTAGCAGCTTCCCATTTACATGGAGACACACGCAAGTTTTGCCTTGATTTTTCCCAAGTCCATCCGTGTCGTAACAGACATCTTTTTTCTCCCAGTTCTTTTGACCCCTCGGTGAGCAGCAGCATTGCAACTCCCTGGTGCTGCTGGTGGGCTTCTGCCCCAGCCTGACCCACACCAAGGTGGAGCTGCTTGTGGGTTTCCTTCCCTGCCGTTCGGTAAAATTGCCTGCTGGGGAGAGAGCAGAGGATGTCCCACCAGCACAGCCTGGAGGAATCTCCACAGCCTCACTCCTTGGGCTTCTCTCCACAGACTGCCTAAAATGGATATAAAGGAGCCTTAGATGGAATTTATTTTCTTCCTAAGACCATCCTTAAAATAACAAACACCAGAAAACTGGTGACATGCGGTACATCTGTTAGAATAACATGGACCTTCTGTCTGTAATAGAGGAAACTCCAAATAACGCTTTGATTTGTGTTTCCTTTCTTCTCCTTCCTCATCTCCTCCTCCTCACTGCTGTATACAAATCTGTTCTGCAAGCTCAAAACCACCAGTTCTCTCTCTCGTGACAAGCTTGTTTTTATCCCATGTGATAGTTATTTAATTTCCTCTTTGCTTCTAACACAGCTAATATTTATCTTTCCTTCTGGGATTGCGTCTTTGTTTATACGCTAATGTCAAGGGGTAAGGGCAGCGCTTCTTTCGATCCAGCAGACCAAATTCCTGCCCTCTGACTGCGTCTCATGGAATAGCATCTTCCCTTGCAGGCGGTCCCGCAGCAGCCAACGGTCCCAGTTCGGAACAGCAATTAGGATTAAAATACGTGTTTAAAGTTAGCACACGTAGAAGTCCTTTTCTAAATCGGGACGCTGTCTAAAGCAGAGCCAGTGGAGTCACTGGTACGGCAGGCAAGGTTCAATATGCAGAAGGCTATTAAAATCTGGCCCGGCGTTAGCTGCTTAATTGCTTCCCCAGAAACAGCGAGGCTGTGAAAACAATGGCTAATGGCCATTTCTCCGTCTTTTTTTAAGACGACCGTTTAAACACAGAGTTTAAACATATGTAAAACGAAGATTGCAAGGCACCGCTTCCAACAATTCGACTGAAATCAATACGACCCTTAGCAAAGGCAGGATCTTACCAGGAGGTGTGTTTGGTCGCTTTTCCTTTGTTCAAAGCTACGCTCTAAACCGAGATAGGAACCATCTTTTCCTCATTAAATTTGTTTCCCTTCAGCACTGATCCTTTCACTTCATTACCACATGCAATTTTTTAAAGCCCTCATAGCTAATATCACAACTATAGATCGAGGGTTTATTTATAGCCCTAAACTCCGCAGAGAGCTGTGTGTCTTGTTGCTGTGGAAACTGGGATTCTAAAAGTAAAAGGATTTTAAAGGGATTTTAGAAGAGACCTGCTGAATTTGAGTACTAGCTTTCGCTTCCAGAGGTCTGTGTTCAACTGTGCCTTAAACTTGCCAGTGAAATACAGCCGACGGTCTCAGCTGGCCCTCAGGGCACACTGGTCCTCTACTCTTTTTTATGCTCTGGCACTTTGCCGCCTGGTTTTTGCTCTGTTGTGAGACAAAAGACGCGCAGGTAGCTACGGGGAGGCGTTAAACTCTTGGTGTCGGCAATGGCACATTTACCAGGCTCGGGGCAGTTTGCTTTTTTCTCTTTCTTTCATTGTTTTTTGGCCACTTTTTGCCAAGGGAAATACCACCTTACGCAGCTAAGTTTGCACACCTCCTGCATGCTGCAGCAAATTCAGAGCTTTGAGGCTGGCATGGGTCAGTGTTTCCTGCAAATTAGGTTTTATTGTATTAAACAGTTATTTAAATGATTTTATTTATCTCTGGGTATAGTGTGTAAAGGACAAGAGCATGATTCATGGGCTGGGTCCTACTTAACGCTCAGCATCCTCTCTTGGCAGGTCAGCAACGGGCAGACTCGCACTTGGCAGAAGTGCCCTGCTTTACCTGGGGCAGGGATCTCGCCGAGCCACCCAAGGAAAAGCCAGTCCTTCCCCATGGTCCATCTAGGGATCCTCAGACCCAAGCCAAGCTCCTGCATGAGATGCCAAAAGCCAGTAGCGTGACACCCCCTCCGCCTGGCCGTGTTCTGCGCGAGGCTGCCCGGTCATCGCAGGAACGCTGGGCTCGCCACCGCCCAGGCTTTTTCCGTGCCTCTAAATGTCAGGTGTCCCCCACCACCCGGGGGACAAATCTTTGGAGAGCTCTGCCAAAGGGCTGCATGTAGAACTTCTCTGGCTACGGGCGTCACTTTCTAGCAAGAGCTAAGCTTTAAAAAAACCTTATAATTCAAGCAGCAATTCTGTTTACAAACCAGCTCCAGAGCCCAGTCTAACCCGGGCAGAGATTTGAGATGCTTCCAGGCTGCTGAGCTTGGAAAAATATCCTGGAAAATGCCACCTTGTCGATATGGGCGAGGGAGAGGAGGGGGAAAGGGAAGGACGGGCAATGTAACATGACTAGCCCAGTAGCATGTGTCTTAAATTCGCGAACAAGGCACAAATGTCAGAGCTGATTAGCTATTGCCTTGCATTTCCATAAGTAAAGCAGCAATCCCGGTGCGCGCCAGCTTCCAGGGCTCGGGGGGCAATCACCAGGCAGCTTCTCCTTCCCCTCAGCAGCCTTGACATTTGTTCAGCACATTCTCCGGGTCCGTGCTGGCACGGGGTGTATCGTGCCTGGCTAGAAGTTATTACCGTGATGTTAGATTAAAAATAGAAATAGAGGAGCCAAGACTCGCAAGCTGGTGAAATGGTAATTCAGTGACTTATCTTTTCCATTAGAGGGTGCCAGGAACCTACTGTTGCTGCAGACCCCAGAAATCATGGAAAACGTGACTTTGTCCTGTACATTGTGGGACCAGGCAAATCCGTGCCCGTTTTGGGCACCCAATCCTCGTACTGCCCAACCAGGCCAACTAAAGTAACTTGACTGCCGTGCCAAAATGCGGCTGGGGAAGAGTTGACGTGGCAGCTGTAAATCAGAAGCACATCAGCAGGTGACAGCCAGCAGCAAACTCAAGGAGAGGAAGCCCTCCTCGCACTGCTGTGTGTGAAGAGGAGCATCAGCTGGGGATGGGAGAGGTCTCCACTGGGCTTTGTGTGGCACTGATGAGACTTGGGTGCAGTCCAGCGTTCCCCGGTTTAGGTTGTCCCTCTATAGGAGATGATAGTGACAACAGGACGGGCGTGCAAAGAGCTGTCTTTGCCTGGAAAGTGGGGTTGTTAGGCCCAAAATACAGTTGCATGGGGTTGTGGCATCCTTTTGGATGCCTGTAAGAAAAAGGGGTGACTGACGCTTGTCAGGAATGGCCCCTGTGTCTTCAGTCCCTTCTCAGAAAAGGAAAACCTTCCTGCAGCGCTTCCCAGCCCTTTCACTGTGAAATGTCAGGGGTCTCTCCTGGATCTCGTCTGCACGGTGGGTGTTTTACGGGGCAGAGGTGTGTTTTGAAGAAGTCAATGTGGAGAGCATGGGCTGTCCAGGCTGTCAAGGAATTCTGGGCACTGTTTGAACGTAAATAGGAAATCCTCATTAAAAAAATGGTATTAACGACAAGAAGCAAAAAAACCCCAGGTGATATGTCTAGTGGGTGATGCTCTGTGAAAAATTGTGTGTTTATCACATGTCGTGCTCTGGGTCTAGCGATGAGGACAAACAGTAAAGGATGGGGTCCCCATCCTCTAGTCTGAGTCTGCCAAAAATCACCTAATTTCAGCTACAGCACGAACCACCCAATTGTCAGTTGGGTCAGGCTCAGGTCTGTGCTGTATATAGCAGACACCCAGCAGTATTTTAACCCTTCCTTGGTTAGAGGGATGTGCATGCACAGCTTTCCAGCTCTCAAAATGCACTGCGTTTGACCACCGAAACAACCAACGGGACTTTGGTCTCCACTTCTTGACACAGATGTTGCTAAATTATTAGCAACAATCATCTACAGGGTTAAAAAATGACAATCCAAAGAAATTAGGAGATCAGTCTTAATAGCATGAGATTAAAAAAAAAAAAAAAGAAAGAGGAATTTTTAAAATGGGAAAGCAACCCAGTCCTCCCAATTTAGGCTTTTGAAAAGAAATGCAGATGGCGGGAGAGAACACGGGCAGAATGGGATGAACACCTCCTCTTTGGTTTTGAACCTTTGGAAAAACAATTCGAAGATCTATAGTTCCGTGGAAGAAGGGTTAGTGAAACTGTTCAGATCAGTTGGTCACTCCCAGCAGTGTGGAGACCCCGGCTCCTCTGCCTGCCCCAAGGTGACCGATGGAAAGAGCTGAGGTGGCCACGCATGGGGCACCGGTTCCTCTCTACGGTGCAGCTGCAGGGGGGACACGCTGCTGCTAACACATGGGGAAAGCAAGATGAAGCCTTGGACTAGGAGATATCTTTGTCCTTGACCTGCGTCTGCAGTGATTCATGGGGCAGTGATGGGCAGATCTGTGCTTGTGCCTCGCTTTCCCCACCTGCCTGTCCAGCACAGTGCTCTTCTGGGGCATGGGGCTCTCTGGTGGGCAAGATAACTGGGGGATATGAAGATTTTGGGTGTTGGTGGCTGGGAAGTGATAGGAAAGAGCAGTGATGGGAATGAAAGGCGAGTGTGTCTAGATCCCAAAGCCCAGCGCTGCTTGGCTCTGCCTCCCACGCTGACAGCTTTTCCTGTGGACTTCAGCCAAGATGGCTCAGGGTTTGGAGCCGTCTGCTCCTGTCCCAGCCACAGTGGGTGATTCAGAGCAGATGGGATGAAGGGCTGACCCTGAACCCCACCAGCAAGCCTGAGCTGTGCTGTCCTGCCCGGGATTTCAGCGTAAAGCAGGAGCATCAGTGTCTTGACCAGGTGGTTGAGGACAATGTCAGCAGCCAGCACACAGCCTGGTTTTTCCCCCAGATCTGGGAGGAAGCTGGTCCTTCTAGACCCGAAAGTTAGCACCGTGTGCCAGCAATTATTTCTAGCTGACAGATGAAAAAACAGGGGTGGTAAAGAGCAAGTGACTTGTCTGAGACAGCAGTTTTGCAATAAAACCGTGCTTGGTCAAGTGCTGGTGTTGGCTGAGGCCATCTTTTTGGTTGCAGTGGTTTCCCTCGTGTCACAAGGATGGAAACTGCGGTTCACACGCAGTCCATGCAGAGCTCAGGTGGACCTCCGTGGGCAGCTCGTCTCCGGCTTCTCCCTTGCTGCCGTGGCCAAGAGGCAAGAAGAAACCCCGCACCCAAGTCTCCAGTCCCTCTCATACTTCTGAAGCACTCTGATTTCATGGGACGGGAATAGCAAATTGCCGGGCTGCAGTCACATCCCCATGGAAAGAGCCACTGAAAGATGGTGTCATCTTACATTGCTGCAGTGTCTTTCTTCCCAAAATGATCCCGAAGCATTTTGTGGAGTAAATATAAACCAGAGGTATTTGGGGAGGAGCGTGGCTCAGAGCGGCGCAGCTCAACAGTTTCGGATAGGAAGGGAAAATACTCGCTACATGGGAGGGAGCGCAGGCCGGCAGAGTGTACAGTACAGCAATTGGCAAATCTGGGTCGTGGCCAAGAAAATAAACATAGGAAATACTTGAGCCTGATGAAAACCACGGGCAGGCTGCTCTTGTTTAAAGAGGTCTTTTTGGGACACCAGAACAGCCGCCTGTTGCAGACAGAGCGAGATCCCAGCCCTGTTCAAACCTACGACGAAACCTCTATTGACTACAGCTGGGCCAGGATTTCAGTTCAGATGGTTCTGGTTTTGGCCAGGATGTGATTTCCCCATTTTGGGACATGCCCCTCTGCCCCCCTCTGCCCAGCAGGGACAGCAGGCTGTTGCAATTTTGGCGGTTCGTACACAGATTTAGGGACGGATCCTGTGCGGGGCTGAGCGCTGCCAGCATGTCAGTAGGAGCGAAGGATGCTCTGCGGCACTCCAGAGCGTTGTGCGAGCGCGTAGGATCAATACATTCAGAGCTGAAGACCAAAACTGAGTGCTCAGCAGCTCTGGTAATCAGTTGGGTGCCTGCATGTGGCTTGAAAGCCAGTTTCTCCCAAATTTTCACTTTCAACAAAGAACTTGGAGGCTTTTCGCTCCAGAGTTTGACTTGGGCCCCTTCCTTTAAAAATTCAGACCCCCGTATATTCTTCGTTTTCCCAACGAAGACGGCCGGCCCTGGGGCATTCAAGATAAGTGAGAAGTTGAAGCAGGTATTCACTTGGCACTGACTTTCAGTCTTCTCCGGAATTAACCATCCAAAATTCACAGGCTCTTGAAAATCCTGGTGGCTTTAATCACGAAGGGAGTTTGGAGGGAAGTAACACTGGTAAATACGAGCAGAGGGTAAAGGAGGAGCTTGCGGTGGTTGTGAGAAGAAGAGCATTTCTAGGAGGTGGAAGCCCAAGGAAGATTGTATTCCTGGCTGAAAATGAAACTGGATTAAGAAGGGAATGAGATGGAGGACAGGGAAAGTAGCGTTCAGCTCCGCTCCTTCCAGGGAGCTCAGTTCATCCCATCGTGTCTGGGATGAGCGGTGGAGTTTCAGTCCAAATCCAAATTTTCCCCCACTTCAGAAGAGTTGGGATTGATCAGCACCGTGCGCTCAGTTTCGGCGGGACCAAGGTGTGCATTTCAGCACAGTGAAAATTCAAATACCCTTTTCTTCTTCATCCCTGCTGCCTCCCGTGCTTTGTGCCTGGGGTGTCTCTTGACAGTGACAGCTGAGTTAATCTGGTGGTTTAGAATTCTCGTGGCTTGATTTCGAAATGTCTCGCTGTTCTAGGGCGATGTTCCTTTATCCCTCGTCCTTTCTTTTCCCGCTGGATTATCCCATGTTAATAGGTTCCATGTAATACAGTCTGTTGTTAACTACTCCTGAATCCTGCTTGCTGATTCCTTAAGCAGATCTTGAAACCCCGTGAATCTGGCTTTGAGTTTTGTGGAGGTTTGTTTTGTGCTTTTTTTAATTTATTTTTTTTTAAACACAGCGTATGAAATGTGTAGGATAGCTTTTTACTCCGTCTTTTGGGAAGCAAAGGAGTTCCATGCGTTTAGACAGTCTAGATACACTATTCCAGACTGCAGAGTGCATCTGCATAAATCCCCTGCAAAACAGGCCGTAAGAAAGAAACCTTGTTTGAAAAACTACATCCAATATGGAATAAATGCCTCCATAGCTGTTCTTCTGCCCAGAAAAAGAGATCCTTGAACGCTCTTGCATGACAATATTTCATAAGAAAAGTATGAGTAATGTCAACTTTTTTACATTGCTGTGTCTTCTTGCTTCTATGAAAGACATTTCTTCTTTGTCATGAATTATAAATTCAAATTATAAATTGCTACAGTCCAAACAATTCTGGGAACTGCTGCCACTGGCTTTCTGAACGCAGGAAAATACGCTGTCCTTACTATTTGCAATACTCAAAGCGTTTCCAAACATTCATTATTCACGTAGAAATTGGTACATCAGCATCTCCATTAAACTGAAAACATAATCCCCTCTTTCTAATCAGGTGCCAAACTACTTCTTGACTTGGTTGATGCCTGAGCGTCCACGGTTCCAAGCTTAATGTTTGGCTTTGCCGAGGCTGGCGAGATGCAGGCGATCCTGTGGAGAGGAAAACCCTGCCTAAAAATCCTATGGTTTTAGGCATAACTAAAGGAGCAACAGGAGCGGCTGCACCGATGCACGATGCGCTGCAGAGCACCGATAATCTTCTGTCCCCTTGAAAACTGGGAAAGGGACTTATTCCTTCCATCAAAAGCAAATCCTGACCCCGGGGTTCAGAAGCGGCACTTTTTCCAAAGGGGCAGACCGGAGGAGCGAGCGTTTTTGTCTGACGGTGAGTGTGTGGCAGCGGTGGTACTGCCTGTCTGTGTGACCTCCGCCAAAACGTGCCGTTGGTCCCCGCCTCAGTTTCCCCATTGGCAAAATCAGATATTGGTATTCAGTCCATTGGGAGCTTGAGGAAAAAAAAAAAAAAAAAAAAAGCAAGCCATTTTGGCCCGCATTCGCAACCCTCAGCTCTAGAAGTCCCGGAGTTCTTATGAGAGCTTTGCAAATTAAAAAAGGACGACTTTTCTGTGGCTGGGAAAAAAACCAAGCACTTTCCAGAAAACATCCCAAGTGCCCCCAAAACGACAACAACAACAACAACAAAACCTCCGAGTTGTTTATTTTTTCAAATCTCACGCAGGTTGAAGCTTGTCTCAAGACTGAGGTGGGACAGAGGGAGCAACGAGCCCCGTGTCAGCTCCTCTGGCCCTTTCCGCCAGCAGCCTTTGCCCATGGCGGTGATGAAGATGGAAACCAGCACGCCAAGTCGTTTTCCGAAGCAGGTTTCTCCTCTTCACATTATGTCAGCCGCATTTCCTGACAAAACCAGCAGGAACACGCGGGTGACAGATGTCCCTTAATTATCGGCAGCGTTCCCACTCCTTGGTCTCAGACATAAAATTCAGAGGCTTGAAATGAAGGCCGTGTTTCGTTTAGGTTAAGACCGGCCACCTCAGTTTTAGTTACAAGCACCTTTCAGCTATGGAAAATTAGTCGCCTTGGGTTTTCTGGCATGCCAAGGGGTATGCCAGCCCTCCCCGAGAGCGGCGGGCAGACTAGCTGGGTGGAAAAAAGGGGGAGATGTGGGTGGCTGGGGAAGCCATGTCCCTTCAAATAAATTATATTATTGTATTGCCGGCTCCAGAGGTTGCCACCTGCAATGAGAAGGGCAAAGCAGGGCCGCTCCGCACGGCAGGCTGTGAGAAGGATCTGGGCTTTATCATGAACAAACTTCTCGACACACTTATTTTTTGTGGGGCATCCAGTAAAATAAAAGGGGAAATGAGACCTCTTTGGGGGGGGGGAAATCACATCGTTTTCCCTTGACTTTATTTTTCGGCTGCCAACATCACAGTGGGCAAAAGCTACCTCCGTCCTTCAGCAAAGAGGGATGGAGGGAGGGAAGGAGGACGAGATGCACCACCTGCGGAGCCATGAACTGCTCCTTTTCTCATGGTATGGTATTTGCTTCATGGGCCTTTACATGGGAGAGCAGGTTGATCTTACAGAAAACACTTGCTGGGAGCGTTCCACAGCACATGGGAACTCAAATCTGGTCATCATCCACATTTAGCCAATTTATCCAAAGCAGCAGCAACACGGTTTTTCCCCCAGCCTGAATGCCAAAGAACCCCTATCACCTGCCCTTCCTTACTGCAAAATACCTCTTGCACACCTCTGCCCCTTCTGCATCGGTCTCGGCTCGTTTGGCCCTTCCAGCTGATTGCAGCCCTATTCCTTCGCTCCGGAAAGTGCATCGGAGGAGGTCTCTGCCTGCCTGCCGTTCCCGCAGCCCCCAGCTCCCTCCTTCAGGCTGCCTGGTGGGTGCTGGGGAGGATATAGGCCTGGGGGAAAAGATCCACCTGGCCACAAGGAAGAAGGCATCCTAACACGTTTCATGCTCCCAGCGTTGCAAGTCTTCCCTCCCATGTGCTCGGTTGATCAGGATCAGCTTCTTTGCTGCTGTTTTTGTGCCTCTTGATTTCCACACGGAAACTGGCTCTATTTTTACCCAGCTAAAGCTGATTAGATTTGCAGTAATTGGCAGGATAAACAGACACATACTGTATGCAGCAGGTTAATGCGATACATTCAGTGACCAGTAAATGCACTTAGCCCATGCCCAGCACAAAGAAGACACTCAAGGTAATTTATTGTACACATGCCTGTAACATGCCCATTAGCCAGCCCTGCCCTTCCTCTCGCTGCAGACCCATTTCCCCTCTGAGACAATGAGCGTTATTGCAGAACGTGAAACATTTCATCGTTTTCTCCTAAGCTCTTTGCGAACCGGTATTAAACCCAAGGACACGCAGGAGTTTCTGGTTAACCCAGGTCGTGACTTTTGTTGACCCGTGAGAGATTATTAGCACTGAAGCAGTCACGTATTAAAAAAAGAAAAATGCTACTTACGACTCGAAGGCCGACCTCCTTCAAGTAATGTAATTTCCAACCATTTCAATCACTTTCCTAAGCTACAATCTACCGGAAGATTAGCAGTAGTCCTGCTTGCTGCAATATCATTCTATTCTTTAATTGGTTTTGGGGGTAATTTAGCTAGAGACCGAGCAGATAAGAGAAAACTTGGGAACAACATCAGGTGATTGTATACGCCTGGAATTCAATTAACTGGGGGAGGAAATGAGCGGGAAGCGAAAATGAAAATCATTCTAGTTTCCAAACCCGCATATTTCAATCTAATGTCGTTAGGACCTCGGCAGTACCCTGGCGGTTGGTCTTCGCGAGGTGGCAGCTGTGCCACCCGCTCAAGGCCAGGAGAGACAGGCAAGGCGAGCAAGCCTCAAAAAAGTTATGAGCCAGGGTAGGAGGTGCCCTCTTTATTTAAAAACCCCCGTATCAAGTCTGATCCCGTCCCAGATGGGCTTCCCCATCCCTCCGGCTGCTGTGGTTGCTTTGATCCCCAGCATTTAGCTCCTCTCCATACGCTGGTGCCACAGGGAGGACATTCGGACACCTCGGTCCTTACCTCGCCCAGGCATGAGCCCAGAGCTGCTCACCGGCGATGCCGCTGGACCCCCGCTCACTCCACGCTCGCTCGCCGTTTGCAACTCTACTTTGAGCCCTCTCGGTTGTAATCTATTTAATTAAGTTTTAATCTATTTCATGCAGGCCCTGTTGATTTTGTATCGTTTCCCCATCAATCCGTCGCACGGGCCCAAGCCAAGGGCTGTGCGGAAAGCTAAGGCTATCGCTCGGGTGCGATTATCTCTACCTAACACCCTCGTAGCCCCATCGGTGAAAGAGGGTGAGCTCACCACTGCCTGTTTCCCTCAGACTCCTGTTTGCCACTCAATACATCACCCTCTTTCAATTCTCCATCTATCAAGTTCAGCGTTAATGGTTCCAATAATTGCCCAGGATCCCTCGCAGGCTTAAAGGCTTAAAATCGGCAGCGTCTTGTTCACCCCTTCAAGCGTGGGCACGGCGCTGGCTTTTTCCCAGTCCTCTAGTACTTCCAATGACTGTTCCAAGACCTATTGAAAAACCCCATTAACTATCCCGACAGCTCCTTGGCCACCTCCTTTACAACTCTCGCAAGTTATTCACATCTGCTGGTTTAAAAATATTGAGCTCCATCAGCTTGCGGTTCAGCGTACCCCTCGTGTACTCTTGGAAAGGATTCCATTAGCACGTTGTCTTTTTTTCCACCAGATAGCAGGAAGAAACCTGCGCTGAGCATTTCTGCCTTTTCTACGTTATTGATAAATCTCCCATTTCTGTGGAGCATCGTCCCACTGCTAATGCTAATGCACTCCTTTTCTTGAAAATCTTGGAAAATATCCTTCTGTCTTTAATTTCCCCAGCTTCTGAGGTCTATTAATTACTACCAGTTTCCCTTTTCTTCTTTTCATGTGTTTATATTTTATGTGTTAGTCTTGGCGGCTCTTTCACTTCATTTCCAAGCCTTGTTGTGTTTTTCGTTTTTTTTTTAACAATTATTTCTGTCTGCGTTGCTGCTTTTTGGGTAAAATATTCTTAAAGGCTTCTCCCTTTTCAACACATTTTTCATTTAAAGTCTTTCTCCAAATTGATGTGACTTGTAATTATTTTCTGCTTTGGGAAACGGGACCTTTTAAAGTGGCAAGTGTATATATAAATATATATATTACTGCTTTGAGCTTTACTTCATTTGCAGATAACAAATGTAATCAAGCCATGATCACTTGTGCCTCGTACAGTGAGAAATTCATCGTCACCTGCCAGGGCGAGGTCGAACGTGGAATTCCCTCATGTTGGAGGCAATATTTTTTGCATTAGGAAATTATCTTTTTTTTCCCCTAGAAATCCTAAGGATATTTTAATACCAGTAGCTCGAGACCTCCAGCATCCATCGCTTCATCTGCAGTCCTCAGTGATCACAAGATTTTTATTAGATATTATGGACGTGGCTGCTTGAAGAAGCAGATTGTGCTGCGTCCCTGCTGCAGACTCCTCTTGCTTAATTATTTGCCAGGATATTGATCCAGAAACACTCTGGATCATCTATTTCCATGTTGCTAATGACTTGGAACCAGCCTGGAACCGCCGGTGCTCGAGAGAAGGAGGTATGTGCTCCCAAACCAGTCCCAGCGGGATGTGGAATAGGACCAGCAGATCAAGACCTCCAAGCAGGAGAGGAACTTAAAAGGAGAAGGTGTTTATAACACGGGGCTGCAATACTCCAGCCAGTGAAATCTCCTCGCCACCCTGTGGCATTAGGAGCAGGGATGTGGTGTGTATTCAGCAATTGCACCTTGTGCTGGTGGTTTTTGCCACTGCAGTTCATTCTCTTTACGTCCTTTGATTTCCCAGTTGTATTTTTTTTTTGGAGCAGTGCGGCCTGGTGCCCTCGTTCCTCCTCCGTTACGTTATCAGGCTAATGTGCCCCTGGCTTGGCTGGCCAGAGTGCCCCCTGGGAGCTTTCCCCTCTGAGATGGGGGTCAGCTGAGCTCTGCAGGTCCACCAGGAAAGACTCATCCTGGGAAAACACAAACCTCCCTACACCGCTTAAGCAACCTGGTATTTAATTCACGTTTAATTCCACGCCTGCATCCCCATCCCTCCCTGAGCTGCTCCATTGGGCTGTGCCCAGCTCTTTGCAGGGCCAGGGGGGTTCCTGGACACAGGGGTGGGATGGGATCCACCGGAGATCTGTGCCTTTCCACCAGCGTTTTTGTCTGCAAGGGGCACCAGCTGCCTTTTTCCTTTCTTTCCTCGTGAAACAGAGGCGATTTTTTTTTAAGATCACTTTGATGCGCTTCCCCTTCAGCATCATTTGGGCATCCCCAGGAGCTGCCTGCAATTTGTGAGGTCCTGCGAAGCCCCGCTGCTCCTGCCAAAAAAATCCTCCACCCCCGTGGATGGTGGCCCACTGAGTTGAGAAGCCGTCGAATCGCACCTCGCGGCTGGGCTCGGGCAGGCCAGCACGCCCTCCCTCCTCCTCCTCCTCTCCCCAGCCTCTGTTGTGCTTCGCAGGATCAAATTCCCAGAAAAAGCCGCCCGCCTTCCTGGGATGCTGGAGATGTTTTTCTGGGCAGCCGGACCTTTAGAGAGACATCCCGCCGTTCCCACGCCGAGGATGCAGTAGCAGCATGGATTCCTCCAGCTAATCCTCTCTCTCCCTTGGCTCTCTGGCAGGTTTTTTTTCTTTCTTAAGCACGGCCAAACTTCCCAGCAGGTTTTCTGCGATGGCCGGGTCTCCCCGATGTCTTGCACTTGTCTTTCTGGACCACATTGCACATGAAAACCCGCCGCCTGCCTGCATCCCCATCCCTCCCTGAGCTGCTCCGTCGGGCTGTGCCCAGCTCTTTGCGGGACCGGGCGGGTTCCCGCACACAGGGGTGGGATGGGATCCACCGGAGATCTGTGCCTTTCCACCAGTGTTTTCCACCTGAGATCTGTGCCTTTCCGCCAGTTTTCCACCTGTGTCCTGCAAGGCACACCAGGAATAGGCAGGTGCTAATTTTATTCTCTGTATTTTGCATTGCTCCCACTGCCTGTTGCTATTTTGTCTTCCCCCCATCGATGCTCAGTTACTTATAGTAAGCTGATATGCTTTTTATTACATTTTTTCATCATTATTCTTTTATCCCGAATGTCATCTCACTCCCCTCATCCACACCTGCATCAGGTTATTAAAAAAACCCAACGTTACAGCCCTATCTAACGCTGTCTGTACCCTTCGGGGAAATCTCTCCAGAGTTTGCCAAATGTACCCGAGAAATCCCGCTGTGATGATTTAAGGGCAGCCCGGCTCCGGCCCCGGAATGGCAACGTCTGCAGAGCTCAACCCGCTGCTCGCCAGTGGCAAAAGCATCTTCCAGAGGGAAAAGCCCGCTGGTATTCGGGGCTGGTGTGAAATCTAATGTGGAATTTCCTCTCCCTCAGCCTCCCGCACACCAGCAGCACCAAGGAAATAGGAACTGGTTTGGAAAGGACTCCCCATCGGCAGCAAGGACTGCAGACGATCGGGGCATGAGTTTTTATTTTAAACTAAATCCTGACCTTTGGCTAAACTGTGGGAAAAACACATTTATTTGGGGATAGGCTCGGGGACAGCAGCGTGGCTGCGTCACTGTTGCCCACCACGCCACGATCGCCCTGGCGTCTGTAATCATCCATCCAGCCCCTTCATCTGGTATTCCCACAGTCTTCTTTATTTGGCTGCCAACGTGGCTTTGGGCAATTTTTTGCAGCCTCCTGAAGCCCATCTTAAACCCTTTAATAACCAAGGCGGCCCTTTTCTCACCAAACCCTCCACTCCAGCCACGGGGCAGCAAGACAGGCTACGGGCACACCACAAAACCTCGCTCAGGTCAGGAACAGAAGATGTGACACGTGGCTGCATCTTCAGCGTCGAAACTGGCCCCTCGTCAGCCACAAAGATGCTGTTCCCAAAATAATACTCATTTTAAAGCCACGCACCACCCCGATAGCCCTGCACTAGCGCTTGTCGCTAGTAAAGCTCATTCTTTTCTCTGCTTCCTCCGCAGATTGTTGTTAGTGATTTCGTTTTCACCAGGTCCCACTAAACACGCTATTATTTTAAATACCTATTTTATTAGGAGCATCATCCTGCGTTGGTCGGAGGTGTATGGTACCTTGGTGCATGCACGGGCATTGGCCTCTGGTCTTTATACCTCACTGAACTCCACAGAAGGAATAGCTGTCCATTAATTAACATGCCAATTAACGTGTAAAACTACTATAACGGTGTAAAGCCACTGAGAAAACAACAGAAGGGCGTTGGAATTTCTTTTTTTCTCTGCCAAAATTTTTATATGCCTTTAAGCAACTTCAGTTGTAGTGTTTTTCTTGGAAAGTTTGGGGGGTTTCCACCCAAAGTCTCTCTCCATGAAAAAAAAAAAGTGAGTCTGCAGTTGCCAAAAAATGCAGTACCTGAGGCGTGGGATTTTTAGGAAAAAAAAAAACCACAGCAAAAACCCCCAAAGTATAATGAGTGCGGTTCTTGCATTCACAAAGGACTCGGTGTGGTTTGAAAAGACATTTTCAACTGCAAAAAAAAATGCTTCAGTGGGAAAATTTCCACCCACTCTGGACGCACCTCTTCCTTCCAGCTCTGACAGGGAGGAAGGTTTTCTTCCCACCGAGGGTGGTGATTTGTTTCAACGGATGGACAAGAAAATGCATCGATGTAGAAAAAACAATGTGAGTGGGAAGACGCAGCCTGAAACTTCCTACTAGGTGGGCAACCGAGGCAGGTACTGAGCGTAACCATCCCTTCCAGTGGGGATGCACGTGCCTAAATCCCACGGGTTTCCATCGCCAGGGTTTATACAGCTCATTTTTCTCCTTGGAGTCCTGGCAGAGCCGGGTCTGGAATCCAAGCCGATAGTCTTGGCCCAAGATGAGCGCTCCAGTAACGCCGGCGGCGATGGCAGGATGCACATACGAGCCGGTGAGCCTGGCGGTCCTACCGGAGATTTTCCGGAAGAACTGTGTTTTCATACATTGCCCACATTTTGCTTTACAGGCACTTGTGAGCATCTTTTAAATTTTCCTTAAGTAGAGCTCCCCCTTTAATACTTGTGTATTAATACACTTGTGTATTAATACAAATATATATATATAAATGCACACAGACCCGCACAAACGCGCTGATGCCGCAAATATTTGGCATGCTTAGAAACAAGGGGGTGCGTGGCAGGACCAGGACCCCGCGTGCTCCGGAGGCAGGAAGCGAGCTGTCGCCGCTGCCTGGGGAGGATTTCACATCTTCAGCAATCCCAAGGGGAAAAAAAAAAAAAAAACACATATAAAAAAAAAATATCTGCGGACAGGACTGGCGAGGGCCTCCTGCTGTTTTCCACCTTCCCGATGGATAGGAAGGACCCTGCTGAGATGCTCGGGGATGAAGGGAGGGGACCGAGGTGCGCAGCATCCCAGCTGGGAGGGGGTACAGCCCGGACCGCTGCCATAAACCCGGAGCGAGCGATAGCACGGCCTTTTCATGAATAAATAATTCGTGTTGCAGTTGCGGTGTGCTGGACCCGGCATGGAGCAAAGTCTGCCCGGAGACTTGGCGTTGGCGGCGCTGAACGAGGCGTTTGGCCCTTTCCTCCCACGGTGTGTGTGTCCCCCCCCACCAACACCCAATCACCCACCCACCCGCAAATGGGGATCCCCCCCCGGCTCTGGCAGGGGACGGCCGCCCCCTCGTCGCATGGAAGAAGCGGCGGGAGAGCGACGGGAGCGGGGCAGGGGAGGGATGAAGGGATAAATAAAAATCGGGGAGCATCCCGGATCCGCGGCGAGGTGGTGGGGGGCTGCGGGGGGCCGCGGCCCAGCTTTGGGGGGGGGTTAGGGGGGGAGGCGAAGGCGACGCAGTTCCTGTCTCTTTAAATCCACCCTGAGCCAGGAGCCGGGAGATGAGGCAGAGCAGAAAGCTCAGGATCCCTGCTCATTAATAAGCAGGATTTATCCCCGTAGGGAGCCGGCAAGGAGGGAGGGAGGGGGGGGGGAGGCCCTCTGCACCCCTCCGACCCCCAGCCCCTCACCCCGGCATCCAACCTCGCTCCGAGCATCCTCCGGCCGAGATGCGGGATCCGCCGGGCGAGGCCAGCGGGTCCCCGGGGGAGTGAGGTTTGCCGGGGAGGCGGGGGGTGTGTGGGGGTTGTTGTCGGTTGTGCGGTGTGTGCGTGTGTGTGTGCGGTGTGTGCGTGATGAGGGAGGCGATGGCGGGTTTTTAGGACGCGGGGTGCGTGCGCGTTCGCCAGGGCCGGGGCGGGAGAGGCCGGGGGAGCCGAGCGGAGGCACCGCATTGCCGTCAGCCGCCCGCCCGGCCCCGCCATGCCGCCGCCGCCGCCGCTCCCCCCGGCCCCGCGCCCCAGCCCCGCCGGGCGGCCGGGCAGCCCCGGCTGGAGGTCACCGCGGGGGCTCTGAGCCGTCCTGCCCTCCCTCCCTTCGGGCTGCGGAGCGCAGGTTGGGGGTTATTTTTCCTTTTCCTTCTCTTGGCATTTGGCCTCTTTTTTTTTTTTTTTTTTTTTTTTTTTTTTTTTTTTTTTCCCCCACCCCCGTTCCCTGCCTTGGATGGTTTTTAGGTGGAGTCGTTTGCACCAAAACCCAATAGCTGCTGCTGTTCTTGCTGCTATTTTTTTTTTTTTTTTTTTTTTTTTTTTTAATGATACTGTTTCCACAGCAGGGGAAGAGAGAACTGATCCTGAACATACTCCCAGAGAATGAATAATCACAAGAAACTGGCTTAAGCAGCTCCCTGGATCTGGTGCATGATTTCAATTGAGTTTGATTTGATTTGATTATTTTTTATTTTTTTTCCCCAAGTCATCGTTCGCATTTTATTTTCTGCATTTCTTTTTTTTTTTTTTCTTCTTCTTTTTTTTTTTTTTTTTTTTTTCACCTTTTGGGGGATTTGCAAACCGAATTACATGCATGTCCAGTGGGGGAAGGTTTAATTTTGACGATGGAGGGTCGTACTGTGGAGGCTGGGAGGACGGAAAGGCTCATGGCCACGGAATCTGTACCGGCCCGAAGGGTCAAGGTGAATATTCGGGCTCCTGGAGTCACGGCTTTGAGGTGCTGGGGGTCTACACTTGGCCCAGCGGCAACACTTACCAGGGCACCTGGGCGCAGGGCAAGCGCCATGGCATTGGCATGGAGAGCAAGGGGAAGTGGGTGTACAAAGGAGAGTGGACCCATGGATTTAAGGGACGGTACGGGGTCCGAGAATGCACTGGAAACGGGGCCAAGTACGAAGGCACCTGGAGCAATGGATTACAGGATGGCTACGGGACAGAGACCTACTCGGATGGAGGTAGGTGCTGCATTGATACCTTCTCGGCCGGGGGTGTGGGGCTACACGGCTCCAAACGGGGACCCTGGTTTTAGGCTGGAGTCTGGGAGTTTGCAACCTGCTGGCCTGGAGCGAGGGATGCTCACCCCCCGCAGGAGACAAGGAGCCAGCCCGGCGTGGCATCAGCCCAGCTCTTTGCCACAGGTAGCCCCATATGTTCAGCGGGTCTCTGGGCACCGGGTCCTCCCCCCGCCTCTCCTCCACCAGGCTTTTTGGGGAGGGGAGCCGGCTGCGCTGGTGGGGGGGGATGCCCGGCTCTCGCCCAGGGTGGGTCGGAGGATGGGGTGGGCCAAGCCGTCGGGAGACGACCCAAGTTGCACATGGGATTTGCAGTTCTGCACCACTGGAACCTGTAGGATTTGCATCGAAGCAACCGGGGGCAGAGGGGAGGCGAGGGTGCGAGGGGCTGCGGGGCAGAGGGGTGCAGCTCTGGTGCCGCAAATGCTTCCAGCGAGGGGCTGGGGTCTCCGCACGCCCTGCGGCCCCCTCCAAACGCAGCCCCACGCTTAATAATATCAGGCAAAAGACTTTAATTCAGACAAGAGTCTTACATTCCTAGTTTACGGCTTAATGCTTAGCGTAGGGGCTCAGAGGGATCACCAAAGCTATTCTCTGCCGTCAACACGGCTTAACGAGATGTGGAGGGGAAACTGGGATTAAATAAAAAACAAGAAAACCCAATTGGAGTGACCAAAAAAAAATATATATAAAATTGCTGGACTAACAAGCTTTAAGGCCGAACGAGGAGAAACAGCTGGTGCTGTGCTGTAAGTGGCTGTATCATCCTCCCGCATGTTTTGTGGCTACTTCCATCTAAATTGCCACCATAATACGAGGCAGGCCTACCTGCCGCCAGCCGGGGGGGCATTCGGCAGCGCTGCCCCCGTTGTTTTCCTGGCGAACGTGTCCATCTACAGCAAGCTCATATTTATTTATTTTTTTTTAAGGCTTTATGGTTTTCCAGGACTGCTATGTTAAGGGAATTGCAGCGTTGCTGAGCTCCATCGCAGCCTTCCTGAAAGGTGCTGCAAGACCTTTCTCTAGAAAACCCAGTTTGCTGCTTTGTGATGATACAGGGAGGCAAGATTAAACGTTACCTGCAGCTGCTTTTTTATGGTCTCAAAGGGAGAGGTGGAACCATCTCTTGATTATTATTTTTTTTTTTTTTTAATGATAATTTTGTGCTGGTGGCTTTCTCCTAAAGGAAAACAGAGCTGCAACCTTTTGTTTCAGCTGCCTGGAATAATGCTGGGGTCTGAGCTGGAATCTGCCGAGTGTGTGTTTGCGAGCCACCCATAAATCCCAGCAGTCCTTCGGTTGGGAATAAAGCTCGGTCAGAGAATAACCCACCTTCAAAGCGGTCAGGAGGGGATGGGGGGGGGAAGGGGGTTTCTGCATCCTCCCAAGGCAAGTGCCCCTCGCCCCGCTCCCCTGCTGGCACCCAGCCGCTGCCGGGGAGGTTTGCAGGAAGGCAGACACAAGTCTCGACAAACTACAGGTCTCCGAGGGCTGGGTGTTGCAGGGCTGGCCCCGTCCCCGGGCCACGCACGTGCCCCCACCCCGGCACGCTTCCCCATCAACCGCAGCGCGGCGGGAAACCTGGGGAGCATCTCCAAACTGGGGGGGGCAGGGGGGGTCACCATCGGTTTCACCGTTTCTGAGAACCTACCAGAAGCAAAGAGCTTTTGCTTCCATCTTGTCAGGCCGGCTGGGCTTCTGGGTGTTGGGGGAGCCACGAGCTATGTTGCGTGTTTGTCGTTCTGGGAGGAGGTGAGAGGACCGGGAGGAGACAAGGGCAGGGTCTGTAGGGTCTGTAGCACAGCGTTCCCACCCAGGGACTCTGTCCTGGGAGGAGAGGACGGCCGTGCTGGGGAAATGCAGAGCGATGGTACCTGTGGCCAAGCCCATCCTGCTGCCGGGAGCAGGGATGGGCCATGCACTCCCCAACTGGGCTCCTCCACACCAGTTTTCCCCCCATTTCGGTTGGGCAATCACCGCGGAGCGACTCAACCCAGCCGAAATTGCACTTCGACCAACTCGGTTGCAAGTACCCAGAGGCCACGGCCCTTTCCCGGTTGCCTGTCTCCATTCTGGATGGAGAACGCCAAAGTCGGGCATCTCCAGCCTTGTGGACACCAAACCTTGATGAACTTTGTGTGCTTGGGCACAAGAAGGTGGCGTGTGCAGGAGCTCTGCTGGAAGGGTGGCTGCGTAGCTATGGCACAGGGGAGGCAACTGTTGGGAAGGATGTTTCTCATTAATCTATTCAAGTTATTACCTTCATCAAACTGAAGTATCCTAGAATCCTCGCCCCAGCATCTGTCACTTGCCACCCACAGATAAATATTCATCCCTTGCATGTTTTTTTTTTAGCACATCAACCAGGGCTAGGGGATGGGTCCCTAAATGCGCAGCGAGGCTCAGGAAGCGAGATGCCCCAGAATTCATGGTTTTTCACTCCAATTTTACCATTTCCTTGCACAACAGTGGGTGAGGGCAAATCTCGACGCTCCGCCAAGCGTCGCCAGCGCTATCTTGGGGAGCGATGTTTTGCGTGACTGATGCGCACGTGTCGATGCGTTGGGCTTGGAGGTGGGGTATGGCATGCGGTGGCCTGAGACACGTTGCCACCCCCACCCCCCTCCCGCCGCCGCCCTGGGTACCGTCCCCGTCCCCCCCCCCGCCCTCCCACGCTGGGTGCTCACGCCTGCCACGCGCGCACGCATCCCCCACGCGCAGCTTGCAGATCTCGCACCTCCCACGCCGACACGCTCATCGCCATGCACACACGCCTCTCCTCCCCACGCCGAGACGCCGCTTCGCCCCTCCGCTCGCATACCCACACGCACGTGGTCGGCCCCCAGCGCTCTCCGGCCCATGCATGCGCCGGATGGATGCAAACCGCGGTGCGGATACGTGTCCATCAGTGCAAACTTATAGCACAGAGCCCACATAAGGAAACAGATCCTCGCTGTTCCTCTCGGAGCCCACGCTTTGCCAAATTGCCCTGGCACCGCGGCGTGCCCGACCCATGGTCCGGCACATGCAGGACATGTGTGCACACACTCGGACCCACCCCCCCAACAACGATACTGCTGGCACGTCCTTGTCCTTCTGCCAAAAATCCCTGCCACCTCCTGCCCCCATCCAGAAGCGCTCTGATATTACATAAAGCAGGCTGCTGAGGTTCACTTCAGTTGGGTGCTGGAGTTGCACCACGCGTTTGCTGGGCCAGATTTCAGCCCAGGTCCACGGCGGGAGTGGGATTGCTCCCATTTTTCAGGAAAAAGGGGCTGCATCCACCTGGATCAGCTGGGGACGCAACCGTTGCCCTTGCTGGTGCTGGTGGAACCTCTCTGGAGCAGAGGGTTGGAGCCTCCCATTGGAGACCTTCTTCCGATCAGGTCTGGAGATCGGGAGACATCTCATCTGGTTCCTGCCTTTCTGTAACTCCTCGGACACTTTGGAAATAGTCAGTGATTTTTCCCTGGGGACAGTTCAGGTTGGAACTGCAGGCTTGCCGTGGAAGTCCTAGGGCTGTGCATTGGGTTGGGGGTTTAGCTGCTGAAACCGTGGTTGTGGGGGTGGATGAGATGGGGTGGATGAAGGAAGCCCCAAATCTGCTTTTGCCTTTTCCATCCCTGCCAACGCTGTTTTTCTCCTCCCTCCACCTCTCCCCAGCTGAGCACCGGGGATGCGAGATCGGACAGGGGCTCGGGGAGGGGACCAGCCCCTTCTCTCGCGTCCCCGCTGCCCGGCCAGCCCTCGGGGAACGGCTCGCAGCGGTTCCCTGGACCGGAGGCGTCTGTGGTGGCTCGGGGCCATGCCGGCTCCCTCCTGCCGCCACCCCCTCGCCCCATCCCCGGCGCCCACGCGCTCCATGCAGCCTTGTTTCTCGGGAGGGCTACCCCAAAACGGCCGGGCGGTCGCATCGCGGCGTTCATCTTGTGTAATCCTCCGTGCCCACTCACCTAAATGAATCATCCCTTTGATAGGTGAGTGAAATATAATTAGTGTTTTCATTGTTAGCACCGTGTGAGTAGGCAAGTGGATTTTCTTGGCCCGGGCTGGGAAATTTTCATGCTTTGCCAGCGATGGGGAGAGGGAAGCGGTGCGGTGGGAGCTGCCGGCGTGGGCTCTCCCGCAGCCTGTCCTGCCCGGGAAGGAGCCGCGACAGCTCCGTGCCCCACTTTCCCCACCTCTGCGGTGGCACCGGTGACACCTCCAGCCGCTCTCTTAGCAGGTGCACCAGCAGCCACCAAGCAAATGGCCGTGAAGTGGTTGAGGAGATGAAAACCATGAAACGTTTTGCCAAAGCAGGCCCCGTGCCAGCGTAAAGGGTTGCGCTCTGGGGAGATGGATCGGGGATGCCGCAGGGGAACCTGCCTGTCCGGGAAGGGGCTGCAGCCCCCGTGCCTGAGCCGAGAGGTGGTTTTGGATGAGCCACCACCCGCCGGGGCCACTAAAGGCAGCGGCATCACCGAGGGCTGCCTCCTGCCTCCCTCCGTACCGGGGTTTTTCACGGGTTCCTCTACAGCTGCAGGGAACCAACTAGCGAGGGCAAATTTCCATGCGATCTATTCATAGCGCAGATGTCAGAATTACCTTAAAAGTATCAGCTCTCGTCTTATTTTGCTGCTGGGAAGGAATTGTTGATGCACTTTAGATAGTGGGTGGAAACAAGCAAATACAAACGCGCCCTGATCGCCGATCCTCCCGGTTCCTGCAGAATCCAGGCACAGCCCTTGCTGGTCCTAACAACCCCCCTAAGAACCTGCTAATTAAAAAAACAAAGCTATGAGCTTTGTTTATGAAGCACCTTGCTGTCTAGATTTGGTGCAGAAGGTGCTTTCAGTGCGACGGCGGTTATTAGGAGAGCAATAACTGAAACATCATCGGACCCACCGAACATAGGAAAATGAATCGAAATACTATGCGAAGATTCTGACCAGCTTCATTAAAAATAAATGATATGAACTCATGGTAATTACTTATCTCACTGGAACATGCTGCTTAGTTTCAGGTACAGCTCAGGACAGAGGAAGAAGGATTTTAACCCCGGGGAAAAGTACGGGAGATAGAAATTGCCAGGCAGGCGTAGACCCCAGCTCCATCTTCTCGAGCATTTTGGCCAGTGCTGATGCCCCAGGGGGTGGCGTAGGACCCCAACCTTGGGGCAACCTGACCCCCTTACACACCGCTCCCTGCCCCAGAAGAGAGGGCGACTTAAGTCCAGAAGCAGAATTTTAATATCCTTCCAGGGGGGACGCTGGGCTGGGTTACCCCGGGGTTTCTCACGGCTTTTAATGCAAAATCTCAGGGTGTTTGCATGTGATTTGGTATCCCATGGAGCTCCTCGTGGTTGGGTGACATCTGCTCCTGTAGCTGAACGGTTTTTTTCCCTTGAAGCTCCAGCTTGTGGAATCATGTGATTTTGCAAGATTTTCAGCTTAATTTTTTGGAAGCAAGGTTTCCACCCAGACTATTGCAGAAAAGTCATTCTTAGAGGCTCGGAAACCAGCAGACGAGAGCTAAAAATGCCTTCTGTTTAAAAATGCCTTGATTTTAAAATGAACCTGATTAATTTTGAATGCTTTGAGTCAGGTAACGCTGATGTAGATGAATGATCTGTATTAATGTAGGCACGACTTGAAGATACAGAAGCCGGGCAGGGTGGGGATGGGGATGGGGATGGCGATGGCCTTATGGGGGGCAACACTGCGGTTTAACATCCGTCTTGTGAGATTCGGCAGTTTTTTGCCTGTTTTGGCTCCGGCTGTGGCATTGACTGAAATCCTGACCAAGAAAGGATTATTTTTTTTGCAAGAGTTTGCAGAAGTTAACAGGAGACTCTTGACGCTAGTTTGGCCCTGCAATAAGCTGTTTAGCTTATAATTAACGTATTTGATTGTTAACATAAAAAGGGGAGCTCAGAGAAAAAAATAACACTCGAGTGGCAAGTGTTTCTATTTTGGGGTTTGATACCGGCTTTTCACAGGCAGAATCTGGCCTTTGAATCAAAAATCCTTAAAAATTGCAACTGATGCATGAGCATTCCCTTAGAAGAGTCACTCCCAAAATTATTCCCTGAAGAGGTTCCGCTTACTCTTAGCATACAGCAGAGCATCATGAATTTTCATGAATGAGTGAACAGCCGGAGCAAGATCCCTAAGTTTGCAGATATTCGCACCAAGATGATCACTCGAATGATATGATTTCCTGCTCAGGGCATCACTTCGGGTCTGCCAGGTGTTTCCCTGGACTGAACAAGGGATTGATCATTTATTTCACAGGAAATAAATAAACCCTGCTCTCACCTCGTCCCATCCCGTGCCCTCCCCACTCCTGGTGCAGCCTCGTATCCCCAATCCATGGGGAGCTCGGCCTCATCCCATGCGTTTGAGCATCTCCCACACCTCGCAAGGGAGGCAGCCCTCCGAAACCCGGCGCCGTTTGGGAGCGACAGAGGATCAGCCCTCGCTCCCTGGAGCTCTGCTGAGAAATGGGGTGAGATCACAGAGTTTGCGATGGGGATTAGAGCGCTGGAGGATTAACGGACTAAGCATTAGCCCGATTTCACTCTGCTTTGTAAGAGGAGCACATTAGCCGTAATAAAGGTGCTGAGCGATATGTTAATGTGTTTCGCATCCCTTGTGCTAAAGCTTCATCCCAGTTTTGGGCCCAGTCGGTGGCCAAATCCGCAGGGATTCAGCTGCCCTGGGCAAAACTATGGGCCCTGTTTCACCAGGGGATGATGCTCCCGTGACTTTCCCTGGCGCTTCCCATTCCCAGGAAAACTAGAAATTTCTTTCTTTGGTTCTTTCCTTCTGAAAAGCTGTATTTCCCCTGACTCCAGGACCTGGCACTTTGAGACAAATCGCCACCGGCCTGAGATGCATTATGAGCCCCATCAGAATTAGCGATGCCGAGATTCGATTGTCATTATAATGGTTTGAAGCATTTCTCCAATTGCTGGCTGGAAAAGGCAATTATTAACGAATGCACAGAGGCCCTGGGAAGCAGGAGATACAGAAACGATGGGAGGAGGGAGGGGATGCTCAGGACTCAGGACGGACTTGGGTTTTCCTGCACAGGGTGGAGAGCAAATTGAGTTTTTCCCCCTCAAAGCAAATAGCCCAAATGCCTCAGAAGCCATTGTAGGGCGAGACTGAACGTAGCCATGGGTCTGGGGAGGGGGGGGTGCTCCTCTCGCAGATGTTATCTGAGCTGAATTCCCATGTGTGATTTTCCTGGAGTGGCTTCTTCTTAATGTTATAAGGGCGCGTATGCACCACTGGCCCGTGGCTGCAGAAAATGGCTTAGTTCCTGCAGCCGGGGTTGTCTTCAGAGGCAGGGCATCAGCCTGGGGGCTTTGCCCCATTCCCTGCCCTGCCGTAGGTTTGCTGTAGGCTGTGCAAAGCCCCTTCGTGCCCGCAGGAGGAGGAGGCGCGCACGTATCAGTGGTCTTTGCAATACCTTGATGCCCATTCATGTTTGCCAGTGAGGGAAGTGGCTTTATTCTGCCCATCTCCTGATTGCGGAGCATCTTCGGGGCAGGCATCCCGGCAGTGAGAGTGGAAAGGATTCCGCGTGTTTTGGATGGGGCTCCTATCCCCCAGATGAGCGTTCTCACCACGCGTGAACCTGCCCGTCAGATGGCTTTCCCTATGGAGAACGGTTGAGCAATCCCTGTTCTGTGGTATTTCGGCCCGAGTTACTTTATGTTGTTATTTGCATCCAGAGGAGGCGGCAGATTCCCTGGCTGTGGCGTGAGGCTGTATAAATCTGTGTTCTCTCTCCAGCCCCCGGCTCTTGCTCCTGCAGAGGTGCCCCTGCACCCATCTCGACCTGCTTGCGGCGCGATCTCCCACCGTACATCACCTAAACCCAGCGACTCCACTGCCGTGTTTCCTTAGGTGCAGGGTCCCTGCCGTTTAGCTTTTAAAAGCGCCAGCTAACCGTGCTGATAGGAGCTGCCGACTTGTAAGGATTTATGATTTGTTGAGCCCCAGCAGCAGACTTAATGCTACCCAGGGCTCCGG
The DNA here is from genome assembly GCF_963924245.1 of Chroicocephalus ridibundus. Taxonomy (NCBI): domain Eukaryota; kingdom Metazoa; phylum Chordata; class Aves; order Charadriiformes; family Laridae; genus Chroicocephalus; species Chroicocephalus ridibundus. Next base: position 92,930,784 of record NC_086287.1, read on the forward strand.
CAGTAGCCAAGCAGCCCAGGACACCTCTGCTCTAGTCTTTTCTTCTCCTCCCTTTCTGCTCTGCTCTTCTCCCTTCTCCTTCCCTTCTTCCCCTTCTCTCCTCCGCGGATGCCGAGGCCTCACTGTGCCCATCGTGGATGTATGTACCCAGCCTCGCGTTAAGCAATATGACTAACATCCATCACGTGTTCCTGCCTGCAGATTATATTTGCATACTCAAAAATCCATACTTTATTTCTTCCCCTGTGTAAGCAGTTACCAGAGCATATTTTTGGCAAATTAGCAGCCACAGCAGAAGCATCTGACTGTGTTTTTAGCATGGCTTGGCGATAGTCAGAGGCATGGAGATCCTTGGCAGGGGTGGAGGGGAGGTAATTTGCTGCTGATGCTGTATCCATGAAGCATTGCACACATGCACCATCACTCGTTGCCACCTTTTGCGGCGGGCAATGCAGGTGGCAAGTCCTAGCCCTCCATATCATGCCAGTGTGGGATTTAGATGAGCATCTGGGGGACGATGGCAGGGCATGGAAGTCACCCAGCGCAATGCCTTGTCCTGCTGCCAGGAGGGATAGTGCAGGAAGGGCAGCTCTTGGGATGTCTCGGCCGCAAACATGCACCCATGTGCGTGCTCGGGAGGACCCGTACATGCAGGCACCGTGTTTGGGGGGCACATTTTTACCAGCAAGGCCCCCAAACTGCTGGACATCAGCTGGGGTGGTCAGCAAGGTTGTCCCCATCGCCACACCATCAGGACTGAGGCTGAATTAGCATCGCAGAATCACAGAATCTTCATGGTTGGAAAGGACCCCTAAGATCATCGAGTCCAACCAAACAACCTACAATCTCTGCCACTAGAGCATCCTCCAGTCCTCTCTTCTCTCTCACACATCTTCTCCTTGGGGTAGATGTTGCTGAGATGCTGCACCTGATTTTTGCATGAATCCTCTCCGGGCCTTTCTGATATCCAATAGCTGGAAAGCAATATCTGTAAAACTTGCTCCTTCTGTCGTAATTCAAAAGACCGGCCTAATTATTGCCATTGGACGTCCTTAGTTAATATGCTCAGAGATAAGAGGGGAGGTGAGCATACCAGGAAGGATCCTTCACAAGACAAACCAGCAATTTGCGAGGTCTAATGACTTCTGCTCAGGTTTTGAAAAGTGGAGGGGCGATTCGGGCAACTCAGACCTCCTTCCCAAATTTCCCTGAGCGGCAAAGGTGAGCTGGGAGGTTTGGATCACTGCCGCTGCCGAACACAGTCACCGTAACAGGCGGATCTGGCTGTGCTTCAAGAATGGGACAGCGGCTACAGAGGAACCTGCCCTTTGAAGCCTGCTGCTCCCATGTTCCGTGAAAGCCTGGGTTGCTGCACCCGTGTTGCTGATTATTTTAGCTAACCTGGAAATACCTTGCCTTGACCCATGACGGTGGGTTAGTTGCATTTTATTTTTTTTTAAACTCAGCGTTAGTGATGGGTAGGGAATATTTTTCTAAGCATTTGACTTGTTCCGAGGTCATGTTGTCGTGATAATAGGTACGTGTCCACGGGCCTCAAAGTGCTTTACAACATCCCGCGTAACTGCTGTAATTTCTCGGCGTGGAGAAGCCGAGGCGGAGCGAGGCAGGGCAGGGCTGTGCAAACCTCCCCGTGTGCTTTACCCCGAGCGCTTGCCAAGGGCTTCGTCCTGCAGGACACCCAACCGGCCGTCTCCGTGCGGGAAAAGCCTGCGAGCAGCCTTCGGTCCGTAAAGCCTGTGCTTAATGGTGTTCCTGGACTGGAGCCAGAGGGATCAGCAGCCCGCAAAATGCCAGACCCTTGGGTATGGGGGGAGGGAGGAAAGAAAATGCAGCCATTCCGACCCAAAAAATCCCGACTTCTGTCTCTTTGCAATGCCGTGGTGAAGATGGACCAGGTTTATATCCAAGTGAATGATCCCACCTTGGGTCAAGGGAGGCCCCAGGTACGTTGCTGGGCTGTGAGCAGCCCATCATCCTCCCTTGGGGCTTCCCCCTCTATCATTCAAAAATCTGCCTATTGCTCTGGCATGGCCTAAGGTGCTGCTTATTTGTCTGAAAGCCAGGCTCCCCCGGGCATCGTTGTTGGTCTTCAGCATCTCTCCTTAAGCAGGAGAGGACTGCGGGTGACGGGCAGCCCCTCAGCTCGGGGCAGCAAGCGGCAAAGCCAGGGGCTTTCCATCCTCCAGCATTTTTCACCTTCACCTGCAGAGAGTAACGCTGTAGGCCACCTCCGTCTGGGCCGGAAAGGGCATTTTCTAGATGCTTCAGGTCCCCTTTCCCTCTCCATCACTCTCTTATGTGCAAAAGCCACCTGTTACAGGGACAAGAGGCATCAATGAAGTGACTCTTCTTCTTGCCCGAGGTTTCAGCCCAGTGTGCTGCCTGTGGGAAGAGCAAGCCATGAGTTGGTTGCCTCTTCCCACCCATGGAGAAGACCTGGTCTGCAAGAACGAGCAGCTCCCTCAGTGGTCCTGGGCCCACCAGCACCTATGCAAGCCCTGCCAAAGCAGCTGTACCCCAGGGAGATGAGCTGGAGCTGGAGATGGGTCTCCTCCTTCCCTGCTTCCCAGGAAAATCCTCAAAAACTCCGTGGCAAAGCCAAGGAAATGAATGGAAACTTGTCGGTCTTCCTGGTGTCTGTAATGCCCCAGATCCTCCTGGAGCACTTTGCAAATGGGAGTTAATTAGTCTTCCCGATTCCCAGCTGAATTGCTGGAGTGCCTCTGCATTATCCCTGTTCCCAGCAGGGACCACGGAGGTTGCACCCAGCCATCTCGCCACCAGCTTTGCGCGGGGTCCCACTCGCTTCACCGTTTCTGCAAGGTGCAAACCAGGGCAAACCCTGTTTTCGGGGATTTTGGCATTATGGGGACAACAGGAGCAGCCCTGCAGACTCCCTGCTCTCTTCCCAGAATGAATTTTAGCCTCCTGAGCCAAATGCTGAGAAAGCGCTGAATAACTGCAACAAATTAGATTACTTTTTGGTACCTGTCATTTCTCAAAACATATGATCTCCTGCTGGAGCATCAGGAGCGATGCTTTGGAGGCCAGTGACTTCCCGCTTTCTGCTTTCAGCCTGGCTGGCTCCAGCCAAGGATGGGGCTCCGCACGGTCCTCAAGGCAATGGAAATTCCTGCAGGAGTTTTAAAAGCCATTTGGAAACAACCCAACCTTGCTCCAAGGGGAACCAGCCAAAAAACCCCAAACCCCAGGCTTAAAAACGCAGACGTGGCCAACAGCCACGTTGCCCGTTTTCTTCCTTCCATGGTTCCATCCCATCCCGACTTTCCTTGTCTTTCTTGCAAGCCCATTCCCTTTCTCACGCTCCGTCTGCTCTTTCCGAAAGAGGAATATTCTCGCTGATCCATCTTTCAGGAGGACTTCAGTTATTTTCTCCCAGCCTCAGGTTATGGCCTCTCCTTATCTCTGCTCCATACGTTTGCACACACATGGCCACATCCCCACCCTTCTTGGCATCACCTTTATCTTGGCCAAATCCTGCTGGAGCGATTACACCAATTACACCAATCACTGGAGCGATTACACCAGAGTCAAGAAATCTGCCCTGGGGTAAAACCGTGGCGAGCGAGAGCACAACCGGCTTATTCCCTCGGGCCGTGACTTCGCTGCTGTTACACCGAATGGCAAAATTCCCGTTCCCGGGGCAGGATGAGGCCTTCTTTTCAGCAGGGTGGTAGTGGTGGCTGAGATTTCTCGGCCTGGCTGTCCAGGGCTCTCCTATGGTGCATCTTCTCTCGTCCGCGGTTTCCACCCAGCCCTGGCCCTGGCTGCACAGCTGGGCTGCCCGCAGCTGCCGGCACGATGCTGCCCCTGAGCACGGAATGGGTGCTGCATTTTCCCCGATGCAATCACTCCATTAATCTTCTCATGCAATTAATGCTTCAGGAAGCGTTTTGCAAATATTGATAGTAAGGAAAGAGCTACAGCGCAGAAATGGCCGCCGCCTCGGTTGTATTACCGTAGTAAGTCACAAATTACCTGGCTCAGGAGGATTTTCTTTCTGTGTCCAAGGCTTTCTTGGCTGCTCTCTGTCCTTCTTGCCCAGTGCAAAAGGGTCACACAGAAGGGGGGGTGGATATTTGTGGCATCTTGGAGGCATCCATAAGACTGACCTGCATGGCTGGGGGGAAATGTGCATGGCACATTTTCCTCCCCAGCAATTCTCCATCACAGTGGCTTTGCCTCTTTGCCATAGAGCCCCGGCTTGGGCAATGCACTCAGCGTGTGGCCAGGATTGCAGCAGCGTCGGCTTGTTCCCCACTTCCCATCCCAATGGAGGCATGTTCCCTTCTTGCGCACAGTTAAGGAGGGTGTCTGCTCTCCTGCCCGGACCCTGGGAGGTGCTCAGCTCTCTATATTTGCGCTGAAGTCCTTGAGAACCTCTGTTAACCACCTCAGCAGATCAGTCTGGGGACCTTTTGCATCAGAGGTGCTCATCCTGTTACACCCAGCCCCATCCCACGTCCCCGCTGCACGGGATTCCCGTTACACACTCCCTTTTCAGCTCCCTGGCTTGGAAACAGCTATAGCCGGTCCATCCTGGCACGTGAAGTAGAAATCCATAAAATCCTGTTTCCTCTGCAGGGAGAAAGAGTCTCCCGGCTCCTTGAGAGATTAAGCTTTGTGCATCTATCTGCAAATGTTAGGGGGCAGAGGTTAAACTGAGCAGTGCGAGGGGAGGAGGTGACAGTGCTTAGCAATGCAGATGGGATGGCTCTGGGACCTTCCAGTATTCATGGGCAAATCCTGCGATATTTAGGGGTTTAAAACATAATGAAGTCAAAACAGTGCTGTTTGGGTGAGGAAGAACGTATGAAATCGCCTCCTTGGAAGGAAGCGCTTTGATCTGCTGGTGGCCGTGAAGGTGGCCAGATGTCTTGGTGGCCATCAGGGGGGTGACTGTGCCCTCCTAGGCAATCCCCAGAAGCAATCCGTGCTGCGTCCTCCAGCAAGGAAGCAATCAGGAGAGCAACGGCACCCATGAAAGCAATACCTGGGGTTTGGGTTTTGCTCTCTGCTGGGAGTTGCTCCATGATGCTGGGGAGGGAGAAGCAGGACGGGCCAGCCGGAGGGGATGGCTCCTCAAATCCTTCCATCCTCTGCTTAGACGGATCGGCCTTGCCAAGGAGATGCAGCTAGGAGTAGGTTTTAAGGCCGTGCAAAGATGACGGCTTCCCGGGCACCTCTGCCTTGCTGGGGATACGCACAGGCGCTCGCTGCAGCCGGAACCTGCTGTGACCAATTTGCCGCCCCTGCTCCGGCTGAGACGCGCTGTCACGCCTCCTCCGGCAGCGCTTTGTTCTGCTCTTTGCCGCTGCCTCTGGTTTTCAGCGAAGGGCCGTGCTTGCTTTACGGTGCTTCGGTTCAGACCCTCAGGGTTTTTTTCAGCTGCAGATTTGCTGGCAGACGGGGAGGTCAAGGGACCTGCCTGGGGCCAGGGACTGAGTCAAGGGACGCAGCCGAGGGAAAGGGAGCCCGGGACTTGGGCAGGGCAGGCTCTGGTGGATCTCATGCAGGACCTTTTCTCCCCGTCCCCTTGCCCACACCAGCATCTTTCCCCTGAAACCTCTTGAATCCATTTCTAGAGGAAACAGGAGGCTGAGCATGGGATGAGGACATCCCAAGCCGTCTTGGGGGCTCCCTTTGCTGGGGTGCTCGGGGCGTTGGAGGAAATATCTCTCACCCGGCTGCTGCCCATCACTCCCGGTAGGCTGTCCTGCCAAGATGCTCTGGGAAGCAGCCAGAAAGGGGAGCGAGATGGTGCCAGGTCTGCAGTGGAAGGACGGATGTCCTGGGGGGCTCTCCCCTGCCACAGGCGCCGTTCCAGGATGCCACTGGGCAAGGGGAGAGCCGTGGGTGCACGGCATTGCCTGTTCTTGGGGACACCAAAGTGGCCTGTAGCGGAGCAAGTGGGGCTCACTGCTCACACCCAACCACAGGACGTGTCTGATGTCTCCTCCAAGCTGTTTGCCAGCCGTATTGCTGGTTGTCCCCCGTCCTTCTCCCCACCGGCACTGCCACCACCTCCTTGCACTGCCCTGACGGTGCCTGAGGTAATCCCAGTGCTCTTCCTCCCTCACCAGTGCTAATCCTATAAACCCTCAGAAAATCCTGCCCTCCTGGCCCTACCTCTCCATGTCCTTCTCCGAGGCAGTCTTTGTGGGGTCCTCCAGCTTGGCGCTGGCATTTTTTTGGGGTGCACAAGGCTGTCACCCAGATAACGTAGCGTCTTGCGGGGTCACTTGCATCGGAGCACTGGGAAGGACGCGCGAGCCCCAGGGGATTTGTGCAAAGCGCTGGTGGCTATTAGATAAGACGCCTGATGCACCCCAAAATGCACCCCAAAATGTGTCCAGGGGCTGGTTTCACGCTCTCAGGAAGCGGTTCCCGTGCTCAGCGTGAGCTGCTCCAGCACGTGCCCATTTCCAGAGCTGAGCCCCGGGGACCAGGCGGTGGAAACCCCTAAGGGAGTGCTGGGGGTAGGATCGGGATGAGGAATGAAATGGAGCAAAAGGATGCGTCGCTGTCGGGTTGGGATGGCTCCTTGCAGCGAGAGTAGGGTTTATCTGGGCTGGGGATGGGGGTGGCCAGCACAGCCCGTTTTAATAATCCTTTCCGCTGGGCTGTTGGAAAACGTTGAGAGGGAAAGTGCTGCAGTGAGGCGGATAGGTCTCAGGGAAAAATATTTTTGCAGCCAAAAGAGCCGGCTCAGGTGGACCCGACGGGTTGCTCACGTCTACGAATCGTGACCTGATTGCTAAGGGCAAAGAGCATCTTTGGGGATGGAAAACCTCTATCAGGCGGAGCCGGTGGTAATCAGCAGGGCCGTTTCGGTTTGATTCCCACAGGGTTCGCTATTTCAGCCAGTCTATTTTAGGACTCGCGTGGTGTGCGGGAGCGGGGCTGGTGCGAAGGGAGGCCCCGATGCTGTGAGGTGCTGCCCGCGCCCGTCCCGCTCTTTTGCATCGCCGGCCGGGGACGGGATGCAGCAGGGCAGCCCCGCGCTGGGACCGGCCGCAGCATCCCAGCAGCACCGGTGCCAGGCCGGGGTGGCACTGTGCTGTCCTCGGGCTCATCAATCCACCCGTGAGGGCTTAGGCGGGCGGTGAATCGCTGCGTCTCCAGCTAGTCCAGAAAAGATTAAGCCGACCTAAGAATAAAAACAAGCCCCACAGTTCAACCGGCTGGGATAAAATGAGAAAGCGTGCCAATCGCCGAGCTCCGGGAGGGGAAGGGATTATAAACCCCGGGCAGATTACCGCCGCCCATTTCGGTGCACAGGGCAAGCGTTATGCTCCTGTTGGGCTTCCCGGGCTGGATGGGTTTCTTGTGCCTGCATTCCCAGCGCTGCGGTGAGGTCCCGTGTGCGTTTCATCCCGCTAACCACCAGTTAAGCAGCTCCAGGAAGTGCCCACGCAAATGTAGGAGTTCAAACAGGGGCACGTTTCCGAGGAGAAGAACCAAATGCATCTCTCCCCGTGAGGCCTTTATTTCTATAGAGCCGCTCCCTTCCGCTACGTGCCGGATGAAAGGCGCAATGTATATAAATAAATGCATTGTAATATACCATCCGCTTTGATCACTGCCGGCAGCACGGGCGGGATCGGAGCCTGCTCCCGGATAACAATTCCCCTACCCCGTCTCCCCGCTCCCTTCCCTTTCAAATGAGGGGTTGCTCTAAGGAGCAGTTCCTCGAAGCATCGCTCCCTGCGCACTGGTGCCGGGGCTGGTTTCTAATACTTCTGCTGGAGTGCATGCCTGCCATCCCACCGAGATGTTCTTTTTTTCCTCCCACAATGCGACATTACAATCCTTGTCATGGAGATAGGACTGGGATCCAGAGCTGCACTTTGCTGCTCCCGCTAACGAGGGGCTCGCGGAGGGGTTTGGTGCTGTCAGCGGTCCGCAGGATGCCATGCCATGAAACCCCTCTTTGCTTTTGTCTCCTCTTCCCAGGGACATACCAGGGCCAGTGGGTCGGAGGGATGCGCCAGGGTTACGGCGTCCGGCAGAGCGTTCCCTACGGCATGGCTGCGGTTATCAGGTCACCCCTGAGGACATCCATCAACTCCCTGCGCAGCGAGCACACCAACGGCACGGCGCTGCACCCCGACTCCTCGCCGGCGGTGGCCGGCAGCCCTGCCGTCTCCCGGGGCGGCTTCGTCCTCATGGCCCACAGCGATGCCGAGATCCTCAAGAGCAAGAAGAAGGGCATCTTCCGGCGGTCGCTGCTGAGCGGGCTCAAGCTCCGTAAGTCCGAGTCCAAGAGCTCCTTGGCCAGCCAGCGGAGCAAGCAGAGCTCTTTCCGGAGCGAAGCCGGGATGAGCACGGTCAGCTCCACCGCCAGCGACATCAACTCCACCATCAGCCTGGGCGAGGGCGAAGCCGAGCTCTCCGTCATCGAAGACGACATCGATGCCACCACCACCGAGATCTACGTCGGGGAGTGGAAGAACGACAAGCGGTCGGGCTTCGGGGTGAGCCAGCGCTCGGATGGGCTGAAGTACGAGGGAGAATGGGCCAACAACAAGCGCCACGGCTATGGCTGCATGACCTTCCCCGATGGCACCAAAGAGGAGGGCAAGTACAAGCAGAACGTCCTGGTCAGCGGCAAGAGGAAGAACCTCATCCCACTGCGGGCCAGCAAGATCCGCGAGAAGGTGGATCGGGCTGTCGAGGCGGCTGAGCGGGCGGCCACCATCGCCAAGCAGAAAGCGGAGATCGCAGCATCCAGGTAAGGTGGTCCCCGTCCCGACGCGGCGTCTCGGCTGGGGTCCTCCCCCAATGGCTGCAGTTTGATGGGAGAAGTGGGATGAGACTTCTTCCAGCAGGAGGTGCTCGGAGGGGTATTTTAGGGAAGCTGCTGGAGGCAGACAAGCGTTGCGGTGGTGCTATCTGGACCCAAAGTGGGGGCGGGCAACATCCTGGAAAGCCAAGCCTCTGGGCTTGCCCAAGCTTCATGGCTGGTGGTCAAAATGGGGTGGATCCAAGTCGAATTGTCACTCTGCTAACTCCGAGTGGGCTGTGGATGCACGACCTTCCTGAACCAACCATCGAGGCCATGCAGGGTCACCCAGAGCGGTGCGTTCACTGCAGCCTGTGCAGGGGGTGGTTGCACCGTGGTGGGACTGCACTTATGGGACGCGGTGTGGGGCTCACAACCTGATAGCTGCCACTTAGGAGGTACTGGGTTATTTACCCCGTTTCTCCCCAGCGTCTTTAATAAGCGCGTTGATACCCTTAGCAGAAGAGCTCCTGAAAGGCTGTTTGCCCGTACCCTCTGCCTGACTTATAGCCAAGAGGAACCATCCCAGGGTTGGCCTGTGCTGGGAGGATTCCCAGCTATTTCTGTTCCCAAAAGAGGTTTTGAGTGGAAAAGCAGTCGAATCGCTGGCTGCAGCTGATGCTTGGGGAGGGTTCGCGCTGCCTGACGCTCTGCTAGGAAGCAGCAGATCTGGGTGCCCAAATAATCCCTCCAATCCTCAAGAAACCCCCACTCCCCGGGCTGGCTGTAGCCATCGTGGAACTGCACAGTGATTCGGAGCAGTGACCTGATCCGGCTGAAAACCAGCAGGAGGTGGGGGAAGAAGAGGTCATGTCTCATTTAGGTTGAAATAGGGTCCAACTCCCATCTTAAAACAGGGCCAACCCAAGCGACTTCGAGCTGGGTCCCAAAATGCGCCCGGAGCTTCATGACTTGCAGCAAGCTCCCAGACAAGAGGAGGAAAGGCTCCTCTGCCGAATTCAAGGCCCTTTGTATCACTTTTTAGGGTCGCTTTGATAGAGCGTGGTCATTCCTTTCTGGTTTCTGAGCAAGTGCTACGCGTGGCAGCCAGGCTGGGGGAAAAGGGCTGGGGTTAGGGGAAGAACCCAGGTTCCTCCTCCGTCGCCTGCACTGGATTAATTGTTGGCTCTGGATCATTTGTATGCAGAGTCACACTTGAAATCTTTATCAGCATGTCTGCCGATGACTTATCTGCAATGTGAATGAGACTCCCAGGCCTGCTTTGGGAGCATATTCGGGCTTGATGATGTTTTCGAGCCGATGTTGTACCAAATTGTTGTCAAAGCTTTGGGAAAAAAAAAAAAAAAATCCCACTGGATTGCCAGGTAGAAAACAGACTGCAGAGCAGCGGAAAGACCAGATCTTTCCCTGTGATCTGGGGATGTGAACGCCTCGGTACAAAGGCCTGAATCCTGGAAATGTGGAGCTCTAGCCTGCCGTGGGATGCCGGGTCTGAGAACCTGAGCATCCTCTCTCCCCAGGCGGTAATGGTCCTAGAAATGCACGAGAGCGGGAGTTGGAAGAGATATGACACCCCCCCCTCCCATGTTGGAAATACTTTAATGAGCTCTTGGCATATAATGTTCCACCCTCTAATTATGAGAGAGAAGGGAAAAAATCAAATTAGATGATAGCAACACGAGGGCATGAACGCCTTCCTCCCCTGTACCAGTAACATGGACCTGAGCTCTCCTGGAGAGGAGCCTCAGCGGTGCTGGGAGGGAGGGTGCAGCCTGTGACCATGCCCGTGCGTGGAGAAGGAGAAAAGCTGTGGGATCTGGGGACCGCCCAGAGGATCCCTTTAATCATCAGTGAAGATGCAAAGAAATAAATGAGCGGCAGCTTCGAGGGTGCTCCGTCAGGGGCTGAACCTGGTCCACCAGACAACGCTCCATGAGCAACCTGACGTCTCCATCCTGCAGCCCGGCTCCCTCCTCCGCTTGCGCTCGGTCTTACCTCGGCTGGTCTTGCCTGGACACACGTGGAAGAAAAGCAAGCGCCGGGAACCCAGGGCTTTGCTCTTTTTATGGCACAGCCATCGCCTCCAGTGTGCGCGGGCTGCTGGTGTGTGTCGAAAAGCCCTGTATTGATCTGCTGCGCAGCCCATGGCTCGCCGGGCGAGCCGGGGACAGACGGACTCCAACGTGACGCGCGCTGTGCATTAGTGCTGGGTTACCGACCCCCGATGACATCCATCCCGGGAGGTTTTGCTGCCCGAGTTCCTGGCTTATGCTGAGCCCCCGAAACCTGTCAGCCAAGAGCCAAACCATTGGGCCATGGGCGGGCAGGATGGCAGGATTTGGTCTTTGCTGGAGACGGGGGGCAGGTGGGATTAGGTGGGGGTACAGGCTCAACCCCAAGGTCTTGGAGGGTGTCTTGGGTTTGCGATTCGGCTGCACGCAGGAGATGCCCAAGGACCTTGAAATGCGAGCGAGGAGAGACGCTTTGTCTGAAACCTGAGGTCCTTCGGCTCCAGCTCTTCCCCTTCGTGGGGGTTTCTGCAGGGACAGTCTCTCCTCGGCGTGCAGAACCAGAGCAAGGTTTGACAAGCCTAGAACCACCTAGAAAGGCTTTCATATAATTAGTCTGTTTAATTTTAAAGCTTCTAAATGAATAAACACTCCCCTGCAGTGCCCACACCGAACTGCGTGGTCCAAATGGGAAGAAATGCACAAAATAGGCAGCGGGTGCCTTGGCGGAGGAATCCTGATGCTCGTTTGGGTGGCTTTGGGGCTCAGGGGTACAATATTCCCCATCTAATACCAAGATTAGGGGATTTTATAACACCACTGGTGTGTGTCTGTGTGTGTGTCTGTGTGTGTGTGTCTGTGTATTCTCTTCTGTCTAATAATACGGCTGAGTTCACTCTGCAGCCTTTCCCTTGGTGGGGGAAAATATGTGCCCACCCACGTATTTCATTAAATTTGTAAGGATTCAGTATTTTTGAAAACTCTACCGCTCTGTCAGATTTGGTTGGAATTGGCCAACACGTTCAAATGTTATTAGTGTGGGAGTGATGGCATATAGATATATAAACAGCACAATCACATAAGTAAGCCCCATTTCCTGAGGAAAGTAGGCTAAAAACATAGTGTACTGAAGACAAGTAAATTGGATTCTCGAAGTTGTTTTAGTCTGAAGAGAGTACAATGTTATCTGTGGCACAGAAAAGTAAGCTCATTTAAGGGATAGTTTTTAGGTTCACTAAATGATTTTCCTAAATTTTCTTCGGTGCGGTTAAAATGAAATAACACTTTCCTTCCCCTCGTATCTCCCATTGGCTGAAATTGCTCGTGTAAAGTCGATGGGCGAGAAGGGCTATGAATCAGGTCGGAAAAACTGCCGTTGATCTCAGCTACGGGTTTTCGGAGGTAGCCGGGGAGGGAGACCTTTTGCAGCCCGTTTGAGATGAAGGCGCAGGGTGTCCCCTTTGTGCTATGGGGTGCTTCGTTCCCCCCTCATACGGTCCAAGAGGCGTCACTCTTTCTGCTGCTACGCTGGAAGGATGAAGGATGCACTGGAGACAGCGGCTCCCATCCCGTCGTTGATAATGTTGATACCTAAGGCAAATTGTCCACTGGTGTGTCCTGGTCAACTAAAATATAATATCCAGGCAGGAGAGGCGGGACAGAAAGCTCATCCTCAGCCCTTGGCTTTCGGCATGGACGCTGGACGTGGAGGATAGGTGCACGTGGAGCATCAGGGGGAGCTCAGGACCGACTGCAGCTCTCCGCGACCGATGATGGCAGTTTCAATGCAAGGCAGACAGACCCTAATTCTCTCCAGGGTTTCCTTCTGCTACCGTAATCCAAGGTTTTGTAATTAGTGGCTGGACTGCTTGTGAGAGGAAGGGACATCCCCGGTCGGTGCTAGGGGTATGAGTCCCAGAGGCGGGTGGCATTTGGCAGGCACTGGGCTCCTCTCCAGCGCCAGCTTCGCGGGGCCCCGTTGTTCAGCACCTTAAATAACAGCTCCGTGGAGCCGCCGATGCCCTAGCACCCCGGAGGGGATGCTCTTCTCAGGTTAGTCCTAAGTAATGCGCTTCCCGGCATAATTATAGCCAAGCCATTCAACAACGACGAGAAAAATATAATTAAGCTCAATAGTCTCAGGAGGAGTCGGGCTGCAAATTAGCACAGTGTCGTTCAACTTCAGAAAGGGGAACTGGGGAAAAAAAGAAAAAAGGAAGCGAATAAAGACAACCTGGCAGCGAGGACGGGTGAAGGAAAAGGTTTGGACTCAGCGTGGGTCCTTCTTCAGGATGCTGCAGTGAGGGCAAAGCATCCGTCTGCGTTTGACATACAATGGGGAGCAGGAAGGCAAGAAAAGCCCCGGAGAGCTGAACAGCAAAGTGCGGAAGGTTGTTTGAGCCAAACAGGTATTTTCTACAGAAAAATGGAAATGTGGCCCGGGCAAAACCCACAGGAAAGAATAGATTCTGCAGTTCTGATCCCAAAACATTTTAAGTTGCGGTAATGTCACTACCGGCAGTACGCCGAGCCATAATAATGCTGCTTAATGCTCTCGCAGGCCTGTGCCTGCAGCTTTGCAATTGTACTTAGCTGCATTTGATTTAAGGTTTCTGCTGGCTTTTCGGATGCCTGGGGGGGGAGGCTGCGGGGCTCCCGCATTAGTCTCATCCTAGTCCCCGCCTCGAGCTGCCGGAGGGGCTTTCGCTGCGGATGGAGAAGGGGGAGGAGGAGGGATGCGGGTTAAGGGGAACGCTGTGGCCCCAAAAGGGTTGTGTGTCCCTTTCCTCGGCTTGGGATGGCCGAGACGAGCCGGCAGCGGACTGAAGCCGAAAGGGGTCACAGCTGACCCGGCTGCGGGGCAGAGCGAATGCTTTGGGGATCAGACCAAGCATGTCGGGGCCTCCCACTATGTGTCTGGTCATCCCTGAGTCCAGAGAGCGTTCCTCTACTTCTGGCCCCTTGAAGAAGTGCTGCCCCTTTCCCCACTGAGGCCATGCAACCCAGCTGGAGCTTAGGGCTCTGCAGGACTCACCTCTGCCCATTAGCTGGGGACCGATGGGGTCAGTGGCAGCATCACCTGGTACCCACGGGGTCTTGTGCAGGGAGACCGTGCACCCTCCATCCCTTCCCAGTCCCTCCATCCTTTCCTTGAGTGGTGCACAGAGACGGGGAGGAAAACACGGAGGGGATGGGTGGAGGTGACTCAAAGGCTGAGATCAGCTGGGGCAGGAGGTAATTCTCTTTACAGCAGCATTTTCTTTTTCCTCCCTGCCCTCTCTCTCCACTAAACAGCCCCCGTGCAAAGCCCAGGGCTGGCAGCCTCCAGCGGGCTTTGGCTCTCGGCAGGGCACGCCGACCATCCTCCCTGCCACCTCCCTCCCCTCTGCCACCTCCCTCCCCTCTTCCTGCCCGGCCACAACCTCCCGCGCGTGTTGACAGGGGTCAGGCCATAGCAGGGCGGCAGAGATTAGGATCAGCTGTTATTCCTCCCGTTTGTGCGTCGCTGTCAGCCAGGATGACATGGGTACCTCTGACTCACGCCAAGCACAATTTCCACCCCTAGTCCAGGATGCTCGAGGAACGGCAAATCCCCGGATGGCATCCCGGATCATCGCATCCTTGCCCATTGCCATCTCTGCACCGTGACTGTTTAAGTCCTCCTGCAATGCCAGTTTAATAACTTCCTGCTCAGACAGGACTTACAGCATTAAGCCCTTTTGCGGCCGCGTCAAAAGTCAGGACGAGCCGGCACGCTCGCGTGTCCCCGACTGCCACCCCGCTGCCGGCGCTGCGGTGCAGAGGCACATCCGTGCACAGGCACGAACAGGCTGGAAAATTAAGTGCCTTTCATAAGGAATGATGCTTTACAAAGTAATCCAACTGAAAAAAACCTCTAGCAGGGTCTTTTTTAGCTTCTAGGAGAGCAGCTCGGTGTGGGTTTCTCTAAGCCCTGTCCTTTTGTTGCTCTCCCGTCCTTCAACCATGACTGCTGCTCCCAGCTCGGCAGCTCCTACCGCCTTCCCTGCCCCCTGAGCCAAATATGAGCTAAACCACCCCGGTTGTGTGGCCCAGGCGTGCAACATGCATTCGTATGACCATTTCCAACGTTGCTAGGTTGTGATGAAATAACATGGGCAGAGCGGAGAGTCACAGCCCGCTGGATTCGCCGTGGTCCCAGCCGGCTCTGCTCTGCCCTCCTCCCTGCGCTCCTTGGGGAAGATCTCCGAAATCCAAGCGGTCCTGGCAGACACAGCAAAGCGTGGCTGGAGGGGCTGGTTTTAGAATCATAGAATGGTTTGGGTTGGAAGGGATCTTAAAGATCATCTTGTTCCAAACCCCTGCCCTGGGCAGGGACACCTCCCACTAGACCAGGCTGCTCAAAGCCCCATCCAGCCTGGCCTTGAACACCTCCAGGGATGGGGCATCCATGACTTCCCTGCTCCAGTGTCTCACCACCCTCATAGTGAAAAATTTCTTCCTAATATCTAATCTGAATCTCCCCTCTTTGAGTTTAAAACCATTACCCCTCATCCTATCACTACGCTTCCTGATAAAGAGTCCCTCCCCATCTGTGCCCTAGAGTGAAGCAGGAGAGGGGTTTGGGGATGCAGGAGGAAGGGAAGCGCTCGGTGGCGGTGCCGGGATGGCAGAGCTGTGCCAGAGCAGGAGACCGATGTGCCGGTCACTTTTGCAGCAGGAGCAGATGGAAAAGGGCAGGGATGGCCCCGTCCGGCAGCGAGGCAGGAAGGACGGGAGGGTGATTCACTCCTGGCAGCCGCCGCTTCCACGGGAAGGGGCTGCCCTGGAGAGCTGGGCAGGAGGCGAGGGGCAGCGCGGGGGGCTGGAGAGGAGGCTGCCTCCTCCTGCTCCTCCTCCTCCTCACCTCCAGCATCGCCCGTCGCAGCCCGGATCATCTGCCTGGTCTCTAATCCAAGCCTTTGACCGGTTTAGAGCCTGGGCTGAGCGGCTGGCACTGCTCTCCTGCCGGGGCTGGCCCCGCTGCAAAATCAGCCCTTCTCGGGAGATGGTGAAGGATGATTTCAGCCTCCCGAGCCCTGCTCAATCCCCCCACTAACACAATAACCTCCTGGCTGCCCACACAGCACGGGGGAAGAGGGAATGAGCTGAAGAAGAGGATGGTGAAGCCTGGTCTTCACGCTGGTGCCCGGTAGCTCTTGGGTGGAGCAGCCCTTCGTCAGATGGGGGGAAAAAAAGAAAAAGCCAACAACAACAAACAACAACAACAAAAAAGCCAGCCCCTGATTTTCCTTTCTGCTGCTTTTCCTATTCAACGAGCAGAAACTGCAGCGTTGCTTTTCTCAGCGATCTTCGGGAGGGAAGGCAGCGATCCTCCCCCAGCCTGCGCAGCTGCCTGGCAGGCGGGCTGGCTCGCAGCCCCACCGCTCTCCTCCATCCTCATCCTCGCCCTCCGTGGGCCGCAAGGAGACTGGTGGGGGTACGCACCTACCCCCAGCCAGCCCCATGGGCTAAGTGCGGGGGATGCTGGCTGTAGCATCCCAGCCCCTTGCTGCCATGTCCC
Organism: Chroicocephalus ridibundus; assembly: GCF_963924245.1. Classification (NCBI taxonomy): domain Eukaryota; kingdom Metazoa; phylum Chordata; class Aves; order Charadriiformes; family Laridae; genus Chroicocephalus; species Chroicocephalus ridibundus. Next base: position 92,947,123 of record NC_086287.1, read on the forward strand.
ACCGCCCTAACCCCCCCCCGGCTGTGTGGGTGGGAGCTGCTGCACCGTGCCCCTGCCGTGCTGCACCCCGGCAATGCTGCACCCCGAAGCTTTGGTAGCGGGGGGGGGAGCCAAGGGGAAGGTTTGGGGTCCCTACGCTGCCTTCCCATCTCGCGAGAGGGGCCTGCGTGCTTTTTTCCTCTCCCAGCTCCCGTTTTGGGTTTCCTGGCATGTATTCCTCCGGCTGCGCTGCTCCCATCCCGGCCGCCCACCCACCCGCATCCCTGCAGCTACAGCCCCAACACCCCCATGCTCCTGTTCCCCGCCCCCCCCCGCCCCCCCCCCGAAGCCCTTTCCTCCCTGGAGAGGGGCGAAAGCAGTATCAGGAGCGCAAGTGAGATGAAAACGCAGAGCTGGGCAAGAATATTGAGTATTTTCCTTGCTGGTGTTCATGACAATCGCTTCCCCCCACAGCCGGAGATGGGGATGCTGGGGGAACTGGCACCGCCGTGGTGGGAGCGCAGCGGCCGGGCTGGGGGCTCCCGGTCCCGCACTGCTCTTGCAGTTGGCTTGAAAAACCTCGAGCAATGAGGTTTCTGTCGCCTCCTCCACGCAGGACAAATGACAAGCTGTCCTGGCGTCCTAATCCAGGAAATTAAAGGATTTGACCATAGACCCTGCTAAGCGAATTTCCCCCCTGAAAACCCCCAGGGGGATTTAACCCATGGATCCAACCGATTATCCCTTTAAAGTTGTGACTAAGAAAGGTCCCAATTCTTCAGGGTGCTGAGCATCCTAAAATCCCATCGCGGCAGCGATGTGGCCGTGCCCGATGCTCACCCCACCGTCCGGCGAGACCTTCTTTTCAGTTCTATCCCAGGTCCGCCGCCCCTTTCCAATGGCGGGCAGCAGCCCTTTGCTGCCTGCTCGCTGCCAACCGGGACAGCAGAGTCTCGCTGCCGGAATCCGCCCCATCCCGTCCCCATGTGTCACTCTCCAGGGACATGGCCTGTTGGTTTTCCCAGTTTGGCATCGGGAGCAGCCCACATGGGAGGCAGGCTGGGTGCATCCCGATGGGAGATGGGTGGGCTCCATGCTGGCAGCGCCAGCTCCTGTTCATGGACCTCGAGGGCAGAAGGGAGCACGGGACCGGGTCTTATTGCTTTGCTGAATTCGTTCTGCTCAATTAAAGCTCGTCCAGTATCCATCCCCAAAGCAAAACCTGCTGGAGATGGGGATCCCTGGGTGAGGGGACACCCCACCGCAAAGCATCCTTGTGAGCCTCCACGGCTCGATGATGCCACCCTGTACCCTGAACAGCAGTTCCTCGGCGTCGGACTCCCTTACAGAGAAGAATTAGTTTTGTGGTCTCAAAGCTGGACACAGTGGTCACGGTGGCTGTGCCACAGCCATCCCACTGGCAGGCGGATACAGCCGGTCCCCATCCGGCATGACAAGATCCCCGGGGAGCTTCAAACAGCTGTGGCGGGTGGCAGCTCTTCCCCAGCCCTTTTGCCCTGGGGACAAACCCTCTGTGAAAGCAGTGGTAGAGGCGAGAGCCAGGGGATGCTGATGAGAAGGTGCTTTTCCAAGGGGAAGAGGTGTGGGGCAGGATTCGGGCAGGGGTCGGTAGCCCTCCGGCTCACCTGAGTCATATAAATGGCCTCTCTGGGGAAACGGGCTGCAGAATTCTCTCCGCTATCTGGCTGTGTCTCTCTGTCTGATCTGTCTCTCATCACCATAGCACGGAGGTGAAGCATAAATAATTAAAAGCCCAGATTCTCTCCTGGCAGAGCCGGGCTCTGAGTCCCTTCCCCTGTTGTGCTGCTGGCTGCTTAAGAGGAAATTTTCACGGGCTTTGCCTTGGAGGCAACGCAGACCTGCAAACCCAGGGCCGTCTGCCGGCCTCGGGGCACGTCGGCGTTTGGGGACAAGAAAGGGCACCTGCCACCCCAGCGGGTCGCCAGTGGCAGCATTCCATCCGGGGGATGCCACGGGATGCTTGGGGTGCATTGGGATGAGCAACACCCTCCAGCTGAGGATCAAATCCAGGCACGGGCAGGCAGCAGGGCTGAGCGGGCAAACCCAGCAGCTCATGCATGGCCCCCCCCCTTCTTGGGATGCCTTCATGAGAAGTGAGATATTTGTGGGTGCAGGCTGGCTTTTGGGCTCCTAAGTGCTTAACCCCCCCCTCCCCCGCAGGCGACAAGGAGGAGAAACCCGTGCAGGCAGCGGGGATGGGGAAAGCGTCTCCTTCTTGGTGGGCTCTGAAGTTTGAGGCAGGCTGCCTCAGCTGCTCGTTGCTGTGGCAACTGAGATGATATATTATTTTTTTACCCCGTGGTCGGCAGGGCTGCAGCCGGCACTCGCGCCGCGGAGGGGTCTGCCCACCCCTGCCTGGCCGCCCAGGGCCGAGCACATCCCCGGAGGCACCCCCAGCCCCTCTCCCTCCTGCCTGCACCCATCGGGGCCGCGGAGGTTGTGGGGGGCCAGGCGACATGGGCCACGGGGCCGGGTCAGCCCCAGGCAGCGCTCAAAACAAGCAGAAATTTCACCAAAAGCTCCTGTCCCCACTTCATCCCTCCCCGTGGGGACCGGAGCTGCAGAGACCGGTGACAGCAGCCTGGCACCGAACCTATTCCTGCAGCATTTTAACATCTGATGTTGCTTTTAGTAGGGGCGATTTGGTGGGTACTGTCTCCAGCTGAGCTTTCTGTGCAGGTCTGTGTCCAACCAAACCCTGCGCGGGGCTGGGCTGCACCGGGGGATGGTGGTACCCTGGGTTTGGGGCAGAGCCAGGCAAGGGCCTCGTCCCCACTCGTCACCTTCCAGGATGGCGTTAAGCAATGGGGTTGTGGGGGTGCTGGCTGTGGCATGCTTTCCTTGGGGAGCATTTTCGTTCTGGGTTGGCATTTTCTCGTTATTCCTGGGGGCTGCTGGTGTGCAGACGCCGGACGTGGCAGCGGGCGATGGAGATGATGCTGTCGTGTCCTGCACATGGCTGTCTCCAACCAGCTGCTTTGGGCCCAGTTGCCCCTTACAGCAGAGAGAAGCTTCCCCATGGTCCATCCTGGCGAGGTCGAAGGTGGCAAGAGGTGCACCAAGTGGTGCCCACCACCAGCGTCTTTCTCCAGGTTGGGAATCAGCCTCCTCCCAGCTGTGTGGAGCAAGACACGGGCATATTTCCTTCCCAAGCATCTCTTGGGGCCCTGGTGGTAGGAATGCATTTTTCCATCACTCAGAGGACCAGACTGTTTTAACACGTCCCTTAGACCCCTGTCCCATCACCCAGAAAAGAGTCCTGTCTCCTACCCCACGAGGCTGGAGACGGCAGAGAAGTCCCAGAGGGCAAGGCTGGATATCAACCACCTCTCCTCCGACAGCTGGAGAGCATCCGTCAGCGCTCCCAAGGCCATTTCAGCTCCATGTCTTGGCCTGAGTCCAGACTGTGCTGGAACTAAAACATTAAGTTCAGCTAAACGAGTTTGTCGTTGACTCTGGATAAGGATTTTTTTTTTTGCGGTTTGCTCTAACTTGGGGTGGGTTTTGCTGTTGGGTGTTGACTGGTTAAAAAGGTGCACGGCCAGAGGTAACGTCATGGATCGACCCCGTCCATCAGCCCATCACCGGGGCAAAGGAGGACCATGAGCTCAGTCTTGTCCTGCCTCTTTCAGGCTTTTATGGCTCCAACAGCAGGAAAAAAAAAAAGATTGCCTGGAAAGTTCCTTTGCCAAGTGTCTGTTTTGCTTGAGGTGACCAAAACTTGTGAAACTGCCAGAGCTTTTCGGCCAAAACCCGAATGGGGTGAAGAGTCAGGAAAGGGAAAAAAAAGGACTTTTCCTTGTGGTTCTGTTGTGCTTTGCTTCAGAATTTGGTTTGACTCGCTCTTTGTTAGGTATCAAAATGAAACTGAAATTGAATTGACAAATCTGCTTTGCTTGCTTCTCATCGCCTCCCTCACCTGGAGTTTTTTGCTTGAACTCCCCAAATTCTCTTACTCTGAGCACTTTTCCCTTGGCTGTAGGAAAAAGCCCCTAACAGTTCCCAAAGGGCCAGGCTGTGCCGATGGCTCCTTGAAGGGATTTGAGGGCTTCCCTGGAGGCAGACCAGGGGCTCCCTCAGCTCTCTTTGCCCCTGGCATGGTTGAGGTTCTCTCTCTGTGTTGCGTTCTGCACCTTTGGCATTGAGGTTTCCACCCCCCTCTTCATCCTGTGCATGGCATCAGCCAAGCGAGGAGGTCAGTGTGAAAAACGGGGAGGAACGGGCTGTTTTGGGGAGACTTCTGGTGATGGAGGCCAGGGTGGGATGCTGATGGTCCAGCAGTGCCTCCACCTTTTGACCTGCAGCCTGGGGCAGGTCATGGCAGAAGGAGGTACCCAGTGTCCCTGCTGAGCCAGGCTTTTTTCTAGCAGCCTTCATCCATCCCACGAAGGTTGCTCCAAATTTGTGACTGGACTGGGGATGATCATGTCCTGACCGCATCTCTACCCTCCTCTCCTCAATAAATCCAGGAGGATGGGGAAAGTTACACCAAGCCACCTATCCAGACCCACCATGGTCAAGCCTCCCACCAAAAACCTGGCATTTCCCCGGCTTAATGAGCAGGGATGGGCTCGCGAGGGTTTGGACGGTGCCACCTTGGGAGCCAGCCTTGCTCGGAGACAGGGCGATGCAACCGGAATGCAGGATCCAGCCTGAAGTCATTACAGTCAGCAGCGTGTACAGCCAAACTCAACGCTACACATGTCCAAGCAGGCTGAGTTATGGCTGCTCGGGGAGCTGTAACTTGGCCTGTCGTGCATTTAAAAATCTCCACCCGAATGCGGCATTGATGTAGGGCTTTTCTGCTGCTCTGCTTTTGCATTTAATACGGACGGTATAGATCCGCAGTGTGCAAATGATCCAGCGCTGCCCAGGTCCCTCGGAGGTTTTTGTGCCTTCACTTGCTTTTTTCTTGGGCTTTTTCTTCTTCTTCTTTATTTTTTTCTTTTCCGAGGGTTGTTAGCGGTTTCTTCCGACCTGTTTTGCCTCCTGCCTGAATGTGGCAGGATCGTTTGTAATGCGCTATTTTTGCACAGGGTTAGAGGAGCATTTGTGGCATGGTGGTGCCCTGGGGAGGTGTGCGTGGAGGGCTGTCTGCCGGCGCTCCGCGAGAGCCGGGGATGAAGAAGGGGACGTCAGTGTTTCCCATTTCCTCTCGCAGTGTCCAAATGGGCAAGTCAACTTTTTCCATCATGTACACGACAATTATCCGGCAAAATCACGGAAACCCACCCCATCCAAACCGTGACAGCTGGAAAGCAAGCAGCATCCCCCCTGCTCACTCCCTTCCCTTCCTTGAAGCTGACTCTTCCCAAACCCTGCTCCGGGCGGGTTCCTGCAGGATCCCCTTGCATCGCCACCCGTCGCTTTCCAGAAGATAACGACGCTCCCAGCATCGCTGCAATTATCTCATGCCTTCCCCAGTTTATAAGAAAAATGGAAACGCCATCCCCAGGGCTGGAGTTTGGTCTTGCTGCCTGTGTCTGATTTGGAGGGGGGCAGCTCTTTGTCCCACCGCTGCCCGTTGCTGCCGCGTCGGAGCCAGCGAAGTGCCAGGTCTGGAGCAAGGCCAAACCTGTCCCCTTTGGTCAGGTAGCAGTGGGGACGATGGCGTCAAAGCTGTCCTTCTTCCTAGGCAAAGCCCGGCTCCTGAGCGCGGGTCCGGGCTGGCAGGCACCGAAGCGCCGGGATGGGCAGGTACTGCCTGGCCGTGTCTCTCACCTGCGTCCTCTGTAGCTTCATTACAAGTGACAGATGGCAGGAGATGAGACTCCCTCTCCAGATGTTAATTATCTTGCAAGCTGTAAATAACATCTCAGGGCAACCTGCGCCTCGTCTCAGGTGCGAAAGACCCATCAGCTTTGCCCTTGCCAAGGGGGCGAAAAATTAAAATAATTAAAAATTTCCCTCCCACTGGGAGGGAAATACATGGGTCTGCCTGGCTCTGCATATTCTGATTGTCCATTGGGGGGAAAAAGATGCTGGCAGCATCCTGGCTAATGGTGGCAGATGTGCCTCTGGGTACCAGCCCCACCTGGCCCGGCCCTTTGAAGTCGATGGACTGTGATTTGCTTGTGCCAGGGCTGGCGTCGTTTAGCAATCACAGGGATAAAACAAACAAATCCGAGCTGCCCCACAACCTATTTGGGACGATGGCAATAAGGCGAGCTGGAGAGGATCACGGCGTTACAGCCCTTCGGCCGCTCTCGTCCTTCTCCAACAGCAAGGACCCGGCTCAGGATCCTGGGGGATGTGCAGGGATGGGAGCAGCCGGGACGGTCGGTGCCTGCTGTGGGCTGTGGTTTGGGCCACATTTCTCCCAGGGTTTTGGGGACGTGACATTTGATTGCGGCCCATCCCTGTCCCCCAGCTCACCGTGATTTTGCACCACGTGTTCTGAATGCGGTTCTCCAGTGAAACTCATTTTGTCTACTTCAAGGCAAGGCACAGGACAGAAAGACGCAGCCTGGGATATTTTTTTCCCATAGTTGGATTTAAAAAAAAAAGGTATTTCAGTGCAAAATGGCAAATGACGCCTTGGTGAATTCGCTCTCCATTTGTAAGCTCCAAAAATATAAAGGTAGAGAAGAATTTGGCACAGGTGCCTGGAGCAACGAACTAAATGGGAACTGGCCCCATCCCCATTTCCATGAATTTCGGAGTCCTGATGTCCCAGCTGGGCCGCAGGTACCTGCTCTCCGCGAGGTCTCCCAGCTGGCTTGGGAATGGTTTACCCGGTAACGTTACATTTCCCCGTGTAAAACCACAGGGAAACTCAGATTTGGGCTTTTGGCCACAACATTTTCCACGCTTCTCTGTATTGCGTTTTCTTGGGCAATAACACATGCGTGCATCAAGGTGGTTTTTTTTTTTCAGGACTGCAAGGTTTAATTTTTTTTTTTTTCTTTAATTCAGAACTTTTGTCTTGAAATGAGATTTTTCAGAGCAATTTTTTCAGAGCCTGCAATAACCACCCCCTCAGCCCCGTGCCATCCCAGCCATCCCCAGCCCTTCCCTCCTGCTGTATCACCGACGGGAGGTTTCCTCCGCCCCGTGCCTGTTGCTCCCCACCGGCACACAGAGCTCAGGCAGGGATGATCCATCCTCCCATCCCAAAATCTCCATCCAGAGCCGGGGAGTCTGGCCGCGGGCGCGGGGAAGCCAGGCTTTCTCTTTGCTATGCGCAGCGCCTGCTTTCTGTCTGGCTGCGAAGAGCCAGAGCAGACGTTTCGGGCTGCATTACGTCATGTCAGAGGTCACATTAGCTGCTTTTTTGTCTCGATTAAGAATTCCAGCGATGGGGGGGGAATTAGGGTGGAGGAAAAAGCAGACGGAGGAAGCGAGCAAGGCAAATACGCTTGCGATAAGCAGGTAAATGGGAATTTATGCACAGATAGCTAATTGGTGTGTCTAATATTCCACCCCCTGAGTACCGGCACTGTATTACTGCCTTCACAAATCACTCAAGGCAAGCCTAGTGCAATAACAACCAAGCCAGGAGAGCTGTGAAAAGAGTCAAGCTGGAATTAAGAGTGGGTTTTATCGGGGCAATAAATGCCAGATAGGGAAAATAACAAACAGGTTGTTAATTGCTGCCATCTCCCCACTCCCTGAAGGAAATGTCTAGACAGAGCCTGGCCCTGGGTTGCGCCTACCCCGGCCCTTGCAGTCAGGTTATTGCTCTTGCTCCGGTCTTTTGGGGCCAGAGCGGTGCTGGATGCGGGATGCCGTGCCCAATGGAAGGCTGTGCCAAGCCGAAGCCCGTGGCAGGGGCAAAGGATGGGCACCGCGGCTCTCCCCAGCTCTGCCCTAAATCAGAGATGCTCCCGCAGAGGCAGCAGCCAGACAGTCTGCAGCAGCTATTAATAATTCAGTCCCAATTTGTCCCATCTAGGAGAGCGTGAGGACCAGCCAAGCTTCCCCTCCTCGCAGGCAGGGTTTGAGATACCGCCCCGAGCGGGCAGAGCTTCTCGTCTCTCCCCGGTGCCGGTTGCAGCTATCGATCCCACGCCGGCAGGGTCGGGAGCTGGAAATGCCTCTCCGTCGCTGCGGGGTGTGGAGGGATCGGGTGGCCTTGGGAGAGGGTTGTGGCAGTGCTCACCCTCTCCCCTCGGCCCCGGGCTTCGGTTACTGGCATCGATCGCTCAGGGACTTTTGCTTTCTTGGTGTGTCTCAGCTCAATGCAATTAGGGCCGGATCCTGCTCTCCGCTGTGGCGGTGGGGGCGTGAAATAAACCCTGGCGAGTCAACACGGTTGAGGGGCTCGCGTTCGTGCAAGCCTGGCTTTTGCACGTGGGTTGGTTGGGCTGAAAAGCTCCTTTCCCTCGCCTCATCCAACCATCCCTTCCCAGGACAAAGCGCATCCCGGTGCTTCCCTGTGCATCCCTGAGCCAGCCTGGCTGCTTTTCAAGAGCCAAACGGAGCCGGGGTTGGAGGGGGGAGCAACGCGCCGAGCCTTAAATGCCCTGCGGATGCTCTCTCTGAATTTTTCCTGAAGTATTTTCTTGCAGCTAGTGTATGTTTTAATTGAATTTTGCCATTTGAAAAATACATGAACCTCTGTAATGGAGGGAGAAAACATTCCTCCTATATAGGAAGATAAAGATGCATTTAAAAAAAAAAAAAAAAAAAACAAACCAAAAAACCAAAAAGCTGCCGGATTACATATTGACCTGAGAGACAAAGTGAATCCAATGGAGCCAGCCTGGCCCCTCAGGAAAACGTGAGGCTGTTGATTTTGTCCCAGGATGAGCTCACTGGCTGGTTAACTCCATCCTCGCCGCTGGGGAGTGCCTGCGTCTGCCGAAGCGAAGCCTTCAGCGCAGACGGCACGTGGCGCGTTTGCGCGTTTTCCATGAACGTGTGGGCCGCAGGGTTTGCTCCTTTTTTTAGGGCAGGAGGAGTTTAAAAAGTTGCGTGGAAGAAGGCTTTAATAATAGTTTTCTTTTGATCTCCTCTTTCTCACTTCATTTCTAAGCTCTGGCCAGTTAGATCAGTCTGTCCGTCACTCCGGCCCCTCCGTCTGAGCTAAGAAAACGCGAAACAAGGGGGAGAAGACAGTGAGCCCCTTTGTAGTCACCAGCAGCTTGATTTTTTGAGCTCCCTTGCCGGAGGGTTGATGTTGGGGGGGGGTGTACAGGCGACACAGAAAAGATTAAGACCTCATAGTCCTGTTGAAATCAGCTCGGTGCCGAGCAAAGGGTTTAGGGCTTGTTGCGATCTCGCGTGTGCTCCTGACAGGGGACTGTCTGGAGAGCTCAGGAGAGGTTTCCATCACCTCTCGGCATGGGATGGAGGAGGGCTGGGGATCTCCATCCCTGCAGCGGGATCCCGACAAACAGGAGCGATAAAGCAGCATTTTTGTGCTTCCCCGTCAAGCCGAAATCCCGCTGAGGAGGGGATCCCTCGGTCGAGCTTTGAGTTCACAAGGATGCCGGAGAAGCGAGGATTTTGCTTGCAAAAGAACAGAAATCCCCCAGTGAGAGCTGCCATGTCAGTTTTGGAAAACAGACCTTCTTTTCCAGAAATCTCGCCCATGTGATGCTTTTCTGCATTTAAACCACGAATAATGTGGATTTCCCCCTGTGTCCAAGGTCCCCTTCCTTGGTCCCCAAACGTACTTTTGCTCAAAGAGTCTGTTACCTAGTTTTATCAAAGAAGAGCCTGTTTCTCATACGGGAATGCAGGAAAAAAAGGGAACAAGGATGGTGAATCCCTCGTCTGCTTCCACCTCACCCTTTGCGCTGCCACTGGGCTCGGAGAAGGTTGGGTGGAGGTGATGACTCAGAAATGGAACAGGTTTCTTGTGACACCGGGTGCCATCCCTGCAATTACAGGTGTCGCCCTTACGACTCCCGAACGGACCCATCTCCATTCAGAAACGTTTCGGGGTGGGTCGGGGGCTGTAAATTTGCTCTTATTTCCAGCCTAATTTTTAAGCAGTTTGTCCCACTTGTTAGGCTCCTGCCAAAGCGGTCCATTAACCTAAACACCACTCAAGCCTTGCCTGGTTTTAATTTTGCTTCGTTTCTTCCTGAGACCATCAGGTGCCACAGATTTTGCTGAGAGCTCGCCCCTTTTTGGCTAAACCAACCCCAAGCATCAGATTTGCAGCTCCTCGCTCACGCAAAGCCAGGCTAGAGTCGCTCTTGGCATTCCTAAAAAGCCAAGTTCTTCCTTTCAAATCAGTTTATTCCAGCTTCTTATAGATTAGCCGGTGCCGATAAACTTGGCATTACGAACCACTCGCAGGTATTATCCCTTCTCTTGTCAGTCCTGGCCAAATCACAAGAGATCTGCAAAGATTTACAGAAATCTGTTTGGTTGGGATTTTTTCCCTGCCTCCTGCCAGCTCTTCTTGCCAGTTTGACCACTTGCCCGGCCATCCTCCGAGAAGAGTGAGTCAGCTGGGCAAAAAATTAATAAATAAAATATCCCAAGCCAGTCGCAGCGTGAACTCCCTGCCCCAACCCAAACCAGACCCTTGGGCCTCAAGAGCGATAAACCACCCGCGCCAGCACCCCTCTGGCTCTTCCTTGCCAAAACACCCTCCCCTAGTTCAGCTTGGATGGGTGAAGTGCACTAAAAGGACATTTAGAGGTTGCAGCCATCCTCAAAAGTCCCTCTGCGTTTGCGTGTGCTGATGTTCAGCGAGCTCCGGCCGCCTCCATCGCCCCGGGATGCGTCGTTCCTTCTCCCCAGCTCGTCCGTCGATGGCAGAAGAAAGCCAGATGGGCACCTTCGAGCTGACGTGCAACTTTCAATCAGCTCAGGCAAGATGAGAGGGGCACCATGCTCTTGCCGACAACAGCTTTTGCCCGGTGGGCTCGTTACGGGACGGAGGACAACACGGGAGGTAACGAAGGAGCAACGCAAGAGGATTTGTTTAATTCCTGCCACCCCTGAGCATCCCCAGCCTCCTTCTCCGGCTGCGGTGGATCCGTAGGGAAAGATCCAGTCTTATTTTGACTACGGTTTCCAGGATGGCATCTCTATCTGGGAAAGATTTATGGCAGGAGGAGAAGAGTGATTAGATTGGGCCCCGTCGATGCGTCGGGGAGAAAGACCCGCTTTACGAGGAAATAAACTCAAGCAATTAACTGGGGAATTAAGATTTAGCGCACGCTACGAGCAGCAGGCATGTATAAAGGAGACAGCTGTTAAATTTAGTATGTGACAAAGTCATGCGAATGCTAACTGGATTACTTGCATTTATTTGGGAATACTTATGTATTTTATTATGCAACGTATAGATCACCATAATTCTGCTTTTCCCTCCGACGGCGCCTCTCCTCCAAGCATCTTAGAGAGCATTACAAACAATTAAGCCTGCCTGCGCCTCTGCGCAGCGCTCAGCGTTATATCCGCTTTGTGGGTATCGAGCATAGTTTAGATTGGAGATGGCTTAATTAATGTGATTGATTTTTAACTCTTTCTGGGCCAAAGCCCCCAGCTGCTGCTCTTCCTGGGCTGATCGTGTAGTCCGCGGGGATGAACTAGTCCAGAAGTCGCCGGAGTGAGTTTTCCAGGGATGGAAATCCATCCAGCCCCCCAGGGATGGGGATTTTGACCCATTTTGGTGAAAAAAGGGGAGGTGGTGAATGCTGGAGGGAGCGCGGCGTGGGTGTTGGCTCCGTGTATGCTCTCCCGGCCTAACCTCCCGCTCTGCAGACACCTTTGTGCCTCCCCAGGACCCTTGGAAGCGGCACAAGCTGCTTTTCAGCACTTCCAGCCTCCTTCCCTGGCAAGAAGTGGCAAATAACTGCCTCCAGTTGCATCTCCGGGGAGGAGTTTAGGGAGGCAGCCCGTAATCCTGCCCGCTGAGTTTGGTCCAGACTCTATCGGACGTTATTAATCCTTTGTATCAGGCCAGCGGGGACCAGCAGCCTGCTCTATACATGTGCTGCAGGATGGGAAGGACAGTCCCTTCCCTTCCTCTCCGAGGGGACGGCGGGGGGGTAGACGGATGGAGGATCTTCGGGAGCCAATATCCAGACCACTGAGAAGCTGCCATGGAAGGTGCCAGCCGTTCTTGGCACTGGGGTGGTTTAATCGGCGGGTCTGACGCCCCAGCCTTTGCCACCGACCACGTCTGCGCCAAAAACGGGAGCAGTTGGGGCCTCCTCTCCCAGCAGTTTGCTGCAGCTCCTGCTCGGAGCATCCCTGCTCCTCCTAAAAGAGCTGAACTGGGATACCTGCCAGGGGATGGGGCTGTAAGACGCTTGTCCACTCCTCCAACCCTGCACAAGTGTTGAGCAGAGCGAGCGCTGGCCCCAGGGCGGGTAAAAAATACATTTAAAACCGCTTTTTGGTTGCGTTGGTCACGGAGGACCTGCGGGACCTGCAACAGCATCACCACAGCCCCTCCGCCACCTTTGATAGCTCCGGGAGAACAGGTCGTATCCGCTCCCTCGGCTACTAAAAGCAGCCAATTTATATAAATAAAGCGCTTATTAGAGCAAAGACAAGTTGTCAGCGCTTGAAAACAAGCGACAGGTCGGCTCCGGGAGCAGGGACCAGGCGTCTCGCCCGGGCTCAAAGAGGTGACCACGCACAGACACACGCACACCCGGTTTCCTATCCCCGGCTTGTGCTGCACGATGCAGCGCCAGGCACTTACTAGCCCCATTTTCCATTTATAGGAGCCTGTCAGAAATGGCACTCCTCTCTGAGCAGATGTCGAAAAATTAGAGGGAATTCAGAGAGCGGGAGGAGAAAAAAAAAAAAAAAAAAATGATTAAAGGAGATGGAGGGCCTGATTTTGGAGGGAAAAGAAATCAGCGGAGCTATTTATAACGCTGCCTGCGCCAGGGTGGGTCGGAACAGGCTTTTTTTTTTTTTTTAAAGTGCCTCCGTAGCCCAGCTAAGGGGAAGGGGCAAACCAGGCTCCGAGGGATGCTCGCAGGAGACGCTGCAGAGGGGCTGCGTAAGCAGGTGTGAATCCTGAGCGATGGGATGAAACACCATCAAAGAAAGACGAGCGTCGGGGGGGGGGATCACCAGTAACGGGTGAGCGCAGGGGACAGTCGCTCATCCAGGGTGAAAAAAAAGAAGGCCCTGAAAAAGATGTGTTAAGGGGTGGTAGAGGTGGTACCGATGGCAAGCCCCTGCTCCTACCTCTGCTCTCGGTGACAAACCGCGCTTTATTTACATCCAGCCTTTTACGCAAACCGTGGGGGCGGGGGTGCAAATCTTCGCTTTTTCATCCAAAAGCAAACGGTTTTGGTTAAAAAAAAAAAAAAAACAAAACAAAACGAAAAAAACCCCACCGGCTTTAAATTCAGGTCTTCAGCCCCAGGGGCTCACGGGAGGTGCACGCAGATGCCTGCCAGGCTGGGGTCCCCCGCCGAGGGATGCGTGACGGGGGGGACCAGCCTGCTTCGGGGTGATGCATCCCGGGGGAACAAAGCATCCTGCCCCTGTTTCCAAAGTGCCGGGGTGATTTGCAGGCTGAGAAGCAGTTCCTGAACGTGTTATCAACGTACCGTCGCCCGTTCCCCAGCAAGTCCCAGCTCCCAGCGGTGACTCCTCCATCACGGCCAACGGGAGTCGGGGCGAAGAGGTTTTACGGGGGCAGTCTGGGTTTCTCCATGCCTTGGTCTGCAGCGGGAAGCTGCCTAACGTGGTCCTTGTCTCTCTGGTTGTCTTGCAGGACCTCTCACTCCAGGGCCAAGGCGGAGGCGGCTGTGACGGCGGCGCAGAAAGCTCAGGAGGAAGCGCGGATTGCCAGGATCACTGCCAAAGAGTTTTCGCCTTCCTTCCAGCACAGGGAAAACGGTCAGTGCGTGACGCCGTGCCGGCCGGCCCCGCGGATGCGGTTTTCACCCCATGCCACTCTCTGCCCAACTCAGCCCCACAGAGACCCAAAACCCCCCAAAATGAGCCCTGCACAGAGGCTTGGTCTGTGCCTGCAGCTCCCGCCCCTCACTGGGACCCTTTAGGGTGGGAAACCACCCCGAAAGACCAGCTTTCAGGGGTTTTTAGCACAAGGCTTTCAATTCTCAACACTTCCACCCTGTGCAGTCCAGTTGTTAGGGGGACCTTCTCTTTTCACACCGAAACACCCCCATTTTTTTAAATTCGTAGTCCTTGATGGTTGCACATTAAAAAAAATCCAACAAGAGCTCTGAAGGCAAAATGCAAACACAGACGATCCCGGCGGCGGGCCCTGATTTTACCCCCATGGCTTTCACGGTTCATGATGTCTTTTGAAGGCTTGGGGCGGCACGCGTGGGGACCTAATCCTTCACTTGGGCCTGCAAACCAGTCCCCGTACACCCGTACAGGTGTTGGGGAAACCCACATTTGAGGTTTGCTTGGTGGCTCTTCCTTCCCTCCATCATCTTCGACACTTCTTGCTGGTTTGCCCCAGTTTTTGCTCATTGACGAGAGGCTCGGGCTCGGCAAAGGCTGAGGGAGGAGGAAGCCGAAGCGAAGCGGTGGTCGGGCAGGGGTCTGCAGCCGGCGGGCTCCCTATCCCGGAGCGAGAGAGGCTGCGGCGAGTGGGAGCAGAAAGCTCCAAGTCCCCACAGCAATAATTAACATAGTAATTAATATATGTGAATGGTTTTATTCAAAAGTTTTCCTGCACCGAACCCTCATTAGGAGGCGTCTATCATTATTTTCTCCCCCTTCCAGCTCTCTAACTGAAGATTACTCATTCCGCTTAATTGCTCCAGGGGTTGGTGCCGGTGACTCATGTCGGCGGTGCCCGTTCCCTGCGGCTGGGGAAAAGGGATCGGTGCATCTTTTGGCCCGGCCAGCCCATGCACGAGTCCTCGCTTCACCGCAGCACGGAGGCTGCGGGGGCGGCCGGGGGCATCCCATGGCTCGGCGGCCATGGGCCAGGAGGGGTTTGGGGTCTGGCTCCAGCCGTGAACCTGCCCCAGCTGGGGCGGCGTGTGTCACCAACCCCTGTCCAGGACACGGCCACCTGCCGATGGGCATTTTTGGGGGGGGGGGGGGGGGAAAGAGCATGCAGAGCCCCTCGCAGCTGAGCCCCCACAGCTCTCTGCTCGCTGGAAGAAGGCACAGCCCTGTTCAAACCTCTGCCTCCTGCAGAGGCCCAATTTGTATATCGGAGATCTGAGCTTTTTCGCGGGGCTGCGCGGTCCCAGGGGCTTCTTCAGCCCTGAGATATTCCTCATCTCCATTTCCTCTCGCCGAGACACTTTGCTGTTTTAAATCACCTCTTGAAAAGATATTTTTAGGTAATACATTTTTTACTAGCTTCTAGACGGGGACACGGTGCTTGACTTGTGTCGGGGCTTGTGTTTCTGGTGCTCGCGTCTGGGTGGGTTGTGTGTGAGTGAAGCGGGGAGCGGGGCGAGGGCGGGGGGGGGGCGGGGAGGAAGGAGTTTCCACTTAGAGCACATTAAAAAACAAACACACCATCCAAGACGTGTCGGGAAACCTGGGAAACCAAGTCAGGCAGATAATAGCTGCGAGCGGCCGTGCCACCCCGCAGACCCCGTAACCCCAGGCTGCGACGGGCTGGGGGGGGGTGGGGTGGGGGGGGTATGTGCAGCCGGCTGGGGGGAGCAGCAGAAGGGATGGGGCGAGCTGCTGCCACACTGCACGGCGATGCAGGGGCTGTACGCGCCCACCTCGCACCGGGCTGCAGGCACGGCGTCGTGGGTGCGAGATGTGACCCCCCCACACACCACCACCCCCGCCGCCACCTTGCACAGTGCTGTGGGTGCAGGATGTGCCCGTTTTGCACAGCGTCGTGGGTGCGGGGTGCGGGATGTGCTCCCCCCCGCCCCCTGCTTCACACACTGTTGTGGGTGCAGGATGTGCCACCCACCTCCGCAGCACCACGGGGGGGGGTTCATGCCCACCTCAGCGTCAGCCCCACAGCCGTCCTGGCCCGGAGCATCCCCACATCCCGGAGCATCCCTGTTTGAACAGACACCGACTCCACACCAGCAGGCACCGGCTCCGGCTCCAGCAACCCCAGACGCGCCACAGCAGTGCCACAACGCCTTTACCTGGAAAAAAACCCCAAAAATATCCCTACTCAGTGCCCTGCATCACTCTCTCCCCTGTGGTTTTCCATCTCTGTCTGCCGGAGGGGGGTTCTTCCACGTCCCCATCACGCTCGCTGCCGTTGTGCCTCCCCGGTTCCTGGCTCTGCCGGACGCCCCTGGCCGTGGCTGCCGGCAGGGTCAGCCGATGGGCTGGATGAAGTGACTCCCCCAGGGTGATGGCAGAGGCAGGAGCTCGGCACCGCTCCCAGATCCCATACGTGGGTCCTCAGGGCCTCTGCAGCACCCGGGTCGGGGCACGTGCGTGGCTTTGAAGATGCCGCGGCCAGGCACGGCTGCTTCAATCCTGCTGGAAATCCAGATTTGGTGCTCCGCATCCTCCTTCGCGCTCTCACAACCGTTCTTCCAGGAACATCACGTGCTCCGCGACTAATTTTAGCTCGGAATAATTGTTGCACATCCTCGGGTGTCGAAAGCCGGCAAGACGGCACCGTGCATCTGTCAAGTTCCTCCGCAAGGAAGTGCCTGCATCCCTGCGGGGCGTCGGGGCTGGAGGGGCGGCCGTGCCCCAGCCCCTGCTCAGCCATGAGCCCCTGCCAGGGGCTGCAAAACTCCGGGAATTTACCCATGGAGAGGCAGAATTAGGTCGGCTCATTGCAGGTTGGGGTGGAAAAGAGTGAGGACAAGAGGGTGCTCTATAAGGGACGGCGTGGGGCTCTGGGGTGAGGATGCTGGAGCATCATTGGGCTTTCTCACCTCCATCATGGGGCTCAGGGGCCAGGGAAGATGGGGGTGGGAGCTTGGGTGCAGGAGCAGTGAGTGTGGCAAGGCTGTGGCTGGTTGTGGCACTGGAGATCGGCCTTGGAGTCACCGGAGCTGGCGGGAAGCATTCAAGTCCCTGCACCTCCAGCCTGAGACAAATGGGGACACCCCAAGTCTTGGGTGAGCCCGTTTCGCTTTACAGCTTTCTCGTAGGAAGCCGTTTATTCCCTCCCTGCCTCAGTTTCCCATCTGTGATACTGGAGGGTGGCTGGAACGGCAACGTCTCAACAGCAGCCACAAAATCGGTCTGTATTTTTCCCCGGAGACAGTAATTCTGCGTGAAAGCGGAGGGGGTGAACTCCGCCTTCCTCCCTCACCACAATTTCCCACCAGGACAAGGATTGCTCGGGGGACCCAGATAAATCCCGGGTGGTTCAGTCTCCCACAGACATACAGGGACACGGGGAACGCGCTAAGACTGTCCCAAAACACGAACAGAATTTTCTGTGGCAAACAACACCAAAAAAAATCGACAGTCATCAGAAGGCCAATTTCCCATCGAGAAATTGCTTCTGTAGCAAATTTCCAAGCAGCCTTCTTACTATTTACCTCCCCTGCAAGTGCTTCGATGGGGACATCTGTCCCCACGCTCCCGGCGTCCCCCGCATGTATCCGGACCACAGCGCGGTGGGACGCGGGGACGGCTGCGGGCGAAGGCACGTCCCGGCGGCGGCAGCGGCTCCCCGGGAAGATGCGATAGAGAAAATTACTCAGCAAAAGTGGAGATGTGAGAGCAGGCGCTTCAGAGCATTTATTTTTAAACCGTGGTAAGAAATTGAGTTCTTCCTTTTTGAGCCTCATTTCTTGTCTAGCCGTAGCAATTGCAATTAGATGCATTTCAGGGGCATTAGGCAGTTAATATATTTATCAAATTATTCACGTAATTTAGCATGCCTTTAGCCGGGAACAACTATGCCTTGAGAGAGTAAAATGAGAATTAACCACTGTTAGCTTGCACCCCCTTGAAATAATTTGGTGTTTCATCCATGATTAATAAGTTGCAGTTTTTTTCGGATTGTCCGGAGAAGCGACACGTTTCTTGCCAGCTGGTCACCTCCCGCAGAAGACACTCAACTGATTTTAAGTCCCCGTCCCCAGGGAGACATCGTCTGGGGTGTCCTCTGGGCTCGAAGGGAACGAAGTGCGTTCAGCACGGTAAAGATAAGGTGATCTTATCTTTAAAGATACGGTGTATATCGTACTCACGTAGCCCCGAACACGCTACCTTGCTCCTGCCTAAACGCGACACACGACTGCCCGTGTGCTCTCCGTCACGTCCAGCAATGGGGGCTGAGTGGGAAAGGGTCCGTGTCATCCTTGTCTGTGTGGGGCAGGAAAGCTGTTCCACGTAGGGTTTATGGGGTTTTTTTGTCTTAATGAGAGGCTTGCACATCTGCCCAGAATGGACCATCTCCCTCTGAAAGCTCCCAGGTGAGATTCCCCTTCCGAAGCCAGGCAGCTGCAAAGCCAACGTGTTTCTTGTCCGGAGAAGGAGCGTGAGGGCTGTGGGCAGTGAGCTGGGCACGATCCCAGCATCGCCCAGGGCATGGGCTGAGCCATGGGCTGCCACCAGCCGCATCTCAGATTTCCCCTCTCGTGCCTGCAAACTGGGGTTGGAGCTGGTGGAAAAAAGGTGGTGAGATGGATGCCCCGAAAAAGGCCCATGGGCAGGGAGATAACGCCCTTAGCGGGGCTGGAGCGACTGCATGCGCGGTGTAGGAATGGTGCCGTGGAGCCCTGCAGGCTGCTTCCGAGTGGGGCTGGGAGCTGCTGCATCGCCGCCACCCAGCCGGGCTCCCAGCAGCTCCGCATCGGAAGTGGCTTCCCCACATAGAGCAACTATTGCGAGTCCTTTGACTCGTCATACGCACACAGGGTCGCTCCAGGCGCGTCCCCACGCGAGCAGGGTGCCTGCCGGCAGCAGGGCAGGCGGGAACTGCGGGTGCTAAAGGAGAAGCCGCCCTCGAGCCCCCTTGAGTCAGCTGGAGATGAGAGCCAGGGTGGTGCCAGCTGGTTTCTAAAAGGCTTGGTAGCCCTTGGGCTAGTGGCAGCGGAGAAACACAACCTTAATGCAGGGATGCCTCTGTCTTGATGACACCGGCAGCTGACGCCAAACCGTCTCCCGTGTCAGGCTGCAGCCGCTTCCACCGCGCTGCTCTGCGGGTGCTGGGGGTGGTGGCAGGTTTGGTGTAAATCCAGCGGTGCCTCTTCTCTCGGTCTAGCAGCAGAAGCTGTTCATTGTGCGACGCTGCTGCTGTCCTGATCTTGCCCCGCGGTTTCCCTGCCGTCCGACACTCTCAGCCCTATTCTTTGACATGAGAAGCCTGGTGGGCGCCCGCAGACTAGAAATAATCCTGTTGCATTTCTCTCTCTCTCCCTCTCCCTTTTCTCTTAACGACTGCACAAAAAGGGCTCGAATGCCAGCGACCGAAGCGCCAGAACTCGAGCGATGACATTGAGGTCCTCTCCACCGGGACGCCTCTCCAACAAGAGAGCCCCGAGCTGTACCGCAAAGGGACCACCCCGTCCGACCTGACTCCCGATGACAGCCCGCTGCAGAGCTTCCCTGCCAGTCCCTCCTCCACGCCGCCCCTGGGTCCTTCCTGCAGGAACAAGAGCGCTCACTTCTCCAGGCAGGTCTCGGTGGACGAAGAGCGGGGTGGGGAGATCCAGATGTTGCTGGAGGGACGCGGCGGGGATTACTTGCGCCCCAACAGCTGGAGCGAAGAGAAGGTCGGCGGGACGCGCGGCGTGAGAAGCGGGACGCTGCGCAGCGGTCAGCTAGGGTCAGCCTCCATCCCTGAAGACTACAGAGGTCGGAGCGGAGGACACAAACATTCGGCCTCCAACCACAAGCAAAGAGAGAGGTGGACAGATTCCCCAGCCACGGTTTCATGGACTTCCCACCACAGGTCCCACAACCACAGCTCAGGGAGCTCCAAACTGCTTGAGCTCGACGAGGAGAAGATGAGCAATTACGAGATGGAGATGAAGCCCCTCATGAGGATGGATTCTTATATGCAAGAGATTCACACCCAAAAAAGACACTATAGCAAAGGGGGACCCTGCAGGAGCATGGCTGACGACCACCGCGGGGAAGACCGGGGCTTTGGGGTTCAGAGACTGCGGTCTAAGTCCCAGAACAAAGAGAATTTCAGGCCAGCTTCCTCTGCCGAGCCCACGGTGCAGAAACTGGAAAACCTGAGATTTGGGGACAAAGCTGAACCTCGGCTACTGAGGTGGGACTTAACCTTCTCCCCGCCACAGAAATCTTTACCTGTTGCACTAGAATCTGAAGAGGACAATGGGGATGCGCTCAAATCCAGTACGGTAAGTAGGCGAAATTGTGTGTTTGAAATCCGGCCGAGAAACCCGGTGCAGAGCTGTCGTGGTACTGCAGCGGAGCGGAAGGGGAGGTTGCTCGGCCAGCAGAGGTGACCCCCAAACTACCGCGGGTTTGGGCCTTGAATCCGCCCTCCTCCCTTCTCCCATCCTGCAAAATAGCCTGTGCGGGAAGTCGGTGTGGGCTCTTCTCCGCAGACACTCTTGGTGGGAACAGCAGGTTTTTAGCTGAGGGGTGCGAGCAGCAAGTTTGAGTTAGTTTTGCAACCCAGTCCCGGGGCCAGCAATAAAAACACTGGGATTTTGAGCATTCACCTGGTGGAAAAGCTGCAGGAGCAGGCAAGGCGTTGGCGATGCTTCCCTGTGGTTAGGTTATGGCAGGAGAACTTCACGCCGGCCCAAGAGCGTGGCGGGACCCTGTTGCGACGTCAGTGCTTACATCCTGGTAGCTGGGCACCGCGGCAGCCTGCGGCAGCTCTCCATCGCTCCGCCGCTGTGTGGTGGCACTGCCTGTGGAAGCAGGAGTGGCCTTGTCACCGCATCGTACGGGAGACCTGACCCAGGTGGAGGAGGGAACCATGGTGACGGAGCTGGGGACGTGTCCAAGGGGTTGCATTCCTGAGCTGATCACTGCTCGGGTTGTCCTGTACTGATCTGCGTGATGTGACACAGCTCAGGATTTTTGGTGTGTGGATGCTGCTGATCCAGGAGGGGGTACGAGCCCCTCGGGGCGGGGGATGCAATGCAAAAGGGTCTCGGCAAACTGCAGACAGGAGGGTGCAAATTCAGGCAGGGAAAGCAACGGGCAAGTACAGGAAGGCCAGTGGGCTGTTAGAGCTCTGCAGATGAGGGGGATATAGCAGCTACAGCCAAACGTCAGTCTGCACTGCGGCCCTGCTGTGAAGAACACAAGTAGGCTCTCTAAGCCGGAGCACGGCTTGTGGCACTTGGAGGATAACCCCTTGTGAGACATCCAGTCCCGGGCTCCTCATTTCGGGAGAGACAAGGGCACGTTGGGCTTTGACAACCGGCTGCTGGGAAGAGCTGGAGGTGGCCGGGCCAGAGGAGAGGAGACAGAGCGATCTTCAAACACATCAAACGGCTGCTGTGTAGTGGAAGGGAATAATCTGTTCTCGATGGACAGAATTAATGGGCTTTAATTCAAGCTTTAGAGGCAGCGGTGAGCCATTAGCCATTACTAGTGAGTTGAGGGTTGGAACGAATTGCCTGGGGAGGCCGTGGTGGCTGGGAGGGAAGAGGTGGTCTAAGACCTGCTTGGACATCTGCAGCTCAGATGTAACTTGGACGGGGCTGAACCTGCCTTGGGAGAAGGCTGAGCTGTGTGATTTTTCGGGTCCTTTCCAGCCCTGTTTTTTGAGGATGAGAAGGGGCTGTTTGCAAGGGCATGTAGCAATAGGACGAGGGGCAATGGCTTAAACTAGAGCAGGGCAGGTTTAGATCAGACATGAGGAAGAAGTTCTTTACACTGAGGGTGGTGAGACACTGGCCCAGGTTGCCCAGAGAGGTGGTGGAGGCCCCATCCCTGGAGACGTTCAAGGCCAGGCTGGATGAGGCTCTGAGCAACCTGATCTAGTTGAAGATGTCCCTGCTGGCTGCAGGGGGTTGGACTAGATGGCCTTTAGAGGTCCCTTCCAACCCAACACATTCTATGGTTCTATTCTATGATTCTGGGATTCCTGGACTTACCATTGAGAGCGGCTTCCTCACTTGTTTTCTCCCCGTTGGTTTGGCATTGCTAGGAGAGGTGACGGGGGTCCGATGGGAGCAGTGGGGAAGCCACCACCGCTCCCAATTGCCCCTTGTCGAGTCAGTGCCAAACACAGGGCAGGGCTGGAGGGGTCCCGTGCTGCCGGGTGTCCCACAGCCCAGGCCAGACCTACACAGGAGAAACGGAAAATCTGTAACTCTCAGGTGGTGACATTTCAGGCTCCGGCAGAAGAAAGGAGCTAAATCTCCCTGTCAGGGCAGCGGAAGATGATGCTTGGTTGGTTGGGAGACAGGGATCATGAAACTGAAATGGCATTTGTCAGTCACGCCGAAAGTTTGGGCTAGAGGCATCACCGTCTGTGACGTATGATTGCCGTTGCCATACCTACAGCATCCCTGCTCCTCCAGCCGCCCGCCGACGGCTCTGCCGGCAGAGCAAAGGTGCCGGCACCTGCAGCCGAGGGATGAGAGTGAACGGGTGGGAGAGAGGAAGGAGCGGTGACATCTGCAGCCCGGGAGCAGCCGGGGTGCAGGAAGGACTAAACTACAGCTCTGCCACAGTTTCCCTGCCGTGGCTGTGGATAAATCACCGCCCCCCACAGCCCCGTAGCTCTCTGCCTTCCTATTCATCTCGCAAGCTGCGGCGCAGGCTCGAGAGCACCCACACAGCGTTTGAGAAGAGCTGAACGCAGTGTGTTTGCTGGTGGACTGCACCGTAGGACGCGTCTTGCCAGTCCAGGAAAAAGAGCTGCAAGTGAAGCCAGCCCCGAGCACACACCACCCAGCAAAGACGCGGGTGCCGAGGCCAGACCTGTCCGTACCTGCTAGCATCCGTGCCCGTGAAGCACGAGAGAAATGACAGGCAGCATTAGGAGCCTGACAGGCTTTCAGAAGGGAAAAGCAGCAGCTGTAATTGCACGGACGTCAACCCTGTTGAAGTCTGTGGGACTTGCAGATGGTCCAGTGCCTTTGATAACGTGACCCCACGCGGCGGGCGGGGAGCTGGGGGAGACACGGGTCCCGAAGGAGGGATGAAACCACCGTTTCTCCTCGCTGAAAGGCAGGTGTTCCTCGGGGAGGTGGCTGCCACGAGCGGCCCTGGGGTCTCTCTCCCCACCCAGCCCGGGTCAGACGCGCTGCTGAGGCTCCTCATCGCACGCAAACCCCCCGCCCGGGGAGGAAGGCTTGAGCTCCAGCCCTGCAGGTAAATAGCCGCTAATGCAACCTAACATTAATGGCTATTCCGAGTGAATCCTGGGCACTAACGGAGGGGCACAGCCTGCATGGAAAGGCGCACAGAAAAGCCATTAGGATGCACATCATACTTTTTAAGTGCTGTAGCTGTGAAGCAGCATGTTCAGTTTTCTCACATTCATAACCGAGGGTGGAACAGATGGCGAAGGTTTGGGAGGAAGCTAATGTAATACAGAGGAAGAGATAATATGTGGATTTAAATAACCTACAATGCCAGCAACAATTTGTTCTAGCAAGAATTGCACTGTGCTCGCAGGGTTTTGTTCCGTGTGGCCTGGCGGGGAGTGGGGGGTCGTCGGGCAGGAGCAGGGGAAGGGGGTGTAGGAGAGGGATGGGAAGTGCCGGGATTTGTGTTCCAACCTCCTGCCGGACGCCGTGACCTTGCCTGCACCTGCCATCAAGGATCTCGAAGCATTTCAAACTTCGGTGAACGTAGCGAGTGCCTGAGGAAGAGGAGGGAAAGGCTGAGGGGGAAGGACTTATCCCACACTCCCCACATCCACCTCCCTCCGTGCACGCTCCGTGACACGGGGCACTCGCACAGTCAGTCCTAAAAAACCAAAAAAAAAACCCAAAAAACCCAAGCCCCACTGCCTCCTGCTCACGCTCCAGATCTTTTCACGCAGAGTTAAGGCTCCCCAACTTCCCCAGAGCCCCGTTTCTCGTGCTCGCCTGAGATAGCCCTCCCCTTGCGACGCCCCGCAGCTCGCCTCCAGCGCGCAGGCGAAGCCCGGGAAGGGCTGGCTGTGCGCACGCGTGTGCCGTGCACGCGTGTGTGTGCCCACGCCGTTTCAGCTTGCCTGACAGCCTGCTTCCCTGCGATCCGCGGCACCGCCATCTGTGAAGCTGCTCGCTGAAAAGGGCATTTCTCATCTCCCAGGCAGCTGGGCTGTTTCAGAAAGGTGCCTGCCAACGAACGGGAAGGATGCTCTTAGCTGAGGAGGGCTATTTTTGCCCTACCTGGAGTATCCCTGCGCAGAACTGAGGTCACCCTCGCAGGTTAGCTTGTTTTAAAAATAGTCCGCCATAAACCGGCTCGACACATGCCATCGATGAGCCCGGCGGGTTGGCTCTGTGTTGGAGTGCCGGCTCCAGCTTTGAGAGCGAACACACCTCTGGCAGCGCTCGCGGGAACGGGGTGGGGATGCAAAAGGTGTTGCAAAAACGCAGCCTTAAAATTATGACTTCTCTCCCCACACCACTAAGATTTTTGTCTTAGGAACAGCTTTGGGGTGGGGGGGGGGGGGTCCCTTGGTGTCCAGCCTCTTGCAGCCTGTGCCCAGGTGGGGATGCGACCTTTAGACTTACAGGTAGCTATATGAGCTACAGGAGCTTTGATCTTCTCGGTCATTTTTCACCAGGCCCTTAAAAAGAGGCTCCCAGAACCCCCCGTTCACTGGTGCTGCACATCAGTAATTGAAAATTGCTCTTATAAAGGTCATTTCTTGAGGCCACCGCTCAATAACATTGATGAAATTCAGCGCTGCTTGGTGTTCGCCATCAGGGGACTTCGGGGTTTCAGGGTCATCAAGCCGGCGCTACAGCCATACGGACGCTTTAAAATTCCATTTAAAGCCACCTGATCTTTCTGTGTCTCTGTGTGCACTGACCCCTGCGCGCACAGAGCAAACTCACATCAATTGTCATCGTTCGGGCAGATGAAAACGGAAACCAACGCGCCAGGACCGGTGTCGGTGTTGTCGGATTAAGGGACTTATACGAACGTCACCATCCTCTCCGGCCTTAAAGGCCCACGAGGCGCAAAGCTCAAGCCTGTGCCTGAATGCTTCACAGGTTCCCAGAGCCTTTGAGAATCTAAAACGGGGAAGGAAAAAAGGAATTGTTGAGACACTGGAAAGGGAAAGAGGTTTTCTAAAATGCCAGCAACCCTTTTATCCATCAGCACAAAACGCATCACATTTTTAGGGTTGGGGGGGGAAAAAAAAAAAAGAAGAACACATCTCCTTTTCTGCAGGTGCTGAACATCTGCAGCTTCTAAAAGGGCAAAGAAGTGTTTTAGGCGCAGAGGTCCTCAGCACGCCTGCGAGAAGGGCCAGTGTTCGGGCACAAACGGAGCCTGATTCATCTGCCTGTCCTCATTTAGCAGGAGCGATCGCGGCCATTTAGATGAGGACTTCTAGGGACACGCTGTGGTCTCACTAAAGGCACCCTGGAGGTGTGAGTAGGCTCGAGACTCGGCCCTTTAAAATCCCCCTGTCTCAGAAAGCCCGACGGTAGGGCAGCAGCCAAAAAAAAACCACCAAACCCCCTCCCCAGCCACCCCTGACATTTTCTTCCATTGTCGCGTGCTGTCGGGTAACATCTCAGTGGTCTCAGCTGTTTGCTGACGGTCCTGCTGCTGACTGCAAACAAACCGGGGGGAAACGGTTGCAGCAACCGGGGTTTGCGAGGCATCTGCTGGGTTAGGGATCTCAGAGGGACCCCCTTCTCGCCTCCAGGTACCCCCCGCCGGGGAGGGATCCCGGCAGCTGCGGCATCTTCCTCTCTCGCTCGCTGGCTGCGCGAGGGGCGTATTTTCCATCGAGATATTCTGAGCAGGTTTCGCTGTCGCTGGGGAAAGTGAGGAGGAGGCAGCCAATCTGCAGAGCGCAGGGCTCTGCCGGAGCCGGCCGCGCAGCCGGAGCGCAGCGAGGACGCTCGGGGAACGGGGGGCTCAGCCCAGGCTTCCACGGAGCAAGGTTGCGGGGACAGAGCAGGGCAGCTTGCCCCAGAAATGCCACCTCCCTGCTGATGCGGGCGATGGATGCTGCCTTTTCCAGCGGCTGAGGGGCTATTCTTGAAGGGGTTTACCTCGAGGTGGAGCGTTTTCTTTGGGAAAGTTAGGCACCGTTAGCCCGAAAGAGTGTAAAATGAGATAAAAAACCCAAACAAACCAGCTGGCTGTTTCCTCTGTCCCAAACGGGCACCCGCTGTTTGAATTGTGAAGCTTCACCTGCACCTCAGCCCCGGCTCGATGCTGTGCATGGAGATGCTCCCGTCTACGGGAAGATGCTCCCAATCTGCTGGGAAAGGGGCCTGGGGGCTTTTTCGTGGTTAGATTCCTTGGGACTAAACCCTGTGGCTTATCCCCGTGGTCCTCTCAGTCTTCCTGCTGCAGGTTTTTCCGTTCATTCTTTCTCCCCACCGGGAGCCTTCCCCGGGTGTCCTAACACAAGCGTGTCTGGGTTTTCCTTATTTCTCTCATCTCGAGCAAACAGGTTCGAACCCCAATCCCTGTACGTGTCTGTACAGGTGTGAGCTATAATTACGTGGGAGACACCTGCTCGCCACCCACACCTCTAGCGATGAGCCGGGTCCGAGCGTGGCCGCAGGGGCTGCAGCGGGAAGAGCCGACACAGGCACAAAGCGAAGGGCGTGGGGGTTGTCTCTTCTCAAAACAAATAATAATCGGAAGCTGTTCTTCCTCTAATCTCTTTCATGTACAGACAGCGCAGGTATTACTTGTAACAACGCGAGGTAAATAATGTTCAGAGAGAAATGCGATGTTGAACTTGACAGGGTCCTTTTAAAACCCTTTTAATCTCAGGGGCCCTTTGATGTACCTGAAGGGAGCACCTCGCTGCCTTTGCTCCTGTCATCCTGGATTCATTTTAGGGTTTTGAGCCCAACTCCGCGTCATCTTCTAGCTTTGAAAAAGCTGGGGTCAAACGCCAGCTTTTGACCGCACGAGAACCAAGAATCTTAAAAACATACATAGATCTCCAAACACACAGCTCGCTCCCGGCTGCGTAACGGGAGGACTCAACCAGAAGCAACAAAAGGCTTCGTTAAGAGACACGGCCTCGGCACAAATCCCTGCGTCCACTTCACCCACCCGGGTTTTTTTCTGCAGGAGCGGGTTTTTCGGTACCACCCGACTCAGTTGGGTACCCAGTGCCCGTTCCTCTTGCA
Organism: Chroicocephalus ridibundus; assembly: GCF_963924245.1. Lineage (NCBI taxonomy): Eukaryota > Metazoa > Chordata > Aves > Charadriiformes > Laridae > Chroicocephalus > Chroicocephalus ridibundus. The sequence goes on from NC_086287.1 coordinate 92,974,188, forward strand.
CGGGCACATCCAGCATCTCCCGGGCTCCCTTCCTCGAGTCGCGGGAGATGCAGCAATGCGCTGGAGAAAGCCAAGCAAATCCCTTATGTTTCTCTTGCTAAATGCTCCTTAACCGTTTCACAGCAGCCTGTTCCTGGCAATTATGTGACAATTCAGCACAAATGCCACGGCGCTGCTAAGTTTTCAGCACTTTCCGCAGTGCTGAGGCTGGAAAACAATGCATATATATTTTTTGCTGATCCAAGTCCTTAGTAATTACACTTAATAGATCCCAGAGGGATTCCTAGGTAACCTGCACTATGGTTTCCATGGCAGAGAGACAGAGCTTGTACCCTGCGATAACACATAATAATGGATTGTTAATGCTTAAATTAATTATGCTACAATTGTATTTGTAAACCAGCTGTCCCTTGTATTCCCAGTAAGGCTCTTGAGTTGCTACACAACAGTTAAAGGATAAAAACAAACAAGACGGAGGGGCAGAACTGGTGGTGCTGGGCTGCAGCCCCCATCAGAGCCGCAGCGTCCCAAAACCCACAGCCTGGCAGAGACCTTCACTCGTTATTTCTGCAGCTGCATTTAGTGTTATTACTCCTGTGCCATAACAAGGGGTTATTCACGTTTCAGGGTTTCCATGGGTTTGGGTCTAGGTTCCAGCTCCCTAAACCTCGGAGGAAATCTTCAAAGTCCCAGGAGACTATCTCTGTTGATACAGAAGGACCCTTTCGCCTCGCTGATACTGGGGGATGTTGCCCATCCTTGGCAGATGTTTTCCTCCCCCTATGAAGGAGTCCAGGGATCTTATTATAAAAAATAAAAATTAAAAAAAAAAACCCTCAGCCCCAGAGCTGCCTTGTTTTGCTGATGAAATCCAGTATGCCGGATGATGCTCCGGCGCACCAGAGCTTGATTGCATTTTTCCTTTCCTGGAGCCAGGCTGGTAACCATTCTGGGTGGAATTCGTCTCACGTCACTTGGTCTACAGACAGCCTAGATGGTGAGCGCAGACTAGATGTCTAACATTTAGACAGCTAAAATTGGGTGAGAGGACGCTGCCAACTGGCGTCTGCTTCCCAGTAAAGCAGGTTCTGGACATGCGGGCACTGTGCTGGGAGGCAGCGCGGCGTTTCGCGGCAGAGCCCCGTCTCCTGAATGACAGGCAGGGTAGTTTAAACAAATCTCTGCAGTTCCTGACGGCCTGCTTTAGCACTACTATTTCAGGGCTTAAAGAGAGTGTTGTAGCCTTTTTTTTTTTTTTTTTTTTTTTTTTTAAAAAAAAGATAGAAAAGCTTTGCAGGCTGCTTGCTGTCTGCGACACACAAACGCCAGGCACGGAAAAATCAGCTCAACCTCTGGCTTTCTCGCACCCAGACTGCGATACCGCTGGCCTCGGGGGTTTCATTGGGCTTTTCTAAGCCTCAGTGAAGGCCAAAGATGAGATAAAGCCCTACCGAACTACTGAGGCAACATGCAAAGTTGCAAATCAGGGGCTGTTTCTCTTCTTTCCGAAGGTGGGCGGCTCACGGTCGAGGGTTAGCGTGTGGCCTGCGAGTTGTAAAAGCTGCTAGTTCTAAAATGCTGTCTGCAGCTGCTGTAAAAGGGAGTTCACTGACCTACTGCCAGGCTGGGCTCAGCAAAACATCTCTTCCAAAGCACAAACCCAAAAAGTGATTCATCTTCTGCCTGGGCACCGAGCAGCAATCACTTCTTAGAAACAGATGACACGTATCCCAGGACACCCTTGCCATCAAAGGGGAGAAGGGCAAGCGTTTCCTCTGAGCAGAGGTTAAGGCACAAAGACCTTACAAGTTAGAAATAAGCCAGACACAAGCATTTAGAAATGCAGCAGGATTTGTAATTGGAGCTAAAACAGAAGCTTCAGAGTCGCAAAGCTGCTTATCCACCAGCTGCCACAGGCAGGACTCCAGCCCCTGCTAAGACACGCCGGCGTCTCACGGCGGGGAGCAGCCGTACCTGCAATTGCTGCGTGGAGGGCCCTTGTTGGAGTCAGCGTGGGGAAGAAGGTGTTAAAAAGAAGGACCTGTAAAAAGGAAGCGGAATTCGTAGGTTGTCAGACAGGTGGATTTGAGCTGCTCAGTTTGCAGACACCCCCTTCCAGGTCATCATCCTATTTCTGGGATGCTTTTGCTGGCAGGCGCAGTGGCGGAGCCGGCATTTTCTCCTGCCTCTGCGCTGAACAGGGGATGCAGGGTGCGGATAGGCGCAGAACCAGGGAGCTGAGCAAAACAATCGTCCATGGGAACGTGCACGTTGATTCCCCCCATTTTTGCAGGTGAGGGCACGACTTTGATGCACCGGTGTATAAATGAAGGGTGTGCTCCCTCCCCGGACACCATCCCACCATCAGCATCCTCTGAACACAGCACAAAGGCTTGTGATTTCAGTCAGCCCAACAGGTCCATCCCAAAGTATCTGTGTGTGAGAAGGTGAAGCTTAAACACCAGGGAATTAAGAGCCGGCCGGTCCTGCTCTATACCTTTTGTCAGGGAGGAGAAAGCAGCCTCCAGATGATCCCGGGCTCGCGGCAGCTGGTATACAACTTTGCCTCCTTCACGGTATTGAAACGATGCAGTAGCCTGAGCGGAGCAGGGGCAGGCATGGTGGCTGCTTCTTTGGCAGGGGAAATCAAATGGCGAGCGGACCGAGCTCGAGGGAGAGCCATTAAGTCCTTCCCTGGCTGCGAGGTGGAGGGAACCGAGTGCATTTTGTGTCTCTGTGGTGCCCTGCCAACAGAAACAACGACAGTGATAATCGCTTGCAATCTGTTATTACATTAACACCAGCTCAAAAATCGTAAAACCCAATAATCTTTTGAAATGAAGCTAACCCACCGCTCCCCCCCCCAGTGTAAATAACACGCCGCGTCGCAGCGCTTGGCAGCGGCAGGGCCGGCGGGGAGGAGTGGTAACAGGGGGGTGGTTTCTGCCTTTGGGAGGCTTTGCGTGGTGCAGGCGGAGAGATTTGCTGGAAGCAGTCAGGCGTGGATACCTGGCTGCCAGGAGAGGCTCTCCGCAATCCCTCCATGTGGTTGGCTTCCTTTGACCCTGTTGCTAAGCTACAAATATGCCTATGCTCCAGCATCCTCGCTCCCACCCACTCCCAAATGCGAACTGAATCAGCCTGCTCAGAAGAGAAACGATCTCTGGCCACCAAGGAGCTTTTTTTTGCCTTATTTTTTTTGCCTTTTTTTTTTTTGCATCCGCCCCCCCGGCCCCTAGCAGCTCTGCAGAGCGGTACCAGGACTTGCTCGGAAAGGGGGCCCACCCCTGCCCCGTGCCGACCCGACGGCCATGGGGCCTTTGCGACGAGGGCAGGAGCATAGAGAAAAGCGTTTATACCATTCCAGGCGATTAAAGCTGGCACAGCTCCGTTGCAGCAAGAATAGACGAGGATACCAGCTACTCCGAGAAATAGCTACCACCTACCTGCACACAGGCTTGCTCACCCTGATGCGAGCCACGTTAACGCTTTAGGACAGCAAACGTCTCATGGCAGGGACGAGGTGGCAGGGTGGATGTTTTTCTGACCGATGCGCTGCAGAAAGATGCGTTGGAGGGTTGTCTGCAGTCCTGGCACCGAGCGGTCTCTTCCCATCATTCCTGGCGTGCTAATAGGGTCCAGCATCCTCGTCAGGTCCAACGCAAGTTATCTGGGCCGCCTTTATGCTCAGTGGAAAGTAATGGGTGCTTCTGGGGTGCGCTTCAAGCCCCTAGAGTGGGAGGCTGACGTGGGCCAGCTGCGGGGCGAGATGCTGCGATAGTCCTCGGGAGCTTGATTTGGTCCATGTGAACCTCAGGAAAGGAGCTTTCCCAAAATGTTGCCTTGACATAGACCACCGTATGCTGGCCTGACTTTTGCCATTATCAGGATACCTGCACAAGCAGTCGTGTTTACTGGGGAATGTTCTTTGAAGGCTCCTCCAAATCATCCCCAAAAAACTATATGATCCAATATATATTTATTTTTTTTCCTTTTTCATTGACCACCCCGGGTAAACAACCGATTTTAGTTATTGTTTTAAGGCCAGATTTCCTACATGCGGGACATGGGGGAGTCCATGAGCAAGTGCCGTCTTAATGGATGCGTCCGGTGGGTTTGCATCCGGGTGTCTGCTGGGCAGACGCTGGGTCCGGAGCTCACGTCGGGACTTCCCACGCCATTGGTGCTAATGCGTGACCAGAAACAGTCTGCCCCAGGGCTTGCAGGTGTCCGTGTCTATTGAGGCAAATGGATGGAGAGTAAGTGTGGAAGTGGCTCAGAAAAGCAGGAGTCCGGCAGCTTTGCTGTCACTCGGGCATAAAGGGACAGCGCTGCCGGGGATGCTGTGGGCCCCAAAAACGCCTTGGGCTATGGGTCAGTGTGGGGAGGGAGCAAAGGGGCTCCTGGCAGAGCCCGGATCACTTCTGTTGGTGGAACGGGAGAGGGATTTGTCTGCCTTTGGAGAACCGGAGGGCTGCCTTAGGAGGACATCGTGCTTAGCTGAAAGAGCCGGGGGGGACCTGTTTATTGTCACAGGGACGGAGGCAGCAGATCTGGGTTTAGTCCCTGCTTCTGCCATTTGCTCACCTCTGAGGGGGAGATCTTCATTCACACCGTCCTCACTAGGGCAGCAGCCTGTGAAGCTTCAGCGAGGGTTACCGAGAGCTTTGGGATCGTTTGCTGGAGGGTGTAAATGGGCCGTCTGGGGTCTGCAACCCGCTGTCCTACCACGGCCCGGATCCAGCACAACCTTCGGCAGACTTCCAACGCGCCTTCTAACTCCTTCTCCTTCTCTTTCTCTTCCAGGGCTCAGCTCCAATCCTGGTAGTCATGGTGATCTTACTAAATATTGGAGTCGCCATTTTGTTTATTAACTTTTTCATCTAATTCAAGACTGTCTTGTTTGCAAAAATAACAGTTACATGTATGAATGGGGGAAAACAAAACAAAACAAAAACAAACCAAACAACAACAACAAAAAGGGAAAAATCATAACTCGAACTGTCCTACGACAATTTCCAAGTCTTTTCACAGAAGAACAACAAACGATCGAGTCTCACTCACAGTTTGCCTTTTTTCCTGGGTAATGTTTTTTGGATTTTAGCCAAAATTCTTTGCTTGTATAACACTATGCTGTGTGGCATGGCAAAATGCTATCAACACTCTGCCCCCCCAACACTGGAAAGGATGAGAAGGAATCCCAACAAAATAAAACCTCATTCCCCTTCCCCTCAACCCCCCCAAAAAAATATATTCGTAACAACGGTAACAAACCCCAAAATGGAGACGAGGTGAGGGGACTGTGGGGAGAGTTTGTTTGAAGTATGTACGGGTCCTGGGACGCTCCAGGCTGAGTTTCCCAGGGAAATCCACAACAGCTTTAATGATAAAGTAAACGGGAGAGAAAAGCGAAATCAGGCTTTTCTTCCTTCTCCCTTCGCAAATGGAGAAACGTTGCTGTAAGAAGGAGGAGAGAAGGAGCACGGGGAAGGCACGCACCCCGTCTAGATGTGAAAGATGGGAGAAGGGCAACGGGCCCCATTTTGTTATTTGTTTTTTAAAACAAAGCAGCAATTGGTGATTTGCTAAATTTCTTGGGGCGGGGAGGGGGGAATAGGGAACACAAGGTGCGAGCAGCAGCCCCCCCACCCTCCTGCCTTCACTCCTCCTCCCCGCGCTGCTCCCCCCGGGCCATGGCAGGGCTGGAAAACCACCCGCTGCTACTTCTAATTCACAGCCGATTTCTCCTGGGTAAAAATGCGTACCCAGATTTCCACCCACCCCCCCTCAAAAAAAAAAAAAACCAACAAAAAAACAAACCAAAACTTGCAGGCACCTTCAGCAACACAAATTGAGGAGCTGCTGGTCATCCTGCCGGGCTCACCAACACGCGAGGAGCAGCCTTCCTTGAGCATCCCATCCCGAACACGCACGCACAGAGATGCCGGGGAGCAGACTGGTGGGGAGGGAGCGGGGAGAGAGGGCTCAATTCTGATCCGCTTGGGATACAATAAAACGAAATGCAGCAAAATAAGATAAAACTCTTTTTCAAAGGCATCTGGGGAGGAGCACTGGAGCATGTCCCAGAGAGGAGGGAGAGGGTGGTGGGTTTGTCTCTTACATCTTGCTGTGGACTGTTTCAGACATCATGCTTGGGCTCTGAGCATGTAGTATTTTGCACTTTGTAATGCAGGATGTATATTCCAGCTTCCAACATGTCCCTGTAAAAAAAAAAAAAAAAAAAAAAAAAAAAAAAGAAAAAAAGAAAAAAAAAGGAAAAACAAAAAACCAAACATCATTGGCAATGGCAGCCTCTAAGGATGTATTCTTTTCTTTTTTTTTTTTTTCTATGTCACTTAATTTGTTCGTTTATATCATCTTTGTAATATGCCTGCCTTGATTTTCTCCCCTCCCCTGTCCCCACTGATAATATGCATACTCATTAAAGATGCCGTATCCCTGTTCTGAGCTGTCATGGTCCCGATCGCAAGAGCGTGGTCTTAGCTCAATCGCTTGGAAATGGCCGATGGCCCCTCGCTTTTCCAAAACTGTACTGTTTCCTCCCCCCTCATGCCGTCTTTCCCCGCCGTGGGAGGTGGGCTTTGCCGGTGATCCTCCTCCACCACCACCAGGTAGGGTTCAAATGGCTTGTTTGGGATTTGGTACATCCTGGGACCAAATTCCGCCTTCCGTTCTACCCGCTGCAGCTGCGTTCCACGGGAGAAGAGGTGCGAGTGTGGCAGCAACCCGAGGGGGGGATGAAACCCATCTACAGAAATATTGGGGGGGGGGGAGGAGGGGAAAAAACCCCCTCCTCCTCGACATTTGACATACAGAGTTGTTGGGTACAGCCCTGACTTGTGGACTCAGCTTTGCTTTGCTTCTGTTTTAGCTGTTTCTCTGCTACCTTTTCAGCAGATTTCTTATTACACTGCACTGGATTGCTATATTTTTAACCAGAAATAAACTAAGGATTAGAGCATGTGCCAGTTAAATTCAGTTCTTTTCCTTACATGGTCTTATTCCCTCCTGTCGCAGTTTTTCTCCCTCTTTTTCTCCCTTTCCCTTTTCAGGCAGAGGGCTATGGGTGGACAGGGTAAATGACAACTGAAGGCAGCGAGATCCCAGTAACTTTTTCATTTCACTTTTCACAGTAACTGTCCATCATCTTCGTACCTCTTCCTCTTTATTTTTTTTTCCCCCTTTTGGGTCATCTTTTTTTGTACCCTGGAATGGTTGCTGCGTCCTTGCAGTGAACCAAATAACGACCTCTTGCGATCGCCGCCCTAGGAGCCCATCCCTGTGTTTTGTAATGCTGGTTGCGACTCTTTGTAAAGACTCTCCAGGACTTTTTTTTGTACATTCAAGTGCACGACACAAAGCTCCCGGCCAGGAGCGGGTTAAACAGTTACAGGCAAACACAGTACGATATTTAGATGCACATAAAACAGCACAAAAACGCCTCTCATTATCGATTAAATAGAAGTGCCAGTGATTCCATGACTAGCTTTTCACACTGGTGACCGACTGGTTATCCCTGCCTTTGCCCACGAACCAGCAGGTACGTACAGACACAAATGCAACTCGGATTTTTCCTCGCTTTTTTTTTTTTCCCTGCGGGATAAAACCTCAGTCGAGCTGAGCTTTGTTCAGCATGGAAGACAGCCGAAGACTAATATTAATTGGCTCCCAAACCACGTGTTTAAAAATAATGATTCCTTTATTAATCACGGGGAGCTGAGCAATTTGTCTTAGTTCTGGGCTTTTCACATTTGCCCAAGGCCAGAAATATTCTTGAGAAGTAGCCCAGAGAGAGAGGTAATTCAGTATATTTCCCTGTCTTATGAGCCCTGGATTCACGCGTATCTACCTAAGGCATATTAAAACGTCTATCAGCGTGGCACATAAATCTATGTAAATTGTCCATACCTGCTGTTTTATGTCCACACTGACAGATGCAAGTGAACAGCTGAAGGTTTAGATCATATTTTTTTTTCTAGGCTGCGATGGGATTTTTATGTTCCTGCAGCGGAACAAGCAGCACCTGAAACACAAGGAGGGGCTGGGGCTCAAGGAACCAGCCCACCTCAGTAAAGCCATTGGGAAAAGGGCCACCTCTCCCTCCCCGGGGACACCCCGGTCCTCCGGCCAGCCCCCACCTGTGTGAGCGACGGGCTGGTTTGACTCCGCGTTCTTTGGGGAAGGCAAGAGGGAAGGAATACCAAAATCCTCCGCCTGCTCGTGCCACGTCAGCTTCTCACCAGCCCATCTGGCGTCTGGTTTGCTTGTACCCGAGACCCAGATTCTCCGAGCGCGTTGGGACTCTCCAGGGCCTGATCTTTCAGAGATACTGAGCTGTTGCGGCATCTATTTACCTTGTGCGGAGTTATGAAGCCTCAGTACTGCTGGAAAAAAAAAATAAAAAAAATCCAGACTGCAACAGAAGGGGAGGGGCGAGAGGAGAAATAATGTCATTTCGATGATGAAGGGCTTAATTGAAACCCAAGGACTAATTAGATGTCCTGACAGGCTTTGGCAAGTTAGGGAGGATGGAAAAGTAGGAATTTTTTAAAACTATCATAGGGTGAGGTTGGCTCCAGAGATTTGTGCTAAAGCAGACCAGAGCAGAGGCCGGACTGGATCTCCTGCCAGTGCTGCACAGCTTTGCTGCTCGTGGGGAAATTGCTCACACAGAAGATGGGTCTTGCAGACTCTTGACATGGGGACAAGTTTTCCTGGTGTAGGGGAACGGGTCAACTCCTGGCGCAGTCCCCAAATGAATTGCATGGGTCACGTTGCTGCCGATCACTGACCTTCGCGGCAAGGCTCCCTGACCAGCTCTGCGCTGTGCCCAAGGATCGAACCATTGCTGAAGACAACTCCGAATGCAGCAAGCACTAGATACATGCCTTTGAATAACAGATCCACCAGAACCGTGCTTCTCTCGGAGGCATTTCAAGCTCAAGAGTTCCTTTTATTGGTCTGTTTAGACTAACATGACCCTCCAGGCACTTAGCTTCAGTGCTACCGCCAACCTGTTTTTCCAGGGTATGCGTAATCACCTCATTACCATGCCAAGCCAGGGGCTTTCAACAGGAAACGAACCCCCATGGCTACTAATCAGTGCCCAAAGGTCTGAATGTGTAACTCAGACACATTGTGAGCTGTGCTCCCTTCAGCCGAGGCTTCTCAGAGGTCATGCTCCGAAACATTAAAGGAAATGGCACTTTGTAGATGTTGAGAGCTGCCGAGCGTTGCCCAAAAGTTTTTGTTGGATGGCTGGCTTAGAAATGCTGTGGTGGGTTATACATTCCCCATCTGGAGGTGTCACTGGAAGACGAGACTCGTGTTCGTGCTCAGGTGTCATTTGCTCCACTACACTGCCACCCAGCAGACTCACAATCCTTATCATCTACCTAGTTCCTTTTATCCCCGATTTGGGTACACTATTAACAGCACCAATGGTCTAGCATGGCTCAGGCTCACTTGTTTTAACATGGTAAGAACACCAACACCCAAGCCCTTACCTCCCCCGCAAGAGCAGCCGCCCCCACCCCAGCAGCAGCTGCATTTTGGTATCAGGTGTTTGGCCTTGTTGGAAGGGAGAGCTGGGAGAATGACTCCCATGAACAGCAGGAGCACTGCTCCCCAAGCCCTTCAGCATGGAGCATGTTTCAAAGCCCTTGTCTTGTTCGTCTGTAATGTTCAGAAGCTGTGGGTTAGTGATGAGGGATGCTGCGGCTGTTGGGCCAACAGCTGTTTCCCACCAGAAGCTAAAGCATTTGATATGCTCCCATTCCCACTCCCCCATCCCTCAGAGACCTGTTTTTCTACGAACACGTGTGTCTTTAGCCTTTCTGTCTTGCTGACAGACACAACGTGCTTGGGGCTGTTTAGTACTGGTTGGACTCACCCATGGTGCTGCTGCAGCAAGAAAGCAGAAGCGTTGCTGACACAAAACAAGACGGTGAATGAACCCAGATTCTCTGTAAGATGAATGAAGAAGGATGAGATCAACCCAGACTGCGCAGAGCGCGACAAGCCTGACAAACAAGCAATTTGCCAGCAGAAGTTTTAAGACTGGTTTATCTCCACAAGGCACCACAGCAGGTAGGCAGCGCGGCAAGGAGACCAGCAACTCAGCGTGATGGAGCCGTTAGCAAAATCCCACAAGCCGCGATGCCAGGAACCGTCTTCCCATCTACAAACAGCATTTATCTCTGGGTCAGCCCAATTACCCTGATTGCTCTCTGATAAAACTCCACAGCGAGGTTCATTCATTTCCACGCTCATCACGCTACACCGCACACACGGACGTGGGGAAGAAGCAATCCCGTGTGTTACAAGCTAAGCTTGAGTTACACGTGAAACCAGTAATCTTCTACCGGGGCCTCTTTTGTGCACCCCCTAAAGTCAAATGCACTTCAGCTGGCACTCTCCTTTATTCTCTTTTTCCCTTCCTACCTGTGCATGTAAATGTCATAGAAAAATTCAGTTTCACTGTGTTACAGTGCAATTACAGTATGCGTGTGGCCAAAAAAAAAAAAAAAGGATTACTAAATACATTTTCCTCAAGGATTAAAAAAAAGTTACTTTGAGCCTTGACTTTTAGCTGAAAAAAAAACCCCACCAACCCAACAGCTTGATTGTTTCCAGATATAATAACACACCAAGGTCTCTTTCTCCAATGTAAATATTTACATGTTCATCCCTTTACAATGAGATGGGCAAAAGCAATGGTCTGATGGATGCCAAAGGAATAACTGAGTTTTATTTGTGCGTTCATGCATTTTAGAAAAAGATGTACAGACTGTTCTTTGTACATGTCAGACAAGAATAACTACTCTTATGACAGACACTGCTAGAGTTTCTCTGTTCCTAGTTTTCCACCAAGTTCTAGCCCTGGCCCTTCTCTTGGGTATCATTTTAGGCAGGACACTTCACTGGTGTGTGTCTGCCCACAAAACACTTACATTCCTCTTTAGGGTACTTTTGGACCCAATACAAGAAAAATAACCAGATATCTGATCCAGCAACCCTCAATAGGCTTCGGTGGACTTTCAGCCAATGCTCAGAGATGCAAGGTACCATTACAGTTTCCTATCAAAGTATCACAGTCTGCATTTCTTAAGACCACGGCAGAGCCCATCACGTTCAGACTTCCTCTGTAGGCACTTAATGTAGTGGTCATAATCAGTCATCCCTGCCTGGGTTTCCACCACAGAGAACTTTTACCTTTTCTCAGAGGTTTCATTTGCTCAACCAACATGTGACAGCTCCCAAGCCTTCCACGCTTACACCAGCAAGAGATGGGCCGGGGTGTCCAGCCAGATCTTCAGCTGCTGCTGGCTGCAGCTGGCTCAAGGGAGTGCTGCATTTGCCTTGTTTGTTCTGCTGAGCAGTTGCTGCAGACGCACCAGAACTAATTTGCAGCCATTGGACTTGAGGCAGAAACGCTCCGGTGAGAGCGGACACCTGTGTGGGTTTCAGTCCCCACACAGGCTGTTCCAATGACAGTGTGACAGCCTTGTTTTGTCAGAGCTGACAACTAAGCCTCAATTTTCAGGCCAGGACAGTTTGCCACGGCAGCATCCTCTCATCATACAACCTAAGGATGGCCACCAGAGCCTCCTGAACCAAGCTGTATGACTGCCCACAGCCTGGTGGCTCATCCAAAACCCTAGCTCTGGGAGGAACAGAACCAAGCTGCGTGCCCAAGTCAGCCCAACCTCACAGCAGAGCAATGGCAGCCCTGGGAAGCCAACATCCCCCCTGCAACCCACCCCCAAAGCCTCCTCTCCCTCACCTTTGCGAGGCAGGCGGTGTGCTCCCCACAGGAGGCTGCACGAACACGCTGTTGTGCCACTCGCAGGAGCGGGACGCTTGGCCCATCCTGACTCACAGGCTCCTTGGAAGCGTGTGTCTTCCAGTCTATGCCTTCTCCCGTCATACTTAGCTTGGCACAGAGCACAACTAGGACTACGTTCCAGAGCCCTTGAGGACAAGATGAAAGGAAAAACCTCAGATTATCGTTGCACACATTCCAGCTCATCTGATGCATCTGGTTCCCTCATCCAACAGTCCCTCCACTGGAGAAGGGGGAGGGAGAATCCTTTCCTGCGGCTGCCGCAGCCCTGTACAAAACTATCTTTCATCCTTGGCACTGCTGTAACTTGGCTTCAGCTCAAAAAAAAAAAACCAAAAAAACCCTCTTTCAGGTTGCATATCTGTATTTGAAAAGATTAAAAGGCAAAAAATTATAAAGCAAGTCTACCAAAAAGTGTGTGTTCCTGCCTCTGGTTGGGCTTTTGGAATGGAGCCCTCTGCACAGATGCTATGATTTTAAAACCACTATTTTTCAAACATAAATAAAATAAATAAAATAGTAATTTTAAAAAACCCTGCAAATGTAACTGAGTGGCAGATTCCCCAAAACTTTGCACAGAAAGCCACAAATGTCATACACACACGACGGATCAAATGTCAATGAGATCAAGGTATTGCAAACTAACCCAAGTGACAGGAGAACAGGGCAACTGATGCCATTAGCCAAGCCAGCACCACGGATTCTTTCCTAGGTTACCAATAAATGGTTCGTTTTCACCTCTTCCCTGTCATTTGGCACAGAAGGCACCTCCCTATCAACCACTGTTTTATCTTGACAATTAAATCACACTGGCAGCCTGCTCTATTTAATTTTTATTACATTCTAATTAGCGCTGCAGAACCTAACACTGCTCTCCTGAGAGCTGGTTCCCTGGTGATGCCACCGTCAAAACAATACCCATGGCACCCTGGATTTCTCTGCGCAAGGACAGCCAGTACCTTCTGGTGTCAACCCAAGTCATCACTTGTTTGCTGCAACAGACACACTTGTATCCCATCTGTTGTCCCTACGGCCCACAGCACTGCTCTGCTGGAAAGAAAGCAAGGCCTTGAGGAAAGGGGCTGAGTCAGGAACCAGCGGTAAAAACACGTCCTTTGAGAGTGTCAGCCCGCTCCCTCCTGTCCTCAGCATGCCATCAGGTCTCAAGATAGGACATTTCGCTGGTCATAAAGAGTTCACTTGAAGGACAACTGCTTTCTTGGCCAACGCGTGAGAAACTGAATTAGGAGATTCCACAAGCAAAGGCAAAACCTGCTACAGCTAACATTAAAAAGGAAGATACTTCTACTGTTACACGCATCAGGGGTTACAGTGGCTCTCATACAGATAAGGTATGAAAGGATTCCCAGGTTTCTCCAGGCTGCGCAGCCACATCTCAGGACGGCTGGTGCATCTTAAGACCACTACCTGCATATTTCACAGCGGGAACAGCAATCCCTCTTCCACAGCAGGAGAAAATGAAGTAGAAAAGCTAGGATTAACTGAGAAAACCAAGATGATGTAACCAAATAAGTTTATTGTAGAAACCCTTGGAGATACATTCTGGCCCCATCAGGGTAGAGAATTTGGGACCAGTGAACCACTGTGATGTGCAGTTTGTCTTGACTCAAAACAACTTTTGAACAAAACATACAGTATTGCATACACCATCCCCAGCAGAACAAAGTGCTTGGACAGCAATCCTGTTCCTCAAGATTCTCCCACAACCTCCAGGGAAATAACAGCACATCCAGAGCATTAACCAAGTAGGCACACTGAGACTGGTCGTCCCTGAGGCACTCGGAATAGGCAAAAGATGGGAGCGCCAGGACGCCTTCTAGACACGCTGACTGCCTGGCACATCAGGCTGAGTTCAACAGGGTTAACCACTGCTCCCAGCACATTTCTTCACCCATAGAACAGCCTCAACAATATCTAGACCGAATCTCCATAGAAAGTCTTTGCCATGGCATGTGCCACTTTTACCACCTTCTTCTCCTTGGCATCCGGGCCCATGTTGCTGCGGGCTAGTTTAATCCAATACTGCTCTGTCCTGGACAGATAGTCTTCATGCTTCTCATCAGGCTGAACAGATGGGTGTTGCTCCTCTCCTAGTACACAATGGGAGGAAGACAGAAAGAGAGGTCACAAACAGCTAAGGAAGGCAATCTGCTCTTCCATGTGTCAACCTGTCCAAGGCTACTCTTGTGTTTACATGTAATAGCCTAAAAACCTATCAGTACCCAATGAAATTTCTCCTCTGCCCCGGGGGCAGTGTACTATGCAAACTCTGCTTTTGCTGGAAAACTCACCTGGATGCCTGTGAGGCCTCCCAGGCTGGCAGCAGGACGAGGAAGTATTGTACCAAAACTCACTTTACATTAGGATGTACGAGGACAACATTTATTTTAATCATTACCTCCCTCATCTTCACTCTCCTCTTCAGAACTCTCCTCTTCCTCTTCCCCTCCCTCTGCACCTTCCGTATCATCTTCCTCTTCATCTGACTCTGACTCCTCCAGCCATTCTTGTGCTTCTTTGATGAGAAAGAAAGTAGAAGAAATAAATAACAAGCTGTTCCTGCTTCAAATCCATCTTCGCTGAGGTATCTCAGGTAATGCTTTCTGCAACACCACTGACCACGCTCATGTAAGGACCATGCAGCCAGGAATTCAGGGAACTGACTTCCATGCTTGCCACACATCCCCTGAAATAGCCTTCCCAGCTTGGGAACAGCACAGCAGTCAGAGTACGCAGCAAACACGCTACATGTTTAAGGTACAGAGAGAGAACCCTAGCTAATACCCACATGCTTTGCAGTACCCGAGACCCTCACTGCCCTGAGAAGGTGAGGACAGGCAAGAGCATACATCTCTGTCTTCTCCTGAGTGGATAAGTATGGCACAGCAGGACTTCCCAGGCCAGAACTTGCCACCAGTGAACAAAGACGCTCTGTTTACGTCTTGGTTTTCAGAGTAGACAGACCAGAGCTCGCTCGCTACCATGACCGCAAAGCTCTGGACCAGACAGGTTTCTGCAGAGACTGACCATAAGACGCTCACATACTCCCAAGCTTTTTCCTGTACAGGAAAAAACACTACTCAAAGGCTCATCACCACCCCTTGAGGGAGCTCCATAGTTGTTTGGTCTTTTTTTCCGTAAAATACAGCACTGCTGGAAACCACATCCTGGGGGTTGCTACACTGAAGGCAGAGAGACAGAGATCCCACCATCGAAGCTTACTTGGATCCATCTCCACTAGCACCTTCCATTCTTCCATCTTGTGTAGGTCTATGCTGTAGAGGTCACTGAGGGTGAACTGGCGATCGCCCACCTCAAACATTCCTCCATACACATAGAGAATCCCATGCTTCACTGCCAACATGGCATTCGAACGTGGGCATGGCTCCACTTGCTGGCTCAAGGCTCCATCTTCCTCCTCCTCCGATTCAGACCTCTCCTCCTCTTCTGCAGGTCCAGAGATCACCTGTTTGATTGTCATGACAGTCCCATCTTCTGCCACCACCTCTTTCACTATCTCCACTGGGCCTTGTGGATGTTGCTTCTCCATGTCCTCATCTTCAGCACCCTCTGCCTCAGCTTGCCTGCCACGTCTTCGCTTCCTCTTCTCTGATTTTGGTCCCTGTTAACAGGAACAAGGGACAGAAGGAGACTGCATGTGAACTGTGTGCACCTAATAACTGTACAACAGTTAATACAAATACTATGGATGCAGCTGGGAGGGAGGAGAATTAAATTATTTTTCACTAGAATTGTAAATCTCAAGTGATAGGTACAACGTCCCACTCAGCATGGACTTCTGTAAGACATAAAACAAGGAGCAATGAAACTCCTGGAGAACCCACAGCGTGGAGTTTCTTCCTCTATTAACGGCAGCATGTGCTGAAGAGACAGAAAACAGCTCTTTTGCTCTCTATCTTGCAGGTGTACGCAAACACACACACTGTCCACCAGTCTGTGACAAGGGCAAGAGAAAATAACCCACCACTTTGTGAAATCAAAACAATTGCTGGGTGCTAAATTACAGCGCGTTACCAGGAAGCACTCCAGGTCTTCAAAGTACTGTATGAAAGGGCTGGAAAACAGTCAGTTGGGCAGGCAGAAGCAAACACCCGAGTGCATGTTTGCCTGTTATTATGTGATTGACGACTTCTTTTTGAGAACAAAGCCAGAAATAGTGGGGGTGGAAAGAAGGAAGTTCAACTAGGTCATCTGCACCTCACTTCCCCCTTGAGAGCGGTTCAAACAAAATCAAAGATCTGAGCTGAGGACCACATTCCTGAAGCTCTTATGAGCCAAGGTTAATATTTCATCTCTTCTAGTAGCTCATCAACAATGGGGAAGAGAGGCAGGTTTTTTGATCCCAACGCAATGCACGATCTTTTCACAGTAGCTTTTACTGAACTATCTCATGTCAGACTTACACATCTTACCTGGAGCTGGCCTCCAGTAAAACACCGTAACTATGTTTTCATGCTGCTTTGTTTCATTTTGCATTACACGACAACAGGGCAGAACAGCCTGACTCCTGGAAGAGGGAGACTGCCTCCTGAGTCACTCTCACTTTGTGCCCAACCATCAGGGCTCACAGGTTTCCTCTCTCCCCAGAGGGGTGGCAGTCTGCACTACACTGCGGAAGCAGGGCATGGAGAGCACAAGGAGCTATGTGGCAGGGAAGGAGAGGGGCAGCATAAAATTAGAGAATTCAGTTGGTCTGGTAGCAAAAACCTGCTAGAATTGCACATCCCCAGTTTAACTTCTACAGCCTCTCGCCCTCTTCACAATCAGTGGGTCACAGATCAAAGCAGCAGACACACCTGGTGGCTCAGCTTCTAGAGCACCGAGCTATTAGAAAGAGGCTTGCTTCACACTGCAAGAAAGATGTATGAGGCCAAAAAAGGCCCAAAGGACATGCATCAAATGATCACAGAGAACGAACTGAATATATTTGTGTTATTTTTAAAAAAAACAAAACCCAACCTTTAGCTGTCCAGGAAACCAGCGGTTTTTCCCCATGTCATAGAAATAAATATCGTTGAAGAAGTCCCCTTCAATGCTCTCTTCCTCTTCTTCATCATGCACGCCTCCAAACAGAAGGGAGCGGTTATTGGGACCAATCGCCACAGAGAAGCCAGACCTGGGAGTGGGTTTCACCCCGGACGGGTTGAGCCGACTCCATGCCCATTTGTCTGGTAACAGATAAAAGCAAATATGAGCATCAGCAAAGGAGAACCCCGATCGTTTTCATATCTTCCAAGGCCCTTCAGTACTCCAGCAAGTAACTGAATGACCCATTTTGGACATTCTCAGAACTGCCTTCAACAACGTTAATCGGAACCACTTGCTTTTCCACTTCTATCACACAGCTAACCTGCACATCCCTGCTACCCTTAGAAAGCCGTTGTGTCTTTAATAAAAGCAAGTGTGGAAAGCTAGCTTCAGGGTGTGCTTTCTGGGGCAAGGAGCCTCTTGAAAGGTGTATGCGCCTTTACAGGAGGGTGGAGTTCAAACAGGGACTGATTATATACAACCTTTGAGTACCAAGGAAGTGCACCTCGGTTATCCCATGGAGCCCACCATACATCAGTTCTCTTCACAGGACGCTTCTACTGTAGTACCTTAATTGCCAACTCGCACCACTGCCTTAACCCCAAGAATAAGTACAGTTCATCGTAAGGAGACCCAGCCACACTTTAAAAAAGGGCTCAGCAGTGGGACAAGGCTTGTGTTCTAAACTCTCCGCTATTGCTCCAATCCTTTCTACCCTGGATTCAGAGCAAATCCCCTAAATGCAGGCTGGGAGAAGCACATGGACCGGCTAGCCACTGTGTTCCTGAAGGAACCACAATTTCAACAAGATAAACTCTGAATAGGACATAATGCAAGCAGGGTCTGGAATATAGACAATATATGTGACCAACCCTCCTCCCCAAATCCCACTTTAAGACGCTCAGGTTTATAGAAATCTATCACAATTTTAACATTTTAAAAATTCAGCTCAAAAAAAGATTGTGCCATTCCCTGAGCCAAGGACAAAATACACTCTCTCCCAAGGAAAGTGATGGAATTCCTATTTCTGGGGACATTCACAGATAAAACAACCAACCAAAACCCACGCCTGATCATATCCCTGCACTAGGTAATCTAATGAGATCACACCCCACTCTTCTCTCTCAAGATTCTGCAAGAGAGACATCACTACCCAAGAGAGCTTGTCAAAACATGAATTTCCAGTGTGGAGAATTCTGAAATCCCAAAGATTTTCTGTTGTGAAACAGAAAAGCAGGGATCAAAATGTCCCAGAGAACAGGAATTTCAAAATGTTTTAATTCCCGCCCACGTACAAACCAAAAAAATCCCTAAAATATCTTTTCGTCTAGTTTTTTCTGAAGCTGCCTGTGCAGGCCAGAACGTTTCACGTAGTTAAGCAAGGAGCCTGGAGACCTTCCACTCCATCTCAGACTATTCCAGGGCAAACTGGGAGGTGTCAGTATAGACAATGCTGTGAGCCAGAAGTGATTCTCTGACAAAAAGTACACCCCAACCTTCCTCCTCCGCCAGTTTTTCAACCAGCTCCAATCCCCCAGTGTTTCACTGTGTCAGAGCCACCATTTACACTAGCTCTGAAATCAAGTCACCTGGAGCTGAGAACCATGACTCCTTACAGCCTTCGGCTAACCACAAAGCTTTTGCTCCGCTCAGAAAGCAGACACAGCCTCATCTTTTCAGGCTGTAAAACGGAGCGCAAGAAGGGGACAGAACCGCTGCGCAGCGTACAGTCTGCTGCAGCAACAAGCGCCTGCTTCCCGTTTCCCTTTGCAGAGCGCAGCAGTGAGGAATTCTGCCTGTGTGTGTAATGGCCTATCTTCCTTCTCCAGCACACACAAACAGAAAAGGAGGACATAATGCCTCCAATATCCACCTGCAACTGCTGTTTCCTTCACCCTAGCCCCTTTCTTTTTAAGCTAGGGCCACAGTATACAAATGCACTTAGCTACTCCTGGGAAGAAGAAATATTTAAATCAACTCATCTGCTGTGTTTAGCCCCAAAGCAAACACTGGGGCACAGCGCTTTTCATTAAAAGGGAAATTCTGTTCTAGGCTTGGGGTTTTTTGGTCTGTTGTTCAAAGGAAGAGAGAGGATTTGTATTCACAGTCCCGCAGCATCACTTCCAGCACAGCCCTCCTAGCTGCAGCAGTAGCGTACCTTCCTCCTTGCGTGCACCTTCGGTCTTCAGCAGGAACATATCTGTATGCAGGGTGCCTTTGTCAACATCTTTCTTAATTCGCTGCAGAGAAGGAAAAGACAGGGATGCTCAGTGAAACAGTTTCAGTGGCTCAAAACATAGGAGGTCGAACTCTTCAGAAAGTCACCCAAACCAGAATGGCGGTATGTGCCATTCCAAACTCACCACCCCACAAATAAGCCTAATTGCAGCCTGAATCTGTACATTCCTACGCTAAACACAAACACTGTGACTTGGGGGCAAGGAGAAGCCATTTAAACCAAGAATACTTCCTGTGATGAGCCACACAAATTCCTGCCTGTGACAACCAGGCTGCAGCACAGATCCTGGGATTCGTGGCCGTATGAAGACTACATGATGCAGTCTAAGGCCAGGAATTTTGGCACCCAGAGAAGAGAAATAAATTGTAACAAGGGATTAAACCCAATTGTTTTGTGAAAGAAAGGAAGGATAGGCAGCACCAAGGAAACAGGAGATGCAAGGTCCTGCCTCTTACTCTACCACAGACAGTTTCAGGTGCTCTCAAGGGACTAATTTAACATCTGTGCCTCTGCTCCTCTAGCTGTAAGAGAGAGCAGATACCCACTCTACCAAAGTGGCACACGATAACTTTCCACAGGCCTTGCAAGGCCCTCTGGGATTCCGCCCTTGGATGTTGAGCAGAAGCTCAGAGCGTCTGTGCTCTATCAATTGCAAGGCCCAAGTTTAAGTACAGATCTGTGACTACCACACAGACTTCCAGTCCCTGCCACCCCCATCTCCATCCCACTACAAGAGAAGCAGAGGTGACAGCTCTCTCTCTACATCACAGCCCGACTACAGCTGTCACTTTTAGCATTCAGGGCCCCACAGAGCCTCGAGCAACAGTTTTTTTCTACTAAATAGAAACAGAACAGAAGCCCCACTTCCACCCCTACTAAAGGCACTAGCAAGAGCAGGACCAAGCCTCAGCTGAGGCAATTAAATGCATCATTTTAAACACGATTTTCCCTTGCTCCTTTCACTGTAAGCCCCTGTACTCCAGTGCTCATAGCAACATGCAGCATTTGAAAGCAGCACTATGCAACACCACTGCAGGAGGTCTTTTAATAATGTCATTATCCACCCATCCCTTCATGCAGAGCTCCTACTTCCTTGTAATTCCCTTCCTCCTGGGGGCAATGGCATTGCCACGTTGTGTCACTGCTGCCAGGATGCAGGCAGTGGATCCCAGCAGAAGCTGGGCAGGTTGGGTTAAGTCTTCAGGAAGATGAGCAGGGCTTGGGTGCACTCGACAGCACAACAACACAGTGCCGTCCTGTTCTTGCTGCACATCTGTGCCCAACCCTGTGCACCGCACTTGGCAGGTTCTGTTGTTGCAGGGTATGCTGTTATTGCATGGCCGGGCATCCAATCCGTAGGATCCGTATTCAATTCGTAGAAAGGCAGAAGAGAGGAAAGGGAAACAAAGTGTGTCTGAGGCACTGCACAGCAATGCTGTAACCTGGATGATGTTGAAAAGCCCTGGGGAAGGCCAATAAGGAAGTGCCGGTGGAAACAGAACTCTGCTCACAGTGCAGCAAAAATGAGGCTTCAGATAACTTAAGGACCAGGGTCTGCCCATAGGGCTGTCTTGGGAAATTTGTTAGCTTGGGGCTGTGGCTCCCATGTCTTCTTGCCCCCCACATGCACCTAAGCATGCCTGTTAGCACCATGGAAGACACACACTCTTCAAGACAAGATGTCTACGCTGGAGAGATCCTCTTCTGCGCAACAACTTCTATGAAGTCAACAACTGCGCTATTCCACCTACCATCCTTGAGCAATAGAAAAATCAGACACACAAGGGACAGGAAGCCTTTAAGAACAAGCATCGGTGACAGTCCTATTTTCTGAATAAGGGGTTATACAGTGATGACTCCTTCAGCCACTGCAAGTTCTCCAGCACATGGAAAACAAGCAAGACAAGATTTTGCACTGATGAGTGGTTCTGAGGCACAGTTATAGGAGCTCTGGTGGAGACGTGGCTGGAGGGGCTGGGAGCTGCCCACTTTGAGCAGACCCTTGAGAGAGAGCCGCCAGAGCAGGAAGGGAAAGAAACGCCTTCTAGGAAAGGTGCGGTAAGTACACCAATTCATAGCCTGGCGGTCCATGTATTGTGGCATCTACTACAGCAGTAGCTCTCAAGTTCAAAGGGCTGTGAGTCACTGTGCCGAGCAAGTGCCGTGCTCTGGCAATGTCACACTTCACTGTCTCTGTCACAGAGGTCTAGAGCAGAAGTCACCAACAAGCTGCAGGCTGTGGACAGCTGAGATACAGCAGCCTTTTTAGTCTGTCCCTCACCTTAATCAAACACCCGTCCAAGCCTCACCTGAGCAAACAGCTGTCAGCGATGGATAGGCAGAGGAGAGGGAGGGAGGGAGAGGGAGACAGGCAGGAGCCTTCACATCTTATAGCACTGAAGTGCACCCCAGTGACTGCAAAATGCCTGTCTGCTAACGATAACGGAAATGGTGGTTATTTCCTCCCCGGTCCCAGGCAGGCTGCAGTCTGTCCTTAAGCACTACACAGAGCACACATTCATATGTGCAGGGGACACACAGGTTGAAGTGTGCAGGAGCACCGTAAGATGTGCACTGCCTGCACAAAAGGAGGAGAAACAGCAAATACTGAAAGAGCAGTTGGCTTCACTATCATACAAGCTGCAGAGAATAACTGCATTATTTTTCTCCTGAAAACCACACGGCTCCCCGTAGTAAACACACTGCGTATGCAACATGACAAAGCTTCTTGGGCTGAGAAAACCCCAGTGAGGTGGAGTGGGAGTTAGTTATTTGTTGTCAAAGAGATGCCTGTTTTCCCCAACTCACACTGGCTCAAAAGCAGACACTTCCCCAGCAAGCAGTACACCGCTGCTGGAGAGATCTATCCCCTTGCACCCAGGACATCCGCCTGCCCTGAGCAAATCACTCCATCAGTCACAAGCACCTCCTGTTCCCCCCGCTGTCCTTCTTGCCTTGAAGTTCCAGGTGTTTACTTTCAAGCACAAAACTGGCTTGGATATCCACAGCCTATTGTTTGCACACAGAGGTACATTAGCAAGTTACAAGAGCTTTACAGGCATTAGCTAAAAAAAACCCCAAACCAACAAACCTTAGCTCCGCTGACAGACAGCAAGACACCTCTTTCTCCCCCTTCAAAGAGCAAAGAAACTGAGGCACTGAGAGCTGTTCTTGAGATGAAGGGGAATCAGGATTCCCCATGTATAATGGGCTAAATGTGTCTGATAAAGAGATCAACAGAGGCAAAATACATCCAATTAACAGAAGTCCTTAGCAGGCAGAACTACAGAGGGAACCAGTCCCACCAGAGCTTGCAATTCAGGCAAACGCTTTAGCCCTGCCCCAAGAAATCTCCAGCAGAATCCAATTCAGCTTTACAAAGCTTGCCACTAAAAAAACCACCCCCAAAACCAATAAAACCCCACACGCTAGTCGTCTTTGGCATCCAAAAGCCTTGCACACATGTCACACCAGCCCTCCCATGGCTTGTAGGCTGTTTGCACCTGCAAGGTAGAGCAGCGTTAGCCTCCAACACCTCCTGGCTGCATTTGCCGTGCCAGTCAGGCACAGTGCGCTCACGTTGCCTAGCAATAGAGAGGTCTCATTGCTTTATACAGCCAAAAATGCAGCTTGCTGCAGCAAGCCCCATCCCCAGCATGAGAAATGGGCGAGGACATCTTTAAGATCAGCAGGAGAGCAAGTCTGAGCTCCTTGCGGGATTTTGAAGTACATTTTAGGCAGAGCTGACAATGCCCACAACATCCCCTTCTCTAAGGGATCCTAGGAGTTGCCTTTATCATTTCCAGGCTGAAGACGAAACAGACGAACACAGGGACATCACTGTGCTAAGAAACATGCGTTTTAAAATATCAGGCACACTCTTTGTGCACCAGCATCTCAACGGTTGCACTCACCATTTGCATCCTGGTTGTTCACCACTTGGTCAGCAAAATAGAGTGGCTGGCACGGGCAAAGGCATGTCTGGGTACCAAGGTTCTTGTCCTGGCTCTGTATACAAGTACTGGAGTGCCTTAGACAAGTCATTTGATCTTTTCCGTCTCTTTTTTTCCCCACGAAATAGACTTTCCTATTCAGGTTACATGAAGGGAACTCAGCAACATGCCCTGGACTGACAGACATTACTGAAAACTGACCCTCCACTCTCAGTTCTGCATGCAAGTCCAGAAAAATCAAGCAGGGACCAAATCGTTCTGCTTCTGCCTTCCCAGCTCATGACGTCTGTTGACCAGACTGAGGACGGGCAGATTGATCAAGGGAACAACCCTGGCTGCAAGCTGATAGTGTTACTGAGGCTTTCTAGAGCCCCAAGAGCCAGCTGGGTACAGAGATGCCTACAATTCCACCCATAACCATGAATCTCCTGGGCTTACGTGTCTTTTTGCCCTAGGCAATGTGCATTATACCACACCGCACAGCTATTTTTGGTACAGTACTTCAAAGCAGATTTACAAGTGCTAAGGGGACCACAGGATATAATGCATCAGCACTGCCCATCGCAGGAAGGCAGCCTTGCCACATCACAACTCTCCTCCGGCAATGTGACAGCCATATCATGCCAATACTACTAAAACAGAGGAGCTATTATGATTTCCACTCCTCTTCCCTCCAAACCAATTCACATCATATACATGCTTTGTAGCAGCTCTGGCCTCAGGAGGCCTCCACACAAATCTGCACCTTTTTTACAGCAACTTAGTCCTGCCCCTTATTTGAAGAAGAGTTTCTACATGACTTGGTGAATGGCACTCTGCTTAGAGACCTGCCTGGTTTCATACGCAAAATGTCTTCATGTGCCCAAAAACCTCTTCATAGCACTCCTGAAAGTAACATTTGCCTGTCTAATTGGAGACAAGGAACAGGTCTTCTCCTGTGCCTTCCCAGCTCCAATCAAGTACTGTTTCCTCCACCTTCTACCTCTTATTTCTCCCAAGAGTATCCCAGCCAATGTCTCAGGGAGGAGTACACAAGCCAAACACACTTTCTTCACTTCAAAGTAAACCCAGAGAGACTCAGCTCCACGATCAGCTATAAGAAAATTACAATAAAAATTAAATAGCCACATATTAATGAAGTTGTGTTTCGCCTAGAGGAGCTAAACCTTGTTGAATTAAATTTTCAGGACCATGCTAAAGGTTTGTTGCCTTTGCATCTCAAGAAAGCTGCAGAGAAATTTCTGTCCAGTGCTTTGATCAGTTTGTAGCTTGGCTGCACCACTCCTGCCTTAAAGTTCACTTCTGCTACAGAATACACAAGCACAGTCTCTGTTAGGAATGGCGCATCAGAGAGAAGCAGACTTAGCTCTTTATATTACAAAGGAAGTAGATTCGCAACAGGAGTGGCTGTTCAGGAGTGGAACTGCACTCAGCTCTTATCCTTGCTCAGTGCCCTGCATAAAGGCTGAGGGCAGCTTTGCATTCCCCCATCCCTTCTGCTTCATTTTTATTAGCTCAAAACAACCCAGAGCAGTGTGACAGAGCCCACCCTTGTAAAGTGGAATAGAACCAACTACAAACACGTCTCAACTTTTATATTTCCGTGGGGCTCAGTGTGCACTTGAAATACAGCCGCTTTCAGTAGCCGTGATAGACCCACATCTAGCATAGCATGCAGGCTCATGCTTCCTTCCCACCCTCAAGAGTGAGGAAACAGGACAGAGAAAGGAAGAGGACAAAGCCCTTTTGGGTAGAAAATGCCTCTGTATTGTTACTGCTATTTAATCAAATGCACATCTGATGAGATGGAGCCCTAAGCACAGGCCGTGAGGAGGCACAAATGCTTCTAAATATACAGACAGACTATCTTCTCTCCCCTTTCCCTGCTTTTCTTCTTTGTTCATTTATTCACATCAGAAGAACAACGCGTCCTCCTCCCCCAGCGACGCACTGCTGGAAGCGATGCCTTTCCACTGAGACAGTAGCAGCAGGATCCGGGTCTTCTGTCTGCATTCGCAACATTAAAAGCTTTTGCAGGAGCCTTTTGCTCAATGAAATATTTACTTCCTCCCGCTCAGCATGGAGACAGGGATACTTGGTCAATGAGGACATACGGTCTAAAGGGCTATCCAGTATAAATTACCATGATTAACAAGCAGAGGAAGCTTGGTGCTCATCAAAAGTCTTCTTTGGCTTATTGAGTTTGCTAACTAGTGCTGTTCTTTTAACCCTTTCACTGATGCCAGAAAATACAAGGCTCCTGGCAGCTGCTGCTTTTAACCTGGAAGTGCTAGAATACGGATGCGTACTACCTGAGAATGCTTTGAATTGGCAGCAACCACCACTGTTGCCAAAACTGCCATTTCTCCCAGTTATTTATTCCTACCTCTGTGACATCACCTCCTTATATTGAATTACATTAGCAGGGAAAATACAAAATTCATTTTAAGCAAGATAAGCTCCTCAATCAGCACACCACTGCGTGAAGACATGCAGAGTTAGAAGACAAGTTCCCTCTTTTGGTTTGATTCACAGCAGCCTGAACCATCCTATGTATGAACAATCCAAGGGCACAACTGCACACTCCCTCCAAGCTGGCATAACCACAGGCTAACATGCATTCTCATTACCAGTGTTTTTTGGACATCTGGCAGCTGCCTGACACGCAGAAACATCGTCAGTCAAAGCAGCAGGCAGTTATGTGATGAGATCACCAAATCTTGCACTGGAGACAAGGCTTGTGAAACTGAGCAGAGGGAAGTAGCAGTACAGAGATCTCAATTTTGCTCTGCCAAGCTTTAAGCCAACTGCCTTCTCCAAGCAGTAAAAACACAGGACTTCACAGCCAACACAGGCCAAGACCATCACATTGGCCCCTCCTAGGCAACTTGAGTTCGTCACATTTTAGTCTTCACTTTCCCCCCTTAGTTTTTCCATCAACTATTCTGTTTGGCATCCAGGAAATAGTGCACTGGCTTACAACAAAGTCTCTCCTACCTGTTTGGAGTAGCCTCCATAGATGATTATGCTGCCCTCAGGAGTGGTAGCCATCTGACACCCGGATCTTGGAGCAGGCCCAATCCCTGATGGAACCAGCTTGCTCCAGGTGAAGCAGTCCAGGTTGAAGGCATACACATCGTTGTAATAGATATAATCTCTAGGGAGAGCAAATTGGCACACCACAGGTCACCATTTAGGAAAGGATAAAATATCACTTCAGGAACAGCACCAGGAACCTCTGAAGAGGTGCAACACCTTATTTAACTCCTTGCCTTTATGGCTTTTCTCCTTCCGTAGCCATAGCAATGTACAGAAGATTTGTTCAGGTGGAAGTTACTACTGCAGTGCAACAACACGCATTTGACAGAACTCATAGAATCATAGAATTGTTGAGGTTGGAAGGGACCTTTAAGATCATCGAGTCCAACCTTTAGCCTACCCTGACAAGAGCCACTTCTAAACCATGTCCCTAAGTGCCCCATCTACCCTTTTTTTAAACACCTCCAGGGATGGTGAATCCACCACCTCCCTGGGCAGCCTATTCCAATGTTTAATAACCCTTTCAGTGAAAAAATGTCTCCTAATATCTAATCTAAACCTCCCCTGACATAACTTGAACCCGTTTCCCCTCGTCCTATCACTAACTCCTTTGAGCAAGACTTCTCTGGGCTCTTTTTTACCTGTATCATTCCTTACTACAAAAGAGGTTTCATCAACTCTATCCAGTTAACACAATCCAAGGTAATTTAAACCAGAACACAAAAGATCAAAACAGATTAGACCTATGTCTGCCTAGAGGTGTGGGGAAAAAAAAGAAAAAACCCAACCAAAAACCACATACATCCCTGTTCTTTCTCCTAGCCAATCCACATACGGCTAGTGGAAAATGCTCTGCACAGGTTAAACTCCCAAGGACACACCCAAATCTAGGGTGGGCTCTGCAACTTGCACCGTGCTCGCAGGGACTGCAGTTATGCTGCTTACTGTCTCCAAGACAACCTGTAGCTCAGCTGTCTTCACAGTCCCCATGACACTGGAGCTGTGAACTCACGTAGTATGTGAGACCCTACTGGAGATGTTTCTAGGAAGACAAGGCTCTGACAAGATTCAGAGGCTGAAAGTGATGTATTGAGCTTTAGCTACAAGGACGAGTAGCTACTTCAGTGATTAGCTAAGTGGTACAATAGTTTCTCAAACACTTGAAGGCTTCAAATCAAGATCGCTTGTCTTCCTAACATAAAAGTCTAGTTCAGTAACAGTACTGCTGAGGATAATCCTTCAATTAAAGCCCAGCTTTCCTGCTACTGGTGAAGTTCTGTTGTCTTTTTTACATAGGATTCAGTACCACCAACCATCCTGCAGTAACCCACCTTGCACTCTCATGGAAACCTCCAAAGACGATCAGCTGTCTTTTGCAAGCAACCATTCGATGTCCACTTCGTCCAGAGGGACCTCCTGATGCCCTGAAATGCAAAGAAATTCACTTATCAGCAAAATTCCCTTTCCTGTTAGTGTGTCAGTTCGTTTTTATTGAAGTTGTTGGCAGCTGGGCTGCTTCAGTTCTCCTGGAGAAGGAAACCATGGGGAATTTCATTCCCTTAATACATACGTATGCTTTTCTCCAGAACAGTATGTGTGCGCTTCCCGTAACTCTTGGTATTTGCAACACAGGTATTTTGCAGTTACAACTTTATTCCTAGTGATAAGCCATCCAGGCTCTAACAGCACCCAAATTCTTGAAGCCTTTTCTGCTATGACTCAGGAGCTAATTTTTCAGGAGAGTTTAATGAATAGCTGTTAACTCCCATAATTGGAAGAAAGGCATTCCAGAGAGAGACGTTTTCTCCAAGTACCAACTAAGAGCCAGAGACTGGCTCTGACATCCACTCTCTTTCAGTGTCTTAGGAAATCACATACCCGTACTATCCTCCCTCATCTACCTGCAGTTAGGATGTAACGTCAAACTAGCGAGAAGGCTTTGTAAATTACTCAGATTGCCTCAAGAACAAAGGCATTGCTGCAAAACAAGTCACGGTTATTATCTTACACATTAAAAGGCAGCTATGCTCACTGTTCTGCTCTTCCAAGCCTTCCCGACCTTTCAGTTAAATGTGCCACTTCCATTTCCAGGAACAAGCAGCAACACCCCATCTGTCACAGCCAAAAGTTTCACACGAAGCCAGGCAGCTGGCAATGACATTCCTGAGAGGCGATGAAGATGCACCTTCCTTCATGTTCACCCACAGACTGAGCACCATATGAGAGAGAACAAAAACACCTTCAAGAACTCTCAAAACAAAGGTAACTTTAGGCCAAACCGCAGAGAAAACAGGGTTTTGTTTTGTGCGTTCTCGGCCCCCATGGATTAATCCATCCCATTTTCACTCTTGCTGAGGAGTCTCCCAAAGTGCACTCAGTTAGCACCACTGAACTCAGCAAGACTTCTCAAACAGGCAGTGTTAACATGTGCTAAGTGGTTGCAGAATCAGGGCCTAAATAAACAAGAAACCTGCTCACCGTTGAAAACAACAACAAAACCTAAACCCACAACCCTACTGCTACGCTTTAGCTGGCAGCAGGTAGCTTTAAAGAGCGGTGATAGACTTCTGTGGAGAGAGAAAATGAGGGCCCTTATTCACCATCAAAAATGACAATCTCACACCAGTCATAATGAAAAACTCTAAGCAGAACAGCAGCGTTTGGATAAGACTGAATTAATATTGATCGCTTGGACTTTTTATTCTAACAGAGAGTAGAGTTTTCTAGGCATTTACTGGATTTTTAAGTATCACCCTTCAGAATAGCACCTCTAGTATTAATTTCATCAAGTTCTGAAATCATTATTTTCTCTTCTGTAACAAAGCTCCCACGTTATTATTCCAGACGACAGCACCTTTTAATTTTTATTTTTTTTAAAAGGAAAGAAGGAATTAAAAATCAACATTAGCAATAAAATCCTGCTCTCAGAGAGTATCTCCTGCCTTGCTTCTCAAGTAGGTTTCCTCCAAGTCAAAAATCAATTTTGAGCAATAAAAAGTTTACTCAACAACGTGCACATTTTAATAAACACGTTCTCACAAGTGCAGACACCCAGCCTGTGGCCTGATCCGAATTCAGAGAAGTCTCACTGGCACTAGCACCGCTTGCTCTCAATCCCAAAGCTGTTCTCCTCTTCTTTAGACTAGCAATACTAGCGTGTACACTCAAGCTACAAGAACAGATGCTGAAACACGGTTCTAGGAGGCCTCATCCTGGACAGTATTGTATCATCTCAGCTTCCTCGGCCTTACCATTACACATTCCTAGAATCACAGAATACCAGGTCGGACAGGACCTCAAGGATCATCTGGCCCAACCTTTCTTGGCAAAAGCATGGTTTAGAGAAGATGGCCCAGCACCCTGTGGAGCTGAATCTTAAAAGTGTACAAGGATGGGGAATCCACCACTTCTCTGGGGAGCTTATTCTATTCCAAAGGCTGATTGTTCTCATTGTGAAAAATTTTCCTCATGTCCAATTGGAACCTCCCCAGGAGTAATTTGTAGCCATTATCCCTCATGTTTTCCACGTGAGTCCTTGTAAAAAGGGAGTCTCCATCTTCTTTATAGCCACCCTTTAAATACCAGAATATGGTCACAAGCCACCTCTTCTCAAGGCTGATAAACTCAATTCTCTCAGCCTTTCCTCACATGGCAGGCTTCCCAGTCCCTTCATCATCTTCGTGGCCCTCCTCTGGATCCTCTCCAGCCTGTCCACATCTTTTTTGCGTAGTGGGGACCAAAACTGAACACAGTGTTCCAGGTGTGGCCTGATAAACACTTAGTAGAGTGCGGTAATGACTTCTTTATCTCAATGGTGATGCCCTTGTTGATGCAACCCAGCATCAGCTTTCTTTGGCTTGCTCTGTAGCTGCAGCACACTTCACTCATATTGAGCTTGCTGTCCACAAGGAGCTCCAGGTCCCTTTCCAGAGCTGCTCCCCAGTAAGGTAGAACCCAGTCTGTGCTGTACTCCGGGATTATGTTTTCCCAGGTGCAAGACCTTGCGCTCGTCTTCGTTGAACTTCAGAAGTAACTGACCGTAATGCATCAGCTTCTCTAGGAGGAGGCTGTGGGGAACCTTATCAAAAGCCTTGGAGAAATCCAGGTAGGCAATGTTCACCACTCACCCCTCATCAAGTGAGCAGGTTACTTTGTCGTAGAAGGTGATCAGGTTTGTCACGCGTGATTTGCCCTTGGTGAATCCGTGCTGGCTTTTCCCAATCACGTGCTTCGTTTGACTTGTGATAGCCCCCAGGCGCATTCGTTCCATAACTTTCCCAGGGACAGAAGTAAGACTGATGGGCCTGTAATTTCCTGGATCTTCCTTTAAGCCCTTCTTGTAGATGAGGGTGAAATTAGCCTTCTTCCAGTCTTCAGGGATGTCCCCTGATGTCC
This sequence comes from Chroicocephalus ridibundus, assembly GCF_963924245.1. Classification (NCBI taxonomy): domain Eukaryota; kingdom Metazoa; phylum Chordata; class Aves; order Charadriiformes; family Laridae; genus Chroicocephalus; species Chroicocephalus ridibundus. The sequence continues at coordinate 93,004,750 of NC_086287.1, forward strand.
ACAACTTCTCAAAGATTATGGAGAGCGGCCTCGCAATGTCAGCCAGTTCTTTTAACACCTTTGGGTGGATACTGTCAGGGCCTATCGATTTGTAGGGGTCGAGTTCCTGAAATAGTTCACAAACCAATTCTTTCTTCACTGACAGCAAGTCTGTCTTTGCATCAGCCTGGATTTTTGTTCCCAAGGCCTGGGGCCCGGGTACCATTGCAGGAATCAGCTATAAAGGAAAGTTTATCGCTTTTGATGTAAGGACATGCACTCCTAAACTTAGAAAAACTGCTCTTAGAAAGTCTTTTTACATAAAGCTATTCATACAGCCAAGGTCCTTTGTCCCCTAGTCTCCAAACAGAACTCTGGAAAACGGCACAGTCAAGCAGGACTGGCAGTAATGTATAACCATGCTGCCATTCTGGAAGACACTTGCTACAAGCTCAAAGACTCATCTCCCAAATGCAAACTGTCTCCTTTTACCTGTGTCATTGCTCATGGTCCAAAACAAGCATTTTGGAAACGGTTTCACAGACTTTATGATTAATACTCTACTTCATGGGGTTGACACCAAAAAGCAGACATGTGGGAGGGAGCTGTAAATTCTCCAGACTTTTTTTAAAAATAGATTAAAAGATAAGTCTGGATAACGACTGGCTCTACACATGTACAGCATAAGTCTGATCAGAACTGCTCCATAAGGAATTTGCTTTTGCTTGTGGAGTTACTCTGGAACTTATAGTAACATAACAGACCTGAAACATAACAGACCTGAATTCAGCCCCCAGATTCAAGAACTAAGGACTTACATGTCACAGTGGCTATAGACTGCACAAGCAAGTTACCTTTTCATTCATTCCTTCATCCAGAGGATGCTCACACAGATCTCGGAACCTTTCCATAATCATAAAAGTGACGATGCATAGAACATCCCATCAAAGGGGCATTTCAGGACAAAGCACTTTTATCCTCCAGTACTCGAGGCAGCTGAAGCCCAGGACTCCAGTGTTCGGGTTTACATCTCAGACTTGTGAGTGCAAACAAGTGTTCTGTTCAATGGCGCACACAGACAGCGTACCCATGTGTTTGTACACTCAGTTAGGAAGTACATAACTGAATATGCAATTGCCACAAGGCACAAAGTCTTCAAATCAAATCCCTTACAAAGTCAATCAATAGTCATACATTTGGATCCTGATCTACCAAAGAACAAGCTCACAAGGCTCAATTCTGGGCTGACAGAGGAAATCTACTCAATGGTACACCAAAATATTCTTCTTTTCTTTAAGCACCAAGGCACCTTTCTACCTCGTGTTGCAGGACTTGATCTTTCTGGTGACAGATAGCACGTGAGCAAGAAGAGTCGTCAATCAGAAACAAACCTATGCAAAAGGCATCCTGCACTGCAGTGACTGCTCCAGTTCTCTCTGTAAACAGCGTTAAACATACGCTTGTGAAACGCTACCCTGAAATATTTATAGCTCCCCATTTTGCAAAACTGTTATGGGAAGTATCATTAACATTCCAGTATTAAAGGGAAGGGAGCTATACAGGCTCAAAAGCAAGACAAAGAACTACACAGAGGAGCAATCTGCCAGTTCCCAAGCACAATCCCAAAGCGTGATACTCCCTGTCTCTCTTTGAGGGAGCACACTGGGCCACACAGAGCTGAATAAGAATGTTCTCTCCAGGAAGGAATGAGGCAATTAGGTTAAAATACTGCTTAGCTCTAAGGTAGAGTAACAAAAAGTTCATGCACTGAGGCAACCTTGTGCATCAGCCACGTGATAAGGTGGTTCCAACAAGTCAAAGTCAGTTGCTGGCAAGTCTTCTAAGGGGCTGGGATTTGTAGTGTTTGGACCATCTTTGTGCTTGCAAAATGCAAGTAAATACAGCTAAGTATAGCAATTTTTAACTCTGTCAAGCAAACTGGCACCACTGTGCTCTGTGCTAGGAGACAATGGAGATCCACTTCCCCAGCAGCCTTTGCAGACACAGCACAGGGATGTTATTCACAGGGATGACTGATTCAAGGTTTACTCTTCAGAAGTGTTTTACATTCAAGCCTCTTACTGCACCAAGATGGTCTGTGGCATGAACTATAGTCCAGGAAGGACAATGTAATTGTCTGAAATCTAAGCTGTGGGGCTGGAATAACTAGATTTCCTAGAACTGCAAGCTCAGATCCCAGCAGGGTCATCTTAGCTATTCAATCCACACAAACCAGTACATTCAAACCCACCTGAAACAGAGCACACGTGATTCTTCCCATGTGGAACAGAAACAGAAACTCTGTCTCTCTTGTCCAGACATTTCATAATGAATGATTATGTTACTCTATTATTTGCACTAAAATGATGTCTTCCAAAACCAACTGAGTTTACTCAATACCAGTCGGCACCCCAAACATCTATCACCAGGCATTTATTCAAGTAACACTGCTACCACATTGGACACACGGAATTATTGCTTGGCCTGCTATGGGAAGACTTGTTGTACCAGGACTGGTGCCCCACCATGACCCAACAAACCTACACAATCTGTCCCCTCCATTTAGTCTTTCCAAACATGTTCGCTCTCCCAATACCACAAGCACCCAAGCTGCCCCCCACTGTCACCAGTCATCCCAGATGGCTAATGGCAATCCAAAATAAGCAAGTTCTTGACTTCAGACAGACATGAGAAACCTATGGAAAAAAGACAGCAGCAATGGGCTTCCCCGGCAAGAAAAGCAAAATGCTGAAGTAAGTGAAATGCAGCACGTTATGATCATAGTTTTTAAAAAAAGTAGGAAAAAAATCCCTCGTACAACTCAACAATCATCTCTGCCCTTTCCTCTTCCCCTTTCCAAGCAGACTGTAATCAAGATGCCATATGGAAAAGCAAAGAGGCAGCAGAAACTTGATTTTCATACTCAGTCAGGTTAGCATTAAAACAAAGACATCCCCTCCCAGCCTCCTCCGCCAGATGCCTCATTAATGCAGCTCTTGGAGCTCTGCCCAAGGATGGTGAGGAGATACACTTTGTTTTATTCAAACACTGGGACCAGAGCACCAGGTTTTCAAAACCCCAGCAAGGCTGAAAGACAGACGTCCACCCAAACAAACCAGGAAGCTCAAATGGAGTAGGTCCTACATGGGGCAGGGAGAGAGAAAAGATCATCTCTCCAGGGAACTTTCACCCATATAATTTATGATGCTTGCTTAGAAAACATCTATACTTTTATCTACTAAGAAACAATGGAGTATCGATGTCTCCAAATGCATCCTCTCACTGTGGCATGGCAGCCAAGGTGACACGTGACAACCAACACCTGGGGATGGAGAGTAGCTCTGGGCGGCTTGAAGAGCTAGGTACCTAGAACTTGCTCCCTAGGTGGAACTAGGAACGCACCTCGCCAGTCTGGCTCCCTCCTCACTAACTGCAACAACCTGTCACAACAAAATCTCTTGCCATGGTTTTAGGGGCTGGGACTGCTGGGGGCATCCTGCAACTGGCAGCACATACAAACCTCACGCCCAGCTCCAGGGAGGGAACAGGTGCTTTTGCAGCGTAAGTTACACTCAGCATCCCTGGGGCTGCTCTCCCCCGTAGGATAAGATGCAGGACGAGTAGAGCCTCATAACGCCCTCACTTCCTCTTCCCAGGCAGGTCAGGTACTGCAGCATTTGTTTGGGGAGCGGAAAACCCTAAATCAGCTCTACAGCAACGCATCTGCAAACCCACGAGAGAACAATTTGCGCCATCAGTGGTGGAGCTAACGAAGCCTCATCTGGATTCTCCGATGGCTCACAAAAAATAATCTCCCGCCCTCGCTCTCCCTGCAGCTGGGTATTAACACTGCTCTCTGGTGAGGAATTTTTTCAACCAAGAGTTGGTTGAAATGTCAACCCCTTCTCTCAGCAGGGACTCTATGGCGAGCATCACTTCCTCCCCACAGCCTGCTTACACGAAATCGGCAGGGACCTAATGCATTTGAGTTCATCCCCTTTACATTTGAGCTGAGATTGAGCAAGGGAATCAGAAGTTATTTTGGGGGAGCTGGGAGGGGGGCAGTCACAGTCATTACGTCAGCTTCTGCCTAACAACAATAGGCAGATCAGCCTGCACAGTGACAGGTCTTTTTAATCCTTACACCTCTTAAAGAGCCCTCCATCATTTCAGAAGGTTTCTCTCACCCCCTACTTCTCAAACACAAGCAGGGCTCACTAGAGTAAAACCTGGCTTCTGTAACATGACAAATTACAGCCGTTATTAGATTAACACTGCCAGGTCTGGAGCCAAGAACCACACTGACGGACAGGAACCAGCCGCTTATGAATCGAATGGTTTTCTCTCAGCCTCCCAGAGCAACTCAAGAGGATGAACCCTGGATTCTCATGGAGCAGTCGGCTGCCGGGATCCTGTGCTGTGAAGCATCCTTCTAACCCAGCCTGTTTTGGAGTCCTTGGGATTTTTGCTCTCTTTCAGATTTTTGCACTTTGGCTCTCTATGTCCCCCTACACCTTCCACACCAGAGTCCCTTCAGTGCTACATTAACATTAGTAAAACTAAACCCCCAGATTTCCCCCTTGCCTGGCGATACCAATGCCCCCATTTTGCAGGGAGGGGGAAAAAAAGGCAGAGAGGCGCAATGACTCACTGTGTGGCCTCAGGCATGTGCTAAGGCAGAGCCAGGGTATCCATCTCCGCACAGCTCAGTCCTAAACCACCCTCTCAATTACTGTCCAAGAACAGACAGACACAGACAACAGGCACTCGCACTCTGTAAGCGGGGTGAAAAGTGATCAACCCGGGCAGATTTAGGGCTTCCCACCTGGAGGAAGGATATGGAGCTCATAACCAGGAGCTCAACACGTCAAACAGCAGATGTGTTAGTGTTCAAAAGCTGCTGCTTTCCCAGGTGCCACCTCAAGGGTCAGCTGCCTGGGAGTTTCATCCCACCCAAAGCTGTGCTCTGACTACTCCCACAGTCAAGACAATCTCACAGTCCAAGAGAAAGTCCATGTATAAGTCAGAACCACAGCCACATGTCCTTCCTCTCAGTCCGCTGGGTGACCCACCAGACCTCTTCTGCTCTCACACAAATATAAACATGAGCAGCAAAACTAAGAAGCCAAAGGTTAAGGAAACATTAGCAGAGGGCTTGAGGTCAGATCCACAGAAGATATTTAGACACCTTAATTCGTGTCAAAAACTACCCAGGCTTTTGGCACCTATTTCAGACAGGTCTGAATTGTTGGCTTGTTTATCACAAGGAATCTTAAGGCAGCAAATGCCAGTCAGCTCTTCTAGGTACAAGCTGTCTTCTCAAACAATGGTAAAACTGGGAGATCCTTGTACTGGTCTTGTAACAGTCCAGCCAGCAGCAGCCCAGGTAGATGGGCCAACAAGTACTGTTTTGAAGGTGGACTTCTACACCTGTCATGGTTGGGATGACAGAGTGCTGTTCATGATACTCTTTCCTAAAGTAACACCCAAGGACACCTACGCTCCAAAAATCACGTATTAAATAGAATAGCTTTGGCCTCAGTAGACTTAGAACACATCTCTCATTTACCCTTCTTCCTGGAGGCTGTCCTCTCCACCGTTCCTAGAATGGGCACCTCTGTACTCAAGGGAGAAATGAGCAGACCAATGGGAAATCACAGCACCATACCAGGAATCAAACTCAGATCATGCTGGCACAGGTCCTCACGAGGTCAATATCACTGACGTCAGAACATCAGAGAATACCAGGTGGGAAGGGACCTCAAGGATCATCTGGTCCAACCTTTCTTGGCAAAAGCATGGTCTAGACAAGATGGCCCAACACTTACTTGATCTGCTCCCAGGTCTTGGTAGCCAAATGCAGGACCCAGAGATCCTTGTAATGATAGAACTGCTCCCCGTTGGGAGACGCAAACTCTCCGCCAAATACCCACAGCTGCCCGCCGGCTGTGGGCACCACTGCTGCCTGCCAGGAGAAGGAAGAGCTGGATCAGACAAAGGCTCAGAAACCAGAGACAGGAGAAATTTATCAGTCAAGCGTGCAGCTGTCTCCGAATACCAGAGAAGAGACAAGTGGCAGTGGCCGCTGCTGCCTTGCTTGACAACAGCAACTTTCTGGGGAATGAAGGAATGGGAATTTTAAATGCAAGTTACTCATTGTTTAGCACACCTTCCCTATAGCAAACGAAAGTTGGCCAAGGAGCTGGGCTCTTCCCACCTCCTAGCACCTTGAGTTCCAGATCTACAAATTCAAAGTTCCCTGGGAAGCATCTTAGGATTTAGTTTAACAACAATTGCTCAAATCTTTGTTCACCAGAACGACACCTCTCCACAGCTAAGGCTCAGCAATGTCTCACCCATCCTTTAGTCACGTAAATAGCATCCTGCAGAAGAGATAATGGGGCTGATGAACTCTGACCTATGGAAAGAACAGGAGCACTTCCCGCCTCCGAGACACAGCTAACATCCCAGCACCGGGCAGGCAGAGTAATGCAGGGAAAAGGCTTTTGGAAAAGGCCATTAACAGGGTACAACTGCCCTTTGCAGGTTTCATAGATTATAAAACAACAAACAGTACAGAAGCCAAGCTGCAGCACAAGTCCAAACCTGATGCTTCCCAAGACCTGAAAAGCATTACTGCTCCCTCTGAAGGAAAAAAAAATTAAAGGAAAAAAACAAAAAAAAACAACAAAAAAAAGCCCAAACACAGAAGGAAACACACAGTATTTGGACAAGAGCAGAGAGCAGACTGTTACTGCTTTGATTAGGGCAAGTAGCAGACAGCAGAGTATGAAAGGGTTTTGCTTTGGTTTCTTTTTTTTTTTTTTTTTCTTTTTGTTGCACAGAGTAGCACCAAAACACTGTTGCGATGCAAGCTAACAGTTAAAAGCTGGGAGGCAGGGAGAGAAGAGCTAAGACTCTATTTCATTAAAATTATCCGCTTAAGGACTAAGGAAGAAGAAAGGAATCCCAAAAAGGAAACTATGTGAGTGTACAAATTCTTCCTTGACCAGGACCTTGTGGGTTGTTTCCACTATAAACAAATTCTTCCACAGCGTTTTTTCCAGGGTACCTATCACAGATCAATAGCGGTATAATAGTCTTCAGAAGGGCTTCATCACCTGCCTATCTTTCCCAGCGAACAGCAAAGATTTTTAGCATCAGACACATCACCATGCTCTGACACAAACCAGCCTATACATGCAATGATTAAACACATGAGAAAGTATGGGGTGTGTTTGCAAGCAGGATGTGTGGAAACATGAAGTTACCTAAACAAAGGGGATACATGCCTGATTTTCATGGGGATCTAGTGCTTAAAAGCTTAAGGGGAAGGTACATACAATAGCCTCCTCATATTTGTGTGTGACCTTTTGAAGAGCTGGTTCGAAATTCATTACATCGCCAAGCTTTTTCTTTAACTGACAACACCCATCCATAGCTATTCTCACCTCAGCTCTGTTGAGCTGATGTAGTGAAACCAGCGTAACTCAAACAGAGGATCCTGTGTCAGAGACCAGAGATGACAAATAAGACTGAAAACATGCACACACAAACCCACGGATGTGCTTCTGTTTACCTTTGAGCTAATGCAGAACACACATTAAAAACAAAGTCACAAGGAAGACAACAAACCAGTCAACTAATGAGGCTGAACTGTCTCCTGTGTGGCTATAATTATCAGACAAAAAAACCTTATTGTTGAAGCAAGACTCCTCAGATAGGTTTCTCATTTTATTTCTGCTGTAACCCAGCTGCAGCTCCCTGATGCACAGCCTGCCTGCTCGGTTCAGATTCAGCTGCTAGACAGCCACCTGCCGGCTACCAACACCCTAACAAGCACCCCTCAGCTCCACACCCACAAAGCAACCTCCTCTTCATCTAGGGAAACGAGAGTTTGAAATCAAGTTCTATTTTTAAGCACCACAAGGCAGCCTAAAAATCAAGTCAGAACCTTTCAATTCAAGAAAGGACACGTGACTCGGCGCAAGACCGGCATTTAGGCATAGCATAACAAAGGTATATGAACCTCACCAGGATACTGGATCTTACCAGGAAGGTCTAATGAGCTTTGGCCGTGGGAAGGAAAATAACATTCACATCCTGTATGGCAGCTTTTGAAATGTACCAGTCACCCAGCCACTTGCTGCAACAGGTAAAATAATCTACCAAACAGCTTGAAGGCCAAAGACCTGCAAAAAATACAAGTCTTTGATCCAGTTTCTAATTTGCAGGTGTTCACATAAAGTAAACAAACTCAAATCCTTCATCATCACAACCAGACAGTGACCTTAATGGCACAAGCACCAGAAAGGTGAATTCTAGGGGATTATAATGATATCCCAGTGAAAACGTATACAACTTTGTCTACTGTCTTTGCAGACAAAAGAAAAACAGCCCATTTGCCAAGGAAAAAAAATAAAATCACAACCCAAATGCAGGACACACAGAGTCGGTGCTAGCAGTCCATCGTGTTGTACAGTTGGAACACTTGACAAAGCCCAACTGCTACATCCTATCAGGGATAACGGGTCTTTCACATTGCTGGAGTTGCAGTATCTGTAATGCCCATAGATATAAGCCTGTGAGCATTAAGAAAATAATCATGCACAGCAACTCTACCATTCATAGCTCTTTAGTCACATTCAAAGTTATACCCTGACCAGCATTTTGAAAATTCAGTGCCATGCAGCAAAGAGAGTTCATCTTCAAGAGAAGAGTCTCATGAGTCCTGCTTGAGTCCTGCCGACCCAACAGATAGAACCCCAAATCTTCACTCCACACTTAGGGTTTCCAGAGCCCACCCAGTGATCAGGGAGCACAAGCACCTTGGACAGGCTTGTACAGGCCCCCTCAGCAGAAGAGGTGAAGTGACACCATTGGCAGCCTATTACAAAGGGAATGCAGAGAAGCCAGAAACCCTCAGGGGGGAAAGAAAACCCACATCCATCTTGAGTGCAGCGTTAGAAGAATTCCAACTGCTGCTCTGGCACCCAGTACTTCACCTGGTGAGCACATCGCCTTGGTGGTGGGTTGGGGATCTCTACTTTAGACCAGCTGTTCTTCCTGATGTTGTAAACATACAGTTCGTTATACAGGTACGTCTGTTAGAGAGGAAGAGAAAATACACATCACCACAGCTCTTCATCGGACAGGGTCAGTCTGTCCAAGCACAGGCGTTACCAAGGGTTATCTCTGAGTCTGGGGGGAAGGAGCATAGCACCAGCTTTGCAAAGCAACAGTTCACCTGCCTCATTGGGCAGGGAAGGACAACAACCTCCTCCACTAGACTAGGAGCCAGCAACTTTTTCGGAGCGGACCACTGGACTGGACTGTTCTTTCCCAAACCCTTGGTTAAGCCTGTGATAGCTCAAGATATGAGGACTTCAGTTGAAGATGTGCAGATTAAAGTTGCCCAAACTGCTGCTCAACTACAGAGACAGGAATAGCTTCAAGTTGTGGAGCAAGCAGAATTAGTTCAGCACATCACACTGCGTGATCCTAAGGCGGCCAAACATCATTGGCAGGCTTGAGACTTCAAGCTCCGCGCAGTATGTGCAACTTCTTAGGGTCTATAAAGACCAGTTTGCCTTCAGGAGCACAACAAACACTTGCAACTTGCAGAAATTCAGTAACAAGAGTGCCCACTTGCAAATATTTGTTACTGTACACTTTTCCAAGGCAGGCAATGCCTTGCCAGCAGCCAAGCTGCAGAAGTATCTTGTTTTGAAAGGTAGAAGATAAGAGATTCTTTAATAGTTATCAAAAATGAGGGGCAGATATGGCTACAATTAAGTCTGGAGAGATTATGAAGCTCTGAAATATTGATGCTGAGACAATCACTCTGACTCCTTAATGGGTTCTAGCATGTCTCCTTCCTGTCAACTGTTCAGGCATGAGACAGTATCGCGGCAGAATTAAAAGGCTATTTTGCTCTCATTCAGGGACAAATACATATTTTATGACTGCTGCCTTGAATTTCACTTCAAATGAGACTCATGCAAATTACAGTAAAAGGCAGGGAGAGGGTAGAATAAAGAAGAAAAAAATGGAAGTATACATTACTTTTTGGCCATTGAAATATTCACCTCCAAAAAGGATCAATTCGTCTTTCTCAGGGTGAGCAGAAAGGGAGCCGTTCAGCCTGCAAAAGAAAGAGGGATGGCCAAAACAGTAGATGTGTAAGAGCCTTGTAAAACTCAGGAGCTTGCAGCCTTTAACTCAGCTAGCACTAGCACCTCTGCCCTCTAGCCACAAAGGTCTCTCCATCATCTGCCAAATTACTAGCCTGTGATATTCTCCCCAGGGCTAAAAACTTCTCAAAGAAATTAACTTCTTAAAAACTTCCAGCAAGATTAATTTGACACTGTCTGAAATCTTCTCCTATTTTAGGAGCACACGTTACACCGTCATTTAACATGCCTTTTGACGTGAGCTCTTGAATTTTAATGCTGGTGTGTCAAGAACAAAAATTAGTTTTATGAGGGCACATAACTATGGGTAGAACTGGACTGTCTCATTTCAACTTATCTGCATCATTATTCTGCAGTCACCACTGGTCATTGCTCATCTGCATACCGCCACAGAGTTTTGCACCATGCGGAGACAGATCCCTACCACTCCCGAGGAGGAACTAACTGACCACTGAAACACCCCGTGAGATTAACAGTAGCGTGCTGACCTGTCCCACTACACAGAGAGGAAAACAGGTATCATAGAGAAAGGCATTTATTCAACAAGCCACAGGAAACAGAAATATAGAACCAAGAAGTATGTGGACCCCAAGCTACACTTGATAAAGAGTCTTGTATCTCATGACACATCCTTTTGCCTCTTAAGTCCTTTCAGCTTTCTAGTCCAAATCCAAAACTTCCTCTTAACTTCTATTTTTCCTCGAAGTCCTGTAATCTAACCACACTTTGCTTCCTTTGTGCTGATGGGATGATTAAAAAGCAGGTTTTACGGCCAAAAAAAAAAAAAAAAAAAAAAAAAAAAAAAAGCTTCTGGTCGCTTTTTTAACCAAGATTCAATATACCAGATATTTTATAACTCCAGATATCAGCTATGCCAGATATTATGCCTTCCACTCTCAGGAAATAACTTTACATAAATAAATTTAATTAAAAGCACCATCAACCGCTATATAAGTGATAGACAAAGCCTCAGACAATCTCTTACCTGGGCGAGGGGGGTGGGCAGGATGACTCAATTACTTGGGTCTTTTTAGCATCTAAACTCTGGAATTCTGCTATCAGGGCTTCAAGATCCTCCTGAAAATAGAAAGCCAGACATGAGTTCCTTGACATGCACGGAGCCACATGCACACCACATGAAACCAGCACTCACCCTCACGATTTCCCTTTTTTAAAAAAAAATTGTCTGCTCAGGTTCCCTTCATTCAACTACAAGAAATGGATGCTGAGTACTTCCACCTATGCTTTAAGGACTGGTCTCCCCTAAACCACAATTTGCTTAGAAGATTCCTAAAAGGATGGTATGCAAAGTGCATTTAGTGCACACCTGCTATCCCTGCAGCAGAAATACTGCACAAATTAGCAAGTAAATGCAAATCATTCAAGCCCTAACAAAGTGATGAACAATTATATGCTACAATCCAGCTAGTCCTCTTCTTTGCAATGGAAAAATGCCTAAATGGAACTGGAAACTCTTTTCTATTCCCAGCTCATACTGTAGCTAGAGAGAAACCTGCAAGTATTTTTATTCCTTTTAAACTTCTGTCAATTAAAAGTAAAATCTGTCTTCAAACTGCAGATAAGCCAAGTTTTAAAGGCAGAAGCAGGACTGCAGCTAAAAGGAGTTTCTGATCCAGATCCACAGTCTCTCCTACAACGCCCATTGCTCACCGCCTCCCTTCAGTTAACCTTTCTGAAGGTGTGGTCAAAGCAGAGATTTCCAAAATCGGGATTTTGTCTCTGCAGCATGGCATCAGCTCTCTCTGCAGACAGAACACATGTACGCTGGCACCTTCCACATTCTTACCAGCATTATGCTGGTAAAACCACGTTTTGACCAGGGAAAGGTAGCTGTTTTGAGGCCTAAATACAAGCACCCACTGTAGGGGTGAGAGAAACAAACGTTTTCATGTGCTTTGAAGATGAGAAGAAAAGGATGAGGGAGATGGAAGGCAAGAAGGACCCTTAAACTTAATTTTCTTGTGCTCTAGTCACAGACTGCTCCGGCTTGTCAGTGATATGGCGAAAATCTTCCTGGTAACCTGGTAGGTTTGTCCCCTCTTCCCCTCCAGTGCCCTGGCACGCAGGCGCTGATGGCTCCGCTGCCCTTCACCACACGCTGACCCGCAGGCGTGAGCACCAGCACCGCTTTTTCACCGGGCCTGCCCTACCACCAACCCGGAAAGTTTCACGAGATGTGCCCTGACCTCAAAACCCCTCCGCCTGCACACCAGCCGCTTGCGTTTGGACACGCTCCTTTACTTCCAACCTGAAATACCCCTGTCCCCAACCCACCCCTCCGACCCCCCGTGCCTCCACCTCCACCGCCGGCTTCCCCTTCAGGCCCCGTTTCACAGAACGCCCAGAGACCCACACACAGCCCAAGGGAGCGCCGCAAGGCCCCAGGGGAGGCCCAAGCCCCGCGGGCCGGGGTTACCGGAGCCCCCCGCTCCCGCCCCTCACCTCCTCCTTCTTAGCTCTGCGGGACACCTTCTTCTCCATCTTCGCCGCTGTCTTCTCAGCCCCCTTCCCCTTCTTCTCCCGCTTCCCTTTCTTCCCCATGGCTGAAAGGCCGGGCTAGGCCGCGCGGGGAGCACCGCGCTCGCCGCACAGCTCTGGCCGCCCCGGGCGCACCGCGGGGCGGGCAGCGGAGCCCGCTCCGGACCGGCGCTTCCAGGCCTCGGCCCGCCTCCTGCCCGAGCGGCGCGGCCGCGGGGGCCCTCCACAGGCCCGGAGGACTCGGTGCGGCCGGCATCGGCCCGCCGACCGCCCTCCCGCGGCTATCAGCTCCGGGCCGGGGGAGAACTGCGAGCAGGGCCTGCCCCGGCCCGGCCCTGCGAGCCCTTCCAGGCCGGGGAGAAGCCTTAACGCGGCTCCACGTACCCCCTGCCACCCGCTCTCAGTGTCCGGACCCCCTTTGGCTAACGTTCCCATTTATTCCTGCCCTGAGGAGACCGCTGAACCCACAAAATGGCCCCCTCCCCTCACACAAAATGGCCCCTCCCAGGCAAGCGAAGGGCCTAAGGGGTGCCCGAAGGCATTAGCCAGGCCGGGGGGGAGGTGGCTCTGCGTGGAAATAAGGATGAGTGGCTGGTTGAAAACTTTGGGAATTGGGGGGTTGCACAAGTGTTTTCAAACACAAAGTTTTGGAAATGGGGTTTATCCAGGCCAGTCTCAGAGACCTGAGGCGTCGGGGAGCTGAAGGAGATGGCAGGCAGCGCGAAGCAGCTGCTCTTTTCCCTCAATGGTGGGGAAGGAATAACGACGATTTGGCTTTTTATGTGGTGTTTCACACAGATGCTGAGCTCAGGTAGAATTTCTGGGAAAATGCCAATTTTGAACACATAACCAGCACGTACACTGTAAATATCAGTTCAAATACATCTCTGGGCTGTGAGTTCCCTTTTCATCCCCCTGCACTTCAAAATTGCTGCTGTGATTGTTTCTCACTCCCAGGGAAGGAGTACAATCATCATATTTTTCACTGAATTCCCACAAAAACCTGCGTTGCCTAGAAGCAGGGTGGTTTTCATCACTGTCCAAACCACCGCCTAATCCCAAACCAGCGAGGATATCCAACAAAGGTACAGCTCAATGCCCACCAAATTAACCCAAACATCCAGTACGAGCTGTGGAAATTGCAGGACGGATCCTATCCTTTGAACATCCGCCTACACTTGAACCTCAGGTCTTAGAAACACAGCCCCAAAGCACAAAGGGAAGAGCTGGGAAAATATTTTGAGGTTGCAGACAATGTACATCCTGACCAGTGTTTTGTTCGTCTGCTCGTTCCAAAAACATTGCGGTTACAACTAAAGCTGCAGCGTGTCAATGTTTATGCACAGGAAGCGAACAGAAAGCTACGGAGAGACCAGGTCAAGTGAGTGGGGCAATTTCTCAGCCAGCATAAGATGCAGGAGCTCTGCCGAGTTCCCTGGCGCTACACACAAGCTAGGAAGTCTCCCTGCTGCTTCTTGGTCATTAACCTCGAAAAGACACCAGCGTGTGAAAACACATCCCCTCCTGATGTCCACAGGAGTTTGGTCACCAATTCCTCTGGGTGCAGATCGTCTTCTAACTCTTTTTAGGGGGACTTTGAAATGAAGAAGGCTGCATCTTTGTGAAACTCTTGAAGTCTTCACCAGGCATCGGTTTACTGTGGGAGCAAGGAGTCTTTCACCTCCTGCACGCCCTGTTCCACCTGCCCCCATTTGTATTGGCCTTTTCGGTGATGCGTCTTTCGTGGTTATTTCCATATCCGGGTGAGCAGAGATCCTCAGCTCTGTGAGCTCAAATTGCAGTCTCAAAACTTTATTTTCCATATTTCTGAGTGTAGTTTCAGATGTTCGGGGTCATTTGGAGCTAGCCACCACATGGGGAACTGCGTGGGGTAGAACATTCTTGGTGTGAGTTCTTTGATCTCTTGAACTATATAGTCTGGTTTCTCATGGTCTATGTGAAAAAAGAGGATGAAAGGACAAAGAAAACTTTGCACTGCACTTTGAGAATACAAAGCACAATATAAGCATGAAACAGGGCATGAAATTCTCAGGGATAAATATACCCCTGCTCCACCACGGTGTAGAAATCCTGCTGTAGCAATGATGGTAACTGTTAAGAGATGCATCTTCCTTGAAGGGATCTGATGGACACCTTGACTGTATAGAGGAGACTAAAGATCGTGCCACGAGAGCACCAATGCCCCAAAACATGAATTTAAGACTCCAAAACTGTCTAAGGTGAGCTCTGTTCACAGGCTTCCTATCACCCTGAAGGGTAAAGGCCACTCCACATTCCCACACGGCGTGCACGGATGTACTCCTACACGTTCACACAAACATCTTCACCCAGCTGGCAGACAGATGTGCGCTCCCAAAGAGGGCCGAGTTCAGGCGCACACACACACGCTCCCACGCACAGATGTCCTCACACTCTCATTTCTGTTAAGTCTCAGGTTTTGTTTCCGCTTTGTTTTGAGAAACACAGCATAAGCTCGACTTTGCCTGTGTTTGCACATTTCGTTCTACTGCGCTGAAGTCGTCCTATACTGTTATATCTGGCAGCCTGTCTCCAGTTCTGACCTATACAAAGAGCACGTGGTTTTGCTCTGTTATTTTTTTATAGTCTGGAATATGCTCGTTCAACAGGATGGTAAATCCAGCTGTATCAGCAAAGTAAAGAATAACAGGCATGAAAGCTTCAGAAAAGACTCAAAAGCTTTTTCCCACAAGTCTTCTTTGTGCTCTAACACTTGATTTATTTTTCCCTTGTTAGTGCTTTCTGAAGCCAGTAGCAAGGAAGGAATTAATGACACAGATTAAGCGGCAGGACATGCTGACAGCACAGTAACTAAATCAACGAAAAATGGATTGCAATTGTAGGATGAGCTGGTGTGTTAGAGTATACTGCCGCTGGCTTTATAGAAAGATGAGAATGAAGATAAACCCTGTAAACAGTTATCTGTGGGGCTGCTGAGTGGGGACCACTTCAACCACGCTGGGATGCACCGCACTGGGATTTTGGCGTAGGCCTGCAGAGCAAGAGGAGAGCGCTGCGAGGGAACACAAAATAACACCAGCTTAACACCCGGGAACACCAGTGTGTTGGAGAAGATTTTGGAAGTTTGTTGGGAGGAGGGACAGTGGGATTCAGCAGGCTGAGGGCTCTGAGTACCACACGTGCCCTGGGACACGTCAGGATGCCCAGGAAAAATTACTTCCTTTATATGCTCTGTGGCGTATAACTCATGTAGGAGAGCTTCATCACGTAACAAGTCAAAAAACAGATCCCTCGGTGTCCTTCAGGTTCAGACTGCAATTTTCCTCCTCTGCACATGTAAAATCAGGAGGAGAAAATCACAAAAACCACCAAAAAATGCCGCCTTGAGCTCTGGTGACAGTGTTTCAAAGCCACTTACCTCCAAAGGCAAATACAGCTGAGGGTCAAGGAAGGGCATATGCATAGCCAAGGCTCATTTTGGAAAAAGTCCCTCGTATCAGAAAGTCTGGGGCTTTGTCCTGGCTGTGCTCACAGTCCAGCAGAGGCCCCTCGGCCCCTGCGGATGCTTGTAGCACCTGAAATGGGATTCAGACCAGGCAGGCGGCTGCTGCAAGTCAGCAGCAGTACTGTCCTCCATTCAGGCTCATTTATAACTGAAGCTGATAATATCTCATGGACATTCAATTGGCTTCCTGAATTTTCTGTTTTGAAATTGGTGCTTTAATATCTCGAAAACAGAGGAAGCAGAGGAAGGCAGAGGCTTCCCTGGAGGGAAGTACAAAGTGTGGCTTTATTCAGATACAGATCCCAAGGGACATCAATCTAAATCTATCAGCAAATTGCCACACTTGAAGCCACAAATCCTCGGTGAATCTGTGAAAGCCCTTACTTTTGCCATTCCAGTGGGACTTTGTTGGGTTTTCTGTGTTTTTGAAAAGAAAACTGCAGAGAAAGAATTAAAAAAGCAAGACAGAGCAGGAGAGTGGCTTAGAAAGTCCCGCTTCTGATCATTAATAATGGTGCAGCAATCTTACATATTCTAGATAAGGATGTTACAGCACTCTGGTGTTGTAGCACTAATCAGTAGTAGTAATAATGAAGATGGCAGCTCCAGTTAACATATAGAAAACACCTGCAGGTGAAAAAAAACACAGACATGGTAAAATAAATCCTCACCTGAATCCACCACTGGCCTACAGCAAATAAGTAAGAATGTCTCCACCACTGACCCAGAGCAAATGAGCATGCCTCTCCCCTCTCTGAGCTCAGGCTTTAAAGGCATCTAAGCACTAAAGTGAGCAGCTAATGCCTAAAATAGTTAGTTTGGTTTTGACATCAAAGTGAGCATATTTCTGCACGTGTGAGGCTTGCCCAGCCTGGCTGTTGCTTGCTTCGTTTTTAATGAATTTACTCACAGTCAAAGTGCCCGGACGAGAAGCGTAGCAGATACACAGTAGGAAGCATTAATATATATATCCTGCTGTAATGTCTCATTCTTCAGCATCACGCCAGGCTCACTCGTGGGAGATCACTCTAGGTCTGAAAACAAGGTCATTTTGCATAAGCACCGGTTCTAGCCTTGAAGGTGGAACAGAGGAGCCTTCTCAGGGTAGTAAAATGTCCGGCTCAGTGATAAGGCTGATCAGCATTGTAAGGGTGGCTGTGTATTGGGAAAATGATATACTTTCCGATTTGTGTAAAACAGCTGAAACTGCCGACAAGGGTGAGGAGTGACTCCTGATTGCCTTGTACTGCCAAGGGATCCTGTTGACGGGGCACGCACCTTCTCTTCCAGCGAGCAGCGCAAGACTGAGAAATTATTTCAGCTGTTCACTCTGAACAGCTGCCATGTGAGAAAGGTCTGCTCCCACCGCTTACTGAACATGTCTTTCCAATTTACCACCAAGCTGATAAGCACCAGAACCCAGAAATTCTTTTCAAAGACAGGTTCTGCTAACTTATTACAATGACATGTGCACGCACAATATATGAGTAAGCACAGGAGGACAGGACTCTTGGAGGATTTAACGTTTTCATGCTATTCAAGTCAGCCTCTGCAAACTTCCTCGTAAAGCAGCCGAATTCTTCTGAAATTCTTCTGAACTGCCTTCTTTTGCTTGTCCTTTTTCAGACCTCACAGATTGCTGCAGGGACTCATCTTTGCCTCCGTTATTTCATCAGAGCGGCTTTGATGGTGGTATTTCAAGCGTGTACGGTGTCCACGGTGTCACTGAGCCATGGCAGTATTCACCAGCCCAGCCTTGAAGCTGCTCCTGATTAAAATGCTGCAGCAGCTGCACAGAAAATCTCTGTCCAGCTATTGTCACGTCTTTCTCTCACATTGGCCCCCATCAATCTGTTCGAGTCAGTGTGCCAGTTCCCCGAACAGCGATGAGAAAGCAGAAATCTTAGACTGCCTTTATGTCTGTCCTGGATCTTCATTAATTAGGCTAGTGAACCATTAATTAGGCTACCTAAGCTTCTTTAGAGATGCTTAATCTTCACAGCGTTCACAGTATCAGGGATGGAGTCTGGCTCATACCAGCTGACACTTTTTCCTTATCCGTCATCAGGCTTCTTTTGCTCTATTCCTATTTTATTTATGAGCATGTTTAGATATTTTTCCACTCATTCATGTACCAAGGTGATGCAGAAGTCAATCTTTGCCAATCGTTGGCATCTTAAATGCCAGTGTCATTGCCCAGGTCCCTGGCTCACCTTGTCCTAGGGTCAGGGGTTTGTAGAGAGGTTGGGTCCAAGTGCACAATTTGGGACTCAGCCACATTCACAGCGCCCCAGGTATCTTTGAATCCACTTTGTTGTTTCTAAAGAGAAGTATAAATAATTGGGTGAATCAGATAGATAGAAAAGAAGTGAGTAAAAGGAAACACCAGAAAGCCTGGGATGAGAAGTGAGGTCTGACTAGGAAAGGTCACATTGCTCATAAGAGCAAAGCAGCCAAAAGCACCTTAAAATCCCCTGCCCTTCTGTACACCACCATTTTTCCCCCCCCAGTATTCAAATTCTAAGTCTGATGCAACCCAGACTGGAATGTAGTAAGACTTGTAATGGCTTTCCTGTCCCACCAGATGTCAGCTCCTCTGCAGAGAAGGGCCCTGAGCCGGCTCCCACCGCACCATGCTGCAAGAATTGCTGAGACGTTGCATCATCTGCGGAGGTGCAGAGCTCCTGCTGGTGGGAAGCAGACAACCAAGCCCAGGGCCAGGCTTCAGGATGCCAGGGGAAAAGCTGCACAATGTACTCAGGTGAACAGAGGTTGTTTAGGTGAAGAAATCCCCTGTATTTCAGTTTCGCCAGCTTTCACTGATTCAGGTGGTGCCTCCTGTTCTTAAATCCTCGGGAATTAGGTGACAGAGAAAGCGGTTCCAGCGGGAGCTCAGTATTAATCCGATGTTTTTGCTTGCCTAAGAACAAGTCCAAGCACATTTGTTTCACCCAGGGAGACTTATTCTGCCATGAGGTGCCTGAACAGCCCACGCTTGGTTATTGAGATGCACCATCTCCAGAGCTGGAGCGTGCAGCGGGGCTTCCAGGTGCTGCTTTCTCTTGGACGCAAAGGACTGGCCACTGCATACGGTTATCAGTCCTGTTCCCTCGGTGGGCAGATACAAGTTTACTTAAAAATAATCAGTGCTCTATTAACACCCAGCCAACACTCAGTTCCCATTACAAACACCTTCATCACAGGATCTCAGAATATTTTAGAGGAGAGGAGTGTATCACTTCAGTGGAGAAGGAGACACCAGCATCATGAGGCAAGTGATATCCCCGGTACTATGAAGGCAGGCTGTGGCAGAGCAGGGTTTAGTATCTCGCCTGGCTTTTGTTGCAATCACCAGGCTACACACAATGCTCGCATTCAAGTGCTCTCAAGCACCAGTTTTCCTCCGTCTTTCGTAAGGGAGCACATCAACCTGGTGGCTCACTCAGCTCGCTCTCAAGGAAGGAGACCGTGTAGTGATCTCGTGGCAGGCAGGGTGAGGAGGCCGGCTTATATGTTAGCAGAGAAAGATTTCATTTAGACATTAGAGAAAACTTACCGACTGCCAGGGGAGTGAGACATGAGAACAGACTGTCTGGGCTGGCTGTGAAATTTCTGAAGACATGTTTAAGACCCTGTGAGGCCAATGTTGGCCAAAGATAGTTGGAGCGAGTCGACCTGCCTTGCAGCAAGAGTGGACAGGATTGTTTCTCACTGTTCTCCCATGCCAAACAATTTTTTACAGCTGAGGAGGTAAAGGACAGGGACCGACCCTTAGTGTTTGTTTTTTACCTACCTCAGCCCTGATAACAGTGACATTGATGAAGTTAATTCTGTTTTGTCTCCACAAAAAGCCACTGACCACATCCTGATGGGTGAGTAGGTTTTTCCACAACTGATTGGCGTTTGCTTTTCCTGGTAGTGCTGTGACAGCTATTGGGATCAGATTATCTACTTACTGCTGTACCTGCTGCTGTCACCTTGATTTGACAAGGCTTTACCAGCCTGAGCAATGCACTGTGGAGGGATTTGGTATGTTCTGCTCCAGTTCCGTCTGGTTTGGTTAGCCCCTCAGTAAAGATAGCTCCATACATCCCTTATCGTGCTAAACATTTACCCTCAGGAAACGATGACCCTGGCAAGATTCCTTGTGGTTTTGCAAAAGAAAAGAAAATATTTGCTCAATCTCAATGGCTTAAAAAGGTACGCTTGGGTACATTAACAACTTTTGTGAGCAGAAATGTTCTCCTAAAGCATTAGCCTTTAGGAGAAGGAGCTGCTGTAGTGGGGTCTGTGCCTTTGTGTGATTGCGCTTGTTGTGGTGGGTATGGGAAGCCGTGCGTGGAGCAGGAGACATGGCAGACGCATGCGCCATGGTTGCAATTGTATTGAGTTGCCTCTTTCTCACCCTTCCCTGTGAACCCACTGAAACTCCGCAAATGCTCTAGAGTTGGTTATCAATTTAAGGGCCATGAAAAAGTAGATAAAAGTTTCTTTTTTCCTTCCAGCAGAACACCATGTGTCATCTACAAAGCCCACCACCGTATCACTGTACTGTTCTCCTGCACTGACTGTTTGGATAGGAGTCATACTCCAGCAATTAGTATCATTTAGTTTCTAAGAGACGATATCACATCCACTTCTGAACATGTTTCAGGGTGTTTTTATAGACATGATGTAATAGGTGATTGTCCCATATCTGTCTATCTATCACTGACTCGCTTTTTAAAGAAAAGGTTTAATTTTAACCTCAAGCTGCAGTCCTAGTGAAAATAATATGTGTTAACAGTTTTTCTGTCTCTGTAACGTGTACTTTTTCCTCTCAGAAATAACCATCTTAGTTTCCTGGCCTGTGATGTCATTTCTCTTTCTAGAAAAGAAAGAGTCACACAGCAAGGCAAAAACCAGATCTTGGCGATATGTCACAGCGGGCTTTTTTCTGTGCTGTTTGAATGGAAAGCATAGCTTTATTATTAAGATAACCACGTGAAAAACAATCTGACATGCCACACATGACCCATTCTGCTGATGAAGCAGATGGGAATTAGGTCCCATTTGAAAACCAATATTTGCTCTGATATCTGCTGCTTGCTTTGCAGCGCTGTCTGGCAAGGATCAGGAGTGTAAACTGGGTTTCTATGGTGGCTGTTGACACTCGGGCCAGCTTCACGCTTTCCCACAAGATAAACTGTCACATTACGGGACCAGAGAAGCAACCCAGCCGCACAAGGGAGGGAGCGGGATCGTGGCTGGGTCCCTGGGACCGGTGGGCTGCAGGATTGCCCCTTCTGGTGCTGTTGCTCTTGCCCAGGCTGTCCGCACGCCAGGCAGCGTGAGTGGTGGGTTATACTCCATGCAAAGGGCCAGCTTGGAGCAGAGGGCTGGAGCACCTCTGCTGTGCGGACAGGCTGAGAGAGTTGGGGCTGTTCAGCCCGGAGAAGAGAACGCTCCGGGGGAGACCTTCTGGCGGCCTTCTAGTACCTAAAGGGGGCTACAGGAAAGATGGGGAGGGACTCTTTATCATAGAATCATAGAATCGCGCAATCATAGATTATCTTAATGGTTGGAAAGGACCTTTGAGATCATCAAGTCCAACCATACACACACGCACAAAAAACTCCCTACAATCTCTGTCACTAGAGCATGCCCTGAAGTGCCAAATCTATGCGTTTCTTAAACACCTCTAGGGATGGTGACTCGACCACCTCCCTGGACAGGCCGTTCCAGTGCCTGACCACTCTTTCAGTAAAGTAATTCTTCCTAATATCTAACCTAAACCTCCCCTGCTGCAGCTTCACACCATTTCCTCTGGTCCTGTCATTACTCACCTGGGAGAAGAGGCCAACACCCCCCTCTCTACACCCTCCGTTCAGGGAGTTGTAGAGGGCAATGAGGTCTCCCCTCAGCCTCCTCTTCTCCAAGCTAAACATGCCCAGCTCCCTCAGCCTCTCCTCATACGACCTGGTCTCCAGACCCCTCACCAGCCTGGTCGCTCTCCTCTGGACACGCTCCAGCGCCTCAATGTCCCTCTTGTACAGAGGGGCCCAGAACTGAACACAGCACTCGAGGTGAGGCCTCACCAGTGCTGAGTACAGAGGCACCATCACTTCCCTGCTCCTGCTGGCCACGCTATTCCTGATACAAGCCAGAATGCTGTGGCCTTCTTGGCCACCTGGGCACAAGGAGGGAGGGTAATCAGGGAGGGTAATGACAGGACAAGGAGTAATGGTTTTAAACTGAAAGATTTAGATTAAATATTAGGAAGAAATTCTTTACTGTGAGAGTGGTGAGGCACTGGAACAGGTTGCCCAGAGAAGTTGTAGATGCCCCATCCCTGGAGGTGTTCAAGGCCAGGCTGGATGGGGCTTTGAGCAGCCTGGTCTGGTGGGAGGTGTCCCTGCCCAGGGCAGGGGGATGGAACCAGATGATCTTTAAGGTCCCTTCCAACCCAAACCATTCTGCGATTCTATGATTCTGTAATACAATCGCCCTTTCCTGCTCTCCAGGTACAAAGTGACAGACCAGGACAGGCACCAGGAGGGAGAGCGGGACACTGGGGATGTATTTGTGCAATGCCAGCTGCAGAAGCTGCCCATTCCCTTCTGCTGCCTTCATGGACGGGCTCCTCCTGCTCACTTGTGGCACTGGGGGGTGCTGGTCCAGTAAAAGGGTACAGGTATTTCAAGACACCATGAAATAAAGATGCTGCGCAGCCCACACAGGGCAGTGAGTCCTTCTGTACCACACCGCTGGCGTGGGACATCCAGCAGAGAGGTCTGCCAGGAAGGTCATTTCTTCTGCACAGAGCTGTTAGCTCACGTGAGCCGTATTACAGCTTTTTATCAGTGGGAATCAGTACATATCGGACAAATAGGTAACAAAGCAAACGGGCGATGCTCTGAACTGCAGAGCAGCTACCAGGAGAGGCTGGCGGCTCTCCCCAGGCACAGACTTGCCTGGCGAAGGGCTCAGTTGGAGGCAGGCATGGGCCGGTGCTGGTGTTCCTCATTCCTACCAAATCCCTCACCTTTATCCACTGCACCTGGAGGGCAGCAGGGTTTGAACAAGCCGGTGGTTATTTGTTGGGGAGAGGCAGCAAGCCAAGCACTGCCTGCGCCCGAGGCCACGAGGGGAACCTCACCAAACCCAGTCGGGGAAAATCCTTTAGCTCCGGGTGGTAACTCCATCGGTCTAAACGCATGAGGAATTTCACCCCCACAGTGCAGGGAGCTGGGATTGGTTGGCCTTTGAACAGCAGTATTCAGAGCCCTTCACTTCCCAAGGTGCTGCAACCCAAACCGAAAGGTTGTGGCCCAATTCCTCCTGCCACCCCTCCGGGGTTATTGGTACAGGGGAGGATTGCCAGCTCCTCCGCCTGCCCCGCCACCAAACCATGCAGCTGGCAGGGAAGCTCTTCCCGACGTGCCTTTTGCTCTTTGATCTAATGCAGGATCAAAATCCCTTTTTCATTCCAGGTCAATTTTCCTCTTTGTCTCCAATTCCCCATCTCTTCCCAAGCCCTGGTTCCATCACACCTGGCTGGAGTTAACCAGCCTTGAGATTAATCTTGTCCTTTCATCTCCATGCAATTTTCTCGGAGGTGGATGAGGAGTTTCCCCCATGTCTGTGGTTTCTTTCCAACACAAGCCCCAAGAGGGTTTGAACATGTGGCCGCTGCGGGTTGCTGGTTGCAGCTCCCCATCCCGGCAGGGTTTTGGGGGTGAGGATGCAGCAGGTCAACCCTCGCAGCACTCACATCGATGCTTGGAGCAAACCGCCCCGAAACACCAACACAGCACTCGCCCCACCAGGATTTGCAGCAGGACCAGGACTGGTGCTCTGGGAGAGCGTGGCACACAAAGCAAGGTGTGCAGCTCCACAGAAAGGCTGGAATTCCTTTAATAAGGGCAAGGAAGATCAAATGAAAGCATCCTTCCCTGCCTAACCCCCTGCGTGAACCAACAGAGCTGGCTTCAGCATCCAAAAGCGCTCAGGCTGAAGCCTTTTTCCTAGCGCTCAGGCGGAGAACAGGCCACAACAAGCAGGTGGTTAAATCACCGACAGTTGCTGTAAATTGTGTTTCTGCCGGGGATCTTGTTCTGCAGCAAAACGGCCCATTTCTGAGACGCTGTTACAGCTCTACGCTGAGCCCCCTCATGGCTGCTGGGTTGAGCGTAAGGCTCCTTTCCTGCAAAAAAGAGCCTCCTGCGAGGAAGGAAGCAGAGCCCCCAGTTTCAAATCACAGAAGCATAGAATGGGTTGGGTTGGAAGGGACTTTAAAGATCATCTCGTTCCAAGCCCCCTGCCACAGGCAGGGACGCCTCCCCCCAGACCAGGTTGCTCAGTTTCGGGGGAAGACTGAGCAGAGCTCTGTCCCTGTGGGCTCCTTCCCACCCTGCAAAATGGCTCGAAATGACTGCGAAATGGCTTGAAATGGCTGTGAAATGGCTCCTGCCGTTTTCTTCTGATGCAACAACCCTTGGTAGGGTCTTGCATCAGACATGGAAGGGGCTGCGAGCCCATGGCCAGAACTAGGCGGGTGTAAAAGTCATTTTGCAGGCTTACTTTTCTGTGCTGAGGGCAGGGAAGAAATCCAGGTGGTATTTGACCCACATAGCAAGAAGAAAATCCCGTAGAGAATATTTTGCAACATTTTTGACTTTATCTCGTTTGACTTGGGTGCAGGAGGTTCTCTCAAATTTGGCTTAATGAGTAAAACGGACAAATGTGTTTGACCTTTGCTCAGCAGTGATAGCACCTGCTCAGAAACTCCACGGGGTTCTAGAAAAAAAGACAGACTATTTTTGCTTAAGTTTTCTATGTTTTAATTTAAAGTATTAATTTTAATTAAACATGGAAAATAATAATAATAATTTAAAAAAAAAGCTGGAGAGCTTTGAGGCTTTCTATCTAGGTAATGCCAGACTTCTGTTTTTTTCTAGAAAATATTAGTGGTATATGAAGAAAACAAATATGAACAAGTGACAAAAGGATTTTTCCATCCCCAAATGTTCCTTCTAAAGAAAAAAGGTGACCAGCAATAGTCATTCTTGGTTACTCAGAGGGTCTGATCGAGACTGGGATTATTGTGGCTTTAAATGGCTTTCTTCTAGGACCTGCTATTTTTATTTTGAAGCAATTATTTTCTCTACCTGAGGAAGGCCGGTCCAATTAGCAGCTCCTCAGCCCAGACCTTTCCTTGGGGCTGCTTTCTCAGGTTCCTGCTCTCTCCCAGTGCCCAGGCTGGCTGCAGCCAGCGCCGATTTCTGCAGTAATTGCACAACCCAACGCGTCACGTGAGAGCTTAAACTCTTTACATTGTGGAAAGCCGGGGCCTCTTTGAAAAGACTATTTCAAGCAGCTTTGTCAATCTGGGTATTTTATACTTTTTTTTTCCCCTAATGCAAACGCAACGTTGGCAAATGGCTAAATAACCATTTAGCAGGAGCAGCGCTGCGGACGGGCGGGCAGGCGGCAACGGCATCGTCAGGAGACTGCAGTTCCCAGCAGGGAGCTCAGCCTGGCACGAGCGTTCCCAGCCCTGCAAGTTCATCGGCACATCTGGAAAATCCTCTCAAGATCCCAACAACCAGCTGACTTCACGCGCGCAAGAAATAGTGAAACAGTGAAAAGGTTGCAATGCTCAGCGTGTCGGGCAGCTTGCGGTCACCGAAGTGTGTTCCCTTTGGGTCCCTGAGGCATACGGTGGCTCTTCCCTTGATCCAGCCAGCTCTCCCCAGCAGTGCCCACGTCCCAGCGACTTGCAGGCAGCTTCCACGGCTGCCAGTGCCTGGCAGCGGCGCAGGACAGGGGGGACTGCCAAGTCTGGGCATCCTTTTCAGTCCTTGGAGTAATGTCTGCAAACTGAGCTCCTCCTCGCACGTCTTTGGCTGACCAGATCTCCCCCGCGGCCCTACAACTGCCACCCCCCCCCCAGCTGCTGTTGATACAACCCCAAAACATTCAGCTTGATTTTCTCAAGATGTGGAAAGATTATATGTACTCTTGTTTTTATTATCTACGTGCGATTGGTCCGCTGACTTTTGTTTAATGTAAGCCAGGGCCAGCAGCAACCTCATTTCAAGTCCTTGCAGGCCCAAATGTGTTTTGCATATCCTTTATCCTTGCAGGGCTTCAGTCCCTATCGACTGAGCAGGAGCTTCGCCGCCCGCACTTCTCCTGGCAGAGGTAACGCGTTCCCTCCAGACAGTGGTTTGGGTTTTTTTTTTTCCTTTAACTAATCTGTAATCCTTGCAGCAACGCTGCTCTCAGGTAAAACATGCACCGGCACCTCCATGCGGCTCGTTACACCACAAAACCTCCCGAATACCTGAGATGCCCAGACCTGATTTATGAGCTCTGCAAAGCCAAAGGCTCGGAGGGATGAGCTCTCCCGCCCTTGCAGCACGCAGCGCTTACACAAGGTGAGGAGCTGCATGGGGAGAGGGGGGAGCCCGTGATTTTCCAGGGCAAGTTAGAGCAGAAATCGCCTCACGGACACCCAGAGCCAGGCTCCTGCAGACACCGACCAAAGCAGAAAACTGGTCCAAAGTGGAGAACACGCTCATGTTCCCACCGTGCAGTTATGCTTTTTGGGTTTGTACAGGCGTATTGCCACATCCTTAGAATTTGCTTATGGCACTTAGCGTGCACAGAGCTCTGTGCCTTTTATTTTTATTACTCATTTTTGTGATAATACTGTTGACTGCTCCGAAGGCTACGAGATTCATAACTTGATGCCGTTACAGACAGTACCTCATTTTCAGAAGTCTGGAGAGGTCTTTAATGATACCCTGCTCAAAGCTTGCTTTGGACTGTGCAAAGAGCCTGGCACAACGTGTAGACAGAAAACATGGTGCGGAGCACACATAAAGACCTTCTGCTGGTCTGCTCTGCCGTGGACAAATGCGTCCCTACCCACCGAAGCTGCTTTGCAACCTGTGCGTGTCCCTGCCGCTGCCGGCGATGTGGTCTAGCTCTGAAGGACACGGTGACAAGTGATGACAAGCCGTGCCGAGGAGCGTGGGGAGGAGGATGGGATCCTCGAGCTGGATCAGTTCAGTGCTTATTGCCCTGGCTGCAAAGGGACGGCGGGGAATCCGTTCCAAAAGGAGGTGTTGAAAAGAGCTCTTAATGCAAAAAAAGAGAATTGTTCTTCTTACACAATCTGTCATCCTGCCTGTTTCCGTTGTCTCAGTCCCTGTCCCTCTCCCCGGCATCCTTGCCTTGCTCAGCGCCTTGCCAGCTCCATCCAAACCGGGCTGCCGCTCGGCTCTGTGCCGGCCAACATCGCTGCCACGGCTCCCGGTGCTCGTGGTGGGTAATTGGATTGTGCTGAAAGGGCTTTCAGCTAACCCAAATCCGGGGACGAGCTCCCCAAGGCAGGTATTTAACAAGACCGAGGCAACAGGTACATTCTCTGCTCCGGCAAACCTTGCCTGCAAGCTGACTTTTTGGGGACAGGGTGGTGGCAGAGCTTTTCACGTGAGCACAAGCTGCCCTGCACGGTGGCCCCTGAAGGAGAGTGTCTGAAGGACAAGTTAGTTAAATGAGGAAAGAGAGGCTCAGGCAAGAGGAGCTGTTATTTCTTACTTCATAGAATCATAGAATCATAGAATCATAGGGTTGGAAGGGACCTCTGGAGATCATCTAGTCCAACCCCCCTGCCAGAGCAGGGTCACCTAGAGCAGGTTACACAGGAACACGTCCAGGTGGGTTTTGAATGTCTCCAGAGTTGGAGACTCCACCACCTCTCTGGGCAGCCTGTTCCAGTGCTCTGCCACCCTCAGGGTAAAGAAGTTCCTCCTCATGTTTAGGTGGAATTTCCTATGCTCAAGTTTGTGCCCATTGCCTCTTGTCCTGTCCCCGGGCACCACTGAAAAGAGCCTGGCCCCATCGTCCTGACACCCACCCTTTAAGTATTTATAAGCGTTGATAAGGTCACCCCTCAGACGTCTCTTTTCCAGACTGAAGAGACCCAAATCCCTCAGCCTTTCCTCATAAGAGAGGTGTTCCAGTCCCCTAATCATCTTTGTAGCCCTCCGCTGCACCCTTTCCAGCAGTTCCCCGTCCCTCTTGAACCGGGGAGCCGGTTCTCTGATCTTCCCTGATCTCCAATTCGATGTAGGGATCCAAATGTGGGTTTCTCTTTCTCGTCGTGCAGCTTGGATGAAGACCAGGGGAATTTCCAGCACTTACTGCCCCATCTGATTCAGGCAGCGCTTTTTATCCGTTCTTAGCAGGTGGGCAAGATCGTTCGCTGCTGGGGAAACTGAGGCACAGCCAGGCACAATGGAGGTTGGCTGGAGGAGACCCCAGATCTCCAGGTGTCCCCCCCCAACCACACCACTATCTCCTGTGCCATCCGTGCCCAGTGGGGGGGATGATGGTCTGAATAGGCAGAAAAATCGCGTATTCAGTAAATATGCGGGAAAAAAAAAACACCTTATAGTTGTCTGTAAAAAAATCCCTCTGTTATATTTCAAGGTCTGGTAATCAGGGGGGTGGAGGCATACTTTTGTTAAAGATCTACAACACCCGCTCTTCTCTCAATCCAGTGTCGCTGAGCTCTGACACCTTAAATAGGTCTCCAGCAAAATCAGGACAGACTGCCGTGTTCTCAAGAGATTCCTTTGTTTCGTGGCTTTTGTACAACCAGTGAAATATTAGCAACTTCTTTTTTTTTTTAAAGAAAAAAGACTCCCAAGCAGAACTTCCATTGCTTCAATATTAAGGGGACAATTTCGTTGTCGGGTGTATTTTGCTGCAAGGAAGGTTGTCAACATCAATTCTCCTTTTATTAAATTTCCTCATACCCGTATCTCATTCTTGGTGTATTAATTTACCTGCCTCAGAGGATCCCTTTATTGGTTCTATCCACAATTCCTCGTCAGCTCCTTGCTTTCGTTTACGTTTGCAGCCTTGAAGCAGTTCCCAGCCCGTGTCACACCCCACCCTTAGTGGCTTCTTCCCAACCCAAACATATTTAGTGCCTTTCATCTTTTGCACAAATCTTCAAATAAACAACTGGTCTATTGCTTTTTGCTGGGCTTGCCTCCAGTGTGCAGAGGCATTTCTATCTGCTGCTCCAAGGGCTCACCCTTCCTTGGTGGCAGACCCCCGCGCCTGTCTCCGTGCCACTCAAACACAGAGGCGCTCCTGCGTTTGGGGAGAAAAAAGTCATGGTTTTGGTTCAAGGGAGGAAAAACATCAGTCTCGCTGCCTGTGGGTCCTCCAGAAGGGCTGCGTTCCCATGCCTGGCCCCCCCGTCACCACTGCCACCTCCAGCCGTCGGGACAAAAGACCAGCAGCCACAAGACCGAAGCTGGGGAGATGGGTCTAGACAGCTTGGTGCTGCCTGGGGACCGCGCTGGCTCCACAGGTGGCTCCCACGCAGTGAGTCCTTCCCGGGCAAAGCCCAGCATGAAGCTTCCTCTACCACCGTGGGGCTTCCTCTGCCACCATGGATGAATGGACGTTCATCTGGAGATGAAGGGACGGCTGCCATGGCGGCACCAAAGGAAAGGACAACTTGGAGCGAGCCAAGAGCCAACACATGGCCAAAGGACCACCTCTCCAGCAGACATCAGTAATGATCTTTAAGGGAAAACTATGAAACATGAGGTCTGATCCCTTCCCAGGTTTGCCCTTCCAGCCACGGCCTCACAAGGGTAGTGCTCCGTGAGGCTGGGGCTGCACCCGGGCTCCTGCAGTTAACAACAAACCCTTTTATCTGAGCTTCTCCTGAACTTTAACGCACACATAAAAGTTGTCTCAACGACATCCCCTGACACTGAGCGCGTGATTAACTCTGCCGTGTGTGAAAAAACACTTCCTGCCTTTGTTTCGGGCCGTCCGCCTGAGCGCTCCCCCGGCGCTGGTGGGACGGAGTCCGAGCGCTCTCCCGGCCCCGCTCCTACAGCCCTGCAGCCCCCAGCCCCGCTGGGGTGGCCCGACCAGCCCAGCCCTCAGGACAGGCACATGGGGTGACACTACATAGCGTCATTGGATTTTTTCTTTTTCATTCTCACTTCCTAACACTTGTCTCATCTGCAGTTTTATTGCCCTGCCGGGAGATCCCTCGCCATAGTCAACTTTATATTTGATGAGCCTGAAAATGGTCATTCTCCAGGAGATTTTGCCACCCCCGTCCATCTCTTTTTCCAGATCGTGTGTGCTGGACTGGCCTGAACCAAGAAAAGATCCACATGCAAGCTCTGCAGACCACCTCCCTCCACTATTAACTACTTCTGCCAGTGTTTTGTCTCTCCCAAACTGAAATTCCTTCTTTCAAACCCCGTGGGAAGGTCAGTGAGAGATGAGCCTGCTGAAGACCAAGGCTACGGGGCACTGGAAGCTTGGCGGTCTGGGGAGGGCTGACCTCCCTGTACGAAAGCTGCGTGTTTCTCCCCGGGATGCTCTTCTCCATCTCTCTGCTCCCTTTATCCTCTGCAACAGCTTCTTGCAACCGGTCTGGGCTACTCCTGAAGCCAGTACCTGTACCAGCATCCCGTTTGCCACCTCCCATACCGCGGGCATCGCTGTGCGGCAGGTTGCACACACCTGCTGGTACCACTTAATCTGATCAGGGACCCTTTGCAGCTCTTGAAGGCCTCTGAATCCCACCGCTGGAGCTTTGCTCCGAAACACGATGCTTCATCTGGCAGCAATTCCTTGGGCCGTCTCCCTGTGAAGAAAGGCTCCAGCATGGGAACTTCTCCAAGCAAGCCTGTAGCAAACATGGATGCAAATAACTCATTTCGTCTCTGTGCTACTGCCTTATCTGTCTGCTAAAGCGCTTTGCAGCACAGCGTGGGGCCCTCTGCCTCTCTGGCCGGCTTCCTGCGGGCATCACAGCCCTTCTCCCACTTGTGAATGTACTGTTGACTTGTCTTATTGAGATTTTATATTTAATTTGCCAGAGCTTATTCTCTCCTCTGTTTTCCTTCTTTGGCCACAGCTGTCACTTTTTGAATGATCTCTTTTAAATCGCTAATGGCACAGGCTATTCTGCTGTTTAGCCATGCTGGCTTTTGGAGATGTTTTTTTTTAGATTACTCTAATTCCTCCACTAAGTGTCTCTAATGCCGTACCGGGGAGCCTCCGTGTCTCATCGCACACATTATCCTTTTAACTGCATTCTCATTTCTGCACCTTTAACTTCTTCCCTTTTTTTTTTTTTTATTCCCTGTTTCTTTTATTCTATTATTCCTTTATTCCATCCTTATATTTAAAGTTAAATGTTACGGTGGTAGCTGGGTTGGGTTTGGTCTTGGAAGGATGTTGGGCTTGAGCATGTAACACTGCACCTTCTCTCTTCCAGTGTTACTTTCTGGAAGATTTATTCCGGAAGAGTAAATCAAGAATTGCCTCTTCCTTGTGAATTCTCTCATCGTTCAAGTGTCGGTTGACTGTAGCACCTAAAATTCGGTATGAAACTTGTGTATGACATCTATTCAGCCTATGCAGGCATCACTGAAGTCTCCCTTTACTACCGGGTTTTCTTCACAGCCTTCCTAAACTCCATTAGCATTTCATGGCCATTTCTTCCTCTTGGGAGCCGGGGGGGTTGTGTTAACAGAAGAGCCTCGGCACCATCTTCTCCTTTGGGAAGGAAAACTCTTGAGCTCTGCCCTCTGCACGCCCAAAAGTGCACATCCCCAAGCAACCCTCACACCTCCACCTTTCCGTGTGCCTGAGCATCCCCCTCCCGCTACCCAGGGCTCCTGCATCTCTCCCGCGTGGAAGGACACAGGGAAGAGGGATTGCAGCAGAGGATCCACTTTCCCCATATAAAGTTTGATACCTTCCTGCTGTTAAGACATTTTTTTTTTTGGCTGCAAGCTTTTCCCAGCAGCATGAGCAGCATCTCTGCCGTATCACCACGCAGATACACCCTGGGAACTGGGACGTCCGCCTTCTGCTCCCATCTCTTGCCCACAGCTCACCCACTTTCCCACACCCGTGGTTTTAACACAGGCAAAACCAGAAACGGTAACTAGAATTTTAAAAAGGAGGATGGTGATAGAGGAAGGGATGCCGTCGTTGCTTCGCTACGCTCCTAGATCCGTCTGTAAGAGGAACACTTGGAACCCCAGGGCTCGGGTGCTGGTGGACGTGGCATAAACACGGCAACAACCTTTTGCAAAATAAAACTTTCAGAGGCAAAGACCAGCAACAAGAGAGTTGTAATTCAGCTTTCTTTGTTAAAAAAAAACCAACAAAACAAAAACAACAACCCAAAACATAGAACAACCCAAACATTTAACAGATTTGTTAACCACAGACATAAAAGAATCAAGAAATACTAGAAAAAATACATTGCAGGAGACATCTTCTTTTACAAGGCAATTTGATTAAGTTACTACTGGCTGACCAGCACTCGATCAGTCGTGGAGTAGCTGTGTTGAGAGGAACACAAACGTTGTAAATAGACAGCGCTTACTGTAGAAGTATTAAGACTAAAAGATATTTACCCCTTAAAATAAATAGAATGTCATCTACAGCAACATTTAAATTAGTAAAATATTTTTAAAGCAACCAAATATAACAAAATTGTAAATCAGATCTAGATTTTCTTCTGTACGTTAAGATCCATTTTTTCTGTGTTTTTTTTAAAAAAAAAACCAACAAAAATATGAACTTTAGACGAAAGTTATCTCTGAAAAGTCAGATTATTCACTAGGAGTGAATTTCACCTTCCTTTTGTTCTGCGGGCCAGCGCAAGGTCCGGGTACCACTTAGAATTCTGCCGTTGCAAGGATTTAGGTGGGACGCGGACCTCACCCTGTCCTCTGAACAAGTCAGGATTTTTTTCCCTGGGTGTGAAATTCATCCCAGCGCGGGATACGCAGCCCGACCCCGCGGCACCACATCCCGCTGGCTGGGAGAGCATCCGAGCCGCTCGCAGAGCCCCTGCGCCGAGATGAACGTCACCCAGTGGGAATAATTTAGGCGTAGATATAAAGTCTCTTTTAGGCCATTTAAAAATTAATTCAGTTATCTAAAAAAATATTATTCTTTTTCCTCATTAACACTTCAACAGCTGGAGGAAGCAACACCCCTTCTCACGCAAGGAACAGGGGGCTAAAAGCAAAGAAATAATCCTCTGGACATCGGTTCCTTATGGGTGACCTAAGCCAAGCCACGTTTCCTACGTGCAGCTGAACGGCACTTGGCTTTGACTCCCAGCAGCATCCCGCACACCCCCACCCCAGCTGCCAGTTCCAGTTCAGACCGTGTAAACTGGGAAGAAACTTCTCAAGAACAGGCAAAACCAGCGTAAGGCTGGCCGGCCGTCACTCCTCAGGAAGCCACCAGAAATGGAGAGCCCCTTGAGCATCCCTCAAGGCCGAGGTCTCGCAGGATGCCCTGGCACGGGCAGGATCCCTGGCGGAGGCATGGGAGCAGATCCCCATCGCCGCAGGGAGCCGGCTGCCGCGCTCCCTGGTCGCCAGCCAAGTGCTCTGGGCCCAGCTGTGCCATCCTGTCCCGCGGCTGGAGACGCTCATGGGGTTCCCAGTGCCGGCACAAGGCTGCGATTCATTCCGTGGGGCTCTGCCGAGGTGGCGGCGCCGGCCAGCAGACTTCAGCGTGAGCCCCCGGGGGGAACCGGAGCCGTCTGGCCCCTGGGCTGCCCTTTCCCAAGCTCCAGTAGGAAGCTTTGTTCCAGCCCTTTCTCAATGGCCAACATCGCCTTCCCCTTTGATGGCATTAGAAACAGAGTTGTGCAACCGGTTGATGGAAAAGCTGGTGTCCCGCAGCCCCAAACAGCCAGTGTTGCGTAATGACAACATTTGGCTGTTTCCTCCTTTTGTTTTTTTTTTTGTTTTGTTGTTGTTTTTTTTTAAATTTTATTTTATTTATTTTTTATTGAAGCCCGAGAACACTGTAGCCTCGGCTGAAGGCACGGGTTCCTTCCCAGACTGCGAGGAAGCCTTCCCTGTGATTCCCCAGAGCCGGACCGGGACTCTGCCACCGCAAACCATCTCTCCGTGGTTGGGAAGTGGCGGCAGGGGGGAAGAGCAACGCCGCCGCCCCTCCAGGGCTCTGCATTCGGGGCAGACCCACAAGCAGACGAGCCCACGGAGAAGCCCAGTTTATTCCCCTGAGCCACCCACAGGGAGAGGGCTCGGAGAACAAAGCCGCTTCTTAGGAGTTTCAATCCAGTCGAAGGGTCTTTAAAGTTTGTTCAACAGCGGCAGAGTCCCTTTGAACTCAGTTTTCACAGGGGGTGCCGTTAAAAACAAAAGCGTGTTTACCAGAACACGGCAGCCAAGATAGAAAACACTGCAAATACTGCAGGAAGTTAATAATATTTTTAAAAAAAAAAAAAAAGGAAAAAAAAAAAAGAAAAATCCACCTAAGATGACTTAAATACCCCCTGTTTTTGGCGGGGAGCATTTTGCAGGGCTGAGCAGGGCTGGTTCCCCTCGCGGTCGGGAAGAAGGTTTCTCGTTTAGAGAGAGGAACCCAAGGGGCAAGGAAGCGCCTGCCCGCCGGCTCCTGCCCGCCCCTGCCCTACGGTTTAGCAGTCCCCGTGGGATGCTATTCCGTGAACACCCCTAACAACTCACTGCCTGGGAGGCTAAATACTTTAAAACAAGCTAAGAGGAGCGATAATTGAAAGGGGGGTTCAGTACAAGGACGGAGGGAGTACTGCGGCACAGCCGTCACTTGCAGAAATACGCAGCCACGGCTCCACGGTTGGACTCGAGGATCTTAAAGGTCTTTTCCAACCTAAATGATTCGATGATTGCACTGACACAACTGCTCTGGCTGTATCTGCAAAATACTGTCATATGAAATAGATTCACGCGGTACCTCGTTTAACTGTAGCTACTGTTTAGGAAAGCAAACTCGCAGTCGCTGCGGCCGTACGTGTCCTTTGCGGGAAGGGTTTCTGTCCCTTGGTGGTTCACAACAGGCATGACTGAGCGCGGGCTCAGAAGAGCACAAACAGACAGAGAAACAACAGAAAAATCCCACATCCAGTGCTGGGAACGATGAGAAAATTTCTGTGGAGTCTCCGTTGCTCCCCACGCCCTCCGTGACACATCTCATTCCACATTTGAGGAAAAGAAGCAGCAAGGAGGTCTTTCACGGGGAAGTATTCTCTCTTTTTCCATACCAAATTCCAGCTGAACACGACAAGCCCCCGAGGGCGGCAGACGCTGCTGGCTGCTGATCTGAGCTACAAGCTTTAGTGCCGATGCCGCTAGCAGCAGTTTCACCCACTGCAGTGAAAATTACTTTAGTTGTGTTTTCTTTATAAAACAAAATTCAGTTTTACCCCCCTCACTCATTCTCTCCCTAACCTCCAGGAAAAAAAAATAACCCAACCTTTTACAGCCATGTCACCAAGCTCTGGTGGAGGGCAACTATCGGGCTCAATGAATCGGGGATAAAAGAAATGAGATTTTTTGAAAGGTAAACTTTGAGATGTGAGCTGTGGCTGACCAAATTCAACATTTTTGTCATTCTGTGCTGGTACCTGGTTCAGTTTCTTCATATACCTCCAGCGCCGTGGAGACGCTGGCGAGATCACCACCAAACATACGGTATCAATGCCAGAGCCGGCAGGTTAGTACAAGAGAAAGATCTTTAGCAGCAAGTGAAGAATCACGAAAAATCATCAAGGGCAAGCAAGCGAGTTAAGGATTTAATTAAGATCAGTTAATTAATAATAATAAAAAAAAATATTTCTCAGTGTGACATCTCCTCTTTAAAACCAGTGTGAAAGGTTCACCAAGAGGATATCATGTAGCGATCGTCTTCATCACTGATGAAAGTCATTTAAAGATGTGTCCAAACCAAGCAACCCCCCACGCCTTTGGGAGACGCGGACCTATTTCTGAGCTCTCCGTGGCTTGGACTTGAGTGCTAATTTACGTTGGATTGAGCTGGCTGAGAGTTAAAATCCCTTTCCTTTGCATCACAAGTAATTCTGCTGGTACATATTAGCACTAAGAGCCCCTACGTTGAACCCAGGCCCTGCAGGAAACTGGCCCCGAGACCATTACAGCCAAAAAACTGCAGGCCAAGTGGAAGGTAACGGACCGAGGTTCTCTCTTGATGGTACAGGTCCAGCATAAGCAGCAATTTCCCATCACTCCCCTGCCAAAACATCTCAGCCTTCAGCTGGAAGAGGATTCACAAACATCGAGTTCAGATTTTATGGTTCACGACCTTATTTATGCAAATGTGTCTCCACCGGCACTGGATCTGAGATGCTCCAATTCATTGCACGTAGGTCCCTGAACAGCCAGGCACTGGCCATAACTTTGGGTTCTTCTGCACTGTAGATATACCCAAACCAGCTGCAACTCCCCACAGGTTAACTTAGCTCCAGGAGAGCTCAACACTAACGCGTGTGAAGTGGCACCTGCGCTGGCTTGGGTATCTCTACACCGCGCTGCCACGGAAGAAGCAACCTGACAGCAAAGGTTTTCAGCGTGATGATTGTCTCACCTATTCCTCCTGCACGGCCTCAAAGCAAAGACGCGTGGTTGGCGAAGCAATAGCAAAGAGCTGCACGCAGACGCTCGTTGACATAGCCACGGTCACTGTCACACACACTTGAACAGAAGCTGCCACCTGCTATGACAGACACACTTTTTTTTGCTAGAGAACTTCTTAGAAAGACAAAGCACGAGCTAGTACCATTGGTGTCCTTAATGCCTCTTCATCCAGAGTAACTCTACGCTAAGAGGAGAATCCAGCAGAAAGCATTAGCTCTTGGAGGATCCTGGCTTCCAAACAGCTTAGTTTACGAAAATATTGAGAAAAAGTAGTTCAACAACCCATTTGCACAAAGCACAAGCACAAAGATCTGTAACGGAGACTGAAGCAGCTCACTTGTGGCAAAAAGATGCTTTTGATTTCCAACTGACTATCACCTTGAGCGCAGAGGCATTATGAGCAAATTGTTCAAGAACTGCAGTCGTGTGACAAGGTGATGCTTTTGACCAAATGAAGCAACGTGTTCCTAAGAGGAGAGCTTTGATTACTCGGGAAGTAGGGGGAGTTTGGGTGGGCTCAGGGGATGGGACTGCAACACCCACGACAGCAAAACAAGCTTTCACGTGTGGATCGTGGTTTATGCTCAAAGACCACTCCCTGGGCGGGAGGATGTTGGTGAGGGACGTTGGCTTGCTGACCAAGCCAAACCTGATGCTGCAGTTTTGCACGAAGGAGGAACAGGCCCCCAGTCTCTGCTTCTCAGAGCAAAACAGACCATCTACAGCAGACCGAGATTAGAGCCAGGCTCCAGCCATCTGGGGACACCTGCCCCCTTCCACACCCCCAGACCCAGTTGGTCCCATCTCCACTGCACGTTCTAGAGGAGACACGGCATAACGAAGGGCACGGTGACAGGCGACGCACAGACCCCAGGGAACGAGCCACCCTTACTTTATCTTTGCAAGTGGTTTAGGGGCAAACATGAATCCCACCGAGGGCAACAAACAGGGCCATTTGGAGAGCACGATGTTGCTCGTCCTATGCTGGACAGCCTATCTACAGAAACACATGGAGTGAGCAAGCCACGGACTTGGCCTTCTGCTAATTGCAGTTCCCTGGGTTTATCAGGAGGAACTCCCCCCTCAGGCCTGCCCCTGCCCCAGTGCTAATTCACAGGGCCGCGGGATGGGCATTCTGGTGAAGAGCATCCCGGTGAAGGGCATCCCGGAGGACTGGCTCAATAGCAGGGAGATGGCTTGGATCTGACAGTTAAAAGCCAGGCAGTGGCAGGGGACCCCGAGTGCTCTTGTCAGGAACGCAATGAAAGTCAGACGAGGCCTCCCCACATCATTTCTCTGACACTAATTGTGCTCTGCCTTGTCTCACCTAAGTCACTGCCCGTGGACAGAGTCCAACGCGTCCAGCAGCACGTATTTCGGCATGAGTTTGTGTGTGTGTGAGCGTGTGAGCCAACATCAGCCAACCTCTGCTTCCCAACCACCCTCCCTTGACCAGGTAAGGCGGGTGGGCCAGGCTCAGGACCGCCCTGCGGCTCTGCGACAGTCCCAGCCCCAGACACAGGCACGTTTGTACGGCTGGCAACACTCAAACTGGGCTCATGAGCAGATCCCCCACCATCTGGGGGATCCCAGACCCCAACCAAGTGAGCCTGCACAGAGCTGAAGTGCAGCCCTCAGTATCACACACACACACACACACACACGCACGCAAGGCTGAGCGGACTCGCTGCTGCCGGACAGGCAGGACCCCTTTGGAGCTGCCGGCAGGAATTCCTCCTCCTGGCCCACGTTCGTACCAAGAAGTTCTCATCACAGGGTTTCTCATCTGCCAGGCTAAAGGGTGGTGCTGGAGGAGCTGGAGGAGGCAAGGCAGAGCGGCGGGGCATGGTGTCAGACACGAAGCAGCTCCGACGGGGCGTTCCAGTGCTTGGGTTTCATTTACGAGGGATCAGAAGCGTTTTCTCCTTGTGTCGTCTTAAAATAATATTGTGCGTTTCCTCAAGCTGAATGTCTCTGCTTTTTCCTGCTTAAGATTCTTGCGGAACCACTTCCATCAGTTTCTGGCACAGGACTGTTGCGGAGACTACGGGGAAGAAAGCGAAGTACAGGTCAGAGATTGCACACAGACAGCCCAACCCGTACCTTGATCTCAGTTCATGATATTCTGCCCCAAAAGGGCTGACCCATTTGCCTCCCCACCATGGTTCTGACCACGATTAGTCCAAATACAACTTAAGACTTGAAAGCAAATGAGCCGCGAGCTGCTCTCTGCTCACGCCCAGAACTTAAACACGTAACGCTGGCAGCTTTGCCGCTGCAGCGGGGATGCTGTACTGCCCCGAGAGAGGCTCCGGTACTTCGTGACGCCAGTTTCTAATTGCATGGTGATACGGTAACTACGTTTGGATGCCAGAACTGCAAGCAGCCAAAACCGAGTCAGGCACAATAGCAAGAATGGGCATAGAAAATATAAGCCTACGCTTTTACTTCCAATTTTGGCCCAGGACAAA
This sequence comes from Chroicocephalus ridibundus, assembly GCF_963924245.1. NCBI lineage: Eukaryota > Metazoa > Chordata > Aves > Charadriiformes > Laridae > Chroicocephalus > Chroicocephalus ridibundus. Next base: position 93,043,913 of record NC_086287.1, read on the forward strand.
ACCAACTCAGCATACTGGACACCAGGCAGAGTCCACTGCCTTGCACGGAGCAGGTGAAGAGCAAAGGAAGCATTTCAGACGCAGGTTGGTACAGGAAAGGTGCTAAACTGAAGTAAGTTTATTTTTCCACCCGTTGGTTTTGGTGGTAGCAGCTTTCCGTTGCTTCGCTGTGTGTTTGGAGATCACAAGATGGTGTGGCCAGGTAAAGCTAACAGTAATTCTAACTACGCACAAAGTCAAACTAAGATCAGTTGGAGGTGATCAAATTATCTGCAATATATGAATATGCACCTGTGTTTAAAGTTCATATGTTTCTAACTGGGCATTTGCAGGATTATCATTCTGTGTTCCCAGAATATTTTCTATATTCTCCTTAGAAGCCTTTGGTGGCGGAAAACAATTAATATGGTAATTTGCCACCCAGGCGCTTCAAAAATGGCTTTTCCAGGAACTGAGCCTAATACTCGGAAAAAAAAGTGAGTGTGAGAGAGAGAGAGGAAAAAAAAAAAAAAGAATAACAAGAGCTGAGCACTGTTGAAAGCCTTTTTCTTCTTCATAAAAAGCATCCAGCTAAGGCTGGGCATTTCTTCTTGTCTGCTTTTCTAGGTCAGCCTGTTGTACGAGAGCTGGGAGGCAGATGGTAGAGTTTGGTTACTTGGACAACACGGATTGACTTTCTTGATTCAGTTGTTCGGGCAGAGGTTACCTGTGCCAAGCACAGCCTCTCCGTCCCTCCAGAACACACCGTGCCGTCGTGTCAGCCGTCCGAAAACCTTATGTGAGGGTACCTTAGAAATAAACCTCGTAAGAGACAATATCCAGGGGATTTTCCCTTCCCTCTTCTCTGCTGCCGCATTTTGATGCCAAGGAGAGCTTTGACTGGATCAGAAATGTTAGCGCTGGCTAAGCGATGGATTGGGACTAATTCCGAATTTTCAGCAGCCAAATTGAGGCCAACTGTGCTCAGACTGTAATGCTGTGACTTCTTTTCCCCTCCTACACCACTAAAAAGGGATTCTCTGCTGACAAAAGGCTTGACCCTGTGCTTTTACAGGAGGCAGAAGACAGGCAGCAACGTGCTCAGCGAATTATGCTCCACTGCGTAACAACAACCCGTTTGCCAAGATAAAAAAAAAAAACAAATTGTATTTGGCCCAAACTTTGCAATTATTGCAAGTCAGAGTGTGTTTTGGGTGCTCGGCAGATAAGGTAATCACCAGGTTAAAACTTGTTACCGTTAAGGAAGAACTGATCAGAGCCAAGACATTGGAAGGTTCCACTGGAGGAAGGAGAGCCAGTGCGACCAGCCGTAGCACGCTCCCCGGGAAGCTGCTGTTTTTAGAGCTGGTTATACTTACAGATGCCTTGGAGAACCCACTTGGGCTTGTTTTGCCACCAGACCCCGAAGAAGTAAACAGGGATCCCGCTGAAGATGATGGCAAAGCCAATCGCACATTCCTTTGGCGTCATCCAGAAGGAAACAGCAATGAGAAACAAGCAGGCCAGGATGAAGAAAATGGGCAGGCAGATGTTCACCTAAACAAGGACCCAAAGAACAGGTCAGAAGTTGTATCAGGCAACAGGGAACACCTTCCAGTGAATTTTGTCTAGCCATACAGCCCTGGGAGGGAAGGAATTCATATTCCACCGTGGACCCTATGTGGATAGTGCTCCTGTTTGTCCCAGAGCTCTGAACAAGGGGACCGTGACCTTGAACTGCCACAGGGAAGGTATCGAGCAACCCCTAACATGCACATTTAATACCAGCAAAACAAAGCAGGGAGACGTGGCTGGCCAAGACAGCGTAAACCTTTCTCAGCACCCATTTCTTTACCCCAATTCCACACTTGAATGATTCCTTATAAAAAACACCTGTACCGACAGCATCAAATGGACGACCGGGACGAGGGGACAGAGTGTATGCTCAGCAAGTTCGCTGATGATACCAAACTGGGTGGGGCGGCCGACACCCCAGAGGGCCGTGCTGCCATCCAGTGTGACCTAGACAGGCTGGGGAGCTGGGCGGAGAAGAACCTCATGAGGTTCAACAAGGACAAGTGTAGGGTCCTGCACCTGGGGAGGAAGAATGTCAGGCACCAGTATAGGTTAGGGGTGGACCTGCTGGAAAGCAGCTGTGAAGAAAAGGATCTGGGGGTCTTGGTAGACAGTAAATTATCCGTGAGCCAGCAATGTGCCCTTGTCGCCAAGGTGCCCAATGGAATTCTGGGCTGCACAGGGAAGAGTGTGGTCAGCAGGTCAAGGGAGGTCATTCTCCTGTTCTTCTACTCTGCACTGGTGAGGCCACAACTGGAATACTGTGTCCAGCTCTGGGCTCCCCAGTTCAAGAAAGACAGGGAACTGCTGGAGAGAGTCCAGCATAGGGCAACAAAGGTGATGGAGGGATTGGAGCATGTCCCTTATGAGGAAAGGCTGAGAGAGCTGGGACTCTTTAGCCTGGAGAAGAGAAGGCCGAGGGGAGACCTTATTAATATTGACAAGTATCTAAAGGGTGGGTTTAAGGAGGATGGAGCCAGACTCCTTTCAGTGGTTCCCAGTAACAGGACAAGGGGTAATGGGCACAAGCTGGAACATAGGAAGTTCCGAACAAATATGAGAAAAAACTTCTTTACAGCGAGGGTGACAGAGCCCTGGAACAGGCTGCCCAGGGAGGGTGTGGAGTCCCCTTCTCTGGAGACTTTCAAGACCCGCCTGGATGCAGCCCTGAGTGATGTGCTCTGGGCAATCCTGCTTTAGCAGGGGAGTGGGACTAGATGATCTCTAGAGGTCCCTTACAACTCCGGAAAAAAAAAAAATTCCGTAAAAAAAATTCCGTGAATTCAGCAGCAACCAGGGCACATGACGGAGCATCTCGCTGCCGTTTCTTGGGGGACTCGGCCACACTGCTCTGAGCAGCGCACCCGCTGAGAGCAGCCCAGCCTTTACAAGAAAAACCAAAAACCAGAGGAAATGCCCCGCAAAGAGTTACTTTGGGAGGGCACCGGTACAGGTCTGCGAGTTTGTTTCTGTCTGGCTGCCTGTTGCCTGGCAGAGACCTGAGTGTGCAGGGGGAGAGTGAGAAACATGCCTTTAAGGCAGGCAGACATGCTTGTGGCTGACATGATCTTGGCCTCCTCCCAGATGGGACACGGTACTGCCAAGCTGGCCAAGGACAAAGAGAACAAAGTTCTCCTCTCTGCAGGCGTGGGTTTGTCTGCTTTATTAAAAAACTATTTTAAGTGAATTCCACGATGGTACAGAGTGTTTCACTGAGAGCCACAGCCTGGGATTTGTCCTGGGGAACATGTTAGTCACCGAGAGCTTCCCACTGGGCTACCCCACCAGAACACCCCGCATCTCCGTCACCCAGAGCCTCCTTCACTCTGATGTCCCCACGGCCATGGCAGCTCTTTGTCCTCCCGCATTCGGCAGATTTCCCTGCAGCAGGGACACCCGCGTTAGCTACAACACACCGTTTCCCCCCGCAGGCTTGCGATCCCAGTCCCTCTTCACGCAGGACAAGCAGCCCTACTTGCTGAACCTTCCCTGGTGCTGAGAAGGGACTCAGGGAGGACCCACCACGCGATCGCCGCACTGTTCTCACCTTGATGGGCCTTTCTAGCTCTGGCTTCTTGTAACGCAGCCACATCATGCCGATGATGGCCAGAGCCACACACAGCCAGTTGAAGAAGCTGAAGAAGTTGATGACTGAGAAAATGTTGTTGGAGAAGGCATAGAGCAGGGTCATGACGCACTGCATCCGGAAAAAAAAAAAAAGCCATTCGCAAAGACAGTAGGCAAACCCACGTATGTTACAACACTAAATACAGGTATTTTAGAAGAACTATCTGCCAGGACAAGAATCGCGTTGATTATTTTTTACATAGTTAAGCTATTTTCAATCGGTGCCCGGAACAATTTCAAAACAGAAGGAGTGGAATATGAGGATATGATGAGAAGGAGATGGGTCTATCCTCTCCTGTAGGCGTGTGCAGGAATGGCTGTGTCTGGAGGTGGTGCCCAAGTAGCCCCTCTCCAACCACACCGATGGGATCCTACCCCCAACCCATTTCTCAATACCAGATCATCACCACAGAGCCAGGTGCTTACCGTAAAGACAAGGGAGGGCACGGGAGTGAGAAGCCTGGGGTGAATCATAGACAGGATTGAAGGCAAGTGTCCTTCTCGGGATCCCACGAAGAACAGCCTGAGGTGGGGGAGACAGAGCAGTTACCACCTTCAGCCCCACCTTCAGCTGGGGTTTGTCTTCAGCAGAAAACAAGCGGGGACAGCCCAAGCCCAGCCTAGACAGTGCTGAGGCAGCAAGACTGAAACGTCCAGGCTCCACGCAGGTTTTCCACCTTCGTGGCGCCCCGCAGAACGCCAGCAGTGCCCTCTTGCTAGTCACTGGTTCAGGAGTGGGGCCCTCCAGGATCAGACCCCAGCACAGGGTGTTCTGCACATACACCGTTAAAAGTCCCTGTCTTAGAAGGAAGGCTGGAGATGGACAAAGAACGCAAGAAAAGATGTATTTTGCCCTCCTTTCCAGCGAGAGCAATTACGCAACTTTCCTAAGACAAATCGGGCGGTGTGTGTCAGAGCTGGAACCTCCACCGTCCCCATCCTGCCTTGTCCTCTCTCCCCTTTCTGGAGCGATTCTCAGCCCTGAAGTTTCATAGGTTTCTGCTTTTCATTAAAGCCACTTTCTCAGGCAACATCACTGAGCCCCAAGCCTGTGTTTGTTTATGTTCTAATAACTTCAACAGGACTTTGCCTGAGGAATAGAAGACTAAGACCACTGAAAGGGTTTTTCCTTTAAACTGGATATGGTTTTAAAGTCTCAAATTTTTTTTTTTGGGCCTTCCCCACGTGGTCTCCAGGCCCTTTAGACTTCGTGTCTAACCACAGCTGCTCTTTGAAGGACAATTCCCAACGAAGACACATTAAGCATGGCTTATAAACAAAAACCACAAAATTGAGCAAGAAGCCTACCGGGAAGAAGTGAAGAGAGATCCATTAACGGATCCAAAGCACGACAAGCCAACAAAGACGGGTATGATCCAGGACATGACGCCAAGGTGATAGTTCCCAAAATCCTAAACAGGGGGCAACAAGACAAGACAGTTCACACCCAGAATGCCCAAAAGGACTCCCAGCTGCCTACAAAGATTTAGTATTTGTAGCAATCTGAATAAATGACGTGGCTTAGTGCTGAAGGTGTTGCGGAGTTTTCCATATTGCCACGTGCTGCTCCTCCGTCCTGAAAAATCATATTGTGGAATGACAAACAAACAAACAAAAAAAAATCAGCAGAAAGCCCTTCCCTCAAGAGTCAGGACACAGCATTTATCAGAAAAGCTACCCAGAAGTTCAAGACCAAACGGAAACCGCGAGGAGATTCAGAGAGGCAGCTGTTGCCAGCTGCTGGGTAAGGACCTGGGACACAGCCCCGGGGGATGCAGTGACCTGGAGCTGTAGTTTTATATCACAAACTGACCCCGCGCTGCTTCACTGCGAAGGCACACAACTAGGGCAACCCAACCAAGCCTGGCATCTCCAGTAGCTCAGCACCGGGTATGTGCAGCCTGGAGCGGGGCTGGGGACTAACCCAAAGGACGGAGAGCTGCCACCCGAATGGCCCAGACCAGCTCATCCTGGACCGGGAGATGCCCCTTCAGGCACCGAACAATCCTGGTCACGCTCAGTTTGTGAGATCATACCACGCTGCTCACTTCGGAAGCAATCAGGATTCTGACCCCAATGGCATTTTAATTAATAGAAGTATTATTTTTTCTGTCTTAATTAAAACAAGGAAGATACAGAGAGAGAACAATCTAGTTCAGTATTGACTGAATGACCTTTTCCCATAAATACCACGCTCTGGTAACTGATGATAAGTCATGAGGCCAGCAGCAACCTTGCATATTTACGAATTAAGAGCAGCGTTAACTGTCTGCCCACCCTTACTATTGTCCGTGATTAATCCCACTTGGTATCACACTGTTCTTCCCTGCTCCCGTCACAGTTGCTCTTTATCTCCTGTCAAACACCACTTTTTTTGTAAGCAGCCACGATCAGCATGGAACAAACTAGGAGACTGTATGCGGAGATCGTTAAGTCTGATTTAACCAGCCCTGGACAACAGATGAGTCACATCAAAAATGCACCTATCTTACCACAGCCACGGCTTCGGACGTCAGCATCTGCTCCGTCGACAGCGTCGTGAAGTAAGCCAAGTTTGTCAGCACATAAACCAAAGTGACTACAGGTAGCGAGATGATGATAGCCAGAGGCAGGTTTCTAGGAAGAAAGCATAGATTGCAATGGAGCGCTGCAGTTCAGAGAAGAGAGCTGTTGATGCCAGGGATCGGTGGCTCGTGCTGCAGCCCCTCCTGCGCTCGCTTAAAGTTGGCTCAAGCCGTTCTGCTCTTTTTTGGCTCTTCCGCGCGTCCAGTTTCCCAGCCACGGGCTGCCCCCCTAGGAGAGGAGAGGATGCCCGCACAGGACCAGCCTGGAGGCTGACAGATGTAGAAGGAAGGATTATGGCTGAAGGGACTTTTTGCATGGAGAGACTCTGTCTGTCTGGGCAAGCAGTAATTTAAGATCACCGCAAAGGCAATTAATTAAAAATAACCCCCCGTGTCTCTTGCTAGCCAGCAGCACTACCGCATGCGTTCTCTTCGGGGCAAAGGAGAAGCGTTTGTGCCGGTGGGTTTCTTGTGGGAGACGGAAAGATCGGGGATTTAGTGGGCAGGTTTTAGGCTCTAACTCTGTGCAGCTGGCTGGACTGCTGACACTCAAAGAAAACAAGTTCAGACACAGTCTGAGTGGGTCTGTAAAGATGAGGCTGCGTTGGTACGAATTTGCCTTTCCAAATAGTCTAACTTCATTTGCGAACGGAAACTGAAAAAGGAAACCCTGCTTGATGCCACGTATAATTGGTCTGGTGGAGCTCAAAGCCACAGGAGGAGAGAGTCAAATACCATGACTGCATTCAGAGGACAAGAAAATAATTGCAAACTGCAGAAACCTTCTTATAACTCTGTTTGTCAAGGAAGGGGCGTACCAAATCTGATGCTTCCCAGCAGGCGCTAATCACTGCCAGGGTCAGCCAGGAATGAGTTCTTGCACAAGTGACCCTGAAGCTCATATTGATGGTGCCTCACAGGCACCTTCCCTATGAGAAAAATGACTTCTCGGTGATGTCCTGCTTTGGTGTGGCCCCCCCGATCTCACCAGGTCCCCTGCATAACCCCGAAAGGCACCGGCAGCACAGAAAGCAGCTATTGCTCAAGAGAACAGGAAGACCACGTGACAAACATATGTACGAACAAACACTCCCGTGGAAGTTCATACAGGACAGCAATAAGCCATGAGTGCTTCTTCCTCGCCCATAATTCAGAGAGGTGTCCTGCCAAGGAAGCCAGACTTTGCGACAACACCGATAACATAGTACAGGAAAGCAGTGTAAGCAACAGCCCTTCTCATACAGAGGTTATTATTCCCCTTCCTCTATTCCAGGGAGGAACAATGCTATTAATTTAGCTTGTTTTCTATTTCCCAAGAAAAATTCCTTGGCTTCTGGGCTGATTAACAGCCCCTTTCACACACACGAGGAAGGGGCTTCCCAAGAACATTAGCTTTTCCTCCTGGGGAAGTCATCACAGGACACCCACCTACCTGTAGGGATTTATCATCTCTTCTGTAACAAAATTCAAGTAATTCCTGTAATTTAAAAAGAACGGTGGTTAATTCTGGTTAGTCCATGGAAGAAATGAAGCCCTTCATCTTACTCATCTGCAAGGGAATTTCAGGAGGGGCAGAGAGCCTGACGCCACGATAAAACTTATGAAGGCTGTTGCCTAGTCCAAAACCTTCCAAGTGCAAGCCCCGGCTGATGCCAGTGGATCTAGCACACCATACTGCCGGCTTCCTTGCCGGAGGAGGGGTGATCGCAGGGTGAAGAGCTGGACCCACGAGGCACAGGGCCACCCTCCAAGCGATAAGGATGGCTGCATCTGGCCTGTTTTCACAGCAAATTGAGCAGGCTCCTTGTGCTTGCAAGTGCTCAAGGGGAGTGATAAAGAAGCCCTCCAGGAGCCCCAGTCTGGTGCTCGAAGTAATCTGTTGGCACGTGGCACACCTCTCTTCCGCTACCCAAATCCACCGTGCCCCTTTCTCTTAACACCCCCTAGGAGCTGCACCGAGCATCACGGCGCATCATCACCCGTCATCTGCTGCCTCTTCTAAATCCCACGATCCCCTCCGCTTCTTTGTGCTTAAGTCCTGGCTGGAAGTGGGGTGTGAAGTATGGCTATTAACATTACTAGGCAAACCCAAAGCATCCGCCTCCTCGCCCTGGTCGCAAGAAAGATGGGAAGCCCTGGACCACGCTCTTCCTGCAAACACAACCTGGGGACAAAAGGAATGCACTACAGTATTTAGCACTGAAAAAAAGGAGAGGGGGGCTGCGTCTTACCATCCTCCATAGGCAAAGAGACCGCTGTACAAAGCTAACACGATGTTCCCCACGCCTACTTTTGTGCCTTCGAAGGAGTGCTCAGGCGTCAGGTTTGTCACGTCACCTGCAGAAAACAAAAACAAAAAAGGATCGATGCAGAGGGACTGTGAACCCCAAGCGCCTTTGGTGGGTGTTGAAACAGAAACCTGGAGGCAAAAGCGGCTCTTGGGATACTTAATTACCACGCTGATGATGCATTTCAGGTTATGCTAGAGAACACGTGCACTTATTTCTATTGGGCTGATTCCTCCGGTTTTACAGCGCTCAATTCACAGGGAGTAACACACCAAACGATCAGCCCCAAATATACTTGTCTCAATCAACCGGCCATTATTACCGAGTCCTCAAAACTTTCTCACACTGCAACGTGCTATCGGCGAGGTAATCTCTCAGATATCTTCTCCCCGCGAAGAAAACATTCTGGGGACCTTCCTGCTGGAAGATGCTATGCAAACAGATATTGTCACATTGTCCTCTCAACTGAGAGCTGCTTTCATTCGATAAAAACCCCAGGATTTCCTCCGCTTCCACCAGCCACCCAATAAAGCAGAAACCCAGGATTTCCTCTCGTCCCACCAGCCACCTGATAAAGCAGAGGGTCATGGCAATCCCTTTGATTGTGGGAAGTCAGGTTCTTTGGGCTTGAATATCAGAAGTGAGCTTCTTTAGGACATGAATATCAAAAGTTCCTGTTATGTATCTGCTTTTGAAATAATAAGCCATAAATAGACAACTCGATTGTACCTTTGGTAAGAACTCTCCTGGAGCAGTCAAGGGTTTATTTATTTTGCTTTAAAATGCTCTGCAGTTGTTTTGTTCCCTGCCTTTTGATGTGGAGCCCGGGTGCAGGCCTGGGACGGCGAAGCCACGCTCCCCTCCCCAGCGCTCCCCTTGGTGAGGACAGAAGCGGGGAGCGAGGGAGGATTCGGCAGGGCACATTTGCATCCCGGGCGCCCCGTCGAAGCCCATGTGATTCCTCTTAGGGCATAGATCTTTACTAATCGCCCAGGAGACGGCATCACATGGCAGTCAGCAGGGCCTGGAGCTTAACCCTTCATCTCTTAGCACAAGGTACCCAGGTCGTGCATGCAGGGAAAGCAGAGGGATGCTAACATTCCAGGCATTTTTCCTCTGGGTGGCCTCTCTTCCCATCGCACGCTGGAAACTTTCACTCCCCTATGCCACCAAAAGCCACTTTTGCAGAGGCTGGGTAACAAATACGGATGAAAGGACCTTTCAGTGCCTCGCTCCCTCTTTCTCGAGGTGGGAAATGGGGACTTTTCCCAGCGGCACTATTGGTCTGACGGTGCGCCTTTCATTTATCGGGCTCTGCAAGGGACTGCTCCGAATCTGTGACAGTGACACAGAGCTCTGTGCACGTGGGAAAGCTACGCCTTGTCTTGCCCCCTCTCTACCTGACCCTCCAGCTCTATCCCCAACCTTTCCATCCCCATTGCTCCCTCCGCCTCCTTTCTCCCCCCTGCTCCTGCTGAGTCCTAACCAGGGAAAAAAAGACATTCCCTAGCACAACGTGCAAAGTGCTCTCTGCTCACAAAGCTACCAAGGAAAGTAGCGTCCCTCTGCCCTCCCAGCCGGTTCCTATCCCATTTGCGAGGGGATGCTGTGGGTGTGAGCTACCGAAGAGCCAGGACCGCAGCAGCACCTCATGCACCGGGCACTCAGGTCCGGGAAACCCAGAGCAGTTATGTCCAGCAGGTTTGCAAGGCTCTACTTGTCCTGATCCCACTGCAGATTCCAGTTCTCCACGGGTGTCACCTCGTCCCTGTCTCCCAGCACCTGCTTGCACCAGGAAGGTCTCTTCTGAATCTACCTTGGGACACGCTGGTTGCGTTTAATGCCCCTTCAGCCAGTGAATCTCCTTAGCAAAATGCAGCAATCGTTTTTAAAAAGTGAGGTTAGAACATGTACATCAGAGTGTAACAGGAAAGCAAGGGAACGCAAAGAGACTGATATGAAGTTTAACCTTAATTCCTGGTTGATAGGTTCAGTCATATAGTCTTAATTTAGCATTAATGCCCTGGCCTGGCTGTGAATAAAAAGGCTGAGCAGGAGGTGGGTGTGCACAGTATCACATTCTGCTGGATCCCTCAGGCTCAGCTTTCCTGAGTTTATTTTCTGCCCCCCCGAATAATTACCATTCTAGTTCTTTCCAGGCCTTTTGTTATGGGAATAAGATACACTTTTTGTTAACAGTGACTGTAATTAGCTACTGGAACAGCACACGGATGGGCTAGGAGACCAGGAGAGCTCTCCAGGGGTTTCAAACATCCGTTGGGAGATCTCTTCTCAAAGGTCTGCTCAAGCTCTGCCAGTAGCTCCGCTCCCACCCAGCCCAAGGGACCACCACCTTTACCAGGTCAGGAGGGTGCTCAGATCTGGGAGGACCCAGGGGCACAAGCAGTATCGCGCTGTGGGCTCACACCTCCACTTCTTATCCACAACTGGACACCAGCTTCCACCGAAAGCCTCTTTCTGTCTGTCACAGGGAAAAAGCCCTCAGGCCAAATGTTCATTTTTCTGAAGGCGTCTGCAGGTTTCGCTCTCTGCCATCCCAAACCTCACAGAGAAACCGCGTGCTGGTGCTGCCAAGGAATTGCTGAGCTGCTGCCCTTGCCCAGCTGGCCAGGAGGGGAGGAGAGCATCAGTGGTCCCCAGACCGAAACCACATGCCTGGATTCAGGATGCACCACCCGCTTGGGAACCGCGGGCATCTTCAGCCTCTGGGCAAGGCAGGGTCCGAGCCCAATTGTTGCGTGAAAAGGGGCCAAGCGGTTTTGGCAGAAGATAAACCCCCTGGCATTCTAACACTCCTCGCCGAGGTGGGAGGCCAGGTGCAGCTGGATTTAAGTTCTGAGTGATGCCCAATTCAGCACTATCAGTCCAATCGCCTTTAATATGTATTAAACTATCACGATTTGGATACACTAATAGTGGGCTGCACCTTCAGTCTAGTCGTGCTCCTGAACTAGCACGGCCTCTCTTGAGTCTTTGGTTGCGTTCAGTGAGAAACTGAAATGGCTATCTACTTAAAACAGTGCAATTTATTTAAACAACGGATATACAGGTTCTTAGGATTGCCGGTGATAAATACACTGTCTGCAAAGCACGTGCAAATAAAGATATTTTTAAGTATAAGAAACACGCAACAAAATTATAACTGATACAGCCTGGCTATAAATGTAGGGTAGAGATTCTCTAGAGAAATTTCTAAGTCCCTGAGAAAGCGCTCGGTATAATCGCAGTCTTACCCAAAGGCGTCCCTATGGGGGGGAAGAAAGGCTCAGCCCATCGACTGATCCCGGAAATCAGCGATGGAATTCTTCTTCCCCGGCATCCCCTCTCTCTTGGGCTATTTTTTATACTACTTTTTATCTTCAAAGTGGAGTTTGAGTGACTTTAGTCATACGTACTTTTATCATGATTAATGTACTCAAGGAGGAGTGTTCGCACCTCGGGGGCGGATGGTCTCCGGGATGGAGGTGTGTTTTGGTACATTGTAGTGAGCAAAGTTCGCACCAAGGACAGCATTTCACCAACATTGGACGAAACGTTGGCTCGGGTAGTGTGTAGGCCGCTTATCAGTTCCGTAGTACCGTCTCGTCCCCATATCTGCTATTCAGCTGATGGCCCCTTTTCACCCAACACCAACTCGGTGGCCTGCCGGGCCGTAGAGACACGTTGGCTGTGTGTCAGGAGGACCGCCTGCCCTCCAGGACACACCAGCCAAGAGGAGGGAAAGGCAGCAGGGGAGCGGCACTGAAGCAAGGAAAGGAAGACAAAGCCTGGCATTTCTTTACTCTGTGGGTGGGCGGGGGTGATGGTCGGAGTGATGGATGGGTGGGACACGACTAATTACTCACAAGCCTCTTCCTTGCACCCGCCGCGGCACGCACATAACCCACCTCTTTGAAGCACCAAAACGCAGCTACCGGCCAAGGAGTGGCAAGTCGGCGTGGAGGCAGCCAGGAGAGGAGACCAGGTAGGGAGAATAGGGCTTTTTGCTCCTCCTCAACACTCGAAGGAGCTGACACCCCGCTGCACTCTCCCTGCCTCACCCAGCAAGAGTTGTACCTCTCCAAAAGCTTGCGGTGAGTTTCTGAACTGCACGTCTCTATGCTCCCATCGTAAAACGGATTTCGCAACATGTCAGAATGCAATTAAATACCCAGAGGAGCTGAGATCCAGCTCTTCCCCACTCCAAGGGGACAAGCTCGTATTCTCAGGTGTCTGCCTGACGCACCTTTGCCACAATGTTTGCTTCTTTCACGCTTTATCGCTTCCTGGTTGCAGGAGAGGAGCCCAGGCTCCTTAACAAACGTGCCCCAAAGACCGTACCCCAGCGGAGCAATGTCCTCTCCCACCGTCACCACAACAAGGCTCTGTCCCACCCCACCGACCAGCAGATCACCAGAAAGATAATTTGTGTCCACCAGCAATGCCTTTACAGACATAACGGGCACCACACTATATGTCTTGCGGCCGAAAAAGCCAAGCTCCAGCAGCGATGCTGGAAAGGCATCCCAGATGTCCTCCCACATGGGCCAAGCTGTAAAATACAGTGGGTGAGCTCTGACTGTACCCGCAAATCCTCGGAACAGAAATCCATCGCACAAAGATACCTCCTCTGGTGCAGAGGCCCCAGAGGTGCCCCGGAGGCTGAGAAAGCATCCGAGTACCACCACGTGCCTGCCTTGTTCTTACACGTACCCACTGGTGCTTGCTATTGGCCCCAGCGGGAGACTGGGGACACCGGGTAGATGGCCCGGCACCCTCACTCTTGCCTCCTTCCTCTAATACAAAGGCTCACAAGGACCTGCTGTTCAAAAGGGAGGTATGAACCTATGAACCTCAGTTCCAGACACTCTCCATCTCTCAATCCTGAAGCGCGCAGTTCAAGCCTCCGGACGCCGGAGCTTTGAATCGCAGACCTTGGATCAAATGAAGGGTTACACACCTGCAGGTGAGGCTGCCAAGCGTGGCCTCCGCTGCTCCCACGGAGCGAGAGGTCCGTTAGCAAGAGCATCCCAGGCAAAAGCGTGCTCTGCCCGCTCTCCCGGCTGCCCGTCCTCCCCAGCCCACGCAGCCCCGGCTGCTCTCTAGGCAATGCCCTGCCCGTGCCCGGCACCCCGGCGGTCTGAAACCTGGTTTGAACTGGCTGTTCAACTGCACTCTGCTCTACAATTAACCAAATTAAGGTAACAAGCTCTGACATAAACCCCATTTGCTGATCTTGCCAGCTGCCAAGACTCTGGTAATTGCGCGGCGATGGGTCACCTGGGGCCTTTCTGCGGGAGGGACCTATTTCGGGTCCATGCGCTGCATGTTCAGACCCTTTCTTTGAAAATGTTCATTTGCTCCCCAGTCATGTCCGTTCCGGTTTTAATAGCACAGCAAATCTTCTCTTGCAGAAAGCATTTAATGATAATGAAATATTTTTAACTTGCCTAAACAGCGAGGAGAGGGAACACGGCCATCTAGAGAGCTCAGCGAGAGAAGGGGGGTGCTCTCAGTGCGTCTCGCTCATGGAGGAAGCCAAGCCAGGGAGAAATACGTTGTATATATGAAAAACCCCAGAGGATCCACTCGGCTGTTGAGCCGTTTCCTGAGAAAAGCAGCAATAATTCAATCGACTGAGTCAGAAAAACAAGACGGCAAGAAACACACAGGGGCCAGGGCTAGGAGAGCATCTCTTTGGCAGCTTATGGATCCCCACGAAACGCACGCTCGATAGCCACATGAGGTGTTTGCTCCTCTCTGATCGCTGCCGCTCTGCAGACAGCTTTGCGTTAAGCAGTTTTGAACAGTAGCTGTCAAACTTGGGTCCCATAGCAGATGAGTTTATGGGTCTGAAAGACACCACCAGAAACCTTGGACCAGCAGAGAGGGCATCCATGGAGGAGCCAGAGCTCCTGAGTTCGTCCTCGGTTCTCACCACCAGCTGTGGCCAGGCTCTGACACCTCCCCTCATTTCAACAACTTTCCTCTGTTTTATGGAAAAGTTCCTCTCTCCCCCCAGTGCTGGGAACCTTTGGCAATATTATTTCTCCCCCCAGGGTGAAGCCGAGGGGTCTGGGCTCCTGGATTCACTCCACCCCACACACTACTCAAGCTTCCCAACTCCTCCTTTTGCAATGGTCCACCAGGACGCTACTCGGGCCAGAGTGCGTTTCGTTACCTTTCCCACCTCCTCTGCATCCTGCAGATATCGCCAAAAAAAAAACAACAAAAAAACTTTTCACCCTCCTCTTAAGCAAACACCTCCCGATTTTTGCAACCTTCATGTCTGCCGGCATGGTGTTAGCTGATGAGAAATAAAGAAGCCGACCCAGCAGCAGCGGCACGAGCCCTGGAGTGATGCACGGCACACAAAACGCCGTGCCTCCTCCGGGAGCTGGAAAGCACCGAGGCAGCACAGAGACCCTGGATGAACAGGGTCCCTTTGATCCTTCGGACAGCGTGGAAAACCGTCTCCTAAATGCGCCCATGTCAGGGCAGATTAACAGCAAGGTGCAAACCGTAAACAAACCACCCAGTGGGTTTCCAGCCACTTCCATAAGCTTGGTTTTTTCCCTTTTCATATCTGCACAACAGGTTCAGTCCGCATCCATAGAAACGTGTGATCGAGAATGACAAACAAGAATGTGCCACCTGACCAGGCTCTGGAGGGGCTAACCAGAGCCAACCAGCTTGACGTACGTGCAGGAGAGCCAAGAAAGAACATTTGGGGAGGGCAGATCCTCCTGCCCGTCACCATCGCCTCTAGCACCACAGGCAAGGCCATTCATTTCAGCCCACCAGCTGAAGGCCGTGGGAAAGGATCGATATAAGATGCAAGCAATGGCACGCGTGTGGACACACACAGAGAGCTATCGACTGCTCTGATACACCTTAGGCACGAGCAACTGCTGCTGCTGCAACCAAAGACTTTAGAGAGACAGACAGAGGCGACCCAGACAGAAATGCAAAGAAGCAAATACCAAAGTATTAGCTGCTCTCTAGTTAAATACGTCTGCATCGCTGGCATAGCTGCACTTGGAAAAATGAGATGCCAACAGAGGCTTTCATGTCAGCTGCCTTAAAACCCACTCAGCCCACAGCAGTGTGAGCAGGGTCCCCTGTGGCAAGTCCGAGATGTGCTCCTCAGCCTCCAACGCCAGGCGCCTGCCTTGAGCCAGCCTGGCATTTGGAGGTTTAATTCAGGATACCAAAAATGAGCTACATTTTGGTAGCTACACGCTACAATCCGCAAATCCTTGGATAAAGCAGGTTTTCAAGATGTCAAGGCACATTTCCACCCTGAACAGTTAATGCAGCTACGAGCCTCCATACGCAACGTTAAACAAACAACAGCTCACATCATCATTACAGGCCAAACTTCCAGCCTGTGCATACAGAGCTGCCCAAAAACTCACAGTCATCATAACAAGAGGCACAGGTCACTGACTGCCTGCTTCTCTATTTCGGTTTTGGTTTTTTGTGTGGGTTTTTTTTGGTGGTGGTTGTTGCTGTAATTAAATGCATTTTATTTACTTTTGGACAGGCAACTTTGCACTTGTAAAATGCAGAAGTCCTACCACGCTGAACTCTATCCTTGAATCTGTAATTGCCAAAAGTCTTCTGGGCAGAGAGGGCAGGAAAAAAAAAATTGTCTGAGCAGAAATGAACCACTGCTGACTCCAAACCAGAGCAGGCAAGCTGCGCAGCACGCTAACCTGCCGTGCCCACCAGGCTCCACCATTTGCATTCACCTTTGGCAGGAGAAGAAATCAAAGATTAGAGGGTGAGAGGCCCATAAAACATAATTGTGTTGTATCAACTCTCCAGCGTTAAGATGCCTGATTAATCTCCAACATGTGGTTGATATGATTTAGAGGTGCAGGATGCTGGCAGCTTTCCCAGCTTCCTTGTTCGTGCTCTCCGTCGGTACAGTCTTCCACTCTCCATGTGCTCCGCCAGCAAGAGGGTGAGTAAGGGAAGCACAATAGCTTTCCTTCAAAGCTTACGGCTGGAAAATCATGTTATAGTGGCATTTCTGAATGCCAGTGTAACAAGAAACAGCACGGGCAGCTGCAGGGCATGCTTTTCTTGCAATCTTTTGTGCACAAGCCTCAGCCCCAACTTGCAGGGACACACTGAAAAGCTTGAAGGACGTTTATTATCCATAGGCTTTGCCTCCTGCCTGCCAAAGAGGGATCTACCGTGCAAGTTAGTCATGGGCTGGGAGGGTGAACGCCCATCTGGTTTGGCTTTGGGCTCCAAACTCATCTCAGGCACCAACAGCTCCACCATCAGTAGATTCTCGTGTCCCAGGTCGTGTCCTTCAGCCAGTCCCTTGGGTGAGCCCCAGTGCAATGGCCACCCTGCTGCGTATGACGACCCATGGTGTGCACAAAGACATTGCTGCAGCCACCCTCGGTCAGCAGCTCACAGCTGATGTGGCAGGAAATAAAAATAAATAAATACATAAAAAAGAAATCAATTGAAAACAAACTCCTAAACATCGAGCTGCTAATCAAGTCCACTCTCAGGTTCACCCTATGGACACAAGAGGTTACGAGACCAGGTCAAAGGAAAATTGGTGGCAGATTTCTTTAGCTATGGCAAGCGCTTATCCACCTCTGGATGGCCAAGCGTGATCAAGTGTAGGTACAACCCCAAGGTAATTCAGACAACGGCCACTCTTGTTTTCTCTTAGTATCCATGTGCCATTGTGCTCTGAGACCTGAGGGAGCCTGAGACTGTAATCACCAGCCGGAAAATTAATTTTTCCTGCCCTGTCAGGACCACCCCTCCGGAGCAGCCCTGCCCTCCCCAGGCTAACAACTGCATCCGCTCCTCTGCTGCCTGCGCAGCTCATCCCGGCTCTCACTCCACATCTGGCTCAAGGGGCTTTTTGGGACACTCAACTCATGCTGCCACTGGCAGCAGAGGAGAAAGTCTGGGAGGAAAGGAAGAGCGAGTAAACTTTCCCGCCCTCAGGTCTTTCTTAATCACAAGATTTTTCAGAAAACAAGGCAAAGAAAAAAGTTCTGTCAGGGAACTCGCGAAATAACCCTCCCAGAGACCAAACGGTAGTTTTGTAGCAAAAGACGAAGGGATTCGATAACTGAAAGTAGTACCCAGATGTGCACACACACCCACGCCGCCAAGGGGTTGCCTCGCACCTGGAGTATTTAGGTAGTATTTTTAGGAGGCTTCACAGACATGCTAAGCACACGTTTACAACCGAAGGTTTCAATCTTCACTTTCAGAAACCCTCCCGTGTGGGGTTCAGAATTTGCCAGCCACAACACCACCTCTAAATACCTTTTTACAAAGAGCAAATGATATTGGGGTGGGGGGTGCCAGCACTGGCTGATACTGTAGGCATCTATTTAAAGAAAAAAAAAAACCCAAACAAGATTAAAACCAAAACTCTCTGCCTAATCTAAGTTCTCCGTGGCAAATGTCTGGAGTTAAACCTGCTTATTTTGTCCTTAATTCACCCCGTGCTTGTTCAGCAGATGTAACTCTGCTGGTCTCTGACAAGCCCAACGAAGGGATTTAGAATAATGCTGCTGCCATCAAACACGCACTCGAGGCACCGCAGATGAGAAATTAAAGATTAGAAATCAGGCATTAAGAGGGGGGAAAGGGACAATAAGTTCAATAAAAATAATTCAATAAAACGAGCGTTAAATTCTATTTCCCTAAGTCCCAAGTGCCCAATTTAATGTTATTTTTTTAAGCAGAAGCGCTGGCGCGGAGCGGCAGGGAGGGCTGGAGCCCGGCGCGGCAGCACCCCCCGAACGCCCAGCAGCCAGGAACGGCACCTCGCTGCTCGAGCCGCCCACGGGCAGATAAACGTTTAGAGCAACCCTAGGACATCAGCAACAGAAAAGAATATATCTGAAACATGTCTGTAATATATTATTTTTTTTATTAGTTTTTTGACATCAAAACCCTTCCTGAATTTCCTCGCATGTAAAAAGCAAGAGTGAGTCCTTAAAGATCTGCACGTTTTGTTTTTTTTTTCACCACTTCACGCCCAGGTTATTTTTAAAGGCAGTGTGAGGTGCCGGGTGGCCGGGTACGAAGGGCACAGCTACAGACCTCCGTGTCACACCCCGTGCAGAAAACACCCCTCAAACCCACCCAGCCACTGTCCAAACCCGCACGCTCTAGCCCCAGGCATCCCGCTCACCAGGTCAAGAACACGGCCAAAAAATACCCATTTTCGGCTGGACAGAGGGCGTTTTGTGAGAGCTGGTAAAACAGCAGAACCAAAGTTAAACCTAGATTTTATAAGAGTGGAGTGAAAAAATCCTGATCCTGTCTACGCTGTAAGTTATTTACACTACTTAAGTCCTACAGACTGGTGGGCTGTGCTGTTGAGGGTCCATATATAAGGTTTTACACGGTAATATACTAAGTCCAGGGCACTGAGCTTTTAAAGCAACACAACTCTAGCCCCACACAAAGGCTTTTGAAAGTGTAACTTTTGTACGAGTGAAATAATTGCACCCCAAGCGGGTCAGCTAGACTCAGACAACTTTCAAGCAGCTGAAGGGCTGTCTAAGTAGGAAACCAGCTTCTACCCTCCCTTTGAAGTTTCATGAAAGAAGTGATGTAAAGCAGCTGTCCGCAGAAAGATCACAAGGAAACGCTACTTTCTGTGCGGTAATATTGCCACATATTTCTTTGTCTCGAGACGTTACTGCTTTTCTGAAAATAATGGAAACGCCCAATGAAAGGATAAAAAGAAAAAAAGCCAAATGCTGAAGGCAGGAGGTCAATAGAGAAAGCCATATTTCTGTGAAGTCTCAGAAGTTCCCCCATTTGAGCAAGAAACTGTGGTATTGCTCCTCTTCTCTGTTTATGGATACTGTAAACATAAACCAGCGACGGGACAGTAACCGTTAAAGCAAGTTAATCAGCACTGCTCAGGCACTATCCCGAGCGCCGTGGAACACACAATCCCTTCACCGCTGAAACTGCAGCCCCAGACAAATCAACTTGGCGTGTATTTCACCCCAATAAAGACTCAATGTACTGAGCTGGTGGTGGTACGAGTCCTCTTTGTCCAGAGAGCACTGGAACTGGTATAAAAGAAAACAAGGGCGCAGAGAGGAGCCCTAAAGGCACGGGACTGTGGTTACGTATGGGATGCGGGATCACCCGCCTACTCAGAGGTTAAACAGGCTTTTGGAAAAAAGTTACCCATTCAAAAGCGTCAGTCAGCACTTTAAAAGACTGGGTCTGTAGTATTTCGCCTGGATAAGATCCAGCAATGCTGTACTGTCCTACTAACACACGGCGCAGCCCCAGAGAGCACCGACACGGCGGCTTCCACGTGTACCAGGTTTATTCCCCTGCTCCATGGCAGGTTTGACTCACTCAACCCCTTCCAGAGAGGCATTTATTAAACTGTTCTTGTGAATCTCCAGTGAGACAGCCTTCCTAGACAACCTACTTGGGCTCTGCCTTACAGTTAAAAGTGTTTTTCTGATGGCTAATTTAAACTTCCCTTGTCTCACAGCCTGCACCCATCATTTCTTGTCCCAATGAAGACAGAGAAGAGTGCAGTGCTTCCCCACTTTCAGTGTGCTTTGAGGGATACTATTATGCTTTCCTTGAAGAAAAAAAGAAGAAAAAAAAGACAGTTTCTTGATGTATCCCTGCTACATAAAAGCACCAAGTTACCTGGCATGATTTAAGGAAAAGCTGAGAAATTTGCAACATGTATGTGGAAGCTAAGCAAGGGCATACGAAAGGAGCTTGCACATTCTTAAGGACTTACCAGAAAGCTTGCAACTTCCATAAGGAGATTAAGAAAATCCATGTTAGACCACAGGCAGAATCCCAGGCGGTACGTTGTAAAAGAGGAACTCAGACAAGCAGTAGTGTGACACTTAGGACAAGGCGTAAACATGGGCTTTGTGAGGAGCATCCTCTGTAGAACCCAGGGTTCCCACTCGGAACCAGCTTGCTTTACGCTGAGTGTTCTGAGCGCCGGCAGGGAGAAAAGGTCTTTGCCTTCGGATGTTAACTAACTACTGCTTTTCACCTCGTTACCTTTCACTCTGTCTGCAGTGGCCAGGTGGTTTAGCAGGGAACTGAACGCCACATGGAATGAGCTATACCGCAAGATGCACACGGGTCATAGTCGTACCTCTCCAGACCTACAAAAACTCGAAACCGTGCTTCAAAGGAGGTAAAAAGCTTCTGAGACAGAAGAGTACAGCATGGGGTTTTGGTACACAAAACTGAAATCTCTTATTGGTTACAGATATAAGTCGACGGAAATATCACGTATTTATACCTGAGGAACCTGGGCAGAAAGTGATTCACCCTCCACAGAAGGACAAAAGATCAGTACAGAGGGAGGGAAGGTGACTCTGAAGAAGTAAATTAAGATTATTACCTGCAAGCGAAAAACAATTGTAATGACCTTTTACCAGTAAAATGTTAAAGAACTAACAGAGATTTATGTTTACTTATCCTTTTTCTTCTTAGAGAGGAAAAAATGTTCAGCAAAGCAGCCTGGGGAGACATAAAGAGGAAGGAGGTGTATTTTGTGATAAGCCTCACACAATGTTCCTGTTGAGCGTAGGCACCGAGCTGGAATAAAATAAAACTCCCGATAAAGCAAGAAATTCTGCAAAGACAGCACTGGCTCCCATCGCTGAGACAGGAATTAAAAAGACCCACGTGCACACACAAACATACACACACACTTGCCCGTACAGAGATAGGAGGGACTATCTATAGACTTTTATCCACATTTAACAAATAGGGCCCGTATTGTTTCCTAAGCAAAGTTTATTTTCACAGAACTTGCATAAAAAAAGCACACAGTAAATCTTAGCTGTGTGGATTAGTTAATCAGATGGGTTTGGAACAAAGTATCTCCCCAAGTTTGAGAGGATTTAAAGCGTGCGCGAAGAAAACAAGCAGAACCATCAGAAAATTTGCCTTATCTTCCCATTGTTATCTTCTTTTTTAGATACAAGTTGACAGACATGCACGCTAGCGTCAGCTGAGAACCCTAATATCACTGCCCATCACGCGGTTTCTGCAGCCTCGCCTGACCCAGGCATCCCTCTCTGACCCCGTGGACTCGACCAAGCTATTCCATACCTGCGTCAGGAAGACGGGAAACGTGCAGGGGAAGTTTGTGAAAGAATGAAAATTACTGGGGGCTGGTTTGCACATACAGGTAATTCTCTACTAGCAAATGGCCGGGACCAGCCACCAGTTACAGAAAAGGCTTCTGAGAGCCATAGCACCAGAATTTTCACTCCCACTCCCTGTAGACTTGTCAGCTCTGCAATCTCAAAGCACTCAGCCCTTTGCAAAGCACGAGCTGGAAACATCACCCAAGCACGCACGAGAAGAAAATATGCTTGTGAAGCATTTCTGCAAGCTCCGAAATGCCTGGGTTAGGACTCTTGGGCTTTATCCCTAATTCCCAGCTTCTGCTTTAACTGCACACCACCTTCAAAAGAAAAAGGAAACATACTCACCCTTCGCAAGCTGCACGAAGCCAAGAATGATGATGAGGGCCAGTGCCAGCAGTTTTGCCGCAGCAAAGGCATCCTGGACACGGGTAGCAGCTTTCACGCTGTAACAGTTCACTGCCGTGAGGAGCACTAAGGGAAAGGGACAAGAGGAGACCACATCAGTTTTTCACTGAGACACTTAAAACGCAAAACAAAATGATGACAAATCGGCATTTGCTTATTTGCTTTTTTTTTTTTTTTTTTTTTTTTTTTGCTAAAACTTAAGCAAACACAAAGAGTCTCTTCCTAAAATAGAAACGTTTGAAAAGCAAGGCTCTGCAGCCAGACACTTCCCTGTTCCGTCTTTCGTTCTGGCAACAGGTGGTTTGAATAGTGCACACTCTCCTTGGGACAAGGAACTGCCCCGCTGTATTGGAAAGGACACTTCTGAGGGCACATAAACAAAAGTGGTTACCGCAACCACTAGCATCAGCTGCAATCCCTGTTAAGTCGATCCAATGTAATGCTGCAGTTGTGTGAAAACA
The DNA here is from genome assembly GCF_963924245.1 of Chroicocephalus ridibundus. NCBI lineage: Eukaryota > Metazoa > Chordata > Aves > Charadriiformes > Laridae > Chroicocephalus > Chroicocephalus ridibundus. Next base: position 93,066,478 of record NC_086287.1, read on the forward strand.
CCATAGAAATGTCAGGACAAATTTCCAGAGCTGATATATAGTTATTTGTATAACAGCAGCACCTAAAAGGCTGTCGAGGTCATACCATACTGTCCACCGTGTAAACGTAAAGGAAGAAATGTCCCTGTCCTGACCCATTTGGCAAGCTATGAGATAAATAACGCCTGCAGGTCAGCGGCACAGACGGGAAGAGAAGCCAGATGGAAGGAAACCCTCATCCTCTGCTTGACCTTCTCGACCAGTGGTGCCAGGGACGGTCCTGCAGACCGCCAGAGATGCTCACCAGGGCTGCACAGCGGCGATGGAAGCAAGAACGGTCCAGCACAACGGCTCAGATCTGCCGTGGCTGCCCTTGTACTCGATGACCCTGCCTCCTCACGCAGCATTTTGCTTGCCCAGAAGTTCCCACCACCTGCAAGTTGCTCTGTGGTTGATGCAACTAATGAGGCCTAACTTCCTACTTTTTTTGCCCTGTTTCCCCATCACCTCCTCTGTATCGCCCGCTCCCGCCACTAATTCACCGTGGCACTCCCACCAGGCGAGGGACAGCATCAACTAGGGCTTGTCTAAAGCCACGAAGCTGCCGACTGTCCGGCCAAGTGTCACCTGCTTCAGAGAAAATAATGGCTAAAACCTTTACTGCTCTTCCAAATCGCTTACTATTTTCATGCCCTGCTCACTGCCTGCTCCCCAGAGCCTGTTGTTTGTTACAGAGACAGGCAAATGTCACGCAGAGAATGACAGTGTCCCGTGTGCTGGATGCCCTCCCCTCCTCCTCATCTCCCTTGCACTGAGCCACCGCTTGTGCCCCTGTGCCAGCTTGTCACCAGCCCCCAGAGCCGACCAGTCACCGAGCGGCTCGGGGGGGAGCGGATCTCAACCTCTCCTCGCGAGCTGGAGGCTTTTCCCCTGCGGGATCCTTTCCCACTCAGGTTGCAGCTTGTATTTTTACTCTGCAGGAGCCAGGCAAGTTTTTCTAAAGCCGGCACAGGGCAGCGTTAGGTAACCACTGCTGCTGTTAGGGGACGTGCTAGAATAAAACCTGCCCACTGCGTTCCTCCGTCTGCCCATTTCCTTTCCGGGCTGGCCTCTGCCCTTGTGGAAAGGCTCTTTCCTACATCCTGCAGCTCATTTTCACAGGACCCCACTGCCTCAACCACAGCCAAACAGCTGCTCCTCAAAACATTCAGCTCGGATGCAGATCATCCTCTCCTGAGGTTACGGGCTAGACCTATGCAGTTTAAAGCCCAGAGAATTTGATGCAGGTATTTCAGCCTTAATCCAACCCCCCGAGATACGAGTGGGGATCAGCAGCACCTTCATCAGGTCACCAGTCTCTCCAGGAGACTGCCAGGGGAGACTCTGGCCACGAGCCTGTCCATGGGGCTGAGACACACAGGGTGATTCAGAACAGGGAGGAAGGCGATGGATAAAGGTGGGAGGCAGAAATAGCAGTACCTGGATGGCTTGGCTACTGCCCACCAAGAGCACCCAGTACTTTAAGACCGTCAACACGTGCTGAGCATCACAGGGAAAACAACAACACACCCCTACTCTGAAGCAAGGTCACCTCCCAGCTCCAGACCAGTACCCAGCGCACACGTGCACGCAAAGGACGCAAGCTCCAGCACACCGTGGACTCACCAGCCCACCTCCAACACGAGACGGTCACACGGGATCAGCAGCGCCTGCCTTTGCTCCCCGGCTTGTGGCAGGACCACGCAGCAGAGCTGCTCACATCTCATCAGCTCGGAGCAAAGGCAGGTTCCCGCAGCCTGCCAGCGAGAGCACAATAAACTGCAAACTGAGAAATAAACCCATGGGAGGAGGAAGGAGTATTTATTTGGGCACTTAAAGGGTCTTAATTGGCTCACTGCCACCCTGCATCTTGCCCTGCTTGTGAGAAGGAACTGTATTGTAAGAGATCAGGGAAATGCACAGAGCCCACGCCGGAGCTGGGAACAGCCTTCCTGGAACATGTGGGTACGGACAGGCTCAGACATACCCACGGGCTGGCTTCAGAGAGCTCGGTCTTCAGGGACCGCTGTATCTGGGTCTGACAGTAACGATTAGACTTCGCCTTCCCGCTCAAGCGAGCCCCGAGAGCGACTGGACTTCCCGGTGAGTCAGAGCACACGCAGGCAAAAAGGGACACGAGTTGCATCATTCATTCACAGGGGTCGGAGAGCCCGCTACGGCCACAGCACAACAGCAACAGGCTGAGAGGATTTAAGTGCCCACATATCGCTCAGCTAAAGGCTGCTTGTAGGGGATCTTTAGGCAGGCAAGAGCAAAGCCAGTCCCAGCGCAGCATCCCAGAATACGATGCCTCCTTTCAGCATCATTGGCTCCCCACGGCCCCGACCCCCTAGGAACGAGTGTCATCGCAATACAAGAGCATTTAAAGTCGGAGAAATGAAAGAGCTGGACACCTTCGCAAACAAAAGCCCGTATCATCCTACAAGAATGAAAGCCAGAAGTAAATAAGGAATTTCAGATTCACTTTTTTTTTTGTATCATGCCTTTCAAGCCCCTTTGGCGCTTCGGGGGTGTCTGGGCACTTGGGATGGGTGAGACCGAAATGACCCAGAGCTGTCCTTCACTGGGAAGGACACCCCTGCGGGCTCTGGCGCAGGTCACAGGACAGCGTGAGCTGCTGAGCTTTGGCCGACCTGCTCCAGCACGCAGCCAAAAGCAAGTGGTGAGGAACCGTGCTGACAAACCTGCCGCACCACCTCCCCCAAGCGTAACCCCCTGTGTCCCAGGGTCCCCCCGCTCCGTGCTGTTCGGGGCAGATACGGTACATCTAATTCAAAAGACCCAGCGTCCCCGGGCTTGGAGGCTTTTCAGCATCAAGCAGCGGGCCAGCACTATCAGCGATTTGCAGGGTCACGGCTCTGTCATCTTGCAAGCAAGATTGCGATATATCTGCTCCAACCAGTATGCTAAAAGGGGCATTGTCCACATATACAGGGGAGGAGAAAATAAAGGTTGGCAAGGTCAACTTACAGTATGTCTGTGGCACAGGGGGTGGTGAGGGGGAGAGAAGAAAACGCAGGGAAATATCACTAAGCACAGATCACAATTCCATCTACTAAAAGCACCTCTAGTGAATCCTAACGGGGTGGATGGGGAGGGAATAGAGGATCCAGGATTCACTTCGACCAGTGATTACGCTAAAAATAAAACTCTCCTTGTTTACAGAGGGATATTTAAAGGATGAGCTAACGCATCTAAAAGCACACTTTTCCCGGTAGTGAAGACAGCCCTTAGAGGTGTGACAGTGACATTCCCTTCCCCATTTAGGCATTCTGTTTCTTTGACAATAGCTGCTTCAGCCTCCACATTAAATACTGAGTTACTCACGGCCGTTTTTCACGTTCTGGTTCTGCACAGTTTGCTGGACGGACCGTGGGACGGCAGTGGTGTACATAAAAGGCAAAAGCTTTGTACACAGTCCAAAGCTGAAAAGCAATGGAAGCTTCTGTATTCAGCCCTTAAAAACATATCGGTGCCAGATAAACAGGCTCCAGAAAAATAAGAAAACACTTAGGGCCAGAGACTCTGAAAAGGGCCGAGAGCTTCTTCCACGCCAGTCGTCATTCAGGGCCCTTCAAGTCACAATCTCTCTGCTTCGCCTTTCCCACTGTGTAATACTATTTGTCTTTCCCAAAGGAGGGTGGTGGAGTTACTACGCGTAAATGCTTTCAACATAGCTAAAAAACCCCACCCAGTCTCACCCACCAGAAAGAATCCTACAGACACCGAGATGAAAAAACAGACCAAGTACTTTTTCAGTAAAACTCCAGGACAAATTCCAGTGGCCGCTCAGTGTCTCAGGAGACCAGAGGGCCAGGGTTTCTTAAAGCAGAAAGTTTTATTCCTTTGATCCGAGACGCTACCCTGCAAAGCAGGGGCTGAGGGATGACTCCTGGCACCGCTCTGTTCACCTCGGATGAACCGCTCCACACGAACAACGGGGGAAAGCTGCACAGCCACAGCTTTACTATAAACCAGGGAAATGATACAGTGCAGGGAAAGATCGGACAGCGCTGCCCTGATTTCTCCAGCATCTTTCCTAAGGCTACAGCCGCTGGCCATTTTCAGCGGCCAGCTATACAGCGAGGCAGACCTTTAGCGCAACCCATCGGGGCTGTTCTCAGAAGTCATTCTAGGAATATGGACTTCAGCACGACCTGACGCGACACAGCCTGTCTGATCCAGCAGCCCCTCTCCAAAGGCTTTACATAATTGGGATAATAGGAGCTAGAAAGCTGCAGTGATTGCAGATATAAGAGGGAGTACTTTTATTTATTTACTTATTACTTCTGGCAGAAGTAGGAAAGATACCGGGTTTTGACTGCTGTAGAGAGAGCACGCTCACACAAGGTGCTGTTCACCCCTTCATCTCTTCTGGTGAGAAGGTGAGCTTCATCTCAAAAGACTCAAGCCACAGAGGGAAGCCAGAGGCTTTCAAAGAGAAGTTTTGCTTTGTAAAGGCAACAGCGGGTCCAGCTTCAGTTATTTGCTCTGTCCTAGTAGTCCCAACGGGCTTCAGGCATGTCACTGAACCTGCTCCGCTGGCACTCACCTGCACCGTCAGGCAATTTCCCCATTACTGATAGGAACCAAGGATAAACCGACTAAAACAACATAGGACCTAGAACCTTGTCCGTCCCATCCCCCCCCTTCACATTTTGTGGACATATTCCTTTGATCTCCCGGTCCCAAGTTCCGAGATCCCTCCCAAACATGACTTCTAGATGACGGTAGGAATAAATCCTTACAAAGCAGACATAGAAAGGGATCACGCCAATCCCCGCATAGAACCAGGCCATGACGAACACACTATATGTAACAACAACAGCTCCTGTGTCTACAAAGGAAAGGCAGGATGTAGTAAAGCTGCCCTGTGGGCACGTGGTTCTGCCTAAAGCAAACAGTATGTGAATGGAGCCCTAGTACAGGTAAACTGGGGCTTGGCATTTATGATGCAACAGTCTTGGCAACCATCCTACAGCAAAAGGGCTGCAGTTTTCCCAGGTAATGGAACGTGGCCATGGATCAGAGACGGAGTAAAGACAGCGCTCAGGGAGGCTCCATTTGGGAAAAAAGGCAAAGAAGCTGATCCACAGCTCTACGCACTTGTCCTCACTCACAGGGGAAAAAGGGATCCAATTCTAGCAGCAGATGTAACCTGCTGATGGGGTGAAGGGAGTTTGCTCAGCCCAAGATCTTTAGCAGCTTTTCAGGTGAAACGTTTCTAAAATGGATGTAGGAATTCTTCAGGTACTGGCACAGCTGCATTCATGCTTCAGGTGAGGTTACATACCTTGACAGCCTTGCACAATGTCACTTTTGTCCTTTGTTTCATCTCCTATAGGTTTCCCTGGGCTTGACCTGTAGTGCTTCCTACAGAATTCAGTATACAGCTCTATAACAAGGACAAATGTGTGTAAGTATCTTGCTTCAAAGAAATAAACTCAGCTTGCTGCAAGTTATCTACGGATTCCTATTTGTGGTATTACGGGACCAGAACGAAAATGCTTAGCAGGGTAGGGAGCTTGTGGAAAGGAAGGGGAAGAATGAAGGGAAATCCTCCACCTCAGTTTCCCCACCAGGAAAACAGGGACTGTAATGCTGTCCATAAACAGAGGATGAATCATCCGATGATTCTTGTTTGTAACTCTCACGTTCCCAAAGCGCTTAGCCCTTACAATTGTAAGACGATGCTTCCATTTACCACCTGCCACTGGATGATGTTGATTTTCTCCTCACAATTAATTACAGAACAGTTTTCGTCTCCTTTCCGTTGCCCCATCCCACAGGAAAGGCTGGTCTTTTCACTCTTCATAAAGTGCACATGACGGACGAGCAGTTTTCTCTTCTACTAAAGACAGTGCAACCAGGTTTCAAACAGAGTCAAGACAAGTTGAGCCCGTGGCCACAAAGAAACAAACCGCAGAGATGACAGCAGCACGTGGCACGGGCACAAAGTGGTCCACATGCTTTAAAGAGCACTGCTGCCTAAGCACGCAAGAGGTTAGACACAACGAAAATAGAGAGTTCCTCCACACAGTACAAACAAGGAATTATGCTATACTGACTACAGTGGTTTAAACCCTGGGGACATTAATGCCTTAGCTATTCACTAAGGTCAAAGTACACCCAGAGCTACATTCAGGTAGCTGTGATGCCACAGGGCCTTCCAACAGTCTCAGGTGTCTATTTCCAATAGCACAATCTAATGTGAGAAATACATACAAGTACGTACACAGAAAATGGTTAGGGAAATTTCAGCTCCATAGATAATGAGTGAAGGCTTGTGCCCTGCAAGATGGTAAAGAGAAAAAGCAGAAGGAAAGCAGGTATTTCTTCAAGGACGAGTCCCTGGAGAAACTTAAGAGCCAGGGCAATGGGTCTGTAGAAGGGAAACACTTGGTGGCACATGAGGCTGTTGGAAAGGAGCGCTTGCCCCCAGAGCAAGTGTTATAAATGTCTATATTAAAATCAACTTATAATAATAAACATACCTGGCAACAATTTACAGCTTCCTTTTTATTTTTCTTCCCAAAACATCAATGCTGAGGAGTCAGGGAATGGGCGCAGCCACAAACAAAAGGTGAAAGGAGAAGGCACAGGCTGCCGTACCACCAGAGTTTAAGAGGAGGGACCATCTCCAGACCCACCGCCTAACTGAGACCATGAACTCTGGATGTCTCCAAGAAGCGGCCGCAGACACCCGGAACGTATCACAGCTCCACCTCTCCGCTGGCTTTCAATTCCAGCAAGCCCCTGGTGCTGAAACGGGCTGGGAGCCAGAGAAGTTAGCGCAAAGCGGGAAGATGCCAGCAGTTCGTGATGTAGCACAGCTCCCAGAAGCCATCCACACCCTCAAATTTCCAGAATTCTGCAAGAATAAATTAACAAGCACTTGCTTGCCACCTCTCTCTCAAGAGCTCTGCCAAGCAGCGCAGCAGAGTCAGGGCCAGAAGGCAGCACCAGGATGGCCCGGAGAAGAGCTCAGTGAAGAACGTCACGGTTTGCAGATACTGCAGAGGCTGGATCTCAAGCCTATACAAATGCACCTATCGCTTTGGTACCAAGGTACCATAATAACAGTGATGGAATTTACACTATTCAAATTGTGTGGTACATGAAAAATTACAAAGAATTTATCAATGCTAAGGGAGGTAACTCCTAGACAGTGGTAGAAGTTATTTTATCTCCTTAGAAAGAAGCTTGTGTCTTTACTGTCGAAGTTTCTAGATGACATGATACAGCAATTCCACAAACCAGGTCATTTCAGCACAGGAAGACAAACAAAATATAGACTTTGAAATGGGAGAAAGAGGTATATTCCATTCCCAGCAAATTAAAATGACCACCCCATAGCTATCGTGAGCTAAACAACTTTTCCACCATGCCCACCTCATATGAACTAACAGCAAACAATACTAACTAATATTTTTTGTACAGATTAAGCCCCACAGACGTATCACTGTCCTTGCCAGCTGGTCAGCTGATGGACTTGCAAAACGCGGCATCTTACCTGGCCCTCAATGACATTCACTTATACAGAAGCACCTTCCCGTAGTTGTACTGAATTAGGTTCCACAAATCCACAGGAAGGTGGCGGAACTTCAACATCGAGTGCTAAATCCTGGGTCATGAGCTTCAGGAAAAACTCCAGGCAGGTTTTAGCCTGAATCATGCCACCTATGCCACGCAGAGGGTCAGAATTCAGCTCTGCACGCTGGCTGGCAAGAAACTGCTTTCTCATCCATTGCGTTTGATCTATTGGCCTCAGCCGACACCAGGACTATGAGACTATTGGAATACTTGAAATACCCAGGGATGTTGCTTTGAATTAGACTGACCATGCTGAGTTTCTCTGAAAAAGTTTTCCCCATTTGTCCATGTCAGAAAAGAAAGACTCTGAAGGATCTCAGTGGTAGCGTAAATCATTCAAACACAATAACGTTTAATGGGACGTTTGTTATGAAAGCCAAGAGAGAGGTGCCAAGAAATGCAATAGTTGCTTTCTGTGTTACAAGAGTTCTCCAAACCTTCATCCGTTTCAAGAGAGTCCTGCTAGTGTCAGAGGCTATTTTCATTAATGCTACCCTCTCTAATTAAGCGCGGATTTAAAAAAGCAACTTCAGTCTTGCAACATTAGCCATACAGCAGGGATTCTACAAAGACCCCTTCCTTCCACTCTGATCAAACAAATGCATATTTACTGATACACCTTAGTAATTTAATCCACCTTTCTAGAGGTGGAGAAAAAAAAAAAAAAAGTCTTCAAAGCTTCACACCCTGCTTGTCCTGGCAGATTAATTCCAAGTAGCAATGCTGCAGAATAAACCCATCTTAGACAAGCGTTAAGATGTATTTTGTGCTTGCCTTGCTCACCATCTAATACCTGATGAGCTCAAGATCTGCCCACAACTTCACTTTAAACAGCTGGTCAAACAGCCGAACTGTCAAGATTTAAAGTAAAACCTTAATACGTTCCTGCTTTCAACATACGCGATTTCTAGCTGAAATGCTGACACCGAATATTCACTTATGGACTACGGCTGTAACTTGGCAAGCATTCAAGACATGTGTTTATGCACTTGCCAAATCCCGGACTCGATACCTTTCTCCTCCTGTAACTCACTCAGGGGGGTGTCAGGCACTTCGGCTTCCGTATGACATGTGCTATTAGATATGGCTCAACTCCGTACTGACTGCTACTAATTCTTCCACTATTAGGCTGTTCATAACAAAAGAGAGGAATGAGAAATATGTGATCATTTTAATGGAATTCCACGCTTGCAGGAGGAGTGCCCAAAATAATACTTCAGGGGCAGCAAAGGAAGTCTAAAGGAATCTTAAAGAAGATTAAAATACTGTATCTTTGGAGGTAGCCGATACTGATGCAGCAATATTGGGGTTATTAGTGCCAGATTAGCCTATATAATTAACACGCGATAAAAGGCTTCAGAAGCTAACAATCAAATCACCGATTTGACACTGAAGATCAAGAGCAAAATTATACGCAACTAGCAGAGCTCCTCAAGCTTCTGTGGAGCAGATGATGTTGTCAAGAAATAAGTAAACTATAGAATAACCTGCTATGTAGCACATGGGGTGTGTGGCAGGCTGCAGCTAAGAGTGTGTGTACAAAGAACAGTCCAGGCACTTGTGACACACCAAGCAAGAACCAGCTCAGGTCTGGAAGCAGCATCGTCCCTTGTCCCCTTTATCCACCAGGAAATTTACTGTACCACAATTCAAAGAGCTCTCACATGTAGAAAATCTGCAAATTCGCAGGTGGAAACGTAAGGAATATGCCTGTTATCTTTAACTGGATAACTTGACATTTTCCATCTGTGAGCTATTTCTAGAACACATACTGTGTATTATATTGTGCTCTGTGAATTTTAACCGATCTTTGTTGAGATTTATCCGTTCAGACTTAAAGAGGTGCAGCACAAGTGGCAGCCAGCTGTAAAAGAGAATCTGACCCGCTAGCACGTCAAAGATCCACTTTCAACCGGACTTTTGTTCCACGTCACTGTTCAGGCCGTTACCTGGATGCCACCTCTTCAATGGGGGAGGGGGGAAGAAAAAAAAAAAAAAGAGACAGGATTAAACAGTTTTACATGATCCTGCTTCTGCTACATGAAGATGGTCCTGCAGCATATATGAACAACAAGTTATCTCAAAACTGCACTTGCTACCTAAATATTCTGTTAAAGTGTTGGGTTTTTTTAATTCAAAATGAAAAAAAAAAATGGAGAAAACTGCAGAAAAAGATACAAGTATGTTAGAAGTGCAGTGCAAATGTGTGTTCCACTCTCATGCTTTCTCAAGAGAAAAAAAAAGAGAAAACAACAACAAATGTAACAGATTTGTCTACATAGCCTCAAATGTGCACCTGAAACATAAGAGTACAGAATCCTTAGTAGTTTAATTCTTTGCCACATACAATACTGATACTGTAATGCAGATGTCACCAAATATGAAAAGTCAGGACCTAGTAACTGTCCCTCCAGCCTCTATAGAACAGGTAAAATGGGTTTAGATGAGATCCTATTTGGGGGAATTCAAATAACCGTCGGGTTTTCATGCACATGCACAAATTCTCAGCTTCATTAACTTTTTCTGTTCAAAAAATGCTCGGATACCAGATGGACCTTATGTTTTTTACCCCTTAGCATTTGCTTTTACGAGTCATCAGTCCTAAAAGCATCAGCCACCCAGTCTTACAGATAAAACAACATGCCGTTTATGAGTTACCTAAGTAACCTGCAGCCTGAAAAGCATGGAGCCAAACTACCTGCCAATTCTTACAACTAGGGAGCACTGGCTGTTTCGCAGCGAACATCAAATAAACCACACTAATGATGAAAAGCTTCACCCATCTTGCTACAGGAAGACTTCCCCGTATTGAATTCCCACATTTTTACACTTGGCAACCATGCTAAGCATTCATGTTGTCTTATGGAAGAGGTAGTCTTGCATACCAACTACCTGTAGATTACAATCTTGATAGCAGAAAATACCTATTTGTGGTTAAATTCTACTTACCACCCACCTTGTTTTCTTCAGCACCTTCAGGGGAACAAAATCCCCCTCTTCCAACTACTTTTTCTTTCAAGGCTGTGATTTATTTAGTTTATCTTAATGCCTAAGAATTCAATTTCTATACTTCACGGCAGCAAACATGGAACAACACATTATTCATTCAACTGTTCAACAACAGTAACACTCAAAGTGGAAACAAATAACTTTTCTTCTTTCTCCTCTTACTAGAAACCATGCAGTCAATTGAATTTTATGTTGAGATACAAACTTTGCAAAGAATACAGCCGGTACTGTTCCAGACGGCTGGATTTTGACTACATAATAAGTCAACTGTATTCCAGCTCGGGGCCCCAGATTTCCCTATTCCTTCCTGAACTGTTCTTCCCCTCTTTGAGATAACTCGTTAAGGTATGCTCTCGAGCGTATGCACAATTAAACAGGCCATTTTTCCTACCCTAGGGCTCTTGGAAAAAATTAGTATCTCACTGGGTAGGAGTATGTCTGGAAGAACCCTGTAACAAAGCCGCCTGTTGGTCCATAGAAGCTTTCTGTGACTCGCTAAGTCCTTGGACCAGATTTACTTCATTTATTGTTCCTCGTTCGTGATGTGGTTTTGGCACCAAACAGTAGAAAAGCTAACTCCAAAAATCAAAGTTACAGAAAACTAACTTGCTGAAGGCAATGCATGATGAACTAACCTTTTGTACCAAAGGAGACAAACAAAAATTTAACTCAAAGCATAAACAAAATAGTAGCCAGCGGGAGTAAAGTTTAAAGAAGAAACACATGGAAATGACGCAGATTTGTAGAACCAGCAACTTTTTCCTTGGCATTTCCAGATAAAGGTTCAAGAACAAATTCTGCTTCAGGAAAACTGCTAATTGCTAGCAAAAGAAAGTTGGAGACGCTTACATTACTTATTGGAGAAGCCTAGGTGGGAATGAGACCTGGCATCAAGAAATTTCATGCTGCAATCCACTCTGCAACGGAACAGATCTCGCCATGGGCAAGTCTACTTTACCCCTCTATTTGTTTTCTGATCAGTAAAATGGGAAGAGAGACACCTCGTCTCACGTATTTTGGGAAAGTTCCTGCAGGTGAAAAGTTACTTATTATCAGAAACACATTCTCGAAGGTTTTGGCAACTACAGCATGTTCTTGCACAGCAAAATTTTCACATAAACTAGTAAGAAAGTCCATCTAATCAACTCTCTGTTAGCTTCTCAGCAAATAACACGAACACCACATGCATACATGCCCCTTTTCTCTGAAAGAAGAGAAACCATATTGCAGACTGGCAGGAAAGCACTAAAACTAGATTTTTCACAAGGCCCCACTTGATGCAAGAAACCCATCAGCAGAACTACCTGTAACCCCGCTACAGCATTCTTAGTTGGGCAACTGTATTTCCTTAATATATGCACTCCACTTTGTTAAAAACTTGGATGGGAAGTCCACACACCAGTATACATGCCCCGAGGTTCCTAAAAATTTATCTGGGGAGTAAGTTTAGATCTTGCCCAAAGAAAGTACGCTTTGCTGCCCTGTCGTTTATCTTATATCTGCTAGCTAGCCATGTGATGTACTGGGTCAGTTTGTGTATGAAGACATTTACAGCCAATCTATCTTCCCATAACGACCGTGTGCCGCAACTTTTGAATGCCTGCGATCCTCAGAGGGTGAAGGAATCTAACACTATCTCCCTTTGGAGAGCACGAACAAGCAGACTTCTCTTCACAACCTCAAAACGGAAAAAAATAAAACCAGATCATCTGACTGCAACTTTGTATAGCAAACAAATGCTTTACAAAGTCCTGACAAAAAAATTGGATCCTCTCACAATATACACCTTCATAATGACAGGACTACTATCGGAGTGGAACACAGACGGACTATGAAATTAGGGGAGAAAGGCAGAAAATGGTCCTATATTTAAAGAATGAGGAATTTGGATGGGGTTACTTTACTATCACCGGAGGAATGGAAAATGGGGCTTCACTAGCAGAACCGCAGACTTCAAAATACCAGAGAGACGATAAAAACTGCATCAGGAGAGTTGCATGCGTGTGCCGTGGCAGGCATCAGTGGCCCTAAATTCATCACAGCATGACTGAACTGCTCTGCAAGGCGACGCACATCTCACGAGATACGATGTTTGCTAGCAAAAAAACCCCCAAACAGGTTTCCAGCATATCATCGGTGCACATACACACGAGAAACGTCTCATCTCAGAACTGGTGCTGAAAACAGCCAGGCGCTGACTGCGGCACAGGCCACGTTCAGCACCAGTTGCTCATGACAGGTAATTTCCCAGCCGCACGTTACCCCGTTATCCTCCCCTGTGTCTGCACACAAACCCCCGTCCCAGCCACCGCGGCCCCCCAGCACTGCAGGGCTCCGGGGGGATTTTACCCTGCCTGAACACGCTCCTGCCGCAGGGCACGAGAAATCCCATTCCAGCGCACAGGCAAAATGCATGCTGTGTTTATCGCACGCTGCTCCCCGCATGGCCAGAAAACAAGAGCGACTCGCCAGCCCGTAACCGGCAGTTTGGAAATTTTGTGCTCAATTTATTTGGGATGGGGCCACATTTGCTACTCACGCTATTCAAAACAGCCCCTGGAAACCCCAATGTGCAGCCAGGTTAGCACAGGATGGTGCACCTCTTACAAAGCAATGGGCAGCTGGCTGTTTGGGCTGACTTTTAGGGGAAGGCAATGGCGAGCGGGGAGCCACGTGGGCAGCTGGAAGAGGGTGTGCGGGTACTTACGGACACAGAGACAGGCCACCAGCTTGGCAGCCTCATCAGGCACCGGGCAGGTGGGGAAGATGGGCTTGAGAAGGTAGGTGGCAAAGACCAGAGCCACGATGTACTGCGAGGAGGGCCGGATGATGAGCAGCTCTATCCAGAGCTTGAGGAAGGCGGGCAGGGAACCGTAGACCTCCAGCATGTAGGCGTAGTCCCCGCCAGACTTGGTGATGGTGGTGCCCAGCTCAGCGTAGCAGAGGGCACCCACGATGGAGAAGGCCCCGCAGACGGCCCACACCACCAGCGACAGCCCCGGCGAGCCGGCCTCCCGCAGCACGCCGGTGGGGGTGACGAAGATGCCGGAGCCGATGATGGTGCCCACGATGATGGCCACGCCGTTGAGCAGCGTGATGGAGCGCTGCAGGGTCACCCCCTCGCCCTCGGCGGAGGCGCAGGGTGAGGGCGAGCGGGCACAGCCGTTCTCCTGCGCCCCGCCGCCCGCCGCCTCCAGCATCTTCTCCATCGCCTGCTTCTCCTCCTCCTGCGCCAGCGAGGAGGCCGAGCCCGCCGGGCTCCTCTTCTTCACCGCCGTGCTGCTGCTGCTGCCGCCGCCGCTGCCCGACATGGTGGCGCGGAGCGGAGCGGGTCGCGGAGCGGAGCGGGGCGGGGGCGGCCGGGCGCTCCGCCGCCACCACCATGCAGCCGCCCCTTTTGTTACGGCGGCGGTGGGCGGCGTGCGCTGAGCGCCTCCCGCTTAGGCGGGGAGCGCGGGCCCGGCCGCCTTTCCGGGAGGAGGAGGAGGAGGAGGAGGAGGAGGAGGAGGAGGAAGGTTGGGGGGTGTTGCAATGCTCCCGGTTTGAGCCGGCAGCCCCCCGGGAACAGGCCGGTCTCTTTCGGGGCGCGGGCGGCTCGCACGACACACAAACACACACACACCCCCCCGCGCCCCAAGGGAGAGGGGGCGCAAAGGCACCGAAGCGGCCCCCAACGGCTCCCGGGGGGCTCCCGGCTGTCGGTCGCCAGCAGGGGAGGTTTGTTGCCATTCATTCTCCCGCTTAGGCCGGGCTGCGCGTTCTTACAAAGGAGAGACGTATCTCTGCGTCTGCGTGGGTAAACCTCAATTTCTGCAAAACCCGCGTCTCCCACTGCCCCCCCCCCAGCCCCATCAGTGCCCTTACCGCACTCTTCCGTTCCACACGCTCGCACAAGCGCAGGCCAAGGCCCAGCTGCCGCATCGCCTGCATTTCTGCAGGGGCACTGCAGAAATGTGCCTGTCATTTCAGATGCCAAGATCACCAAAAAGACTTGTTTACCAAAAAAAAAAAAAAAAATTCACCAGTCTGGCAAGCATGCAGGCAAGAGGAACAACTTCTAGCATTCTGTCACATACTTCAACAAAACATAAGTTTTGCACCCAAGGAGACTTACTTGGATACTTCATGGAAGTGCCTAAGGAACAAATTCTTCAACAAATTCAGATTCTCTCTTGTCCTGGTGGGACAGGAGATGAGTTCAGAGGCTAAAGCCTGGAAGCCCTGTTTCCCAACAGCAATCATTCCCACTGGGAGCTGGAAGCGGTACCTTTGAGGAGCTGTTTCTCAGCAAGTGATTAGTTGGTGTCACACAAGGAGTCGTGCCCAAGCTCTGAAACCCAAGGTCCGTGTCCTTCCTCCCTGGACCATCCTCCTCCTTGCAAATTTCAGACACGCTTCAGTAGGGTGGGTCAGGTTTTCTGCAAGATACCTCCGAGAAGCGTGAAACATGCATTCTGGGGAAAGATGGCACATTTTAATAACATTTTCAGGCATCTCGCACTGGTAATTGGCATCATGCTTCTTCCAACCATTAGAGGAAGCCTGAGCAGCCCCTTGAAGTGCTGATCAGAACCTGACACCTTGTGGCTGTTAGCCACAACAGCCCAGAGCCGTAACATGGCCTTCATCACTTCTTGATTTATAGAAGCATCTGTATTTAGGGAGAAAGCTTAGACAAAAATTACCTTTGCGCCAAGCATGTTTTTCTCATCTTCAAAGAGAAATGGGATCCTGAAGAGATTTCAAAGACTATGAAAATTAATTAAAAATAAACAGCAAAACGTATTTATCACACAATTTTCCTGAAACCCCAAAAGCTTTTCTTTAGTCTACCAGCTTAACGTTAGCCCCATCGCGGAGGCTATATGGCTGTAATCTAAACCGACTGTTTCTCAAAGTAAGATTTACCAGCATTTATTTATTACTGTGTTTCATACTTTATCCTAGGCAAAATGTTCACAGGACCACAGAATCAGAAAAAAAAAAATGGTTACCTACAACATACGGGATTGTCTCTGTGTTCGCCTCATTACCTCAGGATCCAGCAGACAGGACTGGAAATAAGATGTATGTTTCCAATATTTTCGGATGAATGCTTAAACTCAGTTGTATAGTTGGGTGAACAGAATCACTCATCGGTGGATTTTCTTCACCAGTGCTCTAGACTAACTTCTTACCTTAAGGCAAATAAATTAACTGCTTGATTGTTGGCATTTTAACACCCGATATCAACCTAATTCACAGAAATTTCCGTTGACTTTCAGAAGAACGGGACCAAGTTATCTTTTTTCTCTCTGCAACCAGTTCTTCCGAAAGGGAATTTCTTAGTAGACTGACAGCTTAGAATTTGCAGACTTCAGCCTCAGTTTTGACAGCATTTCCATTTGGAAATCCTGGGATCAAGCAGCAGTGGAATAGCAGCCACTGAACTACCATATTTAAAGTCAATCACATACTTGCCTGCCTTGCAAATTAATCAGTCGGAGTTAATTCTGCAACTGTTTCTCCATTTGTATGGCTGAGAAAATACCTGCTCATATAGTGCTTTATATCTTCAAAGCACTTCACAAATGCTAAGTATTATTATCAGTTCTGAGCATGAACATTAACTCTCTTCAGGCCCCCAAGTTATTCCGCTGAATCTTTGAAGACTATTTGATTATACAATCAGTTCTCCATGTGCTAATACTCAGGCACTTCAAGTTTGTCACATCAAAAAGAAAGACGGAAAGAATTATTTGTCAGAAAAACAAATAATTACCAATATCAGAAGTAAATTGGCCATTTGTTAGAAGTAATGTGTATGTTCTTAACCATTTATCGGGAGAGCTGCCTTGATCAAAATAAGACAGCCTGCTGGAACCAAATAAGCCATTTCTTTAGCAAACACCTCAGCTATACTAATACAGGACCTGTTAAGCTTTTTTGTTGGGTAAATGGCAGTGGTGGTAGCTTCTAGAACCCTTAAATATTTGTAATAGTGGAGCTGGCCTCACTCTTAACCTGTGCCACTCTTTCTTCATACTGAAATGGCTTCCCTACCACAAAGGGTACCAAATAGCACGGTTTGGGGGGCCTTGTATAAAAGTATCACCTACAGTTATTTTAGGGGGTGAATTCCTTAACCAGGAAAGTAATCTCCTACTTTGCCCATCAAAAGAAGTGGAAGCTTGTTTGAATGAAGTGAGCTAAGCATAACATATCTATATGATATCTAGACTCTCAGCACGGCTAAGCAGTGACACTGAGAAATTAACGCTTAGTTCACCTCATCAGCCATAATAAAGAAAAGGAATCTATATTACTCAAAGTTCTCTTCAGGTTACTTGATAAGATTCTTGTAGCCACTGCCACTACACGTGAAACTCTTGAGAGTTACACCACACATCAGATCAACATTCAGATTTATCAAGACCAATTACACAAGGGAAAAATGAGCTTAGTCAAACAGGTCGAGTTTAACGATCAGCATCAAATTTAGCAAATATCTTCAAAATTTGGAATCCCAGTTTAGACGGCATGCTGCATCTAGCTGAATGTAACAAAAAATTAGATATCCTTCCATCACTACAGCAGCAACAGAGAGGTCATTGTTCTTTCATTTCAATTATAATACAGTTCAGCAGAGTCTTTCATGGCTTTTAAGTATCACAGAATGTCTGACATCTGATTAGACTCCATTTATAATGACCTGGTTCATTCTCAAGGAGGAACTGTATTATTTTCTTGACAAAGAAAAAAAAAGTACTTTTTAACTTGGAGAGCTTAATTACACAATGAGATACAGACACAGGTTTCTCTGTGTTTCTTTATTGCATAGTCGCACGCTAATGTAACAGTTTAAAATCCAGCAGCTAGAAGTTTCTTTATATCAGGTAAAAACTGAGAAAAAAGGCCTGTATCCTAGGAGAACAGAATGCATTCCCTGTTACATATGTTGTCTGCAAAGACAATTATTTCAGTAAATTATGATTAGGCAGATAGCATACATTAAAATACACAATGTAATAACTGCCACGAAAACAAGATGCACAAAGAAAAAAAAAAAACACAAAGATGTGCCAAGAAATACAAGTTAAGGCATTCAAACTCAAGGCATTCAAATTTTAAAGCAAATACCATTGACTATGAAGTTGAGCAGAATAAGGGACCCTTCCTCAAAAGTAAGCCATGTAGAATTCCAGTACACTAAAACTCAGCAGATTTTCGTGAGATCAAAGCAATCTCCATTTCTACAGCTTTCAAAGCCAAAAGATACACTCCTGTCAGACTTTTGCGGTAAAAATACCAACGCAAGCCATCCACGACAGAAGACAAGAAAAGGCTGGTCAGGTATACGTGGTGGCATACACCTGAAGTGCACTGGTGTGAAAGTTCTGGAATGTGGGAATATGCAGCAAACATTCAAACACCAAATGAAGTCATTCCAGCTATAAAGTCACCAAGAACAAGCCTTCTGATAAGAGCAATATTTAACAGAACATAGATGCAGATCTATGTTCAAAAGCCTTCTACTCCCTCTTCAGTAAGCTGTCCTTAAAATAACTTCTATTATAGTCTTTAATTCCTCGTACGTACTGCCACAGGAATGCTTCTCAGTACAGTATTAAGTAACAGAAGTGACTACGATGCAAGAACAAGTACAAATGTGTGCTTTGACCCTTTTGTATTGTACCATTTGAAAGAAGAGCCTTAAGACTCCTATGCAGACACCTTTCAAACAGAGTTTAACTTAGTTGTGCAACATCATTACAAATATTAGCTCTAGTCTAACAATCAAATCATTTCCCCCACACGCAACCGGCAAAATATGGGAAAAGAATTATATCCCATCTCCTGTTTCACATACCCATGCAGGCACACGGTACTATTTTCCTTGAAGTTAGCTTTTACAATGCCAATACAGTCGTTGTAACATAACAGTTAAAAAAGCTCCCCCCAAAACCTTTCTGTTCATTTCTAAACTGCTAATTTCAACAACAATCCGCCCTGCAACTGAGATACTGCCTATCTTAACCAGAGATGCTAGAACACTAACATGTAAATGCAAGACACAAAACCCAGCAAAATAACTGTAACAGAAAATCCCTGTAAAACTTATTTTTGTAGCACAGTAGAGCTAATCCTCTCTGTGTTGTCCCTGTTTCCAGATATTTGAAGTGATCAGTGCTAAAACTGATTAATTTTATATCCGCATAGATTCTGCGGACCAGGAACATAATAAAAAAAAAATAAAAATCTGTGTGATGGTACCAAAGACTGTATAGTTCAACTGAGATGGTAAAATTCAACCAAGTTGGTATAGATGATAGAGTTCTACAGAGTTCAGCCAAGATGGTAAGGTTCAACCAAGCAGTAAAGGCTTGTGAGAGGTAATGAAACTGAAGACATATACTGCCATGTTAAATATACTATATAGTAAAAATAAGTATACTACACTGGGATAGGAGAGAGATTTTCTTACACTTATCACGTAGAGACACTCTAAAGTTATGTGGCCACATTTCAAATTGGCAAAGGAGAAAGGCACAACTGTTGCAACGTAACAACAGCCTGAGGTAGAGCTATTAAGGAAGAGAAGGCATGACCTGGGCACTTAATTGGTTAAACCAAAAAATTCAAAAGCCTTAAAATCATCAGAGTCACATTAAAAAGTGTTAAAGTGCTTTTCAACTGAACGCTTGGACTTGGAAAAAAAAAAAAGTATCAATTCTAAAGTTCTGAATTTAGCGTTGACAAGCCAGTGTCCTGGCATTACTTGTGCTGAACTATACCAGCAACCAGGACTTTGCTTACTGGCAGAAGCAGACCAAGTAACATCTCTTCTCCGAGACGACTCCTCAAATACAATCAATCAAGATCATGTCATGGGTTTACAGACAGACCTGCTCCTCATCAGAAAATCTGACCATACATTCGGTACATGAATTTCATGCACAGGCACACTGTTAAATATAGTACAGCATAAAAAGCCAGTGAGAAAGGTGCTCGAGAGAAAATTATGGCAGTAGTATGCTTCAGAGGTAGAAGATACTTGTGGCAGTTGGACCGTAAGTCTAGGATAAGGCTCCAGAGCTGGCACTTTACACAACCATTTCATCTGGTCCACAAATAAATTTCAACCACCACTTAACTTCATTACCATAAGGTGCTATAAATACAATCTGGTCTCCAGTTGTCCTAAAGCTAGATAACTCTTTTCATAAGAAAAGTAGATCTTCAGACAAAACTTTGAAGAGAGTGCACTGGTGCTCCGTGAGTTACTGAATGCTGCGTTTTGTCCATAGTCTCCTAGCACTGGATCAGCTTTCAGAAATTGTTTGAGTTCCCCTCCTCCGCCCCCAGCTCCCATTGGGAGGGTCAGCTGGGGCTTATCTAATTTTGCTTTCCTTTGATGTGATCAGTTTCGCGGGATCAATTGGACATTTTCGCCTAATTTGCTGCTCTTGCCAATCTTGAGATATTGGTGAATTCTCTTCTGCTCTCTCCTCCTGGTACATTATTAATACAGAAAAGTAAATGCTGCCAAAGCTAAAAGCTTCTACATTTGTTATAAGGTTTTAGAAAAAGTATTCTGGCTTGTGGTGTAGAGAAAGTGGACATTTTGTGGCATCCATATCAAACGTGGATCAGACAGTCAATAGAATGGAAAGAGGGGAGATTCTATAAGCTATTTTTTCCCTTCTCCTCTTGTCATCCTAAGCACCAAGGAAAAAGGATGAAGATAAAAATGTCTCTCTATATGTGACTAGATTCTCTAGTTCTCTTTCCAAACCTCTGAAACAATTACACAAAAGGACCCAATTAGTACTTTTCACTTCATCACACTTCCTGCTTGCTAACATGTTTTTCGTTGGGATTATCAATTCATGCCAGTCACTGAAAGAGCATTTGAAGAGACACTGAACAATTCAGAAAAGAAGCAGGAGAAGAGGTCACCTGCCCTTATTTTTCCTTTAACTGTCAAAATAATTCCTTATTGATCCCTGCTTTAAAACAAGTCGATTTGTTAAGGATTAATATTATTTACTACTTAAAAAAGCAAACTAAAAAAACCCATAGCTTCTCTACTGGAGGTCAAACATCGCTTAGCAGAACTGAAACTGCCTGGCTGTGAAATGGAACGGCATACACACACTGCAGAAAAAGGAAAAATAATTAAAAAAATAACGTTGCAGTCCGGACTGACATTTCACGGATCATCTATGGCCTGATCTGCTCAGCATGGTCCTTGGGCTGTACTTCAGTATTCAAGAGATGCCTGCTTTGGAAGGATGAACGGACGGTTCTGTTCATTAATGGCTGAAGAGGGCGAAAGTTGTCTACCATTCTCTTTTCTTCTTCACCATCTGAAGTAAAGAGCAGCATCCGAAATGCCTCCAGCTGAGGATGAGAAATGTCCGATTTTGTGACTTTACTAACTGAGGAATTATTGGAGTTCACAACAAAACACAATAATTCATGCTTGGAAAAAAAAATAATCAGAGGTACTATTACATTTGCATTCTGAGAAAGTTTAGCACAAACTTCTGCCACATCTTTGTCACCTGCTGGTAAAATTTATGCCATCATCTACATCAATGCAGAAGATGAACTGTCATTTGCCATCTTCAGGCAAACTCAATCTCAAATGTGGCATGTCTGAGACAGAACCGATTCCCATTCAAACACTGGAACATATGCTATCTTTAAATAAGTCTCTCGAACCTTCTTAATTTACACTCTTCCTGGAGTTCTGTTATCTTATACAGACATGCATATGCTGGCACCCAGAAAAGAGAGAACCTCAACAAGCAACAGTCTACATAGTTGTTGTTCTTAGTGGTTTATAACTGGGGATTAAAATAAAGTATGCAGCAGATCAGCTTTTAATGCTCACAAGGGCATTACAATGTTAAGTAAACTATGAGCCTTTTTATGCCATAAAAGAATGAGAGAGAAGAGCCAAGGGAAAAAAAAAAAAAAAAAGAAAAATTTTCAATTGAAGAGCGATACACTATGCATTCAGTTCTCTCTGCTCTGTTAACAATCTTCAGTTCTTCCTGTCCTGTTCCTTTATGTAAACTAAAACATTAAGATGACGTACATGCCTATTCTTCAGTTAGTGTTCCTTTGGAGCACGACTTTCTAGATGGACTAGCTCCATGCAAAAGTCGTATTAAAAAAAAAATAAATCAGTATTTTGCCTCATGTTGTTGGACTCGCACTTCATTTTTAATCAAAGCTTCAAAAACCAGGGACTATGCACAGATAGCTTTCAGTACCTCTTAAACCATGAAAAAATGGTAGATTTTTTGGCGCTGTTCATTTTTACTTGCTTTGCTACAATCTCCTAGACTTTTTCTATACTGTAATGCCCCTCAAAGTACCCCACTCCTTGGAATAGACAAAAAAATCCTGACAACTTCCAACAAAGTCCACAACTGTAGTATAGTTCTAGTGAGTCCTCCTTCTGACCATTTTCTACTTGTGCCTACATCTACCAAGCAATAACATGAACTACTAAAATTAAAAGCAGTAGAGGGCATATGGAGACAAGTTTGGGTTGGTGTCAGAACAGACTATTGACCACAAGCTTCTCCACTTGAAATAACTTCTGTAACACAAACATTTGCTGAAACCTCTGTTTGTCTGTCCTTTTTAAAGGGGAATAAAAAAAGAGGAATTCAAGGACAGTACAGCCAAATACAGAGTAAACATGCCTACAAAGGCAAAGGAGAAAACCCAGTGGGCTTCGCTTTATCTCTCGCCATCAGAATGGCATGTGAAGGACTCAGAGCCACCCACCATCCCTTCTGTACCTTCGGAGCCCACCCCAGGGAAGAACAAAGGATTCGCCCTTGCAGTCTCTCCAAAATTTCTGTGCAAATGCACACAGCTATCAAGAATATGCACAAAAGGTCATAGTTTGGAATTTCACAAAACCTGCCCTTTCTCCTCCCTTCCTACCACAAAAAGGGCTGTGTCCTGGTAAAGAGAGCAAAATTATGCAGTGTTCCAGTAAATAACCATAGAAGTTTTCAAGGGTCAGCTTCCAGCATAAGGCATTGTTAATCAAGATAAAACTCTACTGGAGAGCTGGAGAGCATACTGAATAGGTCTAAAGTCTTTCAATATTAGCTGTTGTTAATGTCAGGACACCTCCCCAGACAAATACTGGGGGTGAAGCAGCCACTGATCTCTGTGTATTCACAGACAATTACTGGCACTGGTAAGCAACTACCATTGTGCATCCTCCCCTTCGTGGCAGCAGGCAGTCAAACAGGTATGGTATGATTTGAAACGTAAGCATGAGTTTTACCTGATTCTCATCAACCTCTATAGGCTTCTTCTTAATAATCCATGTGACCGATTCGGTAAGTGGGGGAGTAGTCAAAGAGCCTGCATAGGTCCAATAATCAGGGCATGAAGGTATCAAACAGGAAGGATCAAAGACATCAAACTCGATAACAGTGTCCTAAGGCCCAGAAAAAAAAATGACAGAAGATTTAAAAAGATCTTAACAATGAGACTAAGTACTGTATGTGTTATATACGCATATGCAAAATTAGATATTGTGAATATTAATAATGATCTACATAACATAGTAATTTAAAACCCCATAAACTTGTAAAAAATTGGTAAGCTGGGTTTAATGTATAAGAGGCATATAGTGAGTAGACAAAATTTAAACATTTCCATTGTCCCCACAAGCCATTAGGAATTCAGTGCAGAAGAAACAAGGAGCGTGAAGGAGCAACTGACTACGTCTTTGTGGGAGCTAGAAGCAAACAGGAAAAAGAAAGAATAAATGGTGGAATAAGTTCAGGTAGTTCTGACATATAGACTGCAAACAGTAGCACTTTTACTTTTCACCACGTGATTTTAGGCAGCAGGGAGAGGGAGGGGGACTAAAATTTTATTTAAATCCCATCACGTATTCTTGTCTCCAGAATGTGCACTCCCACAAGTGAGATACCAGACAGCACATAGGAGCTTCAGAGCCTAGATTTCCTACACAAACATTTTACTTCTGGGGTACTTCCAGGATACACTAGCAGTGCAGGAAATGAAGATCCTGTTTTTCCTTAGATAGGCTTTATTGGTTCCCCACTGAGAATGGGAAATGTTAGAGAATTTTTCAAAAATAGGGAGTTGGACAAGAGATCCTAGATGGGAGCTTTCACCTGTCACGTACGAGAGGAAGGTGCAAGAACATCAGAACAGGTATTATCTGACCTTCCTCCTCCTCCTCACCAGGGTGCTGTTCCTCAGGGTTCGGTACTTAAGTCAGTGATAACGCTGGCAAGGCAGCAAGTTTTCAAACGTTTTAAATGAAGTGCTGATGAGTTGCTGGGTGACTGACACCCTTTGGAAGTGAGATCTCTTTCAGAGCAGCCCACATGCAGCTTGATGAGCCTAATGTTTGATACTACTTGTTTGGTTTTCTTTTTAAAAAAAGATCTTCAGTTTCTTTCAAATTCATATGCTGTAAAATATTATCTTCTCATAATGGATGTATATTCACAGATTTTTGTGGGTCGTTTTGGCACTGAACTGACTTGTTTGGCATTTATCTGGCAGAATTTGCACTGCACTGCCATAAATACTTTGTTTTATTTGGATTAAAAAAATCCTTACTGCGATAAATAACGGCACAGCAACTTCAACTGGATGTGCTCACACGCCAGCAAAATTCTTGATGTGTGGTTTTCTTGTGTACTTTCAAAAAGGAAGGGGCACTCAGAGGAGCGTGAGCTGCTTCTGAGCACTATCAGAGATGCAGCACTCCCTCTCCTGGCAGAAGTCATAAATGAGCTATGAAGAAAGCGTCTCATTCCCCTCGCAGAAAGCTTACAGTTTAAAAAAAAAAAAAAAAAAAGGCAAAACATAATCTCCTCTTCACAGAGAGTTCCTTCCGGTTAAAAAACATACAAAAGCTAATCCAGTGTCATAGGTTTTCATAGAAGCAGAAGGGCAAGCTTCAGTGAGGTCAAGCATTAAACATGTGCATGCCCATCTACGGGGATACAATCTCAAGAGCATGATTTCTTAAATCAAGAGGTTTGGAAAGCTTAAAGTATAGAATTCCTCCTTAATAATTAGCTTTCTGCCCCTTCAGTATAATCAGCAATTCACCCAATGTGTCAATCAGGTCCCCTGATGACATCTAAGGAAGAAAGCATTTATTAGTGTTTTGCTATTCTCAAAGTATCCTTTAGGTTGAATGACTGCGCTAGTTTTGCTGTGTGATAACTGGTGGGACACTTAAAAATACTTACCTTGTGTTTAACTGCTGGTAAGGCATCAACCAGTGTCTGCAGCCCTTCATGATGTGCTCCTAGCTGCAGAAGACAGGTAGGAGTTAGAGAATCATTAAGCTGACATTCTACATTTCTACCTTAATCAGTAGTTTTTGAAAACAACAACAATCTAGAGGTATTTTGTCCTAAATCAGTTTTAACAAAATAAAAAGGCATCATTACAGCTTATTACACAAAGTGAAATTACCTTTAAAAACACGCCAATAACAGCCAAGCCGTTACCTTCCATCACAGCTTCTTCAAAAGTTGGGTACACAACTGCATTCCAGTGTACCAAATGCAACTGAAATATAAATGAATCAGAAATCAACACATGCACAGAGCACAGTAATGATAGCAAGAAACTTGGCTTTTGATCTTTTGGTCCTTGACAATTTGAGACACTGCAGTGAGCTACCTCAGAAATCAAACACCACAAAAACGAGGACCAAAATTTTATTGGAAAATAATGGTGCTTCCCTTCTTTTTTTTTTTTGTTGTTGTTTTTTTTCTTTTTTTTTAAACAACAGCCAAAGACCCATAAACTATATTTCAAACATACAAAAGGGATTTTGTCTGTGGGAGACTGTGTGGGTTTCTCAGACCATAACAGCAGCTTAATCTGTATTTTTCCCCATTGGCTCCATCCTTTTTATTGACTCTTTTTCTGCCTTAGTAGTTACTTAATCACAAAAGTTTTGCTACTTTAATAATCGCTTACAAGTTGAAACCAGAAGATAAAGTGATCGTGATAACCACTAAATTACCACAGAACTCTGCTGTACATTATTCTAATGACTTTAAGAAACATATAAAAATATTGCTGTAACTGGAATAAACTTTCTATCATTAGCCAAATCTCTGGGGTCACATACACCAGACAGTTATTGTATACAACGTAAGCAGGACCAGACTTCTTGAGTTACAGGTATAGGTGTGAGAATTAAATAATCTTCCATTTTCTCTTTAAATACTTTTTTTAAAAGGGTATTCAATATGTGCTTTATTTATTATAACTAAACACTTGCAGAGAAATAAAGTGATTTTAAGGCAGCTAAGGACTGGGAGATTTGGAGGTCCACTACAGACAGCAGCTGAGATGCAGTGCATTCACCATGCTCCCAAGAAAACAGATCCTACACCTTATGAACTCTTAGCTCACTGCAGCTCAGAGGCAAAGCACTTGCATTTGGTTTTTTTGGTTTTGTTTTTGTTTTTTTTAATTGAGATCTGAGCTTGCATATTTACCTCAGTATTTGCTGTCTGCCTGATCTGCACCACATTAGCTGGGACCTGGGAGTTCATTAAGACTTGAGTGTGCCCTCAGTCTGCTTTCTGTCTCATCGTTTTCCCCTTTAAAAGGGGGAAGGACAAGCAGAGTTGTGCCACTCCATCTAGACAGAGCTGGAATAGCAATGATACTTTGCTGCCTGCCATTGGCTTGCCCGCAGCTACCCCTGGGGACATTCAGGGAGAAGAAAACATTACTGAAACTTTCAGTAATGGGGCCAACGTTCAATTTTAAGACTGTGTTCTTCTCCAGAAAACACAGTGAGCATGAACTTCCTAATGCAACAGTAGATGAGCTGTGGCACCTACCAGGTCTGATCCGTAACAGTAAACTGCAATTCTTCAAATAGGGAGTTTTCTATCATGCAGGATAATCACAGACAGTCTGAGACCCAACCCCCAGTCCCCACAAGTGTTTGCACCGTTCAGCATTTTATCTCATACCTCTGCTGGGTAAAATTTACTGTCAACTGTGTGTTCTGAACCCCACTCATTTATAGCTCCCCAATGGAAATGGAACTGCTTTAGCCTGTATTGGTTTTCCAAGGGACCTCCAACGATTACTAAAAAACAAAACAAGACACACATTAATAAACATGATTTAGAATTGTCCAGACAAGTAACACAGCAAGATCCTACTTGAAATAAGTTTGCCCAAGGAAGAAATCAGCAACTATGTTAAATGAAGCAATCCCCTATTGCTTGGCTACTTTTACAATTTAATTTGCTATGACAAAATTGTTCAAGCAAACACATCACACTTCTTCCCTGCAGTTTGAATCAACTATATCAAATTGAAGATAAGCTAAATAGTCTCCTCATCCATCTCCCCTCAAGGGAACTACTGTTTTTTTCCAATTCACATAAAGTTTGTCAGAGTCATGGTGATTACATGTTACGTTCTGTGCTCTTCTCTTCAAGCAAGCACATGAGAATTGCCTTATGAGATGCAACACGTATGACAAAGCAATGGATGTATCTATTAAATGACATCCCAGCGATGCCTCAATAGCTATGAAAAAATATTGACATTTCCCATGACAATACAAGACTTAAAAAATCCAGTTTTGCCAGTATTATCACTACACTGCGTCAAATGTTCAATTCTGATTTTTTTTAAGTTACAAAAATCCAAACCCACTATTCTGCTTCAATGCAGCTTTCAGACTGCATAACCAACGTTGAAAGATCTCCTGTACAGCCAGATATATGGTAATATTGTGTCTACTCTAAACTGCTAAAGCTACGCTCTACAAAGCATCTAAACTGACAAGTGATAGGACGAGGGGAAACGGGTTCAAGTTACGTCAGGGGAGGTTTAGATTAGATATTAGGAGACATTTTTACACTGAAAGGGTTATTAAACATTGGAATAGGCTGCCCAGGGAGGTGGTGGATTCACCATCTCTGGAGGTGTTTAAAAAAAGGGTAGATGGGGCACTGAGGGACATGGTTTAGAAGTGGCTCTTGTCAGGGTAGGCTAAAGGTTGGACTTGATGATCTTAAAGGTCCCTTCCAACCTCAACAATTCTATGATTCTATGATTCTAAACATACAGTCTGCCTATGGGCAAGATTCTGAGTTTATGGAAGCTTTAATGCACTTTTTAGCCATGAGTAAGGGTAAACACACAATCTGCTCTCCTGATTTCAGGAGGCATCTCATCATTTTGCAAACACATGAATGAAAAAGTCTATGCCTAGTTTTCTGTGTAGCGTTGGTTTTTACTCATTTCCTGCTAACTGAAGGAGGATCATTCTGCAAAGTCTTCTTGCTAGTTATTACATCACAGCAGCTGGTAAATGACAGACCATAATTACTTCCAAAGGGGTAACAACAAATATGTAGCTGTAGAGACCCATTTGCTGATTTTTACTTAACTGTACATCATGGTTAAATTTTGTAGCAAACCACTGTATAAAGTACATAATTCCAATGCTACTTTTGAAAAGAAGTTAATCACTGTAATGCTGAGGAGAAAACAATGAGAGGCATTAAGAGCTTTCTTGTCCTTTACCCAAAAACCAGACAGCAGTTTTGAAATTCTAACTAGATAGGTTTGTGTGTGATAAAAGAATAAGCTAAAATAAGCTACGCAAATTGACATTTAACTAATTTCATCCACTGTTGTTGAGCTCTTCACATAAATGCAATACTGACCATCACTAAAAAAATGGTGATGGAGAAAAGTAACTTTCAAGGATGGGATGAAGATGTGTCCCACACTGCCAAGTCTTTCAGAATTAAAGTTTCTGCACTCTAAAACTATCCATTCCTGATTATATGATGATGCAAACCCACAAGTGATTACATTCATGTAAATAATCACATTCACATACTTAGCAAATCAGATTCTATAGCAGACACTAGAAAGTGACAGGAAACAAACAGGAGCTTACAGTCCCTTTACAAGCATTTTTGTCATTTCATTTCCTCTCAATTTACCAGTCTTGATAATTTCAAAACAGAAATTTAAAGGAACTCTAACAACAACCAGAGGAAAGAATCACATCAGCTTTTTATTGTAGTCCTAGTCTGTTTCAGTCTTATTTCCTTGCAGTAGATGGCATTCATGCACACAGACAGGACCACATTCTGTACATACTTTCCCCGCACCCTCTTTCTTCTTCATCCTCTTGCTCTGCTCATAAACAAACACCCCATGGCAGCACTACCTTCATCTTTTGCCCAGGTCCTGCTTTGCCTCATCTCAGAAGTTGGGCATTTTTGTCTATCCTGGATGCACGTTTCATTTTGTCTTTTTGATCTTATGTTTCAATTTTGTTGCTTTTTTTGTTTGTTTAAGGGCTTCCTTCATAAGCTTCCTTCTCCGCATTTCTATTATTGTTACACAGAAGCTGGCAGAAAGAAAAATCAGAAATAGCAACAGTAAACAGAGAAAGGTGGAGGAGAGAGGCAGGCACTTGAAAACCTGGCTATTTATACAGCAACATCCCATGATCTGTTGTTTCTCTGTCATTTTGGAGTCCTGCCACTGATCATTTAATGCCATCCTCCACTAGCCGTCATCACCCTTCATTGACTGTAGTTCAGTTGAGGAAGATGATAATGATGAAAAGGCAGCCATCCAGAAAGAGGCAGCAAGAATACTCACACTTAAAGATTTATCTCAAGTCTTATAGATGAAGCGGGTAAGATCTTTCAGAGCTGTGATGCACTCTGAATAGCCAGCCTCTGAAAGGCCAGTGTCCCTCTAATTGACAGTCCTGATGCTTGCCTCTATGTCACCAAAACTGCCCCTGTGTATTTAAAACTTGCGTATTTCTTAACCTGCTGCAGGCAATTCCCCTCCATTACATTAATTCTTGGAGAAAAAAAAAAAAAGACTTTGTTATCCATTGAACTGCAAAACATTACGCTTTTCAGAAATGTATCCTTAACAGATAGCGGGGTATGGCTGTATAAAGTAAAAGACTGTTAAATTAAGAGCAAAACTGATCTAAAGTTAGTAAGATAAAAGTCTCTGATGAGCTAACAAGTGATGTCTCTATCTTAGTCTCTCCTCTAACCCCACCTCACTAACACAATAGCAGTTTGTACTAAAAAAACAGAAGGGCACTATTTGGTTTCTTCATTACGTATCATAGCGCTCAAGTGAACAGGGGCAAGAGTATTCCCTGGTTGGAAACTAATGTTCTGGGTGAAGAGCTATAAGCAATAAAACCAAAAAAAACCCCAAATGTTAGACAAGCCCCTGAAAGCTCCATGCATTCCACCGCTACTGTTTTTGCTACATTGTTTTATCAGCCTCTTTCCAATCAACCAAAAATACTGGTATAGTAGAGACAAAGCATATGTTTTTATTAGCATGCTGAAGACCTCTTTCCCAAGGGCATTACTAAATCGCCTGTGAGGATCTGGTAACTCTTACGGCAATCTTAAACATATATTACTCTAATCGAACAGGTTCAAACTTGTCCTCGGTCCTTCAATTTTTCCCTCCAGGACGAGCTGAGTAACTGACATGAATCATGTGCTACACAATATCCCTGACCAACTGCTACCAGTTCACCTACCTTTAAGAAATACCTTCTTTATACATACCAGCAATACCCTTTGGTAAACTCAACTTTTAAAGTAACAACACACAGGAAATCTTGAATTTTGTAGCAATATCTTGAGTTTAAGTTACTTGACTCTATTGAGCATTAAAAAAACCTTATCTGCTCAGGTCAGCGTGCTGACACAGCTGATTCACAACTTGCCAGAATGCATAATTGGATTTCAGATGCATGGACTCCTGCTTATACTAAAACAACAGGAACACATGCACCTGCTCCCGGTGGTAGCAGCTGACTATCGTTTAATTCTCCAAAAGCTTATTGAGATAAGTATATATGCTTTCCAACTGAAAGTCATTGTGCTACTGATTATTTCAAATGCATTAAATAGATCTGTTAACACCACAAAAGAGATAAGTGGCAGATTACTTTAATAGGAATCTCATTTAAAATTAAGTACATACATACACATATGACTGAAGATTGACTCATATAGACAAAGCTGTGATATTACAAGACCTCATCAAAAGGCAGGGCATTAAGGCTTGTGCAATAAGAATAATTTTCAACCTACAACAGAGGATTTGTGCACAGTGTCCATGGTAATAAGTACATCGTAAAAGTAAGACCTATATAGAACTTCTGCATTACAATTCCCATCACTGTAAGTCCACGTGTAGCTAAAGCATTCTTTTACTGTATATTCATTTTCAGCATTTGTCCTGGGGTTTTACATCATGCAAATATTTCTCCTTTCTAAGCATTAAGACAATAAATAGATTTTTCTGAGTTTTGCTTACTTGATCTATCAGTTGAATCATCAAACTCAACCAGGAACGAATATCCATTGTTCCAGATGTGAAGACACGTTGTTGGGTCATAGCTGATTTTCAGAGGCTTCAGAAAAGGGTCATAAACACTGTCTCTCCACTGGATATTGATAGGAGACTGTCGGGTGCCCCCAGGAATTGTAAGTGGACTCTGCCAAAGTGGATGCACTGGAAGAGAAGGAAGAAAGTCAGGCTCTAATGCACGATAGAGAATTTCCAACTAAATACTTCAGAACTTTTTGGCAAAAGAAGATGCTTTGGCATATTGGCTCCAAAAGCTAATTCAAGTCAGCTGATGCACAGGCAAGTAAAATAATAATACGTTCCAGTTGCATGACTCAGAGCTACACAGGGAAGTGCAGTAATTTCATAGAATCATAGAATGGTTTGGGTGGGAAGGGACCTTAAAGATCATCTAGTTCCATCCCCCTGCCACAGGCAGGGACACCTCCCACTAGACCAGGTTGCTCAAAGCCCCATCCAGCCTGTCCTTGAACACCTCCACTTCTCTGTCCAATTTGACTTACAACTGTGTTGATAACTTTCTGCATTTACAAAATGCGCCTCAAAGAAATTCTGTCCCCTTATTTGCCAGAAAATTGTTTTCCTTTTATTGACAATTGATTTTAAGGTGGCTTCTGTTTTGCGGCTTTGCCAGAGTCTAAGCACACCACTTCAGCTTTCCTTATATACCAGTACATCAACTGATGTCAGATTGCACCAGACACAGGATAACTCCCACTAGAAGGCAAAAAAACTCTCCTGAAGGTGCCGGTCTTTTGCCTACGTGTGCTTAGGCAAAAATTTACACCACTGCTAAGGCTGTAGTGCTCCTGAAGCACCCATACCAATATCAACCAAGACTACTCCACACAGTCAGGACCTACAGCTGATCATCCCCACACCTGTAAAATCCTAAGCTACCAATTTTGGGGGCAGCTTGGGTGTCTCAAACCAGCACGAGCAGGGCAGATGCGTGAATACAGTTTCCATGGGATGCTGTTCTGCTCGAAAACAGAACCGAGATGTGTGTGGACAGGGAGCACTTGCTCACCTGCCATTCCCCAACTTCAACAGCCCACAGACCAAGGCTTTTGTACCTTGCCCATCTGCTGAACCCAAAACCAAGGGGCTCTGAAGCACAGCGTTACTGGCTACTTCATTAGATACAACGGCTTGCAGTCTTTTGGAAAGAAAGAAATAAATTAAATCCTTTAACAACCCACTCACATGAGGAGCAGCTGAACAACCTTCCCCCTTGGTTTCCTCAGTAAGGGGCAAACTTTCTCGGCCCGTACAAGGTCGCCACAGGCAGGTAAGGCAGAAGCAGGCAAGCAAAACACTCTCCACAAGTGCCACTGCTCTCTCTTATTGTTAGTGCCATTTCCTGATGTTTCAGCAGAGGAACTGTCACGGACAAAGCCCGGCTGAACTTGGCGTCCCCGCCTCTTCTACACAAACTTTCGGGGCGCCGGCAAGCCCCCTCAGAAGCGTCGGAGGGAGACGGGCGCTGCCCGGACCCAGGCCCCTCAGCCGGGCCCCGGGGAGGGCGCGATGGGCAGCGGGGGTCCCTCGGGGCGGGGACGATGAGCCGGGACGGGGAGAACGAGGGGGGCTCGCGGCAGCGACCCGCTCTCCTCGGGCGGCGGGAGCTGCTCGCCTCGAGGGGCGAGGGCAGCCCCGGCCTGAGGGAGCCCATCCCCGGGCGGACCCCCCTGAGGGAGGCGGTTTCCCCCTGAGGGCGGCGGCGCGGGAGGGCGGCGGCACTCACGGGCGTCTCGCAGGCGGTAGGAGCAGCAGGCGCCCAGGCTGCACCGTCGTGTCCCCCGCCGTAAGGCAGCAGCCACCCAAGCCCGGCGCAGCAGCGGCAGCATCGCGGAGGAGGCTGTGGAGTCACCGGGCGCCACCGCCCAGCCCGGCACGGCCCAGCCCGGCACGGCACGGCCCCTTCCGGCACGGCCCCCCCGCCGCCATGGCTCCCTCAGGGGAGCGGGCGCTGGCTCTGCCAGAGGCGAAGTGGGGAGGGCGGCCTCAGCTCAGCCGGCCGCTCTTCCCTCAGGGGCGGGCCGAGAGTGGCTTTTACCGGCATTGTATCTTGTGACAACGTTAGAGAAGAGGCCACAGTTCCCTGTGGGTGCGTTTTCGCCATTTCCCATGGTCAGGCTCATCCCTGTGCTTGTCTCACGCCAAAAATTTGTTTCCTCTCAGGGTTGATAGCGTTAGGGCTTGCTTATACACCTTAGGGGAGTAGCATTTATTCTTGTGTAGTTAGTTTTGCTCAAGGAGGAGATTTTGGTTTCTCCCAGCTGAAGGTGGGCTGGAGCATGACTTCGTTCCCACAGAGATACGGGTGGCCCTGGCACAGCAGGGCCCCAGCCCCAAACTGCACAGAAAAGTTAGGAAAAGTTAACATTATGGCCA
Organism: Chroicocephalus ridibundus; assembly: GCF_963924245.1. NCBI lineage: Eukaryota > Metazoa > Chordata > Aves > Charadriiformes > Laridae > Chroicocephalus > Chroicocephalus ridibundus. Next base: position 93,099,964 of record NC_086287.1, read on the forward strand.
CGTTACCCGACTCCTTCTGTCCCAAAGTGTAGAGGCCAAAATAGGCCCACCCCGGATTGGTAAAAGGGTCCAACTGAACTAGCGTTTGTCTGACACCGCTTGAGGTAGGCCTTGGTTAAAAACCTTGGTTAATCCCTGCACCTTTTCTGTGTTACAGCTCCCAGTGAAGAACACAAAGCAAAAAGGGAAGTCCCTAGAAAGCCGACGGTGTTGGTGAAAGTGCAAAGATGAAGTAAGTGTCCTCATTTTTGCCGGGTCCATTGGGCAGCCAGGAGCAGAACCCCACACCTCAGCTCCAGGCCTTCATCTTGCCACCCACTTTGAATCAGATTTCTCGTTACTCTCTTAAAGTCATTTTGCAAATCTGCAGTTACCTTTTGGGGATTTTTAACCTTGTTAGGGTGACTACTTCTGAATTTTCATGAGGAACCTGGCATAGCGTAGAGAATGTTTACTGAAATTGAGACAAGACTAGATAATCAGCTCAGGCCAACCAAGAAGCGTTTGCTCTAGTTTATAACATTGAGAAATTTCTATTGCATTCACAGTATAACATATTTAAAGTACTCCTTAGTTGAGTAAGAGGAGGTTGAAGTCTGGCAAGTGATTTGCCTTGAGTGGCTACATGATCAGAAAACAGGTCATCAAGAGACGTACAAAGACAAACAGCATGTGATCTTAGGATGTTAAACCTGGGTTTAAATTTCATTTTATTTCCTCCCTCCCGCAAAACATGCTTTCTTTAAAGTGTGGTCTTTTTTTTTGTATAGTAGGATTCAATTGCAAACATAATGAATTCTTGGTTTGACTCTCAATGTTTTTCAGGATGGCTAACCTCACTATCCTCAACCTATAGCATCCTGTAACTTAAAAAGAAGAGCTAGGTACTTGATGAAGTTGAAAACAGTTGTAGCCCTTAAACGTCATTATTCATTCAGGCCTAATCACAGTTTAATAGCCTATTAATCATGGTTAGGCAACTGTATTTAGCACAGGTCAGACATGTCTGTCTGTTGCTGAAGCTACTTATAAGCAATAGGTAGCTCCTGGTCATGAAGACACCCCATATAAGCTTTGTGCTTAATTGCAGCAGGAAGCTAGCTCAGACATAGCTTCAGATACTTTAATTCTGCGCATAAACAGGAGATACTGGGTTTTATTCTCATCTACTAACAAAACAAGATTGTCATTCCTTCATGTTCTGTTCTTCTGTGATGTGTCCTGTAGATACAATTGATAATCTTGGGCAGCTTAGAAGTCAAATCTACCACATTAACTAATGTATGTATGCCCTATATCATAGTGTAGATGCTTGCTGTTGAAGAGCATGACTTAGTTTCTGTACAACTATCACTTTTCTGTATGTTAAAAGAAATTGAAAAAAAAGCCTCAAACCCCGCTGCTTTAGACTGTGGCATTAAGATGACCAGACCTTGTGAAGCTTTTAGGGATTTGATCCTGCAAAGTTTTGAAAATGTAAACTTTTTTATAAAGCTACTGAGCTGAACAGAATGAGTCATTTCTTGTGGGTTGAACAGCACAACCAAAGGAAAGTTCTTATGGCGTAGGCTTTCGGAAATGATGGGCTGTTCAGGTGCAAAAAAAAAACTAAAGAGAAATAACTTTGACATACAACACACTTGTTTCCCCTCTGAATCATTCACAGAATCTGCATCCAGTTTTACATGCACATACTATTTCTTACTGAGCATAAATTTCAGTAAAACTTCAGCGTTTAATAAAAAAACCAACTTTTCTTCTCTGGGGGGTTAAAGAAAACCCTTTAAAATATGAGTTCAGTGGCAGTGAGATGGTTTGTTTTGGAAACTGCAGACAGAAAGGCAAAAACTACCTGTGCAAAAGGAACCATAAGGCCTAAATCCTATTCCCAGTGGCCAAAATCTTCTTTTCTGGACCATTTCAGAAACAGAGTTTCTCCTTGGCCATGTCCCAGTTAGAGATGGTGGTTTATGCAAGAGAGACATGGCTCTCATGCAGCTAGCCAGAGAGAACAACAGCAGCCAGAATTATAATATCTCTGTTGTTCTCATGTTTTTCCAAAATTGTTATATTTCTGGACCATCTGGGAGGTTTCAGCTGTGCTCTCTCTTGTTCCTGAGCTGAGAATGGTTTCTGTGTATAGGGATCACCACAACCAGAAATCTGACTATTTTTCTACTGGATGAGTTAAAGTGATGCAGAATCTGTGTGGAAAAAGAAATAGAAACCTCATCTACTAGGTCTATTTTCAAATGGGCAAAGTTAAAAAAAAGAAAAGGTAAGAATAGTGAGAATTAAGGTAGCATGCAATTTGCACGCTTTGCTTTATGCATGTCTCATTTACAATCAGCTCACTGAGGAACGGTCTAGTCTATTGTTTACCGTTGTTACATACGTATCTATGGTATTGTCAGAGCAGTTATAGTAAATACTGTAATATAAGAAGCATGACCAAGATGTGAGTCACCCATGAGGAGAGATCTGCCACAAACAGACCTAATCTGTGCTTGATTTATTTTATTTTTTTTGAAATTTCCAGACACAGTGATGCTCCATTTAATTTTATAGTATTTGGAGGCTTCTTACATTTGCACTGTGGTTTTTTTCCTACCTTTAGCAGCTGAAGTACATGTATAGAGCCATCCAAATAGTCGCAATCTTTTTAGTTATTTTCTATAATTAATTGCAGCTGTGGATGCTTTAACAAGTCTATTTGGAATAATTGTTAAAAGGTTCATTTAGCCTTGATACAAGTATCAAAAGCGGTGGGGTGGGATTCAAGATCCAGATGAAAATAGAGGTTGTGTATATTACTGGATTATCATAATTTATAACACGATTTCCAAGAAAATATTTTGAAGGCCATGGTTCTATGGTAAAAATCCAAAATAAATTCAGCTAAATGAAAGCATTTACTGCCAATTTACACTGTTGTAAACTTGATTTAGAGACAAAACATCTTTCAATGTTTCATTTTTAAATTCCCTTTAACTGTCCTGGGGAGGAGAGAGTTCTCACATGTGGGTTACAAAATTAGAAGAAAGAGTATGAAAATTAATTAATGTAGTTGTCAAGTGAGAATGAGGGGTAAAATGACTCAGCGTTGGTGGATTTCAGTCTTTATGGTTTTAATCTTTAAGAAGGAAAAAACAAAGAAGACCTGTTGAATAAAGCACTTTGATTTGTTTACACGGGGATTTTCAAACAAGGTTCACCCAGCTCTGAAGTAAATCAGGGAATACGGCATGGTGGGAACAATTGAGAAACCCCACCCACTTGAAGGAAATAGGTTTTTATCCTAGGTTGAGCAGGGGTGCTTTCCATAGCAACACATTCTGAATTAGAAAAATAAAAACAAACATACAACTGAAACTCAATAAAGAACCATTTTAAACTTTAAAGGGCTGTGGCTCTGCTTCATCCGCTTGGATTGAATATTACAGAGGAAATCCAAGATAGGTTGATTTCTTTGAAGCTTTTTAGTATGAATCAAGATTTTGGAGGGTAGCAGCAGTGGTTGGCTAAGGTCCATTGTGACAAGGTGTTGAAAGTTCTGCTGAATTGATGTCAGATTTGGACTGTGATGCAGGCCAGTTTATTGATAAACAGTCTAGTGCTTTTTATCAAACGGATGTAACTGACAGAGTACTCTAAGCTCAACAGGAAAGCAGCAGCAGATTGTGAAATGCTGAGCTTTTCTCTGCTTCCAGAATGTTTGGCTGAGATAGGAGCCTGGATGAGAAGGCAGTGGCTGAGGCTAAGTCCAGATAAGGAGGAGGTAATTCCAGTTGGCAAGGTAAAGCAAACAGAGGCTTTATCTTTTCTGTATAAAAATATTTGCTAAAATTATGTATGCAGGCTTAGTAACTCAGCATGGAAAGGGCTTAGAAGATATCTCATGGACAATTTGTGTAGTTACTGCAATTGTATGTGCAGTCCTGGAGATGGCACACCTGGATTGTGTGTCATTGCTGTACTTCTACTATTCTTTAAAAAAAAAAAAAAGCCTTGAAGGATTGTGTTTTTCTTGTAACTTCTTCTAAAAGGATAAGGAAGAAAAAAGCCATTCAAGTCTGCTGTGGCAATTAGTAGGGTGAGGGTATACTCCATAGCCTTAAAAATCCTTACGAAGAGCATTTCTAGCAGCTCCCTCCCTATTGTATTGAAAGGTGTCTGAAACCACTGCCTTCATGTATTGTTACAAGATACCACAGAGCTTGGTACAGACATCCATTGCTGTACTCCATGTCACTAGAAGTTTTTTACATGCAAGCCGTGATTCTCAGCTATGTTTCTGGAGCTCTCTCCCAGTGAAGTGCAGAAAAATACTTTTGTCCTTGTGGGGACACTAGGGGAACGCAGAAAAGGCACTGGCAAGTGTCAGCCTTTGAATTGTTTAACCTATGTCCTCACAGCAAATGTCCGAGTTAACTGCCAAGTGAAAGAATCACGACCCAGCTCGGTGAGAGACTACTTCTGTGAGTGGGAGGGCTGAGGGAGGGAAGATAAAAGAGATGAAGTGCAGGAAAATAGTGAACTTTACATTGAAGACGTTACCTAAGAGCTCAGTGGTCCAATTTTACCGTTTCTTTGATCAAGTTTTTGTCACTGAAAGGGCTGTTTGTACTGTCAGCTGTGAATAGCGGAATTTAATTGAATGTGCTTTTTGCTTTGAATGCATGTTGTGCACAGGGTCTAGCCACCAGATGGAGGAACCCACAGGTTGGCTTATTCAGAGCTGGTGTCTATTCACTGGCAGATGAAACCAGGCATTCCAAAGATAGTGCTTTCCTGAATCAGTTTGTTTTGGCATTTCCTGCATGAATGTCATGGAGTAGAGAAAGATTTAAGTAATAAATAACATTTGCATTAAATTGAAAAGAGCAATGTGAGTAAAAAGAGTTAGATAGCTAGTGTAGTTAATTTAATCATCAATGGTCTTATGATGGAACAGCGTTCTATGATCTCTTCCTGGAATGTTTGTTACCATGAAGTGAGTTTTGGTTTCTCAGTATGGGTCCCCATGGACAAGTGTCCACAGCAAAAAATGTGGCATCATTTAGCCCCTTACTGGAAACGGGTGGATGTGGGGTAACCATAAAATAATTACTTTCTCCATCACATGTGGAGATCTAGAGATCTCAGCTTTTCTCCAGTTTATGTTCTTACTCCACTGAACAATTTAAAATAATTTTCCTAAAGTAATATTTTCACTGATGAAACAGAAACATAACACTTTATTGTAATATGTTCCATTCCTGAAGTTTTCAATTCTATAGGCCATAAAGGTTTGTCGTATATTAATACTGAACAAGTAGAAGAATTAGGAACTGTGTAGAAGGAATCTGTGCTGATGGTGCTTGGGTTTCATTGCTTTTTTAATGTTGATTTATATTGTCTGTGTGATTTATATTCTGAAATTGGAAGTAGTTGGACTTGCAATGAATATTCACTTGCAATCTTAGTTTATGTCTTCAAATATAAAAATAATGAATAAATAATAAAAACTAATGAATAAAAATACATTATTTTAAACCACAATTACAGTGGATTCTCTAGATTTCCGCTCTGAAGCAGTACTTCATATCACTGCACACGATGAGCAGTATTGTATGAGCATTACTCTTACCGGCACAGGTTTTTCTTTTAGCTGTTGAATCTCCAATGCTGAAGAAGTTTATTAATAAATTGCAGATAAAGGAGTGATATAGACATTGCTTGTGACTATTAGAGTATGTTCTCTCATCTGCACGCATCCTTGTGTGGAGTGGGCTTACATTTAAGAGTGGCTGAAGTTTAAGAGACTTTTGAGCTGTACTAAGAAAGCTCTGCACCAGTCAGAATAGGAAAAAATACTGTCATGGATGCAGGTGTGACTCATTTAAATTTTCTATTAGGAATTAGGCTCACTCTTCTGGTTGTGTCACTAGTAAAACAATTCAATGCTAATCTTGCTTCTAGAATTAGGCATCTTCTATAGATTGAAAAGGCACCTTTTTTTAAATGAAGGTGAAGTGCTCTGTTAACAAATTATGCTACTCAATTGAAGTACCCATTCTGTTTTAAGCTTTCAGAATACAATTCACATTTTCTATTCTGAGTAGCAAAAAAAAAAAGGGAGAAAATTTAGACTGAGAACTCTGAAAAACATCACAAATACTGTGTCTTCATAAAAAGCGCTCTGAATTATTTCTGATGTGCTGAGTGACAGGGAAGCTTGCATGCTATATATCACGTAAAGCTTCCATGCCTAGGAATACATACAACACAGCGCACATTGCACTTGGCAGCTAATCTACCAGTTTTTTTGAGATGCTAGTCACTCAGTGGCAGAAAGTATTTTGGCGTCATCTTCCAAAATGCATTTCAGGTGCAGAGCTATTAAATACTGAAATTACTGAATATTTCTTGTAGCTTCCAATATAAAAAAACCCTTGTGCTTGTCTTCATTCTGCTCTGTTTTATATCTGTCACAAAATCAGCTGTTTTCTCATCAGTTAAGTAAATACAAATTTTGTCATTTGATAATTTAAATAGAAGGGAATCACATCTCAGTATTCAAGGAGGGATCTGGCTGTTCTTTCGGAAAAATTAGTAAGCTGAATACATTTACAGAGGGGGGGGGAAAAAAAAGGGAAACAAAAGGATTTCCTAGATATAAAATAAATACTCTTTACTCTTGCTCCAGCTGACATTATCTGCACACAGGCAAGTAGACATGCAGTCTCTGGCTGGCCTCATCTTATTTGTAGGTAAGTTAATCACTATTTTAAATAACTAAATCTTTGACATCTTCCAGTAGCGTCCTGCATCTCAGGAAGTGATTCATTGTAGTTCTGTACACCACATTTGGAGAGTTTTGTGATTTATACTTCTATTAGGCCTCATTTTCAAAATTAAACATTGTAATGTCTGAAGTCAAAGCCACTCAGAATCAATTTGTGCAAAATGTTCTTTGAATTACACTTATAAAAACAATTTTCATGAAAACCAGCAAAACCTTGCAGGACAAAGTTAAAAACTACTTGTTGTATAGTATGCTACTTCATTGTAGTTACAAGTGAAAAATCACAAACAACCCAATAACACTTACACAGCAGAAATAACAAAGAGCAATGTTTTAATACTACTCATGGAGATAAATCATGCAATTCAATAAGGTATTTCTATCTCTAGTTTCTCTCTCATTCCTTTCACTCTGTTTTCTTTAATCTTTCAGTCACATTCTCAAATTTCCCTTTTTGGTTAGCTGACAAATAAGAAAGGAGAGCAACACTAAAGTACATTTGTTGTCTTTGTACTGATGCATCTATGTTATGCAGGTATCCAGTACTATTTTGATTAAATGAAATACACTTACATGCCTCATTCCTGTTTTTACGAGTGCAGGCGGCCAGGCTGCAGAGTCGTGCTGGCACTGACGGGGGACTCCAGATAGTTTTCAGCTGCTTGTATAAATGCGCCAGCGTATTTGCCTTCACACTATTCATTGCTATCACCTTGGCACTTAAAATCTTCAGTTAGTCAAACAGCCAGAGGAGCTTTCCAGAGTCTAGCGACCTATCAACATGAAGTAGAGGAAAATAGTCCCGTGGATATACAGCTTCAGATAACTGAGGGAGTCTCCAGAACTACTTATAAAAAAATTTGAGAGCACCCTTTCCCGGTTGGAGAGGTGGAGCTAACCAAGTAGTTAATTTTCAACTTGTGCCTGGACAGGCTTCTTTATTGGCTCCACATTTTGTTGGAGGGCCAGCAAGTTGATGATTATTCTACATGTGCTTTCCAGGTTCATTCTCATCTGGCTCCAAGAACACTGAGGGGTTACAGAAATCACTCTTTTGTATGCAAGGAGAGAGGTTTCTTATCACTTCTTCATGCATACATGCTTTGAATTTGAATAGTTGCATATTTGAATACTGATAGCTAAGAATTGCTATCACTAACAACTGTAATTCTGAGGACTGGTGACTCCTCAAACTGAGGAATTCACAGAGATCTAGCAGATATACAAGGCTGGCCCAGGAGAACAGGAAGGGGAGCAGCCTCCTGCAGAAGAGTATTTTAGCTCCTCTGAGCGTGTAATACAGTACCATTGCAGCCTCAACGTGAGAAATTTGTTCTTCTGAACTATTCCGTAAGAGGTATAATTTTCTATAGACTAGAAATAGACATAAGGAAACCTAATTACTCCTCACACACCACTTTGACCCAGCTGAAGTGGGCTTTTTTTTCCCAGTGGGGAGAACAGATTGAGATGTTTTCCTGACTTGTGTTTCTTAGAAATGAAAACATGAAGAATTTTACTCTCTTACAATTTCCACATGCAATTCCAGTAACTTTGTTATCATACCTGAAAGATCTGTATAAAAGCCCCATCCTTTAATTTTCTTTGGCATGTTTGCTCTTCCTCCGGTAGCTTCAATCCATGGAAATGGCACAGACACAAGTAACTTCTGAGTTGTAACAGAGCTGTAATTTCTTGGGCTCAGCACAGAAACGCAGGCAAGCAATTCATTCTCTAGAGAGTTCTCATAATGTTACAGATTGTAATAGGCCAAATGGGAACAAAGATGGAGAGCCATCAGAAAAGGGTGCCCAGGCATGTTAGGGAGCAGCACAGGCCAGCTACTCTCAAAGGACAGGGGAGCGGTGAGCCAAGGATGACCCCAGCACAAGCAGTGCCACCCCCCCCGCAGAGGCTGTGCACAGCAGGCAGAGGTGGCTGTTGCTAGAAAGGGTCCATTGGTAGTCCCAAACATTGCAAGGGACAAAGCAGGTCCAAGGTCCAACCAGAGAGCTCAGGCAGAAGCAAAAGGAGACAGGGCCAAAGGCAAGCAACAGCAAGGGTCCAAAGTGCCTCCTAGAAACAGGGCTAAACATGAACCTGAAGACAAATACCCTAACCCAGGCCTGGGCTTAAGTAGGTTCCTGGCCCACGGGCAGGGCTGTGTGGCTGGAGCCTACAGGTGAGGCTTGTCAGGGCCATTAAAGCTTGTTAGTGGCCTCAGGGTCATGACAGTGCAAAAGTATTTAATAATTTTCATATAAGTACTTGCAAAATCCATGTGATTATTTTCCTTTATTAAGTACATAGGAGGGCACATTTTGAAAGCTACAGAACCTATCAGTGACAGAGCAAGCAGAAATGATAAGACTATTAACATTCTGCCATTAAAAAATTGCCATTAAAAATTATTCCTTTCTTAATCTATATATTTACCCGTGAAATATTTTTCAATAGTAGTTTGGTTTTACTTAACAAATGTTGGTGTCTTGAATTAGAAAGGTATTTGCTTGGTGATATTTTCATTAAACGTATGCATGCGTGTCAACTCTTACCACACAGGGTATAAGTGCAAGGCTCAGGCTCAGGGAATCCTCTTTAGTATCCTAAAATGGCAAGCTTATTTGTGATGTTTACTATTCTGAAACCTACTGTTTAGGAGCGTCTTTCTTAATGCTTGTCATTTATTACCTCAGCTGCCTGCTTCAGAGTATCTAAGGGCAAGGCATCGTCAGCTAGGGATTCTGCTTGCAGAACTGCAAAAGCAAACTTCTGTTGTTGCTCATAATTGTGTGTAATTACATATGTGAAGTGTGAGTGTATACAGTGGAAATGCACTTACTTTGTCTTCACAGGAACTAGAGAAGTAAAAATCTAGAAATTTCTTGCTGTCACTACCCATCTGACTTTTGCTGTAGGTCCGGACTAGACATAGAAGGTCAATATTTGTTTTTTTTCTGATGCTTACTAGAGGGTTGTCAGTACTTACATTCTGTCTAACTTCAAATGAACGCTATTACTTGCAGAGAGAAAATTACCTCCTTGATTTAGTGTTTCAAGAAATCTGATTCTGCTGGCATCATGCTTGCAAGGATGTTCCTATACTAATCTTGTCTCAGTTGCAACATTAGCAGGTTGAACCCAACAATTCAGAAGAAATATACTCTTACAGTTTAGTGTAATTAAAAAGATACAAGGAAAGTGATCTCATAATTAAGATTTTCCTCACCTAGTTATTGTTGTATAACAGCTGACGGGATGGTCAGTCAAGTAGTGGGAAGCTGCCTGGGATTGCTGCTGAGTTGTCTGTGTGAAACCTCTATGGAGTAGCTAAAAGTATCACCTCAGGCAGCTTTCCCAAAGCAGTCAGGTCCTTACTGGGTGGGCTTTAACACTCATTTCTCTGGATTTGGCTCACATTCCCCATGGTTTACATGTTACTTCAGCCTAACGGAAGCTTTTCTTTGATGTCCAAATTTTGCTGGGACACTTAGTAATGCAACGGAGCTCACCAGCCTGCTAACCACCTCTATTCCCTCCAGTTTTTTGCTCCCTCTCTTGCATTAGGGTCCCCAAACAGGACAGAGTACTCCAGATATGTTCTCACAAGTGCTGAGTCGTGGGGAATAGTCACTTGATGTGCTGGCCATGCTTTTTCTGATATAGCCCACTGTGCCATTCACCCTCATCCCTCCAAGGGTGCATTGCTGGTTCATGTTCAATTTGTCCTCCAGGATCTGCAGTGCTCTTCTCCAGAGCTTTTCACCCTAGCAGCCAGTTCCCAGGTTGTACCGAACCATGGGGTTATACCATCCCAAGTGCAGGACTTGGCATTTGCCTTTGTTGCACTTCAACTCTCCGAATGGTAGCCCTGCCGTCCTGCATATGACAAACATGGTGTTATGTGGAAATTTGCTGAGGCAACATTCTGTCACTCTGGCCACTGATGAAGATGTATGGTTATTTTACGTCTCAAACCTGAAAAAAATGGCATTACATTGCAAATAATTTTGAACCTGTGTCTAAATGGATGCCAGTCCAGAACTAGGAAATGGTAAAATTCTGCTGGGAATAATAGCATTAAGGATACATTGATGCTATGTAACATTTTGTATCTGTATTTCAGAAAAAAATACACGAAGGTGGGGACGCAGCAGATGCAAAAGGAGTTCTCAGGCAATCCTCAGTCTGAAGAAACAGATAAAATCCTCTAAAATCAGTGTGATGAGCTCCTCTTCAGTCTTTTGATAATCCCAGTGGATTAAAAAAGACTGATGGTGGTAATGGTACCTTACCAAGTAAACATGGTCTGTGACAAACCTGAACAAAGCTGGGCAAACTAGCAAATACTGGGCAAAGATATTGGCTGTGTAACAGAGGTAAAAGGGCAGCAAAAACAGCTGTGAGCGTGATCCTGGGAAGATCACAGTCGGGCAAAGTGCAAATACAGAGCTTGTTAGAATGGCAGATTTCTCAGAAGGGGAATAGCCTCCTATCATTTTTTTCCATGATGTATACAGGGAGATGGAACAGTATGTAAATAAATAAGAGAACATTGAGATCGTGCCGGACCCTTCTCACCTTATTTCTCAGACTAGCAAAAATGACCTTACAAGACCATGAACTTTGACCAACTGTACGACCAAATGTGTAACGATGTTTTTCTCTCTGCTGTGGGAATTCGAGGTCTTTCTTCCATCCTTATTCATGAAAATTAGGCGTATCTTCATTGAGTGAAATGGAGTTTACTCAGCATAGAACAGACGTGAGATCAGAGTCAAAACAAACAATGTCTGTGTCTTGCCCTAAGCCGCAGAGCTAGCTGAAGTAGATTCAGGAGCAAAACCTGCTGGATCCTGACCTGTTTTCTGTCACAAAATCAAAGGACAGTTCCTAGAGACTGAAAATGGACATGGTGTCTGAAAAGTAAGTGACGAGGAAGTATGTACTTGGAGGAGGAAAACTGACAAATTTCAACAGCAGTTTTCTGTTGATAAAAGGAGAAATGCTACAGCAAGTTTACAAACAGCATTAACATAACCTTTATTTAAAAAATGTATCTTCTATAACTTTCCATTAAGCATCACTATGTCACAAGATAGTGTGTGCTATGTTTGTGCCCCTCTCCAGTTATGAGAGTTAGAAAATTAATAAAGCAACTCAATCAGAAACTGAATAAACAGGGGAACTTCAAGTACTCTTTTTGTTTTAAATAGCATAGGACGTGATCAAGGATTTTATCCACAGGAAAGACATTTATTCCTACAGAGTTCTTATAACTCCAGAGTTACTTCTGTGCCCTGATCACATCTTCTGTGTTCTTCATGCCTTTGTTTCTATATTCTCATGCTCAGCAGTGAGTATAATTATGAATGCCTGTCACTTGTTTAAACAAATGCTTTGTTTGGCAACCTTTGTTTTCCTGCTGCTGATGCAGCTGCAAAATTGTGTGCACAGTGTGTTAATTTTTTACCTTTGATGCTATGGTAAGTTTTTTTTCCTAACAAAAAAAAAAGGAAACCAATGAATGAGATACCAATCTCTCTTGATCCACACAGAACATGTGAAAGCAGCAGCTTCCTTAGGAAACAATAGTAAATGAATGCTGATACAATGGTAAAATAAGCTAGATATTTCCTGGAACCGAAAGATTCTTCATAACATGACAGAGAAAAGTTAGCACATACATAAAATTCAAGAGAAAGAGGAAAAAAAAAAGAAACCAGCATGAAAAAGGTGAGGAAATAAAACAACAAAGAGATACCCTGTTATTTTATTTGGGACAACAGACTAACAAGGCAACAGGATGTATTTTCTTCTATAAAATTAAAAAATGAATTTGATATATTAGCACCCTGAAGTTCTTACTCATTTTTATAAGAAGGAAGGAAAATACAAATGGGTTCGACATAGGCAGTAGAGCAAGTTACCATGGTTTAAATCAGAATATAACTTACAGTGTATCAACTTCTTCCTGGTGCTTGCTCATAGCCAGTCTCTTATCCTGGGGTAAAGTGACGCCTTCATTCACTAAAGGGGGACTTGCACTGAATTTCATTATGTTATTGCAGAAATATTCAGGTGAGCACATTTTGGAAAGCTCATAAAGTTTAGGAGATTCTGCAGCACAGAAAACAATTATCCTTGGGTAAGTCATTCATGTCTTGGAGACTAAAAGCCAAAGTTGGGCCTTCTGATTTAAGCACAAAGGAGGTCTCCACTGTTAGGTTGTGAACAGAAAGATCCTCTTTATTCTGCCGCTTACCAATGTTTTCTGTCATACTTTATGCTGTGTGAAGAGCATGTCATATCTGACTGTCAGTCTCAAGGGGAACAAGGGATAGGCTGTGACAGCATAGTCTCCTCATGATTTATTAGTGTAATTCAAAATTTTAAAAGGAAACGTCCCCTGCTTTGGAAGAAATTATAGGGGGGAAAAAAACCTAAAAAAATTTTCTCTGGTAAAGAGGGGAAAAAACCCTTACAAGAGGTAAGTTAATTGTATATTCCAGATCGCTGTAATGATCAGAGCAGACTGGCTTCCTAGCAGAAGGTAGTGCTGCAGCCTTTCTTAGTGCTAAACTGCTATATTATTTTTTTATTATGTTGCTTTCTCTGATCAAAGATGTAGACATCAGTTGGATCCTGCCAGTATTTCCTGCAGTTAATTTGACTATTCACTATAGGTGAATAGTATAATTGTTTTATGACAATGTTTTTCTGTTTGTGTTGTTTTAGATGAGAAATGATTTAGTGGCTATACAGAGGGGAGCGGGATCTCACACCCTCAGCAGAACGTGAGTTAATAATCTCTGGGAGGGAATGTACCAATGAGAAAACAGGACAGCTTTTACATTGGATTTGGTTTATGATGGCAAAGGCTTTTACTAGCAAGTTTCCATAGCAGGGAGTACACCGGTATTTATATTACGGTTTTTCTAGCTAGGACCTGTTGTTTGCTTGAGTGCAGCAGAAACTGTTTGGCAAATCTGTTGCAGGGCAAATCTGTGCAGCAAAGCGTGAAATAATCCTGTGTGAAAAGTCAGTTTATAAGTAGTTTAACCTTTTAACTTCCTAATGTGCTTGTGAAGGAAGAGAACACAATAAATAAATCAACAGACTCAGCTGAACAGTTACAAACCTGGAAGCAGAGTCAAGGGTTTTCCTAACACACTGGTTGTCAATTCCCAGGCTCATGATGACTCTTTTAATACCGAAAACACCAGCTTGAGAAGTTGCTACGAGCACTTTTGAAGCAAGGGACTGCATCGGTACCTCCGTCAGCATGTTTCCCAGCCTGAAACATGAAACCTGTCTCTGTCCTCTTCTGTTCTCTGACTCTGCAACTTCTAGACAGATGAGCAGGAGGAACTGCTGTTCTCCTGAGGTCTGAAACACTTCAGAAAGCGGAGCTTTTGTGACATGCACCGTTTAATTTCATACAGGTGCAGAAGTGCTGCAGTGGACACCCTGAGTTTGAACATGACAAAGCTACAGAGCCTGAGAACAGCATTTCAAACCACTAGCGCAACAGCCACAGCAACAACTCCATTTAGCCGTAGGTCTGTAGATGTCAGGGGAGCCAATTACAGCTGAACCAGAGTGGATTGAGTTGCATGTCATGACACTGCAGAACTGAATTAAGCATGTCATTGAAGGAATATTTTTATGCAGAAGTCTGAAAGTCACCGCTGGCTATGCTGAAGCTGAAAAATGAAGTATGATGATGGTCTTGTTTGGGCAATACTGTGATACATAAGGATACAGTAAAATAATCTAATCTTTGCCTTCTTTCAGAGCTCCTTGCATACTTCCTCCGTGCTTCCTTTTTGTGGTGTTGCATATTTTTATCATTCCCAGAGGGTTAGCAGAAGGTTTTCCACCTTCGCCCAGTCATTCTGTTCTCACACCAAATGTAGGAACGAAGCAACAGAAGAGCCAGTCTGATGAGCTAATTTTGCAAATTCCCACTTGCTGCCTGTTCTTCAGCTGTGTTCTGAGCATGGTGACATTTTTCTCCTTAATATGACAGCTCACATTCAGATCATCCCATTTCAGCGATGCAAGCGCTCAGGAGCCATTTCACAGCAGGGAAAAATTTAATGGAAGGACCAGAGGAAGGCATAGGGGAAGGGAACGTGTCAGTGTGTGAATGGCTCTCAAGGTGCAGATACATGTTTAATCTGCTTTGCTGACAACTCCGCTGGCCAAATCCTGTGTCTACGCCGCCTGGCAGGTCTGGAAACACTTAATACAAAAGAGATGTAGCACTGAGAGTTCACAGTAGCACTGAAACGCCGTGGGAGAAGGAATGGCAGGGCCATGCCTAGCAGGACATGATCATGGCCAAGGGGCACCCGCACAAACCATATGGCTGCTTTGTCCCAAATGACGGCGCGTCCATTACCGTCCTGGGGCGCACTGCAAGACCCCGTTGTGGCCTCCCGGTCGGAGCAAGAAGGTTTTGCGGAGCCCTAAGGGTCGCGGCAGGGCCGGGTACGCGCCTCAGGGTGAAGAGGGGACAGCGTGTGGGTATGAGGTGTGAGGTGAGGACTACAGTTCCCGGCGTGCACCGCGCCGGGCGCGCGTACTACAGGTCCCGGCCTGCTCGGCGGGGGCGGCAACGCAGGCCCGGTGCGCTGCCCTCTGGGAATTGTAGTCCCTCCCGGCGGCGCGGCGCTCAAGGGCGGCCGCCCGGCCCGCCTCCCTCCTGCGCCTGCGCGGGCGCTCGGGGCGGGCGGGGGCCGAGCGGGCGCAGCGCGGCGGCGCCTGCGCGCTGCGGAGAGGGAGATCTCTCGCGAGGAAGGACGCCATTATCGCAGCCGCTCGACAAACACCACGAGAATTCAGCACCGCACACGGTAACCGCGGCGCCCCGCGGCCGGACGGCCGGGGCTGAGCTCCCGGGGGGCCGGACGCCGGGCGTAGAGTCCCGGCCCTCACGGCCTGCCCGCTCCTCCCAGCGCCGCCCGAGCACCCGGGCCGCGAGGCGGCGGCTCCGGGGAGGGGCCGAGGCGGGGAGGGGGGGCGGCGGGCTCCCGCCCCCTCACCCGGACGGGGCAGGGGGGGTGGCGACCGGGGACTCGCCTCCTCCCGCCGCGGGACGCCGGAGCTGGGCCCTCGGCATGGGGAGGGGGTGCCGCTCTTCATCGTCTCGCCCCCCACCTGCCTCCTCCGCGCTCGGGCCCGGGGAGGGGTGTCACCCCCTTGCCGGGGCTTCTCGGTGCCGGCCCCTTCTCTTATACCGCTGCGGGGGGCCGTTGGTCAGCCCTGCGGGGCCTGCGGCCTTCGAGGTGCAGGGTCTGGGCTGTCCCTCCCCCGGCAGCGTCCCCGAAGACCGTGCCCGCTCTCTCCCCCACCTCCCCGAGGCTCGTGTGTTCCCGTTCTGAAGGACGGGGCAGGTTTGAGCCTTCCCTCGCTCGGGTCGCGCACACACGCTGCACTGCAGGCACGATTTCGGGAAGGGGCATCGCTGAGCGCACTCCTCCTTCCTTCCCTCCCTCCCTGTCGTAAGAGTGTGTAAATGCCTGGTGACATTGGTACTGCCTCTTCCTTTTCTCTCCGCTCCTCGCAGGTAGCGGTAATGGAAAGGGGCTGCTGCTTTTCACATGGCTGCTACTTGGGGGGGGAAATAGTCTCCTGAGGCGCTGCATTGCGTGTGTGGTAATTTAGTCATAGTAAGGGTTTTTCACGTCCATATCGGGGTTGGTATTTTTTAGTCTGTTAATATTAGTGATCTGTTTGACAACACACTTGGTCTTCCCTTTTTTCCTTATTTGCAATTCAAGTGTTGCTATTTTTAATTTTTTTTTAAAATCCTTGTACAGTGGGAAGTTGTGTACTTAACCAAATATAGTAATTTTATCCTACTATGGGGGATATACTTTATGTATCAGTTTATTTTTAGAGCTCTCAAGGGAAGCTTTTTTTATTCCTCTTTAAGTAAACAAGTTTGGAGGACTGTTAGTAGCTGAGTGATAGCTTCAGTGGAAGCAGCTTTCAGATTGCTGTAAAATGATAGTTTGGAATGGTTTTTGTAATCTTTTTTGCCTTCTGTGTGAGGTGTAGTACTCTGCTGATGTCAGTCTTTCAAAAAGCAAACATGAAATCTGTTGCATTTTGAGTACTCATGCAAGATCTTAAAATGACAAGCAAAAACAACAAACAAAACCCTGCCTTTGTCTTAGCAGTGCCTCTTGAAACAATGGATTTTCTCTGTTAGAAAGTATTAATATATGTTTAAAATGAATGTCCATAGAAATTGACCAGACCAACAAGAATTTGATTCTGAAACTGTATGAGCCTTATTCCCTACATCAAATGACATCTCGGCAGTAGTTCAGTTTTCAATAATACATGAAAAGATGTTACAAAGAAAGACTAGTTAATTTACTAAAGGGAGTAAAAAGATTGAGTTTGGATTTCAGAAACATGCCATCTCCTTCAGAGGATGAAAATATTTTCTAACTTTTTTCTTTGTTTTGTAACTTACAGTCTGTTTTACAATAACAGCAAGTGGTTTTAATGTCTTGCTTATCCAGCCATGTTTAAGTTGTTGTGTGGTTACAGGACAGGTTTTAAATTTTAAGGTTCTTTTAAAGGAGTGATTGAATAATAAAGTTAGGAGTAGGGTAGTAATATATTGAGCCCTAATTATCAGTGTTCACAGTTGAAAGGGTTCCTTCAGCACATGTTCTGCTACACATGTGTGAAAAAGGCTTGTTTCCTGCCTGTGCTGTTTTTAACACAGTACAACTTACATGTTTTACACTGTTTTGTACTTACTAGGTAAAGGAAGAAGAGCTTAGAATCATAGCTCCATGTAACCAGAAGCGCTAATTACAGGTTTACCCTGATTTTGCAAGGAGTAGTGCTGTCTTGTGTGATTCAGGCCCACATTAATTGCTGCAATATGCTAACATTTGCAAGGACTTGAGGTTGTCTCTGGTCTTTATCTTGAGCTTTCCCCTAAACTTGTAAAGCATCATGTGTGCAGGAAGAATACATGTTTTTATTTTGTGAGAACTTGCATGTCTTCATATCTTTCATTGAAGAAGGCCTTGAATTGAAATTGCTGTGATGCTTCTTAGAAAGTAAAGGCGCTCTCAGTACATTCATTTTGAAAGGAAGAGATGGGTATTTCTCTTTGTGCACAGAAACCCTTGCCCCAGAGATCGACAGAAACTCTTTATGTGAATTGACAGAACAGCAAGAGCCGCTTGTAGGAGGAGACAATGCGAAGCTAATGATTAAAATTAGAACAATAAAATGTCTATGTATATTAAACTTTGCCAATAAAACTTTTTTTCACAGATTTGATTTCCGTTAGTTTGAAACTTGATATTTAGTTGTTAACTACTGAAATAATTTTGTTTTCTGTTTTTTTACCTATTCATTAAAAGGCTAAATCATATCTTTTTTTTTATTTTCCAAGTAAAAATAAAAAGAATAAAATGTCTTTAAAGTCATGTCAAACACTTGTTTCCTTGCAGTTTTAGGTTTTTAAAGCTACTGTTAAGCGCTTAGTTTTGCCTACCACTTGTTAGACTGCACGTTAAGATGTTAAACAAAAGTGCACAAAAGGATTAACTTCGTAAAATCCTTTGCATTTGGGACTTTAAATAAAATAATTTGTAATGCTGCCTGTTGAACAGAATTCTTTTATCTTGCTTCCTGTTTGTAAAACCCTGATTTAGACCATTTAAGGGAAAAGTACATTAACTTCAAATTTTCCTCTGAAAATTGGAGCACCTGTATTTTATGATGAAAAAAATAATTAATACATCTCTCCTACCCATGGAGTGAGGTCATAGCAACTGTAAAATTAAACACCTCTTCCTTCGCTGCTCCTTAGACACAAGTGTGTTTGTTACATGTACCAACTTATCTCTCTTTACCATCCTATAAATATAGTCTTGCAAGTTTAAAGCTGGAGTTAGTTACTTTTTTTTTTTGTGGATGTGGGAGGGGGAATGGCAAAACAGGATCAGACTGTACTAATGAAAGCATTTCAGAATGTGAAGAACTACTTGCTCTACATTTTTCTGCTGAAATGGTGCTCTTCAGTTTGTTTTCGTAACTATTTTTTGTAAGAATTTAAAAATACCCTGCGTTTTAAAACAGTGCTGAGGTCTGTTTTCAGCAGCTTGAATGTTTCCTTTTTTTAGATAGCTGCAGGAGGTAAATCTATTAGAAGACTTTTGAGTAAGCAGATTATGTGTATATTTTACGTTGGCCATCATGCTTTTTGATAGTAGAAGCCTGTGCCAACATTGGGATCTGTCTTTGGCCCCCCTGGAATTGCTAGATCAGAAAGTTTTTCCAGTGTATAGAAGATTAGCAGTGCACATACTAGGAAAAATAGAATATGCTTAAAAAAAATACATTATTCTCTTTTGCTTTCAAAGATTGTGTTTTTGGTAAGCCAGTCACATAAGAATAAAGCATGTTGCACAAACTTCCCTCGAACTTGAGCCAGGTGCTTGCAATAGTGCATACTGGTCCTGGGGTGTCTGCTGTGTTCAGGCTGAAAACTTTCCGAGGCAAAGCCTGTGAATGATACAGCAAAGCCTCTTCCCTGCAGAGAGGAAGTTAAGACTTTCTAATGCTGTAACCTTCCAGTTTAATTCCTTCTGTCAATGAAAAGCGTGCACTAAGCAAAGGTGTCTTATAAAGCACAGCGAAGGCGGTCAGGTTCAGGTGTATGTCTTATTCCCACATCCTGCCTCTGCATTTTCTTTTTTTTTTATGTTTCTGTAGAAGAGCTAGTTTTTACACAGTGAATGAATACGATAGTCAGAGAAAAACAGATTCTGGTGTAGTGTCAGTGCTCCACTACACAGACCTGACAAATGATGTATTGTGGGAGAGCACCCCGTGATGTGCACACAGTGTCTTGGAGCTGAGGAGAGCAGGAGCTTTGGACGTAGAGCTTTGGACGTAGAACAGTTGAGCCAAATGGAAGTGGCTTCTCAGCAGTGCTGTTTTGTTGCAAACCAGCACGGGGCAAGATGTTTTCTTCAGCAGTCTCTTCTAGTTGGCATTTCGCTGATGGGGATTTTCATCACATAGTTCCAGTCCTAGCCTGGTGTGTTGTTGGTGATGTGGTGTAGTCACGATGTTGGAGCTGCGCTTGTGTTTCTCAGGGTGTGCATGGCTGAGGAGTACATCTCCGCTACCCAAGACGCAGGACTTAGTTACTGCTGCTTTCATTTTTATCTAGACACTGACAGGTCGTGTCTGCAATGTGGCTGGTTCCAGAAACACATACAAGCAGTTTGCTGCACTAACTAAAGCTTCTAAACAATCTTTTACTTGGATTTAGATAGAGAATGTTCTGATTCTTTATGATTGAAAAATATGGGTATTATTAAACTTGGAAAGATCTGTGTCAGTGCCATTTTTTTAGTTTGATCGAAGATGTGCATTCTTATATTTGCCAACTGCTATGATTTCAGTTTGAAGTGCACCCTGAATTTAGTGATATCTTTAACTCTTCAGAGCAAATAATAGTCTCCAACTTAAATCAGATGTTTATGAAAGTGAATAATTAGGTATTTTTATTAATTAAAAAGTCTAGTTCTATCTACCATAACTTAAATAATTTTTTTTTCACTTTTAATGCTTTTTCATCAGTAAACATGAGATTGTGTTGTTTTTTTCCACGTTTTAGTTAATTTCTAATAAAACAAAAAAGAAACTAACATACACAGCTTCTCACCCCTGCCCTTGACATACACCTTTTAGCAACATACTTAAAAGTAATCTTTTTCTGTTTACATTAAATTGCAGTGTTTGGTGTGTGAAGTAATATTTGCTTTGGCAGGGTTAGTGATCCAAGATGTGTTTTAGGGATTCAGTCCATTGGACAGAAGCCTTATCCAGCTCGTTTTTTTTCTATATGGTATGGTTGCTAGTTTATTCTTCACTCAGCCTTCCTTCTGGGTCTCTTTATAAACCTGGAATAAATGTTGTTGGAAGGTTTGAAGAATCACAGACTCTTCTGGGAATTTAACTGTTGGCATGTGGTCATTGATGCCAGAGTCGGTGATAAGCCTTCCTGTGAAGTCGGCAAGTCTCATGGCACGTTGGTGTGCCTTTTCCCACTGAGGCAGAGCCCCACCGCACCAAAGCTTTGTGCTTGTGAGGAGCTCTGAAAGAGGGAATCTGCATGGAAAATTTAATCTACTCTAAAATTTGTTCTTTGGTAAACATTTCTGATTAAATAATTGCATGGAGTTAATGGCCTTGCCGTTTCAGTGGTCATTTAAAGTACTATCTGTGACAGTATTCATTAAGCTGTTTTCTTGAATACAGAGAATGATTATATTTTTTTTTTTTAATGAGAGGGGGAAAATTACTTTGTGATGCTGAAGTGATTGGACAACGTAACGGAATCCTTGGCTTTCAGAAGTGTAAGTTGAAAGCTATGCTAATTTCCTTAACATCTCATTATTTCCCATCTTTTGATCTTGACTGTGTACTTTCAGTCTTAAATCAACTTAAAATAATATAGGTTGCATAGATTTTCACAAATAGCAAACTATTGCACAGTAAAACAGAACTGAACTATTAAGCAGGAAAGAAGCTTCTGGGATAGCTACTTAATCTTCAAATAGTTAATGAAGCTATGTTAGAGATGTGTGCAAATGCTTTTATCAGATATAAATTATTATGTAGGTGGTCAGTATTCAGAAGCTGTCATTTATTCAGGAAGTTTAGCAAGCGTTTTAATGTTTAAAATTTTTTTTACCTCCTTTTCTCTCTTGCTAGCATCTGACAGTTTTTTAGAACTGCTATTTTTTAGTTACAAGCCTTTTGTTATGCTATTTATTTCCCACTTTCCGAAGGGGATTCAAATATTGCAGAGATAGCTGGTATCTAGATCTGTTATTCTTCTCATACATACATTCATTAAAAAATCCTTTTGAGTTAAACCAGTAGTTGTACAGAAAGTATCTCTAAGACTTTCTGACCGGCACACAGTATTGTTAGCTACAAAGCAGCTACAGTTGTATCAAGTACAGTCTTAAAGAGCTTTTCAGCTTTTTGGTGTCCACTTCATATGGGAAATTAGAGTTAAAATTTCTCAAAATTATTTCAGTCTATGCCATTGAGATTTCAAAATGTTTTAATATCAGTACGTGTCGTCCCTCCCCCTGCCCCCCCCCCCCCCCAAAAAAAAAAAAAGATAATGAAGTAATAAAACTCAAATTTGATAGAAATTGTATTCTCCAAAGTCTTATCTCATGTGCAAGTTCAGGGTCAAAGATCTGGTGATAAACCTTATATAAACCTTGTTCAGTCTACGCATCCTTGCTGGGGGAAAATGTGCTCCCTTGGTCTTTTATGAAGTAACTTATGTTTCGTGAGGATAATGCAGATCCCTCTGCTGCAAAGGAGGCTCATCTGAAACAGACTACGTTCTGATGCCTGTAAACGGTGTTTGTACTGCTTGTGCCCAAGTGTTGTGATTCCTGGGACTGGAAGAAGACTTCACGACTTTTCTCAATCAGCTTCTTGGCTCCCTCTGCAGATCTTCTGAACAGCAGTGGTGAAGCTCATTTGCTGTGTTACTTTGTCCTGCTGCTTGTGAAAATTACAGTGTGGTACAAGAACTTTGGGTGATACCTGCTCTGAGTTAGTGCTAGGTTGATTTCATAGCTGGTGACATTTCATCTATCAGTGTTTTCTGGAAAATTGGCTTTCCCCCCACCTCAGCTCTTAATCACTTCTCAGTAAAGACTCTATGATATGTTTAAAAATCACTGTTGTTTCCTCTGTTTCCCCTGCAGGAGGAATAATACCAACTCATTTAAAATAACACAGGCAGATACTGCACCTTGCTTGTTTGGGGAGGAAGGATTTTTTCATTTTCTTTTTCCTTTCACAGATGGGAAAAATGGGAAAATTGAATCATGGATAGCGTGCCTTGGTGGACCAGTAGCACACATTGTACTAGACCTGTTGTTGCTGAAGTCTGTACACTGCTATGGTTTCTTTCATGTTAGATGAAGCATAACATTTAAATCTCCTTTTGAGTTTTGTGATGGAGAATAGGAAACAAAGCACTCAGAATACAAATGTTTAAGTATGGTATTTTGACTGCTGTATAATCCACTTGCAGTGTTAAACTTCAAGCAAAGTTTTGCTTTTTCTCATACACGTAATGTTCTGGTAGGAGCTTTCTGCTTATGGACAACACGACAATGAGTTGGGGTGCAGCTGTGTTATTGTTCCATTCATTTTTCTTGTTCATGTTTCAACTAGAAATAGCATTAGTGTAGTTTTTGGTTTTGATTTTACCTGTTTAGCAGGAATGCAATTTTGCTAGAAACATATGAAAGTACTCCTGAATAGGAAATTTACAGGAGCAAACTTACTCTTTCTTTCTGAGCATAGTTTCTGGCGTAGAAAGGCCCAAGGGGTACAGCCGTCTCTGCGTAATGACATAGGCACACTGAGTTAGGTGTGATGTTTTGAGGCACGCTTTGAGTCTGACGTTGTGGAGCTGCCTTCGTTAACTGGAGTACATTCTGCAAGCATTCAAGTTGTGCTGATAATCTCATCAAGAATATGTCCATTCCCAACATCTGCAGGATTTTTTTTTGAGTTTATTGAGGCACAGAAGAAAAATACTTGTATCAGTGTTACAGTTTTTGTAAAGATCTAAGCTCTACCCCAAGTAATTCTGATTGTGTTAGGCAGTGATTTGAAATTCCTAGTTGATATGATGGATAGCAGATAAATAGATTAAGTGGTTATAAAAAAAAAAAAGTAGTAACTTCAAATGAAGGTACAGTTACCCAAAGGTCAAAGGACACCTGGACTACCTATCTCAAAAAAGTTCTGATCGTGGGTAGAACTTCTTTGAGACTGGGAGACACTTTTATATAAATAGTATGAAACTAATTCTGGAAGTTTGTTCTTTGAATTTAAGTACTCGCGGGGTTATTTTTTGGAGCTGTTATCAATAAAGATTCTCCATCTAGTGGTTGAAAACAATAAAACAACATGACTACATCTGGTTCTGCATACTGCAGTTGCTGTCTGGGCAGTTCTTGTTTTGTATTTGCTGGTTTTCAGCCATACATGGCATTAATGACTTATGTCCTGAATAATCATACCATGATGCAGAAGATTGACCTCTGCCTAGAGGCACTGAATCTGCAAACACTTATGTGTGTCTAGTCCATATGGGTAGTTTCATTAATTTCAATGGGTTTGTATGTCTGTGAAATTAAATTCAGACTTTTTTTGCATGTCTAGGCACCTGAAAGTGCGGTTATGATAGGTGTTAACATATCCTTCCTAGCTCACTTGGGAATAATTATATCAAAGATACGGCAGTGCAGGTGTTGGGACATATCAGCAACAAGAGCGTTCATGGAGAATTTGTGCTTGAGTTGCTGGTGGCCACACGCTCAACGCTGTCGTTCCTTGTGCCAGGAGGTGTTAGGCTGGTATGAGGACACTGGAAAGCAGGACAGCGGTGTTTCTGGTTTAGCTTGTGTACATTGTGTTAGGATTTTGCCCAAGGGCAGTGTATTAGAAGAGTTAGAAAAAAAGCATCCAAGTGAAACAGTGGCTTGTACCAGGTGGAAGGAAAAAAAAAAGTGTGTGTGTGTGAAGAATATTTCTAGAAGCAAAACAATAAAACAATAATAATAATGTGAGCTTTCATTGCAATGCATGAGAATTTCTGCCTCCCTGCAAGATTTTGTACTCCAAAGAAATTTCAAGATCCTTTATTCTTGGAGCAGTTGTTTCTTTTTTTTCTGTTGCTATCTGTATTTTAAGAACTTGTAGTACTGGAGTCCATCAGCATAGCATCTCTGTGAGTGATATTTATTTTATATATCTATCTCTAGAATGTTATGGCTAGTGTCTGTGCTTTCACAGATAAGGAATGTTTCTGTTGTGTTTTGGGAGGATAGACTTTTTTCCCTTGATCTTTGGCTGAACCAAAGATGCCTGTATATTGTTACAGTAATTTTTGAAATTGTTAAACTGAAGTACTTGTGTCCTTTTATTATGAAATTTACTTAAAACACAATGTTTTTACATGCCTTTTAAGGTGGATTGAGATTAACGACGATAGCTAAACAGATGCTAAAAAAGATTAGAATCTAATCCTTTTGAGTCTTCAGTCGAAATAAAGAAGTGTAAATTCTGATTTTACTTTTTTCTCCATCCTCCCACTGAAAATAATTTTCAACTTCATATTTTGATAGACTGAAGCTTCAGAGAGTTGGAGCATAAGGGAAGCGGTAGCTCTTGCGTTAACAGTGCGTTTAACCCTGCATGCTATTAAATTCTTGCTTTTTATTACGCTATTCCTAATCTGTTACAGTGCATTAACATTTGCACTGGTGTGGCTTTTTGGGAAATTATTAATTGGTGTATGAAGACTGTGTTCCAGCTGCCAACTAAAGTGACTTGATCTTGGAGAAAAAGCCAGACTTTGGGATTATAAAAATGTTGCAAGTCACAGATCAAGACTAAAAGAGCACTGTCAGGTTCTGAACCTTGTAATACCCGTGAATAACTTCATGTATCAAATTATATGAACATTTCCCAGTTCTTTCCATGGGACTATTCATAGAGATTGTTTCTGCGAAGACAGGAAAACTTGTCAGTGCAGGAGATCTGTAGCCAGGTTAGGCAGGGTTATTAACCTGAGCATGCTGGTTGTTCTTCATTAAGATTATAATCAGAAAAATTTTGTGCTTGGAGTGCCTTGTTGTTGGTTTTGCATAATTCGTTTCCAGAGTGGATTAAACTGAGCTGCACAAAGGCATTCTTAGCGTGGATTATTCTTTACACAGAGACTAAAAGCTCAGTGGTCCTTCTGGGCTGTTTCCCTGAAGGGACAAGTACTCGGGGAAGTTGAACTGACCGAACTAAAGCAGTTGAGTTAATGAGTATTATGTCCTTTATGGATCTTCACTTTCAGAGGGAAGATGATCTTTATACTATAATCCCTTTACAGCATGAGGTCATTTTACTTCTGCACAACGTATTCCTCACAGAGGATTAGTACACATGCATGCATGTATAAAATACATTCTTACCATTAGGCTTGCCTTTGTAGCCTAGCTAGTTTGCTGTTTTGGGGAACTTTTACAAGTGTCAGCAGTTCATAGCTCTTTGCAAAATAAGGACCTTTGTTTGTTCCAGTCATAGTAGATATTACTCTCAGAAAAATGCGCTGATTGTGCTTGTATAAAGCAGAATATATAGATTTGTAACAGAAACGACATATTTGAAAATTGGCCTTAATTAAAGAAAAACTGAATTGAAGAAGAGGAAAACCATTTGGAGCTTTTGGGTTAGGGAAAGTAAAACGGCATCCTTCAGCTTTTTTCACAATCAGAAGTAAGTTTTTGTCATAGTGCAAGTTGAAGTATGAGAGAATTTTTTCATGTATCAATAGCACTGAGAAATACTAGCCAGGGGAGCGATCAGCTGCCTAAATAAGAGATGTTCGATTAAACACTCTAATTGGACTAGAGCTTTGGAAAATGTTTTTTTAAAATACAATGTTTGTCCTCTCTAATTCATACGAGAGAAAAGATTTATGTTTTGTGCATGTTTTTGTATGTTAACAAGACATTGGATGTTTTTGATTATACACTTTGGAATGATGCCCTGTAACTTTGTAAAGCCATCAGATGTTTCAGTAAACAGGTTTGTTTACAAGGGGCTGTTTAGAAAAATTATTCTGAATTAATGTTTTAAAACAGATTAATTAAATTGCATTAAACGTGTGCGTGGAAAAACTAATCTGGATTTCAGGTGAATTTAATTTAGTTGCTTACAAATATTAATTTACTTAATTAAACAAAGGCTACTTTACTTCTGTGTTAAGTGTCTAATTTCTGAGTAAGAGTATTGGCAGAGATACCTAGTGCACTCTATCTAATTTGCTTTAAATTTATACCTTTAGTTGTCTCTGATTAGTTGTTCTGAGGGTTCCAGTAGTAGAGCCACCTCCTAACAAGTGGTTGTAGGAGTGCTCCGTAGGCTTTTTGCTCCCCTTTTTGGCTTTGTTTCTGAGTATGAAAAGCCAAGAATAGGGAGGAGTGTTTGTCTTTACTTTCGACTCATAATACATAAATAGGGAAATTAATATTTTGATGGGTGATGAAATAGGCTGTATTTATTGTTGGAAGATTTTGTTCTGTTACTCCATACTGATGCTTGTTCTGTCTTGTAATCTTAGGACTGTTTTCTCAAATTTTGAAAAAATATTTTTCCTTTGGGAGGTAAGAAGGAATTAATGCGGTATGTTTGCTATGTGTGATTATTTCCATTATGCACTGTGATTAAAACATGTGACCATGTTTAATTTGTGCTGCTTTAAACAACAGGAATGGGTTTCTGGTGGGTTCACTAGGCAAGGATTACCAAAGTAGTGTCTGGCCTAGGGTGGGGAAAGGGTGGATAGTAAAAGAGCTGATCAGGGAACTGGCTACATGATGCAAGAAGTCTGAAGGCTTAGAAACATTTGAGGTAACTGAGATCTGAAGGCATCCAGGGCTGATGTGGGAATGGAGATGGGAGGAAGTCCCTCTGATACACACCGTAACCTGTTTTTCAGTTTTTGTGTTGGGTAAGAGTTGAGGCGATCTCTTCCAAGCCCCAGAAAAGCCCCCTGGGAGAAGTGATGAGTGCAGTGTAGGTCCACGTAAGTAGCTCAGCTGGAGTCCATTTGAGTTTGTCTGGCCAAGGCCTCCTCTAGTGTATGTATTAATGAGACATTTTCCATTGTCTGGTGTAAGCTGTCTTCCCATACTCCTCCCCCAGATAACGGCAAATTGACTGTGAAATATTGCTCTGTTGATCCAACTTCCACATGCTGGTTGGGGGAGAAAAAGTGGGCACATTTCATGTCCCTGTTGTAGTTTATCCTTGGCTTCCCGTCTTTTTGTTAATATTTTTTTCTTATAGCTTAATATTTATTTGAGGTAACATTTCAGCATTAGCTTCTTAATGCCAATGTACATATACTTAATTTAGAATTAATGGGTACTAGGGTTTCAGCCAGAAGAAAGAAAGGAAAAAAAAAAAAAGGCTGGGAACATAAAGGAAATTTCAAGAAAAGGAGTGTTTTATGTGAGTAAATGCTAGTAAATACTTCACTGAGTAAAATATGTGGAAACTATATTGGCAAAGTTATTATTCTGAATTTGTTGACTGAGGCTTTTTAAAGCTGATAAACTAATCTAACTCTAATCCTTTTAAATTTTATCTGGCTTTTACCCTTGGTTCTGAAAGGAAGGTTAGACCATGGCTAAAATTTTGTGTTATAAATTGAAATTTTGAATTTGGAAGAGGAGCGTTTTAATCAAGTTGGGACAGCTATTGTGGTTGCAGTACCCAACCAATGTAGCTTACTTGGGCCTTGCTTTCCTAATCAACACATCTAGCATTAATAACAAACTTATTTGTTTTCCCCTTATGTTTTGATACAGGAGCTCACTGCGTCTGGTGACAGCAGAAGTATATTTTGTTCTGCCTGTTGAGAAGGCAAAAATATGTTCGTTATGATGTTGGCTAATTGCCTATGAGCTGTGTCTGACTTACTGAAAATGTAATAAAATCAATTTCAATGGAAATAAATACTAATGTTATGAAGACACGTTGCTGTGTATGTGTAGTAGCTGTTCTGCCAGTTGTAGTTTGGTTGTTATGACTTTGTTTAAAGACTCTGTGACAGAATATTTTGGGACTCCTTTTCTGATGCGAGGTTGAATACTTTCTGACTGTGACCCATGAGAGGTGGAGAACAGATGTCAGAGGTGTGAAATTGTTTTTTGTTTGTGTTGAAGAAAGGTTTAATTAATTTCAGTGATTTTTTTATAATTATTTTTGGAAGGCCAAATACGTGTATGAGATGAAGTATGAAAGTGGGTTTAAACAAATGCATTACAAATCTTTTGGAATATTTTATAAAATATTGTTGTATTTGTAGCTATAACTGACTTAAATGCAACACGTGAAGTATCAGTGAAGTCTTGAATCGTGTAAATAGACAAAGTTTTAAAAGTGGAGTTTTGTTCTAGTTTGTCCTTTTTTAGCATTTGGAGTGGTGGATGTATCCCTTCAAGTTGAGGGCAGGGTTCTTAATATTACTAGCAGTATGTGACATTATGAAACATTAACTGTAGCACAGCTGTTTTATTATGCTAAGCCTGGCTGGTTACCAGGATTTCTCAGAAATGGCAAATATAATTTGCCAAAATGGCATCCATATGCACTAATGTATTGCCAGTTTTTTTGGGCGTCCTGCCACAGTCTGTGCTGTCCCAACAGCTTTTCACCATGATCAGAATTTCAAATGACTCAGTATTGGCTGTGCTGGTATTTTGAATAAACAATTCTGATATGTGGGGAGTCCTCCTTTTGAGATGGGCTTTCACATCACGCAGCGGTTGCTTGGGCCAGTCTCAAAGTTCTTCTGTAGGTTGCGTTGCTCTCTTCAAAAATTTGTACTCCACCTGTCTGGCTTAATGGCTTTCTTGTGCTCAAGTGGAAGAGGGAAAGAGGAAAATCTTTATGCATAGTTGGATTTGATTCAGTGTCAGTGTTGAGGGATGAATTACTGTTTCCATTGGTAAACCTCAAATTGTCTCTCCAGTGTTTTTTGCTCCAGGTTAAAAAGGAAAAAATTGGCTGATCTCTTGGTCTTCATTGTCCATCCTTTTGTAAATTGTGGGAAAGCACAGATATGAATGGTTTCAGTGATTTTAATTCAATTTTACAGGCTGAAGGTTTCTCTTAAAATACTAATAAATAACCTTGACAGAGAATTCCAAGGGAGCAGGGCTGAGAAATATTTTGGCTTTAAAATCAGGACCATATTCTGAAAATAGTTTCATTGGAATTGAGCTGTAGAAAAACTAGGCAAGTTCATTAGCCAAGGAAAAAAACCATCAAGTTTTGCTTCAAGTCCAGTTGTAATTAGCTGCAAGGAAGTTCCCTGCCCTTACTGAATGTTTATGGAGGTCTTAGAAGCCTGTTAAGATTCCTGTATGTGAGGATCTTGTGTGCATATAGATCTGTACAGAATGCAGTAATTGCTGATCTAATGTGGCTTGGGAGCTTCATATGCTTTTGTGACATCAAGACTAAATACTAAAGTCTGATCGCTTCCAAGAGCTGTGTAATAATTTGTAAATCAAAACCCTACAATTTAGGAATGGTCTTGTATGCTCTTAAAACTTTTAAAACAAAAAAATTATTTAAAAGAAAACATTTTATTTTGTATTTTGTACTGATGAGCTGCCAAATCTCTGAAGTTAAACCTTCTCTTTATCCCTTGGGAAAATATGTAAAGGTGGATCAGTGAGGAAAGCTTGAGCTCTTGTCATAGTCCTGGTATAGAAAGGTTACTCATAGAGGTGATGCAGTAGTTCAGTCCTTGGCTCTTTGATGAGGCTACCGAATAAAGTAGCGGTTGATAGAACTGAATGATCCCTTTGTAGGTTGGTCACTTCCTTTAAGAACTGCATTTCCTTTTATAGAGGAAGAATGAAAAAATAAATGCAGTATTGATATGTCAAGTATATCTATATTAACAGTCTTCTTGCTGCTGTTTTTCAGGATTGCATGACTTGTAAAATTACTTATCTGGGGGCCTGCAGTGGTGTTTGACTGCATATTGCTGCCTGGTTCTGAATGATGTCAGAACAGGATTTGGCAGATGTTGTTCAGATTGCTGTTGAAGACTTGACTCCAGATAACCCAGGTACAGTAGAGATGGTAGTGATGGCATGAGAAAGCTCATTTCTAGTATTGCCCCTTAACGAGGTGGAAATTGCTGTGGAGGTTTTCTTAACTGTGGCACTGATTTATTTTTTTTCTGAGGCACTTGTTAAGACTCCATACCAAGTTTTCAATAACTTAACTTGTATGTTTTCAATACCCTTTAGATCAGATTTATTTTTTAATTTCACTTTTCTTTTAAAGGCCTTACTTTAGATGTAGACTAGTGCCAAAAACTTTGAATGAAATATGGCATACTGTAATCTTTTGTTTTTCTCCAGATGACGTATATGTTTTAGGCTTTCCCTCAAATGAGATCTATCAACTATCTATTATGTATTGTTGTTTTACTTGTAAAATAGTTTCTCTCATACATTATTAAAATTCTTTGTATGTATAATGAAATGACAGTAAAACACTTCTGAAAGCAAATATTGTGATATCCCTTGCTTGGAACTTGATCTCCTAAGCAAAACTGTGTTTAGATTGGCTATAGACATTAATCCTATGCTGCCGTTACATGTAAAAGACTGAAAGAACAGTAACTATATGGTTATGGAAAACGGATACACATATCAAAAAAATTTTATTCTGATGCAGAACAAAAAAGTTACTTCAGAAATGTTCCCAAAGAGTTGGAGGAGAAGCTGGGACCTGCCTGTCCTAGCATAGCTGGTAATTTGTTCAGGATTGTCAGCTGTGGTATGGTTGACCTTCAGCAAGTCTTCTTTGCTCAGTTTGGCAAAGGAAGTCAAACCTGGCCCAGTCTCAGGTGATGCTCTGACCATGAGGCTGTTGAGGGTTCTGCCTCTTGATTTTACCAGCTAGGCCTTCCAGTTCTAAATTCAGTTCTTTTTTTGTACCTGTTTTCTTCAAAGTGTTTACCTTTAGATGAAAGGCTATTAGAAGCTATGGGTTTTCATGTGTAAGTATTTATTTTGGAAAGCTTGCGGGATTTTGTTCATCTATGCTGAGGAAAAATAACCCACTACTACACTGAGTAGTGGGTGTAATCCTATCTTTTGTACAGAACTGCATTAGTACTTTTTATGGTAGTGTACAAACATGAGAATTCAGAAGCCTGTAGAATCTGTCAAAGCGGAACAGCTAATGTGCTGACTCTGATACCTCATGGTAAGTTCCTCATAAAGAAAATCCAAGGTAATGCTTGAGTGTTACATCCTCAGTGCATTTGAAACAAAGTCTTAGATTTGGGTAAATGGTTTTTTTGAGCAGCAGTAAAACGTCATACATTTAGGAGAAAATCCAAGTAAATTTAAAAAAAAAACACGATATGTTAATTAAATGCCTTTCATATTTTTTTTCTTTTGTCTGTTTAATATATTTTTAATTTGAGCCTTGTCCTCTTGTATTATAAACTATGGCAATGCTTATTTTTCTTCACAGTTGTGTTGGAGAATCATGAAGTGACAGATGATGATGTAGAGCCTTCTCTGAAACGTCAGCGTATAGAAATTAACTGCCAGGATCCCTCTATTAAGGTTATGATAATGCCTTTTTCTGTTTTGATTCGTAATACCAATTAAGTTAGCTTTCTTGGGGAAATATATTAAAAGAAAAGATTGAAAAATAAACTGGTTTTACATAATACTGGAATTATTCATAGCCTTCTTGTAAATGTTTGTTCAGTTTTGTCCATAAATTTTAAAATCTGGATGATTGGCTAATCTTCCAGTGTAAAATCAATAGCAAGAATTTTATATGTGATATAAAACGTCATCAGAATTAATTCCAGTGACTCAAACATCACTATTGGTGCATTTTTGATAAAGTGAATAAAATTGACATAAAAGATAAACTTGAGCATGTATTTGCATTACAATTTGTAGATACTTTCAGCATGTTTTAAATTATTATTTTAAGCTAACAATGTTCTAACAGTTAAGCCGTATTTGGTTCAGGCTGACTAGCTCAGGCTTCTGTGTACTTGCTGTTCCTACTAGTGTGCTTTAGCTTTGTGTGGTTGGTTTTTTCTTTTTTTTGTCTTGGAGCATAAGTATATCAGTTAATATTTTACTGCCACACACATTAAAGAGTATTTAATTCCGCAGTTTTGAAATGGACGTAGAAACGGAAGCTGTGTATTGAAAGAGCAGTGGGGCAGCAGCACTGTAAAGCAGCTTGATTAGATGTGTAAATTGTAGCGGAGGGCCACAAGATGGCATAGTTGCTGTTTGCAAAGGAGAATGTGTGTACCGTTACCCTTTAACGGCCTATTTTTCTCAAGAGAAACCAAGTAGAATATGCTTTCTTTTGAATAAAATTGCTTAGGAAAACAGATTTTATTTATTTGCTTTTCTTGATTTGCTGTTCAGGAGAAAACTTAACTGAGTGGCATTAATTGTCTCTGAGGTTATTTGTGTTGATATAATTTCCACTGTAATCATCTGAATTTATCTGTTTGGGCAGGAAAAAATCTTATTTAACTTTATCCAGGAGGATGCGTTCATAGATTTATAATCCTTTTGTTTTTACATGTCCCAAATGAAAGGCCTTGGCATGTCATTTTAAATGATTTTGTGGTGTATGAAATCATACTAACAAAGTGCTTAGGTGAAAATGTGTTTGGCTCGGATGCTTTTGGCCTCTAAATAAAGATCTGGAAGAATCTGAGAATGCTAAAATGCTTCTGGATGTCATCAGATTCGTACGTGGCTGAATTTTGTCACTAGACACACTGCTAGTTTCTTTAGAATTGTTTTCCAGTCACATTTATCTGGAGCTTCCTTATGTGTGTGTTGCTGAAGATAAATGTCTAAGTCTTGAAAATCGGTTTCTTTTTGCATTCTCCCCTTTCTAGTCGTTCCTGTATTCCATTAATCAGACAATATGCCTGCGGTTGGATAGCATTGAGGCAAAGTTGCTGGCACTAGAGGCTACCTGTAAATCATTGGAAGAGAAGTTGGATCTTGTCATGAACAAACAGCACAGCCCCATCCAAGTCCCCATGGTGGCAGGTTCTCCTCTTGGCGCTACACAGACATGCAATAAAGTGCGATGGTAAGAAAGAACAGATTACTCATCAACCTGCTTTTTAAAATAACGTAAATCCATTTCTTTGGCATCAAGTTCTGCAGCTTTCTGTATAGCTGTCAAGAGCTTGGTATGCTGTTTATGAATGTAGAATTAATTTATCTTCAAGGTGATTTTTGTACCGGTTTCATGATGTTACTTAGAATGAGACACTGGTCCATGGGCAGTTTGCAACTATTTCCACATTTCATTTTGACTTAAACCAGACTGATTCATCCCTCCTCTGGAAAAGTCTCATCAGCTATTTTAGGTTTTTTTAGGCTTGCTTTGCTTTTATTTATGTGGCTGTTTTGAGTTAATGAGTTCATCATCATTCTAATTGCTTCTCATTTTACTTCTATTCACCAGAAATACAAGGGAGTTTGTTTTATGGGCTTGTTTTCTAAAGACTCTTGCTAGAATAGTATCTGTGCTTATTTTGGGGTTAGAAGTTGGAGATGGAAAATCTGTTAAATAATCTGATGCGCTTGGATGAAAGAGCAGGTTTGACCTGCAGTACCTTTATGTATGAGTTGCCTAATATGGTTTTAAATATCTAAATCTTGATGTGCCTGTCATTTTACTGTGGAGATGATTCCAGACGGAGAAATATGCTTATCAGGAGACTCTTTTGTCAAACAACTTTCCCCTCCTCATTCATATTTTTATAGCTAGAGAAAAAACTTCTCTAAATAATGACTTTTTATTCTCCATTACAAAGGTGTATAGGCAACTTTCATGTCATACCATCCTAGTTGAGATATACTGACTTAATTCATCTTTTGTTAGTCTGTTTTTCCATCTTCTGATCTTTTTCATCACACTGAACTTCCTCAATATCTGGAAATTATTTTGACTATATTTTTGGTATGTTATACTCAGTGCAGCGTTTCAGGTGCACCGCTCTAGAGCTCTATAGAAAAAATTAGTTCCTTTATGCTGTGGGACTCATCCCTGTGAGGTAAGGAAGAAAAGCCAAAACGCCACCACAAACATTACCCTTTTTCTACTAGGCCACTACTTGCTCCCTACTTCTTTTTTTTTTAACTTACTTTCAGTATTGCTGTTTTTGTAATAGGTATGTTAAAAAATTTACCTCAAGGTCATAATCGCTTTTGATTATATCTTTCAGTTTATGAAGCAGGATGGGTTATGACCTTACTACCATGAGGGTTCAGAGCTGGAGATTTTTATGTAGGAGGGACACACTCTGCTCTCGTAGCTGTATCCGTTGCATAATGCAGCCTGTTACCTCACAATTGTTCATTGAGCGTAATTACTTCTGATTAATGTAGTCTAATCTTTTAAAAAGATACCTTATCTGTATTTAAAAGATCTAAAATGATACAGAACCCAATGTGTTTCTCAACCTCTGTTTTAAAAGTTCAAATGTCCTATTTATTTTCAGTGTAATTTTGAGTACTATCTGTCCAGTTAGGAGCAGCTGAGGTCCTAAAACTTTTCCAAAACAACTTTGCTTTTTAGATATCCAAATGTTTGGGTCCCGGTTCAGAGTTCCTTTATTGGTCTTTGTTCTTGTGCTTGTGACGAACATCCTGACGATTGGACATTCTCCTTTTCCTGTTTTCCATTTAATTTTTCTTTAAGAATAGGTGCTGTGTCTACATTTACCTATGCTTTTGAAGGCTCCCAATCATACATTGAAGAGGTCAATTATGGCTAAGTTCTATGTCAAAAGAAATATAAAGTACATGCAATAACTCTTTAGTTAATAGAGCAAGTAGCTACAGTATTATACCGGTGTTTTTGCTAAATACTCTTTATCAATTACTATTTCTCAAGGAACCTTCAATTCTGTTATTAATTTTTTTTTGTTATTGTATTAGATATCTTCAAGTTCTCGTGCATAAGCTTAGTGCAGTTTGTGCACAAAAGACTTTCAAGAACATTTTCATAAACATGTGAACCCTTTGGGAATCTATTAACTCATGTTCCATGAATGCTTTCCTCTGTACATTGTACTATTTTGAGTTCCTTATGGGAATTGTCAGACCTGAGGTGTTTATTTTTTTTGTAAATCTCTGTAAACATTGGAAATTTGTCCTGTGTTTTAGTGGTGAACTTGGTGTTTAATCTTTTGTTTTGGGTGTACAAATTTATGATGACGGCTTCTCAGACAGTCTGAACATAATTTAGAGAGAAGTCTTGAAGGCTGTAAGATTCTCTGCCCCAAATATTTGTTAGTGTTGGTATGAAGTTGCACGTTATCAAATGCATCTTGCCAATAAAGCACTGAGGGTTTTTTGTTCTTTTAGCAGTCTGTGGGCCTATATGACTCAAAAGAAAATAGTTAGGGGTGTATGTGTTTAACTTGGCAGTAGTAACACTTCAGTTTCACTGAATTGCCTGTGTCTCATTCATAAAAACCTTTATCACTTGTTGATCAGTTCCAATTAAAACCTACATGGACTGTTCTGTTGTATCAACTCTCTGCATTGTTCCCTCTTCCCCTGACAGTGCGGATGGCAGTGGAGAGCTGCCAACGAGAGTTAGTATTTTGGATAGTGATTTTCAGATTCTGCATCTGAATGAGATTCTTCAACCTCCTCCTCCTCCTTCTGTCACTACAATAATACCGGGTTTGCCACTCCGAAAAAATTTTGTAGTTAGCAAAAGCATGTCAGCCAGATGGAGCAACACTGCCAGTAAAGCAGACTCTCATTCTTTTTTAGATAAATACTTTAGGGTTTATGATGCTTTCTCTTCCACTCTGTAGTGAATTTTGTTTACAGTTTTTCTGGTAATTTAGTTAATTGCATTAATTTGGTGCAGATTTAACATAATCAAAAGTTGTTTTACAGCAGCGCACAGTAAAGTGTGTGAACTGTGCATTATAAATTCACGCAGTTTTATTGATTTGTGCTATTTGTTCTTTTAAAATTCAGTTAATTTCCTAAGAATTGTCAGTTTGAAATATACAATCGTCTGACGAAAACAAGAACAACTTGGGCAGAGGCGCTTCTGTGTCGTCTTGTGGTGGAATTGTGCAGTTAGAGCGTAGCAGGTGAATTCACAGCTAGGCGCTATCACCTGCTTTGACTATGATGTGGAATTTTATGCTGTGTGTTGCACTGTACACTGGCTGCTTATAAAATGGAGTGATAAAGTATAATCTGTCCATATAGCTGCATTAGGGAGGCGAGAGTCTCACTTTGTAACAGGTGTCAGATTTACGTTCAATGGTAAGTTGTCTTTTCTAGTAAACTTAACATGTTGATTTATTGGGATAACTCAGAGCTTTTTTGTGCCAAACTGTTGTATCCAAGTCATAAAAATTCTTATTAGGGAAATGAAGCAGAAGTTTTCAAGGAGACTTGCAATAAATGAGGAACTACTCCATGTTATTAGCTCCCAGAACAGAAATGCAGGGCATTTGAGAGTCTCACTCTGCTTTCTGTCTCTCCCTTAAACACGTGAGGGATGATATGTGTGGAAAACTTCCAATGTCCTTTTCTGGGTATGTGATTTTTGAAGGCTTGCTGATGTTTCTTGGTAAACTACAAAATGTTGAATTCAGGAATTACACTACTGTCTACTGCTCTTGATATTTTGCGTAAGTACATTTTCATGAAAGCTGGATTGTGTTCTCTCTTCTTTTGTTCTTATTGTTTACTCTGATCCGCTGTTACAGTACTTCATCATATACTAGCTAATTGCAGTGCAGATAAGGAAGAAAATAAAGGGTACGTGGTGCTGTGTAATGAAGAATTTGTATGAACAGTTGAGATACAGAGGAACAATAGGCTTTTAGATCTCCAAGTAAAAAGTTTAAGCTACAGCAAAAACTAACAGGAGAAAACTTCTTTTGAAAGGAAGTAATTTTGAATTTGTGAGATGTAAACCGTTTTGGGGGGAACAGCAATAGGCCACAAAGCATATGGAAAGGCTTGTAGTTGTTGCATTTCAATAAATCATCACATGAGAAGCAGAACTAAACAAGCGTAGTTTCTTGTGGGTTTTTGTCCTAAGTCCTCTGCCTTTGCACTGGACACGAGCCTCATGTTTCCTCGATGGTCCATGGCGTTCCGTGCTGTGGGATTTTGAAATCTTTCATGCTGTTCCTGTGATGGTAGCACATGCTGGAGCTGTGGGCTAATGGGTGAGACCTTTCTCACTTCATTAGTGGGATGTAGCGTTTGGGCTTGTCCTTACCCCAGCCACAGATTTTAACAGGTGTTTAATATCTCTCAGACATATTTCTTTTTGTCAGATTTGGTCATAAGAGTGTAAAATATTGGATGGGATTGAAGAAACAGCATGATGTTAAATCTCATTTTCTTTGAGGGAGGGGAAAAAATAAAGAAGAGTTCTAGAAAGTATCTTCTCAATGTTTAGTGGCTGCTGCTTAAAAATACGTGGCTTTCAGGATTACCTACAAAGACATAGTGTTGATAGTGTTTTTTTTAAGTTTCTTTCTTGGAAGA
Source organism: Chroicocephalus ridibundus (assembly GCF_963924245.1). NCBI lineage: Eukaryota > Metazoa > Chordata > Aves > Charadriiformes > Laridae > Chroicocephalus > Chroicocephalus ridibundus. Next base: position 93,137,998 of record NC_086287.1, read on the forward strand.
AAGGCTGTTGTAAGGTTTCAGAACTTGCAGACTGGCTGGTAAAACTCCTTAGATTGTACAGAGTTATGCTGAATTTATATGGAGCTTGGGAAGAGCCAAGAACAGTAGCAAAATAATGTAATAAATTAGTAATGGGGGTATGTGTATTGTCCCAGTGTTCTGAGGTTAGTCTATCTTTGTGCAGCATTAGTACAGCCCTGCTTTTCCATCCAGGAAGTGATTGTCTCCCTTCCTCTGTCTGCAACGTTTCCTGGCAGTATGGCTATTAAAAACCTCTCATTTCTTTTCTTTATGAGGTACCATGCTTGTCAAAAATTCCGGTAGCTGATGAAAGTTTCTTGGATAGGAGAGTTGGTACAATGCCTGATGGCCTGTCAGTATGGCAGCCTCAAATGATAAGTTTGAAATTTAGCATGTGCCCGGGTCTTGAGATTATAAATTGATGAACACACAGTGTGACAGTGTGACTAAAATCTTCTATCCATGTTTTGAAGAAACTATTTCATCTGAAAGATTTCAGTCCAGAAACAGTGTTATTTTTGTCAACGTCTTTCCATTAATCATTTTTCTGAATGGGTAAACCTAAGTATAAATGGTTAAGGTTGATCGTTTCAGATAACATCGGAATTTGTTTGGTTTCACAGAACCCTCTGTCATTTGTTTTTATGGGTGTTTTCTGCCAACACTACGTTGTACAATTCTGCTCTGTTATTTTGGAAATTTTTATTGGGTAAATAGATGTAATTGAGAGCAGTTTTTAAAATGTCTTAATTTTGGAGAGGATTTAAATTTAAAATGGGTATTTTCTTCATACTTAATAAAAGCGTTTCTGATGAAATATGGAAATCCATAGGTAAATGTGTGTGGGTTGGTTTGGTTTTTTTTTGGGTCAGCTGTTTTCCTTGAGCCTTTTTTTTTTTATGGCGAAGTTGAAATACAGACCACATGCATCTGGTTCTTTACCATATGCATACGTGGCTAACCCATTAAGGATACTGATTGCTAAGTGTAGAGATAGAATTGCGTATATTTTTGTCTTTTATGGGAACTGGAGAGTTACATGGAATTGCAGAGTTTAATGCCCTCAGTTACTGTGCAAAAAAAAAAATAATAAAAAATTAGTGGCCTACTGTGCAAGGCCACTAATATGGTGGCCTTGAAGAAGACTTGTTAGTGGGTTGGACATTGGCTCATTAAAGTAGAGTTGCTTCAAGATAGTCTTGTCTGCAGCTAATTGTGGTGTTGGTAGATTCAATCAGCTAGTTGTAGAAAACAGCATTTGTCTTTTTTTGTCTTAAGATACAAAACAAGTTTGTTTTTTTACGTGGAAAAGAGAAGACGTGATGCAGTTGTATACCAGATGGGATTTATGAACTTGCTTTATTTTTGTTGGTGTAGATCATTAATATGTTTCTTTTACCATTAAGTTTAACGAACAGAGTATAATAGGTTTTGAAGAACAGGATTTGTTCATCCAGTTTGTTTGCAGTGTGCCAGTTGGCAAGCCTTTTGGCTCCACATTTCCCAAGTTCCAGATCTGTGTTTCCGGTGTGCGATTGTTTCTGTGTTTACAAGTGGTTTTGTAGTCAAATAACGCAAAATTGAAAACTGAGATGATTTTAAATGAAGTTGTAAAGCAGAGGGTAGTGGGGTGGAAAGAATTATAGGATGACTGTTCTTTTAGATTTAGAAAACTATTGTTGCTCCTGCATAAAGCCTTTAAGAAAAACCCCAAACAAACCTGAAGAAATATAATCGAGGTAGTGGTATAAGAAACAAAATAGCTAGACTTATATTTTTATGTGTTTTTTTTTTTTTCCTGTGAGTTACAAACCCCTTGACCCACCTAATTTCATGTTATTGGGCGATGAATAGCATTTTCATTTTTGTTGCATTTTTATCATAAGGATTTTTATAGATTATAATAAACTATCCTACTATACTAATCCAAGCTTTTAAAAAGAACAGTAATTCTTCAGTTCTTTTCGCTAAACAGTGGCTGCTGAGTCTCTGGGGTATATAGTTAACCTCTTCCCCGCGTTTGCTGCAGTTGATACTATAACTCATTAGGTGATGTAAACTACTGTCCAAGTTTAATTTATGGCTTTTTTTCCCCCTTTTTAAAAAATGCAGTGATAAATAAATTATAACATTATAAACCTTCAGGATTGTTAATGTCTTTAAAGTTTAGAGCTAACTGTCCATTCCTGGAAGTACACCCTCTGAGGGTCTGGAGACCCTCAATTTGCAGGAAGATTTTTAATTTTTTTTTTTAAGTAGCCAGTTTGAAACAAAGCGTGTATTGAGGAATGTAGTATCCTGAAAGATGTATGGTGTATGATTTATTTTCAAGTTGCAGGTACGTTATTCTGCCTGCTGTGAGCCTGATCTCATGCACTGAACTCTAGGCCTGAAAAAATATTTCCCTGGAAGCAGATTGAGTCCTGAAGACAACTCAGCAGGCAGCTCATCAGAAGATGTAAAATTAAGCTGTGTTTTGGGGGTGAGAGAGAGTGGAGTGTTACAGATAATGTCTTGAAAACGCAGTCATCGATTTGGGGTGTTAATCAGAATGTGTTATGAAGGTTTTATTTGGAGACGCTTTGGAGTTCATCAGGTTTTCAGAAATTCTTGTGAGCTTCTATAAGCAAGCCAGGTTTATTTATCCTACAGTATATCCTGTGTTCCAGCCTTTCTGGGGCCTCATCCAGCAGAGTCTTTAGTGCAGACCTTTCAGTCTGGGAGTGGCTGACAAAAACACAGATGAACTTTTGTCATTGTTTTGGACTGAACCCTGTGGTATCAATAAATAACAACCTTTCCCTGTCACTTTCTGTCATCAGTCAACGGTACTGTGTGCAAACATTTATTTTAAATTACCGGTTCAAGTGTCACGTCTGTAGCTTCAACCAGTAAGAATTCTGTTTAAAATTAATGGGCTTGTTTCATGAAGAATTGAGGATGATTGTGCTGCCCTCGTGTGAATAGCTCTTTCATGCAAGTTCAGTCTGTTTATGTCTGGGCACGGAAAGGACTGAAGGAAAATGGCACAATTGTCTCTGGTCTGTTTTCACCGTGTTCGTTTGAGCTACACTCACAATTAGGGAACAAAGTCAATATTAACAATATGTAAAAATCATAATTAAAACTTCATGGCTTTAGAGGATTTTACTCCTTTGTATGGATTTAAAAGTTGTGTTCAGTATCTCAACTTTTTTAAAGAGCACATAAATAGAAGCAAAAATTTTGATATTTTGCTAAAAAGTTTTTTGTGAGGTGGAAGTTTGACTAAGGGAGTCAGAATTTGAACTGCCATTTATATTTGCGTGGCTTGGTCTTCACAGCACTGTTACTTTGACATCTTAGTTTTCCCGAAAAACAGGACAGTGCTTTTCAACGTCTCCTGACAACGTCCTCCAACGTCCTCCAACACTTATAAATACTTAAAGGGTGGGTGTCAGGAGGATGGGGCCAGGCTCTTTTCAGTGGTGCCCGGGGACAGGACAAGAGGCAATGGGCACAAACTTGAACATAGGAAGTTCCACCGAAACATGAGGAGGGACTTCTTTACCCTGAGGGTGGCAGAGCACTGGAACAGGCTGCCCAGAGAGGTGGTGGAGTCTCCAACTCTGTAGACATTCAAAACCCGCCTGGACGTGTTCCTGTGTAACCTGCTCTAGGTGACCCTGCTCTGGCAGGGGGGTTGGACTAGATGATCTCCAGAGGTCCCTTCCAACCCTATGATTCTATGATTCTATGATCTGTCACAAGAACTTGTCAGCCTCAGCATCTTGAGATTGATTCTGGTCCTGCATAGCAGTAGGAACACAGATTTACGTCTTTTTATTTTACCTGCGTTGAAACATGCGTTTCATGTAGAAGTACTTGCTATGAATTATGCGGACTTCTGCGATTCATTATATTTAGGATCAATACAACTTTCTATTGAGAATAGTTTAAGAACTCTCATGGCTGTGATTTTCATAGTTATTTGCCATATCCTGTAAGATCTACAGCAGCAGCGGTAGGTCTGCAAACAATGGTAATACTTGCTTTCAACATTTATGCTCGAGACTTACATATTTTGAAATTAAGCTTGCCCTGTTGTTTGTCCATCTGGAGCTCTTGTTACAGACCATCAGCAAGTGAAGATGTTTTGTTACAAAGAATCAGTTTGTGAAGATTTTACATTTATTTCCTTCGCTATTGGGAGTTAAAATTCACACAGGACTTAGGAGAAATGGCATCTTGGATTTAAGAAGCTTGTACAGCAGTATTCTCATTGGAATTTTGCATTCCATTATTGTTGCACTAAGATATTGAGAAGCCAAGTGTTTAGTAATTTGTTATTGGGATTTGATAAATTCAGAAACAATGTATAACTTCCAGATAGCATGTAGGTTGAGAGTGCAAGGTCAGTTATGGAATTAAAATAACAATGTAATACCAACATTTCATCTGTGTTTTGGAGAGTTCAATAATTCACGTATGTATGGGATAGACCTTAATCTATACAACTCTTCAAACTGACCAAAACTTGAACTGGGTTGATTCATTCTCCCACGTCTAATTTTTCCTAAGTCAATGGTTTCTGATGAAATATGGCTTGTAATAGTCCAGTGATTCAGATGAGAGCCTAGCAAGTAGCAGCTGATAACTTACGTCTGAGAAATGGACGCAAAATGTGTGGCTTGAATTTTTTAAATTGTGATGTAGTGTTTCAAATGTGCCTGTGAGGCTTAAACACTAAAAAAACCTTTTAGAAACATCTAATTTTGAATTTTTAAATATAATGCTAGCTAAGATTTTCAGCAATATACACTGAAAAGAAAGTCCTAGGTAATAAACTTCCTTCAATTTTTAGACAAAAGTTTCAGTCTTGTATATATGTGTTACAAGCCTTAATATTTTGCCATTTGCCAGGTAATCATACAGTAAGATTTCCTGGTTGTTACTCTTAGCCCATGACAAATGTGGAAAGCATCGGAAGTGATTTGTGCTTCCTCTGAACCACGTGTGTGTAAACAGTTTATGTATTCCCACTTAGCTAACACACAGGAACTTTGTTCTGCGCCTGAGACCTTAGTGAATCCTTTTATTCTCATTTTGTAAAGAAAAACCTGATGTGAAAGTTACGGCACCAAAACCAGAAATGCAGTTGTGTGAAGTCCCTTGTGGTGCAATGTATTGCTATTCATCATGGTAAGCTGAGAAACGAGAGAACTGAAGGTGCGCAGAATTTGCCCCTTGTGCCACGACATTTAGAAATCAATATCCTTTAATTGTAAGGGTGTCTGAGAATGAGCGAGAGAGGTGTATGTGGGGATGAAAAAGGCTTTGAGTTTTAGACGCAGATTAGGGGGACGTTTACTAATGTAATTAGTCTCTAAAAACATTTAAAAACAATTATAGCGGTATTAAAATGTGGGTTAAGCTACCCCTTTGCCAAATCCCATAAGGTCACGTTAGATGAATTCTGGGGAAAGCAGAACGTTTACTTTAGTGCTCTGGTTCCACGATTGGAGGCAGCTATCGCATTCAAGAAATGAATGCAAAGGGTGCACGACTTGAAACTTGGTTCGGGACAAATGCCTTCATACGGCTCATACTTTTCCTTTTTCCTAAATAAACAATTGAAAAGAATTATTGTGTTTAATGAAAGTGGACAGTTTTTACCTCATGAATGTTGTAAAATGGATGAAAATGATTATTAGGATTATATTTTAGTGGAACTCTAAAATCTTAAATATATGAAGCAGCGCACCAGATTGTGGAAGCGTGTGTTACATACTATGTATTTTCAGAAGTAATTTATCAACCATATAGTAAACAGAAGGGGGCAGAAAAGCCTTATATATTAATTTAGATTCCAGTTTTGAGAATATTTTTAATGTTACAGTCTCTGGAGATGGTTAGGAGTTTGAAAATCCAGCATTAAGAGCACTCCCTGGAAACTTCTCCTGTATATTGGGGTATTTAATGCTGAGAGTACAACACAACGAATGAATGAAGAGGACAGCAATAATAAATAAAGGGGGCAAGTTTTCATTTTCCTTCGGAAATGACAGAAATTTAAGTTGTTTTTCAAAACAATTTGCATACCAGTTTACACCAGATGAAAGTACCAGTAATACTATTTTGAAAAGTTGCAAAAACAACTGGTACTTATGGAAAAATAATACATAGTAGTATAACTTTCAGAGCAACAACCTACAGTGTTTTTGCAGAGTCCTAGTTTTACTTTAAGCAAGGTGGAAAGAGCTATGTATGGATTCGGAGCTTCAAAAGGATGAAACAGCCTAACATCTAGCAAGGTCTCAGCAAGGTTGGTAAGACGGCAAAGAGCCAGTCTTCCATCTGCTTTATTTGGCAGCAGATGCTATTTAACTGATACATTTCCAAACGTAAAAAACACACTGTTTGGAATCTGCATGTCTTTCCAAACAGAATTTTTCCTTTTTGTGGATCTGTACATTTTTGCATATCTTCAGCTCAGTCTCTTTGTTCCATATTGAAGGGTGGAGTATGAGACAGGAAATCTGCTCCTAATAACTTTTTAAATTATATTCTTTCTAAAAAGCGAAGAGTGGGTGTTTCTTTAACAGCCCTTCAGGCTATATGGAAATTAAAGATTCAGTACCAGCTCTCAGAGAGCAGCATCCTCGGTCTTTCTGTAAAAATGTGTGTGTGATGGCAAGTGAACGTAACTAGTTGAGTAATTACGAAAAGCGAGAAAAACAGAGATACACGATGGAAATTATTTACGAACTGGCTCTGAGAGCACCGTGTGTTCGAGTTCTGTTTGCAGAAACCCAGTGTTGTATTTATTTGCAGTTTGTTATCTGGTGACCATCAAGCCTTCAGTTGCTGTAACTAGTGTTTTGAAAGCCAGTTTATAACTCTGCTTCCTTCACCCCAAAACTTCTAGTGCCACATGAGTCAGACTTATGCTGATATTAGAACTTGTAAGAAAATGTGGAAAATAAATCTAGAAGTAGCTAACTGTATAAAAAGGATCATACCTGCATTATTTGAACTTGAGTTTGGATCATAAAATATGCCCACTTTGTAGTATATGAAAGTTAGTGTACTTAAGTCTCCTGTTCATAACGTAGCTTAATTTAACAAATTGGTCTAAAAATTTTGTATCGCACATTCTGGCGTTCTGGATGGATGGGCAAGGTTTTGATTCCTTTAGGGGTTTTCTTTCTTACCCTTCTACCCAAATAACCTTGTTAACGCTTCCGTATTTTGTTGTATTTTGTGTTAGTATTGTGGGAGTTTTCTATAATCTACATGGGTGAATAATTGTTTTTTGTTTCTTCACTTATTTTGCCTGTAGAAATAGAACATTTTAATGTAAGTATTTGGTATTTTGATTATAAAATGTATGTTAGGTAAGTTGTTATTTGTTTCTGCACACTTCTTTGTAGTTTATAATAGTTAGTGTACGTAGTTTCCTGTTTGTAACGTAGCTTAATTTAACAAATTGGTCTAAAAATTTTTTTATTGCACATTCTGGCACCCTGGATGGATGGGCAAGGTTTTGATTCCTTTAGGGGTTTTGATTGTACAGGTGTGTTTAGCTTTTCTCAGAGCAGAATAATCCACAACAGATTATAACAGCTTTTAAAATTGATTGATAAAATTGGTCTTAAAGCCAGTAATTCATGTCTTTCTGATTGGCAGCCGGTGTGGAGGCGCTCTCTGTAGGTAAGGCTGAATACAATAAATTCTATATAGATGTATTTTGTAACTTGGAAAATTTCTGGCTCTTACTTATTTGAGCTGAAAATTTGATGGTAAATGTTATTAAACTGTTAACAGTATGTTTTAATAAAAGATGCATTTGCTTTATCTTTAGTGTAAATTGATTACAGCTTTCTCAGTTTTCAGATCCGTGAATCTCTCTCCAGTGACGGCTGGTGTACTTTGGCTTGTCTTTTTACAGGACCTAATCATTAGTGCTATCTTTATAATGTCTGCTCTTATGTGATGTTCCAGATGCAAAGAATCCAAAGATAATTTTTGATGACTGAACTCGTACTGAAAATGATGGATAACACTGCTGCTTTTCTGGCAATTGGCTACGACTAGGCAAATGCACAGTTTAGGGACACTAAAACTTTAACTGTTCACGCGCCCATACGGCTCTCTACCTTACAGCAGGTGTCCCACTGTTCTTCATCTTGGTGAATGGTTTGGTTGTTGGCGAGTTTTCTCTCTCCTGGAAGATGAGGAGCTGCATTCATTTTTTTTTCTTTTTTTTTTTGACATAAATCCAATGAAATTTTGTGTGCACTTTGCTGGTTTGTGGTTTTATTCATGTATACCGTAGTGTAAATTCGTACGTCAGTTTTCTCATTCCTATTTGGATAGGGAATCTTAACTGTATGTGCAGAAGGCAAAGGAAGCAGATGGTCATCAAGAGGAAGGAGCATTTTAGTGTTATCTTCCTGAATAGCAATATAAAGATCCAAAGAGTGGCTGTTCTTAGAGATGAACACAAGTGTTAGTGAAAAAAGAAAAAAAAGCAAGGAAAACACCATGCTTCTAAAATGCTATTTTTATATAATTTGAAAAACAATTAGATTTTCTTCATGGTAGGGCTAATTGTAGTATTCCTCCAGAGCCCCCCCACATGCATGACCTATACATTTAAGTCTTCATGTTTGTCCCCAGCAGTAAATACTAGACTGCAAGGTCTCTTTCCCAGACTTGGTTTCCTTAAGACTCTGTTTGGCTGAAGCCCTTTGGTACAAGCAGTCTGCCAGCGGTAACTCCAGCTCCAGCCTTCCTGATCTCCTCTCTTTCTGCATCTCCTTCCGATATGTCCGCTAGAGGAAGATGAGAATGATATCCTCAGGAGCCCAGCCTTCCAGATAAGCTGCACATGCTGTGTGGGCGTTGTAGTGACCACAAAGTGTTGTAGAGGCAGGAAACAGCAGTTGATGTGGATGTGGCTAGCTGAATATCTCTCAACTGAGCTCTGTCTCTGAGCTTTTATTCACCTACTTGCAGACGTTCACACGTGCAAAGGCAGCTCAGAAATGGTCTAAACAGAGGACTCTCTTCTTTCTTTTCTTTAACTGGTTGAACACCATTATAAATATTCCATTAACTGATCTATATTAGTGTGTCTAGGAAAACAAGAAGAATAACTTCTTGTCTGAAAATTTCGGTCCGAGTTTTTCCACAAGTAATTGTCATCCGTTTGGAGAAACGCTTTTGATCTTGGACCTTGTGGAAGATAGAAATGTCAGTTAGTTCCTTTTCCTTTATTTTTCTCTCTTTCTACATGACAAACTCATCTGGGAAGAGTAGGAGGTGAGGTCCTGGTACTGCCAAAAGTTCTCTTATGTCATTGGCTGCATTCTGTGTGATTGACAGGTTATTGGCAATGAAAAACCAGCAGTTAAGACTAATGATCATATCTGTGACTCACACGTTTTCCATACTGAAAATTACCTTTGGCAGCAATTTTCTTATGCAAAATATAGAACATCCTTTTATATTTTAAAAAAAAAAGGGCAGCGGCTAAATAGGCATGCTTGAAAATCATTATCTGGTACGTTTATTTTTTTTTAATAAATATTCTCACCTGTAATTTAACAGATTTGGTAAACTGTATTTAAAAAAATTCTCAAAATATAATAATATCTGTAGGTTGCATCCATTTTAAATTTTTTACTAAGTTGTGTCCAAGGATAAGCAAATTGCAGAACCAGTCTCTCCAAATTCTAATGCTCATGGGGAAAGGAATACGTGAACACAAATGGAAAGTGCTGAAGCCTGTGCAACAGCTCGGGGTTTCTGAAGCACTCTCTCTGACCCCTCTTTAATATTTTCTTTCCATCTTCTCCATGAGTATAGTACTGGCAGACACATAGAAGGAATTGCTTCATTTGGGAGCTGAGTGAATATCAGAAGCTTTCCTCCTCCTTCTTCGTGATTTTTCTGTATTTTAATATGTAAGTAATGATTAAAGTTGATTCGTCTTCGGTATGAGAGGTACAGACTGAAAAAAGAAATCAGAATAATCCAGTATGAGAATGCACTAGGCTGTAGTAAGTTTTAATGATTTCCTCTGATGGATTTTGTCAGGTTGGCCCAGTATTTGGACTTTACATAGAATTCCTTGTTTAATTCTGTGTATATTCAGCAGATTTCTTATTGTTGTCTCTTTAAAACAAATAAATAATTCTGAAAACAGTGAATAGAACATCTCACAGGAAAGTTAATGGGAAGCACATTCCGGTATCTGCAGGGAATCTTGTGGATATCCGTTTCTCCTGTGTACAAATAGGACTCTTAAGACAATCCTGTGAAACTCTCCTTTTTCAAGCATAATGGTGCCTTTTTCTCTTGGTCCCAATTGTTATTTTCTTCTTCTTCCAGATAAGTAACTGCTCAAGTTTCACAGCATCAGCTCTGAAAAACTTCTTCCTCATGACGCCTCATTGTCAGACTTCGACAGCAGATTCTGTAGCCATTCTTGTTCTGTGTAGAACATGGATCAGAATTGTAGTTTCTTGGTTATTGTTTATGACATTTTGGATGGAAAGGTTACTTCAGCCTTCTCATGCAGACTGCTTTTGAAAGCATCATTCTTTGTGAGTTAAGCATTAAACAAGAGAAGTTCCTTCTTTAGCACTGAAAAAGACTTGAGAGAATTGTACTGGAGTCTTTGTGTTAGTAGATACAGAGCACAGAAATAATGTTTTATCCAGCAGTCATGGTTCCTGGTAATAGACAAGAAACTTCATTGAGTTATTTTCAAACTAGATGTAGAGTTCCTACTCAGGCAGGTTAATTGCAGAGAAAGGTTCATTGGTGGGTGTAGATTTTTTTTTTTTTTTTTTTGTGCTGGGTTGAACATTTCCGAATACTTACTTCAGTTGTGCTCTACCACTGTGCTTTCTGTGTGACTCATTTTTCTCTCCAAAGTGCTTTAAAGATTCTTCAAGTCTTTCCAACTTGATAACAGTTCTTTTCCAGGTGTGAAACGATTGATGGACAATTGATGGTGGTGGTTGTGGCTTGTTACAGGGACGTTCCTTGTCAATGTGGTGTCTGGTTTTGACTTTATGCTTTATAGCCTGGAAAATATGTGTCAGTAATATGGTATGTTTTGTTAGCGGCTTTTCCCAAAACAACTGTGAAGGTGGATTTTTCCTGTCAATAATCCACTCTACTAACTGTTAAAAATTAATTCTTACGGGGAGGCAGTGTTTTCATGGGGGTTTTTTTTTAGGGATAAATTTGAAAAAAATGCTTATGTATTGAAGTAGGCAAGCTTGAACAGACATTGATGCATTGAAGAGGGGATAAATCTGTACTGGTGGGTTGTATAAACGTATTTCCTTATTCTAAATTTTCTTAAATTAGCTGTGTGCCATCTGGCTCACTCCCTAGATTGCACTTTTTTTTTTTTTTTTTTTTTAAAAAAGGGGCAGCCCCCCCCCCCCATTCCTTATTTTATGTCAAGTTTTAGTGCTAAGACTCTTTTTCAAATATAAACTTAATAGGAGCAAAATCCTAAGGACTTTATAAATGTAATTTTATTGCATTTATCTCTACAGCTGAAATTAATTATTCAGAGTGTTCATTAAAAATAAGCTTTAGTAAGTGACATTTTAAACAGGCATTCAGAAGTGATTGCAAGAAAGATGGTGATAAAGAACCATGTCTAAAAGGAAGTGTAAAATTCTTGAACATTTTAAACTGGCCTGTAAGAACTTCAAAAAAATGTAGCTATTTGGGAAAGGCAATGAGAACATGTATTGCTGCTAGATGGGGGGGGACTGCCAACATTGCCACGGACTGGTATTTTATCAAGTATTTGGTGTGGTTTTTTAAAATGTGCAGTGCTAGCCATTTTTTTTTCTCTTGATAATGGAGAAAATTTTGAAAAGGTGACTGTGAAAGCATCATAAACCCTTATACTCTAGATAGCAACAAAAAAAATTCAGAAGAGAAAGCCCCCATTTATTGCTTAATACAATTTGAATTTCACATATACGTGAAAAGCTATAGTACACTCTGTACTTGTCTATGATTAGACAAACATCTTCCAGAGCTTCTCAAGGTTTGCAATCCAACAGATCGTTGGCAGTCCATGAGGAATCCCATTTGTTGCCAGCAACAGATGCAATTGCTGTAAGAGGGAGGCAGGGCATTAGGCCCTGGGGCTTTTTGTATCCAAAAAACCTGTGGTCAAACATTTTGTCTGTGCCAAAGTTGAGATCCATTTATTGCTAGCTCTTATGACAGTTTCTTATCTTTTCTTTAGGTCTTAACGGTGGATATTGTAGTGCATAAAGTCTTATGTAGACACATGAATATTCAAGCAAGCAGGCGCAGCATTACAGCTGAAATAAACAGAGAGTTGCTGTCATCAGATTTGTTTGATTTGTTTTTCGACAATTAGCCAAGGAATACAGTTAGGAAAAATAAATGACCATCAGTCATGTTTGAGATGTTGGACCAGTAGAAACAATAGCGAACTATTTACTGTGGGAAGCAAGGAGAAAGAATAAAGCCTTCTCTGTCACTAAAACACAAATTTTCTTCTAAGTTGTCTCCTTAAGTTTACCATGAACACAGTGGAAACAGTTTTAAATATCAAAACCATGCCTTAGAAGATTGAGTAACAGTAATAATCTCTGAAACCAAATTAAATGATAAGCTGCATGCTGGAGAAAATTATTTACTTCATTTTTACTTTTGTATTATAGTTTAGATTTAGTATGTTCTTCTGTGTGACACTTCTCTAGTTATTTCCTTCTGTGTTGTCATCATAAGTGATAGAGAAGGGTTTCTCTCCACACTAAATGCTGGAGAAACCCTAGTTCTCTGATTTCTCACACACTAAATGCTTTTCCGTTGTTTGTTTTAGGTTTATTTTTTTTGTATGGGAAATGCACACAAGAAATAGTTTAGTCTCGTTGTTATTTAAAGTTACAGTCTGTCCCTGTTCTGCTCTGATGCTCCTAGTACCACTCTCCTCTCCCTGCCCTCCACAAGCCCTCAGCCCTAAAAGACATGCATTTTAACGAAGCTCATCGTCCAATTTTGCAATGAATACTTTTGCAGGTTTTTTTTTTCCTAGGAATTATCCTATGAAAAATGGTGCATTACCATGTAAGTTGGCCATAATATCTCTGAAAATGCTCACACTCAGACTTTTCAAAACAAGAATTTGGTGGCTCTTTGGAGCTGTGATTTACAGACTTCCTCTTGTGTATCTTGAGTTGATGAATTCTTTATCGCTTTGCCAGGGGTCATGGACTCATATAATTCCATTGAAGCCATCCGTCCTCTGAAAAAAAATTGAGTACTTGAGATGGTACAGATGTCAAATTCGATGAATTACCAGCTTTTGCATTTGATACATAACCACGATGCTGGGAGAAAGAGCAAGGCTTAGAGGCGGTCTCTGTTTTTAAGTAGACTGTTTAAATGGTAAGACTGTGTTGATGTATTATTTATGAGGTTTCCTCCTTTACATTCTATTTTCCTCTCTGATTTTTGTCTTGTAGTGTTGTCCCTCAGACCACAGTAATACTGAACAACGACCGGCAGAATTCAATTGTAGCCAAGATGGTTGGGCAGGAAGAGCCATTGAGCAGAGCCGCGGATTCTCTGGAAAATATCCTTAGCAAGTTAGTAGCAGTTACGGGAATCCTCCCCCTTCGTTTCCTCCTCTGACAGATCAGTATCAGTCTTTGCAGCAATTAGAAGTGCAAAATGAGGAACGCTGTAGGTAATAGCGGGGGGAAAATGTTGAACGGGTACTTGAGTATTTTATCAGGCTGACAGTGCTGCCTAGGGAGACCTCGTGTCAGCAGTAAAGGCACAGGGCGACGCTCCACATCTTGATGAGTGACGCTCCACATCTTGGAGGATGTGGGATTAGTTAGTTTGGCGTTAGTTGACAGTTGAAAGAAAGAGTGCCCATAGCTACAGATTTTCGACATGGATGTACAATTGCTTGGGAGCATGCCAAGATCCTGTACTTAACTAACTGAAGAAAGAATATGCAGTAGCCCAGTAAGGCTTGTTAAAATTTGTACGATCTAAAGCAAATTTTAAATTAAGCGCAACTGGAGATTCTGGGTAGAAAATGTTCTGAAATAATGTGTTTTTATAATTTTTTTTTGTTTGTTTTGTTTGGCACATTGGGCCTAGACTTTTCCACTGAAGCAAATTTAGAAAGCGTGCATCTAAAATTTTTTATTTTTTTCTGCTAGTTTCCTTCTATTTTATTTTGCTGGATTGCTCTTGGTTATGAACAGGAGTAGGCTTGTTTAAAGGAGTGTGCTTTTAGAATACATTTAGTTTTGTCAATTAGTGTTTTTAATTCCCTTATAATGATGCTATTCCTGATACAGGATTGTGTTTTCCCAAAGTTACGTACTTTTCTTTTCCATAGTGCTGTTCCTGGACGTAGGCAGAACACCATAGTGGTGAAAGTTCCAGGACATGACGACAGTCACAATGAAGATGGAGAGAGTGGCTCTGAGGCCAGTGACTCAGTTTCCAACAGTGGACAATTAGGAAGCCAAAGTATTGGGAACAATGTCACGCTTATTACGCTGAACTCTGAAGGTATGCTGATCTAACTATAAGGCTACTCGAGCAAAGTACATGTGGTGGTGGAATGAACTAAGGTTCAACTGGAAGCTTCAGAGATCATAGAATGGGTTCAACGTTTAATTGTTAGGCAGTACAGCAAGCATCAGGTAGGAGTGAATGAATTGTTTGTTTGGTTTTGCTTGTTTGGTTTCATTTTTACTAATTTTACAGGCAGAACTGCTAATTAAAATTACCTGTAAAATTTAAAAAGTACGCCCCATTGCAGCAATGTAGCTTTGTATTTTAAACCCTTTAAATTAAAACAATGCCATCTGCAGGATTTCATATCACCAAATTGACATATTGCTTCAGGAAAATAAATGACTTCTCTGGGACATAAAATCTAGTAGTCTGTCTCCTCCTGTAACTAATAAATAGTTATTTTAGCAACTGTAGGCAATTTTTATAAGGAAATTCATATTAAAAACAGACTGTTAACCTGATAACTGTGCAGCGTCAGATTTTTCTGAACATTCTTTAGGTCTTGGACTCAGCAATCAAATGAAGTGAAATCTAAAAATTTTAGATAAGCCTTATAAAGATATTCTGGTTTATGTGGTTGGAAATATTGAAATGAATGTTAGTTGCTATATCTTAGTCACAAACAAGATGATACGAGGGACGTTTGAGTTTTATGTGAAAATAACATATGATAAATTATGTTTTATGATTAGTTTGAAAGTATCAGTGATTTTTTTTTTTATACAGATGTAATTTGAATCCTAGACTTTGATTTAATAATTTTCCTAATTACTTTTAAAAACATATTTATTGAACATTTACTTGTTGTTCTGGATGTGGTAGTTCATATTTATGTTCATGCACCAGAGAAGAATAAGCTACTTCAGGAAATGGTTGTAGCAGAAAGCACTTGGGAGGTAAATGTGTTTTCTTTTTGATCTCTAACACTGAAACAGAAGGACTCTAATTTAGAAGCGATTAAGTTTCTTCTGCGTGATCTCCAGCCACTGGTAAAAGCATGTTGGGTGTCAACAGGTTAGGATACAATTCATGGTAGGGATTAATTCAAGATGGCCTGAAACTGAGTATTTAAGAGTGCGTTCAAAGATTTCTGAACTGACTAACAATTCGTGGAGATGCTTTAAAACTTTGATACTTGGGAAACTTCAAAAGTCAGTCTACTGAAAGTCTCAAGCACCAAAGGTTGCTTCTGAAAATGGTGTTCTAAGGCATTTGAACCTAGGATTCTTTGACTGCTATGGGTACTCATACAACGTATGTATATTAGAAAGAGCTTTTAGGTTCTGTCCTCTATGTACGTTGTGACACAGAGTAGCATCTGAAGGGTATTTCCTTTTGGGTCAATGGAGAATGAAGGGAGACTGAGGCTGTCTGAGGAATTCCTCTCAAAAAAAAATATCGGGTTGCAGATAGTGCTGATGGCTCGATATGAAAATACATATAAAATACATATAAAATGTACTCTTTGTGGAGTATGTTTCACACAGCTCTGTTAATATTTCATACAGTGTGTTAATATTTCATGCAACTCTGTCAGCTGTGCCAGGAACAAAGTTTCTAACATGAGGAGGGTATTTGTTGTGTAATGCCCTTTTTGACTTGGTGGTTTGGCACAGCTTTGCACAGACAACTGTGATGTTGGCCTTTTATGCTATTGTTGTATATGTAAATTTTGAAGAAACAGCTAATCCATTAATGTCTTCAGATCTGATTTTCTTGAGACCTTTAGAACACTCATCCATTAAAAATCTCTTTGAGATTGATGAACGCTTTGAGAATCAGATTACTAATCCCCCACACCTACCTCTTCTTGCCCTCGCGAAGATGAGAGAGGACCGCTTGCGCAAAAGGAATGCTAAGTGAACTAGCCTGCAGTATGTCACAGAAATTAAATTATTAATAAAGGAAGTGATGAAGAATAGTAGGTCTGTTGTGCAGACTTGTTTTCTTCAGCAGTAAAAGGCAAAAGTTCCAGCACCCATCAGCTTGCTTTCATTGTGTATGAAAGAATTCTGAGGGACTTCCAGTTGCTCAACAGAATCTTGATAGATTGTAAAATAGGAGGGGCTGAGAATGGTGTACTTCAGCCCTTTCGGACTGAGACTAAACAACAGGTTTCTCATATGATTCCCATCTGTCTTCTGGTGTCCGGAAAGCAAAACTAAACCGTGTTTATAGTTGGGCTTTAGCTAACTTTGGGTATGGCGTTGACCTGTGGATGTTTTCAGAATTTAATTAAAAGTTTTATATAAAAGCATCGTTTGTTCTCTGCTGGCTGTTTTCAAAGAGCATTTAATCATGTCTGTTAGTTTAAAAAATACTAGCGTTATTGCCTTTCTGTTCCTGAAAAATAATTATACAGAAGCATGGAGCCGGGTTCCTGGTTCCAATAATGGTGTAGAATAAGGGCTACTTTTTGTTTGGTGTTTGGGTTTTTTTTGACTGAACACTATGATTTTATTTGATCTTCAGTTGTATATTACTCTTTCTGCTTGTGCGATTAGGCATATTCTCTCTTTTCTTTGAGCAACAGTTGGTTCTTTCTTTTGCTTTCCAGAAGACTGAAAATATTCATCCGTTTTACAGATGTGGTCTGCTGGGTGTTCATTCTAAGATGTAGTATTTGTGAACTGAAATCGACAAAAGAAAGAAATCGACACCTGATGTATTCATTGGTTCTAAAAGTGATGTTTGTGAAGTAGGCTTTCACAGTTGAAGATAAAACCCAGCAAGAATAGAATTGTTCAGTAGTGAATTACCAGTATAAAATCAAATTAAAATAGGGTAGAAGATTCAGTAGTTAAATGACTTACTATTTTTATTAATGCCATATTTTTGGCATAGAAAATATCAAGTGTATCCTTATTCGGCCAACTAAGAAATAGGGTTTTTTCATTTAGCTTGTAATTTTACCACTTAGATATTAATAACTGTCAAAAGTGATTAGTCTGTTTAGAGTGTGTCTTTTCTACTCTAACTTTGTTGCAGCCCAAGTGGATCTTCTGGGGAAATTAGAGAAGAGCAGTTGGTATGGATGTATAAACAGTAGTGTAAGTGTATAATCATACATGCTTTAGATGTAAAATTACTTTTCTACAAATGGGAGGATAATTTAATACTAAGATCAAAGCTGAAAACTCTGTTTTACAAACTCCTCTTTTAAGATGGCGTTATCTTCCTCCAGAAACACCATTTGAAAGAATTGAATGCCACTGATCTTCTCAGAGTTTAAATGGGGAAGGGACATCAACTTAAAACTGAGTAACTTTGAATCTTCAGTTTCTGGAGATCTGGATTGGAGCCTTCATTTAGATCCCAAGTAAAAACCAGAAACTTTTCTTTTACTGTACTGAAGAAACAAAGTACTGAGTGAAGGAGCCCAGGAGTGACCCACTACTGAACTCACATTTGAGTAGAAGTGAAAAAACAGAAAGATCTTAAAACAGCAAAAATACAACCTACCGAATAACACTGTGTCCAAACTGCTCTATTCTGGTAATTTAAACTGCTCAGGCAATGCTAAAATGTTACTTGTAAGCGCTCTCAGTAAGGTCTAATTGACTTAATCATCGCCCATCTCTTTTCTCTTTATTTTTCTGAGATAGGAAAAAATCCCCTCCATGTGTTTTTAAAACAATACGTTAAAAATGTTGAAAAAGATCCGCACTTTAACCAAGAGTCGTTGTTTCAAACCAGAGATCTTTTTGTTTTACAATTATCTTAGTTATAATCTTAGCTAAGAAGTTCTGATTTGGACGAGCTTTCGGAGAGCTCCTCTGACAGTTGTTTTGTTAACCACAGTGCACGTCAACTCAATAAATCTCAGCTCGGGTTTCTTTCTCTTCTCTTTCTCTCTCTGTCGTTAGAAACATTCAGAGCTATGTAGGTGACTCCCGTGTTGTGGTAGAAATACAGCTAAACGTTGTACATCATGAGGTACACCTTTGTCTTTTCCTATAAAAATTTTCTTTCTGAAGTCTGGCTTTTAGAAATTGGAAGTACCCAGCTGTTCCATGTTTTTAGAAGTCTCTTGTGTTGTAGTTATTCTCTGAATTACATGAACGTGTCTGTTGTAGCAGAAACGTTTTCTGGAGGAAAGAAACCAGCAAACGTGGGTTATAGCATGACCTGTCAAATTTATAAACAAACTGTTTTACGGTGCGAGTGTCTAAGAATTTGGATAGAAGCTGGTTTTCTGAAAGGTTTTGGGAGGTAAAAACAATGTAAATGTGATGAAAATTAATGGTTTTGCTGTTTTTGCTGTGTTCTCCTGAGGCACTCGATGCTTTTTCTTTAAGCTGGAGGAAACCTGTGTTTAAAAATATAGGGAACTCTTCTTGTTCGTTGTCCTCTTTTTTTTTTTTCTTTTTTTTTTTCTTCCCAGCATGGATTACACATCTTTCTTGTTTAATGGAATAAAACCCAAACATTTATCACTAAGAAGTGTTTAAAGTAAATGTCAGCTATTGATAGATGTGTTTTGCTCTTTTAAAAGTCCAGTTAATTTTGACATGAATGTGTTCTTACTGTAAGTTTTGGAGTACAGCATATTCTCAGCTTAAACAAAGTTGTGCTTTTTTTTTTTTTATCTTGAACTTTCCAATTAGGCTGAAAAAATGAGCAATTGATTAATGAAAAACGTTTTTAAAACATCATCATTTGTAAATGTCTGTGTGCATGTTATTTTGTAATGAGCTGTTGTAGATCCTCAGGAATTGTTACAAAAACCTTGTTTGTCCATTTGTGCTTGAGGATTTAGTTGCTACGTGTGTTGAGTGGTTTCTAGTGCAGTGACTTTTATCCATCTGTTCAGCTGTGGTTGAAATGGAGTCGATATTTTTCTCAGGTGTAGTGAAGCTGCACAGAATTGTGTGACTTAAGTATCGTGGGCGGCCTCCAACTTTGCTCCAAAGCAAAGATAGCACGGGAAGAGATTTCATTAATTTCACTGATATGATTTTGGAGTGGGAGAGACATTAAGTTTTAGATACTAAACATGCTGAAATTTATTATTTTTTTTTAATGGTTGCATGGGAGGTTGTTGTGTGGTAAATTAAGTGATGGCACTATTCTGTTTTCTTGTTGAGGTTTGGATATTGTACTTTTTACAGTTTCAGAAGGGTAATAGAAGGAAAAATTTAGAGTGTCATTTTGAGGAGACTATTTCCCTGTGCTATGCAGAATTCTTGTACTTTTATAAAGGTCTGTAAACTTTGAATTGGATTTCACCAACCTAAAGTGCTACACCTGATATTTAGTGTCCTTCTTGCTTAGAACTTAATTTGTGAATAGATTCTTTAGGCCTTCGTATCTCCAAAGATATCGGTACTAGTTGACTTACGTGGTAAGTAAGGCCTTGTGTGTAGTCTCTGTTCATGACAACTTTCATCCTAACATTGTTGCGTTCTTTTGGATTTTGCCTTCCACTGCAAAAATAATACTGTGAAGAACATTAGATCCACACTAGTTTTAAATTACAGAAGTTTAAACCTATGATATTAAGTACCTATATTATTTTCTGACTTTAATGAATTCTCTCGTACTGGTATGTGGCTGTAATCCTGTCAAGGGTTGGTTTTCAATTGACTAAGCTGTAACCTGGCAACCGTACGCACTCTCATGCTCACCACAAATCTGATAGAAAATATTCTGACATTCTCAAATATATTTGTCTAAACTTTTTAACTGAAGAGTTTTAGCATTAGATGAAGAAAGGCAAGTTGCAGTAACTATGAACAAATAAGTTTTGGTGTGAATGGTGAGTAGATTTTTCATTTGATCAGTGCTTAGAAGGAACCCTTTATGTTCTTAATAGATAACATCTGAGATGAAAATAACACTCTCTTGTCCAGGCTCCAGTTACCTCCCATCTTACTTACTGTAAGGCCTCCTCTCTGGCCTTATATTCAGAAAGCTGTTACAAATATGATTTTCCAAACTCGTAATTTTAACCCCATCATCTTCTCCTTGCATCCCTTTCCCTACTCCATGGCACCCTTGTTATGAAGGAAGACCTTGTCCTTTGCCATCTCCCAGTTACTGTTTAGAGTTGCTCTAACTTCCTCAGCCATAGATGACAGGTTTCCTTGTTTGTTGGGTTTTCACAGAGAATTTATGCTTTCTTCTACTTCATCGGCAGGAGATCCTCATAATTATATCTGTATCTATGTATCTATCTATCTATCTATATCTATCTATCTATATATATATATCTCACTGTCCCTAAAAAATTGTCTTTTCTCATATTGCTTATGTAAAACTTAGCCACAGTTAAGATACCTTTCTTTTAAGATACATTCTTTAAGATACATTTCCTTTGGTGATGCCCACCATCTCAACGTGCGTTGTCACTTGCCTGCGTCTCTGTCATCTACGTATTCTTGGATTGTAAAATTGCTGGGTAAGGACATTGTATTTGTTCTGTACTTACATAGTACCTTCCACAACACTTGATTCTGATTTAAGAGTGTTACGCTCTTGGATTTATAGGAAACAGTCAAAAAGTGTGGCTGTTAATTACTTGTGATTTCTCATTGGTTGGGTAAACGGCTTGGAATTAATGTATAAAAGATCACACCTGGTTCATAAAGAACTCTTTCTGACAAGTCTTGAGCTTGTGCTAAATAGCAATTTCAGAATTTTACATTAAGTACTCTTTTACCAAGAAACATGTGCAAACAGCAGAAAGCAAAGAATAGATAATATCCAAATATATTTACTAATTTTTTTTTATGAATTAGTTTTGCTGTGATCAGGCAGTTTTGTGTTTCCTCTGAAGGTATTGAATTTTACTTTGAAAAATTTTACAGGAGCTTGCTCTTCAAAATTTCACATTAGAATATTGGTAAAACCAGAATTTTCTCTTTTTTTTTTTTTAATGCAGCTTACATACAGAAAACAATATTAACTTAAGCAGCTGCTTCAATTTAGGTCAATGAAGCTCAAATTTTGAATACTTACCGTTCAACTAAAGAATAAGCTATCTAAAGGCACTGTGATTATACTTGCACACTTCTCTAGGAGCTACGATGAGAGCATTATTTTGCTTAATAGCAGATATTGCTTTCAAGATATAAGGGGCTTCAAGATGTAAGGAATATTATAATGATAGTGTTCTTACACATACTCAGTATATGGTGGTAACGTTTAAAATATTCAATCTGTGACTTACTGTAGAAACAAGAGGAGCATCTGTTCCTAAAACATCAGTGCGCGTTATGTTATCCTTTTAAGTCTTTCACAATAGAGTTACTGTCCTGTCTTTAATATGGATGGAAAAAAAAGCAGGACCTCTCATCTTTGTGGTACAAGAATGTCCCATTCAGCATTACTCTGCTGCTTTAAAAGCAGATATTTTTAAAAATGTCTATGTTAAAGCCAAGACTTTGAAATTACTAAGAAAGAAACACACTGTCCTTAGTATCTCCCAAGTAGGTGAAATGCTCCGTGAAGGCTGTTTTTACGTGATATAAATACAATGGCAAGATCCATTGAGGTAGAATTTGGTTCGGTGAACCTCACGCTTGATGCACTGATATATGATGTTTGGCACCGTATGTGATAGTTTCGTATCATGTCTGCTTTCTCTGCATTCCTTTTACTGCATTTTAAGACTACCAAAAATATAGAATTAGAAATGTAAACATGTGCATTTTTGGGGAAGATAAGGGAGAACGGGTCTACAGAGTGTGTTAATCAAAGGATGAATAATATTTTTCCAAATGCAATTTAGTCACATTATTGTCTCTCCAACTTTGCATATGAAACAGTCATTTTACAATAGTAGTATTAAATAGTGCTCCGAATTTGCTTTCCAAATGTGAATCCAAGTAGCTATTTGTACATGGCCCAGACTTATCTGTCCACAGGATTTTCCAGTTCACCGTAAGATCAAATCTCACGTGTTATATGATCATTTGCAGCACTTTGCTTTTCCTGCCAAGCTCTGTATGACCAGATACAGACAGCAAGAATGAACTTTTAAATAACAAACTTTTTGCACCTTAAAACAATATTATATGTAGCTGATGTAAAGACACTGATGAGACTTCAGGAGCTTCAGTGACTTGTTCAAACCAAAGAAAACTATAGAAATTGAATTGCTTTAATTTTTTATTATTATTACTGGGAGCAGACAAATGGACAATGGTTTCTTCCAGGTATCTGTCACAGAGATGTTTGGAACTAACAGTCTGGTCCGCTCTATAAAGTTTAATATAACAAAGATGCAATAAACAAGAAAGCGTGCAAAACCTAAATTAGGAATCTTATTTTCTGACATGAAACACACTTTCTAAGGATTTAAAAAGCCCTCTAAGTCCATGGATTTTAATTTTCTCAATTTTATCTTGATTTTTTTTTTTAGCTGATTGTTTTAAATTATAGGTGATTTCAGAGTCCTCACTTTCTAGTTCTGTTAAATAAATTCCCTGGCTTTCCATGAGTCATAAAGTAAGGGAACCTCCTCTTTCTCTCATGGATTTAACCAAGTACTGAAACTGAGGTCTTATTTTTAACAAACTAGTAATTTGGCTAATTATATGCTGAGACTTCTATGCACACCATAGTATTTGCTGAGACAAGTATGCTTTGGTACTGCGTGCCCATGTATGTTCTTTTGTGCTGTGTGTTGTCTGTCGGACAACTGAAGAAACCATGAGGGCAGGAGAGTGCAGGATATATTTTCAGATATATTTGTCTCGTATAGTGTACTGGTCCTCTGACCATAGGGGCTTAGAAGTTAACTGGAACTGGGCTTGGAAGTTAACTGGAACTGGTCTGTTAGCCAAATCCTTTGTGCCGTACGGAAGATTAGACTTGGAGCACGAGATTCTTCTGGCGATCTTTCTTTTATGTTTACATGGAAATTAAACCTTTTTTTTCCCCACGAGAATAGTCAGGCGTAAAACTCCAGTGCTTTGTCCAGGGTTTCTGATATTCCTGGATGTGTGTGTGTTGGATGCTTCCTTTTGCCAGAACTCCCAGCGTCTTAACTGTGTTTTGTGGTGGGAGGAGGTTTTCGTGAACATAGCTTTAAAGCTAGTTATTTAACCTTTCTTTTTAGCTTTAAATCATGTTGCTCAATTTGTACGTTAACATATAGCCTGATTGTCTCTCTGTTCCTTATATTTAATGACTGTTAGTTAATAAAGTCAGTATTCTCTGTCAGTTAATCAGTACCCCTGTGAACCCTTGCAGGGGCAAAGACTCGGGCTAATTGATAGAAGTTAATTGAAAAATATGATGTTGAATCTTCTACACATCCGCCAAAATATTATTTAATTTCTCTAGAAATGGGGGGTTATTTTTGTAGGTTAGGATTATTTTTTTATAGATTTTTTTTTTAAGGTTAATTCATCTTTCTGCCTTTATAGTGCAGCTACTGTTTGTTCTCTGCTGTAGATGCCAGTTTTGCACCCTACCTTGTTTGTAAAATAAAAACTACTCGGAATAATGGAACACGTTAATTCAAGTGTTTATGTGGGCAGGTGTTTCCTTTTGTTTTTCCTTGTTTTAAAGGAGTGACTGACAGTGCGTAGTGAGTGCGCGGAGCCTAGCTTTGCTTCTAGTCTTACTGCTAATGCTCACGTGTCAGGCTGGGGGAGTGTATCCCGATGGGAAGACGTGAGTAACAGTTAAGTGTCTGTCATCTCCCTGGGCAGGAAAACACATACACGCGTTGAGAGCGAGTCTGAAAGCCGCAGTGACTCTTGTCTGGCTTTTGTTCTCTTGACATAGGTTTTCTTGATACTAACCTTAAAGCTCGCTCGTCCTGTTCCCATAGAAATACTTGTTTGCGCAGCAGCCCCAGCCGCCTCTCGTCCTCTTGCACGTCCCTGCCGAAACAGAGGAATGGTCAGCTGTGTTGTGAGATAAAAGAAATGGACTTAATGCAGTAAAAAAGATTTGAAAACAGCATTGAAAAGCTCAGTAGAAGGAAGATAAAGGCAAATTTTCTGATCTTAAAAAAACATGGAAGAGGAGCTAGAAATTGAAATGAGCTTCTGAGTACAGAGGGG
The DNA here is from genome assembly GCF_963924245.1 of Chroicocephalus ridibundus. Lineage (NCBI taxonomy): Eukaryota > Metazoa > Chordata > Aves > Charadriiformes > Laridae > Chroicocephalus > Chroicocephalus ridibundus. The sequence goes on from NC_086287.1 coordinate 93,162,636, forward strand.
AAATCAGATAAAAATGTCAGGACTTTTAACACTGGAAGTAGAAATGATCAAGAGCCACTTCGCTGATGATATATTTGCCTTAAACAAACACAAGGAAGTACCTTTCCACATAGCATTCAAAATGCATTTAAAATGCAGCAAGGCCATTAGGAAAATGAAAGAAGGAAAAATACTTCAGGGCAAAACAAAAAAGATGTGTGATTAACTGAGTTACAAATGACTGTGTGCATTTACAGTTCATTAGCTTTAAGGAAAGTGTTGTCTTTGACTGTATTCCTCCTCCCCAGCCCTTCACGTTATTTGAGCTTTGGTAGCCTTTCAGGAATAGAAGCAGCTGTGTGTGGTTGTACAGGGCCTAGTGGAGTCCTGACTCGGTGTCTGGTTATTACAATGTACGTACTAAATAACCTGACTCCTCTAGATTCTATCTAGATATTACGTATAATGCCTGATAATACACGTAAAGAACCATTTCAGTAAGCATAAAAGGATGTTTGAGTACTAGGAGCTTCAAATGATGCAGCTTTAATCAATAGTATTTTTGTACTTAATTGTTTGGAGAGAACTTCCATCAAATTCCCAGTCTTTTTTTCTCTTTCCTTATTCAGTCTGTCTTCTCCCATAGACACCGCTTATTCAGAGCAGTTCTGCCTCCCTCATAACTGGCACCGTACTTCCTCTTTTCACCAGTTTTTTGTACGCCAATCTCATCGTATTTGCTCTATGCAAAGTGCCAGATGTGTTGGCAGGCCGGTAGGAATTATTTTTATATACGATAAGGAATAGTTTAGCTTTTGTGCCCTGAAGTAGCTACAGTGAGACAGTAGAGTCACGTTTAACTTTAGTCATGCAAGTTCCACTTAATGGAAAATGATTATAAAGCAAATTCCCTTTCTGCTGAAGCTTTTAAAGCAGGAGGAAAATGCAAGACATAATTTAATGTGGGGCATGTGTTCATAGGTCAGAATAACAAGATAGTGTCTTTTTTCCAGGCTGTTAGCAATAAAAGAAGAGTTGCACGTGGTAAAAACAGTATGTTCTAGCCTCTGTGCCAGTAAAAAAAAAAAGAAAGAAAAAAAAAAGACTATTTTGCAAATTGAAAAAAACCCCACTGTGGTTCATGTAGGTTGATAGCGTTTGTTGCACAAGGCTGCAGGTGGAAGGTGTTCTATAAGTAGTAATAACTCTAATAGTAATTCTGTGAACTGGTAAGGCAATAGGATTTTGATAGGATGTAGAATCATTTACTCAGGCTTCCTAGAATTTCTTTGAAAAACTTACACATATATCCAGAGGTGGTTTTGCTTTGCCAGCTCTGCCCAAATTTGTGTAAAACAGTCAGTTTATCTTCAGGAACAGACTGTTGTTTTCCCTGATAATGTTAACCAGGCTTGTGGTGAGGCCAGACATAGTGGCATTCAAAACAAGCTGTAATTAATCTGAACCACCGTATTTTTCAGATGGCACTTGGTACTGTGAGCAGAAAACAGCTAGTGTGCCCTGCTACATAGTTCAGGATAAAAAGTAAGGTTCAAATCAAATATATATTAAAAAAATTGTGAGCGTATAAAAAATATATTCAGAACAGAGCATTAAGTTCTGATTTCAACAGAAAAAAGTTTGAGGGACTAGCTGCTGCATAAACCAGCAATAAATATTTTTCCTTACAAATTATTACAGTTGATAATCTGATGTTTGTAATGATATATCAGTATTGCATAATCTAACGTTTGCCTCATACTGCCATTATTCATTGCAGTAAACTTGCATCTGACATGTGGTATGACTCAACCCAAAGGTCATGTTGGGAAAGTGTTTTGTAGTGTTTGAGTTGCTTTTATGTTGTATTTTATTGCCTGCTTTTGGCTTGAAGTCTAGTAAAATGCAGGCGGCTTAGCCTATGCCAGTACTTGGAAATAAAGATGCTGCTTGCTCTGGGGTCCTGTTCCCTGTGAAAAGGGTATGTCCCTCCCTCTGAACTCCGTAACCCTATTTTGTGACTAGCAGGGTTATGGAAAACAGGACTTTGTTACTTTGTATATACCATGAAACTGGAAAGGCATTTAATGAGAGATAAATCATGTCATTGAATGACTCGGTTTACATTGTTACCGTCCTGAAATTGTGTGAAACAACAAGGAACTCCTCTAGTGCTCTAGTACCCGAGGGCTGAGAGACTCTTAAATCAAGAAGCTTTGTTTTACTCCACAAAGTTGAGTAAACAAAAATGAAATCCAAATGGTCTGTGTCAGTGAGTATTGAAATAGTACTGGAATGTTGTTCTATCCAGTTCCTATTAGCATTGTCAAGATTTGCGCTGGAAATTTTGTTTTTGTCTGAAATGACAGTCTCATCCTGGGTCCTCCGTGGCATCCTCCGCTTCAGTGGGGATTGGTCATTCTTACGAGCTCTCTTCTAGTTTCTGGTTTGTTTTGAATCCACTAACTTTTGGCGTTGTCTGCAAAGATTAATTTCGAGTGAGGGCTTAGTATCCTCTTAAAATGAATAGGTGTTTTTCCCACCAAACTGAGAGGCTGTGACAGAAATAAAAAAAAATATTCTTATATATAAAAATGCATGTGTGTATACGCAAGATAAATTAGGTGTAGTTCTGCTGCTAATGATCTCATACTTGAATAGAAGGGAAGATGCACTTGGCAGATGGTTAGTGATTGATTCACTATCTTTATGCTGGGCCTGTTCCTTGGTAAACTGTGGGCTTAGGAAGTAATGGAGGCTACTGGCCAGTAAACTTGAAGGAAAACCAAAATGTTGATTGGGATCTCTAGCTACATTTGGAATGATTATCATTGCTTGAAATACTCTTTTTAAGTGATTAAATAAGTTACTGTCAGTATTGATTATAACTTCTTCAATTTACAAACTTGCTTAGGCTCATTTTAATCTGATGCTTTTAGGGAAAAATGTGGTTCAAAGCTGTTAGCTTCTTGAAATTAGCTGTACTTTAAGAATATTATGGGGTTGCAGTAATCTTCATTTTTAGGGGATGACTAACTTGATGAATGAGAACACTGTGAATATAGTGTGCTCTTTCAGCTGTTGGCCTCTAATATGGGACACTTTAAAAAGATATCTGAGAATGAGTTAGACATCTGGACATCCTCATGTAGGCCAGAACACTAATGGCAATAACTTTTGGTCACCATTGGTGTGGATTTGAGAGTAACTTTTTATCTGTGGCAAATCTTGTGAACCTATTAGTCTGCTAAATTTTAAAGTTTATGGGGACTACAAAGAAAACTGGAAGAGCTCATGATAACTTGAAATATTGGCTGTAACTTGAACCTGACTGTTTCATTCTGTGCCACAATTAGAAATTTCACAATCTCTTTTTTTTAGAGGATTACCCCAATGGGACATGGCTTGGAGATGAGAATAACCCTGAGATGCGAGTCCGTTGCCCCATCACCCCCGCTGACATGCTGCACATCAGCACGAACTGTCGCACAGCCGAGAAGATGGCACTGACATTGCTTGATTATCTCTTCCATCGGGAAATTCAAGCCATCTCCAACCTTTCGGGCCAAGGGAAGCATGGGAAGAAGCAACTTGATCCTCTCATGATTTATGGAATTCGCTGTGAGTATAACACTGGAACTTTTGAATTTATACTGTGTAGATAAGGCAGAAACTAACTGCTGCTTGCAGTTAAACTACGTTTTGTAAGAACAGGGTATGTATTTTTGTTGCCAGACAGATGTTTTGTTTGCTTTTGTTTAGGAAGGAATCCTAATGGGCTGGTTTAATTTAGTTTGTTGTGGGTGTTCACCAGAAATTCCTCAATCTTGAAATCTGAATTCAGATTTCTTTGCAAGTACCAGCTGTGAGCACACCAAGTGTCGTAAATATCAGAGAAATATTTTTTTTCTCAGATAATGGAACAAATAGTAAAACAAATTACACATATATAAATATTGTTCAAGTGTTCAAAACAGGATGGTCTTGAATCTTAGTTTTTTTACTTCCCATTTATGCGTATGATTTCAAAAGACTGTCTGACACTGAGATGGAAGAAATTTGCAATCTCCACTAAAGGAGAGGTTAAGTGTCATAAAGCCTGTGGATTCGTAACAGGAATGCATATGATGCTAATGTACTTCTGTCTGCTCCAGTGTGCGTGAGTCTTTGGTTGCTAAAGCTATTATGCAGTAACGAACAAATATTGCTTATATTGAAAATGCAATTTTTGTCAATTCAAAAGGAATCAAATGTGTTTTGCATATAGAATGTAGCAGGCATAGCCACTAGTTTTGAGTGAAGAAGAATCCGTGCATATGCGTCTTGCTCTGATATGCTGACTTCTAGTAGAGGATTACTCGGTGAATACATTGAGGACAGCCAAGTCTGTTCCACGTGCTATGGTGTAAATATTTTCCAGTAAAATATGGCCTCTCAAACAGCCAAGCATCTGACACAAGTGTACAGCTTTTGCGTGTTAACTTTGCTGTGCATGGAAAGAGGAAACAAATTTAAATGTTAGTGTGGAATTAAGAGAGGGTCTAAAAATGACCAGCTTCACTCATTGAACTAAATTTTAATCATCGAATGGTTTGGGTTGGAAGGGACCTTAAAGATCATCCAGTTCCAACCCCCTGCTATGGGCAGAGGCACCTCGGGCTAGACCAGGTTGCTCAAAGTCCCATCCAGCCTGGCCTGGAACACCTGCAGGGGCGGGGAAGTATATATACCTACTATACCAGCAGATCGCACTGTTAAAAGATTCTCTATAGTCACGTCTTATGTAGGTCACCAGTGGATTAGTAGAGTGGGAATAATTTGTTGTACTAGAGTATTTTGTATACAGTTGCCAATTTGAAATGCCAATTAAGGCTTAAAAACGTAGCCAGAGAGAGCTTATTTTGAATGGTGTTTTAAGTATTTGATGCTTTGTTTTTATGCTTCTGTTAGGGCAATCTGTTTGATAGTTACATGGAAGAAAATGTGAGGAATATTTGACGATGAGACTGCTGTGCCTTATTTAAGCTGAACTGAGCTGAAGAAATACGGTCCTATTGACCTGCTTTTGTTTCTAGCAATTTGCTGGCTATTTTGGGGAAGCTGATAGGCAAAACTAACCCATTCAGTTTGCTGCGTTAGGTCAATTTTTGTGTGATTACATACCTGAAGCTTACATACCTTGAAGACTTGAGGCTTATATCGCATATCTATTTAAAACGTATTTTTAAGGGAGATTATGATTCAAAGTAATTTTGATCTCCAAAATCTTTTTATCTATTGATGTCATAAATATAAATGACCTTGTTCCATTGTGTTTTTAAAACTTAGATTTTTTTTCTTGACAATAGTTTTTAGAAAAATGAATAAATGAATCTTGTTCCTGTGTTAAAGCAAGTCACTAGCAGCCCTTTTCCCCATCTCTTAAATCTGTGAGTGCAAATCAAAAGAATGAGTTTATAACTATTTGTATAGGAAGAACAGGTTTTTGAAAACATGAGCGTGGAGAAGGAATGTGCTCATGTGACTGAATGTTCAAGCTAGGGATTATGTCATTTATATGGGGCATTCTGACCATGAAGAAATTGGATTATAGAAGTGATTCCTGCAGTTGGAAAAGGTCTGCGACGGCAGAAATGTAGCAGCAGCGGATCATAAGCAGCAGCATTCTGAATGACGGGCACAGAAACCACTGTCTGTGTCTTTGATGTCATAGGCATTGTTCAGAAGGTTTGGGATTCAGTTATCTGAAACATCTGTATTTCTTCTTCATGTTGACTAGTGCGTTGCTTTCTTTTGGGAACCAGTCCATAACAAACTAGGGATTTTGTATGCCTTCTGGAAGATATACACCCCATGTGAATCTGACCAGAATTTACTTTTTTGGGTACCTAAATGTTAATGGTTATTGAAATTTGCTGTTGGCAATGGCAAAGGATCCTGTGGCAACAAATGATGAAAATGCATGTACACTGGATGAAGCAGCAAATTTAATAGTAACAACATTGGTGCAGAAATGGTGATTTCATGTAATGCTCTCTAACGTCTTATCGCTGCGGATAATTAACTTGAAATGAAATTTGATGTCAGTAGCGTGTTTATGAATTTCTTGTGAAGTGAGTGAGCATATGGATGACTCGTAACATTTGGGGATGGTGCTTTGGCCATGTTCAGTTCGATGGCAGAACTCCTGTTGAGTTCAGCTCTGCCACAATTTCATCCCTAATGTTTATCAGAAGTACTGGGAGGAGCCCTGCCATGCCATATGCACTTTGCTTTACCAGTCCACAGACCATCTGGTTTTTATTGGTGAAGTGTTGTTCCATAAAATCTACCAAAACCTGCGTGCAGCGCTACTATGGGAATGAAATTAGGTTGTCCTAACAACGTGGTTTGCTTCTGCTCTAAGCAGTAACACTGCAATGCGTTATTTTAAACTTAAATGAAAAATCTAATGTCATCAACCTCACATCTGCCAATCATAGCTAGGCAAGCTCAAGCCAAAATAAAGGATTTTATTTTTCCTTTTGTTTCAAGTTTCTTAAAGTTTGTCAGTGGAAAGATATTCCTTCCTTTCTTTTTCTAGAAGAAAAAATACCAACCAAATCTGTATTTAATAGAGAAGATATTTTGTATAATATGCAGAAACTATACGACATGAAGAGATGTATGTTTATTAAAAATTCTTGATATACTGCATAAGGTTTACCGCAAGAGAGATGGAAGTTATCTTTGGAAGTATAAATTTTCACTTGTGGTATAAATTTGCTTGTGGAGTGGCAGTGGTATTGAAGAGAGTTTTTGGGCAAGAAACCAAAATGACTTAAACACACTATATGTCATTAAGTAGCTCCTTACTTCAGCTGTACTAAAAACGTGGACATTTTCTGGTGAAATATAAGAACATCCACAGTTGTAATAGTCTTTGTTTAACAGAAAATACAGGTCTCTTGAGGTTTTACAGCAATCACCACAAATGGGTTTGAAAAAATAGATTTCCAAATTCAGAATTTTGCATTTTTAAGAAACTTAGAACACAAAGGATGTTTGTCTTGGAAAAAATTGAGAGGGGATTTCTGCAGTTCATGAAAGAAAAGCTATCAGTAATTCTTACTCTTTAAAATAGTCTAAGTAATTAAATGAATTAGTTATTTCCCATGTGTGTAACTTTGTTAGTGTGTCATTTCTTTGAAAGCCTCTTGCATCTGCACATGTGTGTTTGCAGACTCTCGCCAATCATTTTTTAATATATTTGTCAGCTTTGACGAATTATGACATGAGGATAGAAGATCAGCGCCTAGAAATGAAATGCAGGGTGAGTGTTCGGGTGAAGGAAGGAGATACAAATTCACTAATTGTGTTAGGGGGAACCTGTGCCCTTAGTTCTGGTGTATTATCGGACACCAGAAATCCTCTTTGGACTCCATACAGTCGTCTGATGCTCAGGGAACTATTTATGCGTATTGAAATAACTCTCACATTAGGGACGCGATCGTTGTTTAAAAACAAAACAACCAAAAAACCCCCGGCTCCCAGTACCTGCAGAGGGGAGGGCACCGCGGTGGAAGATATACGAGTACTGTTATAGCCAGTTTAGTACTAGTCTGTTGAATTTTCCCATCTGCTTTCAAGACTACTTCATAGAGTGATTTTTTGCTGATTTCTGTTGATGAGTTAACACTTATTTCATCCAGAATATGGCATCCCTGTCATTAAAGTAACGTAGGAAAAAAGTGTTATCTGAAAACACCTTATGATAAAGTCTGATTTTTAACTATATGGTAAGTGATATATGTTCTGTTTCAAATGGCGTATAACTTTACTTTTTAAGATGCAATTAAAAAAGAAGACTAGGAAGTAATTCGTAATCAAAGCTTGGTGTTTCCGTTGTGTCATAATATTGCTTCCAGTAAAGATGAGACCACCTTTCTACTGTGCTATTTGAAAGAGATGTTAATACACTTTGATAGAAGAATTAAACATAGCTGTGTCCTCTTCAGAGGGCTGTTCAAATAGAATTAAGCACTGTACTGCTTTACAAAATTCACTGACACAGTCCTGCTTGAGAAGCAGACCACCCACGTTTGTTTAATGGGAAACACATTTGACTCCTGCTTGATTGTATAATGTATTTCAGTTGGATCAGCGTGCACGCGCGTGTGTATATATACATATATTATATATATATATAAAAATATATATATATTCATGCACATAACCCAAACATAATGCAGGTTGGGCCAGTTCAAGCAACTTGTAACTTGTCGTGTAAAATCTGCAGATCGCAGTAAGTCACTACTGCTTCAGCTTCTCCTTTGCTTTTAAAGAAGATTTTGATCTTAATAGCAAGGCAGGATAAACAACAAATACACCACGCTTGCGTTCCGTCTTTCTTAAGCATTATCGTGCTTTTAAATGCTGGAGGAAGGGTAGTGAGTTGCTTCTCAGAGACAGATTGTTAGCTCTGATGTTCTCACCAGTGGATCTGTTTTATATGTTGCTACTATATTGAATGTTTTATATAAATGAACACTACAGTTACTGAAGGTGTCCACTATAAATACAGAATATATTTAGTATTTTGTTATTTCATTTTTTAATTTTTCCACTTTAAAAAAGCCTTTTTTATTGCTATATTTTTATGAATTATACCCACTTTTCCTTTTATCTCCTTTTTTCCCCCCTTCCTAATCTTTGTATACTTCTTTTGTTTGGACACTCTCTCTGTCTTCCTTTCATTTCCTGTTTATAATTTTGGCTTCCCGTGTCTCATTTCTGAATATCGTGCTAGTCACTGACTGTCAGTGTGTGGTGTATGTGTACAGTGGTTCAAAACAGCGTTACACCTAGATGCATCTAGACCTTGAATTCCACCAGGACACCACTGGAGAACGAGAAAAATTCAAACTTTTTCAAACTGGCATTTTGTCCTAACTCTTTAATATTTCATCAGCACTAGAAATCGGTGAATTTCCGTAACTTGGGTTGTTGAGACTACATTGCTAATTGTCGTTTCAGTCCGTTCCCCTTGACAGACCACCTAACTCAAGAATCAGTCATGGTCTGGATACTCTGGCGATTTGGGGGGAAGAAGAATGGGTTAGTGGCAGTGCTCAAGCTAGTAATTTGTTTAATTTGTTGAGGATCTCTGATGTTTTCTGTTTAACCCGTGCTTCTGTTTCTTCGTTACATAGGACATTAACTAATCTTCCAAGCTATCGTATTCTGAAAAGAAGTTGTGTGGTTTGTGTCTGCATGGATGAGCTAATCTTGTGGTGCCTGGAAGTGCCTTTTGCCAACATTTTCTTCTCCTAGTAATAAGTACCATGGACTATAGTTCTTTGGAAATAAAAATTTGCTTTGGTCTGTTGCTTTGAGGACTGTGGTGTTATCAGATGCTGTAGTGGGCTTCTCAAGTGCCAGATCATGGCCTAGAGGTAGGACAAACTTCATTTTGCAGTTTGAAGTGTTGAGTATAAGTGGACAAGAATTTGCCCAATTCTGCAGCAACATGACTGTGGCAGTCGGGGGAGTTGAAGCAGGTTCTCCTGAGCTGTGTGCTCTTCAAAACCGCTACCCTGAATCTTACCAAGTGGACCACTTCCATCTGACAATTTCAGAAAAGCTGCGTTGTGGCTCATTCTGAAGTCCGTGAGAGTGGTGACTGTTGTTAGGGGCAGACGCTGGGGAGAGAGGAGGGAGAGTTTGCAGAGGTGTTGAACTATCTCATACTCAAGAAGAGGGTGAGAACCAAAGCCTGAGAGTTCAGCACGGCTTTAAATGGAAAGAAGTGAAAGAAAGCATTTCTGTTGGGCTTTTCTCATATCCAAAAAGCATTAATTTTTTTGTACAGCACCCTCGGGAAAGGCTTTGTGATGCAGCAGTGCTGCTTTTTGCAAACATGTCGTCTTCCTCAGAGCTGCAAAAGTCTGGCTTCAGTTCCAAATAGCTGCTTCTTTGTGAATCAATTAAATACTGCCACATGGAGGGAAGTGATAACCTCTTTTGAGGCTAGGCAAGAAGATAATATGAGAACCCATTGAGTTTATCTCAGCACCGCAGTTCTCATAAATGGCATCAATGCTGGCACTTGCTTACTGACTTTATGTAAGCACTGTAATTTAACGCTGGCTGTTGTTTTCTTCTTTCCTGGGCACTTGTGTTTATTTCAGTTACTTTCCTGGCTAGTTACTGATTAATAAACTGAAAGAAAGGCAGCAATTTGGGGATATAAAATAAATTGTTGGCAGCGTGTTTTCTCTCTCCTTCTCACACTTCTCTTGTGTTCTTGCGTTATACAAGCGATGAATTTAATTTTCCATTCTTGAACCTCAGCAGCTGCGTAGCCTGTCAGTCGCAACTGTGATTGCACGTAACTTGATTGTGCGTGATGTGCTATCAAGTGTTTGTGAGTTCGTAGGTTCTACAGAAAGAAGAAAACTAATGCATTAGGTCACTTGGACCACCTCTTTCCAGCTGATGCACAGTCGTTCCATCCTGTCAATACTTTTCTGCTTTGGCCAGACTTATTTAAAGTACGTGCTGAAGTGCCCTGGTCCTCGCTTCTTGAGAGGCAGCTGAAAACATTCAGATAAGCCTGTGAGCGTAAAAGCAGTTTTCTCAGTGACTTTAAATGTTGCCTCAGGAGTGTATAATGAGAAAAGGGGCAAGTTGTGTAATTTGTAAGAAAGGTGTGCTCAGTGGGAAAGTTACCGCTACAAATACGATAACTTAGTTGAATGAGTGCTGGTTTTTTTCCTAATGAAAATCAAGGAAGTCTAGTGTGGGTTTCAGAAGTCAGTACATATTCGTGTCCCAAACCTTGATGTCAGGGAGAAGTATTGGACCATTTATAATCAATGTGTTGAGAGTGATGTCCAAGGATCGTCTTTATCAATACTGCAGATCCATCCGAGCGATGAAGTTACAAGTGAAATAGAGGGCTCTTTGTGTCACGGTTGTACTAATCACTGTTTTCTTTGGACTGCTGCCTTCATACATGGAACTTCTCCAGTGTTATGACTGTCTGCGGGGTAGTCACTACAGTGTGCAGCGGTGGTGACCCTATGGGGTTTAATTCAGAAGGATGCAGAGCATGCTTTGCTCTCGCCATCAGTAGAGGAGGCTGGTGATTACCTGGTATCACTCAGGCTCGGTCCCTGCATAAATAATATATTCTATTGAACTCTCACTGGGCTCCAGACGAGAAATACTTTCTTTACTGTCAAAGGCCTATAAATGACAAAACTGAACTTTTACGGTGTGGTTTTAGAAGACGTGAAGAGTCTAAGAAAGTATTTGATCCCTGACATTTTGAGAGGAAAAGCAGCTCAGCCATCGAACACAGTTTGATCGGCACAAAAATAATGTAAGTTCATCTGGAAAATGCATTGCCGCATTCAAGGAGAGCTGTGATTTCACAAAATCTCATAAACGGAGTTCCAGAAAGTTTGCATAGCTTTTCCTTTCCTGGCTTTGAACTTTTTCTCCATTTCACAAGGGTTAAAAAGTGAAGTGAGGAGATGCCTCAAGCTGACTGCAAGTAAAATGTAAATAAATTCCCGCAGCGTTCAGGTTTCTGTCTTGCCAGTCCTTTCCAAACCCACAAGCTCCTTCGGAAGGGGAGAAATTTTCGTTGTTGATTCATAAGTGAGTTTTTCTTGGCGGCACGTGTGGCGGCGTTTGCCATCCAGATGGGCTCCCGAGGCACTGCGGTGAGGGCTTATGTAAGGGATGTCTCGGGAAGGGGGTGGTTAAAGCAACAACCCGCCTTTTTTCCATCGGTTCTGCTGCTGGTTCTGTCAGATCACATTGTGCTGCTGCGTAAAAGACAAACAGCTGTTTCATCAACTTCTCTGTAAAATTGTGGCTATCAAAAATGACCTGATATGTGGTTATTGGCAGCGACTCCTTAAAATGGGAAGCATTTATCTCGATCAAGTGTTATTGCTTCCATTTAGGTGATTCCATTTGTTTTGAGCATCAGACTTTGATTTTAAACAGTAAGCTGATCCTTTGGCAATAAACACATCATATACTTAGGTATGTTCCACTCCAAAACAGAATGATGTCTGATAAATCTTGTGGGATTGTTTCTCCCAGCGAGTAAAAGAAATAGCAAGATCTTTCTTTGCTCACTCTGATCATAAATGAATGCTCTGATGTTTTGAATGTGCAAAACTAAAAGCTACATTTAACTGAAGACCTAAAAGTCTGGTATCCTGTAAGTGCTTTTTTGTTATGCAAGAAGAAGGTGATAGTTATGATGAGCGCATTAGGTATTTTCTTTGGAAGGAGATTGTTAGTGGCCAGGTAAATCAAACAAGCGTTGGAGTCTTTAGGTCCTAATCTTCATGAAAAGCCGTTTTGGATGAAAGTGCTTGTGCAGTCTGTACGGAATGCTGCCACTGCAATTTTTAGCTGTACAGCTATAGCTATATGAAGTATATGATTTTGTGTATTCTTTTAAAAATGAGGAAAAAAATGCAAGGAAATGTATGCCATTTGTCCAGTATCATCGCAGCGGAGTACCTCTCATGTAATTCGGGAACTGAGGCGAGTCTGTAGTAAATAACATGAAGATGACTTTTCTGTTTTCAGTTTACAAAACCTCTGATTTGGTCTAGAATTTTTTTCTTGTGGGGTTGATGGATTCATTTAATTAGTTAGACGCTTTGTGGTTTTGATAATTATATCCTGGTTATTAAACGGTTACATGCACGCAGCTGTTGACGTTCTGTCACCACCAGAGAAAAGGGATCCAAAGATGCCTACGGGAGTGCCTTACGGCCACCCTTGCAACACGCCGTGTGGAACTCGCTTCAAAGTGTGCAACCAGGAGCATCAAAAATACTCTGTTCCTGTAGCGCTCAGTTCGCTCGCTCCCATTTCACAGCGTGTCTCTGGTTCTGCAGTGCTGCTAACCTTTTGTAGCACTTGGCGCCTGCTGCAAGGGAGTCGGAGATTGAGCAAACATACACATGCACGGATAAAAATCCTGTCGTTTCTTGCCAGAATGGTAAATTTGAGGCTCCACTAGATGGCATTATTTGCATGCTTATGGCTGTCTCTTGATCTCAAATTAAAACAGGTTCTGATGTTGGTAAAATAGATAAAAATAGACTGGCTGGTTTTCTAGGAAGATGGTAAGGTTTGTCTGAATGTAGGAGCTCTTCTGTTTCAGAAGATGGTGGAATTTGGAGATTCCAGATGCTAATTAATTTTAGTTTTGTTTCTGAAACTTCTGGTAGGGTCCTGTAGACCTGCATGGGTCCTTTTTAATTTGTAGAATTGGGGCATTTAAAATAATCTTTAATTTCGTGTTTCCTCTGGTTCTGTGATGATTTTTTTTTAAATGAAATATTCAGGCAAATATTCTAAATAAGTACTAATAAATATTAATGAAATATTCTGACAAATTAACTTTCAATAAAATAAAATTAGATGTTAAATATCCTGACAATTCAGAGCTAGTTATTATTTCTTTTGAGGAACAGTACCTTACCAGAATGAAACCTGAGCCAGATCTGCATATAAGCATCAAGAAGGTGCTGCCTTTGCTTGTGAAACATTTGGTTTCATAACACTTTAAATCTTCTAAAATACGAGACATTCTCTCTGTGTTTTACAGAAAACAAGAACACAGAAAGAGAAACGTTATGCCTCTTGGGTTGTACTGCTTTCTCATAACTTTAAAAAAAACCCCCCAACAACAAAACTACCAACAAACAAAAAACTATCTGGATTTTGTATGTTACCCGAAGCAGAAATCTTTAGCAATCACTTGTAAAAGGTGCATGGTCTCTTGCAGTAGCCTTTCGATCTGGTGGTATGCTTGAGATGAATGCGAAAAATAAACGTGGTTACAGCCGTCAGTCTGCATCCGCCAAATCGTCAGATCTGCAGCTTCAGATTGACAAAGGTGCAATGACTGAAGCAGTGAATAATTCACTTTCACTTTAATAATCTGTTACTTGAGCCACGAGCCTATATGTGTAAACACTTTTTATGCTGTTTGGTAGATATTTAAAACGGGTTCATTTTCTGAAATGTTTCCTCAGCTTGATAGAGTAATTTGACGTTATTGAGGAAAACTTTCTTGCCTGTTCTTCCAAACGGTTTAGTGTTCTATTTGCATAGAATTGTAATCAGCAGATTGTCTAAACACTGGAATTAGCATTTTATAAAGAGTTGCTGATTGCAGTTTAACACTTCCTGTGGCTTGCTTTGATGCTGGTACATCAAAACGCACTCTTTCCATCCCAGAAAGTATTTCTACCAGATAGATACTTAATTTGAACTTGACTTTGTTTTAGGAGCTGAGATGAGAAAACCTTGGTTTAAATTGTTAGTTTTCTTGAAATGGCTAAAATGTGCTGATCCTATGTATATTAGAAAGGAGTTTTTAATTCTAAAAGGCAAGCAATGACTGTTACCTCAACTCGTCCTTGGGGAACTTGGGGAATTTTATAGTAATCATAGTTTGGGGCAGATGGTGTCTTGGTAATTGTAAGACCTGTGTTACGGGGGTTTTGGGGAGCAAAAATGAGTGAGATGCTGGTAGACTGATGGCAGTTCAGTCTGCAGAAATTTATGTCCACAGTCTCACTTCTATTCCGGTTATCTTGTACGAGGTATGAAAACACAGTGTTTAGAGTTTGATTCCTTAATGTGTATTTGTGTAACACCCACATCATGATGGCATCTGGAAGCTGGGAGAATTACACAGTAAGAGCAATACAATCCTAGGGAAAAAAAATTTTTTTTGGTGTCCCTAAAGTTAGTCCTTATTCCCTAAATCATCTAATCGCATGCTTACACTTAAGACCACTGACTTCACTGGCGTTTTTCACATCTGGAGTGTTTTCTCGAACGTGCCTGGCTTTTTCAAGTGTGTTCTCAGTGGTATTTATAAATTTCCTTACTCTCTTGTCATGACATTTAATTTTCTTACTGTAGGTAAATAATTTGTAGTATTTGTTGTAAAGCAAACTTAGCAATTGTGTTTTGTCATGAAGTTACCTAAGATAAGACTCCTCGTGATCTCCAGTGTAAAGTTGAGCTCCTGTTGTCCAAGTGGAAAGGGATTTGATTAACGTATTGTTATAACTTAGTTAAAGAGTACATTTTCTGTGGATTCTTACTTGCAAAAATCTTCTGTAAGCGTATCTTCTGCACCTAGGAAAACAGGCATTTCTTTTCTTTAAAAGCTGACAATTGAAAATTTCCTGGAACAGTTCAGATTTTGTGAACATCTTATTGTGTTCGATTTTAATATTTCACTGTTTAAAATATTTTAGTTACTGACACGGGTTTAGTAAATCCTTCTTTAGGTATATGTAGTAGAATAGGATTTCAGTTGTATTTGAGGCTGTTAGTAGGAGCCCCCTGAATATAGCTTGTACTGTAACGTGTGCGCACTCCAGGCCCTAGCAGTCTGCAAATTTATAGCTGTTTGAAAGCTACGAATGTAATAGTTAAACAAAGGAACTGTAGAAATAAAGTAAAAAAAAAAAACAACCAAGAGTAATTGCTTGGTAGCTGAATTTTCCTTCCCTCCTCCCTCTCTCCAAGTTTTTAACAGCTTCCCCCATCTCTTTTTGGACGTTGTTTAGCCTGTGGATGAGAACGATGTTATGGAAAGTGATTATCTGATGACATGACTGACGTTCCCAAGCATGTGACGTTGGAGGAGCTGCCAGTGTTCTGCCATCCCACCGCCTGGAAAGGGGCGAGTTTTCTTTGAATGAGGATGATGTTGCCCTCCCCTCCTGCGACCCTTTGCCCAACCCTAAAAGCTTCTTGAGTTTTGGAGGGCGAAACTGCCTGCCAGCTGTGGAGATCATACCCCTCTCCCTCCCAACTGTCAAATGAGTAAACAATTACTCTTTTTAAAATTGTTTCAATATGGTCAATGCATGACCATAATTACGTTTGAAGAATTGAAGCCTGAAGGCGCAAGAAGTAACTTCAGAGGTGCTTAATTTTTTCCTCTGCCGTTCCAATATTTAGTACAGCAGATTTTGTTGTCATACGCTATTTGTTTAATAAAAAGAACTCCAAATGTATGACCCTTATGTGAAAAAATGCATTTTGTTAGCCAAACCCCTAAGTAATCGCCCCTCTTCATGTTTCTGTGCAGGCAGAATCTGAAGCCCTTGTTTTTCACAATATCCGTCATATTCTTGTCAATTAAAAAAAGATTGTCTTCATCAGTTTAATCATTTGAATGTTGAACATGACATCCTGTTGCTTTTTCTCTAGACGTTAAAAATGATGTTGAATTTGAAACTGGAAGGAACGTTTAACCAAATCCGTTTGGATTACACATTTAATGTAGATGTGTCTTTATTTTATACATGTGGCTGTTAGATTCTCTGGGAGTAACACTTTCCCCTGATCTTTCAAAATGTAACAATCATGGAGGGGAAAGCCTGTGCCATCTCAGTAATAAAGGGCAGCAAAGTGCCAAGTCCATGAAAATAATTATTTACCTTTTAATTTTCTGAAGAAAACTGGTGTTCATAGAGAACAGGAAGCAGCACAACCTAGCAATATCCAAATGCAAGCTGTTGACGTGAAGTTTGTTTTTTAGGAGGCTGATTTCAAATGCGGTATCAAGGTGGAATATTTCATGTCTGGTTTTGCTATTGCAAATGTCTTCTCTTCCTCCTCAATTTGTTCTTAATTAAATTTCTGTACAATTTAATGTTTTACGCGGATTGTTTCGTCTGCTGACTGACCTTTAAGAAAAAAAGGATCACTTTCTCAGGAACACTGTTTTCTTGGGGTTTTCTTTTTCTTCTAACTAGCCTTGTTTTTAAAAAAACCCGCCCTTTCTGCCCCTATTTTGTATATTAAATGCCCCAAAAGTCTGGGAGTATATAGCCATTTCAGAGGTCATTGCTGATGATCTTTGTGTTGGCACCAGATGATCTTTGCTGCATTTGCCATTTGCAAGCTTTTTTTTTTTTTTTTTTTCCTTTGAACCACGGAAAGATTTCTCTTGCAGTGCACAAGAAGCATTCTAAAACTTGTTATGTCAGTTGTCTTTTTAATTTTATAGGAACTTCGGCAAAAATGTGCTGTGTTTCTCATCTGGGGTCTGGAAGGCAGAACTTAGCGTGATGCACCTGTTGGCTTTTAAAGCCGACTTCTCTCATTTTCCTGATGCACACATGCCTCCCCCCTAAGCTTTTGCTTGGTCAGATTTGAACGTTGGGTTTTGCTTGCAAACCGAAGTGATTTCCTCTGCGTGTTTCGGCATAGCCCGTGTCTCTGTGAATTCCGTAAGCAGACCTTTTTGCCTCCCAAGCTGCTGCTAGTAGGTATCTGGTCTTAAGAAATCACTCAAGCTCTTGCAGTTTATTAAGTAACTGAACTATTTTAAGTCTCTGGTGTGTTTTCATAGAAAGCTTTGTTTAGGAAGTGAGGTTCCCAAATAAAGCAAACTTTGGAACCTTAGTGTTTTAAAAACAGGCGCATCCTTTGTTTTGAATGTTGCCGCAACCATCCATTGTCCTCAATAAAAAGATCGATAAAAACAGTCAGCCATTCTTAGATGATCTAAATCCTTTACTTCAGTCTTCTTGTGTAAGTGCATCTCTCTTCCAAAATACTGTTGTCTTTTTGCCAAAGTGCTGAATTATATTGCTGAATGTATTTTTTTAATGTGTTTTTAGCAGGGTTGTTATGTGGCTCATAGATACTGTGCTGCTTGCAAATTACAATGCTTCATGCTGCTTTTGACTAGCAAATGATCCGAAAAAGTCAAATCCCTTCTCAATGAAGTATTTCTGTCTTTTCTAATATGGAATTCCCCAAGTTAAGTGTCTCATTTGCAGTATCTTGCTTTAGTGCTGCCTTTCTAACTTTTTTTTGGTATTTGACATACTCAGAATGAGACAGCTGAAAGCTCTCCTGCGTGTGATCATTTATGGGCAGAGAACAGAAAGTCAGCACGCTTCAGTTTTCTAATATTGCTTGCACATGTTTTTGGGATGTATCTCTCTACTACAGGTAAATCACATTTCTAATATTACGCTGAACTTTTTATCTACTTAAAAAATGCTCCGCTGTCGTTTAGTATTAGATTTTTCTTCAGTCATCGGTGGACTGTTATGAAATGTGGTTGCTAAAGACCTGTTCGTAGAATAACACTTTAGATTGTAACACCAACTGGATAGATTTATACATCTGAAATTCATTTAACCTTTATATCAACTATCTTTGTACTTAAGGGCTAATTTTTCATGCCTAATTTGCACATGCAGTGACTGTGACTGAGTATGCAGTTACGGTAAAAATCTGTGCAACCAGCAGGCGTTTCGTCTATACCAGTTTTACACCTTCGACCACCGTAACAGCTAAGTAGGAATTTCATGAATAAGGGAAAAGAAAAAAGCACACCTAGCCTTGAAAATCTGCACCTGATGTCTTAGGTCAATCTGGCATAAAATCTTCTTCTCTCACTCTACCCTGTTTAGCTTGTTACTTATTTTCAGGCTTTCCTCTATAGTCATGGTCTCTCTACCCAGTCTTTCACGGCCATTCCTTATCACATTGATTAAATGATAGCTTTTGTGATCAGTAAGTAGAAGGTCTTTTCCTGTCTTCCCTCGGTAGAGCAATTTTTGGTCTGTTTTATGTCACAGCTGTGACACTCATCATCTTTCTCAAGCTCTTGTCCTACACAGCTTGGGTCTCCTGGTATGAACAGCTCAATGCACCTGAGACTATCTTGTCCCAAGTAATTTATATCGCTTTTGATTTCTCTTTGAATTAAGTGTCGTCCTGGAGTATCCCCTGGGTTACGCTGAAATAGTTAGAATGCCTAGCTGGACTGCTTTTCTGTGTGAATTTTCTTTGACCTGCAGTTGGTTCAGTCAGTTCTCTAAACAGAGCAGCGTACAACGTGAAAGTCATTAAAATGTATTTATGAATGAAATATGGACTCTTTTTTTTTTCAAAATAACCACAGAGCATATGACTGTGTTTTATGTAGGACTACACAAGTGCTTTTGTAGGTACTGACAGCTGAAGTCATATAAAGAGTTAAAGCACAACTATTTTTATTGGACATTACTGCAAACGTTTATAAACCCATTCCTCTGTGTAGTGCATATTAGTAATAGATTACGCTGAGAAGTGTGTTCTCAGGATTTACAATACAGAATGTGCTTTCCTTTTGCTGACACCAATGGAAAGGAGTGTGTTGCACAGCAGCAGATGATAATTTCAGTCGATTTTCCTCCTTTCCTACTCCCACCCCCTTTTTGGAGACATAATGCAGGGGTTGCAAAGCAATCTCTGAGCGATGTGCTTGCTGTCACTTGCCAGTGAGAAATCTTGGGGCCTTTAAAGCGCTTTTGAATTAGCTTTTTGATGCCAGGATTTTCCTCTTGTATATTCTGGACCTGATTTCAAATTACTTTTTGAACAGATCTATAAAAAATTTATTTAGAGCATCGGAAAATAAATGTGTTTAAAAAATGATGATGACTTTAGAGATACAATGTCGACTACGTTAGATCAGTAATCTGCAAATTCAGTTTTGGAGGACTCTGGGCTCGTTTGTAATACAAAGGAAAGTACGAAGGTCTTGGTTTGTGCAAACCTGGAATTTTGCGTCTGTAGGCTTCAAATAATTTGTCTTACAGGAGCAGACTATATCCTGTTCGTAGGACTATCCAGCAGCTTAAGCTAGTACTTCACAGGATCAGGATCTTATTTGAGAGTAGAGATTGAAAACCCAGTAGGTTGAAAAGACTATTGTACTTTGCAGGGTGTGGAAAGCAACCGATACCAAAAGGAAAATAAGAATCTTGGAGATCCTTCAATCATAGTCATGTTGAGTAAAAGCATATATTACAGCTTGGGATTGTTTTTTAACTGTGGTATTGCACATCTAAATCTGCAAAGTTTAGAAGTACTGAAGTTTTAGAGAATGTTAAATGTTCGGATAGTTCTGTTTTAATTCACAGGATTTGAACCTTTGGGTTTACTTTTCAAGTGCTTTTTCTGCAGCCACGAGGATTATAAATTTCCTTAACGTACAGTCAAATGCTCTCAACTGTTGATGCTTTAAGCATAATCTAAACCACTCGAAAGCTTACAATGAAATGGTAAAAGTATGTAGCAATATGAGGATGATCGTGAAACAGCTGACGATGCACATGTTCCCTTCCCGGTTTTAAAGCCATTTGTCCAGATGTTGAAACAAGTATTTTTTGTCATACCTGAAATAGTCTTTTTGCTCCCTCTGTTTCTTGTATAGCTAGGCTTTCCCTTGGGGTGCAGAGGTTGCACATGGTAACGAACCTGGTCTGAGCTGGCAGCAGGACTCAGTCTGTGTGAGCTTTCTTTCAAAATACTCAGTTCAACTCCGGAGTCAACGTTGTGTTTGTATAACAGTTTGGCAACTTAGCACCAAATGCTGAAAAGTGCATAATGTGGCTCTTTATAGTAGTAATATTTTCAGAAGATTCTAATTTTGTATTGCATTTTTATTGGATTCTGAGGAATTTTGAATTGAGCTTTAAAAGAGGTTTTTTTATAGGCAGCTTTATATGGCTTCCTACTGTCGTGGTTTAAACCCAGCCGGCAAATAGAACCGTGCAGCCATTTGCTCACCCCAGAAGGGTGGGGGGAAAAAGGGGAGAAAAAGGAGGGGAAAGGGAGGAAAAAAACCCTCGTGGGTTGGGATAAAGAGAGTTTAATGGAAATAATAACAGGAAAGGAAAAAGAACAATAATGATAATGACCTGGGTCGCTCTCACCGCCTGGTGAATTGGAACTGTCCTGAATAGTGGTCATGGATTCCCACCCTCGGCTAATCCCCATTTTTGTACTGAGAATGACATCTGTAGTATGGAATATTTCATTGGCCATTCCATCCTTCTGTCTGTTCCTCTACGCGAAGCTGAAAAATAGTCCTTGAATAGTGTAAACATCACTTAGCAACAACTAAACCCACTAGGTATTGTTGACCATCTTTTCACAGCAATCACTAGAAAGAAAATTAACTCTTTCCCAGCTGAAACCAGGACACCTGCTTATCAGACTTACACATATTGTGGGACACTATCAGTGAGAATTAAAGCTTTATCCAGTTTTGGCTTCGGAATGCTGGATCCTTCTGTTGGTCAGTGTTGCACAGCTTGCATGTAACAGTGCAGTTTCCATGGACAGAAGGTTAGATTAGAAGATTTCATAGACTGCTGACGTTTTTAAATGCATAACTATGCGTGACTATGTGTGATTACTTGTTTCTGTGAATAGTTTTTGAAATCACATCACTCTATAGCTTTGGCATTTTTTGTAATGTCATTGTATTCCTTTCGGCAGTGTCAATCACGAGGGCAGCTCTAAAATTCTCAGAGTTGCTTTGTTCACCTTGCGTGCGTGACAGTGTATCTATGCGTTTTCCTGATAATACAGATTTATGCTGATTTTCACCCCTTCGTGTTTCGGTCTAATTACAGGTCACCTATTTTACAAGTTTGGAATCACAGAATCTGACTGGTATCGAATCAAGCAAAGCATAGACTCCAAATGCCGAACAGCTTGGAGGCGGAAACAGCGAGGGCAGAGTCTTGCTGTGAAAAGCTTTTCAAGGCGAACACCTTCGTCATCGTCTTACAATGGCTCAGGTAAAAAAACCAAACAAACCCCCCAAAACCCCCAAAGACCAAACAAACCCCAACAGAAATGGAAACTTACAGTAATAATTTCGTTTTTCAATATACCTGAAAATTATTTTGATCTTAAGCTATATTCACAACAGGTGCGTGTAGTACCCACAAGTGTGAGTATTTTTGTGTGACAAAGATAAATGGAGAAACCCGCATTTCTCACAATTGAATTTTTGGAGTGGATTTATACTCCTGCATATATATATATTTATTTTTTTTTTTTTAAAGTACCATTTATCATTGGCAAGGAGGCCTCTCTGTTACAGTGTACGTATGTCTACAGTGCTGCTCAAGGAGTGTATCCATGTACTAAGTGAAGCCAACCATTCGTAGTTAAATCATCATGGGCCTTCAGTGCAAGCCAACCACCTCCTGGTACATTCGGAGTCCTACGCAGCTCCACGGGGCTTGTACCAAAGTAGATCCCTGGTAGGATGAGCTTCTAATCCCATTTCATCTACAAATTGCAATCACGCTCCTGGTTGCGGCGCATTAATGATCCTAAAAAGGAAACGAGATGTGCGTGTTTGTTCACAAAGAGACAGAGGGAGAAGGGAGTCTGTCTCTAAAATAATAGTAAAATACAGACTTGCCAGAAATTAAGTCTACTGTATTTCAGTGTGTGAGAGACTGGCTTTGTTGATTTGTATGTTATCTGAGTGCCTGGCTTTGCTGAGATGCCTGAGAACGTCCATCTACATGCATTAACTGAAAAAAATCAGCACAGGCAGCTTCGTGCTATCACACGGGGTTTTTTACCATGTCCAGTTTTTTGAGTAGAAGGTCAAAATGTTCCTGCAACTGATGTTCGTAAGAGGAGTCAAGTGATTAAATCTTTCTCAGTGTGTTCACACCATTTAGTAGGACGTGCTAAATTTTGTTCCTGAAGTATTTTCCTCTGAAGAAATTGAATATATTGTAGGTGATTCTGTATTTCCATGTAGGTATGCAGGCATGAATAATAATAACAAATGAAAAATACTGACCTAAGAAGTGTTCTCATAGGACATTTCTGGCTCATGCTTTTAATATAAAGCAGTGTTACGGGACATTTGTACATCATATATTAAAACCAGTGTTTTGGAAGCGAGCCCAAAGAAAAGGAAGTAAGTTTATTTGCCTGCATAAAATTTTTGGTTGCATGTTAACACTAACCACTGTATCTCATGCAAAGAATGCCAAAATCTGCTTTCAATGGAAAATTTTATGTGCTGGAACTGGGAATCATATCCAAAATTCTCAAATTAAAACAACTAATCAACGTAATGATAACCATAAGCCATATATGTTGATGGGATTTTTATTTTCAGTCTCTTAGTAATCAGTATTTTAAAATACAAATGCAGTAGTAAGTAGGTATTATGGGTCTGTGCTCATTAGACTGTACTCCTTGACCGTTGTTGAGATTTATTATTAAAAAATATTAATCTTTAATCTCCTGGTTTGGAGATTTGGGGAGACCAGTATAGAGATGTAAAACATAGACTCGGGCTCAGTGAATTCTTGTCTCCAGAAGGCCATAAGATATAAAGTTTTGGTGGAGGTTTTTTGTTGTGGTTAAGCTGAAAACTCAATTTTTTTTCCCCCAATTCCACTAACCTGATTTGGGAGTAAATTGTTCCATGGGTACAAAGACACCTGAATTAACTCCTGGGATTTCAGCAGCACGCTATTGGAGTAGTGTGGTCCAGACGCTCATCACCTGGTTCTGCAGGAGCCACCTTGTATTTTGCGTTGTGAGCCCCGGCTGGCTCCTTTAGCTGGAGCTGAGCTGGCTGCCTTGGCTCCATCAATCTCCAGGATTTCCCCAGGAGTTTTTATGCCACCTGGGTCTCCCACTGTACAGGCTGTCTCATCTCCCAGGTCCCCTTGATAGCAAAGAGGTGGCTGCCTGTCCTTACAAAGATGTCTTTGGTCCTGAGGGTGATGAAGGTCAGCTGAGGCATCTTGGCATGTCATTGGCGGGACTGCATACTGTGCAGCTGCAAGTAGAGTATTGGCAATAACATTAACAGCTGCCTTTGGTAACGGTACGTGAAAATGTTCCCTTGGATTCAGTCTTTTGTTAATTTTCTTTAAAATATCGCTTTTACTCAGAACGTTGTTGGCATCATTTTCTGGGCGGCTGTAAAGATGTTAGATGAATTCACCACTACATTTGCACCCACTGTGAAGAAGCTCCCAGAAAACCAGCCCACTTTTCAGAGTCGGGTGGTCCTTTGAAAAACTAATTTGCATTCCACAGTTGGGTGGGAGTGAGGTTCCACCTGAAGAAAGAAGAGAAGGTATGAGGAGAAATGGGAGAGTGGATTGAGATGCTGAATGAACGTGCAGGGAAAAGCAAGAGAAGAACAGATGCAAGGGAAAGCTGTAGATTCGCACACGTTTAAAAGGGTAACTTTTGTGTGACAGGCCTGTAATTCCACCGCTCTGTTCAGGTAACTTCATGAACTGCTCAGACTTCGCCCTTGTGGTTTGACATCCCTGGAACCCCTCAATGGAATTACAGCATCATAATTCACAGGCATCTGTTCCTTATTATACACACTGTGTAGTGGATATAGCAGAATTCCTGCTGCCAGCCAGCAGGAAAGAGAAGTAATATTTCACAGCTCTGAAGTAAAGGAGGTCTGTATTTCACAGTTATGACAACATAGCTGTCAAATATGGCTTTTTAAAGTGTTACATATGAACCCAGACAGTTTTTATGGTAGCATTTGTTTCAGGGGGCAATTTAAGGTGAGCCTTGAATGGTCTGGAATTCAGCTACTTGAGAAACTGTCTTTCCCACTATTGTTCGTTCTAGCTCTTAAGATCAGCTTGGAGGTGCTCTGTGTCGGGTCTCCACCCAGCTGTGGTTGCTGCTGTCTGCAGAAAAGCACCTGTGTTTGGTTTCACTGAGTAGTATGTTGCTCCGTGTCAATTCCCGTGTAACCGGCATTTGAGTTATTTGGGCAGAATATAGTAGCTGCTTCTCACAAAGGACATAATGAAAAAAGGCTCTTAAGAGATGGTGAGTGGCTGCTGTGTCGCATTTACACTGTGAAGGATGCAGGGGTGTGCAGCGTAGTTTCGTGTACAATGTCCTCTGAGCTGTTCCGAGAAGCTCTGACTTTTGTTCCACTCACTCGGCATAAGACTGTATGACTTCTGTTCAGAGAAGCCATAATTATTGAGTTTGATCAGGAAATTCGGGAGAGCGTAGTTCTGTGACTGGCCAGGGTTGGTCACTAAGGACCTCAGGCTGAGCGTGTCGGCTGCGCTGATCCTTGAGGCACAGCAGTGATGTCGCACACGTTTGGTAGGAAAGCACTTTCGCTTCACATCTTGTAAATAAGCACTTCAGATGATGCCATGGGGGGGGGGGAAATTTAACACACCCCCCCCCCTCCCCCTGTTGCCAGGTCAAATATGATAAACGTAAGCTATTTGTTAGAAGTACTTAAACCCACTGATTTTTAGCTAAATTACAATAATTTGCTAGGGAAGCTGTAGGGCGTACTCTAGAAGATGGTCCCGTAGTCTTCAGAAAGCACTTTTTCAGATGAGCTGTTGCCATCGAAAGGCGCCTTGAGTAGGCGCGTGGTATCCCAGTGTCTGCCATGCAGCTGAGCTCGTCTGAAGACATCATTACGAGGTTTAAATATGATTTCAATGTCCTGAGCCTGAATGAATGAACACCAGGTTCCCTGTATGAACTTTTTCCAGAGCTTGGTCAGGTTTTTTCCACTTCCAAACTTGTGATTGTGGTATTTCATATTAAAACTGTGACCAAGAGGTGCAACAGAAAAAAGTTCAAATTCAAAACTTGAAAACCTTGATTGGCTTGAAGTAATATTTTTTCATCACCTATCTCTAGGGGCTGGTAATAATAGCTTTCTGCTATGTTGTAGTATAATAATGTATGTTTCAATCAACAGAAATTTATTGGCTCTTTCTTCAGGTGTTGTAAAGGAGCATTTGTCTCTTATGTGTTACGGAATATTTTCTTAAATGCTGTTACGCTAGAAGTCTAGAATAACTGTTGTCTGTTTGGCAGTCAAAATTATTCAACATCTCTACATAGCATTGAAAGTAATATTTTTGTTAGTTCTGAAATAGTCTCAAATCAGCATGGTCACTGCCCTGCTGGACATCCTCCCCTGTGAATTAGGGGACTTGATTTTCCAGAGCTGCTTTTTAGCAAGAATAAATTTGCTTCATTTTAAAAAAAAAAAAAAAAAAAAAAAAAAAAGAAGAGAGAGAGCGAGCAGCCTGTAGTCACCTGTGTGTGGCCTGACTTTGATTTCTCTGGGTCTGAGGAATCTTGAGGATGGTCAAACAGTAACAGGTTGCCCAGAGAAGCTGCAGATACACCATCCCTGGAGACAGTCAAAATCCACCCGGATGCAGTTGGAAGCAGTCGATTCTGGTTGCCCATGCCTTGAGGAAGTGCATTGAACTAGATGATCCCCAGAGGTCACTTCCGACTTCATCTATTTAGGAATTTCTGATTTTTATGAGCATTGAGTTATTGCAGGCGTAATAAATAATTCTGAATTATTTACATCTGAAGAGGATTGCTGTTCTTGAGCTTCATTCTTAGGTACTTGTTGGACACGTCAAAACTTTTAGGCTTTTTCTGCTTGTTGTGTGTAAAAGTTTATGTAGCACGTGGCTTTAATTTGAGTCATGCAGTTAAAAATTACAACAGATTTCCTCTCTGCTCTGTTTATCATATGGAAAAATTAGCTATGCAAATACCATAGAAAAGCAGGAGGCTGAGCCCATAGTCCTTACGTAGCCTTGGAAGTTTTTGGCGCTGTAATTCTGTCACAGTGTTCAAGCATTAAGAGCTCAAGAGGAACTGATCTGCAGACAAGAACATGTCAAGGAGAAGCTAGTAGGAAATTAGGAATGAATATCTCTTCTCCGTCCTTCACCCCCAAAGACATTAATCGAGATTGTACATTTAATTGACTGTGCAGCGTTACGGTAGCCACAAGATTTATAGGTTGCATAAAGTTGTTGTAGCAGACAGTTATATTTAGGCAGAAGATGGTTTTCCTTTTTTTTATCCGGTGCTTCCGTTTGAAGCTGTTGCCTTTTGTTGGAATTGAGGTGTTAATTGCAGGGATTTGTTCTGCTCTTCTCAGAGCCAACACTTCAGTCCTTAATGTGTGTTTTTCTCTTTTTTTAAATTTTTTTTTTCCTGACAAGAGTTGTACACATGGTTGCCATGATAATTTAGCTAGATATTCTTTTTAAAAACGTTAGCAGTCTATGGAGGGAAGGCAGTAGGAAATGAATTTTTTGGGAGGAGGATTAATTGAAGAGTGCCTTCTCCCTTTCTTTTAATTTCTCTTAAGATTGTTGAAGCTGTTATCACAGTTTTCCATGTTGGAATTTTTAATTAGTTCTATGACTTTGGGATTTATATGTAGATTTGGGCTGAAGTGCTCAGCCTATGCTGAGATGTCACATATAAAATGGATGTGCAGCCAAATCTTCAAAGCTGTTCTGCAGAATTGGAGGCATTTAGTACTGGATGAGTCAGGTTGAGATAATGGTTTACAGTGTACAGCTTTATTTCTATTAATTGTTCAGTAATGGTGTTTTTCCTGCTTTTTGGTGGCTTTTTTGGGGGGGGGGGGACTGCTTTGCTACATCTGCCCATTAACCTTCCCTTACTAGGACTACCTATCAAGGAAGTAAGAAGACACGTCCTAGTTTGTAAGCAGAAGAGCGATGCTGGGAGGCCTATACAGCAGGAAAACAATTCTGAATAGCGGTGCACAGGGAGCCGAAGCGTGCTACAGGCGCGGAACCCCCTGCATCTCCTTCCAAAATAAGAAACCAGATGAAGTAGAATAGGAAAGAATTAGAAAATGCCAAAGGTTTTGCCTTTGAAGTGAGGCATTGTAAAACTGATCTTCATTGAGAATTAAACACACATATTCTTGAAAGGGTTACAAAGTACATTTGTCTGACAAATCTAATCTTGTTCAGCAGTGTCTGAGGAAGATTAGCTTTGAGAAACGCGACAGAAGTAAATGCTTCAGTGGGAGTGTTTTTGCCAACTCTTGAGCGTTCATCTGAGAAGACAGACTCAGGCTAAGTTTTCTTTGACTCATAAGCACATGCAGGAAACAAACAGAAAATGTAAAAGGTCCAATTTCAAGGAATATTTCAGCATCGGGTCTTCCCCCCCCCCCACCCCCGCCATACCCCAACCTAATCACCCGCGGAATGGTCAGCGCAGCATCTTCCATTCTGTGGGTGGCTCCAAAGCTATTCCATCTAGTGGCGGGTGCTTTGGGAATGCCGTGGATAACGTGCTCGGTAGCAGCGCTCCGTCAGCTGCTCGGTTTGTGTCAAAGTGCCCCATTGTAACGAGCGCAATGGAAAATTTCAAAGCAAGAGTTCAGCTGTGGAGCTTCTCGGTGCCAGGGCTTCTCTAATATATCAAAGTTGTAAATGTGAGGCTAGATAGTTTACATGATAGTGATTTATAACTGTTGACAATATCCTCTATTCAAGCTGTGTGCTATTCATGTTTGTGTTTGTTTTTAATGGGGAATGTTTAAAAATGGATAAATATTACTTTTGTCTGGTCAGAGAGTTAGAGGGGAAAAACAATACTTATAAAGGATGTTTTGTTTTTAGACACTGTTGAATCCTCTCTCTTCTTTCTTCCTACGAAGAAAAAAAAAAACCCCACCAAAATCCAACAAAAAAAGAAAGAAAACGCAACTGTGGTGGTTGCCGTGAAGCCAAACTGAAATCCCTTTATAAGTGACCGTGCGAGATGCACAGTATGATTGCATTCAGTCTGTGTCTCCTGTCCCCACCTCGGAAAAGCATCATCATTTCTGGCATCTGCGCAGCGAAAGATGGTTTGCAAATGAAGGCTTTTGGACTTTACAGTTAAAAATATATTTCAATATGTGCATATAATATATATGTAAATAGATGTTTTTATCTGCTGCAGCTCTTATTTCTTTGGTACTCTTATTGCGTAAGTTTCTTAGTCAGAAAATGAATACTTATTATAAGCGCATCTTCGTGTTTTCTCAGAGGTCCAGCAGTTGCAGGCTGTGTAATGGTAAGGGTAAGCTACAGGAAAAGTCCTGCGAGAAGGTTATTAAATCCGTAAGTGAAACACATGTCTCACCTTGCTGGTGTCCCAAGTCCAGTTTTGCTGTTGGCGTATTTACAGTTACGCTGTGTATGTTTGAGCGTACGAAGTTATGTACGTGTGTATACGCTCACACGTCTAAATGAAGGATTACGTGTTTGGACATTGTGGCTTGACTGGAAGTTGAGTTGTAACTCAACTCCGCTGTTGAATTACATAGCGGGGGACTGGGAAGCATGATGGAAAGACAAAATCACAACAGAATGGACTAGTGGTAGCCTATAAGAAGCCAGGTGAATAACAGTGGGCTTTCTTAGCTATTTAGCATCCTAACAAAGTGCCATTTGTTAAATAAAAAGTACAGAAAATTAACTCTAGAAAATATTATTAGGACTGAAGTAATGGAAATGAGAGAAAAAGCGAAAAACAAAGAAGCTTAGGTAAAAGATCTTTCTAGACTGTGCTACTTTCAGTGAGCATCGCAAAGCCACTGCCAATGGAAAGCATGATTTAGTATCAGAATTCGAACAAATCACATCTTTATTTGGTTGACGGTGTGGTTTCTCATACTAGGTACAGGACTTTTCTGCCAATTGTGATTTGTTAATCCCATCCGGAATTCTATACAGCAAACTTCCCTTGTACAACAGTGCAGGAAATACTGGAATTGCTCAGTAAGTGACAGGAGTATATTTAAGAAATTACAAATTTTCTGCCGTTGCCAACTAGTCAAAGGTAAGGTATTAAAGCCGTATGTCCGATAGACAGCAAACCCATGTAATTGTCATGCTTTGCTCATTTACTTCCTAAGTGTTCTGGTTGTAGTTTGGTATTTGCAGACTGTTAACATAATTAGAGCTGTCTAGTGGATTTGTTAAGCAACTAGAATTTTCAACAAATAAGTAAGTACTAGCTTGGCGGGTTTGAGTTAGTTTCCAGTTCCCATGTTTAGATTTAAAACTCAAAATTATCTTCTTACATAAACATTTGCAGACCGGATAAAAAAAAACCCAAATGGGTGATTTTTATGAAAGAACATTTCCATTAAAATATTTGTATGAGTTGATAAAGCTCATTCTTGCAAAAACTAGCATTCTCTTTTCAGTACAAATCTTAGAATATTAGGTAGAGGTATTAAAATTTTATGAAACGTGGCTTCCTGCTGTGTTAGTTCAAAAAAACCAACCATCATTTTAAAAATCAAAATATATCAGCCATCAGTCATCTCTGAGCAGGATGAAGCTTATCTAGTGCTTATTTAAGCAATACATAAAGTCTTGTAAGGAAATGATCTACAATGGAAGCAGAGTGACACTGTTTCTTAAATATTTTCATTATAGGTTCCGGTACTTGGACAGCTTGAAAGCCCTACAGTATTGAATGTTACTCCATTAGATGTTAATGTGTTTTACATTCCCTCGTAGCATAAGAAATCATTGTCAGTGCAATAAATAATTTAGAAAAATTGTAAAACACTTCAGAGATTTCATTCAGTGTATTTTTGTGGCATAGCAGAAGAAAAACGTTAACGTTGTTTACAGGAATACTGGACGTAAAAAGTATTTCTTCAAACACATTATTCTAGAAACCCTTTATGACAGTCCTGTTCTCCAGGATGTCTCAAATAAGGAAAAAAAAAAAAAAAAAGAAAACTAGGACTGATGCTGAATATTAGTATGATACTAGTAAGATATTGGGACATTTTAAGGTTTTTCCTAACGGTGCATACTTGAACTTGTCACGCGTGCTGCCGAAGTGTCATTGATCAATTGCCCCCGGATTTTTTCCTGATTCCTAAAAGGGTAAATGGTATCTAGTGAGACATTTACCTGCGAGTGGGGTCTTAATCTCGAGGGAGACCCGTACGTAGATGAGTTTCTGGTCCACTGTATTCCACTTTACCCTTTCAGTACAGAATTATTGATATTATTAGTCTCTTAGTATCATTGACACCATATGCATAAAAAAGTAATGTTTCAAAAAAAAAAAAAAGAAAAAGTATTTGAGTACTTTTATGCTAAAAAAAAAAAAAAAGCGTTCATTTTACTTGCCTTTTGCCTCTTACATTTATAAGAATCCTGTCCCTGCATCTGGAAGACCTAGAAATGAATCTATGATATGTCTGCTTCTAAAGCAAGTTGTTATCCTCTTGAAATGATGCGATGGTTTTCCTGGTGGCTGTCACTGTTACCCAAAGATAACACCCAGGTGTCTTCCATTTTGTAGGGGCATTTTCAGGCGGCCTTACTTTGCAGTGTTTAAATTCATCTAAGTTAAAAAATCAACCTGCCATTTTGAGGTTAAAAAAAAAAAATAGTTCCAGGCTCGTGCGTGTCAGTATGAATTATAGATTATGGATCTTGAAAAACAATTGAGAGATATCAGTTATTTATATGATAACTTCAATTTATAGGATAGGTTTTCAGGCGTATCTTTGTGGTGGCGGTGGCAGTAATAGTTCTCAGCTACACAGGAGCAAAAAAGTAAGTGTTGACCTGTTTAGGAAATGTATGTGGTTTTGCTGTGATATGACTTTTACAGTTGCAGAATCCTTAATCTAGATTCAAAAGAGGCTTTTTAAATGTATGCTTTTCAGAGTCAAAGTAGCCTTTGGAACTCCTTTGGAATTTGGAATCTACAGGTGAGCAATGAACAGGCATAGGGATATTAACGTATAAATGATCTGCATCTTCTTACTGACTGTATTTCTTTTCCACAGTTTTTAAGTATGTACTGTTGCGTGGCCACTGACGTGAGATATGCACATATAATAAAGCTGGATTTTTGTCTCTCTTTCAGAGGGTTCACAGAGTTCAGTTTCAGCTTCTAATGAGATCCAGCAGAACCAGCCACAGGCACTACACTATGCACTCGCCAACGCTCAGCAGGTTCAGATCCACCAAATAGGAGAAGATGGACAAGTCCAAGTAGTATGTACTCAACTTTATCTAAATGATTCCATTTACAATCTAGATTATTGCAAACTTTGCTTCCGTTGAAATTTAATTTTTTATTTTAAAGAAGTGACCTATCATCACTTCTTAAGTATGATTTTCAGAAAATAACCATTGAAGGCTTATGGGAAAAAAAAATGTAGAGTTATTTGGCAGAAGTCTTCATGCAGGATTTGCTCACACAATTGTTGCAAATAAATGCACATTCATTATCGTATCTAGAATTGAGTAGTCTCTCCCTGGCAGTTTGCTTGCATTTGCCATAATAATAATAGCAGACTTACTAAGCGTATGATTTACACTTTGGAGGTAGTTCTAGCTATGACTTTCAAAACAAAAATGCATTTATTTATTTATTTTCATTAAAAAAACCCTGCATTCCCAGGCATTTTCGAACATCTGTTAGTTGAATCTTTTACATGTGTATTCATTTAGATACATGTATATAAGTAAAAGTTATAAATATTGACATTTTTTAAGCTTGAGACTCCTACCATTACTCAGGCTATGAATATTTTTATATATGGTTTTAGTGTACTCTGAAAAAACTCACCTTGGCTTTAGTTCCCGTGTGCCACAGTTTGACTACAGGGATTGTTTTAAATTCAAAATTTAAAAAAAAGCAGAAGAAAATAATGAAATAATGGATTGTGTGGCATTTCTGACGTGCGGCATTCAGAAATAGTGAATTATAGTTGCGCACTCATTCTTCTGTGGTAGAAACCTGAGGATTTAACGTGTGAAATCTGTCTGCCACTAGCTTTCTGAAACTTTCAGGCTTTGCAGTTTACAGCGTTTACGCGCGGTGATATAACACAGAAACATGTTCAGTGACGGTATTAGTGTTTTGAAGGTACCCAGAAGCCTGAGTGTGGGCCAGCACTCACCTGTGCCGGGCAGTGTCCCAGCACAGAGCAGAAGGACGTGCACAGACACGTATGTACCCGTTCTGCGTGATGATCGCATAAGCCCGCTTTCCCTACAATCCAGGCTAAAAAAACCGGGTGGGAATGGGCAAGTAAACAAGAATCCTTGAGAGAGATTAGTCAGCAGTGTAAACTGTAGTACCTGGTGGTCTGGCTGTTGCAAAGGTTTTAGTCAACACCAGTACAAAGAAGAGTCTGAAGTAGGATAATGAAGAATCTTTGGTAGATACTCGTAGTATTCTCTCCCCAAGTGAGAGAGGCAGTGCAGGGGAGAAGGAGAAAACGAGCCCAATTGGCTAATTTAGACATACAGAATGAAAACTCTTTATCAACACAGGGAATGCTCAAATCTGGTCACGTAGAGCTGCAAATAGTCAGTGTGGAGATGGTGAAGTTGCTTAGGAATATGATGAAGAAAAAAGGGCTATGAAGGACAGATTCTTTTGGAATGTTATCTAAAGAGATGTGTCCGTAAGATCTGCTGAAGGTTTACCAGCGTAGCAATAGAAGAATTAGAGAAGAAAAATGTCACGTAAACTGGGGGGAAAATTTCAAAATGTGTGGCACAGCTTCGAAGGCAACTGCCAGAGCTGTAACCATTGCTTAAAAGGAGGACTTAAATATTAGCCACAGTATTTTTTTAAGGAGTGCGTGGAAGTGGAAGGGGATTGAGAGGAACTCCACACAGCAACTGTAAGTTGTGAGAGTTGTGGAGAGGAAATTGCAGTAGAGAGCACATTGTTTCAAAGTGAAAAAGGTTGCTTATAAAGTAAGAGAAAAGAGAGAGCGGGAGTGTGGGTGTCAGGGATGCTGGGAGCCACGAGCTGGGAGATTCAGATAGGGTTGGAAAGTCTGGGCCACCCCGTCTGTTTTCCCAAAGGCCTTGCCCTTTCCTCTTAGGTACCTGGATACCATATGACTTACATGGAAGTTGAGGACCTAATCCTGGAGAGTGATTGCTGAATGAAACTGGATCCTAAATGCCTCCAGTTACTATTCTCAAACTTGGAAGAGGACTAAAGAGAAGTTCAATAAACTGACTTGCCAACTCCTTTTCCCTCCTGTCAGTTGAGAGCACCCTCAGTGAAATAATGCTCTTTCTGCAGGAACTAGGTGCAAAGGTTCCATTTCCGTTTCACTTTTGCCATACCTTTACAGTATTGTCATGTGAATTTCTTTGTCTCTTGGTTTCTCTATATATTTTCAAGAGCATATCTTCTTAACTGCTGTATAGATCTTTTTATGAGATTTAATTGATGACTGAAAAGTATTTTTCAAGTCTTGAAAGACAAGGTAGAAGGGAAAATTATACGGAATACATGGATAAATTGACAAAATGGGTATGTTTATAGATGTAACTGATGAAAGTTTGCCTCACTGAAAGATCTGGACCTGTCAACTATCCATTAAACTGATCGTGGAATCCGTGAAAAATCCACTAAGACCCACAACCATTATTTAAATGTGATAATTTGTCAAACATATAGAGGGGTCCTAGGTTGAAAAAGATGAAAATGGTATTGCTTTTTGAATTCTAGGGAATGATACATATAGATCAGGCTAAGAGTCATTAGCAAGGTAGTAGTTATTTGTACTATATATGTTTAAAAAAACCAAAACAGTATTGAATTGAATTTGTGAACAAACCAAAAGGCCTGTCCTTGCAGGCAGCTATGTATCTGCAAAAGATGAGTGAGCAGTTCTTTTTTGGAATGCTGCATGATACAGAGGTGAATAAAGTCACCTTCTGCCCCCTCCCTTCAGTCAGAAAGGATTGCTTATATTTGAAAACACTATAAATGGATCTTTTAAATGTTCAGTGCTTTTTCCTGGGAGCCCTGAGAGCTTGATGTTAAGGAGGGAAAGTGATTCTAATCTCAGCGTGGACTGGGCTGTGTTCTAATTTTATATACAGTCCCTATTGTCAGAGTGATACTTTCAGTATGTTTTTTCTCCCTATAAATAGACAGTTTCCTTCCAAAGGAAATGAAACTGTTTGAAATAGAGGGATCTCTGTTTCTTTGAAAATCACATGCAATTGTTCTTGTGTTATAAAATAAGAAGAGCCTTTGACAGAATTCCAAATGATTATCTTTAATCTCTGTCTCATGCAGGCATATTAAAATGAACACAAAGCCTTATAAACCCTGAAGTAGGTTATTTAGAATCCAATCTCCCTTCAGGTAAATCACAGTAGCAAAGACTTCGCTGGGCTAGTCAGGATGCACAAGGAATTCCGTCCACTCTCTTATCCACGCTTTGATCAAATGGTAGGCTTGATACCATTCTGAAGTGGTGGGTATGGTCAGCAATACAAAGTATTAACGTTATTAAAACCGTTAGGGCAGATTCTCCACTAACATAAACCAGTGTAACTGCATTCAAATTAATGACTTAATGCCAGTTTATAGCAGGCTGAGAGACAGTCTTTAGCATGGTACTGTATTTCACCATCGCTGTGTGAATGCACAAAGATATATGGATATTTACAGATACTTTTTAAAACCTCACTCACAGTGAGTAGTTAGCATGGGCATATCTGTTTTAAGAACTGAGTTTCCAAGGTCTTTAAATGGGATTAATGTTTCAGGCACAATGCTGATCTACCAAAGCACGGGAGTGCCATGCTTTGTGTATCAGTCAAAACTGCAGATACTTTGCCTATAGAGAAATGCACTACATTTCTCTGCTGTTTATTATTATGCTTATTTTCTTCCCTCTTATGTGAAAATGATCCATTCTTCAAAGACACTCAGCTTATACTTTGCATAAAAAGATGGTGAAATATGGATGCACTTTATTTTTTTTTGAAAGCTATCTTTAATGGTTTTCATTGAATAAGCATTTTGCTTCCATACGTTAAGCTGTATTGAATCCAAGGTAAGAGCTTCTTCCTCTAGTTGTGATTTTCTTCTGATGCTCCTTGGTGTTTTCTTTTGTTGCGGATCCCACAGGGCCATCTCCACATAGCCCAGGTTCCTCAAGGCGAGCAAGTCCAAATCACGCAGGACAGTGAGGTGAGCCAAAAGTTTGGGTGCCTGTGGAGCAGATGTTGGCCAGAACTTTGGGCCCCAATTCTACAACAGTACCTCTGAGATCTGCTCCCATACGCTGCAGAGACCAGCGAGGGTAGAAGTGAGACCATGTGGTAGAGGCAGGATGAAATGTGTTTTAGGGCAGTAAATGCAATATGTTATTTCTGTCCCTGGAGTTTTTGGGGGTTCTTTTTGTTTGTTTGTTTTGAGTTTGTTTGTTTTTTTTTTTTTTTTTTGCCCTTGACCAGCCAAAACAGCTCTGTCTGCGTGTTACATTAGTGATTGTTGTATATGGCTGATGGTCTTCTCTGGAAATTTAGTACTTACAGAGTATTATAGGACACCAGATCAGGTGCTTGCACTGCCATTGAGAAATGAAATTATTTCAGTTAGGTTTATGAACTGAATGTGTTCAGAATACTCAGTGTCTGTAATTGTGAAAACTGTTGAACAGGAGTTGGAGAAACCTTCAGATGGCGTCTAGTAAAGATACGTTGCAGAATGAAGCGAATTTACCTTCACTACTGATCAAGTAATCTGGCACTGCAGTAGTTGCACTTCATAATTTTTTCCATAAAAATAGTACAGTAGAATGGAAATGGATAAATCCAGTACTCAACACCCAAATTTTGACTTCCCCCCCCGCCCCCCCCCCCGAGGCAAAACAACTATTAAAACCAGCCGAATTGACCTGAGTGAGGGTGCTGTTGTCAGTCATTTAAGAACGTAGAGGCTCCTAACTGCTAAGACTGCTGTGAGATTTCTTGTGCACTTAGGTTTTTTACATGAAGAAGCAATAGCAAAATAAGGTTAAACATAAATGCAGACTACAATTTTAATCTGTATGATTTCCCAGTAGAGTTTTTTTTACTCAACATTAAGCATATCTGCTTGTGGGTTAGTTTAATCCATTTCCAAAGTACCTTAATCACATCTCATAAAAACGCTTTTGGTGCGGAGGAATACTGTTAACACAGGGAGCTATTGTAGAATAAATATTATCGTAAATATTGTATAAATATTATAGTTAAAGGCAGGCTCCTTTGAAGAGCTTGTCAGACCTGGAGAGAAATAAGAAAGAATCAAAATGTTCTGGCTCTAAAGGAATGCATAGTGTGTTACAGTAAAACTCAAGCGGTTCTTGGGAAAAGAGCCGCAGAAAAAATTATGATTCAGCAGATGCTAGTTGTAATTGATCCTGAGGTTCAAACATGCACCGGTGTCCATTGGCTTCATCTGAACTTCCCATGTGTGAGACTTTTAAGGACTACATTTGTCCGTGACAGATGAAAACATCTGGTTTTAAATTTATTACAATGTACACAGCTTCAAATAAGAGGAAGTGCTGCCAGGAAGAGAAAATGCAGAAAACATGCAAATCAAAGAATTGGTATTTTTTCCTCAAATAAATGTGCTATTTCACTGCAAGTCGCTTTGTTTGGGAAGCTGTTTTTTCTTAATCTAAGTGTACTTTTGAAAAGACATCTCTCAGCGTGTGAATAAAAACTTCATTTTGTAAAGATACTGCTTTCCTATTTAGAGTTTGTGACTGCAGTTTCCTTTAAAATAATTTACATTATTGAGAAATTTTTGTAATAGATATAATTCCTGTAATAGAACTATGTTGGTCTTTTGGTATCAAATTTTAATAAAACAAAAAGTAATCTGTTAGCACAGGCAGTAACTTTACACCAAGAAATAGTAAGTAGCACTCCACACACATAAAACTGTTATACTGCTAATTCTAGTTTAGGAAGGGTTTGACTCCAATTTGCAGTTTTATATAAATAAGGAAACCCAAAAACCTTACCTCAAAAGCCATACTAACAAGCTTTGCAGAAAACCACCGTACATCGTACAGTACCTTTCAAAAAGCAAAGCATCCTGGTGCTGAAACGCCTCCTTGCTTTAGTCTGTCTGTCCTCTGTGGTTAAAGTGCTGACCATTGAATTGTAGCTGCATTGCCAAAATAACCCTCAGCAGAATTTCCTAAATTAATAGATTTCCTTAAGATTGAAGTTGTTTAATAACGAGATGAGAAACAGGCCTTTTTCAGGACAAAGCAACTTTTTAAATTCCAAAGTCGTTGTTTATTGTCAATGCTCTTATTTTACAGGGAAACCTGCAGATACATCAAGTTCACGTGGGTCAGGACGGGCAGGTAGGAACAGAACTGAGTTTTAAGCAGCATTTTCCTTTGGTCTTTAAAATTGATGTTGCAGTTGGAATGATCTCACATGATTAATAGCTGTTTCAAAGAGGAAAATCTGTTCTGGTCTTTCTGTTTAAATAAACAACTTGCAAAATGATAAAACATAAGCTAAGTATTTTGTCTGTGGACTCAAAGTATGTGACCAAGCTTATTTCGTTACTCCTGCAAGATACTTTATCCCTGTGTTTAACACCTGCTTGTCTTTGGCCTCTCCGCTCTTACCGTCACGAACTGGCTCGACTGTGTTGTGTACAGTGTGTTCTTTTCTCTCTTATCAACTGTCACCATGGCCAGATGCGGACTGCGGGCCGTGCAAACCTAAGAACATTTATTGCCGAGGTTTAAGCAGCAATTTTTTCATTATATGGCTGTCTTGGGAGAAACAGATCTTTCACATCTGCTTTTGTTCTTTTTGATAAGATGGCTTTATTAGGTGCTTATGCATACATGAGGTAAGAAAAAGAAGCTTTTACTTTGAGTGATGAGTCAGTAAGTGATTAAATTAGCAGAATTTCCATGTCAGGTGTCAGCAAAATTGCTAACATTTGATCTCAGACACACTTTACTAAATGTTGAGCTATATTAAAATATCCACAGCACAAAAATATTCCTGTAAGAAGCTTTCTAGCCAGGCCCCTTGGATAAATGTGTTATGAATTTTTTTTGTTCCTGTTGAATATTAATAAGTTGTGAGACATATGGCTAGAACTTGAATGCTGCCCTGAATTGAAAAGGCTCCCATCGTGAAGGTTCTTGAACTCAAGGGCCTTGAGAAGCTACCGGTACTCTGAACTGTTGACCACATACAGTATTTGGGTGGGGAACCAATGTAACTTGTATTTCAAAAATAATAATGAAAAAAAATCGTAAAGTGTTCTTTACAGAGACTTTAATCAGAAGTACTCTTGCGGAAGTGAGACTAGGAAAGGTGTTTTTTTTTTTTTTTTTGAAACATGTCAGAACTTTTATTTTGGTACTTACTGTTGTTTTTCCTTTGTGAAATACTGCTGTCCAAATTACATCTTCTTAAAAGCCTAATATTGGGTGGTGTTATGTCTACAGTGGCATGTAGATTAAGTTTCTTTTTTTTAGTTATACCCTAGTACCATTATTATTTTTCCCCTTGAAATAGCTAGTATTCCACAAATTGAATCTCTCTTTCTTAAATAGAACCAAAGAATGTAGTTTAAAACATTGTTGTGAGTTCATGCTGTTGTTAAGGGAAATGCTTGGATGACCAGATTTTCCTGAAACCGCCTACGTTAGGCAGGGAGAGGTGGGCCCTTTCGTACAGCAGTAGCATTCAGCCGCGTCTCATGTGAAAATAGTCGTGGAGTAAAAAACCGTAAACTCTAGACTGGTAAAGAACTTCCAAACTCTAAATGCCCATAAATAGAGTCTTGTTGATCACCCGAGCGGTTGCATTAGCAGATGCAAAATAAGGCTACCCTGGAAAAAAGGTGTTCTAAAAGTATGTGTTTGTAAATGTGTGTGTACAAGTGTCTATGTGTATGTATGGGTACATGATAGAGGTTTGTTTAAAGCGTGTGAGAGCGCGCACGAGGTAGGGAAGAAAGGCATGTTTTAATGCTTTTGTTGAACTCAGTATCAGTTTATCCGTATAAAAGCATCTGTACTATTACATGGCATATTATGTTTGGGATAATCTTGGTTCTAAGTGGTTGTGGCTGCACATGTGTATGTAGGAAATAGGTTTAGCATCCAATTTTTATTTTTTTTTTTAACTAACTGCACGCTGGGCCCTGCTTCTAAGTTTATATTGAAAACAAGTGGTGAAATGCTGGGTTTTTTTTTCTGCATACACTCAGCTGCATTTTGGTGCAAAAGAGTAACTGCTGTCTCTTAAGAATCAACAGCCAGGCGCTGTCGCGCTTCAGCTGACATCTCTGCAAATTCACAGGAGCCCTCAAGCTCCTCCAAAGGTATTCGCTGCTTAGCTGTTTTCCAGTGGACCAAAAAATAGGAGCAAGCAAATATTTAGGGGATTTTTATCTCCGTTCTGCGTTAGGCACTGAAACCGTCATCAGCAGTTGAAGCCGTGTCGGCCAGTTTTGCACTGGAGTGGATGAGTAGCTCTCACATGATTCCCTGTCAGGGCTCTGTCCGTGTGCGATGCCAGTGGCTCAGCTGGCTTCTGCTCGTCACCTGATCTCTGTTTAGCCATCATTTTTTGAGCTGTTAGCTCATAAAAACTGCAAAGGAAAACGAGTTAAAACTAAAC
The DNA here is from genome assembly GCF_963924245.1 of Chroicocephalus ridibundus. NCBI lineage: Eukaryota > Metazoa > Chordata > Aves > Charadriiformes > Laridae > Chroicocephalus > Chroicocephalus ridibundus. Next base: position 93,202,790 of record NC_086287.1, read on the forward strand.
TGCATTTGTGGTTTTAAGGATGGAAGTTGAAACTAATACATTTTCCTTGGCACTTGCAGTGGGATAAGAGCACAAAAACCTGTCATACGATATGGTTCAGTGGGAATGTAAGTCATAACAATCCAGTAGCTTGCAATCATCTGTGCATGACCTGTGATCAAAGAGACTTCTGTAGTTTTCCCACCTGTCTGTTACTTTTCAGGCAAGTGGCTTTTTATTCCATGTTTTGGACTTAAATGCACGCTGCCAAGGGATACTGAAGAATATTGGTAATAAAGAAAGTGAATAATGAGGCACTTTCAAGACTTCAGTTATTGAGTATTCTTAGCTGATTAATATGTACTTAGTAATGGTACTAGATCTTAGCTTGACTACTAAATTTTCCCTTTGAAAATTCATCTCATGCTACGGATTTCCGCGTGTTATCGTACACTTACCCGATGTCAGGTGTTCTCTCTCTGCAGTTGAGGCTTAGCGCTGCCGCCTGATGTGGGCTTTCACTCAGAATCACAAGTCAAAGGTTCACAAGAAGCTGGGACCGCAAAGCGTGGAGTTGTTAACTTCATATAAACTAAAGCAAAAAATGGCATAAATCTACTATGAAATTTTGTCAGTAAAAATTCCAAGGTGGTAGATACATTTTAAGCTTCATAATGCTAGTAATAAATACTGACTTCTCTGCGTAATGGTGCCAGTTGTTGATTTTAACTTTTTTTCCCACCCTCTTGAATTGTCTGTCCTGGTAGTTGCAACTGAATTTAGATCTTGTTTTTCTGGCATCATTGTTCATGGAACTAATGAAATCATGCCAAAAAGAACGCTTTCTACCTACACATGTATTCTATTAGCTGAAAGTTTCATATTTCAGTGCACGTTTAATAAAAATACCAAACTGCAAAAATAATTAGGCTTCATATTAACTAACACTTGAAGCTGTGGACCAGTGGGAGTTTTTTTTGACTTTGCATTTTATACGTATGAATTACCAGAAGTTTTCTAATTTGTCTTTTTCTTTCCCCTGATTACCCGCCCTCCTTTCTTCCTAACACCATCCTTTTCTTCCTTGGAGCTTCAGTGTTCCGCATCCCAGGAGGTGTTCAATGTGTGTCCTGCACGAGAGGTAGTGCCACAGTGTTCGGAAATGTGCACGGCGTATAAAGAGGTAGAACATGACAATTTCAGTAGTTTGACATTCCTTGATTCTGCATTTTAGACGTTCCATTTTGTACATCCTCACAGCCAGTGTTTCTCTAATTTAGAAATTAATTAAAGCGATGCCAGGCAAATGGTCTTCACCTAATATCCTTATTTCTTAAATTAAAAAAAAAGAGTTTAAAATCTAAAAATGATCAAAAATCTAAATCTTTAAATCTTTAATCTTTAAAATCTAAAATATGATGATACGTATTCCTGGAGAGCTGACAATTTGTTCTGCTTAATGAACAAAAAATTAGTAAGAGTTAGCAGCATTTAGTTCACTTGGTATCAGCATCTGTAGGTAAGTTGGAAGCAGCAGGAGAATCCAGAACAAACAGCATGTATGAGAGGTTTAGCAGAAAAAAGCTAGCCAGTGTAAATTGCTTTTGTAGTATGAGTTTTCTTACTGTGTGTGCATATGAAATAAACATGCAGAATTGCTTCTGCTACATTACGATTTTCAGAAAGAAACCTGGCATCTCATATAGTTGTCGACACAGCGTCTCCCAGATAAGTTTGTAATCAAAGTGGTGCAGCGAGACGCATCCATAACCGCTGAGTTACGCGTACGTAGAGGGAGAGGGGATCACGTTAATAATACATTTTTCTGCAGCTCTGTGTGGAGCAGTGATCGCGTTATCTTTTTCTGAACTTTTCCTCTGACCTTGCTGCTCTGGGCTTCGTGGCAGCCCTGAGGTCTCGGAGCGTTCAGATGCAGGGCTGTGGAGGTAGCACACCAAGCGAGCTTTAGGAGAGCATCCTCATACGTGTGATCATCGTCTGAGAGTAGACGAATCCGATCAGAAAAGATATTCTTGGAAAATTGCCATAGTGTTGGAGAAAATACGGCAGAGCTCAGTGCTGTGAAGTAGCAGCTAGCTGCCGTTGGGCCTGAAAGGTTAGAACGTAGACGGCTATGAGAAACAGATCAGTGAGAGTTTGTCTTTAATGTCCTCAGGAGGGAGGAGTAGGAATCTGATGTCTCGTTCAGGTCTGGTTTCAATACACGTAGTGCAGCCTGTAACACAGCTCAGAGGGAGATATGACCTCATCACCTATGCTTGAAACATCTGTCCTCTCGCTGTACTCCGCTGTAGTCTGAAGCGAAGGGCGAGCTGTTAAATCTTGGAGGAATGGAAAAGGGGGAGAAATGGTTCCATATGTTCAGGGGGAAAAAACCAACCTATTCTAGTAATTCCACCTAATATCCAGTGAATCTTCTCTGTGACTGGATCAAGCTAAAATGAAAATAGGTTTGTTTGTGGAAGAAATTGTTTACAAACCTGTGGGACAGTCTTAAACCAACTCTTTTAAGATCTGGTTTTTGTACCTCTGTTTACCTCCCTGATCATTATTGAGACACACCTTGCTTTGCAGCGGGGGCACCACATCTTTTTTTAAGGTCCGGTTTAATCCACAGCTCAAGCATGATTTCCAGTTATACAGACAAGAATGTGTTCACATATTAACTCAGCTTCTGCTCACTTTTATACATTTTGCAGATGTTCTTTTATTCGGAAAGAAGCTGTTTAATATATTTTCTGGGTATGTATTTTAATTGCCTTTACTAAAGCTTTGGGACAGATACTGCAGTTCCTATCAGTATTAGTAATATATTATCCAAAACGGAGGGAAGAACCGTCTTCTGAATGTTCATATAATGCAGCTAATTAAAAAGTTCTAGATTTAAAAATACTGAAATTCTTTATTCAAGTTCCTCAGTCAAGACTGAATACAACGGAGGAGTTCTTTGCCTCTCCCTAATTTTTAAGCAGTAGAGGGCAGTAGTATTAAGATGATTGTGAGTTACTTTCTCTGCGAAAGCCTGAAGAAATGAGGAGGAAATTTGAAGTGCAAGAAATGTGCTTCTCCGACATCAGCCTTGTGAAGTGTCGTACCGTGGGGACAGCGACACGTTCACAGCGTGAGTCTTTCTGCATGCGTTGCTGACATAGGGGCTGTGTGTGCACGCGCGTGTGCTTGTGTGCAAAGGAGAGCAAGGAAGAGGACCGTAACCTCTGCGTCAGCTGCTCTCCTAGATTGAAAAGGCTTTTTCTGGTTTCAGCACATCTGCTTTGAATAATATGCACGGAGAAACAAACAGCATTGTTAGAAGAAAAACAACAAAATTAAAACCCCAGTATAGTTCAGCTGGAACTTAAAAACTGCTTATATGGTTTTGGAAGAGAAAAAAAAAAAGATTATTTTTAGCTGATACTTCTTCAATAACAGGTTGTACTGAAGTCTTGCAGGTCTGCTTGAAGAGAATAGTTTTGAAACAACGTGCTTTATTCAAATTTAATGTAGAAGCACAATGTATTTATGGATAAAGTAAGATTGCTTAAAATACTTAGGTGTGAGCGTTTTAATTATGATATTTTTCTTTTTTTGTTGCTTAAAGGTAGTGTCTTATGCACCTACGCTTGTTAATTTGGCATTCCATAGAAGAAATGTTCTCCACTTTGCTCCTCAAAGTAGATCTTCAAAAGCACTCACCATACTTTTTAGTTCTGAAAACTTAGTTTGCTAGAGAAAGTAGTATTTTAGCAAATTAAAATCGAGTTATTTAATTTTAAAGCAGTTAAGTGCATTAAAATTTACAAATGTGTATGGATTAGAAAAAAAATAGTGCTTGGAGAAAACCCCCCCACTGCTTAGGTGGTCAGTAACACAGAAAATATCTCTAGAAAAATTAATATTATAAGAAAAACAGTAACATTTGTGTTATTAAGTATGGGTAACTAAAACAGTAGCTGTAGTAAACTGTGTTCGGTGTAGTTTAACTGCAGAATTTAAAATGTGTTTATAGAAGGTTTGCACCTTCTTTTAATTGTAAAGCAGGGTAAGATGCTGCCCAGTAGGACGCTAACTGGTCTGCCACGGCCCTTGTTGGCATTGTTCTGTGTAGGACTCCTGAAACAAATCTGTGCAAGTTATTTACTCCAGGTTATTATATTTGACACCAGAACAACAGAATTCTTCTACTGCAATGTGAAGGGACGGTACTTGGAGAAAATACAGCCCTTCCATGGCAGACAACAAAACGTAACAAAATAGGAAAAAAACCAAACGAAGAGGAACTGCTACTTAAGGGATATTGACGGGAAGATACATTCTCTGTAGTTACGGAATGCAAAACTAATCTGATATTTCATTTAAGATGCCACGTGTTTTTTACTACGTAATATAATTTATCCACTTTCAGGGAAAATGATGAGTGATTTAGAAGCTCATTGAAGGTCAGCAGGCCTTGCTCTACAAACGAATTAACATTTTTGAAAAACACTTATGTTGCAAATCCAGAGATTCTGTATTTTTTCGTTAAGACTCAAATTCTAATGCGCTAATGGTGACAGGACCATTTCTTTCCATATTTGTGCCACTGAGTTGGGGGATCCTTCTGCTTTTCTGGCGCTTTTTTCTGACAGTGAGAGTGTGTACTGGTTCTTTGTGTCTAATTGTACTCTGCCCCTGTTAAATCTGTCAAATTTCAGAAGTGAGTTACCGGATGTCTAAGTTCACTAATCGGCACAGAAAGCTGTAGCAGGTATTGAAAGCCACCATAACTGGAAAGTAGCTTCGTTTTTTTTCCTTAGCGTTTTAAATTTCAAAATGCATAAAATATTTTCTTTGTTTTCTTTAAAGAATGGAAAACTTGAATATTTTTCTAGCACATTTTTTAATATTCTGTTATTTAAGAAGTTATAGCGAAGTTTTTTTATTCTGGATTTAAGCTAAAGAAAAAAGGCAGGGGTCTTTAAATTTTTTTTATTTTTTTTTTTTAATTTTGGTAAGAGTTTAACTGCAGTAACCTGACCACATCCAGTAATTTTCATCACTTTTTTTATTGCTTAAAGATGTATTGTAACTCTTTCTTTAAGATTTGTTTAAAAGGAGGTGGGAGGGATGACCCTGTCACGTTTTGAACAGTGCACAGAAAAGGATACCTAGTTGCTGCTATTTCTACAAGTCTTCTCCTTCACCTTGTTGAGATTTGAGTTGTTTTTCTTTCCATGGTGCCCTCTCCATCTTCTTGCTCATTTATGGTGCGTGCTGCTGGGAAGGCAGTAAAAACAAGCTTTTGTACCAGCGAGGCGGCGGTATCAGATCCCTGCAGACGTTATTGGGTCGTAAGTTTCAGTTACAAACTGGCTGCATTTAGTTTTCTTTCTGCGCTCTTTTGTGCCAGAAAATACTGCTTTATTTTATGGAGAAAACCAGTTACGTCCACATCTGATACATCACCACGAACAGTATCCTCTGCTGGGTCAAGAGGAAAAGATTTTTTTTTTTTTTTTTTCCTAGCAGCATGGCCCATTCTCAGCTGTAGGAATTGTTACACCTGCCTGCCATCAGTACTTCTACAGTTCCCACTCTAAGACATGTTTATTACTAGGTTTTTCTATTCCAAGATGTAGCAGGTATATGTTGGCACTCCCTTGAAGTACTTTAGTCCTCTTGAAAGTTGATGTTATTTCATTCATGGATAAATATTTCCCTGTTTTCAGAGTGTTTAGCAGGGACTCCTGGAGCCTCTCCCTCTTTTCCATATATTATTTAAGTTTACATGAAATCGGTGGAAGAACAGACAAGACCAAATGAGACCTTACCCTGGTGTATGCAGAAAATGTGTAACTCTGCTTTTTAGGGGTTTTTGTTTGGTTGTAGCAAGTGTAAGTGGCCACGTTTCCCAGCTTAACTAAAATTAGCTATCTAAATGCCGTGCTGCTAAGAAAAAACCCAATAGCTTAGATGAATTTACTTTCTTTGTGCTATCTCCAGCTATTGAAAAGAATCTTTTATTGGCTGGTTGCTGATCCTGAATGCTGCTGGGTTAACTTGTTTGGGTTTTTTTTTTGTTTTTTTTTTTTTTTTTTTTAATCAAGCTTGAGTAGGGACTGTTTAAAAGACTCTTTGCAAAATTAGCAAGTATTTTTGCATTTTCTTCTCTCAACTTTAAAGCAGCCTTTACATGATGATGAAGTAAAAGGCAACATCTTGGTGTAAGTGTGGGATGGCACAAGGAGTAACTACTATACATTTGTGCACTTAGTGCACAGACAAACTGTTGAAGTTTTTATGTAAAGGTAATAGAGGGTGGAAAGAGTACTTTGTGGTGCTTTTCAGATAAATGTATCCAAATAGATTTTACCTGTGGGAAAGGAAGGAAGCAAGGAAGAGGTGTAACTAAGTTTATCAGGAGTGGAAGAAAGGATTTGCTGCTTTGGAGATAAAGCAAATATTAAGTTGTTTTAGTGTACTTAAGATTTCGTGTGTAGATATTTATATGTTGTAGTCTATCAAAGGTCATTTATTGTTGTCGTTAATCTGCAGTTCAGCACCTGGTTTGAAAAGTGAGTTTAGGAAATCATGGGCATGGCTGCCCGCTGGCTCCACTAAAGCTCATCGGGTCCGTGGTACCGGTCTGGGACTTGCAAAGCCATTTTTGTTTTACCATTTAGTAAAAGGATAAGCATCTTCAGTCCATAGCACTTCTTGAAAAATGCTCATCTTCCTTTTGAATTCCTCAGCAGCCACTTCGTGATTGCTGTTTACTGGCATTTGCCCTGCTTCTTTACGTGAAGTCCTTGATCTTGTCTTGGGAGCGGCTGTGACTGTGATGCCTTCAGTTTTATTGTGATAATGCTTTGTCTCATCCAGCGTCTTAGTGTAGCACCTAAGAGATAACACGTAAGACAGTGTGCGGTTGCCTTTCAAGTCGGTTAAGAAGTTTTTCCCCATCTACTAATTATCATTAATTACCGTGCATCAACAGCCACACAGTGTTTTTGTCCTGTGGTTTTTTTGTCTTTTCTAGTTTGGGACCCAGCCTACCTTTATATGCTAAAAAAAATAAATACAAATCTTTGCTGAAGGCAAAGTAAACAAAGTCTCTGGCAGCAAAATCTCATATTTATGGCACTTTTTTTGTCACTTCAGCTTTTGGCAAAGTGTAACAATAAAGAAATAGCTTCCCATTAATAACAGAGGATTCAAATTTGACCCTGCTTTCATGCTTCACTTCAGTGACGCAGGTAAAGATTTGTTTTGGGAGCAAACAGTAAATTCCAGCAGATACTTGGCTGTAAGCACGTAATATAATGTCTGTGTTTTAAACATAGAGCTTTTTCCCTAGTGCTTCTCAAGATTTAGACATTATGTCAGGCAGCTATTTTTGTCTTCTGTTCAGAAGTCCCAGTACCCAACACAGAGTCTCTCGTCGTGACTCTTCGTGCACTCTTACCTTTCTCTCATGGCAAACTTGGTTGTTTTCCTTTGGCTTGCTGATCAAAAGTAGTGAAATGTACAGAGACAGGTTAAAATCAGCCATTATTTTAATACTTGATATATGTGTTAGGGTATTTTTTTTTTCCAAATTACTTGTCTCCATTTATAAAAATTTTCGTACTGGAAGAAAGAATTAATAAAGGTGATTTGTTAATCTCTTACAGGTATTTTCTTTGATAGAGTCCCCGAGCAACGGGGTCCCTAAAGTGATCTGTGGTGGTTGTAAAGCAAGGCTGTTTAATGAAGGTTTTGGAAGAGGATAATATTTTCTGTCATCTTTTTTATTTTTCTCCTAAGAGGGTGGGTTGTTCCATTAAAATTCCATTGAAGCAGACAGGAGCATTTATAATGCTCCAAAGAATGTGTTCTCTATTTTGGAGTATATTATGTTCTTTATTCACCCAAATCTTGTTTTAATATTGCTGTAAACTTAATAAGAAGAGATGAGATATGAAATGATAATCTTTTAAATATAAGGAAAAATAATTTTCTCCACCTTCATAGAAGGCATAGGTCTAAGCTGTCTCTTATTAGAGATTTTGGTAATAAAAATCTCTGCTTGTAGAATAGCAGTCATCACAAAGCTATCTTGCTGTGCTAATCTAGAGAAATCATTTCTTTTTTGTTTTGTTTATTTTTTTTAGTGCTCTTCATTTATGATTTTTCTCATCATGTGATATGAACCCTGTCTTTATGCCGCAGATCTGCCCTTACCCCATCACTGTTCCACTTCGTACGCTCTAATAGTTCCATGCTCAGTTATTTTAAATATTAGGGATGCCTCTAGCACCACGTGTGTGTTCAGAAATCACTGTCCCACACTCCAGATTCCAACCCAAGAAGGATTTGGGGAGCGGTTGGTACAGTTGGACTGTCAGTGCCCATGATGGGTTGATGCTGGATACATTCTAATGCTAATATCCTTGGCTGGATACCAACTACTTGTTTGCTGCGGGCAGACCCTGATGATTGCTTAGCTGTTCAACGTGGAGAGGTCTCCTTTCATTCTAATGAAGACCAAAATAAGTGTGTGTGTGTGTGTGTTGTCAGGTTACTAAACGGCAAGTATGGAGTTCAGGTCATTAACATAATTAATCTTTCCACTGTGTTAAGCGCAAGGGTAAATCTTGATGACTTAAATCTGTTTCCAGATTTCCACATTGTCTGCCTAGGTTAATGATCAATGGGATTTGGGGTATTTCACAAACGGTGGTCATGACTTCGGAAATCTTTTGTGACTGATTTAAGTATGTGGACATGGGAAGCGGCTCCCCTTTTTTGTCTCCTCTCCATTAGAACAGTTGCTTTTTGCCAAGTCTGGTCACAAAAGCTATCCCTTTTATAAATTAAACCACAGTGGGTCGATTGCAAATGAAGTATAAGCTGATCTTTCTAGAAGAAAACCTGTGATTTACACAGAGTTTTCAGGATTTTAACAAGGTAACGTTAAACATAGTGAGATTTGACCAGTTGATTGACTTTTATGTCTGTTGTCTATGCATTTAATCCTTTGCATGGTTCAAATATATTTTTCAGTTCAATTTTCCAGAATCCCTAAAATATTTTAAACTAGCTGAGTGAATATCTAATAAATTGAAGAAGGATGATAAAAGAGCATAATTTTGTGATTTGTATGCTGACTTGGAACAAACCATATAGGATGCCACATAATTCAGTCTATCTTTTAATAGTTAATGTGTGCTTCTATTTCAAGCATATACATGAAAAAAACCTACAAGATGACGACTTTATTGCTTATTTTAGACGTTGAAATCCCACATCAACAGCACAGTTTTCAGTTCTGATCTCAGATGCTATTTTAATTAGCTGAGATACATTCATTTTATTCAAAGTACATCTCTGTACTACTGTGAGTAACATTTGGAAAGTATGTCTGGAAAATCATCCACTGTAGTTTGCCTGAGCCATTTCTTTAGTGTTCTGCAAACAAAATTCTTCTTTTTGGAGTAAGTGCTTTAAATTATAAACTTGCTTCATTTTATTTGATCCAGTCTGCTGGGATTAATTGTTGTATACTGGCTCCATCAATTATTCAACTCGAGCTATCAGTTCTTGACTGGTCTGGAAGCAAAAACCAGTACTGCTTTACATGCAGATATTCTTTTTCTTTGATAGAAACTCTGGGCTCCAACCAGTGTTGAGCTATGAATGAATCTGTTTTATAAATTGCTTCATTTTTTTACAACTATTTTTGTTCCTGAAATATGTCATTCCATGCTTCTGGAATGTTGCTAAATATTTGTGTTAAACAGCAGAAGTGTTACAGAGTTCACCAGGAGGAAGCGTTAGAATTAAGTTATTTATCATGTTAGCGTGATTTTTCTAGTTAACTGTTTTGTTATAGGTGGCTTGTAATGACACTGCAAATGAGGTATCTCAGTCCCGCAGTAGTGACAGAGGAGTGGTACCGTCTTCAGATCCAGCCCGTCTTACCCTTACTTTGTGTATGGTTTCCAAGACTCTCTCTGTTTTGCTTCTGAGTTGGTACTACGGCGTTGACTCCAAAACTAAGTCAGGTCATGGGTTTCACTGGCGAAGACCCTGAGGGTGGCAGAAGTTTCTGTAATGCATCAAATTCAGTCAGAGGCAAAATGTCGGTGGTGGCAGTAAGTAAGTAGATGTAAGAGCTAGCAATGAAAAAATACCAATCAGTATTTCTGAATTCCAGATCTATGTTGTCAGATTTTGGGGGTTTGAGTTTTCATTTCAGCAGAGGCAGGTATTACAGCATGTCTCATAAACAAAAGCAGGAAGAAAATAGCACACGGCTCAAGGATAGGACATCTGCTGTGCTGTAAGTACCAACAAAGGAGATGCTCGTGTAGAGAGGAGAAAGCTGCAAGAATGACCAAACCAGAGACCGTGCTCTGAGAAGTGAATGAGATTGTTTCAGCAGCGGCACGGTGACTTTTGTTGTTGGCTTTGGTGGCATCATGTTTTCCTTCAAGATAAGTTTGTTTTATAACAGGTCAATCTACAAAAAGACGTTGTCAGATGGTAGGAATGGAGTGTAAGCGTGTAGAAAAGAGAATGTGTCCCAGCGTTGCATACAGAGGTATGCCAAAAATCAATAGTGAAGATAAAATTTTTGCCTATAGTAATCTCTCTGGGTATGTCTCGCACAGCCCTGTGCTGGCGGGTTGCATTCTGGTGTGAACCCAGATTGTAAGTCTCTTAAAGGTATGACTCTTCTGTCTGTGTATCTCTACACTACCAGGCAACAGGGCGCTAATCTTCAAGGCATGCGGTAAAATACCAAATGATTTTACTTTTTGGTGTGTATTTTTCATTATCAATGGTGGTATTTGAGAGAGATGCTATGTGAAACCTGAAGAAAGGAGTGATCAGTGAATCATCTGTTCTGAATTAAACAAAATATGACTTAGACTTGCATAATGGGAATGGAACTGTCAAAACCATTTGTTATTGGCCTAATTCTTTTCCAAGTGATGCTAACAATTTTACCAGTATTTGGCGTCCATTTAGTTCAACGCTGAATTTGTAACAAAAAAAATAATCACTCAGGAGTTTCACGAGTGTATTGCATTACCGTTTATGTAAGTATATACTTAAAAGCCCCAAACACGAGGAACAGATGCTCCTTCTTCCATGGAGATTTTCCAGATTAAGATGATTTTCATTTGAGTCCATGTATGTTATCTGGAGTAGATAAGTAGTACTTGAGGAAATCCAGGATTCTGAATGATTGACCTAGAAACGGGTAGATAAAACTGTTCAGGGGACACTTTCTTGTGTTCTTTTAGAAAACACCATTAATAAGAGCATTTTAGGTATATCAGTTGCAAATGTCTTTATTAGACATGCTCCTTTCCTTTGGGAAAATTTAATTTAGATCCTTGCTTTGAAGAATACAAGTCTTGGCTTACCAATATCTGTGACTTTCTGGAGTTATTTTATTGAAGATATACAGATGCTTTAGTTTTCCAAACATGGAATAGTGTATTTTTCATTATGATGGAAGGAAAGTGGAATATATTTGGGGACTGCTGTCAAACTTGATTTTATTTTATTATTTTTTTTTTAAATCTGTCACTGACCTTTAAAGGAGCAGAATTTTGTCTCACTGCTGGTCGTGTAGATGGAGACTGACTTGGTTAATGAAAAAGGAACGACACCCTTACAAAGTCAGAACATCTGAATTTGGATCCTCTTTTTCTGTGAACACGTCTCTTTTTTTTTATAGTAACACAACACATTTAATGGCTTGCAACAGTTCTAGAAGCCACAGTTAAATATCACTAAATTCTAGTTTTCCTTTTCACTGTACAGTAATTCAGTATCTCTTGTTTTTCTGGAAAGCTCTGATGAAAACTTGCAGCAAAGCTAACGGTGTCAGAGGAATAGAAGAATTCCTAGAATGTTGCAAAATAACTGACCGAATGGACAGTATTAGTGCTCTTGATCTCGTTGCCAGCAGTAGCAGCACTAGCGTGTTAATATCAGTCTCTCGTTCCCTGTAGCGTTTTTCAGTGCCCGATCACGCGATAGTGAACCGTTAACAAAGTCAGTGCTTTATTAACTTTGATCAAGGCTGATGACTTCTGTGGCGTGTTGGAAGCCAGCATCTTCCAGAGCAAAGTACCAACATTCCGTGTTTTTAACAGAATTTTAATCTTATTTCCTGTTCCATTACATCAGACCAAGCCAGATTGTTTCATAAGTATTTATTGTTTGTTTTATAATTTTTCTACTGACTGAAATACTACACTTTTCCTTTCAGCCTCTATCTAAAAATCTCTATAAATTGTAAAATTGTAATGGTGAAATCCTACTTCTCAGACTTTGTCAATACTGAGTGAGAGAGATTTTGACTTTCCTCATTGTTTCTCTCCTTAAGTAACTGAAATTTTTAGGCAAATCTATAGTTTTTCCCCTTTAGGATTTCCTGTAATGAAAAACTCACATCCTGTTAACTGTGGACTTGTCCTGATTGTAAAAAAGGGAAGCATAGTGTGTAAAGAAAATCAACGCTATTTAAATTATCCCCTGCAAGTGAATAGTATCTCTTTAAATCTGTTTTGCTTAGACCAGGAAAACACAACCGACAAGTCAGTGGTTTTCCCCAGCTCCAGTTCTGTAATGGCACATGGCATCCAGCAGCTCTTATTCCGAGCATTTGCAAACACTAATGATCAAGAAAAGAACTTAAAAGTCAGAGACTTCAGCCGTTGCGGTTAATTGGTTTGTTTTTTATTAGTCAGACCTTGATGTCGGTACAAGAACTGACATTTATTTTGAATTTTTTCTAAATTCATACAAATGCCATATTAATTCCAAATGTTGAATTTGTTGAGAATTGCGTTTTCCATTTCAAGTAAAACATTTTATTAAAACGATAAATTGATTTGTCATCTGTTTGCGTTTTTACTGTAATTATTATTAAAGCAGAAATCGGTGCAAAATGTTCGAATGAAATAATCCTTGCTTTTTTCAACACAACTGAGTGCAAAAATCAAAAGCTAAAAAAATCCCCAGACTTCCTCTTTCCTGATTTGGAAAGTTCTTTCTCTACTTGCTTCAGTGAGAAAAACTGCAATATAATAAGCAGTAAAAGTAGGGAAATGTGGGACTAAAAACACACACACCCCCCAAAATATGTTGAAACTAAATGTTTTTGTGAGGGGAAAAATAAAAGTCAAAACTATTTTCAGTGTTAAAAAATAAAATTATCGAATCTGCATTAGAATGGCGGAGCATGAACTTGCACGGCGATAATAACGATAGCTGCCTCCTGTGAGCTGTGATGTATTTAGCTTTATGGTCCATTACGTTTTACGGTTCATGTGACACTATCTGCTCTGCCGTTGATAGCATCTTACTGGAAGGAATGATTTGCGCCGGGCTGTATAAGCAGCAAGAGCTCGTGTTTTAAAAAAAAGAGTTGTCTGTGTTAAATATTCCTGCCGTAGGAGTGGTTTCTCAGGCGTGGAGCCTGCAGGGCTCTGCTGCAGGTGCTGCGGAAGGTGAATTACGAAACCCCCGAAGACAGCAGCAGTGACTTCTCGGTTGGACTGCGCTCAGCCCCGCGCTGCGGCGTTGAGTTTGCCATGTGTTCTTAGAGAAAATGACTTGAAAATTACACTTTTTCCTTCGTGTCCGTAATTGTTACGGACAAAGTGCGCAGATTTAAGAGCGTAGCTAAGAGTACAATTGTTTTGAGAATAGCTACTTTAAAAAGGAAAACGTTTGGAGGAATAGTTCCCCTGTGCCTTTCTCTGAGAAGCCCGTTACTGGAATACTGCTGGGGAATGATGGTGTCATAGCAGTTACAAAATACAAACAAAATTTATTTTCTCTCACCAGTAAATGCTGAGAGAAATTAAAAGAACAGTTGAAAGGCATAATTTGGTAGCCGGGTGCTTTCTCAGAAAGACTGTATACATAGTAAAGGAAATCTGCTGTTGAACAAAAATATTCTGTTTCTGTGAATAAAGTATTACAATCTAATAATAAAAAAAAGAGCTATAGGGCAAGGATAACAACAGAGGGGTTTTCTGGAGCATCCCGAGACATTCGCATTCCGCAGCAACTTAAGTGATTCTGGCTGGGATATTTTTGCAAACAGACAAACAATGCTTCCTGAGGCTTGTTGTGAAACCTTTGGGAAGGTATGAACGCATCAGAGCTGAGAGCAGTCCTTAGTACTGATCAAAGGAAATTGTGCTCCCTCCAGTAGAAAATATATAGGGAATACGTAACACTTATAGGAAAGATATATAAGAGAATTTGGTTCTATGAATTACACGCGTGTCCTCTGGATAGCAGAGAAATCTGTTGTGATGGAGAAGCTTGTGCCATTGATCGGTTTGTTTTGATGCTTAACATGACCAGCACTTCAGTTACCGAAACTTTTCATTGTTAATTATTTCCTTCATCTGTGTATATGTTGGTAGACACTAGGTAACTTTTCTTGCGACATCTCTGTTTTAAGTTGTGGAAGAGTTGTACGGTGTCTTTTAAGGTATAATGTTCCCTTGTAGGTAGCCTCAAAAATAGGAGATTTAAAGAGAGAGCCCAATGGAATGGAGGACCCAGATGCCTTTTAAAATGGGGCTGGATTAGATGCATCCCCTTGGAAAATCAGGGGCCTTATTTTTATATTTTGGAAGCGGCGTTGATAGGTAGCAGGGGACCTTTGTTTTTGAAAGTATGGCCTTGACAGAAGACAGCTCCTTGACTCGCGCAGTTTTTGCACAGACTTCGCTGGTACTAGAATATTGTATTATATGTGAGCTGTAAATTTCGAGTTGCTTTAGAATTATTTTGATTCTGGATTATTTTTTTCCATGGAAAAACAGGCACCGATCTTGTATTCTTAGAATTACATAGCACTCTCTTAAGAATTAGCTTAAATAAAAAAACTTCATTTTTGTGCTGTTCTTTGAAGCCTTTTTGAGCTGTTCTTTTTAGGTAAAAAAATAGACTTTCTCTACTCTGGTACATGTTATTTACAATAGTTGTCCATATGTCTAATCAGGGGCTTGTTTCTCCCCCAGGATAGTCTCTGGCATCTTTTTTCTTTAGTTGCTCCAGGAAAAGTTTGGCTCCCGAAAAATCTTATTTTGGCTTTGCTTTGGTTTCCCCTGGTCTCTGTTCTCATAGCCCCATCAAAGGCTGCCTTCCTGGCTCCTGGCTGTCCTGACATTCCTTCTCGGTTGTGCTTTTTGCTGAAACTTCATGAATATACTGCGCTAGTGCCTTTGAAGTATGCTCATGCCACTTTTGTGTGACGGGTTTCAAAGACCTAACAGCCTTTCTCAAATTCAGAGTGATTTGGGCAACTCGGTCCCTTGGGTTCCGTAGTGGCTGCCAGGTAAAACTTCAGCAGCTCGATCGCTGTCAGGCTTCCAGCTCTTTTATCCCGGTGCGGGCAGGAGCACAAAGGTTCTGGCACTCCACCGTAAATGTGATCTCAAATCATGACTTCATGTAAAATTCACAGCATTTGAGTGTGAGTGGTAATTGAGATCAGGAAATACAAGCGAGTGCCACTTTTTTTTTTCTTTTTTCTTCTCATTTTCGGCACGGTGGTTTGATATTCCTGTGTTAGCGGCATTTCAGTTGAGTTGCTTGAGACTGCTTTCCTCATCAATATCATATTTTTTCATGGTAAATCGGTCCTGTCAATGTTATGTTACATAGTCAGTCCTCCACAGCCTTTCCTGGTAGCCATGCGAGAGCTCTAAAATACTTATTTCAGGAAAAGATTTAATTGTTCCAGGTTGTCATGCTCTCACCAGCACAAGGTGCGGTGTTAGGGACAGCTCCGTTAAAAGCTGAGTTTTTGAGACAAAATACATGTAGAGGGCTGTGAAGGTTATGTTGTTATTTTGCATAGCCAACTTGGAACAGGACATATAATTAAAAATAAAAACCAACACCGCAGAGGCGCACATGCAGTCTTTCAAAAATCTTGTGTGATCGCTGAATTCCATGTGGTACGAGGCATAAAAAGGAAATAGAAGATATCCTCAGTGGGAGAACGGAGGATGTAAAACATGCGTCGGAGCTGAAGTTTGCTAGGTGTACAGGAAAGTTTAAACAAGAATGGACTGAGCACAACAAAAAGAACTACAGTTGGACAGTAATAGCTGGTTTTGGCACACTTCAGACATTTAACAATTTTCTTTCAACTCTGAAAGAGAAAGGTAACTGTGAAATTGAATCAAAGAAGCTGGAGCAGGGCTGTGTTCCAGTAAGATTTGCAATACAGGGGAGCGATGCAGTTTTACCTTCTAAGAGAGAAGGTGCTAAAAGTGGTTGAAATCACAGAAAACCGTGTGACTACTCAAGAACCATTTTTTCAATTTTGAAGGGGTTTTTTATTGTTTCTGTGATAAGAGATCAGGTTGCGGTAGCAATCTGATGGAAGAACGTCAAAAGCAAAACGCTTTTTAAAGCTGTAGAATTCGTGCATCAAAGCAAGCCACTGGGTTTGTGGTAAAACCTGTGGATACAGCTCTGCTGCTGCGGGCACGAGGGAGAATGCCAAATACTGCAGGAGAAGAGACCTGGAGCCACAAGCCATGTGGATCATAGAGCTGGAGTCCAGCAGAACTGTGTGTTAAATACTTGGGTTTGTTTAATCCAGCAGCTCTGCTTCCTCATGAGGACAGGAGGGCCATAACAAGAGCCCATAAAAAGCATAATAATATCTTTATTTGCATTTTAATCCTTTTGAAAGAGACAGTTTTCTCAGATTATCATTTGAGTTCAGTTCAACACCAGAGATGCTCTGTTGAAAATTACAACATGGTTTTGATAGCCCAGAGCAGTGATGGCCAAAGGACAACCCAGGGGGACAATTTGGCCTGCCAGAACTATTTATTGACTGGATGCATGGTCATTGCAGCACTCTCGGCTGTGTTCGTGTGCTAGAAAAATCTCTTTTGAGTCTCAGCAGCACTGTCACTATATTTGGATATGTACTCAGCTGGGAGGAAAGGTGATAAATAATGTGCTGGAGTTAGTCTGACTTACGGTCAGCAGAACTTGTATACTGGAAGGGGCCCCACGGAGAAGGCAGAAGGTGGTGTGTGGCTTGAAGCTCAGGTGTTCGGGTTGTGGGTCAGTTCGTGCACTGGGGAGGACTGGGAGCAGAAGAGGAGAGGGTAAGGGAGAGGGTGAGCCTGGGGGCAGAAGGAAGAGCGAGGGCAGGGAGGAAGACCGAAGGAGCACTGCTCTTCCCGTGGTTTCTCGGCATGTGGCTTGTTGGCTTGGGTTGGACGGATTCAGGGCGAGTAAGTGCGGGAGGGGAGAAGCTGCGCTTTGGGTGCCGGGAATAGTGGATTTCAGAAGAGGCAGTATAGCTGAGTTTGAGATGTCTTTCTGATCTCTTTTTTGAACTTCAATGTAGAGTGTCAAATCCTTGTAATGTCAGTAACACATTTGGAGAAACACGAGAGAGTATGCAGAACGGTCGCGTTAAAGCTGTGGTGATTACTACTGTGCTGTCCGAGATAGACTAGGAAGAGGTGCCGAAGAGATTCCTATGTGAGAAATTGTCTGAAGCCTAAGAATGGTGATGGGTAAAGATAACTTACGGACTTGTTTGTAAATCCAGAAATTCTACACCCCACCCCCGCCAACCCCAAAACAACCGAAACATAGGAACCCCCAGGACCGCAACAGCACCAAAACAACTGAGGCTTTCTGACTTTGTACAATTCTTTCACCTCTGTGTAATCAGAACTAAAGGTCAGGAACTGGTATGTGTAGTTGCTAAAAAAATAATTATGCACCGGTATCGTCAAAAAGAAGAGGAGGGTTTGGCTTTAATACAGCTATGTGAAAAGTTTTCATGATTTGTCTTTGAGAGGCCAGCTGACCATCAGCCACTAACGGGTATTGCCAAATAGAGCAAATGGGTGATATCCCACCGGAATATAAAGATTGCTCTTTTGACGGCAGATATACGATTAGCCAACGAAATACAAAACTGTTAGACACTTTATGTTTGCAGACATTGTTGCTAGAGCTTTTGCCAAAAGCACAGTGGAAAAAAGACCAGAGTTAAATTTAGTACATGTCAACCTGATCAAAACCAACCCTACACAAACAAAGGCTGTCCAGATTCAGACACAATGTGGCCCGCAGTTGCCAGAGCTACCACAGAGGATGGGATCTCACAGAAAATACTCAAAGCTATTACAGCAGGAGGCTTGGGGCAGCATATCTCCAGTGTCAGTGTCTGAGTTCAGTAGGCCTTGTAAGGACTGGAGGAGGTTTTATTTAAGGTAGCAAACTAGGGTTTTCGTTGTTTTGTTCAAAACGAGTGTTTAAAAAGATACACTATGACTGTTCAATCTTTTTTATTTGTTTTAGTCCAAAGGGTTACGGTAGCCTCAGATCCACTAAAACCCTTGCAAACCAATCTGTACTGGATACTGTTAAATTGCAGAATAGCAGCAACGAAGGATTGAGAATCACCTTGTGACACTTTGTCCAACAAAAGAAAGAAAACGAGAATGCCTACACTGCATAGAAAAAAGTGATGTTTGAAAGACTTGGACTAGAAGATCTCATGAGACCAACGTATTAATAATGTTTTTGGTTTTGCCTTCAAAAAAGACCGTGTGGGTCTGCAATGGGAAAGAATGGTGACAAGGAGCAGGGGTGTCTTATGAGCTTGTCCTGTGGTTGTGTGAGAGAGTGTACCCAGATAGGCCAATGTACAGTAACAGAAGAGAGATGCACAAAATCTAGGAGGAAAGAAGGTCATTTCTCCAGAAAAGATTTCAAACAGGCGGGGGCTCTAGGATGAGACCATGAATGCCAAGGCAAGGAACTAGCGAGCAAGCCCCATTACCCTAGCAGTGCCAGGACTTCGAGAGGGCCCAGAAGGTTCAAGCACTGGCACAGAGAGCGTTTTCCTGACTGAACAATAAATAACTTAACCACAAGGTTGACTGTAAATATTTCATGTTATGTTGATGTTGGTCTTTAAATCTTTTAATGCGTTTCTGAGTTCTCACTTGGAAGGGGAACGTGGTGTTAGGGACTGGGGCTTTGAACAGCTGAGCTTCCCCGGCTTGGAGTCCGGGCAAGGTGTTGTGAAACCCTTTCTGCCTGCACGCAGCCAGTTGGAAAGAAAGGCACAGCGAAGTCATGCTCCAGCAAGTGTTTCAGCGCTGAGTGAGCGCAAAACCACCACATGAGGCCAGATCATTCCAGCTCCCTAAATTTTCCTCTTGAGCTGATCTTTTAATTTAGGAGAAATAAGTTCTCCCAGCTGTGCAGAACAACCTGTGTTATCTTGTCACCTTTCCCTTGGAGTGCTTCCTGTCTGTATCTCATCAGCAGGAGAAAATGATGATCACTGAGTTCTTGCAGCTTTCATTTCTTCCTTCTGAAGACATAGATCTGTAGATAAACGTTTTCACTTGTTTTGTGTCAATTAATACTATGAGATTGTTCTTACAGTAACTTCAGACGGCTTTTATCTTTTACATCTTTATGGTAGAGCTTGTGTATCAGTGTTTACAGGGAATTGTCTTCACAACAGCCTGCGTATTATCTCTAAAGCAGCTTTTATTCATTAAGCCTTTTTCAACCACAGAACTGATCAGAATATGAAGTATTTCACAACAGAGTAAACAAAGGCAAGCTTGCGGTCACAAGTATCCGACATGTTCTCCCCGAGAGGCTGGGAAGCATTGGTTTCACGTTCTCGTCATTGCTGTGGCTTTTAATTCCCATTGCTTCCAGGCTCGTTGGAGCAGGCAGGGTGAGGATGGAAGATACCATAAATTTTTCATCATTTAAACTTGGGGAGTGTGAATCATTTCTTTCTTGGAGTAACTTTAATAGAAAACTAGGATCCAACCTGATGAGAAAAACGTGCAAAACCTTTTCTTCCTTTTTTTCCTGTTTAAATGTTTTTTTTCCAGACTATTTTTATCATGAACACATGAGCACTTTGAGAAACCTAAGAAACTCTTGAGTCGTAACACTTACAGAATTAGAGCACTGTAAAGAAGTATTTTGTTAGGAAATTTTTTTAAGGAGCAATAGAGTTCCAGCCAATTAGAAAAGAAAATTCTTTGTGTCTGGGGTAGTTTGCTTTAGATTTTAAACAATTTCTGCAGCTCATGGAAGGTTAGGAGTTGGTTGGATGTAACATCATTTCTAATATATTTTACAGCAACGTCAGATGTCAAAAGCGTAAGAGAGTTTATATCTCACAGAGGCAATGCCAAAAGTATAGCAATGTGTTCAGTAATTCCTTGGTTTTACAAGAAGCAGTGGATTATATTCACTTGAATCTTACTCAGTTACTATGTCATTTTTTGGACGTTTTATCTTGATGATTTCAAAATACTGAACAAGCGAAAACCAGAACCAGCTCAGTGAAGATCGATTTAGTGACTCCCATTCCTAAACACAGTATTGACATACTTTGTTGTTTTAGGACTTGAATTTATGGTTCTTGGGGATGTAGTCCATTCCTTAATGTCATATGATCTATTGAATGCTGGACAGAAAGCCAAAACTACTACTTCTCAAATCCTGTGCCTGCCATTGCTAAGTGTAACTTTAGAAAATCTATCTTCACGATTGGTATGAAGGAGTATAGCCACTAAGAGTTTATGAAAAATGTGAGGCTGCGTTATGAAGCTTCTTAGTATGTAGAACTTTATTGTCACAAGAACTGAGCCAGTCTTAAAAAGTTTACATACAAAATGTGACATCGTACAACGCGCGGTCTGTGCCAGCAAGAGCGAGGGTTCACATTAGTCTGCCCTCTTTGCATGGCTGGAGATCGAAAGTTTCCCTTCCTGTTCTCCCTCCGTCGGGCGTGAAAAAGAAATAACAAAGAGGTACCTTCAATCTGACTTAATGATTCTGAAACTGTAGCCTTATACATGATTACTGTATTCTTAATAGAACTTGAATTCATTTTGCCAGGTGGCATTCATTCTAACAAGTTGAAGGAATTGGGGGCAAAACAGTTAATTTCTAAAAACTTGGAATGATAACATTTCTAACTCGGTGTAAGCCACCCTGATGCTGCTCTACCCCAAATCTGTGGGCTTCCTTGGTACTTGTAACTTCGGTGAACTGACAGTTAATAATCAGGAAATTGTTCATGTGAATGCCACTTCTTTTCGAGTGCGTTTTTTATCATCTCTCTAATTGTCCAGCACCACTTCGTAACTCCGCGGGATTATCCAGTGGTTTTGATGCAGTAGTGAAAAGGCAGCTCGATATTTTCCGATGTCGGCTTAGTCTGCACCAAGGAAGCTCCACTGCGATGGTGGTCACTCATGCTATTGTTGGGGGCGTTACTGGTGGTATGTAGCTCTCGCATGTGCTGTGATTTATTTGGCACCTCAAGTTGCCCAATACAGAAACCGCCATTACAATGCAGCTTGGCAGAAGCAAACCTTAAATGTGTCTTCCCCGCACCATTCCATTTTTGGGGCACCTTGAGCTGAGCAGAAAAATGTTGGAAAATGTTTTACGTAGGAATTAATGAAAACCAAAGAAAAAGGAGTGAAAATTCTTTTGATTTACAGATTTACAATGAGCTTCCACATGATCTTTTACTTCTTAGTGACAGACAGTTGAGACAAAATCTCATCTTCACCGATACGACTTGGATAAATGTCAGTTGGAAAACTTTTGTATTTATCCGTTGAGGAAGTAGCTTTTAAAAACTTTAGTGAAGGAATTTATTTTTATATAAGTATTTTCTTCAAAGAAAATTAATGTGTTTACAGGGCCAAGCTCTAGTTGTAATAACATCTTTGACTTCTGTAGGTGCTCTGCTTCTTATTTAAGCTCCTTTAAGATCATCAGCAATTAGGCTATACCGATAAAGCTATGTGTTCTTATCTTGTCCCTTCTCTTAGCTTAGAGGAAATAATTTGTGCATTATATCAGGGATAAGAGCTAGAACGTGTGAAATCTGATCCCAGTTCTGCCACTTGGTGACCTGTAGGAAATTGGTTCACCACATCTTTTCAGTTTTCTTGTCTGTGTGATAGGTAAATGCTCCTCTCATCTGGCTTCCAAGGTATTCTGCAGCTCTTGAAATATTTAAAAACAATACCAAACCTTTTAATAAGCTCCTCTGTGTATCATTTTTATTGAAGTAAAATAAAAATTAGGTTATCTGGAGTTTACAATAACTGTGAATTTCAGATTAACTGTGAAATCTTTCTGCTTGAAATCAGTGTATCCCACTTGCTTGGAAAGATTTTCTATTCCATTATTCATTACAGGGGCCTTAAAATTATACTCCAGTGACAAAGCCTCTATTTATTTTTAGACAATTGGCATCCAATTCTGGCTGACCTAGAATGTTTCTTTGATGACAATGTCTGTGATCCAGCTGGGTTTGCTGAATGGTTGAATAAACAAAGACAGATAGTAAAATGTGGGAAAGAAAAGGCTATTTTTATTATATTAGAGAATCTGTGCAGCCAAGTCCAGGCCTGATTCTCAATGTCATATCTGTAACAGTACACTTCAGTTAAGTGCCCTTGTGGTCTCCATAGTATCTCTGGAATTTTATCGTTATTGGATTTCAAGGTTATGAGAAGGCTAAGATCAAAAAGTTCAGAATGAAGGTGATTCACAAAAAAAGGCAATCAATTTCTTATCCGGCCTCTTCCTTCCTGAAGTATGTAGGTTAAATACATGGGAGTAAGAGGATAAGTCAAAGCTTGTTGTTTTCTCCCTTATCATTTTTTTCATTGTTGTTTCATTTGCTGGCCATTCATGTTTTATTACAACAGCTTCAAAGTCAACTTAATTTTTGGATGATAATGCTGCCTGTAGGCAAAGAACTCCAGGTAGTAGAAGAAACAGAAGTCTCATTTTTTGACTAAAATCAAAAGGATATTTCACTACACACCGCATTATGATCCGAACTTCTCTCTCCCTTCAAAAAGAAGAGCCTAAACCAGTTATTAGTTACCATGCAGGCAGGTGTCAGAGAGCAGAATTGGTCTGTGATTCAAATTTCACTGTAAATTTGGGGAAGTTGATCCGTTGTGTGAGACTTAAGACCAAGTGGCAAATAACTTTCTTGCATGTATTTAAATTTAGTTTCTACATTACGAATAATAGATAATAATGAAAAGAACATCCTGATATTCTAGTTCTGACGTCTCCATTTTCAGTTATAGCCTTTGCACTAAACGCAGCTCCCAGCAACCTCGCGTTCTTGCTAGAGCTGCCGGCAGAGAACACCCAGCAAGCCCCGTAAGGCTACAGGGTGTAGTAGCACTTTGGGCCAATAAAACCCATTACTTCCACTGTAAAAAGCAATGGCATAGCTCAAGAGTTCCAGCATGAATATTGTCAAAATATTTTAACAGGAAAAATAGTTGGTTTCACAATTTTTTTTACAGTGGTCACTGCATGTTTGAACAAGAAGCCATTTTTAGTACGTGTAAAATAACCAGATGTGCTCTAGCTTTTAACTACGGCTGCCGGGCTGTCAGTGGAGGGGTTATTTCTATGACATGAGACAATTAGAGTACCCGGCAAACACTCTGCAGGAGCATTCTACAATCATAATCATCATGTTTGTCTTGGATTAGGAGCTTTAAAGGATTTATTTAGAAGCCTTTCTGTTTATCTTTTTCCAGAATGTAAAAAATGGTCTTTCACATATAATGTGCTAGGCTTGCTGGCTTCCATGTAATTTTCCATGGTTCATACTTTCGGCAGTAATAAATGAAATGTAATAAGAATAAATTATAAATATTTATAAGACTATTTTTGTCTTTTATTAGGTTCTTATGATTTAGAATTTAATATCCCAGCCAAAGCTTCAGTCAGAGCTCTTCTCTCTAACATGAAAATGACTGCTCAGAATTCTACGGTTGAAGACTGAGCTAGTTGACTGCAGAAACCCCTCACCTGTATCAGTGCCAAGGAAAGCATCCGGTGAGATAGACCAAACAAAGTCAGCAAACCTTAGACATCCAGATCGGGGTTCGGAAGTTCATATGACCCAAGCATATTCTAGCTCCCATCCTTGTGCCCCCGTCTCCGCATTAGTCACTCTGGCGGACTTGGTTACGTGCCAGGCGTAGCAGATATGTTTTATTGAAAAATATTAAAAGAAAAAAAAAAGGGGGCAAAAAGAACTCCTAGGGTTCTAGAAGAATTCCTTTTTATAAATGAGTAACTTTCTATGCCTAAATTCGTATCACAAATAATTCTAGAAGATTTAATTTAACAAATATTTTCTGAATGTTTTTCTTGTTAAATTTGGACTTTATATGTAAAAGAATGTGGTTGATGGTGCTAGAAAAGAAATAAACACAGTCGTCTTTTAGTTTCTGAAAAATATTTAGTCCCTCTTATTTTTGTGCCCAGAACTTGAAACTGAAATATCTCCTTAATTTGGCTCGTGCTGATGTACAATAGTTTTGTTTTTCATTTCCCTTGTAAAACATGTTGTTCTCAATTTCATGAAAGTCCATCCGTGTGTACGTTCCACTGTGGTCATTCCTATACCTCGCGCTCCCAACTGGGAGTAACATTTTTCTATCAGTTCTGTCATTTCAGAATTTTTAAGCTGAGGGTTTACAGGGCAACGTCTGCTTCATTTCAGCCCTCATATGAAGGTATAGGATACGGAGATTTTTCTGCAGTTTGCATCACTTTTTGATTTAGGTACTTTTATATAGCAGGACAATGAAATTAAGTTTTTCGGTTGTCACCGATAACCTCTAAGATTCTTTTAAAGCAGGAAAATTTTTTTTTTCTTGTGCCCACAATGGCGACGATCCCTTTTGTCTCATGGATTCAGATTATCGCTTTGAAAATGAAAAAGCCAGGCAAGGACTAAGCATCCTCAAGAGGTGGATTTGCTTTTCCTTCCACCTGCATAGTCTTCTTCCTCAGGGTTGCGGTAAGATAGCAGCAAGGCATTGAGTCAGGAAACTGATGTGTACAACATCACAAAACCTACCTGCTTTCTCCCATGCTTTTATCCATCCCTTGCCAGTTCAAGAGCACCAGTGGTATTCTACTCTGAGCCATCCTTGATCACGTAATGATGGTATGGCAGCGTAAAGCAACAAAGAATTTGCAACAGGCTTACAGAAGCTATGGGTTTATGCTGTACAAACCTGCTTGGCCATAGTTGCTGCAAGCCCTGAAATCTCAACGTGTTTGGAAACATTTCCTAATTAATTCTGCTGTCAGCATCGTTTGTTGCTATGAATGGATACAATAATGTTTGCTGTTACCTGCCTCTTCATTGTGAACGTCTTCTGATAATGTTTACATCATTGCATGGGTCCTTGGCTTTCTTCTCAGTTGTTTTTCAAGGCAAAACCAAGTTCACCCCAAGGGAGAGACTTGGATGCAAGCTACACCGTCAGTGTGTTCTGCCCCTTGGGATTGTGTTGGCCTTGGATCTTAGTAACAACTGTAACGACGAAGCTGGATTGTACAACACGAGAGCAATTCGGTGACGTGGTCTGTTCCAAGGCTGCTAGCAGCCCTCAGCAGCTTGTGCTTGGTGACTGTCCCAGTACAGCCCAAGATTCAGAATATGCAGCTGTACAGATAAAGACATATTTGGATATTTTTACCTTCTCTCTTTTTTTCCCCAACGAGTTGTAGGAAGCAGGAGCTGCTCTGCACATCCCAGAGCTGTCAGAGCTCCAAGATGTTCTGCAGGAGCAAAGTATGGATAGTTCACATTTGTCCTCTTGACTTTAATGGAAGGACTTGGTCCTTGCAGCTCTTCTCTTGAACAAGTTGATTACACTAGCTTCAAACCCAGAAGACTGGATTAATTAGGTAATAAGCATATGATTTTGTGCCAGTGGTTTAAGGTCCACAATGGCCAAGCCCTTTGTTAAATATGTAGCAGACTTGCAAGCAGCTCGTTTTCTTTATAGGCAAATTATTCCCTGATGATGGGGAGGAGCTGTTTTGCTGCTGTTGTTAGGTCAATTTGCGTGTTGGCCTACATGCATTCAGTGTGGCGGTCACATCGCGGTCAGTCCGGCTGCTCGCCTCAAGCTTTTCCAGCAAAAAATCAGGGCTGTGAACCTCCTGGCTGAGGTGTCCAGCTCTGGAGCTGCCCCGCTGTGGTTTGTAACCTAGAAGACCTTTAGGTCACTCTTGTTGACAAGGCTGTTTATGGCCTGGTGTAGTCATTTAGTGACTTTCTAAAGTAATCTCTTAATTAACAATGGGCTTTTCGGTCATCTCAAAGCATCTGTGTTGCTGAAAAGCTCATCCAGCTCAACACGCGTAAGGCTGCATTCAGTAAATTAGAGCTAGAACTGATTTATTTATTTTTTAAGTTCCAAGAACTGAGGTCCAAATGTCACTACTGTTGACAACGCTTGCGCCGTTACTGCAGAGAAAGAACTTACCTCGCAATAATTAGGCTAATTTGGGATACGTTGCCGGTGTGCGCATTCCGTAGCCTGTGCTCCTCAGAAGCTGCCCTGGCTGGGGCTCCGGGGGTGATGAGACTCTGCGCCCGTCTGTGCCCTCCGCCTCTCCCGGTGATGTGGAGCAGTAAAGCCCTGCACGTAGCTGCCGGGGTGCCCGTGCGGCGGTAGATGTGTGTGCCGAGCAGTGCGGTGAAGGTCCCCTACTGCAGGGAGAGTCTTGGGTTTCAGCAGTATCCTGGCAAAAGATATCGCTGGCATTTAGTACATAATTAAATATGAATTCTGAGAAAAAAAAAAAAAAAATCCATTTTTGCACGTTAAACTATCCGTCGTGTTGGGGAAAAAAACATCCTACAGCCTAAGTAGAAAAAGGGAACGCTTGGTAATACCTTTATTAAAGCTGATTTTTGTAAAGCTTTAACACGTTCCTGCTAAAGAAGAGAACAGGTCGGATGCTTTTTTGTTGTTAAGAAATGATAGAATAACAAATGTTTTTCCGATCCCTTAAGTAATTCATTCCCTGGGCAACATTCTTCATCGGTAACATACATTTTTTTTATTTTGGAGAATGATCCAAAAACTGTCCAGAAGATAATGAATTAAAGGAAATATTGCAAAAATACCCTACTGAATATATGCTTTCTGTTAGTATTTTACTGTTTATTAATATCTCGTATAAAAAATTTTAAAAACGTATGGGTGGAGGTAGGATTTTACTGTATTGGTAAGATACATGGGCTCACATAAAAATACTCTCTAGTTTACTTCCACTGTTTTTACTGCTATGGCTAGGCTGAAGGATTTTTAAAAAGAAATTTTATTTTCTTGATTTTAAACAGATGTGTAAAAAAATTAATATATTTTTTATTATTTTCTGCAGATTTTACTGATAGAAGGGGAACTTTTTTTTCTGTCTTGGTGATTTTAGCTGATAGTGAAGTTTGTAGAATATGCAAGTTATGGGCTTTTGGAAAAGTATTATTTGGATGTTTGTGTAAAAATTCATAGTATATGGGAAGAATGAGATAAAGGTATTTTTTATTAAAGTTTTCTGAACTTTTTCTATTTTAGAGAGTGACTAAAGTTTGAGTGTGTGTGGAGATATATATATATATATATATATATATATATATATATATATAATGTCTTTGTGTTCTTTGAGCTGCATTTCCAGCTGCGTCTGCTTTATTTCAGTTGACAATGTTTAACTCTGTTCAGCAAAGTAGTTAGAAATATGTATCTGGAATGAACATCCTGAAAATTGTAGCTAGCAGATAGTGAATTGCCGTAAAGAGAGTGCTCACGTTTCAGGAGGAATGTTAAAGATGAGCCGTTACAGAGTGAGGAATTCTTCCCAACACTTAGTTTAGATTCTGCACATCACACCCTGCAATAGTGAAGAGCGTGAAATTGGTAAGAACTTACATACTTTTGTGCTATCTAATGATTGTCTTTTAGTTTTCCCAATTGTTTTTTGTTGAGGGTGCAGTAAATTCAGCTGTCAGGCTGTGAAATCTATGTTAGCAGTTTTTAATAAAGTTTCAGTACTGACCAAAATTAATAAATATTGGTTTTAGTCACTTCAGCTGTTGTCATGCCTCCGTTTGCTACAGGTACGCGGTGCTCTGTAGTATCAGTTTCAGTAGTTTTGTCACATATAAATATAACTTTAAGTTGCAGCACTTAGGTGTGGTTTTCAATTCTATGACTAAGTCTTTCATTTAAAAAAACCCATTTTACTGCTGCTCAAATTCAATTTGGATTTTTTCTTAATTTACAACAGCAACGAAGAAAATAGGTTGAGTGTTTTGGAAGCCTTTTAGGTTCATTTCAAATATAGCTTCATTTAAAGAATATTCCACTCTTTTTACCCAGACAACTTTTCCCCCCCTTAGCACTCTTGTGCTCTTTATCCTCAGCTCACCCGGCTGTGTTTAGGTGTTAGAGCAGAGGTTTCTAATGCTGTTTGCGCCGCCAGAGGGTTCAGCAACGTGTCAGCGAAGTAGCATGAGCTAAAGAGCACGAGACGTGTTTAAGTATGTGTTATGTGACTGGGCACGGTCGAAGTTAATCTTTGATAACTGGAACTGATGTTGTTGGATACGTAAACCAAGCGTGCCACAAGGGCTGAAATAACTGTCAATTTGCATTTGGAAACTACTTAAAATGCTGCAAAAAAGCAACGCTGAAGAGCGGCTCACGATGCCGAACTAAACCAGTACGGTGTAAGGAGATATTTTTATTCAGTGCCACAGTGCGGCGAATACAGCCCTGTTGTGCCTGTTTGTCGTAGTAATCTTTAAATTTCCAACCCCTCCTCCTCATGAAAGAACTTCTGGGTCACCGATATATTTTACTACTTTTCTTTTGGCCATTTTCTCTATTTTCTTTCTGGTTTGTGTCTAAGATGGAGAAGCTGAAATTGAACGCATACTTAAAGGCGTAGCACCAAATACTCTTCTGCAAAATGACATAACATTTTTAATTTCCTCGTTTCCTGCGCCTTTCACATCTGTTTCGCTTGACATTACAATCTCTGTTTAAGTGCCGGCTTTTGCGTGAATGTACATAATTCATTTGTAAGTCTATATGGCATTAACTTACACTCATCGGGGATGAATTTCACCTGCCGCTTTGCCGCTCTCACGTGTTGCTAAGTTGGTTTGGATTCTCTTGCAGAAGTTTCTGCTATGCGTTATCCTGTTGTCGACGTGCACCAGGATGTGCACGTCGCTCTGTCATCGGCTTTTCTGAATGTTAAAGTTAAAAAAAAAATACATAAAATCCTGACAATTTAAAAATCCCATAGTGTTTCTCCTAATATTAGGATTTGATAGGGAGTTCTGGGCTAAAGCTTTGCCCTGACTAGCCACCATTCTCGCTAGACGTTGTATTTATACTGTTACGAAGGTACATTTGAGCAAAAAGCATTCTGTAAGCAGCATAGTATTGTGAACTACTTTAACATATGCTTTTTTTCACAAGTAAATACGAGTACAGCTGAAATAAGGACTATTTTCCCCCCTTTTGAGTTGTTTACAGATACAGTCTATTACTGCTAGGTTGTGTGTAAGTTCTAGATTTCTGGCATTTCTCTTCGTTTGGGGGGGAAAGTCATTCAAAACACTCAGAAGGAATTAAACTCATGTTGTAAAATCACTTGAGGGGAATTAGATACATCTGCTTAGATAGTTCAGTCTTTCTAAATTGTATTAAATGCTCTTAAACGAGAAACACTCAACATCCAGCTGCCCCAGGCGGGACGCGGAAGGTAAAGCTGTGTGTTTTTAGGAAGACACCCAAGGTCTCTGTAGATCCGAGTAGTGACGTTTTGTGCCGCAACTTATTCTGCCAACAGCGCGTAGCAGCTTTGTGCTCAGATCTTCATTTTATGCTAAATGTGTTATCGCAGACCTCAGGTGGACAATAACGAGCTTGTGAGCAAGCCTGTGGGCAGCTAAACTTGCGTTTACTGACTGGGGGTAGACTTTGACCGAAAGGGAGCTCAGATTGTAAACTTCCCTCCTCCTGTATTCACGTACACAAGAAATGAAAAAGAAGTCATTGTTTTAAACGAGGAGATGCTTGTTCTGCGTGTTGCCGTGTATTTTTGTAGCACGAGCTGCTAGGTTTTGGAGGAAGGAAGAGGATTGTTTTTATAAGCGTCATTTATCTCTCTGCAGATAGAAATAGGTTATCAACACGTTTTCAATTATGTATGAATAGTAATGCGTGCAATTATGTACAGATGATCTACAAGCTAATAACTGAAGACATGGAATTCAAAGTAAAGAGACCCAAGTTCTGCTTGTGTCTGTAATTATTCCTGTACTTTTACTAAATGAGGAATAAAAAAATACAGACACTATTTGCCTAATCTAGTTTATATAAAACATAGAGTTGAAGCAAAATTCAATTTCTTGAGCCACAGCTGAACCCAAGGGGTTTCTTGAACAGAACTAGGACTGAATCCCTTCAAAATACCGTGTATTCCTGGTTCAAAAAAAATGCGCCTGCTAAAAAACCCACTATATATGTATCTCTAGTCTTTGCACAAGGCACCCTTTCAGGTGCAGGGCTGTTTTCAGCTGGGGGGTCTGTAGAGCACTTGCGGGCTGTGGCTTCTCTCTCCCGTTGTCCCTGTGCACCCTTCCTTCTGCGCTGTGACACTGTACATTCTCAAATGCTAGTAGCGATTTTTTTATTTTTTTTTTCCTACTGCAAGAATTCCATCAGCGATTACCGTGTGCTCTCACTAGACTGCTCTGAGGGAGGGATTCTTGTCTCGAATGCAGTTAGAAATCCCCGGGCTTTCCCCTCGCGTTCCCGCTTTTAAATCTTGCTGGGGATGCCTTTCTGAGCACCTGGTCTGGGTGCGCGAGTCTGCGCCGTGTGTGCACGGTCTTGGGAGGGAGGATGCCAAGAGGGTTGGGACCGTATCTTTAACCCATCCTTGTTTCCTAAAGGACAACACTTGGGTCACTTCTCTGCTTGCTAAACCCCTCCAGCTGTACTTGAGCTGTGACAAGAGGGTCGGATTCAGGGCGTTAAAGGTTCCCTTCGGCTGAGGCCCCATCCCGCGAGGCCTTCCCTTTTAAAATTCTGCGTTTTCCACACGAGACAATTTCAACTCAAATGAAGTCACTTATGCATTAAATCACCGTTTGCCTGAAACATCACTGCAGAAATGCAATGAAAACTGATCCAAAAATGCAGTGGTTTCATGTCCAAATTTTAAGGCCTAATTAACTGATGTCTGCAGGGGTTTTAAGATTCTTTGTTTGCAGCTGGATTTAGAAGGGCAAAATAACAGTAGCAGGGTGCTAAAGAACTGCTGAAGAATATTTTTGGCATTGTGCGTCGGCTCTACTGAACTGACAGTTCAAAACTTGGCATTAAATGAAAAGATAAGCTTTGGACCGTATCCAGAGTCACCGAAGTCACAGGGTTCAGGCTTTGAAGAAACTGGAATCCGAATATCTCCCCAAAGGTACTTGTTAAAAAGGGCTACGTAGGAGCTGAGGGGACTTAATTTATCTGTGGCAGAGTGTTTTTTAATTGTCTGTTTTTAAAATTGTTGAGCATTTTTTTTCTATGTATAGACTTGTGTACTGTTATCTCTGTTTTCAGGTTTTTTTTTCTTTTTATGGAAAAAATTGCATATGTAAAGCTTTTTCCTGTGAAAACACTTGCCAAGCAAATCTTTATTGCAGTTATCCAAATGAAAGGCCATTTTTACAAGAGAGACTTTTCCGTGTATGTTTTCAGACAACTCACAAACAGCCAGCCAACAATAGCAGTGGCATTTTTCAACTTTAACCTTGTGTTCTTTAAAATTTGTTTAACAAAAAAAGAAATTCTAAGAACTTCCATCTTTTCCATGAAGTGATTCTTTTGAAAACTCAGATAACAAACGAGTAGGAGAAATGCGAATGTACAACTCTTTATTTTGTGTGCGTGAAAAAAAATCCTATAGCAAAAACATTGTCTTGCAACTTCCAGAAGTATTTGACTATCACTAATAGTTTGCCATAAAAAGCAGAAAAATACCAACTTAATATACAGGGTAATGTGTTATTTCTCTTGTAGTGACATTGTTCCTTGCAGGCAAAAATGTTCTTGTCTTGCCTGCTAAAACAGAAACAGAAATCTTGGAGAGCCTAGGTAGCACAGGGAATTAATGCCTTATGGGAAACCCATCCCTACCAGAATTAGTGGAAAATAAAATTCAAGCCATAATGAGTCAAGAAAATGGGTTTGGTGTTTACTAGGTCCAAGAAACACCCTAGTAAAGTCTCCAAAACAACTGTACATCAATTGTGAGTCTGGCAAAGGTGAAGCGCGGCCAAAAGAGGCCCAGGACAGCGCAAACAGGACAAATACCCTCTTTCAGAATGATCTCAGCAGGCGATTGCGCTTGGCCTGCCCTCCTTTTTTATGACACGCAATTTTTCTCGTCGCTTTTGCGCTCGTAATCCTTCAATATTCAAAGTTATGTTAATATCTCTCCCATAAAAACGGTTGGCGGCTACGCTGAAAGTTTCGTGTAAAAGGTACAAGTAAACTCCAGTGTTGAGGTTGTGCCTGGAAAGGCCAATGACCTTGTCACAGCTACAGCGCAAGGGCTCACCGGGGAGAACGACAAATGAGAGCGCCTTGGCGCTCAGCCCAGGGCTTCGAGGGGTTTGGCTTTACCTTTCTGTAAATTGAAGGAAAATCCCTAAGACACGGCTATCAAAGTCAGCGCGGGTATCAGCAATACATAACTTGTTCCTGGTTTTTTTGGCCGTGTGGCTTTAATTGGTGTGTATTCGTGTGGATCGATGCGTTAAAATGGTAGCAGGTTTTGTTCCAATTTCTGTGTAACAGAGTATATCGAAATGAAACCGTAATGTATGTGAATGAAGCTTTTCTGTTGAAGATTTTTCTTGTAGTTATTTCTTGCTGCCATTAGCTACAAGTATATGAAACAAGAAACAGAGCCCGGGAATCTCCTAGAAAATAATTCTTCATCAGGGACAGGCATCAACTTCCTCCGAGAAAAGGAAACCTTAAACTTAATGACTCTGTTCATTAAATTTTCAGTAATTTCTCAGACCGTTGAAAATGCGTAGATGTTCTTGATGGATGTGTTAGGATATTCACGGCAGGAGGTTTCTAGGTAAGTGAGAGGTGTTTTAGATTTTGCTTTGGCAGCATTTCAAAAGGGATTGCAAGTAGATGAACGGAAAGCGCGAGTAGCATTCACAAAGCGTGCGTATAGGTTATGCTCGCGCGTGAGATGTGGGTGCTTTTGGCTTTCTTCGCTATGTTGACACGTGAAAAGCTGCATTGTGCTTTAGATAGTAGTAATTAAATAGTAGATCTGTGATCCGTGTGCTAATATTGTATTACTGTGTATTGTCACACAAGTAAGAATTTGTGCACTCCTGTTGTACGATGATTTATAGAGCAGTGGGCTGTTTATCTGGGGCTCAGTAACAATGCAGGACGTGGCCAAACTCTGCAGTAATGAAAGGGTGTCATCAAGATTGTAAGTTACCATTTCAACGTTAATCTTTCCAGGATGCCTTGGGACTTTCCCTCCCCTCTCCGTGTTATTGGACCTCAGATGTCGGGGGTGGGACAGGTGGAGGGAGAAAGCAGTATGTCCCCTGCAGGTTCTGGGGATCATACACCTGCAAGTATGATCTCAGGAGCGTTTTCAATCTATTTCTCATAAAGCGGAGGGTGCTGCTTCTCACTCCAGACCTGGACTTGGTTTTGGCATCAGTTCCCACATTCCAGAAACATTTGCCTCCCAGAGCGAGGGGAATACCCAAAGAGATTTGTTTGGATGGAGGTAATACACAGGACTAATAGAGTTATAGCTGGGACTGGCTGGCCTCCAAAATATCAAAGCATAACAGGGTCCAGGCGTTACTGCAAAAGGCTGGTGATGGGAGGGAGGCCTCTTCTGTGGCAATCTTGGAGAGGGACAGAGTGGAAATAGAGGATTACAGCCATGGACGTGGGGTTACTATATGCAGTAAATAAAGCTTTCTGCTAAAAAGGGAAATATAATTGCATTAGAGAAAAACACATCTGCGGTGGACGTTGTTTATAATAATCTTTAAGGCGATGTTCTAGGAGGTCAGATTTGTGACCCCCCAAAAAGTGCATTTCCCATGTAATCTTCAGGAGCGTTGGCACTCCTCTGCTGCTGGGAGGACTGAACAGTAACGTGGCAAGTGTGAGATTCGTTGCATTCAGTGAAGACTGCTTGGATGGCTGATACATCCAGGGCTGCTGGCAACAAATAGTTAATAAACATTGCCAGCAGTAAGCACGAAGCGATGGCAGGTGATTGTTGTGCACACCAATCTGCAGTAAAAATGTGAACAAATTAATTTTTATATTAGGTTTTAAAAGCATAATCAAAAAATTGTAGATTTGAGTATGAGAATGCCTTTGATAATTGTACTCAACTCATCCTTTAGAGAGCACCTGTGTTCTTTTGGGCTTCTCTGTACAAGAATACTTCAAAAAGCTTATCTAAATTAACCAGATACACATTTAGTGGATTATTTTAAACCATAATAAGCCCCTGTGTGGACACTATTTTACAGAATTCAAGCAGATTTAATTCATATATCTTAATTCACTTTTGAGTCTAATTAGATTGAGTTTAATGAAAATCACTTGAATTATGAATGAGAGTGCTGAGGGATTTAATGTAGTTTAGCTTATCCACTTAAAATTTTTTTTCAATGTCCTGTTATAGATAGTCACTCTTAAGTGTTTACTTTTACGTGTAACAGTCTACTCTGAGTGGCAAGAACAGGCTTTTTTGAGCCAAAACTGTATCATTCCAACTGATCAGAAGTACCACGCAATTTTCTTACTCTGCTTAGTCAATGTAAGAGCAACAAAATATTCAACATGTACTCACTATTTACAGGACGTGTCACACTGCAGTCGAAAAAGGAAAGATCCCAGATTTCTGGGTGTGCATGCGCTTGTATCTGTGTTTTATCTTAACTCACCTGTGGCTTTAGCTTTCCTAATAATGTTATCTGAAGATGGGGAATCGGGAGGCAGAGTGGAGGTATTAAAGAAGTGTATAGTTAACGCACTTGCAGAAAAAGCTATTCTGGCTTTGGACAGGATACAACTTTCTGTGTTTACCGTCATTCTAGAGGTTACATCACGTTACCACGACTTCTGGGGAGGGCATCTTGGGTTTCCCCAGCTTATCTCGAGTGTCCCAGCTCACGTGTCCGTTACTCGTATTCTCGGCTGAATTGTTTTTTCAGAGTGAATATCGGTCATTTATGCTCTTCATGCTTTTGTTTCGTGCTATTCCATTTCAAGCTATTGGGAATTTTGCCATTGATTTGACAAGACCTGGATCGGACCGTGAAGTTTTCAGCTCCGGCTACAAAAAGTTCTCGTTATTTTAGTTGCTTGGCGTTTTTCTGCGTTATAGGCTTAGCAGTCGTTAATAGTTGACTCCAGCGTTTAGTTGCTGCTTATCATTGTGTGATGGATCAGCTCAGGGGTGCGTTTTACCCAGATACGTGTTACTGTGTTGTATTTCACTGAAACTTTTGTCCTGCGCTTGGAGCGACGCAAATCCTATTTAGATGAGATTAGAAGTGGATTACCTTTTTCTGCTTCCCTCTGCGGTTGACAAAATCCTGCGGGTCACGCTCCTGGCTGTGCTCTTTCTGCCTTATCAGTTCAAAGTTTAAGCATTCCCAAATATTCTGTGAAAACCCTTTTACAGTCCCTTGAATGTCCTCGCAGGATTCAGAGTCCAGGAATGAAATATGTGTGAAGTGCCCCCTGGGTTTTGGGAGGAGGTAGAAATTGGTTCAAATTGGCAAAATGTGCACGTCTGACAACATGAGGACTTAAAATATTTTTATTTCTGTTTTAAAGAGAAATTAAGAGCATATTGAACCACTTTCCCTAATTGGCCGAGCTAGTGAAATATGTATGTATGCGTATATATACATATGCCATATAAAAAACCTGAGTATTGGAAATATTTTGGCTCTGTGACAAGCGTAACCATTTGTTGCTGGTTTTTGGTAGGTTGGAGCCCTGCTAAACAGTGCTCCCGGGGCTGGGAGCGTCGCGGCGAAGGGGAGAGGAGTGGGGTTTATTGTCACGGAAAAAATCACCTTTGACTGGATTTTTCGCCCTTCTGTTTGCTATTCTTGCAAGTCACCTACGAAAAGGAAAACAATATCCACGAGATAAATCAAGCAGAAGATAAAACCCTTTTATTCTTACAAGGGTTTTTTTTTACACGTAATACTGTAGAACGTATAAGAACAGGGTGTTGTCTAGAACAAATGCTTTATAACCCTTGGTATATTTGCTTTTGGAGAGATGTTGTGGAAAAAAGTTATGGAGAGTCTCTAACTATGGGAAAATGATAGAAAAAGATAAAAAAAAGGTGTTACAGGCAGAGCCGTGAGGATAAAAAATTAAGTTTTAGACCACAAGATATGCTAAATTAAGCAAAGATCCACAAACAAAACTGATCTTTTGTCTGTAAAAACATGGATTCTTTCTATGGACTTAATTACATTAAGTTAAAAGCTGTGCTTTTTTAGAAACTTTCTAGAAGTAATGTTTCAAAAATATCGCTGCGTGCGTACACTGATGTACCACATAATATTAAACAAATATAACGAATATAAGAAAGAGCATCTGAAAGAGTAGAAAACCTTCTTGTTTGTAAATATACGTGCATGTGTGTCAGCTTTTTGTTGTTCAGTCTGCACTGATTTTGTGTTGGTTTGTTTTTTCATTACAGTTGCACATTAATTACTGTCCAAATAATCGTAATTAGCACATTAGAGTTTGCCTGCCTTCAGCTGAATAGAGCGTTTCCTTTCCATGGTACTCACAAAATTTTCCTCTTTATTAGGATAACGAATAACGTTTGAGACGCGGTGTAAGGAATATAATATTTCCAATTTTAAAGCAGAACTGTTTTTGCTTGATGATGCATGATTCAAAATCCATAAATCCGCAATTAGACAGTAATTGCGGTGTATCTCATTAATGATATTTTCTGTTACTCCACCTTTTGCATTTTAACAGACCTCAGGAAGAATCTTGAGGGACCGACCACAGATATTCTGCATTATTACAAAGTCCTAATGTTGTTGTAATTTCAGCAGTGCATCAATTAACGAGGGTGTTGTCTTTGAATTAAAGTTCCTTCCACATGAAGTTCTTTGTTGATATGTCTCTTTAACGGCAGTCATAGTTACTGAACAACAATTTCTGTGCGCCTGCTGTTTAGCAGTGAAGTTTTGATTACCGCAGTACCAATTAGCTGGGTGGTTGATAGCAAACAAAAATCCCAGACAGTGGTTGTGTGAATATTTCCAAGAATGGAAGTGCATGGAGCCACATATACAAAATATATGGGAGTATGCAAATACAGAGACGAATTTCAGCTGAAGCTCAGACCCATAGGATCCTGTAAAAATTGAAAGAAACAAAGGACAGAGGAAATTCCAGGACATAAAAACTCATCCCATAGAAAATTTCATATTCTAATCGGTTGCCTACTTCCAGAGGGGGATGGGGATTTAGTTCACGTTTTAAATCTGTGTTTAAGTGCCGTCCTGACAGGGGAGTCGCTGCCAGATCTCTGTGGCTGCTAGAAAGCAGCTCATACCCTTGTTTTTCATCTTTCAAACCTTTATGTCCGTCAGTTCTCTAAACGTCCCTGTAAGGAAATAGTAACAACCTCATTGTACAGGCGAAGAGGTGGAAGCAGTGACCTGCCCAAGATCACCTAAATTGGTAGGGAATTAAGATAAGAAATCATGAAATCTGTATTTCTCGTCTACTTTTTCAAGCATTTTCTCTGATTTGTGATAGATTTTTGCCATGCTTTTACCAAGGAAGAAGCCAAAGAAGCTGTCTTGCTTTTGGAGGAAAATGGCTTGACTCCTTTCTGCGGAGGAGCTTATGACTATTAACGGAAAACTCTCCCGATTTTTCTCCTTCTGTGCAAAAGCAGAACGTGCACAGAATTTCAAAGGAAAACTCTGTCAAAGTCCCCTGACCCTGTGAAGTTTGAACCAGTTAGATAAAAGCCATTGGATTTTCACGTTCACCTGTGTTTTCAGAGCTCCCTGACGCGTGGTGCGGGTTGCAGTGCAGGTCTCCGAGCTAACAGCTGTGGTCGAGTGCTTTGGGATTCTTAGTAGACAGGGGACCGTGACATGTTGGTGAGAGGTTTTTCCCCAAAATCTTTGGCATGGATTTGATTTCCGTGGTACACTTCAGATAAATGAATTCTCCTTTGTTGTGTTGCAAATGCGGTCGTTTCAGGAAACTTCTCATTTAGATGACAAAGTGACTTGTTTATTCTAAATATATATGTATATATGCATACACACACACATCTAAGAAACAAAAATAAGAAACAAGGCTTGAAAGGTTAGGAAGTGCCGATTTCCTGCTTTTCTTGGTTAATGCAGAATTGCCATGGCAGGCTGCAGCCCAGGCTGTAGGATCAGCGCGGCTGCAGAGCAGGATTGCGGAGCCTTCATCCCACGGAGCCCCTGCCTCGGTCATTCAGTAGAACTGACCATCCATGAGCGCAGGATTGAAATTTGCACTAGTGATGGTAAATTTGGCACTCTACGACTTCTCTGTGTTTGATTTACAATCCGAATAATGTGCTGTTTATGCCATCTTGTACTGTTTATTAGACGGATTTTCAGTATTGGGTTTTGATGTGCATATTTCCCCCCCAAAAAGATTCTAGCCAAGGTCCGTATTGCCTGTACAGCAAATTTGAGCCTCCTTGAGAAGAACTTGTTCATAATCAACTGAAGTCCAAAGACTTTAGAAGCACTTCATGGAGTCTTCGCATCCCTTCTGAAGTGTTAACCGAATGTTAGCAGAAATGGCCTGAGGTCAGCTATTGGTGTCTTTTAATGAGTTTGGTTTTAATCTTAATATCTGAACCAGAAATATTTATTTCTTGTTAGGTAGCTGCAGAATGTTTCATTCATCTAGCAGTTGCCTACAGCTGCATATAAAATAAGTGAAGGAACTTAGAGGCATTTGTTTTCAGATAAAATAAGTACTTGCTTTCAAAATGTTTTTATTAAAAAAATATCCACGACAGCTTTGGCATATCTTCATCCTTGTGTTTTACTCACTGGTTCACATCATTAATTTACAAGCTAATGAAAAGGTTATGATCACAATAAAACAACACGGAGCAATAAATTACTAAGTTTGTAAAAACACTCGGCGGTGCGTAGTTCGATACTAGGTGAGATAATATCGTATTCTCTTCTGAAAAAAGGGTGTAAGAACAGGGGACCAACCTGGAGTTTCAGCTTCAGGTCCCCAAAAGTCTGTGTTAAGCCAGTCTCGGTGTGCCCAGGGTGAGAAAACTCCGATGGCTGGGTCTGGGTGAACCAGAGCTTGTTGCTTCTTGACGGGAAACTGCACCTCAGTGTTTCTCGAGTGGAAGATGCAGCTTAGTGAAGCGTTAGATTTCCTGCTAATGCAAAGAATAATAACATTTTTTTCTTCAGTTATAAAGATAAATGCCGGCAAAACCCGTTAGTGTAGCTGGGGATGTCGCGTAGAACAAGTGTTTAATACAAATTTTAATGTTTAAGATTTTCCCTGTTTATACAGGCAAAAGTGACTTGTTCTCTCTTGGCTTTTGCCTTTAAGCAATACGGGGAATGGGGCTCAGTGGTCTCTCCTTCAGAATATCTGGTCAAGGCTTTTCTACTGCCCTCTCCTTTTATTCGCGTAGCATTTTTCATTACTGTAGTGGCTGTATTGCTTTCCCAGCTTACCACAAAATTCTCTACTTTGACGGAAGCACTCCGTGGAAGAAAAGATGGTAACACCGTTTAGGTATTTCTTTAAATTTAAAATGTGTTGTGTTTTACACAGAAAAATTCAGGTGGTTTCATTATATAATAAATCTTTCGCAGCCTTTGAACATTCTTTCAGTTCAGCCTGTCCCATAGGAGTCTCTTACACAAGTCCTTCCTCTGCATCGTGTTTCCAAAAACACGCGGCTCGTCTTGAGCCAGTTTCCAGAATCTTGGACACTTTGCTGAGAACATTCTGTATCTGGGCAGTTCCTATTTACCTGGGATACCAGTGACTTCAGTCATTAAGTTGCTTGACAATTATTCACTCATTAGCCAGATATTTCAAAATCCTGAAGTGTTTCGAAGAAATTTTTGGTCATAGTGCCGCCCTGTAAATCAAAAAGTAACAACGTAGATGTTAAATAAACCCCCATAAATAGCCTTCGTTTGAAATTCTTGACTTTTTATAAAAACAGACAATAATGCTGTTAAAGAGATTGAAAGCAGAACATTCAAAGTCAGGAAAATTTGTCTTATCCCCCATAATTGTTAGTCTGATGCATTTAGCTGTGTTAGTCATAGATGACCAATAAAAACTATATCCTAGTAAAGAAATTTTGGGACCATTCACTTTTGTTACCATTGAGCGAGGAAAAACTTGGAGACTTGTAGGAGATTAGCAGCTTATTACTCATTTTTGTTCATGCTTTTGAGGTCTACGATAGATTTTATCTAATTAAATTTTGAAGCAAAATCATACTCCATTTGATTTTCTTTTTCAATGTACTCAATCATCATGATATTAAAACTGGTTTAGCTTTCCAAGTTGCCTGGCGTGTTTAGTAAGTCAGCTTTATGAAGGTTTTATCGCAATATTTTTTTTTTTTTTTTTTTTTTTTTTTCAAAAACAGTGCACGCTTTCCTTTTCCTAAATCTTCTCTGTCCCGGTCCGTGTGGCAGGTGCGCTTAGTAGAGAAAGCTGTGCATTATCTCAGGGGTGATGATGGTTGACAACTTCAGGTGCTCGTCTAAAAGCTGCAGAGAGATGGGGTGTGTGTGTCACGGGTGGGAGGGGGGTGACCGGGGACCTGGAGCCCTGCATCCCTCACGCTCCTGGGCCTGGCTGTACGAGCTCGATGGCCAAAATCTCCTCGTGCTTCAGGATGAAGCAGCTGCGCCCAGAAAAAGATCGGGGCCAGAAACACTTAGAATATTGGATAAGCGTGAGAAATTCCTGGTCCGTAAAGCTCAGAGCTGTCTCTTCATTAGCACGTAATTTAACATGATTTATGTCCTTAATATCACACAGACTGAATCCTCTCTCACCCTCTGGTTTGTTAGGTCGGGTTCGTTACTTTATTTTCCTTGGATGGAAACCTTCCCCAGTTACCAACCCGTGAACAAACATATTTAGACAGAAGACCCAGTATTGTTTGTCTTTTCCTTTCAATCTGCGATCTAACTTCCAGCCGCAGTAAAAACAATAAAGCTGATGTTTGTTTTTCTCCCTTTTTTTTTTTTTCCTCCAGTGATAAATATGATGTATTTTAAATTTTATCTGTATATCTAAAATATTCCATTGGAAGCTTTTGAAAGATAGCATTGCTTTTGCAGCACAACTGGCTCCTGGTCAAGCGGTTTAAGCTGTACGCATGAATAGAAGCTTTCGTTGTTTGTCAGCAGTACAGCCGGTGCCGATGTACTTTTCGAATGACGTGTAATTTCTCAGATTTTAACTCCTTCAAATTGTTTCTCAGTAGCGAACTTTCCCCCCTCTTTTTTAAATTTTTAATGAATCCGGTACGATAAAACTAATTGCAATTCTACCTACTGCTAAATTGTCTTAGAATCTAATATATCATTAACTTAATCTACAAATTTTCTCAGCTATTTATCAAGATAGAAATCCTGTCCACTGTGCCCCGTGTTAATCTTGACATACTGTAATACATTTTTACCTTGTGTTTTGCGTAACAACAGTGTAACAGCAGTGCTTGGCTGCGGGGGGGTTTGTTCTTTGGTAGATTTTTTTTTTTTTTTTTCTTGAGTGCCATCAATATTCCACCGTAATTTTTATCCTGAAGGTAGTTGTTGAGAGTCAAATAGGTGGGGGTGCTTTGAACTTTTCAATTTTCCCTCTTAATCCTTTTTGTGGCATTTCTCTTTCTCCTTGCATCCTTCCTCTCAAATTCTTTAGCTGGGTATTTGAGCTGTGTATGAGCTCTGAGATACACTTTTCCTCCATGATATGCATAAACGTTTTCAGATTCATTCTTGTGTCGTTGTTATAGTTTTGTCCACATCGAGTATTTTCACGTGCACCTTTACCCCCTTCAGTACAGAGCCGTTTCGTGGTTTGCAGTGTCCAAGTTCTTAGAAACTTTACTTATTAGTAACATGTTAAGAAATTTCCGGCAGGTTTTTCTAACGTCAGCAGTATTTTTTTAATTTAACCTTTGCCTTCGTGAAGTTCAGCACCTGTTACTTATCTGAAGAAGTAATGTTTATCAGCAGTAATGTTAATAAGCTCTCTAATACGTAGTTTTGCTCATTATTGAAAAACGCAAAGGGCGCACAACCTCAGGCGCAGGCATTTTCCTTCCCAACGCGGCATCGTGTGCTGCGCAAGCGGGGGGAGAGTGCTGCTCCGTTTCCGTAGGTAGCCGCTGGGTTCTGGTCTCTTGCTCGTTAGAGACCCTGAAAAGTCCAAAGGGAACTGTATAACGCAACCGTTTCCCTCTGCCCTAA
This sequence comes from Chroicocephalus ridibundus, assembly GCF_963924245.1. Lineage (NCBI taxonomy): Eukaryota > Metazoa > Chordata > Aves > Charadriiformes > Laridae > Chroicocephalus > Chroicocephalus ridibundus. Next base: position 93,245,313 of record NC_086287.1, read on the forward strand.
TGCGTTAGAAATTCATTTATGGATGTCAGCAGCCGCGGCTATGTTTTACGGAGTGAGGTCTGTAATGGTTTAAAGTCGTGCCTCGCTCTCTATGGAGCTGGCTCCTGCTCTCAAAGGAGCTCTTTGTCAATAAAGCTGTACTGGGTCTAGGGCTGGCCTGTGGGGGTCTCTGTGTGGGTCTCTGAAAAGACCGCAGTACATGTCACTGGTGGTTTGGTTCAAAATGACAGTACGTTTTTACAGTGGTAGAAATTAGCACTGTAACAAATTTTGAACCTAGTGAAGAAATATCAAAGGTTGTCAAAGGTTCACATTATAGTATTCCAATTGTAAATGTTACTTATGACTAACCTTATCTCGCCAAAAAAGCTTGACTTTTTTTCCTTGAATTGTCTCTTGGCATTTTGGAACGTGTTAATACAATATTCAGCAAAAAAATGTGGTGTGAACCCAGCAATCCAGCAGGTCGCTAGCCGGAACAACGCTGGTATTTGCCACTGCTGTTCAGAAGCTGCACGGGATTTCGGAAGGGAGGAACAGTTGAAAAAGCTGCAAATCAGATGCAGCTCAAAGGGGCAAACCAGGAGCGGGTTTGTTTTGAAGTGACAAACTACAGCTGAATTCACCGTTTTGTTCAGGTCTGCTCGAGTAGTGTGGAGCAACAAAGTATGAAGTGTTGAGCCCTAATAATAAAAAAGTCGGGATTGGAGGCAGACGTAAGATCATCCCTGGCCAATGCAAAAGTTTGCTTCTCTAAAACTACCGGCGCGAAGGACTTGAGCGTGTTCTGCCCCCAGCGAATGCGCAGCACGAGCTGCCGCGTGTTCGCCATGGATAGCTCGCGCGCTCACGGTGGGACAAGATTTCATAGTCCTCTTCATCTCGTTATTTCCAGCTGTCTTATCTGGACACACAGGCAATTAATTTAACCCCCGATTGGTCACCTATAGGATGTTGTCGTCGTTATGAAAATGGCTAGAAATTTTCATTTTGAAGTTTAAATTTTTCACAAAGCAGACTCTCAAGCCTGTTAGAAAAGTTTCTCTGTTCAGTGTTTCCCTGCTAGATTCTGTCTACCATCATTTAAACTTTAAAATCTAATTATTTACTATTATTGCTCTTTTTAATAACACTGGCTAATCGTGCTCTGTGATGTACAGTGGTTTACTATTTATCTCAAATGCTAGGATGGATAATTACTAAAGATTTTTTAATCTGACTGTGGTTGAAAGGGGAAGAAAATTTTAAATTAATCTTTTTCAATGCCATTTGGTTACTTATCTCCTCCGTGGCTCGTTTACTATATAATGGGTTTCTTTGTGCTCGGTGTGATCTAATTTCGAAGTTATACATGCGGGAAAATGCAGTACGCACGTTGGTGGGTAAATAAAAGCAAAGTATCAGAGAGAATACTCAGTAACTGCACCCTCGAGGAGTCTGTTTTACCCCTTTCTTCTTTCCTGTGCTTTTATCTTTCTGCTGTGGCAAATGCTTAAGTAGCATTTGCTACCCCCTTCCCCCCCTTCTCCCCAGAAAGTTTCTGTAAGTGTGAAACTGGGGTTTAATGGAGACGGTGAAATAACTTTTGTGGTTTGCAGTTTGGAGTCCCTGCACTTTGATTACAGCAAGATACAACCGAAGATTTTTCTAGAGGAAAACGTTGGTACCAGGCGGAGAAAGGTTTCTGAGAACGCTTTGGTGTTCAGATGTTAAATGTGAGAGGAAACATTTCCAGAATTCCCATATTAACTGTGAATTCAGAGCCCGGGTCTGCCAGTGTTACTCAGCTGGAGCAATTTCGTAAGCGTGAGCATTCCCCCTGGTTGGTGCGCTGCAGCGAGGTCATTCAGGGTGTCTGTCTTAATGACCTTGTTTTGCTGAAGTCTAACGTCGAATTTTTCGGAAAAAAAGTAGCATGTTCTGTATTAGATATTTAAAAAAAAAAAGCTTTTTATGAGCATATGCTATACGGAATCTTATATTAATAGCATCTTGGCATTTTACATTCCCAAGGCAGTCTCAGAAACCACGCGAGGGCTGCAAATCTGGTTTGTAAGTACTGTAATTTTTATCAGGACCAGATTTGATCAAGTCCAAATTTTATTTTATTTTATTTTTTTAAATAAAATGCTGAATCCATTTTAAGCCTTTATGCATCTCTGTAAGAACAGCCAGTCATAGAGAGTCAGACTCAGACTGCAGGATATAAAGTTATTGCGTGAATACAGATATAAGTCAAAATAATTCATGCGTTAATGGGCTGGAAGAAGGACTAACTTTTACTGACACTTCTTTAAACTCCTGTAGTAACATTTGACGAATTGCTTCCAAAGTGAGCTCGCTGGGGTCCTTGCTTCATGCTTACCTCTTAGCAGCCTTCAGGATAACGTTGTCAGGTTGTCACTTTTATTGCTGCGCGGTTTAGATTTATGTTTTGGCCATCAAAGTTGCCAAAAGAAGATGATTTTATGTACAAGAGTGTTCTGTAGATTCAGCTTTCTTTCTTCAGCAGTTTCCTCCGTGCACTCCAATAGCCTTAGTTTCCTAAGAATTACAATTTTTGTTACCAGACATTTGTATTTCCCACGGACCGGAGAGAAGAAAGTTGGTCAGGGAAAAGATTGTCGGCAGCCCCGGGAACATTCCTGCAACATGCTAGTGTTAGACGCTTTGATAATTCCTTTCTTATGTTAGGAGAAAACCACATTTTAAATGCCTTTGCTTTAAAAACTTGTGTTTTGATTGTAGAAATAAGTAATTTTAACCTTTTAAAAGCAAGATTTTATGCCGCTCTGGTGAGCTTTAGTTCTAGTTTCCAGTTGTGCGGCCACACACGTGCACGGTGCCTGGTTTGGGGTGCGATTCGCCCCCCCTCCACCCCCCTTCCCCCTCCATTGATACAAGCTTTTCGGTATGTGGGTTAGAACATTAGTCAAGTTGAACTTAATGCATACAAATATTACCGAACAAAAATATGTGCTTCTTGCATTTATTTTAGGTTATATGCTAGTTTTACATTATCCCAGCTGGGTATTAAACGGAGCTACAGAACTGGCAATATGTTGGGGAAAACCAGATGTGTACTCGAAGAAAACAATAGTTTTGGGTCCAGAGCTTTCATTGAAGCCTGCTGCAAATTCACACTCCATGTTCCTCTCCCTTTTCTCACAAAAAAAAAAAAAAAAAAAAAAAATTGAGAGTTGTTCAAAAATGCTTTTTAAAAAAATCCAAGTGATGATCGGAAAGTTTTAACATGTATGCAAATGCTATCTGGATATGGCTTCAGAAAGTGAAGACCTTTGGCTGGCCTGGAGGCTCAGCTGGTAGCAAAATACATCGCCGTATGGGAGACCCTGATTTAAGTTCAACCACAGGCCATTAGTGTCTGGAAGCTCCTCATAGGTGAAACGTTGAGCTCTACAGCAAAGCAGCAGAGGGTTCCGAGACAGTGTTACTGAGGGGCGGTTCCTGTAATTACATCCCAAAGTAATTGTCTGCCATGGATTTCACTGGAGTGGGAAAGGAACACAAATGGTAAACAAATGGGCGAATAAATGACAGCGCACGCAGATAAGTGCACAAAACCTTGGAGAACCACCGAGAGCTGTGCTCTTGGAGGGTGAAATCGCCCTGACAATAGACATATGGTTGAAGTTCGATTCACAGGGGAGAACAGGCACTCAGCCACTGTGCCAGTTGTTTTCCTCCCCCCCAAAAAAGAGATTTTACTGATTTATAGCAGAACAGGGTGTATGTGTTACCTAATGTGTTTAGAATGACTTGATACCGTTTTCTAAGCACCGCAGGAAGTGAAGTGGATAAACAATCACTTCTTATTCTTCTGTGTTCAAAACTGAAAGAGCAGAGTTTTGGTTATCATCTGCAATACTAGTTTCTCTGAAAACGCTTTCCCATGGAAGCAAACTTGTAGAACTTCCTGCCATAGGCTAATGCACGCAAGCAAAAAAAATAGATTTTTGAAAATCACTACCAGAAAAATGATTTGACTTGTGTTCTCAATGTGGCATGTAACTAGCGATTCACATTTTTAAGAACTTGTATAATTCTTAAATGCCAGGTCACTGGCTCCAACTTAAGAAAAATAATTAAAGGAGGAAATTAATTTGGTGACCAGGAATTCATTTGCAAAATCGGGACAGTATCATCTGCAGTACCATAACATGTAGTGCACGACTTAGTCAAACAAAGTGACGCTCTGTTAGGATTCATTTTCATTTTATGACTTTAAATTAGAAAAAGCATGTTTGCATCATTGCAAAGGGAAAGAAGTACCAGTTCCCAAGCTCTTCTCCAGGGTATTAGAAACATTTGTCCGCTTCGTGCATTGACTGAGGGGAACGCGCCTGTGGGGTCCGGGTACTGAGCGGGCTCCCGATGGAGGAGCTGGGTAGAAACGATACGGCTTCAGGTGGAGAGAAGCGTATATAACCGATGTCTTATCTCGGAACTGTGATGGAAATCAGAGGGTGGTGATTTGTGTTAGTCTAACGTTATTAAATTTGTCAAAAAGAGGATACTTTTAAAAATGACAGCGGATATATGTAAGAGTATCCAATTTAATGAAAGAAATCAATCATTATTCCTAATTGCATTTGTTTGAGAACTATTGTCTGAAAATGTGTTTGACACGAAACATAAGATTTTCTGAGTTGGAACATGATATATGGCTTATAATATACATTACATCTGCTTTCAGTTTTGGTCATCGTTGGAACACACCGAGCGGTTTACAGCGACACTATCTTTTTCCGTGCGAATAATTTAAATGGAGTAGATAAAGTTGCTATTATTTTGGATTCTTTTTACATGAACTTTACTAGTAGATAAAAGCCAAGATTAGAGATACAGTTGGGTGTTTTAATTCTCGTCCTACAGATATCCTGTAATCTTTTATATGGGTATTTTGAGAAGTCAGGTGTTCTTGCCATACGTTTTTCATTCTAAAACCCAGCCATTTCATAGGTTTATTTCTGTATTAAATTCTGGAGTACCTCTTCCCTTACAAATGCATATACCCGACTATAATACGAATTGTACTCCTTGGGTTTGTGTTTCTTCCAGCTGTCTGTCGTTCCTGTCTATTTCGAGATTTGGGTGGAAAAGCAAAACCAAAGACAGCCGACACTTTCACTTTCTGGATTCCTGTCCTATCTATGCAAACCAGAGAGCATCTTCCCTTTGGGCTTGGCGTTGTTAAAGGGAAAACCCCAGCTGTTTAAACCTTTGCTCTTTACTTTCTGTCCAGTTTACACTTTTTCTCGTCCTCCTTGGGAATTTTTCTTGAACTATGTCTACAGTGTTATTTTTTGTGCAAGTTTCTGTAAGGAACTTATTAACGTAATTCAGGTAATTCTCAGGAGCGCTGCGTTCTTATTTAAGTATTCTTTAATTGACAAGTACTGGCTTATAACTTTCTTCAACTGCTGATTTATCGTTCAGGCACAGTTAGTTAACTCCTCACTGTGATGGTTCTACCATTTTTCTTCTGCTTTTCTTTCGGGGCCATTATGTACTTCTGATAGTAATGGATATAAATTGAGCTGATTACATCATTTCATAATTAAAGCGCAGGAGGTAGTATATTAATTTTCTTTTCCTTAGGACTTTTCCTGACCACTGCAACACTAGAACTTTTCTGTTCCTCTGTGTATAAAAGGCTCATGCCGTTGTCGCATGTGCTTTTTTTTCCCATCCGTATTTCTCCAACTTAATAGGATCCTGCCGTGTACAGTAGGAACAGTGTTTTGTTGCCCTAGCAACAAGAGCCAAACTTTCAGATGTTCTTTTGCTAGTATTTTATAAAAAAAAAATCAAAAAATCACTGCCAGGTATGATGTAAACATTTGCAGTTCCCCCCAAATGTCTTTTCTTTCTGGAATCAAAGTAAAATCACCGTTCCGAGGGGCAACTGATAAATTGTTTTAGACGTTTTTAAGCAAAATAACAGATGTGGGTGATTCTGGTAGATCCTCGGTGATCTGGTCTTACTATTTTTAAGTGGCATATTTACTACTAGCCTCATCGGAGGAGATGTACCCTCTCATCAGCACTAAGAGACCCAATTCTTGTTTTAAGTTATTTACGCAAGGATTGAATGCTATTTCTGCTGAAATTGCCTGAAGACTTTAGCAGAATTTCACAGTGAATGCTGAAAGTACTTCTGCATTTATCTTGACCTTTTGTTTTAAGTATAACTAATCCCACCAGGAATTTGAGACTGCAGGATGGGGACCAGCACGGTGACATTTAAAGCCGTGTTTACGCTTATTAGACTGGCAGGGACTTGTCACATAAAACCGTAAAGGAAGCCAGTCCTTAAGGACTGAGTTATCCTCTCCCTCTTGGCTGGGTTATGTCACAACAAAAAATTTCCCACCAGCCAGATGCTGTGTGAGTCACCATTTATTATTCACTTGACTAACCTTTATCAGTGCTGGTCGGTCGGAGGGAGTCTGGGTCACTCTGGTATGACTTGTTTCTTGAGCTTTCGCACTCGGCAGCTACAGCTTAGTAAGATTTCTTTGACACGGTAGTATTTTTCTCTGAACTATGCAGCCATTTCTTAATAGCACTCAGTTGTACATTGAATAAAACCCAAAAATAACATTCTGTTGGAAAAAAAACATTTAAGCCAAAGGCTTCGTTAGTATTGCTCAAAATAGTGAATTATCGTAGAAAGATTTAATTGTCTGCTCTTGAAAAACCTTTCTTCTGGAAGTAGCTCCATCAGTTTTATTGTACTTATTGCTAGCAGTAAGCTGTTCCATCACAAAATGTTGCAACTGCCTAGATTTGAATAATCTTTACCGTTCTTAGATTGAATTAACTCAAAAGATTTTGCAAGCTGTAACAGAATGTCGATGGCTGAGCTGAGCTGAAATGCTTAGTTATATATTTCAGTCTTTTCTTCTTTCTTGCCAAGGGGGGATTGGGGTGTGCGAAATAATTTTTGCAGGGTTGATTACGTGGCAGTCACATCTCCATATGTGTGCATGTAGCTCGTATGACGTCAAACGTTGGTTCACCGGAAAAGCGATACAGAAAAGAGATGGATTAACCAGAACCTTACCTTCAGAGAACGGGGGCACAAAACGCCGAACTGCCTCATTTAGGGGAACTGTGGATCAAACCAGCTTTGGCGTTAACAGCCGAAATTAAACTTTAGGTCACGGGTTGGGAGGGGCAACATCTGAGAAGAGCTGTCATTGACCACAGGGTTGTTTTGAGAAGGTTCCCTCGGTCAGTGATTTACTAAGAGCATCTTCATACAAAAGATGAGTCAGACGTATGATACAGATTTCCTTACAAGCCTCGTACTTCCAAATCGCATCTTTAATTTGTTACAGTGAATTTCGATGAGGTAACTCTTCTTTCTGTAACCAAGTAATTTTTACTGAAATTACATCTGCAGCTGAAGTGCCAATTAATTATAATTAAGTTTTGCACGTGGGCTCATTTCAAGTGTATTTTCAGTGAAAGTCTGTGGGTTTTCTGGGTGTATTTTACATCATTTTATAGGACCTGAGCCCATCTCTACTTTAAGTCAAAGGAAGGACGCCACTTGGCTTCCATGGGATGTGACCCCAAAACATCTTGAGACAATACCTCTTTGCTTTGCCATCCGTTGGTGCTGGCAGATACATTTCTGTCTGTCTCCCTGTGATACTGACTCAAAATAAAATACTGCTGATGGAAACGGGGACTACTCACATCTAGGATTTCATATAATCTCATTGTATTTAGATCACACGGTACAAAGCTTGATTTAGGCTTTTATTTCTTAGTAATTAACTCCACATCTCTTTCAGCCAGCGTTAACAGTTCACAGATAAACTTTTAATTACACTGATTACCCTTTTGTGTTCAACACCAGCCGCGTCTCAAAGGAGCTGTGAGCCTGTTGAGGGACCCCCAGCTTGCCGCGGGGGCGTCGACCCGCTGAGAGCGTGGGATACTTCTAACAACTGCACCTTTGTCTTTAGGTGTTCACTTCAATTTAGGCTGGATGCACGTAACCTGGAGACAGATCGTCAGCCTCATGGGTTTTCTGTGCATCAGGTGTTTTTAAATCATGTATACAGGGGAAAAAAAAGGGCCACATTGCTTACTCCAGTTGGAAGGTGCTTAGGAAAGGGTCAGAGGGACAGTGATGGTATGAGCAGGTGTTTCTTTAAAAAAAAGTCAACACGAACTGTGTTAATTTGGTCTTTTTCTGCCCCTTATGTTTCTCCAGTTTATTTACCAAATGAGACGTGAACACTTTCCGAAGAGCTCAGAATATTTATTTGTAAATTTATTTAAAAAAAAAAAAAAAAACAAACTTGTAGAGGGAATGTTAATAAAGATCATGAACCTCTGCCATGCTTTCCCTTCCAAAACTTCACGCAGTTCTGTACATCTCAGTGTTCTTTGCTCAGGGCTCATTACAACATTTGACTGACGGCGGCTGCTCTCCATAAAACCGTAGTCCTGGCAAGTCTCGGTGGCTTTACTGAGCGGAGTCAGTCTTCAGAGGCAGAGCCTTGCTCCTGGGGCTCGCTGAGCCTTGCTTTGCTTGGGGATCACCGAAACGGAGATGTAGGAAGCAAGGTGGAGTGTTATGAACGGGCTTTTGAAGATGCAGATGGTTTAAATACACTAAGCCACAATTTGCTGTCACTTATCGAGCTCAATCCAACCGCGGTAGCCGGAAAGATGGACATTTTTGTGAAGTTTGTTTAAGTAACCGCAATAGCCGTAGTTTGTGTTCATGCCTTTCTCCAAGTTTTGTACGGGCGCGTTAAGGGAATCTCAGAGTAGACATTACTGAGTAGATCTGTGCTGTGGTGTATACTCAAAGTAAAAGCAGATGAGATGGTTTATTATTTGTTATGCAAAGAAATAATGCCGCTGATAAAAATGTACTCTGGAATTATTCTTTTCCTTTTTCCACACTTGGTAGAGCTGCAATTAGTTTCACTTTTCATGCCTTTTAGTTCGGGGAATTTAAAGGAGGTGCTCTCAGTTATATGACTCTGTAGGGGTGTTAGTTAATGAAGTTTTGACAGATTTAAGGTCACATTTTGCACGGTTCAATTCAGCACACTTAGAAATACACAGCAGGGAGAGTTCCTCTCTCTGTGAACTGCTAAATATTAGACTTTTATATATGCTGAATTTATTTTTGTATTGGCACATTTTATGTAGGAAATAAATAGCAAATTTAGGTACAGGTTGTTGCTGGAGTAAGGAATGACTCTAAGTAAAGCTTTATGGACTAAATCTTAACTTCAGAATGATAAGCTAATCTTTAAGAGCAGTGGATCCTTTTTATACTGTTTCCGGTTACCTCACATCAAACGTACTTCTATTTTCAAAGAAACATATTGGGACGTTAATGGGAATATATTACCTTAATGTTACAAGGCTCTTTGAGTGTCATTTTCTGCAGACCCCTTATCTTACAACACTGCAATATTTGAGGACAGGTGAGTGGAGAAATTTGATTTTGAGTGATGGAAACTGCCAGGAGGATGCGTGATTTGGGGACTCTGACTTTGGTAGGTGCTAATTAGCACTGGGTCTCTCAGAACCCCTGGGGTCTTTTCCCTTTTCTTCTCTGCACAGCCCAGTCCGTACCCGGTATCTTGCTTAAGTGGAAAAGGGACATCGTAGCCGAATCTTTTGTTTGGCATCGGCTGTCTGGGCACGGCCATTATGAGGAGTGAGGTTTTAATTCAATAAATATGCCCTGTTTAGAGGAAGTGTTTAGAAGGTAATTAGTAAAGAATGAGTATGTGTTAGTATACTTAATGTGAATCAGTGTTGCGTTATTAAAAATGGGCTTGTTTTTGTGAGCTTGATTGGCAGTATACTTATTTGCTTTATATTTCCAACGTGCTGTTCCCATCGTTTGAAAATGTAGCCCTATAGCAAATGATTGAAACGACTGTTAAATTTATTCAAAAGAATTTAGTTGATATATTACAAAAAGTAATTTTAAGCCTTCCAATTTCTATTTTCTGGTGTTTTCCCACAAATATCTTTGAGTAATGCTATTCAGTATTTTAATCAAAGATATGAAAGAAAATGAATAATTAGTGATACGTAAATGGCAGTGTAATTAAATGCCAAGTAAAGAAAGTTAACAGGTCATTTTTACACTCTGACCTAGATTACCAGATATGATTGACGCAGCCTGCCTTTTAATAAAGCTAGATGCAAAGTAACGTATTCTTCTAAGAACAAATATTCCAGAATTATTTTTTTTATACTGGTGAACGTTCGGTGGCCTGCCTGGCAGGATGAGATACAGTCTTTCACCTCCCAAAGCTATTCCTGCAGGGAGCAATGAGAAGACGTAGAAGACGGGGCAGTGTGGTAGATGTCCCATGCTGTTCTGTCCATTGTATTATTTAAAATAAAGATGGGATGGCCTCTAAACGGGATGTTATACTTCAACAAGCAGCTGTAGTTTTCGTGTAAATTGCTTTGTGTGAGGGTCTTTAATTTATGCCGTGTTTAAGACAAACTAGACAATGATCAGCCCTTTGTAACAGTAACCTATTAAAAACCTGTGAATTTCTGGAAACTCTCTGGTGGCTGGATATGAAACGCATTACTGGAGTACACATTACGGCCTAGAGGTTTTTTTTCTCTTGTGGTGATGCCGGTAATAATGCAATGATAATCAGAACAAGTTCAGCTTGAAAATTAAGCCGTTAATATATGTAATTATGTTGGGAAAAAAAACATGAATAGTATATATTTTGGCTTTTTCCTGTACTTTAGTGTGATTTTAGTAGTTTGAAGTTGGACATACAGCAGCCATCAAAGTGCATCTTACAAAGAGGAGAGGCCTCGTATTTTGGAGCCTTCTGCCTAAAAAAGGGTTGCCAATAAATGATCTAAAGGACGGGTTACATCTTCCATGTGCTTACTCGTACCCCTGTGTGCTTCTCCTCGCTAGTTACTGAGAGAGAAAAGCTGCAGATATTCCCTGTGAGCTCTCTGTCTTCCTTATCTTTTTGGAAGAGGAACTTCCAGTCTTTTATTGCTGTTATTATTTTGAAAAGTTTGGAAGATAAAACTTAGCCCTTAAAACTGTCTTGTAATTCTATCAAAATACTTATTGTTTAATTTTAAGTACGGCGTAGAAAGTATGCAGCAATATGTAGTGGTCCTTGGTCCGTCTTGTTAGCTGTGTATTTGTTCTGGCGGAATGTAGATTTATTTCTCCGGAAAGATAACACATCATCGGGCTATGTGCATTCTTACTTCATATACATATGGGATAGATAAACACAGTGCAAGGGTTACGGTGGTTTTCAATGAATGCTGCTTGACCTTAGCATGAAGAGGACTCCTTCTTTGAGAACAGTTGGGTCACTCTGTCCTTTGCTGCCACTCCTTTTTGTCACGTTAATACTTTCATTTTCTTGGAACTGGACTGTAAAATCACCAAAAGAACTTTGTATCAGCCACTGTTGGGCACAAGCGTCTCAGTACACTTGACCTTGGTTAAATTGAACCGGTGGCTGAAAGAGGAAAGAGTATAAAGTAGGTCGTGTATTGACTTTCCTTTCCTTTAGTATCTTCTGTACTGGACTTGTTTCCTAGTGTTGGGTCTTGCTCTGCTTCATCAGGTGAAATTGGGAACTACAACAGACAATCTTATAGAAGAAAATCTTGGCTTTCTTTGTACAGCTCCATTCCTTCGGTATTCTGCATTGCCTGTTCCAGATTCCTTAGTAAATGCCAAGGTGATGAAGACCTGGATTAGTCTAGTCCTCTGGTGTTTTCAAGGAATTCATTAATTTCTCATGCTAAAAAGTTTTGAGTTCTGCACCTAAACTAGAGTCTAGTTGCCCCAGTGAACTCATCTGTAAGCATGTAAATAAATGTTTTATTGGCACTAAATACAGTGGATGTTTTTAGTTTTAAGGCTCCGTGAAGAAAACTTTAAGACTGAAAAGAGTCAGCTAGTGGGAATTACCTTATTTAAGTGACCGTGTTTATCAGCAAAGCTTCTTATCATTTGAAGGAGCTGTGTTTGCTGTTTGAAGGTATTCATGTGGTTTTGCCAGCAATGATGAATGGCAGTGTAGGAGGATGATAGGCAGGTATTGTCTTACTAGGAACCATCTAAACTTGTACCATCCTTACACTTTTGGGCCCAAACTGTCCTTTTGGGTTTTTATCAATGTTTTAGCTAGGGCATGTCTCTGAGAGCTTTCCTTTTTCCTACGCACAACTCATTTCTTTCGTGCCACATTTGCTGAAATGGTTGCTTGCTGGTTATAAGTGTTACAGGATTTTCAGATGTGAGCCTTCTATAAACAACCACTCTTTCAGTGATTCAAAACCTCGTTTTTTTTAAAGAAACGTCATCTTTTATTGCATTCCTGCAGTAGAAATGGGAAGAAATGATGGAAAAAAGACACCAAAATCCCAATGTGTCTTGGTTTTGAGCTTTTTATAGGTAGGCAAACATATGTGCTTGCCTAGATTAATAAAAAAGCTCACAACAACAGTAGCACAAATGTGTTTTAGAAGGCTCAATCTGGCAAGGGCCAGACTGAGGAATGGGTTTTTTTGGTAAATAAACTTTAGCTATCCCAAAACAGTTACCTATTTTTGAAGACTGGGGTCTAGAGAAAAGTTTTAAGTTATGGTCTTCTAGAAGAATAATTCTCAGTGATAAGTAAAATCAGCAGAGGATGTGATATGAATTGAACCGTGGTTGGAAAGTATGCTTGAATAATTTTGGAAGAAACTGAGGGAAAACCTATTACATTTTACTCTTTTTCAAAAAATTTTATTTCCTGCCCTGGCAGTTGAACGTTAAATGGGAACTATTAGTTATGGGCTAAAATAGTCTTTAAATGGAAAGGAAGGGAGCAGAGAAAGTAGCTGGTTTTCATTATTAATACTAATTTTATTATTACATTTTATATGACAAGCATCTTGCTGAAGAAGAGAGAAAAAACAGAAATCCAGGACCTTCAGGCTCAATAGCTTGCATGTCCCAAATCATGAAGACTTTGAAGAGAGAATGATAGAGGAAAAAAGGTGGAGAGAGGAGGGAAAAAAGACAAACCAAAGAGAAAGGCAGAGATTTGGGTCAGTGGGGTACCACTGCGAGGGGCTGTGCTTCTGCTACGCTTCTAATGGGGAAGCCTGGGATTGTGTTAGTGATGCTGTAGGGAGGGATAGAGGATGTGCGTATGGGCACAGTGTGCTTTGAGTTGGGTAGGAGGGAGCTGCCTGTCCCTCAGCTCATTTTATCAAATCTGTCAGCTCTTGTATCTCATTGAAAGCCTGTAGAGCTTTCGGGAAAATATAAACGTTAGGTCAGAGAGACTGTGGTTCTGTATTCACGAACAATGCCAAGAGTTCACACTTCATTTTAAAGATCCGAACAAAATACTTTTCCTTCTGGTATTTCTAGGACCATTTAAAATCAAAACTAATGGAAATGCATTTATATTTCTTTCTGAAGGTGTTAGGGAACACTTTCTTATTCTGAAAGGTGACGGGAATAGTGAAAGAAGGGGCTCTTTCATGCTTGCTTTTTAATTTAGGCAAGTTGCCTTCACCAGGGTCACCGTGCAATGTGGCAGTCTTTGAGGCAACAAGGTTTGGGACACGAAGGCTTGCAGAGCTCGGGCTCGGTCACAAAATGTGCTTGAGAGCACTGGTAGCTTTGAAGCATGCTCAAAAACATACATCCTCAAACCTATCCTCAAACAGCTTACAGACATTTCCTAAAGTATTCTGTTTTTTCTTGATAAATATACTTCACTAGGTTTTCTATTTGGGGAAAAGCCTGTGTCCGTGGTTGTAGCTGCAAGCTAAAAGGAGAGAAGAATTTAGCGAGCTGCTGTGTTCCAGCTGTGAGATTGCTTATTCTTGCAGTGGAAATAATTGTGCAATGTAAAGCGCGCGCTCTGGCTCCCCGAGAGCTAAAGATCTTGTCACTGTCAAGGCAATTTTTTACCGCTGACAGCAAGCAATAATAGATGACCAAACGCGCTTTTTCTAAATACTTCACCGAATTGTTTAAGAAAAACCATTTTTTGGTCTGCTTGTTAATTTTAAAGGCACTCTTCTTTAGGACCATTTTCAGCCGTGACTCGAACTCTCACTAGCCCGAGAGATAGCTCGAGCGACGTTCCGTGTCAGGTGCTTCCGTGCGTTTGTGCCTAAGGCAAGGGTGACTTCAAGCTTCTTGTTCCGTGTGTGTGTTTAGAGCATGAGTTAATCAGTTCTGTTAGAAGTGAAGTTTATTATTTTTCAGTTTAATCATATTCTGTGACCTGGTTTGGACCCGTAAGGCAGGGTGTTAGAGAAGCCCAGTGGAATTGGGAAGAGAAGTTCATTTTCAGGGTGGATTGTTTATTTTTTTTGGTACAATTCCTTTATGTTAAGGTCAAGGGCAGGTAAGAATTACAAAGTTAAAGTGTTGGTTTGGAAGTCGTGAGCAGCCAAAGAAAAGCCCTATACCTGCACCTGCCCCGTTTGCAATGGACTCTGCTACCCAGCTCCGCCACGAATCCCGTCTTACTTAAAGCTGTTGGTCCCTTTATGTTTGTAATTTTCGCAGCCTTGCTATAGTTTCATATAAAACTTCTGACGCATAAGAACAAAACAAAACTATTAGGCGAGGCTGATTGAAGTTATAGGGCTGAAGTTAAATCCTGTTTTTATCTGGAGAAGCATGGTCATACTGATTTAGAGGGTCTGTTCAATCCAGTCTTTGGGCTCTGTCCTTCGTTATGTTTGTTCATGTCGCTCCGTCTTTCTGTCAACATGTGTTTTGACATAAGTTTCTCCCTTAGGACCTTTCTCCCCTATGTTAAAGGAAATGGGCATACCTGTTTTTATAAGGCACGGTGAATACTGTGGAAGGAAAAGGTTTTGCAAGTGCAAGCAGAATCTGAGGACCATAACCAAAGTTGCCAATCTATTTGCCGAAGTTGAGCTTTTCCTAAACAAAATACTTATCGATACTGCTGTTTTTGAGAAGTAGAAAGGGTGACGTCAGTCATAGTTCTTCAGCATAACAAAGTTTTAGCATGTTTTTTAAGTTAAGACAGAAATTTAATAAATTTATTTTAATCTCCAGTAGAGAAAATGTAATTTATTGCTGTTTTTAATGTCGTTTCGGTTGGATACTCCTATCTGGAGACACTTGAGAGTCTCGACAAATTACGTTACCTTATGAATACAGCGTGGTTAGTTAAGTGATATCTTTAGTATGCTGCAGGTCATCGTGGTGTCGCGTGTGACAGAGGTGATCAGACACAGGGAGTGGGATCAAGTGTTCCAGGCTGAGCCTCAGATTGCGTTGATCCTCTCTCTGGCTCAGCAGATGAAACACGAGGTACTGGGGCACGGAGACTACAGAAACAGCTGTATTTCCAAATCTCTGTTAAAAAAAAAAAAAAAAAAAAAAAAAAAGAGGGTGGGGGGGTAAAGATGGCAATTCTCCCCTTCTGCTCTCATCCACTTGTATCTTCATTGACGAAGCTGTACCATAATTCAAACAGAAACCGCAGAGTAGTAATTTTGTTTAGAGTGCTGTCTGTCAACAGGTATGAAAAAGAGTTTATTGCTTATTCCTTCGTTTAAAATTCAGTCAGGTTAATTCATATGGGATCTTTTCCCAGTTCTTGCTTTTATTCTCATTTGTTCGGTCACAGGTTATGCCACAGTAACAAGCTAGGCAGCATTTAAAGAAATCAAAGACAGGTATTTCTGTTAGCATGTGCTAGGTGGAGAAACATTAAGAAATCTTTTTCAGGATTTGATTGTTTTGCTTTTAGTTTTCCAAGTCCAGACTGATTTATTTATTTATTTATCCGTCCTTTCGGTGTTAGTAGTGTGTCTTCAGTAGTTGATTTGGTTATGTGAATCAAGCACTGAAAGCTCTTCAGAGTGTTTCAGTGCTGTGTTCTTCCCAGCGTATCCTACGCTGCTCCGGTGCTGTTTCCTCCTTCAGTGTTTCCTAAAAGCAAGATCAGGTTTCTAAGTCTGATGTATTGTAGCTGTAGGGAAAAATACAAAGATGACAATTGCTGGAGATGTGCATGTATGATAAATATATCAGTGCGACATTCAATTTAGAGCCAGTCACCTGGTTTGCAAAACCCAAGTAGTTTGGTGTAACGCTGGTGGAAATGAGTCTGTCCTGCATGGCCACGCACCGTCCGCTAGTGAATGGTGCAGCCCGTACTCCTTGGGACCTGCACAAACAGGACATGACAAAGAAGAGAAAACTATACTAATTGTGACTTTTATAATGTTTGATATCGTATCTCTCCAATTTATCAATCTGTTTTTTCCAAACTATAGAACTGGAAACGGAGCACTGTGGATGTAGCTGTCGCTGCTGTAGTCTTGAACTGGGATTAGAACATGTTTAAATTTAACTGAGTTGGTTTTATTCTGGCTAGTTGGGGGATTGGAGCAGCAGCAATCAATCTGTGACCTTCTCAATGGAAATTCATAAATACCTGCGTTTGTCAGCCCCTCCTGACGATTTCATGTTGTCCGTTTTACCTCTATGAAAACTAGCTGAGCTTCATCATTACATCCTATAAAAGTGCTCCCTATTTCTTTGTGAATGAAGGCTTAATTACAAATCCAGCAGGAAGATGCAGTAGGAAAAGAACATAACCATTTGCGTGAAACCAAAAAGGAAAGTGTAATTCGACAGCAAAAAGTATTTTATGCAAATATTGCTGGGGTGGGGTTTTTTTGCAGGAAGCATGGTAAAGGTAGATCATCACTAGGAACCTAACAGGTTGGGTGTAAGATAACATATAACGGTTGTTTGGTCTTCTCCAGAGCGTGTGCTGTAAAAGGGAGTTCTTTGGAAGTGTGCCGGAAGGTGTGCAGTTGAGAACGCACCACGAAGCAGGGAAGCTGGTGCTGTTGAGAGTTTTAGGCTTCTTTGTCGTAAAGCAGTTTGTACGTGAGGATAACGGGCTTGTTCAGTTGCTTGCGGTCGTTCTGACGTTTGTAGTTCAGAAATAAATGAGACAAAATACATTTAAGACCTGCAGGTAATCAATAGGACAGCCTGTGATGTGGATCCGAGAGTATGTATTGTATAGTTCCAGAATAAATACCGTAGGATGAAAGAATTTTGCTTACTTCTGTAAAAACAAGCTGTAGCATCCTTTTGCAGTTTGATGCTGACCGTGTCCCAGAACACCCAAGATCCCTATAAACTCCTGACAACACCCCTGGAGGTCATTTAGGGAGGTCGCCTCTTTTTGCCTCCCACAGTCCTTAGAGAAATTCTGGTCTACCCACTCCTTCACGGCCACCCACCCGCAGATCAGCTGAGAAATCATACTTTAAGAATATTATTTTTGTTCTTTGTTCTCTTTCCTTGCTTTGAAAGATGTCTTTTGTTCCCTGCGGTTCAAATACCGTAGTTTAAAAATACATCATTCATGGCATATAGAAATTAAAACTGAATTTGTATATTTTAGCTGAATTTAAAAAAATGAGACTGGGGGCTTATCACTGGTTACATACATGTGTTTTATTCTGATTTGTGTTTCAAGAAGTAGGTTAAAATTAGTTTAATCACAAGAACGTTTTTAAGCGAGCACTTGTAGATGGATCAAGTGTTCTTTGTTTTTCGAAGTCTGTTAGGGCACCTGTAGTCTTCACCACTCAAAATGCAGATGTGTTTGGAGTAAGCATTAATTAGCAGTAATTCTTAAATCTACACCTTCATATACGATAGGAATATAAACATTACTGTAATAAAGTGTCACAAGTTGAATGCCTTTGGCTGTGAGAAGGAGTACCTTGGATCTGTGTCTGGTTTTGTAACTGTAAAAGCATTACTCAGTGATATTTTGTGTGCTATCGACATTACCACACTCTCAGTGTAACCTGCGCAGTGCATCCCACGTAGTCTTTGCGATGATCGTTAACAGAATTATGAATCTCCTGAGGCAGAATGCGGTGAGCATCTAGCGTGTGAATCTTTCCATATGGGTACCATCTCCTCTTGGAAACCCACACGGGTTAAAGCAACGGTTACCGATAGACAAGTTTTCTTGTGTTTCTCTTTAATGGTCTTCGGGTTTGCATCTGTTTTAAGTTAGGTGGTTCATAACGCACTTCGGATCGTGGTTGTTTACAAGCTGCTCTCCCCATTGCTTCCCCTGCAGGTGCTGCAGGGTGCTCAGCTGATAGCTGTTGCTTCTGCCGAGCCTGCCTCAGGGGGTGTTGATGGATCCCCGCTCCAGGGGAGTGATATCCAAGTCCAATATGTGCAGCTGACACCAGTGACAGACCACTCTGCGACTAATCAAGTATGTATATATATATTTATTTTTTTTGCCATTTGAATGTACTTAACTTGATTGAAACGCCTGTCAGATGATCTATATATCTATCCACAAATACTGCAATCCCAATGAGTTTACGATCCTGTTTCCAAGCTCTTAAAAAACCCAAAACATCTATAGTAAGAAACATCATTTTGTTAAAGGTATCATTTTTGTTAAAGGTCTTTGACTATCCCTGCTTCCATGTTCTTGCCCAGTGCCTCTAGAGAATAGTTATTTTGGTCATCATTGTTTTTCTGCATCCTTGAAGGCTGAGAGCCATGTTGAAGGACAGGGCAAAACACTTGCTTGGAATCTATCCAAAAAGTATTTTTCAGACTGAGGTTTCTCTTAAAAATGTTATTCCCTTTCTGACAGCGGTTTTCCAGTTGTTTTGATCAACAGCCTGGATTTCCCGCAGGAGTCGCAATGTTAGCAATTGTAAGTGAACATTTGATCCTCTCAGTTACGGTGGAGGAATTTTTTTTTTAATTTATTTTTTTTTTTATATCAGTTTGAACAGTCTTGTATCTGACTATAAAAAGTTTCTCATCAGCTTGAAGCTGTGACTGGTGACAACACGAGAATGCTGACTTAAAACAGTTGTCAGAATTTTTTCTGAAGATGGTTACACATTTAGACATCCTTCTGTGAACCCCACTTACTGTGCTGCTTTTCTAGAGAATGCCAAGTGGTTGCGAAAAATAAGCTGTTTCTTGCTAGCCAAAATATAATGGTATCTTTAGAAGCCAATATTAGACTGATACATACCGAGTCTCGTCGAGAATTCTGATCTGGCTACAAACATTTGGATACTGAGTCTCTTGAGGGAAGAAAAAGAAAATTGCATAAGAAATTAACAGAATCACGTCCAGACTTTGCGTGCACGAAACTCAAGTGCTTAATGCTTCTTCCTTGGGCAAGGCAACCTGCAGATCAGTTCGCTCTATGAAGTTAGAGCACATTCGTTATCCTGGTGGCGAGGAGGGCCTCAAACAAAACATGGAGCTGTGTCACATATAGCCGAAGTGCCGTCTGCGCTGGCTGGTGCAGGTGTGGAAGCCAGAGCTCTAAACTCTCTTAGTTGTCCCAGGCCACGCTGGCTCCCCACCTGGATGCTACAAAGTGCTTTTCAGAAAAATTATGCTCCCTGCCAAAAGGGATCGGCCTGGCACGTCAGTGTGCTGCGCTCTAAGAGTTCAGTCTAGTTTCCTGTGCGCTGATCTTCCTGCGTGGATGAGCCCTTAGTAGTCGTTTTTCCCTCTTTGCTAGATTTGTCTCTGCACTGGCCTGTTTTATTCCTAGTCACTTGTAATAGTGCACTCGACAGGAAGCGTTGCTGCGGGGATCGTGCCTGATGTTGTATAAATCCTCAAGTACTGCTGGTCCCATCCAGTTAATAAAGCACATACGCGTCAGGTAGTGAGAGGTGTCTCTCGTGCTGCTGTCTTCACTCCAGGCCTGGGAAATTCTCAAATTTACCTCCCGCGGACTTTCTCCTGGGTCTGTTCCTCGTGCCTGTCCTCCCTTCTCAGCTGCCACCTCTGACGGGCAGGAGGTTACGGAGCGCAATTATAAACCTCGGCATCCGTCGACCGCACGACGGGCAGCCACCAGAGGGGTTACTGTTCTCTTCAGGGACACTTTGCACCGTGTTAGGTTTTAATATTGTGGTTAACCGCAGAGATTTATACAAAGCCTGAAGAGAAGCAGAAAAGGAATGTGAAATAAGAAGAGTATGAAAGGAAAACCAGACAAGACTAAAAATAAGTTTGGCATAAATATTTCCTCAGTTTACACGAACTAAAAACTACGGATCTTTAATGAATTGGAGAAACCAACTTGGTCTTTGCCTTACTCTGAGTTATATGGATGGCCCAGTAGCTTTTTTGGCTAAAATTACGGAATAGCTCTACGCATCTTGGATCTCTTATCTGAAGGGAAAAGTCTTATCTGAAGGGAAGACCCTGTCGGTGAGGCCGCAGTGACGCTTTTTTCTGTTTTCATATGGTTCTTTGCCAAGGGTTCCGAGATGTTCTCAATGATTTTGAATCTATTTATCAATCAAAGCTTATAAAAGTGGAGTTTGTTATCGGCCTGGTTTCAAATTCCGTGTTTGAAACGCCACAACTGTGAATTTATTTAATGTCTGAAAACAAGACACCTGTTTTCTCACCTTTTTTCTTGAAAGCCATGCCTTTGGAGGCAATTGCACACGCAGAGCTGAAGGTAGGAGTGGGGCTGTTTGAAATGAATCCCCTCTGTGACTTCAGCTGAAGCAGACAGCAATACGCACTTCAACCTAGTATTTTCAGTGTATTTCTGCATGATTTTGTATTTGCAAATTAGCTGTAGACAGAAGTATTAACAGCTCAGATTCCGACAGTTTTGTAGCGATCCCGAACCATGCTTACAAACACAAACTATTAATCTATGTGCAGTGTTTCGCTGGCGTAAAATTGCAAACGCATGTATGGAGGGAGCCGTAGTTTGGAATCAGATGCGTTGTGAGGATTTTGGTTTCATTGGCTTGTTTTCAGGTCTCGACAGCATTCTTAGTTATAGCAGCTTGCAAAATTTAGAAATACAGGATGTGATGGTGGCGAAGAATATTTGGATTATTTCTGAGCTCAAATTCATACGCTGGTGGTAAAGTTTATTAGACTTGGAAAAAAAACATATTTCCAAATCTAAAGCGTGCTTCTCATCCCTTTGAACAGTCTCCTACTCCTGGTCTAAATGTTGGATAAATATTCAGTATTGCTGTTGTCGCCATTATTTGATAATTATATTACTTCAACAGTTTTCCGCTAATGGGAAAGAAAACTTCATGGTCACTTGAAAACTCAGCTGCTATCAAAATTAGCAATCTGGTAGAATTATTCACCACTTTGGCATTAATTTATTGAACATTTATGTACACACCAAATTACCTATAAAGTTGAACGGGAAAACAAAAAATCTTGTGGCTGTGTGCAATTACTGGCAGCAAGGCAGAGAGATGAAAAGAAACACTTTGACAACAAAACCTTAATTTGGGAGCAGTGCTTTATATTTTGAATAAACGAAGTTGTGACTGTGTAGTAAAACCTAAAGGATTGGAAATGCAGTTGAGTTCCCACCCTTGTGTCTTTGTGTATCGTCTTGCAGATGCTAGGCTGGGAGCGCAAAGCAGGGCTTCAACTAAGATTTTTCCGTAACAGAAGTACTGCCACAGAAATAATTCTGTATCCAGGGCGTTACATAAAGTATCTATTAGATGAATTTATGGAGGGAAAATCCATCAGGGGCAGATCTCTGGAATCTGTGGGAGTACACAGGAAAATATCATTAAATGCTTGCCCTTTTCTTGTAGTTTATCTATGCTTGTGATACTGGCTGCTATCAGGGGAAGGCTTATTGGGTGTGATGGACTTTATCCAGGCCAATACAGCTGTTCTTAAATGCTATTTATCTTATAGCTCTGAAGATGGAGTTTGCTTCATAATCTAGTTTTCCTTACTCCAACTAACTTGGCTAAAAAGTGTTCTATGGGATTATCCTTTCACAGCATTGTCAGACTACTGGTAGGCAGTAACTTAATTTTTAAGGAGACTTCCTTTGAAAGCTTAAGTCAATTGTGTTTAAATTCTTTCACGGAGGACTTGTTTTGCCTGGAAAGTGAGTAGAATCAGGCCCGTAGGAAGAATTCTATTTGAGAAAAAATTCACTATAGTAGCGCTATTCTCATTTTACACAAAATAGAGAAAGACTGCAGTGGGTAAAGTCAGCAGTTTTAGACCGTATCCGGCACCAGCTGGGGAAATTCCAAGCGCAGGGCAACCAGGTAATTTTACTCTCCTTACCTACAATAGTTCTGTCACTCTGGGGCTTTCCTACTGCCTTTCCTGTGATCATCCTTGGTGGACTGTCCTTCTGTAGCGCTGTTCAGCTCTGTACCCCCGAGCTGTCGTGCTGGGACAAGTCCTTCCACAGCTTTGGCACATGTTGTGCCAGACACGGGTTTTATTTTGTTTCTTTTTAGAGCTGGTTCTTTCTTGAGAAGAGAGAGGGAATAATTGTTTTCTGTTTTCTCTCTTCGTGCCACTCATGACTTTGTAGATCCTTATCGTGATTTCATTATTTCAGCCTTCTCTTTCCAGCCTGAAGGGCATTAGTCTACTTAGTCTTCCTATGGACTCTTTATGTTATTTTTGGTGCCTTTGTAAGTGTATTCCTGTTTCAACTCTGTCACAGAGCCGATATCCGTGCAGGCTTTGCACTGGTCTATACAGGAACTTTATATTAGTGTATGTTCGCGTTCCCTTGGCTACACCAACGGGAAGCACTTCTGTATCGATTTACTGATTTCATCTTTCCTTTCGCAGGGCACTGATACCCTTCAATCAGCAATCCAGCCAGAAATGCAGATAGAACACGGAGCAATCCAAATTCAATAAGAGAATTGTGAAAAGCTGCGTCAACCGAGATGTCGGTGAACCGCGGTCAGAAGTGCAGTGCTGTAGGCTTCGTGCAACCACAGGAGAATGGAAATGCCTGTTAGACTAATGGTCACACCTCAAACATCTCCTGCGAATAGCGGAGTTCTGGTGATCTGGTTGTCCTCACCTGGAATAAATCAGACCCCTTGATTTAAATTGGAGCTACATCGATTGAGGATCCGGCCTTCAGAAGAAATAAATGGCCTGCCCTTAGGTACACTTAGGGAGGAAAAAAAAGTCTTTCAGAGAGACGGAAAGAAATCCAATGAATCAAAACTGTGAGACTAAATTAATGTTTCATCCTGTTCATTTCTTCTGTGAAACACGCCATTTGAATGTCTGCAGATACCTTAGGAAGTGTATTGCTGCTTTGCAATACTTGCTTTACCACAGATAGAAGATCAAGAGCTCAAATATTTTTCACTGTTTAAACAGCTTTTTTTTATTTGCTATGGTGTTTATAACAAAATGGAAAATATTTAAAAAAAAGAAAAATCCCATAACTGCAAGTATTAGACTTTTGCTGGTGTTTTCTGTTCAGTGTAATGAAAAATGTATTTGCAGAAGACTAACAATTTTGTTTGTACTGTTGCTTAACTACTTTTCTAGGGAAAAATGCTTTTAAATGCTGTAATTATGCATTTCTAATGAAAAATAAATGTGTATTTATGAATAGTGCAGCTCTAAGTTGCTCTCTGCCTTAGGGATGAATACGGTTTGGCTGGACTGTGCTGTAAGAGTGTAGTTCCGGAGTATTTGAAGACAGACGCTATCTGGCAAGCTCTGCTGTCACACTGAGAAGTAAGATTAAGTTTATAAGGAAGATAACAATCTTAGATCATGTTATTATCTAAATTTCCAGTGCAAGAAAAATGTGATACTTAAGCTTTTGAGTCTGCAAATCCTATTTTATACAATGAATTTATGAAATCATTTTTTAAAAATGTGAGCGTTTCTTCTGGGCTCTCTCCTGTTTAGTTCCTCCTGCCTCCTTTGTCCAGCTGTTTGTGGCAACACCTCCGCTTGGGATTCATCCGTACGAAGCTGGGCTGCAAAAGTCTGATACTTACCTTGTTATCCAGCCTGCCCCAGCAAGGTGAAATCCTCTCCACTGAAACTTAAAGGAAACTTGATACCGATTTCAAGAAAGCTACGTTTTCACGCTTGCTAAGCTTGCGTGGAGAGGATAAATGTTTGCTATAACCCGATTATCTTAACGGTGCACATTTTAGAAAAATACAGAGTTTACGGGGGGAGGTGTTGCTTTGTGTTTGTTTTTCAGCTGACTTGCTAAATGGTTGTTACCGATACACGGCTCATGATGCATTTAATGTATTAATGAACGGGGCATAGCCACCAATTCCACATGGATGAATTCAGGATAACTTTTCTTTTTTTTTTTTTTTTTACGAAAGGAAGGGTTAAACACAGCCAATTTCTGGGAATGTTGTCCGTGGTAAGTATTACACTTCATGTAAATTCCTATTTCTCTTTAGGATATTTCTTGACGCACAAGTACAATGCATACTGAACCGCAGCTTATTGAATACAATGTTTGCAGCAGGCCAAGAATTTGGCTACTCTTCAGTTTCTTCTTTTAATAGCGTTTCTCAGACTGGGTGATGTTTGAAGAGCTTGGCGTCCAAACAGAAGCCTAAAAATAAAGCAAGGCCTGTACATTTTAGCGTGGCTGTTCAATAATAATTTATCGTTTGGAAATGCGAAAGCTGGGATGGCAAAGCTGCTGCGTGCTGTTGCATGCCACTCTCTCGCCACATTCGTATCGGCCACAGTGGCATTCTTGTCTTCTTCAGAACGTTTTACTCTTACCCAGCTTTCCTTCTGTGTCCCCGGCATCTTCTGCTTCCGAGGGGAACACACGTGCATTTAAACTGTAGGGTATTCCGTCTTTGGTTTATGGCACAATGAAGAATTCTGTTCTCTTTGCCTTTTTCAGCTCAGGCGCAAGATGAAATTGAGTTCAGGAGAGGTTTTCTTTAGCCACTAGACTGCTGCATGCTCAAGTCTCTTCTGCTAAAAGTGATTGTAAAGGCGAATCCAGCAGCGAAGTAGCGTTCACTAGATTTCAAGAGAATGGCATTTACTTCACCAGTGTGGAATGGAGAGTGTACAAATCGAGTGAAATAAATAGGTAAGGAGAGCAGCTTAGTAAGATCCTCCACTGCATTCAGATGTGAAGACTACGTCTCCCTCAAGATGTGAATTTTTCTCAGTGTTACGTCAATGTTGACGTTAGTCTGAGCTGTGTCACACTGTGTTTATACTTCAAGAAAAGAGACTTCAACATTGAGCCAGGTATTCCCATGAGTCATCCCTGTCCCTCTTCCCTTTCTGTAGATTTTATGTCCTTGGAAGATTTATGTCCCTGTCCAGGGAGGAAACGTCCTCTCTTCAAGAATGTTTTATGTGTTTTCTAGACATCACAGGTTGATGTACAAATAAGTCATTCCCGAGAAGAGTAATTCAGGAGTGAATTCCCTTCTAGGAAATGCTTGTGACTGTGCGAGTGTGAGGAGTGCGTTCCTACAGAGGTTATTGTAGCAATAACGTACCAACGTAACAGTAAGAAATCCTAAAAGCGTTACAACTCAAGGAATGAAAATCTTGCAGGGATACTGAGCGTTTTGCCTGGCGCTCGGCTCAGGTAGGCTGGTGGTGATTCACCACGGGTGTAGTTCTGCCCTTGAAGTCTTTTTGACCATTTTCAGTAGATAGCTAGAAATGAGTTCTTATTATGCCTCCTTCTGTTATTCACATCCTCTGCCTTTTTCATATTGAGGAGCTTTTCCCTCAGCCAGCCTTCTAACATCCTCGGTTTTAACTGTGGTGTTCTTCTCCTCGTGCTGCTTTTGTCCAAGAGGCAGAGATTGAGAACATACAACTAAGAGTCTTCAGGGGAACGTTTCACGTAAGGTTAGACCAGGATCAGCTGCATATTTTGTTTGTAATTCATCTTGTGACCTGCAGAATACTGTTTTCACGGGTTTGATTTTGTTCTGTATAACGATGTTTAGGCATGCAGGCTTTGGGGGAGGAGAGCCTCTGGTTACCCTACATGGCCCCGTTGGTTATTTTCCATATTAAATTCGCTGTAGACGGGACCTTACCCTTTGTCTTGATGTTGTACTAAAATTCTTGACATGTAGTTATGGCTGCACAGGCAGTATGGTACCATTATAATGACCTTTCAGATCGCTTAATCTTGAATCCCACCTGAAAGAGCATCCATCTCATGAATTCTTAAGGGCTTCTGTGGTCCCGATATAAAAACTTATCAAAATGTTATGTTTTGATGGATTGGACAACTAGAAATTGGTCTAAAAAAAGTGAAAGATGTGGGTTATTTCTTTTCTGTCTTTTTCTTTCTTTCATTCCGTGTTAGTTTTACATATTTTGTCTTGCAAAACAAACCTATAAAAAGGAGCACCCTTCTGCGACCCACATAAACTGGAATGCCTTCATTAGCTGCATTTTTAGGCATTTCAGTATCGACAGTTTGCCTATAAAGCAAAGAATGCTGGCCAAAATGTTGCTCTAATGCTTGTCTCAGTCACGGAGATCTTGGCATGCGTACGGGTATGCTCTGGTGGCCCTGTACTTTATTATCCGCTTCGCAGAACTGCTGGGGAGTTTCACGTTGGAAGATAGAGTGAGAAAACCAATAGCTAAACCTCCCCCAAATCACTGTAGAATCTCCCTCTGCCTAAACTTCTGTTGACCATCAGTATTCCTTCTGAATTCCTAATTATCTAAGTACTGAAAATTTAGAGCCATAACTATAATTCGACCGAAACTGTTTCCCATTATCAGAAATAAGAATGTTGCTTTCCTTCACTGTGATCCCAAAGCAATTCTGTAAGCTCTGCTGAATTAGGTGAGTACTTGACAGTCAAAGCTCATTTCCTTGAACGAAGCTGGGAATAAGAAAGTCATTCAGTGAGAGTGGTGTTTGGGGCAAACTGAGATTGATATTTTTAACGTGCTGGTACAAATGGACGTATTTGATTCCTCTGCTAAACAAGGTTTGACACATTTAGAGGTTGTTTTATACCCCACAAAAATAGGAGTGACTAAGCGCGCAGCGAGTGCAGGCGAGAGGAGTGGCGCAGAGCTGAAGTTAGAGCTGGTGTGTGGGACGCGATTGCCTACGAGCAGTTTGGCCGGGGCAAGGGGTTAACACCCCTCCTCCGTCAAAAGGTACCAGGGGATTTTTAATCAATTCTTCTTCTTTAGCGTGATAAAGTGGATGGAACTGGATGAAAGCCTATTTTTTCTCATCTACAAATTCACATGTGAATTTTAATTCGCGAGCCAATATCTCCTTTGGCTTTTTTGCCTTTTTTTAAACTTATGTGAATTCTACTTTTGAAAGCTTTCTCATGTTTGTTTCCTATTCATTTTTTTTAAGTACACATTTCACAAAGGAAAAAAATGTCCTTTAATGGTATTTAATATTTTTTATAATAATAAATTTAATCATTTTGGGCAGAAAATTGTATTTTTAGGATTTTGGTCATCAGCATGGATATTTTGAATTCACCCGTAGACTGGGAAAAGTTCTGTTCTTCCTGTCCCTCAGGTTAATCTGTGTTTTTTGAATGTTTAAGTAAACTGTCCAGTTTCATCTCTGAATATCAGCTTGGGTTAAGCAGGAGTTATAAAATATGTTACATAATCTCCCAGTAAATATTTTATTTCAGATTTCTCATACTAGTAAAAGGAAACTTAATCTGACCGTGAAGCAGATCAACAAAAGCTTGGATGGAGAGCTGAGTTTAGCCTGACATCTCTCCGTGCTGCGCTGTGAGGCCAGCATTAAGGACAGGCTGTTCGGTGTCTCTCACTGTGCCACGATCTGGACATTTATGGTATTTAATTTGAAAATAATAAATATCCCTGTTTTCCATGCTGATTCCCTGCTTTCCTTAAGGAATCTTTGGGATTTCTGTATTCAGGATGCACTGGGGTCTGCTTGTCAAACTGTTGAGTGCATCATAACAGGATCTGAGAATTTAAGCAAGTACTTTTGTTATTACCACAGGGAAAACAAGTCTCCTCTATGTATATGTAAAATAATTCAATTTTTAATTGATGAACTATATATTAAGTTTACCATTGGCTTTCTGGGTAAAGCAGAAAAAAACCTGGGAGCCGGCCAGCATCATTTGACTAGCTGAAAAGTGCACTTCAGCTTGCTTGATAGGGCTATCTTGTTGCTTGAGTTTGCGTGGGGTTGGTTCACCTCTTATTACTTTGGTCCTAGAAATCATCTCTCCCCTCTCCTTGCTTCCTTTCGGTATGTTTTTTAGTCTCCCATTTCTATAGCATTTATTTTTAGCCTTATGAAAAACCTCGATCCGTTTTGCTGCTTTGATCTTGCCAGAAGAGCTTGGCTGGCCACCTCTAATTAAAAAGAAATCAATCAGAAACCTTTAGTCTGCTGGATTCTGAATTGCATTTAACAGAAAAAAACCACGGATATAGATATTACCTGGTGCACAGAGAAGTAGCTCTGTTACTTGGCGTATTTAACAGTTGCAAAAATTGCCACGGTTGGAAATTCTGTGTCTGCCATCCATTAGTAACATTTTCAGTTTAGTAACAAGATTCTCCCCTGCTGTTCCCACGTGGGAGCAAAATTAAACCTCCTTTTGCAAGCACCCAGGTGAATACACGAGTAGGCGGCACTAGGGATTGCCCGGAGGATTCTGCTAACTTCCAGTCTTGGTTAAACAGCAGCTAAACTTGTCATTTGATGCCTTTCCTCCCCAAAATGCCTGCTTCCGTCTCCCCGGTGTCATAACCCTCTTAGGGCGGCCCTTCTCTAATAGTCACAAATTGGTATGAGTTAATGAGACACAAACGATACGCTGTTTCTAAAGCAGAGCGGGCTCAGTTCTGCTTCCCGTCCCAGCGTGTGTGAAAAGCCGTGCGCTCTCGTTGGGGCCATCTGCCTTGCATAATTGCTGTTATTTAACAGCAATTTTATTACTCAATCCTCCTTCAGCTCTCTTAATCCCCCTGCTCTCTCCAGCAAAACCAGAGGAGAAATAAAAAAGCCAAAATGTTTGTAAGAGAGGAGGCGGGAGGAACCAAGGAAAAGATGAGAAACAGTTTGTTGGTTTGTTTTGAATCCCGTCCTCCCTTTTCATTCATTCAGGTTGCCTTTCGCTCCTTCCTGCAGTTGAACGTGCAGCCCGGGGAGGTGGCTCACATTGAGGAGGTCCTCATTTTTTGAAATACAATAGCAACAAAAATATTCTACTTTTATCCAAGGAACAGCAGCTTTGGAGGTAGGCAGGGGCAAAGTGGAGGGCAGAGGTTTGAATTTTTATTTTGGGGTTTTTTTTTCTTTTTTTTTTAATTTTGTTTATACCTATGTTTTTAAATACTTTGTAAGCATCTTGGGGGGTTGACATCTGTTTTGGGTTCTGCCTGAAATTCTTTCGAGTTTTGCTAAATTGACCATTATAATGAAACTAGGAGATTCTCTGGCACGCTCTCAGAATTTCAAAAAAAATAGCACATCTCCACGCTTTCCACCGCTGACATTTTCCTACATTTTCATGGAAATTTTCTTGTGTGGCAAAAGGCTGAATGCACTTTAGTGTTAGTGAAAATATTTTTTTTCCTTTTGTTTTACTTTTACAAAAAGGTGGAAGGTGTGAATCTTTTCTGCCAGAAAATCTACTTTTGCAGGAATAGTCCCATAAGAAACTTTGACCTCTGGTTGTGTCTCTGCACGGGTTGACATAGTTTTCCATGCCGATTCCTTTCTTTGAGCGAATGCAACACACTTGGCACTGATAAAGCTTTATAGAAAGTAAGTAGTTGAGCGTTTTGAGAAAGGGTTTTTGTGTGTGGTTGTGGTTGTATTTTGTTTTTACGTGCGTCATTTCACTGATGGGATTCACAGCATGGAGCTCTCTGTGCTGCACAGAAATGAGCCTGACAGAGGAGAGTGTGCTTGGATTTGAGCTCCCTCGTGGCTGCAGGCTTTTGGCTCCGGGTCCCTCTAAACCTTTGCTGCTTTAATCAATGTGCAGATTTGGGCAAATAGAGGGTAAGATTTAAAAGCCCTTGATTGGAGCGTTGCTCTTGGGAAGAAAACACTGACTAGTGAAGAGCTCTTCAGTTTGGGCAGGGAGGGAATTGCAAGAACCATAAGCCAGGCAAATTCAGGTGGGAAATAAGGCAAGAGTGTTTGACAATGTGTGTGAAGGAAGATTAGTAGCTGAACAAACTGTCGAGAGAGGTGGATTCCTCATATTTAGGTACTTTCTGCTCTTGATTGGCTGCCACCGGCAAGACTATCACCAAATGCAGCCCCACGATACGGTGGCGTGCCCCGTGACGGTAACTGGAGTGTGCCGCCTTCATCTGCAGCAGCCTGGCACTCTGTGATAAGTGTGCAAGGGCGGTCCTGTGGGATGCCCGCGGTTCCCACCGTCTGCAGCTTCATCGTCTCACGTCAATATGTCCACGCAGTAAAGCCCACTGCGCCGGTGCAGCCCGAAGTGACCCCTGTGTGCTGGCTCCGGCAGCACCCACCGGCTGCCTTTCTGCGGCTGCCGGGTCTAAGTTACCAACGTTTCATCCCAGGCAGGGTGTATAGCTTTTTAGTTTCCATTCTCAGTTTGCGTCCTGTCCTTTATCCAGAGAAATGCACGACGGCAGCGGAGTCTGTGATGCATCACAGGTGCTGGCTCTGGTGGGTAAACGAAGCTCAAGCGTGAAGTTATCTCTGTAATGGCTGTGCTCACCTACGTGTGCCAGGTTTGCTCACAGCCTTCAGAGCCGCCTGAGCTCTGCGGCAGGGCACCGCTTCTCTTCCTGCTGGTCCGCACATGAGCGAGACGAGGGAGAAAATGGGCAGTGGCAGGTGTGCCTGGCTGTGTGACAGGGCTGTCACGTAGGAAGCCTTTGGCTCAGAAATCAGGTGACAGTGGCAACTATTTCATCCTGCACGACTGTCCATGGAGGGGGCAGCACACGTTCTCCTCTGCTCTGCAGCTCTCGGCGTATGAGGGTTGAGGTGGGCTAGAAGGGCATCTGACTGAGTTGCGAGCAGTGAAACAGAAGAGCCATAGGTTCTTGTGCACAGATGCTTGTTTGTGGCCACCAGCAAAAGTCTTACTAATGAACAGTGCTTCTGTCCGTAGGTGGTCTGGGAACCGAGGGAGGAGGGGTGTGTTGATAAAGATGGTAAGAAAAAGAATTCAAGACAGAAACAATTTAAAAAAAAAAAAAAGGAAGTCTTTAAATCCCTAATCCTTTGGGACCAGTTGGTTTCTAAGGGTCCATAGTTAAAAATATCATCATTAAAAAGAGCTTTCTTATGGCTCGGAGTTAATAAGGAGGGAGCATCTAAGAAAATACTTTATTTCTCTTAAAATGCTGCCTTCCCACTTCCTGCTCCTCTGCAGTCTTTTGTACCTATGAGTTTTTTTGCGGGACACTTCCAGCAGAAGGAGGGTTAAGTACATGAGAAGGGGGTGGAGAGGGAATCCCAGCTTGGAACTTGAGACTTTGCAGCTGAGAAAGAAAGATTCAGAGATGCAGACGTAATCATAGAGCACTGCAATCAACTCCTGTGTCAAAAGAAGTCAGGAAAAGCACATAAATAACTCCACAGCCACACTTTATGTAGTGCAGGACATATGTCAATAATGCCGCCACTTCCTCCAGGGTGAGTATAGAAAAGCTTCCTGTCTAAACGCTTGCAAAATGGTTTAAATACTTTGGAATGGCTTGGTGTAAACTTCAGAAGTTGAGGTAGCTTTGAATTCAAATTATTTGGTACCAGGTCAAATAGATACTCTTTTATCTTGTTGCAAGTTTCAAGTTGCCTTGCAAATAGTCGCAAGAAATAAACCGTTGTTGTCTGAATCATAATCTATATTGTTTCCTGCCGTAAATTCAGAACTCCAAATGAGCTGCCAAGGACTGAAAAGCACACTCATTTAGCAGGAATGCAAAATTGTCTGTATTCTTTAATATACAAATTTGAACGTTTCTAATTTAATGGCTTAACTCCTTCCAGCTAATTGCTTGAGTTGCTCTAGTTATCTGCCTGCTTCAGTGTAATGAGCTGAACGTTTCCAGGTAATCCATGTGTTTCGGATGGGCTTTCCTGAAGCTGTCACTTTGACGCGTCCTGGTGTAGCCCTACATTTAATTTCCTGCCCGTGTGATGTACAGCAGCTTCTGTAAGGTGTTCGTGGTCAGTCTGCTGGTCTGAAGGATCCGAAGTCTTTTTGATTGATCCAGACAGGTTGAAGGATGGAAGAGGAAAGAGACACTGCTGCCTTGCTTCTCCACGGGGCGCCTTCTCCCCTGCTAGGTGGATGGTGATGTGGTGTTACAGATGGGGTGTGATTTATTGCATTATTAATGTTATTATTACCAGTCTTTGTGGAATGGTTCTTGGTTAACGCACTTGAGTTCATAAACCGTTTCATGCTGGGCTTTGTGTGTATGTGTTTGTAAAATGCCTGTTTTCCATTACAAAACTGGGAGATAAATGAAGATGACAGTCACATTTTCCTAACATAAATTTCTCCCTTTCTCAGCCCTCCTTGGAAACCATAAATTTCAGCAGAGTGTCTGTGTGCTCCAGACATCAAAAAGCCACGTTCAGGCAGGCGGTTTTACAAGCCCTCTGTTTTCCTTGGTCAAGTCCTTTGCAGAAGAAAGGATAGACATCCAAATGATAACAGAAAGCTGGGAAGGGAAGCAGAGTTAAAGGAGGAAGCTGTACAATGTGGGAGGGGAGGGAAAATCTCCTGGGAGGACTTGTCTTAGCTGATACAATTCAGGTGGTGGATAGACATTTTCCTTCTATTTCTGGCCAATAAACATCATCTTGTTTTCCTGTTCCTGTACTAAGTGTTTTCAGCCATAAGTATTCAACCTTTTCTTCCTCACAGCTAAGACTCTTGTCCAAGTCGTTATCTCATCATGTCTCGATTAATACAACATCCTTTGCTCTTGGCCTTGATGAACACTGACTTTTGCCCAAATCATATCCATTCAGAAACTTCCTCTCATTTGGCTTATTCTTCTCTATCGCGTCAAATGCTTGTCTGTACTGTTGCAGTCCTTCTTGGCCTGTCCTCATCTTACATCCTGTTTCTCGTTCGAGATCTGTTCCTTCCCCCATGTTGCCCCTTCCACTTGACAGGAACAAAACACCCCAAGCAAACAACCTTTACTTCTTGCCCTTTGGTCCCTTCCTAGGGTGGGTTGTTTTCTGGGCCCATCGTGAAAATCATGACTGTTCACTTGCCACCTT
This sequence comes from Chroicocephalus ridibundus, assembly GCF_963924245.1. NCBI lineage: Eukaryota > Metazoa > Chordata > Aves > Charadriiformes > Laridae > Chroicocephalus > Chroicocephalus ridibundus. Next base: position 93,278,465 of record NC_086287.1, read on the forward strand.
GCTAAGACTACTTCCTATTAGGCCTAAATAGGATGTCAGTATTATTCCTAAGTATTATGTTATTTGTCTGCCCTGTATTCCCTGTCTTTATGGGCCTTGAGGCTTGGACCATCCTTTCGTCCTTGTGCAGCACCTGGCCCGTGTTCGTCGGATACTGACAGTAATTCATTCACAAGTTTCGTTTGTCACCAGTTCAGCGGCTTTGGCCATTAATGCACGAGTAGTGTTATTTGTCTTTTTCAAACTATTACTTTACTATTACTTTACATGCCATGATTAAGCATCATTAGCTTGGTGTTAGCACACATTAAGAAAACCAAGACTCAAGGTTGTGCTGGTTTTCAGTCTGCTTAAAAAACTTTACCATACCCTGCAGAGCAGATCAAACTCATCGATCTGTTGAAATAAAACCTTTCTTGCAGCTTCAGTCTGCCGAGTCCTTATCAACAAAATATTTGGGAGGCCACACATCCATCACGGTAGTTACCTCCCTGGACAGCAAGGTCTCTGAGGATTTCCTGGCACGGGAATTCCTGCCGTGACACTCCCCACCAGCACACACACCTTGGCATTGTGTTTCCTGAATCTTACAAAACTTCTCTTCCTACCAGGTCGCTCCCAGGGATGATGATTTCTAACCTCTGACTTTAGGAGGAGCTTTGACCCAGAGCTCAGTAATGACTTAGAGCCACGACTTTTAGCAGAGACCTGTTCCATTCAGGGCTTCGTTCTGCGTTGTTGCAACTCGAGCGCCTGGGCAGCGCCGCAGCCACGTCCAACTGCTTCTTCAAAGTGCCTCTGAAAGGTGTCCCTGCTCATATTCTCCTTTGCTCGCCAAACATAACAATAGTAATAATGAAATACAAACATTCAAATGAGAGTCTGACTCTGTAGCTTTTTTTAGTAAGTCTTCTGCTGTTTTGTCATTTTACACCAACCCGTTGCACTGGTGATAATAGCAGCAAGTCAGAAGGGAAACTCCAGATCCTGATTTTACTGCAGATGGCTAAGACTACCAACAAGGACTATTACTTCAGGTGCCATATTTAGCTCCGTGTTTTTAGCTGCCATATCTCTAGTGGGCTGTATCATGGAAAGAAATTTAATAATCCAGATCACCCACTATTTTCTTAATGAAAATATAACTGCGTTGTTCTGCTGAAAAGTTTCTTGGACCACTGATTTTTGTCCTCCTGTTTGGCTGGTCTTGCCGTATGTGACGATCCCGAGCTCCTACTTCCATGTGATTGTTTATTTCAGCTAGCGTAAAACATTTCTCTCTATTAGCCTAGTGCTTTTAAACAAAACCGCATCACCAAACCAAAAGATCCTATCGAGATTAGAGATGTGTTAGGAGTGTACTAGCTTGATCCAGTGCCAGTGCCTCCCTCTGAGATCTCATCTTCTACAACAGATCTGGCATTTGCAATCTGTTTTTTCCAAGAATATATACAAACTGGTTTGCGTTGTTTCATAAATATTTGGGCTGTGAGGCTTTGACAGTTTGTTTTGACAATTTTTTTTGGAGCAGGAGATCCCCGAATGTGGTAGGTCTGTTTGTGGTAATGTGGGTGCTGGGTGGGCAGGTTCTTCTGGGGGTGAGCTGGGGCAGGGTGTTGCTCTGGGGTCCTACCCGGGGCAGGAGGAGATAGCAATCCACCTCTGCAATCAGCAGGTCTGGGAGCGCAGGGCGCAGTGGTTGGTAACACAATATGCAGAGCTGTTGATGGCATATCAATATGAGCAATAAATGAGGGTGTGTGCAGTGTGTCTCCGCAACTACCAGACATTTTTATCTGCTTTGCAAATTGCGCATTCATAGCTGAAACGGAGCTGTGTTCTCAAGGAGTGCCTTCGCAGCATCTTTTTGGCAGCAGTGACGGTCATGTTCCTGGATCCCAATCATGTTCACGGTTTGTGGTTGATCGCAGATAATACCTGTCTTCCCTAAGGAGGCACTTCTGCTTTTAAATACATAACTACCAACCGTGTCCGAAATCTCCATCCCTTTTCAGCGTACTAATTCCACGAACATCACAGTATGCATGGCACAGATCTCAATTTTGACCATGCTGGTGATGGAGACTGTGCGAATATCCTCTCTAGATGTATATCACAGTGTCTAAGGACTGAAGCTTTGCTGCTTCAGTTCCCGCGACTGCTGTGTTACGATCAGCGTCCTTTGTTCCCTGGGACGGCTTTTTGTACAGTAGCACTCTCAGGTTGCTAATTTGAGCAGCTGAAGTAGGGCAGCGTTGTTTGCACATCGTCATTCCAGGAAATCCTTGAATCTCCTCGTCTGTTGTGGCAGCCGGGTACCTCTTGCCAAACTCTTCTCTGCCTGATACCTTTCATTTTCAGTACGTGGAATTCAGCTTCAGCTTAGCAGCTCCAGCTCTTTCCAAAGGGAGTTGGACCTTTCTGTCGTGCTTTTTCTGCAGATTTTCCCCAGATGTAAGCATCGGCTCTGTAGGCTTTGGAACCCTCCTGGATATACCAACAAAAATATGTTGTATTTTCCAGTGAAACACCTCTGGTGCTGAACTCAACCCAAGTGACAGGCTGAGGAAAGCGTCTCTCAAAGAGGGTGTTGAATGCCCACAAACATGCACTTTATTTTTCTAAGGGCATCTGCCAGAACACTGCTGATGCATCAAGCACAGAAATACATTTGGCATTAGACGGCTCTCCAAAAATGTCTCTCTTTGTAGGTAATGGAAAAATGTTTCTTTTTAACGTATTCTTATACTTATTTTGTCTATACAGAATTTTTTCCTGCAGTAACCTGCGAGTATAACAAATATGTTGATTCTTCTCCTTGCTCTGGGGTTCATAATAATTGCATCTTTTCCAGCTCTAGGTGCCAGTAGTAAGACCAAGCTTTCCTGCACCAAACTCGGAGTTTTACCTTGTTACTGTACTGTTTACTTTGCTCCTCTTGCTGGCTCCATACTGCTTTGTGCGCCTCGGCTTTAAAATCTGCTTCCATTGAAGTACTGTCTCTTGTTTCTATGAAGCCTTCCCTGAACTAATGCTATGGTCCTCTGTTTTCGTCAGCCTTGCATTTGACTCGTTTCTGGTGGATTTCAGCTCTGATGGGGCTCTTTGCTACTCGATTTTCCTCAGGATAGCCTTTTACTCTTGGTAAAGTAGTTTCTCAGAGCCAAGAAACTAACAAAAAAAATAATATCCCAGAACCAAAGATGGATCAAAGCTACCAAGGCCATGAGGCTCTGTCTTGCCTTTGCAGCACTTGTGGTTAGTTCTTTTCCACCTCTTCAGAGTTGTTTAGCATAAGGCCTCCCTCTAGCACACCGATGTGTTCCAAATAGTCCGTGCATGACCTTCTTAAAGCGCGGCTTACGCAGGGAGCAGCTGTAGACAGCTGCTGGTCTTTGCTTGGCATCACAGACACCCCAGGAATCCCATGTATTTTTGTAGGGAAAGCCCAGAGCTCCTTTAGCTGCATTTTATGAAATTTAGTTTTATGGATAATGGGTCCCTTTGCAGTCAGGCTGTAGCTGAGGGGTTCCTTGCGAGTTCAGGAAGTATCTCCATGCTTGGCTCGTTTTTGGTGTGCAATAGCAGCTGTCTTTTCTTTCTGTTCTTGATGTTTTCTTGGATCCAGGGAAGAATTAGTCCTTTAGGTGAGTCAGCCGTAGTCCCACATGGACTAAAGGGACTTGGAAGTAGCAGGCTGACACTGTATTGATTGTAGAAGGGACGCGAGTCTTGGGATAAAAGGCAATGGTAGATGTCAGTGCCCAAGAAAGCTCACATGGGAGAAGTGTTGACTCAGACTAGTGTCATCACTGTCACTGGGCAGCAGGTCAACCTGTCCTGGCTTTCATCCCTGCCTGAATTATTAATTCTGTTGGGCTCTACATCAAGCAGAGTCCACCACTGTGACAGATCAGCTCTCAGTTTATACAGCTACGTGATTCCTGGGAGGGGGAACAGGCAATCTTCAGCAACAAGCACCCCGTTGTAGTGTATGGAATAAAGAATCCTGTAGTACGTAAACATGACTAGCTTTTCCCTTTCTTTCATTATTTTAGTTCTGAACATTTGCCATAAATAAGGTCAGTGTCTAAGTAATAATAATAAAACCTGATGGTAGTTTTACATTGTGGGGTGATGTCTGTCCAGTTAGTCTGAGCTCTTGTCCTCATGTGTCTGGAAAATTTCTATTTATATACAATGTACAGAGGCTTTTTCCAGTTTCAAGGTGGGGATTTGCTGAAGGCCTGATCTGGGTCGTAATGAAAAGTGCTGGGATAGACTGACTCATTCCCTGCTATAAACAGCTAATGTACATAAACTGGCTATTTCTTTTGCACTTGTTGCTACCTCTTTTTATCCTGTGTCTTAAATTCACTTGTTTTTATGGCAGGGAGATGAAGCCAAGACAGCTATACTCATTCAACTCCTCCCAGTATTTTAAGCCTAGTCCTTTAGCTACTTGAAGCAGTATCTCCCCGTGCGCGCTCTGCAGCAGGACAAGGGACTAAATACAGGTCTCCTAATTCACTGTCCAGCAGCTTCGTTATATGGTTATTGTGTCTCTTCTCATCATTAACAGGTCATCGAAGCCCTTCTAGGTTTGATCTAGTCCATTCTGTTATTAGTATGGAGTTGCTTCCAGCAATCCACTGTCAATTTTTTTTTTTGTTTGGTTTAGTTTCACATGTTCCCAGAAATGAGTCTTGCACACAAAGCTGCGAAAGCTTGCACTCAGTTAAGAAGCTAGCTGAATTCAGATGAATTCCCTTTTTATCTTCATTTCATGATCCTGTTTTATTCATTAATAAAATAGAAAGCATTTCAAATATATATTGTTTTAATTCATCAACACCACAGTTTGGATTTCAACTACTGCTGAAGATCCTTTTCCATCGTGAGGGCCAACATGCCTTTGGCAGGACCTCAAACACCCCCAGCTGTCCTGTGGAGACACGTCCTTCCCAGAGCTCACAACGCCAATGTCTGTGTTCGCCACCTTCACTCGCCACAGGATTCCCCCCTGCTCTGCCCTGTTGCGTGCGGCAGCACAAGGACCGCTGAAAGCGTTGTCCCTCCTACATGCAATGTGGTTCCCAGGACTTCTGTCTTCTTTCTCCTCTCCAGCATGTGTGATGAACCCCGTAAGGCCTTGTGAAGGTGTGACGTTTACAGACACGTGAATATGGGCATCCTCATGTGTAAGTCTTCTGTCATCCTAGAAGAGACGGTGATGGAGGGACCAAATTTGGGATCTCCTTTCTGCCACTGGGACGGCTCTTACCTTGGCTGATAGGTCAGAGAACTGAATCACAGATGTGGACAGCTGAGATCCTGAACTGCTGTGCAGACCAACACCCTGAATCTTGGAGCTGTAATAAATCCCTGTCCTGTCCTGTGCAGACTGGGCGCAGACCAGAGGCCAGTGTCTCACTAGCCCATCACAGTAGTACTATTCAGTGCAGGGTTTTTGAAACAAGCTTTTTTTCGTCTCCTAGAAAAGCTGAAATTCAGACAAGCCAAAGGGGGGACTGTGCTGAGGTTCTCTCATTTGCAGACCTTAAAGAACCAGTGGGCAGTGCGGGAGTTTGGAGATAAACGGCAGGACACAATGGTGAGGACCCCCGATGCGTAGGCAACTGCCACTTCATCACAGAGAGCTTGGAAGGAGCTGGATCTGCCACTGACAGCTTTTTCTTTTCCTAGAAGGAGCCTAACTGCTGCTGCAGGATTCGTGCCATGCTGAGACCAAAGCAGAAAGCCCGGGGCAGGGGGAGCTGGTTTCTTTTAGTTTTTGGAACTTTGTTTGGGAGCCCTGGAGAGAGGGGAAGTGCTGCTGGGTAAAAGTAACCTTCAGCAGAGAAGCAGGGTGGCCCGGCAGCCTGGGGTGACCATCTGCTTTCGTTTTAGGGACCAGGTTAGAGCTGTGCTTCACCCGTTCCACTGCAGCCGACGGGAGACAAACCTGTACTGGTCTAGCAAGCGCTCACTCTCTGCGACAGCGAAGGGGGCTCAAGCTGTGGGACGTGGCACTGGTTGCCAGTCATATACTGTGACACAAGTTTTTAACTATTAAGTAACTGTTTGGCGCTAGTGAAGCACTAGAGATAAAACCAATTTACTAATGACTGATCTCCAGCTGGCTAAGCCTCTGGAACTGCCTGTCTTCCTCCAAGCCAGAGTCCTCCCCCTTTCCTCCCCTGGTGTTGCTGCGTGGTACATTTACCTTCAGGAACTACCAAAGCAATTGCGAGCTGGGGGATTTGCTGCTGCAGCTGTAGCTGGGCTTGAACTGATGGGTAGTTCCTGCACGAACACGGGCTTACACCCGTAACCTGACTTCCCTGAGATCACGGAGATTATGGAGGTCATTAGATCTGTCCAACGGCAACAGAGAGAAGCCTTCTGCGTTGTCTGCGTTGCAGTTTCAGATCTGTCGCTTTGTAGATTTGGTTGCTGAACTCAACGCTTGCTCACAAGCACACAGGGGCGCGTGGTGTGGGCAGGCACCTGAAAAGGACAAGCCATCGGGGGGGGCTTGTGGCGGGGTGGTCACCTGTAGAACATTAGCACAGAACAACAGAAGAAAATAGACGTTTCTTTCTGTATTGCCCAGTGTTTGGGATGTACATGGGAGAGCTGCTGAGTCTCTTACAACTGCACCGTAGGCATGCCTGGCAGAAATTTGACGTTGTTACGTGTAGGTGAATTACTAGGCAAGGTAAAGAGCAGGTCTTAAATGCTTCTACCCACACGAGAAGCTGCAGGTTCACCCCACAGCAGCCCCTTTGGACAAAGGTACAGAGTCATACTGGCTACCAAACATCTTGTGGCACGGCTCCTTCCAGGTCAAAATTCAGTTTGCACCCATGACGCTTGCCAAATGGTTCTGAAGTACACTCTCTCTTATAATGTATCTGGTAAAGATCGCAGGCTATAAAAGCATTAACTCTGAATTTCCCTCTTTCCTGTCCTGCTCCCGTACTAACGGCAGCGTGTTGTCCCGTTGATTGCTGTCCTCTGCCGCCGTGGTGGCTGCATTTCATAGCTGCAGCATTGTGTGGAAAATGGTTGTGATCCATCTGGGGATAAAACACACCGGAAACTGGAAAGGACTCCAGCGATGACGGCTGGACCTCACCTTCCCAGAAAGACCTGGGCAGGTTATTCTGACTTCAGAAACTTCTTTCTCTCCCATGAGCTATTCTGTTTGGTTTCCTCTCTAACACTCAGTGAAACAGCTGTTTCCTCTTCGCCCTCGCAGTACGGATGCTTTGATAACTTGTTTCTACACAGAAGCCAGATATAAAACCCGCTCTTTTTCTCAATTACCTGTTTTTCCATTTATTCATCGATGCGCACCTTCCCTTGTTGCTCTGCATCTGATCCCCATATGGGAGAGCCGGCTGCTCTCTGGCACTCAGACTGTGACTCAGGGTTCCCGTGCCTTGTTTACGCCGTGGTCCTTCCCCAGTGGTGATCTTACCAAGCCTGGATTGCGACCTCGCTTAAGGAACTGTCTGGTTTTTCTGTCTGCCAAGTGCTGCAGAGCAACTCTTGCTGCGGAGGACATATGTATCGTGGTAGCGTCTGACCTTTGCAGTTTGCTGTTGAGAAGAGGGAGACAAAAAGGCAAGAAATCAAGCAAAGCAAACAAAACAAGGAACAGCTCTTGAAGTGCCAGAAGCAAAAGTCATTCAAGATAGCAATTATTTTTTTTCTTCTATTTTTAATCCACTAAATTTCATTTTTCTCTGGAACTCATGGAAAAAAACAAGCTTCTGGATAAGGAAAAGAGACTGAACTTGTGCTTAGACATAAATAATCTTGTTAATCAGCAATGCAGGGAAAAGAGACAGAAAACTATGTGACAATGGAGCTGAAGTTCGGTCAAATCCCTCTTTCTTTGAGGTGTTTTGCCTGATTTTGCAGAGAGCCGTCTCCAGACCAGAATCCAGTATAAGTTCAGTGTTATTAAAATAATACATCTTTTAAACCTCAGTAGAATTTGTTTGGATTGTTAATTTCCTCAAGGCCTCAGGCCCCTGTGTATGTGAAGCAGATAAAATTCGTGGGTTAGCACACAAGGTATCCAATTGCGCGGTCTCTCGGGGGTAGGAAATCATTTTACAAGCACGCCTAATAGTCCTAGTGCGCAGAAATTATTATTGGTGATTACACAGTAAAAAAAGAAATGATCAAAGCAGGTACCACACAGTGATGTGGGTGCTGAAAGAGAAGGAGAATGGATCGGGGAGTCAGGAGGTACAGGCTCCGCACCGGTTTTGCCATTTTATTCCCCCAGTTGGTCCCTGGATATAGTCGCATCAGTGGCTTAATAACATTTCTTTCAGCAAAGGTTGTTACGGGTAACCGCTTGCAATTACCAGAATGGAGGAGTCATCCGGTGGTTCTCCAGCTCCCTGGGACCCTTGGTGAGATGGAAACCAGTTCATTTTTAACTGGCACTGGTGTACTGAGCCCTCGGGTCTTGACCTTGACTTCCTGAACAAAAGGGGCTATGGAAGTGGTCGCCGCTGTCCTTTCTGTCTGTACCCTCTGAACACTGGATGTGGTGACACTGCTTCTCATCTGCCCCTGAGATCACGGCGAGGGGGCTTCACCGAGCCAGACCTCACGCAAGAAGTTGTGTGTGTGTGTGTTAATATGCATAAATATATAGCAAAAGCAAGACGCGCCCTGGGTCAACTCGCTGACCTCCACAGCATTCTGCGGGCCCTGTTCTTCATAATCTTTATAAACATAGAAAAGAAAGGAAGATACTTCTTTGGCTACTCAATAATGCTTATTTTTGTCCTAGTGATCTCCTGCAGTGCCAGCCCCGGCTTCTCCTGGCTGCTTTCAGTGCCCCCCAGTAGAGGTTTCTGTTTTCCCAAAGTGCACCTTAATGGCACTGTATGTTTTGCTTCGTGTGGCCGTTGTTGTGGCGGCTGCCTTTGGCAGCAGATCCTCCCCCGTGTCAGCGCCAGCTCCCCAGGTTCCTGTGCTGTGACAGCTGAGGGGTTTGCCCTCTGGCTGGGGGGTCTCCGCTCCCCTCCGACATGGGCTGCAGGCTGGGCTGCTTGCCCTTTCCCTCTCTTACCTTACCAAAGGCATCACCATCCTGGTAAATAAACATCTTGCTCCTTTCCAGCTGCTTCAGTGGCCTCGGGCCAGAACGCAAGGCTGTGGGCGTCGCTCCGTTTTAACGTTTGGTGCTGTCACTGTGGTCTGTCTCGGGACCCCGTGAGGTTTGCTCCCCCCGTGCCCCTGTCTTAAAAGGTTTGCAAGTGAGAAAGGCAAGTGGTGCGTGAGGGGAGGAGGAGAGTGGGGTGGTGAGCTTGGGCGAATTCATCACTTCCTCCCTAGGAAATTTTGTTAACCATTATTTCCAGACGACACAGGGACCTTGCGCTTAGCTCTTGGCTGGACACAAAGCAAATCCTTCCCTTTATTCCCTACAGAAAAGGAGGAAAGCTGCACAGCATCCTTTTCCAGACAGCAGCAAAGTGCCTGTGGTCATTTTTGCTCAACTGAGATGGTGACCAGATTTTATAAATGAAGTAGAAGGTGTGAGACTGGGAATAACCCCCGCGTCAAAACGTTTGTGGAAGAACATGTTTCCTGTTACAGCCTGGGGGCTGGGTATGGTCCCGGAGCCTTGGCTCAAGAGGGGGAATCAAGGAAAATCACACATCTAAAGCAAAACACTACCCCTGAAGAATGGCTGGGGACTGTTGGAATAGTTCCTGTGTTCTGGATCTGTCCTCGTCAGCTTGGGGACATTTTGCCCTAGTCCTGACACCACCCACGTGCTTCCTCTGACATGGAAACACAAGTTGGAACCGAGACAGTGAGCAACGGATCCCGTCTCTGTTATTCTCACTGTGCTCCCATTATGCTTCTCACAGAGTTAAAATTACCCATTAGTTTAAGGGTTTTTTTCATGACAAACTTAGACACAGGGAGAAGCAGCTGACTTTTGCCCCTTTTTATATAGGCTTCCTTTGCCGGCTTAGCTAGAAACATCTATAAAGTCTTAGTGCAAACAGAGCTGATAAGTCTTGCAATAAATGCCTGTCTGGATGTTTTCCGTGGGCTGTCTTAAAAAACACCCCAAAAATTGTTTTAGTTTGAACATAAAAGCTGACAGAAGCTGACTTAAACCTGTTTTTGTTAGCCACCCTGGCCGTTCTAGGTGATTCAGCACCTTTTCCTCACCCGTTAACTGGCTTTTACTAATCGCATCTTTTCCAGGCAAGTAAAAGCCACGTTCAAATTGTTTCCTTTCCCTGCCTGTCCTCTGCCTTTCTGTGACTGCCCCGGCCGGATGGTTGGATGTGACAAATTTGGTTTTAAGTGGTACCTCAGGCTGAAGATTTCCTATTGCTGGCATATTCTTTTGCAGCCGTTCTCCTAACCCAGAGTGCTCCTACATTTATGCCCCAAAGTACCTAGGATAGAAAGTGGCTCTCCACTCAGGTGAGACATCGGTGGTAGGTTAAAACAAGGACTGCATGGAAAAATTTGTTGGTGTTTTCTTTTCTTTTTTTTTTTTTTTAACAAATATGGTTCCTGCTTTAGAGTGTAGATTTATTTCCACCAGGGTTGCTGGTTTTCATAGGGTTTTAGACAAACGGAACATTAGCCCAAAATCACCAGCTATAGCATCTTAGTCTGCAAAATCTTCCGAGAGAGGGAAACTCAGGGGCAGAAAGGGCTATACCATTCTGCCTTACACAGAGTGATTTTTCTTAAGAATGTGATCCGAGGTTTCGGAGAAATGCTGAATACCCGCATAGACGCATACCCAGAGTCCTCCCCGTCACTCCCCTGCGTGACCCAGAGGCTGCTTGGACACATCCACGAGAGCATGAAGTTTGCATCCTCTCTCCCGTGCTCTGTGCCCGGGGGAGACCTGGTGCTCGCGCAGGTTTTCCGTGCGTGGCTGCAGACCCGCCTGCCAGCAGTGGGCTTTCGGCTGTTCATGGGTTGCTGGCGTGGGGTCTGTGAAAGTAACGGAGAAAAGCGACCTCCCGTGTGCTCTGCAGCAATCCGCAGATGTGACATTTCTAAAAGGAATGGCATCTTCCCTGGAAAAGCTGCTTGTTTTGACGGAGGCAAAAAGACGAAAAACAATCGTGTGTAGATGACAGAAAGTTTGCACGTGTGATTTATTAAAGGAGTCTTGTGTGCTCACCAAACTCGGGGCACCTGCGTGTCCCATCTCATAAGATTGGACAAGTCTTGAAAACAACGGCACAGGAAAAATCCTGTAGAATTTAATGAAAATCAACTGTTTCCAGTTGTTTCTTAAGCCCCTTTATTTATTTTATTTTCATGTCTGAGGTGGAGCTATGTCCCAGAAAAAGCATGTTAACACATAAACTGATTCTGATCCTTCTCACCAGGCAGTTTTGTTCTTCCACTGGAAAAAAGGTTTCCGTCATGAATGAGAGATCTGCAGAGTGACCTGTGCTCTCAGCCCACGGCAGTTCAAGGTTAGTTGGTTTTGTGTCACATCTTTTTAAAAATCATTGGAACTGCCACAGCATATGGAATTATCTGTTGCAGAATAAATATCACAGGGATATGCGGGGGCGCTTCAATAAAACAAGGTAAGCAGATGAATCGCTTTCTCCCTTATTTACTGTGTCTCTGCCATTCTGGATGGAAGATGAGCTTCTGTTTGTTTGCGTCTCGCAAAATAAGAAATCACTGCTTTACAAATGGTTGTCGTAATTTGCATGAGCTGTCCGTGTCATAAAGACAAGGGTGAAACAGAAGCACCGGGGAAAGCGTGCAAGGAGCTGGGTGTTAATTATCCTCCCGCTAAAGTTTGGCGTTGAGGCTTCTTGTGTTTAATGATGCTGCATCTAGTAATGACGGGTTTCTGCCCTAACAGGAATGAGTTAATTTGCTGAGTCTCTCCACAGTGCTCAGATTTCCTTGTGCTCAAGGGCTATATTCAGATAACAAGAGCTTGGATTTTCTCTTCTGTTTTATAGAAACTTATTTTATAAAATGCAATGCGAAAAAAAAAAAGCTGTAATTCCTGCAAATGCAAATCAGGAGGTGTGTGTGGGGGGGAAAATCCAAACCCTTTTGCTGTGGCTTTGGGAACTCCCACTGTTTCCCTCCCCAGTGTGTGCGGACAAGAAAGTGAAAACAGGCAGAAATGGAAAATGCGAGTCAGTTGGCAGTGGCAGAGAAGCCACTTGAAGGCATGTTCCCCACCTTGTGTGGAAACCCCTTCCCGTCGTATGCCCCGTCCGTCCCTCCAGTCTTTTGCAACATCTCACACTCCGGGATAGGAAAAGCACAAGAGGTCAGGAAATGGTGAGAACAGAATTAGATTTTAATTTGCTTTCACCATTTTTTAATAATCCCTTATGCTGTTAATAATACAAGAGTTCTATTCCTCTGAAGAACAGAACTAATAAACTTCCTTTTTTTTAAATGAATGCTTGTTCGGAGGGTTAAACCTTCTCCCAGGTGCTGTTACGAAAAATAGCAGCAATTTAAACTCCAATAATTTTAGTCTGCAGGATAAAAAAAAACTTATCTGAAGCTTGTATAAGTCTGTTTTCCAGTGTGTACAACCTCCCTCTCCCCCCGAAAATAACACTTTAGCCCTTTTGAAGGAAACCTTGGGGCGGGTTTTACAACTCCCCACGTGCAAAAATGCTTATGCAATTGCTGTGTTAAAAATGAACTAAAGTTTGATGCAAAAATGACAGTTTTGTGACACATGTAATGAGCGTATGCGTGGTCTCATGATGTGGTGGATGCCGAAGTTGGGCTTCATGCCTTGGACTCCGTGGTTCGCGATGGTAGCAAGAGGGAGCAGCAGCCCCCATTGCAGATGCCCATGCTCCCTTACCGACTTATGGGGCACTCTCCTGCGGCTTTGGTGGCAAAGTTGGTCTGATGCTGTTCACCAGAGGACGGTGACGCTCACCAGCTGGCTCCTGTAATGGAAGTCAGAAGAGAAGAGGGGTCTTGGCTTATTATGTCACCCTTCACGGTTTCCTTATGGAACTTTTAAGTACGAGGCGCATCGTGGCATCCCTGAGTCTGTCAGCTGGACAAATTACAGCTTTGGAGAGGCAAATCTCTCATTCATTTGGTTTGGGTTTTCTTGTTGTGTTGCTTGCAACTGCAGGCTCTGTCCTAGGACATAGGCGTGAAGATTTGGGATTTACGCCTGGTGATGTCCTTGCGGTAGTGTTTTCTCTACCTCTCTGTTAATGTTGTTTAAGGTTGGGTGGAAGGAAACGTAAGGAGATGAGCTGCCCCTCCTAGAATTGCTGTCTGCAGGTTAAAACAACACCATTAAAAAAAAAACAAACTTAAAGGCCTCTCTTCCAGCTGGTTACATCTGTGTGGTCTGCTCCGCTGGGGAATTACTGCTTACTGGAAGATCTCCATGGCTCTCAGAGGGCTGAGGAAGATGTATTGGAGGGGTTAGTCACCAGCTTCTCTCTTCTGGAGAATTTGCTAAATTTCAGCCCAAGCCACAGAGGTCTTGGTGGCCTTGTGGCTTTTTGATGTGTCTTTGCCCATGTAGGTGGGCAGGCTGGGACCCCAGACCAGAGGTAAGGGTGAGCTGGACCAGCTCCACAGTGCTTTGCGGGGCCAGGTTTGGAGCATCAAGAGGGGCATGCTGGGTGTCTGGCCTGAGCACAGAAGTGTCAGGATGACAGTGCCACATCTGAGCTCTGGCAGAGCGCGTGAGTCAAGCCACAAAGTATGTACAGTTGCCCAAGCGCTGGCCATAAAAATCCCTGTTGAGTCGCCCCGTCCATCTTCTCCTGCGTTGTGTGCATAGGGATTGCTGTGCTACTCTGCAGCAGATGTGTGTCTCCTCATGGGGCAGAGGTCCCCCTGGAGAGGGACCGTCGGTTCCATCACCGATTGCAACACCTTCTCCGTGGTGCCGCAGAGGAGGAGCCCAGGCCACGCTGCAGTAGTGGAGAGCTGGCTCGTCTGCTGGGGAGGGCCAGTGACACTCACATTCAGGGCTGCAGAGAGTCACTGCATTCACCCGTTTACTGAAAAACAAACAAGGAACCAAGACAAAAAGTAAAAGCAGAGGACTAGAGTTGAAGTTTTGGCTTTGGCCCAGTCTAATGGATATTCAGCTCTGGCGCGGAGACTCTGAGATTAGCAGATATTTGTTTTCCTCGGGGATTGAGGAAATCTCCAGATTGGCTTTTGCAAAGGCTGGTTTTTCCCCTGTCTTGTGACAGGGGTTCATCCTGTGGACACACGTTAGCAAGAAGCAGATGATAAATTAATCGCCTCCTGAGATTTTTCCTTTTTTTCCTTTCACACAATGGCATCAAGGCCTTCCAAAGGGAGTTTATAGTTGGCTGTGGGCTTCCAAAAGAAAACGACTCCGTGATGCAGAGTTAATCAGAGACAGCTGTTACCCACAGCACTGCCGGCCTCACCTCTTTAGCATCAGATTAAAAATCATTAGTAACAATCAGCGAGAAGCCATGGAGGCCGCTGGTGAGCTCCTGCCTCGAGGTAACCACACTCAGCGAGAGCCGTGATGGCCCAGGGTGGGCACGAGCTCTCCCTGATGGCCGGGGCAGGTGAGCGGCCGCCAGCGGTGAGTCAGGATGACTCCGATGGGTGGGTGTGAGCACATGCGGATCTTGCAGCTTTTGGGCACTGTAACGCAAGAGCACGAAGCGAGCAATCTTTTGGAAAAATGCAAATGAGGATGGGAGTGCGGAGCTCCGCACGGGGATGGACTTGGCTTTGGATTTTGTTTTCTTACCGAGAGTGAGCTGGATTCGAACAACACAACTGGCAGGCGAGCGAGCCTTCTCCCTCCGTTTCGGCTCTCTGTGCTTTTTATATCAACCTCTCTCAGCTGGGTCCAAGCAGAACAAAAGGGGTTTTATTAATTTTGTTTTTCCCTTTTTAAGTCACTTGCTCTCGGTTGCACAGACTTGGAGGTCCCTCTGTAGTTGCCCCCGATCACGTACAAAAGCCCTCGCCAGTTGGCAGACCAGGAGGTTACAGGAGCAAGTCCAGGGGAGCACGCAGCTCCTTCGCCGCCTCCAGCTAGCCTTTCTTTCTCCCTCTTTGGTGCCGTCTGGAAAACCGTTTGCTCAGTGGGAGTGGAAATGCGGGTAAGATTTATTTAATAAAATGGGGTGCGCTGGGACACCCGACAGATGGATTCAGTTTGTGAAAGAGCCTTGTGTTTCGCATGTGCTCCTATTCTGTGTAAGGCAGAACAGTTGTCTGGGAAAGGACTGGGGCTCAGAAGACAAGGGGTCGAATCCAGGCTGTGATGTAAACCTCATTTTGGTGAGTCATTGAGGCCAGTTTCTTAAAAGTATCCACGCACTGACCTCTCATAGCAGTCTTTCCGCTCCCTGCTGCAAGCGCTGGGTTGTGCCCATGAGGTGCGTGGCTCTGATCCCCCTGGTGCGAGCACTGCGCCGCTTGACGGCCAGCCCTGCACTGGGGACGGCGTTTCGCTCCCCATCCTTCCAGCGACAGCACAGTGGGTGCTGGAGCCTGGGCACAACATTGAGGCGTTGCTGGTATGGAAAAAAACCATTGCATTTCTGCCCTGGACTTCTTGATATCCAGAGACAGACCCTCTGCGGGTGTTGCAGCACTCAGCGTGAGCTGGGGAAAGACTGCTGAGCAGACACCTATGCAATGCTGACACAATCAATAAAGCTCAGGAAGCTTTCTCCAACTGCTGAGGCTCGGTGCTTGGATTTAATTAGCTTCAGAGATCCAGCAGCACCCTGTTGTATTTCTCGAGCTCCCAGCGGCATGGAGAATGAAGGGTTTCTTTCAGCACCCCAGAAACAAACATGAAAAATGGTCTCCGAAACATCTAGAGCCCACCCTGGATTCCATCCACTGTTGCCGCCTCTAAGTGTTTGCCGATGATCCGCCAGGAACGTCCTGGAGGAAAAAAACCCAGGGCTGCTGAGCAGGCCTTGCATGAGTTTGGGATGGATAGATCCAGTCATCTCCTTGGCTCCTTCAGAGGCTACAGGTTCAGAGACAACCTTGGCCACAGCGGTGACAGCTGCCAGTCATATCATACCTTAGCGTCGCCCCCCCGCTCTCCAAACAGAGCATTACCCATGACTTGCCTTGATGCCGATCAGTCTGCTTGATATATGGGCTGTGTCGTGGCAGTAGTGTTGAGGACGGGGAGGGCTGGGACAAGACGGGGCTCAGGCTGCTCTACAGCCTTGAGGTTTTTGCGTTGGGCTGCAGGGCAGTGCCTGAGCTTTGTCTCCTTCCCACTTTTGGGGCAAAGCGACGCTTCACTACTGCGTTGCTGTGGGTTCTACTTTTGTCCTATTAATTCCCAGAAAAATTAAACCAAAGCAGCTCCAAAAAGAGCTGGGTAGCAGGTGCCAGCGTGTGCCAGCGTTTCTGCTTTGCTGCTCCCGCCATCTGGAGCAGCGTCTGCCTTTATCTCCCTGTCTCCTTCCAGATCTCAGCTGAAAGCATGCCTGTTCTTTTTTACCCACACCTCTTAATTTCTTTCTGCTTCTGCTACTATTTATGACTTAACTCTGTTCCTGTAATAACTCTGGGATACCCAGATGCCCTCTTTCTACAGAAGTGGTGGCTAAAGTGAAGCCGGGTTAGTATTCCCTCATTGAATGGTGGATGGAGGGTCCCTCCAACTCTGTGGCGGCATTGTTAAGGCTTTCGTGTGCTTTTACCATTTTTAGTATGTTATTGTTTGAGATGCAAATGCTTTCACCCGTGTTGCCCAGAACCCATAAACACGTTGATGGAGTGAGTTGTGCAAGCGGTTCATTGATTGTACACTAAGGCACAGAGAGCTGCTGCGGCCTCCTCCATCCCCTCTTCCTCCACCCTTGTGGCAGTGGCACTGGAGATGCGAGGGAGAGCTTCAGACGCCTCCCAGGGAATTGTCCCCAATGGAATATATTCCAGCATTTTGCCTGATTTTAAAACAACAAAATACCCCAGAGTCACTCAATCTCAGACACCCCAAATCTGAGGTTATTTAACCCATATTTCCTGTATTGGTGCCACGTTTAACTTCCCTCCTGAGCAAATAGTGAGTTAGAGCCATTGCTCTCTTACACGGCTGTGTAAAACCCAGAGGTGACAACCATAAGAAGTGCTCGCATTGGTGGGAAGGACGGTTCTCAACGCATAAAGGCTGCGCACTAAAGCCTGAACCTTTTCCCCTCACTCTGTTGGGAACGCTTCATTCACAGTGGATGAATGATTTGTTTGTAGTCAAATTAAGGACCAAGCTGGTCCTTTGGCTTTGCCTGTCCATTCAGCAGAGTTTTGCTTGTGTCTGGCCAGAAAATGACTCAGTCTAACCATGACCGAGGGGCATGAATGTTTCTAAAGCAAGGCAGTGAGAGGAATTAATCCCTCCACAAATAGAAGCTGCTATCTTGATTCAGTACTAAGCTTATGAAGTAGAGGAAACCACAGGCAGTGAGATTTGAATCAAGAGGCGATCCACAGGGAGAAAATGGTTAGAAAAGGACAGGCTGTGCTGATACAACACCCAGGATAAGGACTTGACTAAGGTCCAGTACTCCTTTGAGAGCTCTGTGAGCTACCAGAGAGTTCTTCAGCTGGTTAGGATCCAGATGGAGAAGCCAATGGGAGCCAAACTAGTGCGTGGGTTGCTGAGGATGTCTTCCCGTTCCTGTGACCCCATCTTGAATCACAGTAATGTGATCAGTAACAAATGAATTCTTCGCTTTCACAGCAGCACAGGTCTAGTGTTGAGTCATTTTGGGGGTCTGTAACAAACGTGAGGCAGCTTAGGGACTGGTAACGCACGAGGTGAAAGCGTCCCCAGCCAGGTGGCAACGGGATATATTAAATTAGCCAGGGCAGCAGGGACGGATGCTGCGAGGGAGAGCAAGCTCCCCACTGCGAGTCTTTTTAAGTAAAACATGCAGGAAAACGGGGACAGCATCTGCACTGAGCAGAGACTTCTGCAAGGTCCCCTGGAGGACCACAGCGCTGTGACTCAAAACTTAAAGGACCTTGTAGGAAATCTGCTTTACTCAGCTGTCCGTAGCAACAGCTTCCAAGAACCCCCACCCTTTCTCCCGCTCGTAATAGCTTAGGGTACATAAGACAATTTCTCATTAACTACAAAACACCCAAACCTCAGCAGAATTACAAACAGATGGATAAACAAACCAAAATTTCAAACAACGTGAGAAAAGCCCTTAAAAAGCAAAAGCAAGGCAGAGTCCTGCCCAGTCCTTAGAGAGGCAGTCCCCGCTCCTCAGCCTTGGTGTCCCTTTGTCAGAGCCCAGGTGGTGCAAAGTTTTGTGTACTCGAGCTTGCGTACACTTGTGTACTTGTACTTGTACTTGTGTACTTGTGTTTTCCAGCCTTGAAGAGGTTGGAAACGGTTTGTTGCAGGATTAGGCTTGATCTGAGCTGCTAATTCAAGTGCTGGGTGCAACGGAAATGGATTGAAGTTGCTGATGATGCTGTTGAGGTCAGTAATTGGTATTTGAGTAGGGGTTAATTTTTTTAAGATGAAGATTATTTTGGTAATTCTTATGCAAAGCAATACTTGGTTTAGTTCAGATCAGTAAAGCAGACTCAGATTGTGCTTGCTTTGACGTTCACGTGCTTGCAGAAATCTTTGTAAGAAATAGGAAAAGGTCTAAAGTGTCACTTCACGTTTCTACCTCCGGCACACCTGAAAAAATACTGGAGAACAGTGAGTGGGAAGCGCTGCATCTTCCCCACCTGCAGAGAAGCTGTATCCCTCTTGGCTGTGCCGTTCCTGAGCGGTATCATGGCCCCGACCCACACCCCGAAGTCTCTTCTCCAACCCCGTGGTGATTATTCGCTCTGTTCTTCCCTGGCCCTTTATGGAAAGAGGGCCTCTGTTGCTTAGAAGCGTGCATCATCGTTTCCTGCTGCTCTAATGGATGGAGATTTTGCCATGAAAGGATGTGGGTTTTGTTCCCATCATCAGTGGGAATTTTTGAAAAATAGCGTTAAAATTGATGTCAGCTCCACATTAAGCACAGCAGCGCTGCTTTTCCCAGGAGCACTCAAGAAATCTATAGCCTGCATCCGGCTGGGACAACAAGTTACGATCCCAGCTCCTTACTCAAACCCACTGCGCATCCTGGCAAACCTTCTCCCGCTAACGCTGGGAATATGTCTGCCAGGGATGCGTCTGGCATCAAGGACTAGCTCCGGTATCTCCCCGATTTTCTGTCTGATGGGAAAGAGCGGTCCCTGCCCACGTAACCTCGGGGGCTCTTTGCGGGGTCCCTGCCCGTCAGCCACAAGCCTGATCCTCTCTGTAGTTGCAGTCGCCATCAATCATTTTCTGCCTCTGAGACACTTCATTTAGTTTGGCTCCTTCAATAGTGGATGGCAACTGTGGCCTTTGGCATGGCGTTGTTTTGTCTATTCAGCTTTTATTTCAGGGAAGCGGCTAATTTCTTCCCTCTGCGCAGATATGCCCATGGCAGCCCCTACGGAAGTCAGCCGCTGGCTGGCTTGAAGGAATTTCCATGGGGTTAAAGTCAGGGGCTGGGATGTGGCCCGTTGCTGTGGAAGTTGTTGGAGGTTGACAGGCAGGTGGGCTGGGAAGGGCTTGCACTGGACACAGGTGAGCTGAGCTTGTCGGTGCTGGCGGAGCCTTTGGTGCTATAGTGGTGCGTAAGGGACCAAACACGAGAAAAGGACCCTGGGATCAGGGAGAGGAACCGAAACCAGAAGAGCCGGAGTCTCTGTGACGAACTCAGTGTGCCGCACTGAGCATGTCATTTAAAGTCTTCTCTTTAAAAGAAACAGCTTCTGATTTGGGGAGTTAGGTCAGGCTCTAACGGTGTGATTTTCAGTGGCGGTGAACTCCCACTGCTTGGAGTTGGCTGCTTGGAAACGTTTTAAAGGGCAATCCCTCAGGCTGTGGCTTCAACTGCCCCTACACTAGAGGCTGCTCATGGACAACTTTTATATCTCGGCTTCCGGGCGAAAAATGTGGCTAGTGATGGTCGCCTTCAAAGGCTGGCAGAGAATGAGCCCGTATTCCTGATTGCTTGAAGCTCTCCACAGAGGCTGGACTCTTTGGACCATGACTAGACTTGAGATGGGCGGGAGGTGCACAGTGACCCCCGCCCCAGGAGGAATAGCACCTCGCAGCAATCTCTTACTAAGGACAGCTGGGATTTTCCATGGAGCTTGAGTTGTTTGTGCACTGAACTCCCATTGCAATTTATGAGCATTTGGCGCCTGCTCCTTTTCAGGTCTTCGGAAAACTGCTGCCAAAATCCACCAACCGAATTTTCTGTGAGCAAAATGCATGTGCCACTTGAAATGCAGCCAGTGTACCATGGGGATGAGCAGGTTAAGAAAAGCCCTGTGGAGTAAACTGATCTTTTGGATCAGTTCTGCACATGTTCGTTTAGCTGCAGAGAAAAATAAAATGTTCCTCTGCTAGGCAGGGAGCAGCCCTCTCGCTGGAAGGCCCCATGGATGACTGGATTTGGAGGCTGAACTCAGCCAAAGGCAGAAACACGTTGGTGCTGCTGGGCTACACGTGCCAAATCTCCAGGTGCCTCTCCACGCTGGATGCAGGCAGATCGGGCTGGTGGGATGTGCGATCCATCTCGCTGCACCTGCTGGTGGGATAAACCCAGCCCCAGGCTCCTCCACCGCCCAGCTGGCTCTGTTCAACATGAAATAATGTGCTCGGAAACTTCTCCTGAGGGGCTTTTTACAACCGGAGCAGCCTTCTCGGTTGTTGCCTTGTGAATTGGTCTCACCACCTCCTAAGACCTGTTTTGCACAGCGCTGGCTGGGCTGCTCTGTGTCTTGGCCTCTGCAGAGTCTGTCTGGCCATTTGATCTCGGTGCGATGGGTCACTTGTGGAGCATAGTCCATGATGAGTATGTCAGCTCAAGGGAACCATAAAGAAGGAACTAAGAGTTCAAGCAAACAAAACCTGGAAGCTTTGATAGAGTAAGGTCAGTGGAGACACCCGCTCTGTGGCAGGACACTGTGTTTTTTTGAGACTGGGCTGCTTTGCCTGGCTGGAGATCTCTGGCACATCACCGAGTTTGCAATGGATTCCTTTATTGAGCTGGGTGTTGAGTCTGTTCACGCTGCAGGAAGCCGCTTAGACTCCGGGTAAACCACGAAGAGGTATTTGATGCACACACAGTTGTTAACCAATGCACAGTGCACGGGGCGCGCAATCAGATGTCTCCTGCCTTTGTGGATGAAATGCTTCCTCCCTCTCTGCTCAGAGTCCAGCCTGTGCAGGGCACAGGAGGACAGAGTGTTTCCCAGAGAAATGGCCTAGTCTGAAAAATCAGGATCTCCATCTTGGGCAGGGAATTTGCTTTGATGCTCTTGCTGTCCCTGGAGCAGCCGCCACACTTACTCCACAACCGGGGAGATTTCAGCTCTGTCTGAATCCTGACTCACGTTGCGTTGTCCCAGCTGATAGATGTATCTGGACCTTACGATGCCCAGCATGGGATTTGTTTGCTTCCCTCATTGCTCAGTTTGGGATGGATTTTGGCAGCCTAGGTTTGCCAGAAACCTGGTGGAAACGAGGTTTCCAAAATTCCTCTTCCCTTTCAGTGAACAGCAGGCCTGAGCCTTTAGAGACCTGCTCCACCATTCCGGTGGCATTTCCCCATCTTGAGCAGGGCATTGTACGGCAGAGGATCCTATCCAGAATGGCCTGCTTTACCAGGTCAAATATTGGACTATGAACCATTTCTCCACCTGTGAAGCGGGGCAAATGGCCTTTCATCTCCTTCCTAAAACCCTGCGAGACCTGCCGGCACACAACGCTACTGCGAGTGAACCCTTGCTGTTAAAGTTTAGCATGTCCAAATATTATTTCATCCCTGTACTGCAGCCCAGCCGGCACGGGAGCCAACAGAAACGTGGCTACGGGACAGCCACAGCGGCGCGGGGAGGGCGGGGGGCTGCCGGCATGGGGCAGGCTTGCAGCCCCCGTCTCCCAGACGTCACATTTGCAGCCCCCGAGGTCTGCGCTCCCTGTATACGGCTCGGCCCCGCTTAAGTCTCCCACAAGCGCCGATGTGTTGAACGGTCCCGGTGCGCCACGTGCAAAGGGACAATCTGGAAACAAATGCTAATCTCTTAGATTTCACCCCCCGAATGCGCCAGCTCAAACAATCCAGGCCCTCCTGGGTTTCGTGGCCTTTTAATTTGTCTTCTCGCTCGCAAACCAAGTTGATTTCTGTCAGAGAAGATAAATGTTGTCTACAAAGCTCAGATAAGAATGATGAAATCTGTCCTTTTCTGAGGGCTTTGCTGAGGTTTTGGGGGATGCAGATGGAAAGTTGGGACTACACTTGCCAAGAACAGGGAGACCGATCAAGTACACATTAGGGGAGATTGTATTGGTTGGGGAAAACAGCTATGAAACCCTTTATTTCTAGGTCATTTGCATATTTCCATCCCAGTTTGACTGTGGTCGAGCAGTGTTTCTGTGTGATTGGTTAAATGCAGGCGGTGCCGATATACTCTGGTGATACAAGCCTTTGACACGCAAGAGCAGATCCTGCAAAGGTCTTTCCCTGGCTAACGGGAAGCCGGCTGTGCTGGCCTCCAGCCTGTTCAGACAGGGCTAGCGTCCACCTCACGAGACGCCACCAAAACCATCAGCGCTAACACGCACCCTTGCCAAAAGCCTCAGCAAAGAGGCCAAGATAGGTCCAAGCCATGGAGTCTGACCTGAGCACTTATCAGGAGCGGGGGTTCCCCCAGAAACAGGATTTTGGGTGGAGATGGACAGGCGGAGATACACAGAGTCAGTGCTGGGATTTGGCTGCAGGTAGGGGAACCTGTCTTGCTTTTGCCCATGCTATATCTTGTCTGAAGACGCAGAACTTTGGTCTCACAAGCTGTTAGGATGCAGGAGGAGCAGTACTATGCTGCCCTACGGGGCTGTTGCTCCCCTCTTAGGTGTCCCGCGTTGGGAAGGTGCTCAGTGTCGAGCGGGGTGGAGGCTCTGGCAGCTCTGCACCCCAGTCGTGGCTCCGTCTAGCCGAGTTTCATCCTGTTCCCCAGCAGTAAATTTGTTAAAACTCTTAGGGAGCCCTGCTTAGTGAGTGCAGGTGGTGTGAAACATGAAATTCCCCCCAAAAAGCTGCAAAATGCTGTGCGGCAGCCCCAGCTCCCCTGGTTTCTGTAAAAGCACAGCTCTTTATTTATCTCTGGAAAGTTTCTGAAAGATGCTGTTTGAAGTCTCTCCCTTTTTATGTATTATGCAGGAATTTGGCTACAGGAAGTCTTAGTTCTTTCACGTATTTTGTATCAAAATCCCTTTATAGACCAAATAATTACTTTTCCGTGGTAGAGAGACTGTGGCCCATACGCAGGGAGACAGATTGCTCCAACCTGTTCCTGCTGCTGAAAGGAAACTGAAAAGACAAGTCTGTAGCTTTTTGATTAAATTCTCAGGCTTATGCTGTTTTTCAGGGATGTTTTTCAGAGGCCAGGAGAAAACTCGTAGCAAAGCTTTCTTCTTGCTGCCTGGCATTTTGGCTTCGTCCCAGAGCATCATCAGTGGTCAAAGCATTGAGTCTATGGCCCTGTAGTCACCTTCATTGGCACTTAAGGAAAAGACGTGCAAAAATTCCTGTGGCTTCTGAACTCTCGGCCTCTCCGGGAGTTTTCCACCTGCAGCAAGTCTGTTTGCTCCATGCTTAGAAGCAGACCTCACATCAGCAGTGGTTAAATCCACCCTTCAGAGCCAGCAGCTGCTGATGCTCCTATCCCGCCCAAGACAGGCTGATAACCAGCTTGGTGAGCATGTTATCATCACACCCGCTGACATCGAAGCGCTGAATGCTCGGGCTGCTGGAGGGAGCGAGGGAAAGGGAGAGGGAGCCTCCTGTCCTCCGTGTGGTACACCCGGGCTTGATTAGGGATGTGCTCGCTGGGCTGTTGCAGCTTGAGGAATGTGACGTGCCCCGTGTAGACAACCGCGAGCTGCAGACGCTGCCCTCCCTGCCGCAACAAAAAGTGCCAAAAGGAGCGAGGGCAAAGATAATTAGTTGCAGGGAGCTGGGATGACAAGGGGGTGGAAGATAACGATACGTTTTTAATTTCAACATCGCATTAAACGGAAGGAGAAATGTTCCCGTCCCGGCAGCTTGTTCGCAGTTCTGCGTCGTGCCGTTGCCGTCGGGTCCTGCAGAGGCCAGCAGGGACCCAGATGTCTCTGGGAGTGGGATCCCAGAGCAGCTCTGCCTCTCTGAGGGACTGCACATCCCAGCTGGCTTTGTCTCCTGGGCCTGCATGGTCATTTACGCTGTGTGGAATGGCTGGCGAATCCCAGCATGGCTTTGCAAGGCTGGAAAATCAGGAGAAGGCAAGTTCTTGACTGCCTGTTTTAGGGACAGCTTGGCTCTTTCAACGTTGGGCTTTAGGGAGGCTGTGAGCTTGCTGGCCCACGGGCTCTCAGTATGAGGGTGGGAAGCTGCTGTTTCAAAGGGAGTAGACGAAAATAAAACACACTGTGATGATACTTAGTTAAGTGGCAAGGAATGCGCCGCGGACATCTCTCTGCATCAGCGTTGCTCTGGGTTTCCCATGGGGGTGGCTGTTACAAAAGTCTCCTTGCCTGCGTCCCTCGGGAGACACCCAGCTTGTGGGGTGGGGGAGCGGCGTTCCAGATTGCCAGGCTGGAGCGAGCTGGTCATCCCTGGATGACCATCCCTGGCCTCTGCCCAGCCGCAGTCTCTACAAGGCTTTGCAAGCGAAAGCGTGACATCCATTTTATCCTTCGCCCATTTCCACAGGGGCACTTGACCAATTGTGTGGTTACGTGCGTAACCTCAGATGCTGAAGAGGAAAATCCCTCTAAGGCCAGCCGTCGGAGCGCCAGGTGTGGTTTGCAGAATTAAGCATCTGTCTCCTCTGCTGCAGACAGCTTGCAGCTTTTCAAATCAGAGCCCTGGCTACAAGGATTTTGAACGTGCACCTGGAAAAACTGCAGAAGCATTATCCCATACCAAAAGAAGTCGTTGCGCCTCTCCGAATCTGGCAATTACTTTTTCCACCCTTCAAATCTATCACGCTTGATAGCTGATTGCGAGCAATAAAGGCGCTACAGGCAGGCAAGTTACCGCCTGTCAGCTGGGTTGTAGACCTCTTGCGTGTGGCTCACGGTGCTTCTTTCCGCTTACAGTGGCTCAGGAGGATGCGTCCAGCCCGTGACCGCAGCTCAGCTGATGGATGAGAACTGATGAAATCATAGTCCCAGGACACGGGTAATCCGTGCATCTCCCGAGACAGATTTCAGAAACTGCTGGACAGAATTGCCACCCTGTTTCCATTTGAGACAAAAGGCTTTAGACTCCATAAGGACTCAATTTTTCATTTTGCAAATAGTGCAGTATTTATCCCCTCGACCGATATTTGTAATTACCAAGGCCTGATGCAGGGAGCCAGGTTCAGTTTTGCCTGAACTGTCAGTGCTCTTGGAAAGCCAGGGCTTTCAGCGTGCGCCTCTATCTGCTGACCTTCATCGTGTGCTAACATGTGCTGAGCAGATCCTTAGCCTCACCCGCACAAAGTGCATCGTGACCTCAGTTAAGAAAACACTTGCTGTAATCGCCTCCAGATCTGCCGCCGTCTTTGATCAGTTTAAATATCGGTTTATCTTATGATATAAATATGTAAAACATCCATTTGTTTTCGTGCAGGATGCAAATAAATCATTGCGTAAGTTTATACACGAGCTAGGAAGCGTGGGGGGGGGCTGTGCAGCGATGGATTCATAACTCATGTAAGTCCCCACCTCTTTGAAGGTCATTACTTCATGAATGCGCCGTTTCTCTTTCCAGCAAGCCCCTGTTCTGCATTATTTAAATAGCCCGTGTCATCCACGGAGAGCTCTGCCGTGCGGTGCCGGAGGAGCGTGTTCCCAGCGGAGCGGGGACGCCCGCGTGTGCATGGTGCCACTGCCCTCTCGTGGGTGCAGAGCCCGTCCACCCGCCCCGCTCCCACCCAGCTCGCCCCAGCACTTCAAAAAACCCAGCTTCGAACTCCTCCTGAGACCGCGCGTCGGGACTTGGCAGATCTGATGTTCATCTCCCAGCTCACCCTCGGCCACGTTCAGCTCATTTCCACCCCTTTGCTTGTGTCCACGTGTGTCCGCCAGGAATAATTAATTAGATGGCAGCTTCAGGACTGCAAAGGGTTTTTATTATTCTCTGAATCCTGTGGCCACTTCCCTGCAGAATATGCCCATTCCAGACCCTGATCTCCATCTCTGCTGTGCTGTGGTCCTGGCGGGGTGCAGTTCTCCATCAGCACGGCTCTGCTGTAACTCACAGCCCCTTTGCGCGGAGCTGACCCCGCAGCGTGGACCCGCTGCCCCAGGGACGGCCACATGTGCTGCTGCTCTTCAGCTGGAGGATACAGTTAAGCCCCTCTGAAAGCAACAATTCCCACATGTCGTAAGATCGGCTTTCCAGTGGGGAAGTTGTTTAAAGCATTGTTAGCGGCTAAGTTGTTACAGAGATTAAGCTGAGTCCAGAGCTCAGCATCTCCTCCTTCGTTTCAAGCTTTGTGGAACAAAGCTGGTGTCAGCTGGCCTTCTGCTGCTGATCCAGCCCCGCCGCTGCTGCTCATTTGGTGTGAAAGAGAAAATTGGGCTTTCTCCTTCTGAGACTCCTAAAAATCAGGTTTATCTACTAGTTCCCAACCCAGGCATAAACGCACCCCGTATTTAACTTGTCAGAGAACAGACTTTCTTGCCAAGAGACCTGGTAAAAACTATAAAAGCACATAATAATTGATGATTGGGGAATCTTCTCTGCCAAGCCATAAAATATGCAAATGAACGTTCACATTTCTTCCGTATCTAATGAAGAATCAGGGTCTCACACCAGTCATGTTCCCCAAAGGTCTGTTAGCGCTTGCCCAAGAGACAAGGGATTTTGTGTAGTTCTTCTGTCTTAATTCCTACTTGTGCCCTTATAATCCACCTTCCTTAAGGCCTTATATTTTTCCTCACTGTTAGAGGATTTTCCATTTCTTATCCTAAATGATAGATCCCACCCAGGACGTGGCTGCATTTTGGGGCAAAAGAATGCCCGCGTTCACATCTTCGTAAGTGATAAAGCAATTTCAGTGAAGAACATTGGTATATAATAATATTAATATTTTACTGCTGTCACTTCTGCTCACAGATGTCCTGTAAAAGACAGTATAGGGAGCAATTCGAAGATAAGATATGGTGCATAAAATAGTGCAACATGATTAATGAACCTTTTGTCCTGATGAGCGAGATAAAATATCTAGTGCTACTGCCCCATGCTAACAGCATTTATATCGCATTTTAAATATTTTTTCTTATTTCAGAGGTATTTCACTATCTGTCTTTGTTCAAGGGCAGATGAGAAAGGGATGATGCAAACACTGAAATTTAAAATCTTCCCCAGCTTAATTTTATTCTTAGATCACAGAGATCCCTTCTTTGCTGCTTGTTTGTTTGTTCCATTTTCTCACCTTTGCAGACTCCAGAGTTGGAAAAAATCCACATCAATTACTGACACCCCCCTTTCACCCCCCCAGCCTTCTCCACCTCGCCAAACCTCCCGCATCTCAAGCAATGCCGCTTATCTCCCGGCTGCCACCGCTGACGGGGCTGGCGGCTGTCTCTGAGGCCACAGGCAGCACCGCGCCGTCAGGCGACCGGGAGGGAGAGGTGGACCCGTGCCCGAGTTTTGTAATGTCACAAAGCGAATTTCAGATGAAAAGCAGAGGGGGACGAGGCAGAGCACCCAGGGCATTTCCCAGGTCGTTTAAACTGGTGGGGGGGGAGTGGGAGAAGACGATGGGCTGTAGATGGGCAGAGCTTTGGCGCGGGCAGATGTGAGCTTGTGAAACTCTCCGGGGCTTGTGACTGAAAAAGGCTTTTCTCCTCCTCCTCCAGCCCAACTTTCTCTTCTTCAAACATTCCAAACCCGCCTGGACGCGTTCCTGTGCAACCTGCTCTGGGTGACCCTGCTCTGGCAGGGCGTTGGACTAGATGATCTCCAGAGGTCCCTTCCAATCCTATGCTTCTATGATTCTTGTTCTTTCAATTTTACCACAGCTCATCCAAGGGAAACCCTTGCAAGTATGTGAGACACGTCAGGCCAGTGCTGGGACTGCTGCTTCTGGGACAAGAAATCCCCAGGGGAGACAGCGGGTACGGGGCTGGGAGGCTGAGGGCACTGCTTAAAAGTTAGGAGAAGCCCAAAGTCGCTGACGGTGGGAGCTGAGAACTGCCTGGGCTTTGGTGGGGGTTCCCTGCGGCTGAGGGTTCCCTGAAGTGAGCGCGGTGATGAGGACAGATAGGGCAGCGGTGAGCCGTGGTTAGTGGGCAGCATCGTCTCCTGGGAGCAGCATCCCAGGTTGGTTGATGGTTGGACTCGATGATCTAAAAGGTCCCTTCCAACCTAGACAGTTCTATGATCCCCACCTCCAGTGGCCAAATGACAGATGAAGCTTTCTGGGAGATACTCCTCCAACTTTTAATGTGCAGAGCCTTGTATTTATTTAGAAATTTGGGTTATACGGATGCTGCCTGGGAAGCCTGCCTGTGTTGCATGAGCCATGCTGAGCAGCCTCACCACGCAGCAGTTGCCTGCGCAGGGGCTTGGACCGACCTGATTTCCACTGCCGGTTGCAAAAATGTGGTGTAAGAAAAATCTGATGACACCAGCATTATGTTCCTCCTGTAAAGACTGGCTTGCACCACGTCCAAAATGAAATGAAATACAGTGCTGCAGTGGCACTGTTGGGCCTTTCCCATTTTCTGGGTAATGAGCTTTATTTGAATTTCAACCTTTCCCCCGCCGTTTCTTGGCTCTCTTCTCAGCAAGCTGACAGAGATTTGCTCTGCATGGAAATCCACCCCACCTCAGGTGCTCGCTGCTGCCATTGAGCTGAACAGGAGCTGCTGCCTTCGCTCCACATCTGTTCCTGATACCGCGGCAGATGAGGGTCTTGCAGAGGGCAACATTCTGCCCAGTTGGAGGAGTTTTGGGTGCTGCAAACCTCTCTGCTATTTGCTTATTCCCATTGAATTCTTGTCACGCCATTAGCGCAAATCTGTGGCACTCTCCCTGGAAGATGAAGCTGTTCGCCTATCAGAGACAAAAATGTTGTATTTCCTGCGTCTGAAGCATTTTCTCCAAACTGTACTGTTGCAGAGCCAGTTGTATTTTTTAACTATATCCACCGATTTTCCTAACAGACAATCAGACCTGTCTGGTTGACTGCAAATGCCGTTTCTTTCAGTTTTGGCAGATTTTACAAAGTCAAATCAGCCTCCAAGCCCGTTAAGCGATGAGCTTAGCTTCTTCTCTGTAAGGTTAAGACTGAAACTGGGACAATTTATGGCAACTTTTCCTGCTGGGGAGAGTGGCGCTACTTTTACACCCATCCAATACTTCTTGGACCTCAGGGAGTTTACTCCCAATTTATTCCATGCTATGTGAGGTCAGAGTCAGGCCACTGAAGGAAGATAAATATCTTTAAAAATGTTTGCTGCCTGCTTTGATGAAAGGAATGTAATGGCTAAAAATAAATTTAAAGTGGAAAAAATAAGACTATTTTTGGAGAGGTGGGAAGGACACAACAAAGCCAAGGACAGTGTCATGGTCTGCCAGCAAAGGAAAGCAAGGTGCAGAGACAGTGATGTCTGTGGCGATAAAAATGGTGATTTGACAGATGAAAGGCAGGAATTTGCGGTTGCCCACGGTTTGTGGAGTAGGTACATTTGCAGATTCACAGGGTTCCTGGCTGCAAGTTGCCCATTGCTGATCTTTGCCAGGGGCTGACTTCTCCTAGTAATCTCCAATGTGCTGTGCCTGGGGATTTGCCTGGCATGTGTGGAGCTGATTTTGGAACCATCCATCCATCCATCATCTCACTTTAGGGTAACTACGGTCAGCATCCTACAGCCTTCTGGCCCCAGCCGCTCTCCTGTTACCGCTTTCCATCAAGTGGACGGCAAATCCTTATTTTAGGTGCCTAATTAAAATGCATTGATTTATAGCCGGCACTGCTCACGTGCAAAGCTCAACAGGGAAAGTATTCTTAGCCAGTGCTTGCCAGGCTGGCTGTGCTCTCCCGCTCATGGGTGACCTGGCGTGCAGCTGAGGAACACGCAGCAGCTCCATGTTCTCAGCCGGGTTCCTACAGTTGCAGCTCAGCTGCGTTGCTGCCGTAGTATTCTGGGACACGGTAGCCGTGCCCGCTCTCCCATGACATACATATTTGTATTTAGTGATGGTTTTAGCACTCACCAAGCGACGGCCTGCTTCTCCAGAGTTGGGAGCGTTTTGGGCTAGCTGGGCTCATCTTGCCAGCGCTTCTTTTAGCACCTCGGGGGAGCGCATAGCCTGTCTCCCCCTCCTTCTTCCCGAACTGTGGCTATTAACAGAGCAAAAATACTGCCTACGCAGGCAAAAGTAGAATGGAGAAGAAAATCCTCTCCGGTAGTTAAAATGTTGGGTTGGATGTTAGCACTGAAGTTTATCCTCATAAAAGGCACAGTCTTCAAAAACATCTGGAAAAGAAGTGCGGCATGAAAGATCCCCCCCTCCATGGAAGAGGCATAACAGACTTCTTCGGCTGCGACGGCATTAAGTGCAACCTAGTAATTCACGTCATAGTAAGTCCAGAAGATCACTGCATTACCAGCTTTCCTGTAAGAACGCAAACCCAGGTCTTTTTCACAAGAAAAATGTCTGGGGACCCTGTTTGCTATCTCTGAGCGGAGAAAAGGAAGACAAAATGCCATGCTGATTCCCAAAACGGTCATCTTAAAGTGTCTAATGGGTGAGGAACGTGGATTCTACCAACCTGCCGGAATTTGTGCTCCCAGATCCCCTAGGGGGTTTGAAAATCTGCTCTTCACAACGACTGGGCCTGAAATGGTAGGGAAATTCAATTAATACTTGCACAGATAGCTGCTCCGAAGTATTTACACAGTACACCTATCCTGGTGGTATGTAAGCACTCTGCAGGGTTTAGCAGCGTGATTACAGCTGACCTGCCAAGGGCAGTCATTCCCTTTACTATTTTCCTATAGGTTGAGTCCAGGTTATTGAATCCGAGCCCATTTTCTGAGAGATTTCATTTGAAATTCAGCGTATTGTCCTGCTCTGCGTGACCAGATAGGTGCGGGTCAGAATTCCAGGAGCAGAAACTGTGCAAATGTGATCCTACCCACGAAATAATTATTAAATATATGTTCTTAAATTTACCGTTGGGCAGTGCTTTGTGCTGAGAATTAATTTTTATTATAGCTGATTTATAACCCCATGAAAATGGGCTTTAGTCTCGGAAAAAAATGCATACACTGCACATACCAGAGGTGTGCTATCCAGTTTCCGTAC
Source organism: Chroicocephalus ridibundus (assembly GCF_963924245.1). Lineage (NCBI taxonomy): Eukaryota > Metazoa > Chordata > Aves > Charadriiformes > Laridae > Chroicocephalus > Chroicocephalus ridibundus. Next base: position 93,309,895 of record NC_086287.1, read on the forward strand.
AGCCCTCCAGCATTCATATACAGCATATTTGTAGGGGTGTCACAGCTGTCTTTCTCTTGGCCATATTTTGCTGGGGAACTAGGAATCTTGGCAATTCTGAATCGTGTTGCTCTTCCAAAAGCAGAGTCGACACCATTACTGTACGATGAAAGGTTTCTCCATAGGAACTACATCTCATAAGTTGCTCTGCGAACGCAAGGCTGGAGAAGGGCTGGCATTCTCTGCCTTCCAGAAATAGCATTTTCCTCTGTGAGTGCTCGGGGTCTTTCTTCTGCATTTTCTGCATGTCCACGAAATTGTGGAGGTCAGTGCGGCATGTGAGGTTGTTATGGTTTGAGAAAACCCATAACAATTTATTGTTGTTCAGACATTTATTCTATCACCCAATGAGCCCTCCCCACCCAGAAAGGGGAATTGGGGAAAGAAAAGAAACACAAGGGTTGAAATATAAGTAGATTTAATGGGATAAGACTAAATAATTAACAATAATACTAAAGAATCAGTATTAATCCCGGTACTAATATAAGATATACAAGAATTACATCAGTAGGAAGCCGTGCGCTCCCAGCAGTGGACAGCAAATGTCGGACACCACAAGCGCTGTGGCTTCGGGAGGAAGGGAAGGGCTCAGGGGTCCGGCACCGGGGCAAGGAGTTCTCTGGACCGCCACCATCAAGGGACAGAGCAACTATAGTGCAAAATTTCTAATTTATATCGAATGTGACGTTCGTGGTATGAAATAATCCTGTTGGGCCCAGGAGCGAGGCCTGGGTCAAATGCCCAGGCCTCGCTCCTCCTCATCCCTGCACCTGGCAAGGCTTGAAAACACTGAGGCCTTGAATCCCACGTAGCCTAGCTGCCTATAAAGTAAATATTTTAACAAATTCAGACACTAGAGTCCTCTAAAAGTACAGTTATCCTAAGCATTAGAAGAGAAATTGGTCCTGTGTCGCTCAACCCAGGACAGAGGTTCAGGCAGAGCACGGTGTAGCAGAGGCGGTCAGGAGAGCAAGCTGGTCAGATGGTTGCGGCGAAGCTTTGCGAGGGGACTTCTGAGGGGGATTAGGTGGTAAAGCCAAACTGAGCCACCTCTCAGTCCTGCGGGTGTAGAAATACCTCCTTAAATATAAATACATGGAGTGGCTCACCCCTGGGTCGCAGGAAGGTTCATTTCAAAAGTAATAGACCCAGCTAGCGTGGCCAGGTGCCTTTTAAGCAAGACTGCGATTCCTGTAGGGCACCCTGGTACTGGTGCGACTCAGTGCCTCGATGAGTAATTGTGGTGACATGGGAGCAGCAAGAGTGGGTCCTTGGTGGCAGCAGGGCAGGAGCGGCGGGTACCCCACACTCCATAGGGGTGTGTTTTTCCATTTTTTTCCATTTTTCCATTTTTTCCATTTCCTCATTCCGTTTTTCCATGGGGACGCAGGAGGTGGTTGTCCAGGCACCTCTTGGATTTCCGTTTGCTAGGGAGTAAAGAGAGGCTTTGAGAAGCAACCCGGGCTCCAAGGCTGTGTTTGGGACGAGACGAAGGCAGCCGCGTTTGGTAACTTCCATCCTCTGCTGTCAGGGCATGAGCTTCGGCGCTGCAGTGTGCTCGGTTAGCAACGCTCACCTCTGCGGGACACGGGATACAGGCGGCTGTGTTTACACCTATCCCGAGGGAAGATGAAGAAGCATAGGTGGAAGAAGGTAGAGGAGAAACGTACCTATTCCCCGTGCAGTAGTTTGGCAGAGAAAGGCCATGCTTGGGCTGCAGAAGTGCTGCACTCACAGCTGCTGATCGTAAGGGATTTTACAACTGATAAGCAGTGAGATTGCTCGTTGCCCACGGAGTGGAGCGTGTTTGCACCGAGGCACGGGGCAGACGCGCATGGTGACAGCTGCTGAAGGATCTGCGCAAGGCAGCTTTATAGCGTGAGGCTGCGCTCCATCTGCGGGATAAACCCAGGCAATTTCACGAGTTACCAGTTCAGGAGGTGGGTAACGGTGCTTGTCCTTTCACTGCACAACAGCAGTGGCCCAGCCCCTCCAGCACCGACCCATTGCCGATAGGAAATGCCTCAGATACAGCTCTTGTCACTCGCAACTGATCACTCCCTGTCACCCCCCCACCCCCTTTTGTAGAAAAAAAGCAAAACAAAATGAGAAAATGGGAAAACTTCAGTTTGCAGAGGCTACAGCCTGGCTCTGTGGGAGGTGCCGTTTGCACGTCTGATCTGTGCAGGCTGGGTTCAGCACTGAGGCAGGACCAGCCCGTCCCTTGAGCGGGGCTTTAACCAGCACCCTTGTTTGGGTTAAAAAAAGAAAAAAGAAAAAAAAAAAAAAGAAAAGTGGCTTATTTAGGCTGCAAACAGATAGAGCTTTTGATCATTGAAAATCATTTGGACTCACCTCCGTAGTCTCTGCATGAGGATGGGGGTGTGCGCCTGGCCTCAGCTTTAGGGTAAAAACTAATTAAATAAATAAGAAAGTGAAGGGTTTAACACAGCCACATCCAGCAGCTCACTACATTTCATATTCTGTACCGTGTGTTGTTTGCTAACACTCACATTATTGCTGGCCCTTGCTTTTAGTAAGTTGTGACCTGGCTTCCAACCTTACAAGGCTCGTTTCAAAATTATGAGGTCTCATATGTCTAATAAATTTGGGGTTCTTTTCCTCTATCTCGTCCTGAGATTTTTTTAGTTTAAGAAGCACTGTGCTGTCATTTTGAAGTTCTCTCTGCAACCCTATATATTAAAAGCTTAGTCCTGGATTTTAAGCAGTAATTACTAGAAGTTAATTCTTGTGTATTCCTGTGATTCAAAGCACTTGGACTTGGGGAGGAGCGCTGATAGCATGGGATACACAGTAATGCAGCAAGAGCTGCCAGCACTGCCTTTCTATACGTTCCCGTGTCTGAGCTCTCTGACTTTTCCAGTGGAAACTTCACCTTCAGCTTCTCAACTCTGCAGACTTTTTTTGTTGTTAGGACACTGCCACATTCTTGAAAGGCCGTGCTCTCCGTCCCCCAGATCAGACTCTGCCTTGATGGCAGATTAACACAGGTGGTGGTGGTGAAGGTGGGTTTAGGATCAGGTTTTTCTTTCTTCGTTGGGCTACTTCTTGCACTGACTGATGCTTGCTGTCGTTCTGGCTGGAGTCAAAGGTGCTGGCTCCCTCTCACTTTCCTTTAGCCCACAACCGAAAATTCAAGCACAGCTCTGTACTTCTTGCATCCTGGTTTGTTGTCAGGGTTAGTAGATGAATGCACGTGCTCCCATGGGATGCTCTGGAAGGACTGTCGTGGCTTTCAGCAGCATGTGTGATAAGACACCCGCCCCTCTTAGCTGGGGTTTGCAGAAGCGTTTGTTAAAAGCCCCTTGCACCTTGCTTGTGTGGTGCGCGAGTGGCTCCGGGAGCTGCTCCGATGTTGCTTAGACTCCCAGAACAAAGCAGATCTGATGGAGGAAACTATCCGTATAAAGAGTAGACAGGGAGCACTGCTGAAAGACAAGTCCTGAAATGACTCTTAGGAGTGGGTACCTGCGGGCACCAGAGCAGCCAAGCTCAGAGGTGCTCCGTAGAAGGCACCAGCCCTCACTTTCCTCCCCACCCAGGGCTCTGCTGCTCCCCCAGCTGCAGGCTGGCCTGGAGCTCCCCAGGTGGGGCAATCAGTGGCTGTGGGCAGCTGAAAGAAATTAATTGGATGGGAGAGCCCAGCCCAGCCTGGCCTCCCCACCTGGCAGCAGGCTTGAAACTACCCATAAGTGCTGCTTCCCCTCTCTGGAGTTGGGGTGTTGTTTCTTGTTTAGTAGCTTACTAGTGACCTTAAGGGAGTTGGAGAAACTGGTGGCGAGCCTCTTGTTCTTGGGGGGCTACAGTGGTCTTCCTGGATTTTGGGCTGCAAGGTGCTATGTTTGGGCTGATGCTGACCTTGGAAATTTTGTCGGCTCTTCTGGAACCTGGCTGGAGCCCTGGGTGTCTCCCAGTGTTGCCCTTTCCTTCCTGAGCAGCAGCCTCTGAGCTCAGCAGGTTAGTGAGGTGTCTCTCTCCTCTGTGTCCCTGAATTGCCTTTATTTGATTTTAATGGTTTGTGATTTACTGGTGTGCGCGTGTGGGTGGGAGGCTGAGCTGTGGTTTGGTTTAGCTCCCTCTTGGTTCAGTTATGCTACTGTGCTGCCTGCTCTGAGTTAGGAGAGATTATAGCTGTGTCGGATGCAAAGCTTGTCGTCTTCCTTCCCCCTCTTGTTTTCAGCAATGTTTGGTGCCAGTCTTTCAGCCCTGGGGCTGTGAAGTCTCAGAATATAGAAACTGTTCCGGATGTTCCTTAGTAGCAAAACAGCTCTCAGTTTTCCCTCTTCATTTCTCCAAAAGCTGCATCCTTCTTGGTCCTGGGCTTTTCAGTGTCATCAAAAGGTATGTCTGTATGTTATTTCTTACAAGTTCCTTTTTTCATAGCTTTGAAGTGTTGGCAGGTGGATGTATGAAGTGTCTTGCTTTTGCTGTGCTAGATGTTGCTGTTGCCCTCTTCCGTTCCTCTCCTTGTGAACCTGTAAGCTTGACTGAGGGCAGTGCACCCCCCCCAATCTTAAAAATTATGTGACCTCTCCAGTACGCACTGAGTACCTTCTGCTTCTCTGCTTTCGCTTGGAGAGTGCCAACTTTCTCCCACTAAAACTTGTTTTTTGTGTGTTGCAATAAGAAAAAAAGTGCAAGCCCTTACTGCCCTTTGTAAAAAGGATGAGGTTTGCTTGATGTCTTCCCTCCACGCTGCTGTATCTCTTGTGGGGAGCTGGAGTGACCCTGTCCCAGGCTCTGCCACTGTGACCTGCTCTGCATCAGCTTTCTCTGTTCCTCGGTCTCCACATCTGGAAAATGGGAACAAGAAGGCTTTTTGTTCCCTCTCTAGTAAAGTCATTGTGAACCCCGGATGAAAAGCAGCTTCTGGGTCTGATCCAAAATCTTTGGAAGCTGTCTGAAAGACTTCCATGGATTTAATGGTCTTTGGAGTAGATGCTGTGGTGTTTGCCTCACTTTTGTTTAAAAGTCTCTCTTGCCTTCCCTACCCAACGAGCGTCTTCTCGTTGCAGCTGCAATCACTTGAGAGCATCACCACCTCATAGACAACTGAGCCCAACTCCCTTGGGCTGTGTGCTAAACAGGTGCCTTCACCTTCTTGGTCTAACTAAAGAAAAAACTGCCACGCACATTTTCAGGTGGGATTGTTATCAGGATGTCCTGAATCTTGACTTTCTGTTCCAAAGTGAATCTTTCCAGCGCTTCATTAAAAAGAAGATAAAAAGGAAGTGGCAGGTTGAGAGGGGGAAACGCACCAAATGCCATGCTTGCCTATGAGTTTATGTATATCTATGTCTAATCCTTGGCAAGAGGGCATGGGCCTCTGCAGCTGTGTGACACCCGCGTCCTGATTCACTGGGTATCTCCTATAAAGGACTGATTATCAATGACTTAAGTCTGGAAATAGGTGTTGAGTTGCAGGATTCTCCCAAGTAAAATTCATCCTGCCCGACTGGAAGTAGAATGTTGGATACCTGGAAATCTTTAAAGCTGCTTTAAGCATCTGTAGGGCCTGAATGTTTCTAGGATTAGATAGCAGCTGAGCTGTGATTTTTTTTTTTTTTTTTATTTTTTTTTTGAGAGCCTCTGTGGGGATGTAGCTGTAGGGCTTGCCTTCACCTGTTAGGTATTTGAAGAGCTTTGAAAGCGTGATTTAAGGTTCCTGTCGCTTCTGGTTGCACTCTTGAACCTCTGCAGCAAGCGCTTGTGTCTGTACTCGGGTATATTTTTCTAGAAAAAAGCTATTTCCTCAGGAGTTCCTTTCCATTAAGCACCTGTAGAAGTTGTTTCCTGTTCCTTCAGGGGCCGCTTCTGAGCGAGGAGCCAGGCGGGCACTGGCTTTGGGGGTTTGCGCTGAAACTGCAGAAATTTTTAATAGGGAGTTGCTGGTTTTCATGGGGACCATGGAAAGGGGAAGCATGAGCTCTGCTGCAACCCACGTGTGCGTTTGAGCTCTCTATGGTATGGTTGTCCTCTGAAAGTGCTCTTTGGAGACAGGAAAGGCTGGTTTCGTTTGGTTTTTTTAAGCTGGAAAGTTTTGCTGAACCTGCCCTACTTTGTCTACAGGGTACCTGTTTCCTTCACAACAGTACTGGCTAAAAGTAAAATGATCTTTCAGGAAAAAAAACGCAATCCCATCTTTTACCAAGGGCATTGCTGCCGGCATTGGAGAGCGGATGGGCTTGGCTCGTGAGTGTGGCTGGATGCAGAAACATCTTGGTACCAATCCTGTCTCTCTGAGGAGATGGTAGGACTCATAGTAATGTCACTAGTGCCAATTCCATCGCTTAAATCGGTGTTATGGAGTGAAACATTACTGTAGTCCAGGCTTTAATATTATACTTGTCCATGAAGCGGGTGGGATGGTACATACATAATGCTTGAAGTGCTTGCAGATCTCTGAGTGGAAAAATAGAAGTGCAATATTAACATCTGGGAAAGAAAATAGGGTTAGGGGACCAAGCTGTAGCACAGTGTGTGATCCTGTGTGGTGCAAAGCCCTGGCAGCCTCTAAAAATGGACGCTGAGATCCATTTCTCCATGCTGAGACCAAATCACCCATAGGACGTGCGGGAGCATTCATCAGAACATCCAGGCTGTCCCTCCGGAGCAGATGGGAGAGTGTGGGTGCTCTCCGGGCTTCCCCCCGCAGGGCTGCAGGAGCAGCGTGCATCTGCAGCTCATCCGCTCTCTCAGCATCCTGCACTCCTGGGGGGACTTGGCTTAAGCTGTCGAGGTGGAGGAAACGTGCAGCCTGCTTCTCAGTTAGACTGCAGCACAGTCCTAGTAAATTAGCATCCCATTTTACATAAATAGAGGAACACAGTCTTGATGGGAGATGGAGGTATCAGTATATCTTTTTAATGGACTTGTACTGAGAAATACTATGATCCTGTTGAAATGTGATTTTAATAGTTTCTCCATTTTTTCCCCGATTCTCCCTGCAAAGCCTTTTCAGCTGTGAAGGATGCAGAGGAGAGTTTGAATACTGATTCTTTGTGGGCAGCCTAGTTAAAATATAATTATACTTTTTATCATTCAGTAAAAGCCTGTCTCCGAGAGGAGTCCTTTTAGGAAAGGAGAGGGGTTTTTTCTTCCATTTGTTAGAGAGCAAAAATGAAATGGAACATTTGATACCGTAAGCAGCGCTCTATTCACCCGTTTTCTGCCGTGCTAACAAATAAAAGGAAAGAAAAAGGGAAGACTTGATGCTTCCTCTAATGCCAAGAACTACAAAGAAGGTCATTTTAAGTTTTACGGGCTTGTTAATTCAAGCTGTTAACTTAAAGTGCATCTTTCCCATGCAATGGCGCAGCCTAAAGATGTTCTTTATTTGGTTTTGGAGATAAATAGCTCATACAGAGAGATTGCAGACTCTGGAGAAGATAGCGGGTCGGAAGAATGAAGGAGATAGATGTAATAAAACCAGCAACATGGACATAAAACTGATGCAAATGGAAAAACCAAACCCCTTGCTAGACACAGGATGGGAAGTGGGATGCAACCACTTCGTCGTCGCTTTTGGTGGGCAGAGAGTGGCTGGCTGGGGGATGTTGCCCCTTCAGGACTTTTTTCCTTGTTCCTATATAAGATAGCGATCATAGAAGTGGTGGTGATTCTCCACCTACTGTGTTCCCTGAGGCTGACACGTGGGTGTATGAAGTAGCACCTGCATCCTTCAGTAGGAACTTCAGTGGCGTCGGGCATCTGTGGAGACAGTGCGATCAATTTTTATTATAAAATTTGTTTTTTTTTTAAATGGCTGTAATGAGAAATGCATAGCTGAGCTGATGCTGTTTGCAGTTCTTTCCTTGTTTCTCTTTGAGCGCTCCCGTCTCGGTGCTGTGCAGATAAGCAACACGCCGGGAGCGTTTCTCTCTGAAACAGAAGTTGGGGCTTAACAGAGCGCCAGTGGCTCCTGTCTGCATGGTCTGGGCGCTGGTGTGCGCTGAAGAAAATGTAGTTTAGCTGCTTCTGGGCACGTGACAAAGGAAACCCCTGGAAGTTGTTGGCATTGCCGAAGCAGAATAAAAATGTGGATGTGAAGGGCACGTGCCGCCGGGCAGCATGTGAGGACGGCCCCCTCCAGGCCCATAAAGGCAGAACTGGCACCCAAACCTGCACACCCAGTTGCTGTAAAATTGCTAAAGTAGGGTAATAATGTCATTCTCCCTGCCCCCTCATTTTCTTACCTTTCTCTGACTTGGGTCTTGGTGCTGCCATGTTATGGTACATGCAGGAGCTCAGCTGGGCTCAAAACCTGCATCTTGCAGGGCCAAAAGGTTTTGGGGCTGGAACTGGGGGAGAAGGAGGAGGGTGGAAAGCTCGGATGGGGAGCTGTATTGTTCAATTCAGGAGTTGTCTTTATAGTCAAAGCTTTTTATGTTCTCGTGGAAATAAGGTAACTCATCCCTTTGGCTGGAGGGCCAGGGAGTAAAAGCTTTCCTGGCTCTGGGCTCCCTTGCAGTGGCTTCCAGTGTGCTGGGGGCTCCCCTCGGTGTCCTGTCCTGTTGTGGTGTCACTGGCACTTCAGCAGCAGGAGCTGCTGATAGAGTGAAAGTTATAAATGACCACGGAAGAAAAATCTGCTTTGTACAAACATAGAGGTTTAAAATGTGGTTGAGTTCTGCAAAGGAATGAAAATAAGACCTTTTAGTATGATGGTGTTTTCTTTTTTTCTTTTTTTTCTTCTTCCTCCCCCACCTTCTGAATGGAATGGAGACAAAACATTTGGTTTTGGATAGGAAAGGCTCCCCCTCCCACCAGTTTGCCTCCCTCCATCTCTCTGGAGGCAGCAAATGGCTCACGCTAGACCTTGGATTCTTTTCCACCAAATATTGTCAGAACTAATACATGTCTCTCTGGGCTGTCTGGGCAGAAAATGTGAAGCTCCCTCGATGCAGCCAAGAGGAACCATGTCCTGAGTCCTAGTCCCAAAGAACTGGGATGAGAAACTTCATTTCCAGCCAGCAAAGATGGTCCTGCTTAAATCCCGTGCCACAGAAAACTTCCTGTGACTGGTTCCCGGTTTAAGTAGTTACGGTGCACGCTGAGGGTGCCTGCAGCTTACGGTGGAGGTGGGAGTCCTGCGCTGGTGGCTGCGCTCCTGGATCTGCAGCTACTTACTGCGGGACCCTGAGCAGATGGATTGCCATCATCTGCAAGGAGAGGACACCTCTCTTCTTGGAAGTGCTGGGTAGGAAGAGCTGTGTTGGAGCTGCTGTTACCGATGCACAGCATACTCCTTTCTTTCTTTGTTCCCCCCCCCCCCCCCCCCCCCTTTTTTCATTGTATAAGGGCAAAGCCAGCCTTGTTTTTCCAACCAGCTTAAAAGCACTTTTCGAGTGTAACTTTTGGCTCTCTGAGCCTTTGAGAGAGTATTGAGTTGCAAAAGGTGGTGGCTGCCAGTTCCTATATAAAAACACTGCATTAGTCAAAAACCCCTTTGGAAGCGCCACTGATTAATACATCAGTTCCTATGAGAGCACGCTGACCTAGATTTTGCTTTAGCTGTTTAGGTGGAGACTCAACTACAATGTGGCTTTTATCTATTCGCAGAATGGATTTGGAGGATGTGGAGTCTACAGAGAGCTTTTATTTCCTTTTAAAAACCATTGTGTTCAAATGCGCTACCATATGGTTTTTTGGTTCTTTTTAATCTCGCTCACTGATCGTTTGGGGGGTTTAGAAGGTCAGTGGTGTTAAGAAGCTTATCAGCCCCCTAAGAATGGTTGGGGAATACATTAATTTGCACGTGTTTCGTGGCATAACTTGATTATCAGACACCTGAAAGACACTGGAGGTAGGGGCTGTAGCAAATACTTGCTGGGTGAGCGGGTTTTCTCTTTGGTCTCTTTGAAGTTCAGATGTGTTAAAAGTATGATCGTAACACTTGTAGGCAGGCATTTCTTATCTGGCTTATTTTTGCTGGGGGAATATAATGCAATGTGAAAGGCGTTTATATGGAATTTCTGGAGCAGCGCTTTGCAGGGTGGGAAAAAGCAGGATGTCTGCGAAAGAGCCCAGGCCGTGAATTTGCAGCAAGGGCAAAGGAGCTGAGACTCGGTGCCGCTTCGCGGTTGTAACTCTTGCACTGCAGAATCTCAAAGCTCTTTCAGAGCGTTAGAGGGTTGAGCTTCCCAATGCTGCTGGGCCTCCCCATCCTCAAACTGAGATTAAAAATAGGGCGTAGAAGTTATCGCAACGCAGTATGGAACAGGGGGGATCCCCGATTGCTGAATGCGGGAGGATTTCCTCGGCTCGACTCCTGTAATCTCTGTGGTTGTCATCTCACCTTCCCAAAAAGGCTCTCCCCCACGTCCGCATCTCGGGCAGCATCCGAACCAGGGGAAATGGAGACGAAACGGATGCTCGGCTCCTTGGGATTAGCCGCAGTGCGGGTGTTCATCTGCGTGTGTGTGCGCCAATGATAGCAGCGCACCTTCCCACCGCTGGCCAAGTGACGTTAAGGAGGAAGAAGTGGTTAGCAGGGTTGGTTTAGTATTTCTCACTGCAGCTTGATTAAAAGATTCCACTGTCTGCCTTTGATCTACGGTGTGTGCTGTCTCTGCCATTGAGACAGAGTATAAATCGTTGCTTTGAATAGCAATATTTACAATGAAGTCTTACTCATTTTGGGTGAAGGGCAGTCCCAAGCACATTTCTTAAGTCTTGATTTCATTAGCGCAGTACTGCAGTTCATCAAACCCCATAAATATTTATCTTTTCAGCATTCTTTGTATGATTTCAAAACACTGGCCGTGTTTTAATGGGACACTTAATGTTGTTTATTGTGCAATAGCTTTGCCATAGATACGCTGACAAAGAAATCTCAGATGGCCAAAATGAACAGGGAGGCATGTTCTCTTCCAGACGTGTTTATGAACCTGGTAAAAGCCGCCTTTGCATCAGCACTCCCTGAGTGGGTGGGGAGCGAAGGCCAGTTGGGGATTCCCCCGCGAATGTTATGAGTCAAAAGGATTTGCAGCTCTGCCAGCCCTGCACACTTAGAAATCATGAGTCGGTCGCTAAAAATCATGAGGTTTATAATAAATCAACGCAGGGTATTTCAGCTTGCTTTCTGACAGCTGTGGTTCTGGGTAAAACAGATAACCTGCGTTCTGGATTTCTCTGCAACCCCAGTGCCTCGGGGATTATCCTTGAATTTTAATGGCATAGCTGAAATGTTTGCTGACACAGGAGCCTTTGGGTGTTGAGGTTTTTAAAAGACGCGTGAAGCGTTTGGAGCCTTTTGTGGATTAAACCATACAAGCTGGCAGCCGTGGCTTCGAGGGGCAGCGATGGTTAAGCACACCTTGTCCTGGTGATGGCTAGCTCTTCGCCGGGGGAGGCTATCGCTTGTGTCTGCTTGCTTTAGATGCAAGCAAAGACAGTCTTGTCTCAGATGGACAAGGAGCTTGCTTGGCTTTTAGCGGCATTTGGATTTTAAACCTTGTTCCTGCTGCTCTGGTGAAACGAGTTGGTTGTTAAGCCACTTAGTGCTTATGGAGGACACTGTTACTGGCAATCACAACCATGTCCCTGAAATCTTAGGTGTTTGTTTAAATGTTAGATTTTGGTTTTTTTTTTTTAATGCTGATATGATTAAAACAAAATAAAAAGAAGTGGTGTTTTGTGAAGGTTTTTGCAAAGTGCTGTGGAGCGAATGGGACGTGTGGTTGTTGCTAATGTTTGTACTAACGAGAAATTGCCTGATAGACGTCGTACCGACATGGAGGAACCAGCTGCTGAAGAAGCCCGTTCGCGGGACTCTTGCATTATAGGATTATTTAAAGGCTACTTCAGATTTTTTTTTTCTTCTAGGCATTTTATTTGTTGGAAGAAAATCTTTTTGGAGAGTGAAAGAAGGGTCAATAATAATTATTACAAACTTTAGTAACTGGTCCTTTATAGAAAAAGTTCACGGTGTAAAGAAAAAACAAACCCAAGGTCTCTACTTCTTAATGAATAAGCATGCTTAAGAAGTGTTGAAAGTTTTAACCAGTGAGTCGATGGGTTTTTGTTCAATTATGGAAGATCTTTATTTTAAGTTCTGAAAAAGCATTAATTACTTCTTCCTCTCTTTCCAGGCAGGGTTATTGATTCAACACGCTGATTCTGTCCTGGGTGAATTCGTCTCCTGAACACCTGCACCAGGTACTGCTTTGCTTTCACTGCATGTTTGTGCTGTCTGTGCTATCTTTCCATTTAATGCCACTTCAGAAAGGTCTCTATGCTCTAGTAGATGCTGTGTTTGGATTTTAATCTTGCTTTTAGGAGACTGGGCTCCATATTTTACCCCTCTCCCGCTGGTGTCCCAAATTTTTTTTTAAGTGCAAGAAGACACTTCTACTCATTGAAACTGGGGGATGACGGGGACCTTGGAAATAGGGACTGGATATTGTTGTTGGTTCAGAGTGAATCAAATGGCATGTGGAGGCCTTACAAAACACAGAATCTTTATTTCCAGTTGCTTGAGGGGCACGTGATGAGGGCGGGATAAAGGCCCCCCGTTGTACTCTCACAACTGTGAGTATTGGGCCTGTGAAAAGCAATCGACTTCCCAGCTGTTTCTTATCACAGATGGAGCATGTCAGGAGGAATAGCCCCATGTGTGACCTGAGACATCCCGCATTTCTGAAGTGTCTGAAATACTTTAATACTTTTGTCAAACTGATCCCCAATCTCTTTTCATCACGTTGAAGTTATGGCATGCTCTGATGACCACAGAGCCTAAGGCAACGCTGAGTTCTGGCTGTATGATTAAATGCCGTGAAGTACTTCACCCATTTAAGTGATAGTTTTCATATGTTTTCTTACTGGTATTTACTACTATGCATTACCTCTATTTCTACTTAAAAATGAGCGTGCGGCTGCAAAAGTAGAGACGGGAGAAGAAAGTGAGTCAAATTTGCCCTCTTGCCTTACACAGGGAAAATGATGTAGTGCGCGGGCACTGAGCCATTCCCTGTCACACGGTCGGGATCATCCTCTGTGGATATTTTTCTATCTAGAATTCGCTGATCTGCTTTGCTGGTATTTTTTGACCACACTTCTTTGTTTATTCCCCAACCACTTCAGATGAGCAAAAATTGCGTTGGCAAGAACATTTGTGGGAAAGCAACATCACGTTGCATACTTGTGCGAATAAATATTCACAAGAGAATCCACGGCGAGAGCGCTCGCACGGCCGCTCGCGAATTCTCTTCCCATTACTCACCAAAGGGACTTGTTGAATGTTTATAGCTGTTTGGTGGGCAACTGGCAAACAAGTTGGGAAGACTTGCAGTTTGTCTAAGCCTCTGATCGCCAAGTCTGGGAGCAAAATGAAAGCGTCTGGCCTGGGTTGACTAATTGAGTGGCACTGGTAGCCCAGACTCATAGCAACTCATTTCTGTCTGTAGCAACTCCAGTTTGTCTGTTCAGGCTATTCATCAGAGCTAAAGGCTGGAGAAATTTATGGAAGAATCGCAGTCTGTTTATAGATTGTTATGACTTAAACTAAGAGCTGGATTTGCTGGATAAATGAACAGCGTTATTTGACCAACATTAGGGAAACGTGAAGACTCTATTTACCTTTCAGTTCTGAGTGTTCTTGAAGCAATTACCAGTTAATGCCTTTGCTTCTGGAGAGCTCTTACTGAATGATGATTATCTCGTGGGAGTCCCAGATTCTCTGCGCCGAGTGCCCTGCGCTGATGGATACTTTTATCTGTTTTTTTGCTTCTCTTCTTGCAAAGTACTGGAAAAAGCAGCTGTTTTCTTTGATGCTTGGGTAGATTGGCCTTCATAACTGAGTAGACTATCACTACTTGATTGGTTGCTCTGTTTCCAAGTGAGTTTTCCTGTAGTGGAGAAGAAAGCACTAAACTGTTCCAGTTGTGGTTCTGTAGACAAATGTGTTTTTTGGTGGACAGCTTTTAAATGGAGGTCAACTGTCAAACAAATTGCCTGATTCTTTAAGTATTTGGTTGACAAAGGTAGCTGAAATAAAGTTGGATGTCTTTCTGAAGTGCTGGATGTGAATCTGAGGAAAACAATTAGCGTTTTACAGCATAAAGCGCACACACCGAATGGATTAAGAATTGGCTGATACATCTGAAAAAACAGTCATCATCGGGGAGCCCTCATGAAACGAGGGGTTGCTCGTTGGGCTTCGTGAGCTTTGGCGCACTGTTATTCCATTGTCTCATCAGTGACCTCAAGTCATGATAAAATTACTGCTGATGGAGCTTTTGTGCAGCTCACGCTTTGGCCGGGAAGTGCATAGTGGTGGCTAAAGAAGTAACGCCGTGTGGTCGGGAAGGCTTGGTAAGCTCAGTCCACGGAAATAAAACATGCTTTGATGCAGATGTAGCTCTACATCTGGGAACAAGGCAGGCAAGCGGTACCGATGGCACTGCTGGCTGTGCTGCAGGAAGAAACGCCTTTGTGAAAGGCAGAACGAACTCCTGGTGTACCAGCCCGGCCAAAAAAGGCCGGTGTGATGCTGGGACGTGTGTGCAGAAGAGCCTTGTGTTCCCCCCAAAGTGTGTGGGGTTGGTTAGTTGTTTGTGGGTGTTGTTGGTTTTTTTTTCTTTTCAAAAGGATGTCAACAAATAGGAGTCAATGAGGAAAAGGGCTAGAAAAATGATTTGAAAGCTGGGGAAAGCAAGATATTTAAAAGCTCTTAATCTGCTGAATTTATGTAAAAAAAAAAAAAAATAATAAATGAAGTGACTTGGTATTTATGCACTGGGATCATTTTAAGAGAGAAAAATTTGGAAACAAAAGGAAAAGATATAGTGAGAATCCTAGCTGGAAGCTAAACCCCAACACATTCAAACTTAGATATAAAGCACGTATTTCTGAGTAGGAATGCCACGGAGGATTTACTGTCTCCTGGTACTTGTCAAATGAAGCCTGCGTGCACAGGAGGGGGGCTCTAGCCAGGACCCAAATGAAGCTTTAATTGTAGGGCTTTAGTTCTTGGGCTTCATACAGCCGGGTGAGTGGGTGAAATGTAATGGTCAGGGTGATGCAGGAGGTCAGAACAGATGATATCATGGTCCCTTCAGGACTCAAAGCTTTATGAATAAATGCATTTGAAAATCCTGTTGTATCCTAGTGGAAAGGACTGGCATGCCTTGAGATTAAAAGGAGAGATTGAGATTTGCAATCACGATAATATCGCCGTTGGCTGGAGCGCTGCGACAGGCAGTGCTGGCTCAGCACACCTCGTCTCCCCTCTCCCTAAAACACTCGGCAGAGGAACTGAAGCACTTGGGGGTAACGCTCATTACCAGCTATATAGCTCTGGAGTTTTCTCTGATTAGAGATCACAGAAAATAATATTTAGGCGAAAGACTGGTCAAGTAAAACAGTTGGTTATTAGTTATCTTTAGAGAATGAATTTTTAGTCTTACGCCTTGCTGCAGGAGCTCCTTGTCAAGGCAAGGGAAACTCGGGGTATGTTTTGCCTTCCTTCCGAGTCTGTCTGATTCTGAAGACATCTCTGTACGTACCTTTCTCAGTGTCAGGTTTCTCTATCTTCCCTCAGAAGAGATAGTTCTGATGAGGCAGAGAGTGATAATAAATCCCCCACCTACCAAACATGTTTATTCGCTTTGCAAAAGAAATACTTTATTTTGGGAAAGCAAGTATTTTAGGCTTTGTGTGGCAAAAACAGGGGGAAATATTTTCATGTCAGATATGTGACTTGTGGTGATTTCTTGTTCGAACTTGGTGATACCCTACGTTGTGATGAAGCTGGGGGATTGATCCCAGTGATGCTCTGCTCCCTGGAGTCCCTGAAAGCAGCAGAGATTTTCTATTTTATTTTATTTTTTTTATTCAGCTGCAAGGTGTCCGTCTTGCCTCTCAGTCAAATTCCGTTTTGATTCTATTATCATAGGATTGAGTAAGCAAGTTCAATTAGCTCTATTGTGTTAAATGGTTTCCAGATTGGGGGTAAGTGCCTCTAAGCGATAGGTAAAATAGCATTATCCATCTGCATCCCTCTGGAATAGGGATGAAGGATGCTGTGCATTTGCTGTGATATTATTACCTCTGTAGCTCATGTGGCCCGGAGACAGCGGGCTCAGAGTCCTTGACTCGTGATTAGGGGTTTTGGTGGTGTTCTCTCTCTCTTTTGTTGTTGTTGTTTGGCTGCAGCTGGAGAGGAAATACCTTCGTGTTGTCAGCTGAAATGTAAACAGAATGTCCATCATCAATCAGGAGTCATTGAGGTTCATCTGCTCTTGCGTTCTCTCATAACCGCGGGAGAAGCAGATTAATGTGAAAAATACTGGTGCGTGCATGTGGTTTTGTGCATTTAAAGCTAACCAGATGTTTGAAACATCTTTCTGAAGTACAGATGATGATATAATGACTCCATAGTAATACAAAGCATTGGCAAGGGAGACATGAATATCCCTCAGTGTGGCATATAGAGGTGAACTCCTGATTCGTAGGCTTGGAGGAGTTCAGGAAGTTCACGGGCTACCTAAGGACAAAAGATTTTTGTTCCAGGCATGCACTCTGTCCTTGGTAACACGCAACGCTGCTGGACTGAGAACATCTTCAGGTTATTGAATTTAAGAAAAGCCTCCACTTGACGATCAACTTGGCACTCGCAGGATGCGTCTCATCCAGAGGCTTTATAGGACACTTACTCTGCTGTGAAGTCCCTTTGGTGCGAAGTGGGTCGGAGGGATGTGCCGAGCTGCCCGCGGTCACCGGGGCGGCCGAGAGCGGTGTTTGCCAGGCCGGCAGGGGTGGGCTGAGCCCCCGGCCCTGGGGGCAGCGTGGGGTGGGGGTGCCTGGCTCCAGCTGCGTTGCGGTTCCTGTGACATGGTGCTCCCTTCATCCTCTAGCACAGAAAGAAGAAAAAGCACGCAAAAACGAGACACGATGACTAGACTGATAGGGGTTTTGGCCACTTAGCTGTAAGGTTTTAAAAGCTAAAATGTGAATGAGGGGGGGAAATAAAACGCTCTGGGGTGCGGGTAAACTGATACAGAGGCATTGGTCTCAGTTCCTCAGTAGGAACGTTATTGTCTTCACTGTGCACACGTTTCTTCTTATGCCAAATGAACAGATAGCGATTTCCTGCCTTGCTTATGTTTCAAGGCCATAGTCTGCCTCTGTCTTTCCCCCATCGCAGAAATTCACGGCAGCGTGAGGAATGCGGCATCTGTCAACGCGTGCTGCGAGAGAAATACAGAAGCCTAAAACTGGGACTTGATAGGAGGTGGATGCCTGTGTTTTAAATCATAAAATACCCTTTCCGGTTAATTTTGTGTGGGTGAGTTACAGAAGGAGGAGGGGAGGAAGGCTATAATGAATGCCGTGCTTTTGTGCTCGGCGGGCAGAGAACGTGTCACAAATGCACAGGTAACAAAAGGGTGTCCGTCTGGGGACCAAAGCAAAACGAAGCCCATGTGGTCCGTGGCAAGGTAAATCTGGAATGGTTTTGCTAAAACGAATAAACTTCAGCAGTTAGTCTTGAAGCAGCTACAGCTCTGTGTGCTTTCTAACCTTCGTTACACCTGCCTGCTGTTGCTTTTTTGGCTAGAGCCCTGCTCCTGTCCTTCTGTTTCTTCTGTAGTAGACCAAGACACCTGAAGTGTTGGCAGTTGTTTTCTGCCTGACGTACAAGTCTGAGGCACTAGAGTGTCACTCTGATTTCTAACCAGTTCCTTTTACCACTAGATTTAATCACAGGGTTTTTGGATCCATGTGTTTAAACTTTAAATACTCAGCTAAATTGGAATGGGTTATCCATTTACAGGGTGGTGAGCCCCTGGCCCAGGTTGCCCAGAGAAGCTGTGGCTGCCCCATCCCTGGAGGTGTTCAAGGCCAGGCTGGACGGGGCTTTGAGCAGCCTGGCCTGGTGGGAGGTGTCCCTGCCCAGGGCAGGGGGGTTGGAACGAGATGATCTTTAAGGTCCCTTCCAACCCAAACCATTCTGTGATCCAGCCTGGGTTGGACCTGTGAGTCTTCTGAAGGTCTTTGCGCTGTGTGTAGTCTCTGTCACCCCTGGTTCCTGCTGTACAGATACCTGCCGCAAAAAGCCATTGTCCTGCGTGGACTTGATTAGTCTTGTAATGTCTGAAAAATGATAACGTTAATAATTGTGGTAAGGTAAATGGCTTGATTTTTTGCTTTTTCTGGAGGGGAAAAAAAAAAAGGAAAAAAAAAACCACGAGGGGGTAACGCTGGTCGCTGAAGTGAAGGATCGCCGAAGGTGTTTGAAGATGCTGATTTAATTGGCAGGTTTGCCTCCAGCCACACAGTTAATTCTCCAGAGAAGGTCTAATTGCTTGGCGCTAGCACAACAATTTTCATCCGCAGCACATGATTAATCTGTGCTGCTTTATCCCCTGAGCCTACAGAACAGTGCCCTCTCGTGTGCAGCACAGACACAGGCTGGAAACGATAAATCCTTTTCCAAGCCAGACGTAACTTTTGGAGTGTCAGTAAGAAATTAAGACTGACCTGTCACCACGTGTGGCTTTGTTCTTTTTTTCCCCCCTTGTGTCTTATGGGGCATGATGGCAGTAGAGGCTTTTGTGTACTGATGTTTCAAAATATATAAATGAATAAGCACTTTTCTTATACTTCATAGTCCAATACACCGAATGAATTTTTTTATTCTAGTGGGGGGGGGAAGCCTAAAGGCTTTGCCTGTCTTCTTGACTCTCGTGCTGTAGCTAGCGTAGATTTTAGTGATTTGCATGCAGATGGCAGCAACCGCGACCGTGTGCCAGAAACTAGAGATTAAGGTTCTAGAGCGCAATTTCAGAACTGCAAAGAAAAGAACTGTGAACTTCAGAATTGCGAAGAAAAGATTCAACATAATTATGTGTATTACACATTGCTGGTTGTTGGGTTTTTTCTTTTCTTTTTTTTTTTTTTTTTTTTTGCATCGTGGCTTATCGCTGTAGTGGGACTTTCAAATGCGTAGTGAACTTGAAGTCACTTGAAGGTTTCCCATAGACTCTATAAATGAGGGAAACCTAAGTTCTCTCCTGTGCTGCTCTTAATATCATCTTTCTTCCAATCCTGGCCTGTTGCTGTGCAAAAACCCAATAATTTTGCAGGTTAGGCTCTGTATAATAAATTGCAATCTCCATATGGTATCAATGGAGATTCTTCTATTCTTCTATTTCTGTCTATTGTCGTGTTTTACTCTTAACTACTCTTTTAGTTAGCAAACAGTTTGTCGTCTTTTTGTACAGGGACTTATCTGCGTAAAGTTATTCAGCCTAAAGCTCTTAGGTGCTTTATAGAGATGTTCTTTTTATATGTGGCTAGATATGAATAAATGAACTTAATTATACATACATGCCAGTATGTGTAACGCTGGCATGTGGATTAGAAACGCTGTAGTGCTTTTTTTAACTAGTGCTGTAATAAAGGCACCTACAAATTCATGCCCTTTGGACCCGATGAGTCAGAGATGACTGTGTGTGTGGCACGTCCTTTGGTTCCATCACGCTGCAGTGGCAGAGTGCTGTTGCAGAAGAACCTGTGCTGGGAATCAGCTTGGGGTAGGCTTGCTCTCCGAACATATTTAGAAATAATTAATCTAGAAATAATTAAACCTTTTGTGAGGCTTATAACCCTGCTTCTCTGGTGCCTCTAAACTTTGTTGCTCTAGAAGGAGAGAGTACAGTCCGTCGGATTTTTGGGGGTTTTTGTGTTGGGTTTTTTTTTCTCTCCCCTGTGTTATGGGAGTGTTTGTCTAGCTAGAAGTATTTAATCTCTTATGGGGTGGAGGAATGCATCTTAAATAAACATTAAGTTTGGGCACTTTCTAGAATTGGGTGTGTTTGCCTGATTTTTAGGAAGGGTGATGTGTTTGCGTGAAGGATTTATGTTTTTCAGTCGGGTTCCCTTTGCGCGTATTCCAACATCTGAGATTTGATGTTCGGATCCAGGATGCTGCGTTCAGCCAAGGGAAGACATAAGGGGAGTGGAATTGCATAAGCCAGAGACGTTCCCCACACGCGCGAGCCTCTGGAGTGCAGGGTCCCGTTCAGCAGGGTGCGTGTGAGGTGCTGCATCTGCCCTCTAACATTTCACTGTCAAGCTGCGAGTTGCAATCAATGGCACTTCCCCATGCTTGATCCCATTTTTGCTTCCAGTAGCCGCCTTGCATCATTGTATATAAGGATGGTGCTTCCAGAGTGGACCTCCTGATCAGTGGTTTGTAGCTCCTCCGCTTGCAGCACCAGCTTGGTGAGAGAAACAGTCAAGCCTTTTCTCTTTTTTTTTCTTTTTTTTTTTTTTTTCCTCCAAGAGAACTAGAACAATAGAAAGCGCCACTCAAAGCCCTGGCTTTGCAGAAGACCTGAATCCGAACCAACTCAGGGTAATTTGAAGGGTTTTCCCAGCGTGCAGCCACAAGTACAGGGCTGGAACCCCGACTGGCTCGCGGGTGCGTGAGTCTATGTGTCAGAAGTGGCAAATGGGCCAGGAAAAATCCACAGAAGTGATGGTGCTGTTGCCCCAAGATGATGCCAAGAGAATGAGAGGTTTCTCAGGCAGAGTGTTGGCTATGAAGGTAGGCTTGGAAAGGTCTGCGAGGAAATTCTCCTTCTGTTCCT
This sequence comes from Chroicocephalus ridibundus, assembly GCF_963924245.1. NCBI lineage: Eukaryota > Metazoa > Chordata > Aves > Charadriiformes > Laridae > Chroicocephalus > Chroicocephalus ridibundus. Next base: position 93,330,549 of record NC_086287.1, read on the forward strand.
ACTTGAGTCGGAAAAATGACTTTGTGTGCACATTTTTCAGTTAAACAGGAAGCTGCTTGACTCTTTCTCTTGGAAACCGGGCAAGAAGATCCTGGGTATTAGCTAACCATGCGGGTCGAAAGGCCTTGATTCTTCTGCCTGTTACTTGAATACAAGAGCCCTCGCTCTGAGCTTGCCATTGAATCTAAAGCACAAGAGTGGCCCTAATCCCACTGTTCAGACCAAGGGTCTGTGTACCTTGGAGGTGATGCAGAGACCTTCAGATGGAAGCAGTGTAGTTGAATGATGCCCCGGTGTCCTTGCTGGGAGGCCAGGCTCTCCCCAGTGAGTGCAGGACTGGTCCATGGCTTGCTCTTGTGGTCCATGTGGTGGTCTGGGCTGGTCCAGCAGCATGCAGGTGGCTGCCGAGGGCTCAGAGCTCTGAATTTCCTGCCTGTTATGGATGTAACGCCAAAATTGTCTCCCCTAACATTGTGTTTGCACGCAAAGGCTGTAACAGCAATTCCATATTCTTACAATCCTTCTGCTCGGATAAAAATCAGATCTTAACAAATGCGAGCACATGAGGACTAAAGACTTTTATTACAATATCTTTTTAATTATCAAGGTGGGGAATCACATTTTACAAACTACAATAAATTGAATTTTATTATGGTTTGTGTGAGGACTTATTTAATAGTAGATTACACTAGACACTAACAAAATTCTTTTTCTTTCTCTAAGGTTTATTTGTCGCTTGTTGAACTCTAGAAAAATGAGCTGTGAATCGAACCAGAGGGTTACAGACGTAATCCAAATGATAGTTCCTATTTATGGTTTAGATTAGCCTAGTTTAATTCCAGATTGCGAACACTTTTAACATCTGTGAAATCCAAACCAGGCTGTAATGCTTTGTTAAGAACTAGTTTCTATTATTTTCAACAGGTAATTTGTGAAGTCTCCAATACCGAATTATGGCTGTTTGTTTTGGAAGGAGCTTCACTTATTTTTCTCTTGTCTGTGCTCATTGGTGATCCTGGTATTAGGATAACTCCGGGTGTCTGTGGAGCCTGCTGCTGCAGGCAGGTATGGTGAGAGGACGGCTTTGGTAAGGACAAGTGTTCACCCTTAGCTGGTAACCACTGGATTATTTCACCTCCTGTTCAGGGCTTGGCTTATTGTTGGTCCTTGTCGCATTCTTCTGGTGAGCAGCAACTCTCTTCTCTTCCCCTTTCTCTCTTATGCTTTGTCCTTCGTCATGGAGACCACAGGACCACTGAGTGACCCGTGAAAACATTTTTTGAAGTTCAGAGGGTATTTTTCCTACTCTATTGATGTTTATTTTCATATGTGGAACCCCCAGAAGAACTTCCAAGGTCTCCCTTTCTCAGTGTGAAGGATGCCTTGCACTGGTGTGCTTGGCCTGAGATGTGTCAGTGTTGCATAGCTGAGAGATTAGAGAGGACCCATCTTCTCTGCTGAAGGGAGTAGAGAATAGCTGCTACTTAGCAGAAGATGACAATTTCTTATGTAGGCCTCTCATGGGACCTTGGTATGGCCTTAAAAGAAAAGACTGTCTCTTAAGACCATCTCTTAAAGAAAGTGTGGACAGAACCAAGTAGAACTTTGGGGCATTGGTTAAAGGAGATGCTCAGAGGTTGTATTTACATAAACAAATGCATCAGGGGTGTTTAAATAGACTTAGAGAACTTAGCGTATGTTTCTTGTTAAATGAATGTGTGGAGTGTGGCTCCTCAGTGCCTGAATTAGGAGAAGACCCCTGAAAATGGAAGGGTCTCTGTTTAGCAAACGTAGGTATAGTAAATGTTGATGTGTTGGTGATGGAGACTGGGACTCTAGTTGACAGCAGTTGGAACTTGACTCGTTGCTGCCAAACGAGGATCGATTCAGGCTATGGCGAGGCTGGGTGACTGGACCAGAACATCCCCTTCGTGTCAGGCAGCTACAGGACTTTGCGTTCTTTTTGAATAACACTGAGGTTTGTAAAAGGTTTTAACAGTTTATTCAGCTCTCGGTGATGAAGAGTTCCTCTCTGATTTCAGTGTGGTGGTGTCTTGCAGGTAACTGGTTTGTTCCCTGATTTTTTTTTTTATCAGTTTACAGTCACTGTGATGATCAGTCTATTTAAAAAAAAAAAAAAAAAAGCTTGCAATTCTGGATGCTGCTGTTGCAGACAAAATTTCCAAGCAAGTGTATACAGGATATCAATTTTTGCCTGTTGAGAAGATGCTGGTATTGGTGAGGGGGGTCAACGTGCAATTCCCTCAGCTTCCTCTGTGTGTTTTGAAATGCAGCAGACAAAAAACTGAGCCCGGTGCTAAATAAATGGGAAGACATAGGTTAACCAACCTTGCGGATACAGTGGGGTGCCAATATGGTCAGGTTTATACTTCCATGTTAATTCAGTTCCCTAGGAAAACTTTGGAAAAGCAATCCAATAAAACTGTAAAGAATGGCAGACGTTTTCTGTCCCAATGGCTACGGCAAGCATACACGTTTAAGAGATTATTTTCATATGCATGTAGTCATCCTAGAATCCTGGAAGGGAACAGTTTGTCTGTGATTTATAGTAAATTATTCATCCTTTTTTTTATTACCATAATAATCGCTTTTTATGGTTACCCAACTGAATGCTATTATGAAAGCACAGAAAAATCTATTAATTATTTTCCAGGATTTTATAGTATTTAGGTTCTTTCCTAGAGTTTTCCCATTCTGTAGATCTTTGATGTTATCAGAAAGCGAAGCACTTATTCTTTTTGAAGATAAAAGTCTCTAAGCACACTAGGCGTATTGTGCAACAGGATTGCTATTTGCAGAGCTAGAAGAACTTGAGAAGAACTTACCCAGGGAAAGCGCCAGTCTCTGGAAGGATTGCTGGATGCCTCTCCTCTGCCTTTTGGTCCCAGAAGTCGTATGGGTTCTGGGTGTGTTTCCATTAGCCTCGTGTAGGTACGTAATTGACTTAGATAAATATCTCAAATAAGGGTTAGGCTCTTAAAAATAAGAAACACTGACTTGTGCCAGGAACAAATGGAAGTAGGCTGGAATGGAGGATTTTTCTCCTTCAGTAGAGGGAGGTTCTAGTGCTGTTTAGTGGGAGCCCCTGGGGCCCAAATTTGTGCAAATTTTAGTGTAGAGGCTGCGTTAAACTTGTAAAACCCCTTTCAGAATCTGGTTCTCTGGGCTACTGAGGGGCTGGACCCGTTGCTGGACCTGTATCATGTTTGTTTGGTTGGTTTTTTTCAAAATAAGTAATTATTTAGAGGATCAGCAGCTCCTGTTGCCATTTATTGCCATATCTTTGGGAAGATGCTCTGTCTTCACAGCATAGAGAGCATAGGACAGATTATTGCCCCGTGGTGCAACAGAGGTGTATGTCATAGTTCTGGATTTGGAGTTAAAAACCTTATGAAATGTCATTGGAATGGCGTATAGCTGCTGGTGTTAGAGGCTGAGCGAGTATGAAAAGGATGCGTAAGTCTTTCTTCTTGACTCTGTCTTGGTTTTGATGGGCTGAATCTCGTTTACTGCAGTCTTCACTGTGGCAGGTAATGCTAATTTGGTCTGTGTCTAACGCTCAGTCTATGGAGCGCTGACCTTTGCAATGAAGCGGGACTGAGCACGGGGGAATCTCTGCATTATCAAGTAATAACAACCTCGGACCTCTGTAATGCCTACAAGTTAGATTGAATTCCAGAGCTGGCCGCTTCTATTCTATGTAAAACCAGTGCTTAAGAAAATAGCTCGCTTGGTTTGCATGTTTGGGTTTCCTTAAAGTGCGCCTGCTGGATGTATGCACGCGGTTCTTGTGTGACACCATACAATGATGAGATGTTAGAGTCTAAAATGATAATAAACGCCCAGTGCAGCTGGGAGGTTGGATCTTGGTTCCTCCTGTGTCTCCGCAATTCACTGGTCTCCCCTGCTGCAAGCACAGGTTTTTGACCCGCTGTAAATCTAAGAGGTCACAGTTCAGCCGTATAGCTAAGCACATTCCTAGGTTAAGGCATGGGACCAGCCTTGTTGTGTCCAGTGAGACTAGTCTCATGCTGAAATAACACGCTGAACTGCAGCCTAAATACCTAAGAAGAAATATTCTCCGAGAAACCTTTCCTTTGGAGCTTGTGTTATGCTGTACATCTATTTGGCCTCTAAGTGCCGTAAGGGTTGGGAACATGTCATCTTCTGGGGGTTGTGCAGAGCCAGATCACTGCTTAACACAGCCATAATCCTGTCATCTCTAGTTTAGATCATGAGCGTTTTCGGAGAGGGAGCTCCTCTTTCTTTTTCTGTGTTAGCAGAGCACCAAGAGCCCTGTCAATGCTCAGTAAATCCAGCAGCCTCTTGGGAGTTGGCCTTTCTATTAAAGTGCTTTTCTGCTTTATGAATGATGGAAGAACTGCAGTTTATAGTAAAAAGGAAAAGTGTGCAAGAACAATAAGGTATCTTTTTATGTTACGTAGCACGTGGTGCAAGGAAATAGCACAGAAAAGCAATTACAAAGGCTTTGCTTGGGTGTGGTGTGAAAGAGACTTTCTGGCAAGCTTTGAAGATGTGTGACTAACCCGTCAGGTGAAGAAACCTAAAATTCCTTTTGCTTTGGTGGAGGTGTAGAGGAGGAAGCTCTTTTGCCAGGAGAGAGGATTGCAGGGGGTCTGAGGGGGGAGAAGGAAGAACTGTAGGCTGGATACAGGGCAGAAAGAGGGAAGGATGGCCAAGACAGTAATGATGGAACGTGTCCAGAGAGACCTGAAGAGAAATAAGCCAAGAATGAGGTAGGAAACACGACCTTTCTACCCATGAGTCTCAGTTGCAAGTTGCAGTATTTCCACTTGCGACTGGCACACAGTGGGGCAGAAAGTAGCATCCTGGCATGGAGGTGACGCGTCTTTCAGTAGAAGCTCTGGGAGTTTTGCGAACTGCCAGTGAGTGATATGTTGAAATCTTGACACGCGGTGCTTACGATCTGGGCTAATTATTGACTGTATGCCAGTCTGTATGTGCGTCCTTCCAAGAAATAATGTCATTCACGTTGGCACTGAAACGAGAGCTGCAGCCTGTAACAGGCTCCTGAGGGGAAAAAAACCCACAAGTGCAATATTAATCTGTACGTCTAAGAACGGTCTAGCCACGCAACTTTCTGTGGATGGAGCGGTCTTGTTGGTTGTGTTATCTATGGAGATTATTCTACCATTTTCGGTCATAGGTAAATGTGATTACCAAGACCACCTTCTCCATAGTATGCCAACAAAGGAAAGAGCTGTATGTGGTACATCTCAAGGCAAATAGGTGTTTGGTTTTTTTTTTCCTGAACTAGGCCACTGAGGACATCGTATGCCAGAGTTTTAAAATGTTAATTCTAAATAATAATCAATGTTCATTAAGAGAACAGTGGGCTTCTGGTTAAAATTGCAGGAAACTTTTCAGTAACGTAGCTCAGATTGGAAGATACGGCTTTGTTAAGGCAAACCCGTCTGTAGAAATCCACTTGTGTTACACAACACACATGTAAATACGCAATTTCTGCCTTTCTTAATGTTCCTCTTTATATAATGATTGAGCACTACCTTTTCTCCTGGTGTGCTCTAACTTTATAAAGGTTGACCCTCATGTATGTGATTTGAACCTGGATTTTCCTTAGCTGATTCACTGGCCTGGAGTGGCTGGTCTGGAGCAGCCAGGTCTTTGATTTCGTGGAAATACTGGAAAGATCTTGTGTTCCTCCCTATGAGGAAGGGACAATTTCAAAATGGTTCTGGCACATCTGCGTTCACAACGTATTGCTGGTGAATGTGCTGACTTGTAGTCCAAGGCTTCACTTCTAGAAAACTGATAATGCACAAGTACTGAGCGTGTGCGGAGTCTCCTTCCCGTGGTGTTTACTCCCTTCCTCTTTCACACCCGACAAATCCTGGAGAAGTACACTATATACTATTTTATGATGCTTTTCACTGGGCCATTCATTTTTATTTTTTTTCTTGGTTCTGTTGCCATCAGTAGACCAGCAGGACTGGAAAATGCAGTAGCCTTTTGGCCATCTGGTTTCAGTGTTGGCTTACTTTCAACTTTGACGTGGCACTGGAAGCGAGCACTGTTTGGGTGCTAGGACGAAGCTGAGAGAAGCTAATAAGAGATGAATTCTTTACTGACAAATGCCAAGTAAGCCACAGTAGAAGAAATAATTGGAGCTGCTTTTACAGTTTTTTCTGTTCTAAGTTTATTATATTAATCGGGAAGAAGTACTTAAACTTCTTTGTGGTTGCTCAATGTAGCCTTTGGCACCATACACAACAGTGGTCAAAAAAAGCAAACAGAAGTGTTAAGAGGCATACAAAACACATGGAAAATATCTTGCCATTATATAAATCGTCTGAATGCCTGTGCCTGAAATGTTGTCTTCCATTCTAGTGAATTCATCTCCTAAAGGAGGCAGCAAAATAAGAAAGAATTCAGAGGCAGGAGAAACGAAAAGGGTTAGCATTTTAATATTTTGGAGCTGTTTTCCCGCGGTGAACTTTAAAGTAATCGGAAGGAATATAAAGCAAGGAGATAAGCTGACTTGAATATTCGTTCTGAGAAGATGCAACAGAAGAGAAAAACTGGCAAACTGGATTGTCAGAAGATGTTGTGTACTTCATAGAATCACGCCGTGACCATGAGCTCCACAGGTTGCCACTGAAAGAAGAGTTAAACAAGACTCAAAAAACCCAAACACAAAACCAAACAAAAAGAAACCCCAACCAAATCCCCACAGATAAACAAATACGTAAGTATTTAGGAGTAAAAATACTAAGGCAGTTGGAATCTGGTGAATCAAGACGAACAGAGGGACTTATAAAGGGCCATGTGTTGTTTGGGTGTTGGGGTTGGTTTTTTTGGTTTTTACTGTCACAATTTGGAGGAATTTCTTCCTCTACGTGTGGCGAATGGAGGCAGATGCTTGTTGTGCATAGGTGAAGCCAGTATAAGAGATAGGGTGGTAGCTCTCCGGCATATCCTAGCAGCTTCAGGAAAAGATATTTTTACCTTTGCAATTTTTCCTGTGAACCGGAGTTTTGAGCATAGGGCAGCCTTAAGGCTTTTGGGGGTGAAGAATCCCATAAACCGTGGGCTCTTGATGCAACCTCCTCTCCATCCTGCAAGGAACATGCTGCCTCTTATCTGTCCCCTCTTATCCATTCTTCTACTTCCATCATCTTTCATCTGCCCTTAATTAACTTTTCCCATTCTGCTGAGTGTACGTACTCCTGAGATTAACGTAAGAGGGAGTGCAAAGTTTCAAGAGAATTGAAAATCAATTTCTCTGTCTTCATGTACCTGTCAAGGATTGAGTGCCAAGGCTGGAATTTGTCCTCCGATAGCTGATGGTATCACCCCCACCTAAATCACCTTTCTAGCACTGCTTAAGATATATTAGCCGTAGCACCCTGGCTGTGATCCAGTTCAAGTACGAAGCGTTTGGTGAAATAGGGAAGCGGCGTCTGTCGGGGGCAGCGAAGGAGCTGAAGGCAATGCCGACTCCTCCATGTCTGGCAAAAACATGGTCGTGGAGCGAGAGGAAACAACGAACGGTCAAAACTCCTGGGTCCTCATCTCTGACAAAAGCCAAACCCTGGTGGTTATAAAAAGAATTGAGCATCGTGGCCCTTGAGTTAGACTGAGTCTGCTGCTGATCTATGGGAACAAGGAGGGGGGGTGTCTGTTTCTACATCTAATCGCTTGCAGGCATGTGATTACAACACTTAATGATCATGGACTAGGTCAGTTTTTAATTAGCTGAGCCACATGATAGGCTTTCGCAGTGCCAGCAAACTCCTTCCTTATTGCTGTCTAGTCTGATGTTACAAAATAGCAGCTGTGCCAGTGAAATCGTAGATTTATGGGTTAAACCGCGTTGTGTAGCAGATTGTATTTCCCAATCCCAAGCTGTTTTGCTCTGATCTGGATGGGACACGGTGGGTCTAAATTTCAGCATGCAGTAAGTCTCTCTTTTGGTTCAATGTTTTGTGTAGCATGCAGTAAGTAAGAAAAAATAATGTTCCAAAATGTTTGGGAAGTTAGAAACGGGGAACCATGGCTGTTACAAGGACTCACATGATACTGTGGTCCAGTGGAATCAAATGCCTTTACTGATTGAATCACATGTTTTTGTACTAGTAACAACCAATAACACCCCTTTCCTCCCCAAAAGGACTAAATATAGTCCTGAGAAACTCCAACCAGTGAGGACTGGCACCAGATTGTGACTTTTCCACAAGCCCTGTGAAATGGCCAGTGTATAATCGTGCTGTTCCAGGAGCAGATGGCAGAGCAGGCTGCACGCTTCTGAGTCAGTCAACTTCCCCCTTTGCCCTTCCCTGCAAGGAGGGACGTATCCTGCGCTGGCTTTATGCATCGCTTCTCATCCATCTTCTTGCATTGGAAAGGGGCAAACGTATGACTTTGGTTTTCCTGGCCCGCGTGTAGAAGATAACAGTTCCCCCCTTTCCCTCCCTGCTGTGCGATGGGGGTGGAGGAGATGGTCCCCCAGTGATTAGACGGGCTGCGACCCTTCCAACTTCGATGCACAAATCTGTTTTACTAAATGTACATCTTGACGCTCACGCACTGTACACATGCTCTGCCCTTGACCCCTGTTGCATGCTAACTATAAAAGTTTTCCATTCGTTTCCTGGAGGTCTAGAGCTTTCAAACAATGCTGTCCCTTTGAGCCATCCAGGTCTGGAGTGTATTTAAGTGCCGAAGTATAGCCAAGTCTGAACACGCTGAGATCTCTCAAAAATGTGCACGTGAGCAAATCTTTCCTTATCGTACTCTTCTCCTGAGCCAAGGAAGAAGTCCCTGGTGATGCTGATCTCCAAGCTGGGGCACATTGTGGGGAGGGTTTAATTTCCCCTGAAGCTCTGGTGCTGATCACTTGTGAAGTCAGGGCTTCCAACCTGTTGCGCTGTCGAAGGTTTGTAAATAATTCAAATTTTGGGCTTGGAGACCACTAGTCGGATTTTTTTTTTAATGTTTCCCCTATAACGTAGGCTGTTGAATTGTGGTTCTTCGGTTATTATACTTAAAGTGCTTTTTTTTTTTTTTTCCCCCCCTCATTTCTTAAACTAGATTTAGCCTGGTTCTTTAATGCCTTAGTTTCTGCCAGCCTGGAAGATCATTTGATTAAACCTGACTTGGAGCCAGGGTCACATCGTCCGACACTGAACTTGGGCACTTCCCTGCCCTGAAGAGGGAGGGAGGGAGGAATCTAGTGCAGACCATTTACCCACCGCTATTGCCGGTTCCTGATGTTCACCTTTTCTAAGGAGATGTGCTAAATGAGGCAGCTCTGCGTTGTTCTTTTGAGTTAAGTTAGCTCACCTGCAGTTTTGATTTGAGCTTCTCAGGATCCAAGATTCGCAGCAAGAAAAAATGCTTGTATGTGAAAGTCTGTCCCATACTTCTGTTAATACTTGGGGATTTTTCCAGAGAAGTTTTGTTTTATGCAAAGCCGAGTTACGCTGCCTAAGACTCGGTAGCTGACTCAAGGATTAAAGCTGTGTTTTATGGTCCTGAAGTTGAGCAAGGTTTTGTCCTCTGAGCATGATCTGGAATTGAAATTCTTGGGGAAGTTGTAGGAGGGGAGAAAGAGACAGGAACTGTATATTTGTCTCAAAATTTTCCTATGCTGTCTCCAATTTACTGTCACCTAAGAGGTGCCTGCAGTGCTATGCAAGGATACAAGGTAGGTCAGTGATCTAGCTGGGTGCCAGAAGCAGTTTGGCTGTATTGGCTGTACTAATTAGCAGAGCTAATTAGCTGATATGGAGTTAGGTGCTAATGCACCCTGCTGCCTCCAGTTTGCTCCGATTTAGCGCAGGTGTGTTCCTTGTGCTAGGTGCCTTCACTGCCTTGGTGGCAACGAAGGAGAGCTGAGGAAGGGCTGCTTGGTTGAAAAGTCCTTTCTTCTCACTGTTTGCTTCCTGAAGATTTGAAGTCCCGAGTCTGCCCTTGCCCTTTCAGTTGTGCTCCTGGGTAAGAGGAACCTGCTTACCAGCCTGCTTTGGGGATGTATTTTTGCAGGAAAGTTTATGTGTAACTCTGTGCAGGGCAGAACTTGGGGTGTGCAAACTCTGTGGGTGGCTGTGCCCTGACCAGGATAATAAAACTTCACTTCCATCCCACTTAGCTTCAGACCCTCCTCAATCAATGAGAGAAGAGGTAGGTATCTCCAAATCTTGATTTCAGCCCAAGTGAGATCTAAATTTATTTTTTTTTTAAACATCTATGAAAAAGAGTTATACAACATTGCTAAGAGCAGGTGGACTCTTAATTTAGATACTGCTGTGGGTCATGTATGTAGACCTTTTCCTTATTCTGGAGGTCCGTTCGGCTGTTTTACTGAGCCTGGGGTTTTGGAGCATGGTGTGATAGTGGATGGGAGTCTATAGCTACAGATGTTTTCCCAAAGGCAACTTTTCAACAGCTCTTTTTTCTTTTTTTTTTAAGCACAACGTATGTGTATGTTCATGTACATTGGTATGTTGCTGGTGATTATACAGACCGTGCGGCAGCCGGGGGATAAATAAAAAAAGATGTGTCATCAAATAACTGGTTGCATGCCTGCACGGTTTACTTTTTAGAAAGCCCTCTATTCGGGGCTTACCCCCGAGTGACGCTGGCACTGTCGCTTGCGGAAATCATCAGCTTGTTGCTTAAGCTTGTCTGAGCAGGGGACGGTAGGAAGGTCTGATTCTGCCTGCAACTTCCCTAGGGCACAGCCACCTTCTTATACCATGTTATGGAAGTCTGTGGGCACGGTAGCTGCTTCTACTGGGTTGCCTGTAGGTCTGGTGGAGGAGGCTCCGTTATAGGAGGATCTGAGCTGGAGTCACCTCGTGGGGCTTACCGCAGAGAGGTGGCTTATTTTGTTGGAGCGTGGGGTTTGTGAGACGTGGATTCTGAATGCCCAAGGCTTGTGCTTGACCTTAGTAACTGTTTGGGTGACGGGAGCAACAACGGGCTAGGGCAAGGGCTCCATTCTAGGTGTTCTGCGTCCTTGCTGTAGGAGATGTTCTTGCTTCCCTTTTAGCAGATGGGGAAACTAGAACAGCAGGAAAACCTGCTGCAAAACTAGAAAGTGAACCAAATTATCCGAGTCTTGCTCTGTTGCTCTGACATCTTCTGTTTAATGGGCTGGCACAAATTTGACTCTTTAAATTACTCTGTATTCCTGTCAAGATCAGGGGTTTGCGATTACGTGAGGCACTAATGGACATCAGAGGGTTGTTTTTTAGCATGTGTAGTACAGGCTGTTTTATCAAAACAGCAGCAGAATGCTTTTGAGACAGGTAACTCCGAGGTACTGGAATGACTTGTTGACTTCCTTCATCTTTCCTTGCAACGCAGCTGTCTGGCAGGTAGCCAGCTAGCCCCACGCCTCCTCCGCTCGGCAGCGTTGGACACCATTGCCTTAGTTTTTGGGACATGGAGCTGCTATAAGTACTGCTAACAGCTCCAATAGGACCAACTGTTTATCGGGCTGAGGGGGAAAATAGCCAACAATCTCACGCTGGTAAGTTGACGGAGGGGCTTCTTGGTCGATAGCATAAACGTGAGAAAGGTCTTGCGGAAGGACATATTGTAAAACTACTGTTGATGAAATGCAGCCACCAGCATTCTCCTCCTTGAGTTTTTGTTGGGGAAGACGCTTACGCAATCAAGGTATATTTGATTTTGCCTGTGGGGTTGAAAGAGCAGCAGAATTTGGGAGAAATTCTGGTGATGGTCCCCACCCCCTCCGCCCCAGGACACCTGGGGTTAGCCTTTGATGCTAATGGTTATTCTGCCGTAGAGCTCAGTGCTGCTGCAAAGAGACTTCAGTGAAGTGTTAGACTCGGACACACGTGTGAAACAGGATACAGTTCCCACAGGGAGGTTTTCTTGTTTCTGGACAAAGCCAATGCCTTTCATGAGAATAGTCTGCTTTTCACCATCTTGCCTTCCTTTTCTTATCACTACTGGCTCTGCCTGTGAATTCCCAACAACAAGAGGAGGCTTGGGAGCTCTGATCCCAGTCATGTCTATTCCAAGTGTTTTTGAACATGCCAGTCAAGAAGGCACTGTAGCATAGCATAATATGAAATATTTTGAGTGTCCTGCTGTAGGTCTTGCCTTTATAAACAAAAGCCATTCCAGAAGTTTTGCAGGGATTGATAGGATCAGGATGTATTTGTTACCGGGGAGGGCTGGCTGGGATGTAGCAGTTGTAATTCATCCTTGATGTGAAGCGGGAAGTTGATTCTGCTGTTTTCTGTGTGCGGCTCTGAGGGGAGAAGGGCCTAAAAATGAGGAGAGACTTCTCAATTTAAGATATATTTTTCAGAATACAGTGTTACATGTCACAAAAGTGACTTGGGACCTTGATTTTAGTCTTAAAGACTGTACTTAAGTCTTACGTGTGCAAGCGCATGTGTGGGGTGTAAAGTGAAATGGAACATTCCAGATGACCTGCATTGAAGATTTTATTTATTTTTTTTTAATTTATATTTTCCCCCCTTTGGACTTTACTGCTGCTTTGCAGAAAGCTCAGTACTTCCATTTTTTTTTTTTTTTCCTGGTCTGGAATAAGACCATGGTTCAAAATCTGAATGGCTTCTGAGATGGACCTTACCTTCTCTGCGGTGCTGGACTTCTGCTTGGATCCAGCTTCAGCAGAGCAGCCCGCAGCTGGCTGTTGCCGGCGCCGATGGGAAGTTTACAAGGGTTTGCAGCTGCACCCGTTCAGATGGCTGCACTGAGTCCATTCCAAAAGCTCCGTTTTTAGCTCCAGGAGTGGACACAACAAATTAGGAGTAGCTTTTTGTATTATGGTTACACCAAGGAATGCTCATTGTGAACTTGGCTCCCTCAGTGGTGGGAATGCTGTGTTGCTCAACATCCAGGGCCTTGAAGTCCCAAAGCTGTAGGACCCCTTTGGGTGCCTAGCCCAGTTGGAGAAAGCAAGAGTACAAGCATGATAAGGTGTGGTGTGGGTGGACATACCTGAACGGGCTTGTTTGAAATGGTGGTGTCGTGTGGATATTGGAAGAACTTCACCCCAGGGCATCTTTCCATTGCCCGCGTTGGGGTCGGACCCCGAGCCCTTGCAAGGATGAGAGCAGCTTGCCCGCTTTATGCAACTGAAATCCCGCTCTGGTTTCTTGGAGTAATGTCGACACACCCTTTTTTATTAATGCGAGACCCTTAGGGAAAGGAGAAGTTGATGGGGTGGGGACCCCTTGGTTTAGCTCTGCCAGTTCCACACCCACTCTTCAGCTGGTCTGCTTGCGATCATCGTTCTGGGGAGCAGCGGACCAGGTCAATTACTCTATAATAGCTCCATCTATGACTCTTCAGTCATGCAGCTGTATCAGAATTACAACAAAAACAACCTCAGTTATCCTAGTTGGATGTGAAAGCAGACGCGTGTTCCATGAGAAGCGGTGATGCCAGAACGTGGAGGTCAATGTTGTTCAGTGTTTTTTGGCAAAAGAAAAACCTATCGTATGGAAGCCGGTGCCTGGGGAATCTACATGGAGCGGTGAGATGAGCTCTGTGCACAACTGGAGATAATGGTGCTCGGGGAGGTGGTTGAGCCAGGGAATATTGGAGAGCGGCTCTGCGCGGCTGCCAGCAATCCCCCCAAGCCCAGTGGCCACCCTTCTTCATGATGAAGTCATTGGAAGCAACAAAACCATTTATCCAGGAAGCCAACCTGCTTCCAGAAGGCCTGAAGGCAATAGTGAGTTTCTGGTACCTCCTGGGGTCATGTTTTAAGTAGGTATTTGTATTCTCAGCCATCTGTGAATGCGGGTGCTGGTGGTACTGCCTCATTCCCCCTCCGATCAGCTCGAAGTTGCCAAGTTTCTTTTCTCTTCTTTTGCTGGAAAGAAAAAAAGAAACGCTTTCAGCTCTTCTTTCCTGGAGAATGAGGTACTTAGTACTGTCAGCACCACATGAGCCATCCCTGCAGTAACAGACCTGCATCCAAGGGGGTGTAGGCAATGTGTTAGCACATGTGGAAAAATCCCCCGGAGCTTCCAATTTAAACTGGAATTTTTTAAAAACAAAAAGTAGAGAAAGTTTTGTTCACGAAACTATGGAAAACACCACTGATAATATCTTTTCAGGGCTATTTCCAACCTCCCACATTAAAAGATGATTTCAAAGTACCAAGTTTTGGGTCTGTGTTTGTAGTTTTCCAGAGTTTTGGGACTCGGAGCAGCAGAGGGATATGGGCTTGAAATAATCTTTTGGCTTCTTTGCGCAGACTAGCATGGTAAGAGTGACCAAACCTTCAGCAGCAGGAGGCAGCTGATGGAGATGAGGCACCAGCACAGCAAGTCGGAGCTGATCCTCGTCTCCTGGAGGAGCATGAAGCTGACTGTCCAGGCAACAGTCAGATCCCCATCGTAACGGTCTGTAAATGTGGTTTTGATGAGGCTCGCCTTTTGCTCTGAAGAAATCTGCAGCTTTTCATTGTCACTCCCAAGAACTGGATCCATTCTGAAGAGCAACAATACATGGAAAATGGAATATTTTGCTTATTAAAGTAACTTGGAGTTCCAGCTCTGAGGTTGGCAACCAAACCTCGGAGAGGCTAAGGAGCTGGAGAGCATGCTGCTCCCCCCTTCCAAAAGAAACCTCAGTGTATGCCAGCACTTTTATTTATAATGTTAAAATAAGTTGAGTACATTAAAAGGTATTATTGAGGGAGCAGGACTTAAAATATATCATTTTTATGTTATTAGACTGCTCTAAGTGAGGTGTCCTACTGCAAGCAGATAATCTGTCCCTCTGCCTAGATTCCATGCTGGAACTTACTGGAAGCTTTTCACCGCAAGAATCTGAGCAAACTGATTATTTTCAAGAAAAGGGGACATTGAGAAAAATAATATTGAAAGACATAACCTCAAACCACGGTGGAGAAATTTCCTGACAGCAGTTCGATGTCTCATGACCACCTGATCGCTCCTGCTTATATTTGGGGTTTTAGCAGATGCCCATAGGGGAGCTCAGCTGGCTGGGAAGGGTTTGGGGTGGGCTGCACCTGGGGCTGACCAGCCCCCTTCCTTCATTCCACCCTCTCTTTTTCAGTAGTGAGAAAGCAGGCAAGGGAAATCCTGAAGGAATACAGGTGTTTTGAGAGCACTGAATAATCTCCTTGACCTTTGTGAGCTGCTCCGTCACGTTGAAGTCCTGTGGTCTGAGCTGTGACGCGAGGAAGCGCTGCCGTCTGGGAAAGGACGTCGGGGGAATAAAGGTGTTGCAACGAAAGCTGGAGCAGGCAGCCAGATCCTCGGAGGAGGAGAAGAAGAGAGGGAAGATGTACTTACCACATCCTGTCCGCGGACTGCTGAGCATCGGGCTCGCGGAATATTTCATGTCAGAGGAAGTGTCTGTGTCCAGCTAAACTCCCCGCAGCAAGGAATTTCCGAGGGCTAATTTTTCACCATGAAGTGCCTATGGTTATTCAGTAAGGATATACACACAGGGCTGTGTGGATGCACGTGCCCAGTTTGACGGCTCCGCTCTCGTGCGTGCTACAGTGCCATACGTTAGATGTTTGTGCAATGCAAATACACGCGTGTGGATGCGAATGCCTGTGTGTGCGTGCTGCTACCCTGCTGTAATGCCAAGGAACGGAGCTTGTCTGGCAGCTCCTCCTGGAAAGATAACCCAAGGTTGTGGCGCATAAGCAGGTGTAGGGGAGAAAATGTCCCCCTCTGGCATGGAGGGGAGGACCACAGGCCATACGATGTATTAATCCTCATGTATTTGCCCATGCTTGTCTCTGCAGGTGGGTGCAGAAGCCTACATATGGCCATGGTCAGAACTACCACGACAGCTGGCTGAGTCCGGCTGGAACAGCTTAACGAAAGCGTGAAGAGAAAACTTCTGTTGTACCTAATTTGATGAGAAAGGAGTTCAGCTATAGCCAAATGGAGCCCACGAAATTAGAGAGATGAGTAAAACGAGATGCAAATTTGTGTAGTGCAGAGGTTATTAAAAACCCATTTCACTTGCCCGAGTGGCTGGGCGGAGGGCAGGGGGAGAAGCGATGGAGGTGGTGAGCAGGGGGTCTGGGGAGATGGCTCTGGTTTGGATCTGCTTCTGGTACAGGCTTGTCCAGTTTTCTCCAGACTTTCCACATATCCGAATCCCTTAGGAGCTGAGAATAAGCTCGAAGGTTTTTAGCCAAAAAGGGCTTTCCATGTGAACGTTAGAAGCTTAAGAAGAAAACCGTTTCGTCTTTAACTCTGTATCTCGATAAGGCGCTTTCAGGGAACTCCGGTACCTTACAAGTAAGATATTAGAGGGGAAAACTGCTTAGGAGATGGAGTGCTAAAACTTCCTATGAAGGCTCTTTGGATGATCTCTGTATTATTAAAAGTGTTATTTAGTGCTATCACGGAAGTGCCTGGCGGGCACGGCTGGGATCTGTCATGCCGAGTGTGGTGCCTAGGCAGAACAAGAAGCAGAGTGTAAGCAAAGTGCAAACGAGGTGAAGGAGCGCTACCGTGTGAGGAGGAGAAGGGAGGCAAAGGCAGGGGAGGAGCAGACGTAAGTCACATAAGAAAGCACTCGTGGTTTAAGGTATCCAACACCATGTTTCTCCAGTCTCCAGGACTTTTCTTGTGGCTCTGATGTCCTCCAACTGCTGCAGCTGTAGAAAGGACACATCCTTATGGCTAGTCTCGACTCAGTCCTGTCTGGTGTCTGTAGTTCCCGATCTCAAACATTCTTGACACCCAACAAATGTTTCGGTCTTAGGGGACAGCAAAACAAAGCATTGCTGGCCAAGCTGTGACGTTTAAAGTGAGATAGGAAGTGTTGGTCTGCAGCTGTAAATAAATGGCTTGGGGAAATTTTCAGACCACTTATGTATATGGAGGTCAAGGAAGTCATGAACATAAACTCGGAAGCAAAGGGGGATCTGTCCATTAAAATCTGTTTGTCTACAAGGGGCCTGTGTTCCTGCAGAAAGGATTCTTTGAGCTTTTTTTCCCTTGTCAAACCACATCACACCTCCCTTTAGATGCTTTCAGCCACTGCAGTTTGCCTCCAGCAGCAAACAGCTGTGAAAAGGATGCTGCAGGTGGGCAAAGCCACCAGCTGCAAACCGCTTTGGGGCTCCGCTGAAGGGTGAGAAGACCCCAGAAAACAGATTTAGCTCCTTGGCAGAGGAGCCGTGTCCATGGCTGGGTTTTCCAGGTGTGCGTGTGGCTGCTGCCAGCTCAGACAAGTGGGAATGTTGTGCTGGCTCTGGCCGGTGCACTGGGAGGACGTGACCACTTGGCTTATGCCCTCTCCCCTTGGCAGCACCGGAGGGAGCTGTGGTGGCTCCCTGGGCAGCGCTTCTTGGGGAGTCCTGAGCTCGAGACAGCCCAGCAAACAGAGAAACCAGCCAGACGTGGGGCTCCCTTGGGAGCCAGTGAGTCGGAGCGAGCAGCGCTGGGGAGGTGGGTGAATTGGGATGGGTGACTTATCAAAAGTGATGGCTTGCAGAGTCGCTAGAAATGAGACAATGGCCTTTATGTAGGGGCTGGGGTAGTATCCGCTGCGTTATCCATCCTGCAGAATTAAACTGCCACAGCTGCTCGTGATGCTCTGTGGTGGAGCTGACCTAGTTCAGCTATAAAAGTTTTGTGCAGACTGTTGTGCTTGCTAAAGCTTCATCTGTGGTGGGCCTGTGTGGGGTCGTTTCAGCGTCTTGCAGCGGGGCTATGGCACGTGGGGCAGCTCAGTGGTCTGCCACGGTGGGCTCAGGGCCCTGCAGGGACCCCCTGAGGGGGTGGGTGGAGGTTCTCACCAGCACTCAGCCCGATTGCTGGAGCTAGTGCTGTGTCCAGAGCTATTTCCCATAAGACACTGGAGTGGAAAAAAGGGGTTTTCTAACTGTTAAGACCAAAAACTCCCTTTGGGAGATGAGAATCTGTCTGTGCCTCCAGCCCCTGCTATCAGCAGCAGTAACAGTCCCCACAGCCAGACACACAGTGATAACCACAGCTGAGGTACGGGCCAGCCTGGGCCCCGGTTTGCTGCGTGGGTCTATGCACGCAAAGGGTGATAGAGGTGAGGGCTGTGTTTCAGGAAAGCGGGCCAGCGCGCGCTTATCTTTATTACTCTGCAGTATTTTTGTATACAAACTTTTATTCTCCACCCCACTTCCCTCTGAAAGCGGTGCTAGTAGCACCAGAACAAACAAGCAAGCTGTGCTGGGACTGCCTCCGACAGCGCTGATATCGCTGGGGCTCGGCACGCGGCCTGCAAGTCACGGGGGGGGGGGCTGCAATATAAATACCTTGTAATTAGCTTGCAGTGTGGATTATTTTTTTTTTAAAGATTTTACAGCTCTGAAATAACTAATTTTTTTTGGTAGGAGAGAAATATGCAAGGAATTCGGGAGGATATATTGCTTTTGGTACCAAGGCGGGTGCTTAAACAGGGCGCAGACGGATGCTTGCTGCAGGAGTGGCAGTGGGTGTTTTGAGATGCCGGTGGCCCTGGCTGGTTGGTGGCAGGTTACTGTTCCCTGAGCTGGGGGTGCAAATTAGCTCTAAGCACCTCTGATGAGGATGAAGCCACTCTAGCTGAGTCAGCAGTGCCGCTGGTGAGTGGTGTTTGTGGGTCTGCCAATGGGGCTCAGCTGGGGAGACGGTAACATGCAGCTGGAGGAGAAACCACCATCTACCACGGCAGCTACCTCAGCAAAAGCCCAGTCCAGCGCGCAAGGCTGTATTGCCTGGGGTGAGGACCAGGCTCCCCTGAGAAAGCTGTTGGAGCTCTTCTTGCTTTCATTGAAACTATTTTGCCTGGACCCGAGGCTATTTTCCAGCTCTTTCTCAGAGCAGGCAGCACGGACCAGCTGCTGCCCCAGTGTAAGTTGTTCAGAGTTGCTTGGCTGCGGTGGGGGTTTTGAGCAATATCCATTTGTGAAATGGCTTTTGCAGAAGTCATTCTCTGGATTGGGCTCCCCGTAGCACCCTGCGGGGAAGGCTGGTGCTTTCCAGTAGGTCTCTGACCTCCACCGGTGCTGCCTTGCTGTAGTGGTGGCCTTTTCGAGTGTTGTATGCCACCACGAGCTTGTGGGGCCCCCCCAATGGGTAATGGAGAATGCTGAACAAAAACACCAAGCCTCATAGCTGCTTGTGATCCAAACCAGTCTTTTGGTTGCTGAGGGGCAGCCTTGTTTTTTGGCTTTAGCTGTCTCCACCTATTGTGACCAGGGAGCCTACCCCTAAGAGCTGTTGTTCTGGTTTGCTAGGGAGGCTGATTTTTGGTAGAAGAAATCTGCCAGTCCTTTCTCTCTGGTGACCCAGCGCCTTATTGTGACCTCCAGGTGAGTCCTCTCAAAAATTTCAGCTGAGGATGTGGCACTGCATCTCTTATTCCCTTCTCTAGGGCTTTCTGGGAGACTGATCTCTACTGGGCGTGTAGTTCCTGCCTCTGGTACTGCAGATCCAGCTAACTCCTCCTTAGTGATGCCTCTCCCCTTTGCAAACAATAGCTAAATAAATGTTTTTCCACTCAGTCCTGCAAGGGCAGAAGATTTGCTGAGGGCAGCAGGCTTGGCTGATGGCCAGCCTGGGCTTTGTCACCAGCAGGACCATGGCTCACCCAAAATCCTCACGGGGCTCAGAGCAGCCTGCCCAGGGGCTGCCTTTGAGAAGATATCACGCATGCCTTTTCTTTCTGTGGAGGACAATGTAGTTGGTTTGCTTGAAGTTCTATAGACTTCTGATAGACCTTAGTGGTTACTCTCTCCTTTCTGCAACGAGCAGCTGACCACCCTATTGCATTTTTGTTTTCTCGTCAAAGGTTTTCTTAAAAGGTGAGGCTTCACTGCAGCCTGGCTGTCCTTGCCATCCCTACGTGTGTCTCATCCTCTCTTACGCTTGCTTGGCTTTGGCCTCAGCAGCTGTGAGGTCCCCAGACCGCCCGTGAAGGCTTTGCGTGAGCTGACTTGTGGCGTATGCTGAGGATCACAGCCCGTACGGATGGGCCATGGGCAACAACTGATACGAGCTTCAAATTTGGTACATCTTGCACGGTTAGTCCTGAACAAATAGTTAAATAAGGAAAGAGTAAGGGAAAATAAGCTTGCTTTCTCTGTTACTATTTTTATTTCTCTTTTACTGTGTGGTCTGCTCATTTTGAAATTACAGCGTTTTCTTTCCCTCTTACCCTGATTTAGGGGAAAGGTTTGAGCTCCCCCCCGCTCCTTGCTCCTTTGGATTGGCTCAGATCATCAATGGGAAAAATGAGGAGGTTTCTTAGGAATACTGTGTTCCCTCCTCATTTCCTGCCAGTTGGCATCTTTGCAACATCTCCGCTGCTGCATACTTTGGGGATGCAGTGAGATTTCTCCTGTTCTTTGAGGTTTGCTGCTATTTGCTTAAATTTCAGCGAGCTCCTCTGTGCAAACACACACGTGGATTTAATTGTGAAAAGCCGATACTGGGATGAACTGTCTCTGGTTCTGTTTTCTTGGTCTATTCTGTGTTTGCTTGGGAAGGCACGGCCTCTGCTCTGGGTTTGTCACAATCCTTTCAGATAAGGTTAGATGTGTTTTGTCTCTGAACTGTGGCAAACAAAATTATTTCGATTTTTATTTGCGTTCTGCACGCTTCCCGAGCCTGACGGAGTGCTCCAGTGTGGCATTTTGATCCCCATCCTCCCCCTTAATTTCCTGATCCAGCTGGTTGTAGTTGTTTTGTTCCTGGTAGCTGGGCTCCCAGATGTGCTCACTGGTGTGGGAGCAGCTGGGTCCAGGACCACTTGGTGCTTGTCTGGAGCGCTGCAAGGAGAGGTCCCTGGTGGCAAATGCTCGAGTGGTCTCTTTCTCCTGGGCACAGCTGTCCCCAGAAATGAACACGATGTAAATGTCACGTCTGCTAAAACACCTACCGTTCTCTCGGGTGGTCTTGCAGCTGGTAAGATCCCTCATCACAGCAGCCAAAAATGGCTAAGGAGGGATGCCAGTGTTGGTGGCCCTTTCCTGGGATGGGCATCTGCCAAACACACTGCCTGAAGGCTCTCCAGCTCGTTTCTCGGAACCCCTCAAAACGTCGCCTCTTTAGGCTGTATTGATGTGGGTTGGGTTTGAACAGGCTATTAGCTCCCTATACCATTACCAGTTCCCAGAGCCTGGAAAAACACCAAATTCTTTCTATGGTGAGTCACCTTGCAAAGGGGTGCTACCGCGAGCCTAGGGCTTGCCCTGCATTGATGCAGGCCAAGTCGTTGTAATACTCCTGTACTTGTTTTCCCAAATTAATTTGAGGATGCTTCTGATAGAGGCACAGTACAGGCTCCAGGAAGTTAAACACTAGCAATAAATGCTGCACGGTAGATGTCTTCAAAGACTTCTTCAACGTCCTATTCCAGCGTCTTGAACTGTCCAGACCAACTGTAATCAGAAAAAGGTGGAGGGAAGGAAGAAACACTCTTCCTTCAGGAAGCAAACTATCAGATCCAGAGCATATTTGAGCATGGATCCAGCTCTAGAAGAATACATTCTGTGGGATGGGCCGTCGGGAAGTCTTGAAGAATAATTTAGATTTTGACTTTGGATTTGAGCTCTTCTTTGGCTTAGGTTCCTTGCCTGGAAAATATTGACTTGATTCATCACCACTTCATGAGGGTTCTGAGGACTAACAAAATAGTACCTGAATGCAAAAAGATCATCATAATGCTTTGCATTGGAAAAGGAAATTAGCTTATTTCCTTTCTTTAAGCTATCTGTGATACATGGCTACTCTGGGTTTTCCCCTGTAACTGGTGATACACATTCAATGTGTCTAATTGATGGAAAGCAGGAGGTGGAATGACATCATCCCGCCCTGTCTTCCCACTGCGGAAATTTAATCTGACTTTACAGAAGTAAACCTTTCCTTTTCTTCTTTCTTTTTTCATTTCTCTGTTTGCACAGAATCTTTGCCCTTTTTCAGAATGGGCTAAGTGTGAAAACGGATTGGAAAGTGATAAAAGTAGGTCACTGTCACTTGCTCTTCTTCAGCTTTTTTTCTTCCCAGTTCAGCTGCATCCTTTCCAAATTGCATCCTTTTTCCTCTCTATCTTTGATTAGAAACAGGACCTTTTCCAAATCATATTTATCATTTTTAATAAAGCTGAATGCATCCTCCGAGCATAAAAAAAAAAAAAAATCCTTCTAAAGAATATCCTAGGTGAGGCCTTGGCTCTTGTGAGCCAGATACTCTGCAATGTTGGCTCATAATTGGATGATTACTGTAAATAGCTGAAAACTAACATTCTTGTTCTTGGAAAGTTCCTCTATCTTATAGGATGAACCACAGTGCACTTGAGGAAACTTACGTGGAGTGGTGTCCATCAAGAATATTCTGGAAAAAGGGGCGATTTTTAATTTTGATAATGTCAAAACTTAAATACCAAATTTTGACTCTATAGTTATAAGTTAATGATTATGCAAAGGAAGGATGCAACAAAACACTTACAGTTGCTGTGAAATTTCTGCAGTTAACTTTTTATTAATCTCAATGTGTTTCCACAAGGAAAAGAAAAAAAACCCACAGCTTTTCAACGGAGATCTTCTCTGCTTAAAAGCTTTCAGTGTGCTTGTAGTAAGGGTGTCCATAAAACCTTCCAGTAAAATGTTATCAAGTCTGATACGTGGTCTAGGACAACTTCTCCTTCATGTCTTCAGTCTCCTTTTCATCTGCTCTGTGACCTGGATGCTGTCACCCATGTGCGTTGGTGGTTGTTGTTTTTAATACCTTATCTTCTATTGCCAATGAGCTAATAATTCAAGTTTCAGGTTGAGCTGAGTAAATTTGGAAGCAGGCTCGTGTCTTGTCTTATTTAGCAAGTTCCCCACCAAGAGTGGATTCAATCATGGATAGCGGATCCGGTTTCTTTATATAGCGTCTTGAAAATTTGCCAGCATAAGCACCTCACAGTTTGGGTCAATGGTATTTATAGGCTACATAAGAATATCTTTTTTCTTGCAGGCTTTCCTGAGATCTCTTTTCTACTCTGAAGTCAGCTGCCTGAACAACAGCAAGGCTATAAAATGTCTGCTACTATAAACCCTGTGATAGACCTCCATGGCTTGTAATAGGACCTTTTCATACAATAATTCAAATTTAGAAGACTTGTGGTCACAGTGGTTTTTGCCCATAGGACACATGAACCGTTATTTGAAGGTAAAAAGGGTACTCATGGTAAATTGTGCTATACTTTCCTATGCCTTCGCTTAATGCTTTGCACAGGCAGGGCTCTGTCTTTCCTCAAGACTTCTTGTAAAGCTTTATGCCACTGAACCTTCTGTGGTTGCAACCATGTCTGTAAGTACTAACAGCTCCAAGGCGAACTCAAAGGGAGCGCTAGACCAGTCCTTCAGAGAACATAAAGCTATTGAGCAGATCCTCCAAACCTCTCAGACGCCCGCCAGGTAGGAGCTGGTGCTCTCGCTCCAGACCTCCAGTGCAGTGCTGGTGTTTACTTCCACGGCCTTGTAAAGCTTAAATCAAAAAGTTTACGTGCGTCCTGCTTTATGCTGACACTTACATCGTGCCGCACGTGTGGACACCCTGTCTACGAAGTACTTTCAGATGGCAGCTCTTGCTTTTTGTGATGGGACCCTGTTGGGGTGTTGCGTGTGTGTGTGTGTGTGTGCGCACGCAAAAATAGACCTGGAGCAGAGTCCCGAGGGCTAGGGTTTTTCAAACCGTCCAGCCCGGCAGGGAGCAAGCGGCTGGGGATGGCTCGGGCCGGAGTCGGTGTCAACGTTAGGAATGTCCCAAGCCCAGGGAATGCTTGCATCCCAAATCTGTACAGTGCGGGGAGCCTCTTCGTGTTTCCAGACTGGATAACGCTCCCCAGAAAACCTCTTTCTTGGAGTATTTTCTAATTTCCTGGATTCCCAGAGAGGGGTAGAAGTTTACAAGCTCAAAAGTAAAATGGGTTTTCTAACCTCAAAAAAATGTCTGTCTTCAGTTGAAATGCTGGCGATAAAAGATTTTCAGGGCGTGGGCCACTTCTTATTTTTCTGAACTGTCTGCTCATCCTAACAAGATGTGTCCAAATAAAAATGTGTAGTTTTGAGCAATATAAAAAAAAAATTCATCTTGTGAAGAACCAAGCAGGGAGATGCATTGCTACTCTCTTCTTTCAGCTCATGTGTTTGTGCCGAGTTCCCAAGTATTTCTAAAGAATAACAACCCAGCAGATGTGAATAGCTCAGCATGCGAACAAATGAATCTTTGATCTACGCATCTTTAATAAAAATGCTCCTGTTCCAATGGCATCTCGGAAAGCCATTCATGGGCACAGAATGGCGATTTCCCCCCCCCCCCCCCCCCCAAAGTTGCCCAAAATCACAGACAAAAATGCCATTGAGAAAAGCTGCAATAGTGCCCGGCTTGGTGGACAGCCCAGCTGCAGGACTGAGCGGGGGGGACCAAACCATGTGGCATCGTGCCTAAATATAGCTTGAAATCCCTCTGCTTCCTCCCGTAGTGGACAGACTCCCTACAAATAGATTTTGAGAGTAGGTTGTTCAGTGTAGAACAGGAAGAATTAGGAAGAAAAGAATTAATCTGTCCTTTGTATTCAAGTTTGGTTTAATCATATGGTAAATGAAGCCTGCTCCACAAATTGTTTCTTTTTATATCCGTAGCCAACCATTGCAAGCAAAATATGAACTTCTGATCTCAACTGTGTAAGCATTATTAGAAATCTTGCATAACGAAAATATACTGGGTACCAAATAATATGGTATTCCGTTATCAATCAATGTCTAATGTAAATCATTCTCATGTGTCACTCTCAGGGATCCTTTCAGATTTGCTTTGGATGAGGGTGGTGTTTTTTTTTCCCACTGGAATTAGTTGGAAAATATGTTTTCACAGGTGCCAGTCATCTCCTTTGTGCATGAGTGTCCTTTTTTTTTTTCGGTAAGGATAATTCAGTATTTTTTGAAAATGTTGTAGTACTTTGAGTGGAGAATGAATGGTATGTAAGTGGGAGAATAAGAAAGTGCCTAGGCTTTCGTCTGTCTTTGTATTTGCTGGAAACCGAAAACAACGTGTAGGTGTGTAACTCTTCTGTAGTGGGCCTCAGCTGTTGGTGTATATGCCGGTGTTCATGATAATATTGGGAGAGATAAAGAGATGACCCTGCCAGGACTAGGCTCTCACTCCCACATTAAATATTGCAGCAGAGGATCTTATGGTCTTCTGTCCCTTGCCCGATGGACAGCTGTCTCCGATGCCTCTGGGAAGTTATGAAATAAGTCAGTCGTGGGACAACGGTGCTTGGACAAATGACTGTCTCAATCCGGATTTGAGGCGGTATCTGAAGCGAGAGCGCTCCTCTAACGCCTCTACTGCAAATCTCCTTTCGCACATCCTTATGGTCCTCCGCAAAACTCAGATGTTCCCCTTCTATTCTGCCAAATTTCCAGCTGGTGTAAATGAGCGTATACGTTCCTCTGAGCTCGTTGTCAGAGCAAACATCTGGCCCTATTATAATATAGATTTGGATTAAATTCATTGTAATGTTAATGTCTTTAATGCATTTATGCTGTGGTGGACGCATGTTAAATTGAACTAAATTTCTGCTGAATGCCTTGCAGGATTTCAGCTATCTTTGTTAAAGTGGAAAAGAAAAATCCCTTTAGTCAAGCTTTCAAACTTTAACTCGCACAAGGCGCAAGTAAGTTTTTCTGACCTGGGGATTCAGCATGTCTGAGAATCATACTGAAACTTCCAATTTCCTGCTCTTTATTGCTCGGAGAACATGAAGCCTAATTTGAATCGGTAGGGGAAAAGTTAGAGTTAAGATGATGGTGACGATGTAGCTAAGATCACAGCTTTTTGACGAGTCTTCTGCACGCTTGTGAAAATGAGGTATTTCCTGGTGTCTTCTGGGCTGTCATCAGATTTTAACAGCTGAGCAACGCGGAATGAACTGCATAGTAATGAGTCGGGGTAAAACATGAGAGCCCTCCTCTTTGCTGTGCGGGCTTTCCTTACCGTTCTGCAGAGAGGATTGGGAAGGGAAATTGCATCAGGAGGAAAAATCCTCTTCTGATTGCAGCCAGAAGCTGGAAACTCGACCTATGGACTCTATTTTTGGTCCCGCTGTGTGGCCTTGGGCACATCGTTCACCCTCCCCATGCTGCTTTCTCTCCCACAAAGTGTGGGCGAGAACTCCTGGTTTTTGGGTGCTGAGTGCATCCCCGCCGGTACCCTCTAGCCAGTGGAGAAGGGGAGAGCCCATGGTGGGGACTTCTCGCTGGCAGGATGGGGTGTGGGATATGCAGGCAAGTAGGGACTGACCCTGGTAACAAATGCTGGTGTGTGGAGTCCAAAAAAAAAAAAAAGGAGAGAGACGAAAAAAACCACCTGTCTTCTTTTAACCAGCCCTGATTTAATTCTCTTTCATCAGAACATCCTGCTCAGCAGCTGAGTCCTCTCCTGAGAGTGCTTTCCACACCCCCTCTTCTTCCTGCAAGGAGAACACAGTCTTTGCAGATGGCAATTGTTTGCTTTGTGTGGTTACTGATCTATGGAGCGATTTTAAAAAGAGAGGGGGGAGAAAAAAAATCCCATCCTTTCCTCTTTTAGGTGTAGCGTGAGCAATCATTCTGTCTATTCATCTTGTGTGTTCACCAAAGGCGTCGCAACCTGTGCAGGGCTGCAGTGAGACGTGAGCTCCCGTCACGCAGGATCAGATATTTGGGTGGAGGTCGGAGGCTGGCACGGAGGCCAGGCTCTCCCTGCCTCGACCAGGAGGCAGTTTGCGAGGCGCAAGGAGCGGAGCTGGGGCGGGGGAGCTGCCTGGGGTCCCTGTGCTGGGGTAGGAGCCCCAGGCGGGAGAGGCAGACAGCTGGAGCTGCTGGGAGGGTAGGATGCACCTCTGGGCATCAAGGTGTGGGGAAAGGATCTGGGCACGCAGGGAGGAATTTGGAAATAATGTCAGGTTACGGAGATGAGGCTGGGGCTGATCTCAAAGGGACACTGACACTTGCCTTCTCACTGTCTCTGTGACCCTCCCTGGGGTTAGAAGGGTCCCCTCTTCTCCTGGTGGTATTTGGCCTGCTGCCTTCAAGGATAATGTATTTCATTAGGTTTTTTAAGATGAGAAAGGGGAGGGTAACTCAGGTGGTGATGTGTAGGCTTCTAAACTCTAACCAGAGTATTTGTTTCATGACAAATGACCGGTATAAAGCGTTGTATCACAGCTCCTATTGGTGTCTGTTTATTGACTCATCTTTTGATTTGGCATTAAGGTACTGCAGCCCCACAGCTGGCCTGGTGGTGCTGCCAGAACAGCATCAAGCATCCCGGAGGCTCAGTGCTAGAAGAGCTCGGAGCCGCAAGCTGTGTTAGCCTGGGTTGCTTTTCCTTCTCATATCTCCTGGACGTAACCTTCCAGGAGTGGAAGGGGACTTGGACTGCATCTCTCCATGCTGTGGCCTTTCTCTGCAGACTTTGGGAATGTACTGAACAGGAAAGTGCTTAACTGCCAGGGAGCGTTTGCCCGATGACGCAGTTCATGACTGCACTACAAATTTTATAGATGCTAAAGTTCGAGATAATCTTCACTGTGCACTGGAGCAGGCTTGACTGGGGTGGGAAGTGGGGGAGTAGAGATGTTGTCAGCAATGTTGGGCTCCTTCTGAGGACCACCCAGGAATGATGCATCTTCCGGCAGATGTAGCTGGAGATCCCTGCTCTTGCCAGTGGCCATGGCCACTTCTCTGCAGCAAGGATGAGTGGGCAGGATGGAGCGATCCCAGGGGCTGGAGCTGGCTTCCGGATCACCCACCACTTGCGTCAACTGGCTGCGTAGACATTGTTTGGTGAATAAATGGGGAACCGGGAACGGGGATGCTGTAATAAATAGTGAATGTAGCCTAGACGCTGCCTTGGGATCTACGGCTGAAGCAAAGGTGCATCACTGCTGTGTTCCTGGAGAGCAATCTGGGAAAGATAACTGGGAGAATCCTATGGGATCCCACCGCCTAGAGGCAAACGCAAGGAAACATGGAGGCACTGACCTCCATGACCTGAAGGTGAGGGTCTTCCACAGCTTTGCTGCAGACCACCAAGCCCTGCCACCCACACGGCAGCTGGAAGCTCCCACAGTCGGGACCACAGCCTGCCGAGGAAGGTTGGAGCGAGCCCCGTGCTCTTGGGATGGTGCACCGTGGGGTTTGCCTGGGGCTGCGTCTCTACCCTGTCCTGTGCTCTCCCCATCCCACCTACTCCTCCCAAGCGGACAGGAGGGAGAGCTCGCCAGGGCTTGGCCCTCTTCCTATCAGCCAGCAGGATCTGCGAGCTCCTTCCTGAAGGGAGCCGGCAGTGAGGGGGAGTTTGGATGGTTTTGGCAGTTTTCTGGCTGGGTTTTTGGTTTGAGTTCTTTTGTTTGTTTGTTTGTGTTTTTGTTTTGGGGGTTGGTTGGTTTGTTTGTTTGGTCGTGATGGTTTTTCTCAGTTTCCAGCTGGAGCCTTGCCTGGAGGTCCACGGGGGTGTTTGTGTTTTGGGGAAATTGTGGAATCAAAGGACCTTTGTGCTCCTCGCCCTTGCTGTGAAATGCAAACGTGTGCGTGCTTTGCAAGTCTAGCTGATGCTTTTTTCATTTAAAAAAAAAAAAAAAAGTGCCCCTGACTTGCTGTTTTATTTCTTAAGAAATATGGATCTATTTGCCGCTGTAACAAAGCGTACTCTGATGAGATATATAGTTATTGTTCAATACGTGAAGAAAAAAAAAAAAGGCAGACTTCTGGAAGTGCTTTAAAATAGATCAAGACACTAAATTATGTGCGTCTCTTCCTCTCAGAATTCATTACAGAAATTTCCTTTTTAGTTTCTTCCTGTGTCCCACGCTGTAAACTAAGTATCCTACCCAAGATTGCATCTCACAAACTGAGTGATAATCTCTGGGTCTTTGAAGACGAAATCTGTGGGATTCTGCGTGTGCTTTGCTACAGAACGTGTAACTTGCTAATAAGGTTTTCTGCACTAAACGATTCTATTGAAAATCCTTGGTTGTTTTTTTTTGTTGTTGTTTTTACTAATCTTTACGGTTTTCATGTCCCTTATTTTGTCTGATATCGTGTGTCCGCATGCTTCGAAGGTGTCAGTAGCAGAGGTAAACACGTGTGTAGTATCAGTATTGCTGTAATGAGCTTTAAGCTTCGTTAAGGCTTAGGGAAAACAAAGGCTGGATTTTGTCCTCTGGTGTATTATTGCACTCATCTTGGCTTTAAAACATATTAGTATGGAAAACTTAATAAAACCTGTAAATCTGGTGAAATACTTTATTTTGTAGCCCAGCATGGATTATAAGACAGGGCAGGAACTGTAATTCATCAAGTGACCAGCCTGTAAGACTTTGCCACTGTGCAGGTCTTGAGGCCTCCTTGTGCTCTACCGTAGGCTGGAGGCAACTGCGATCTTTACTCGCAGGTACTGGCTGGAACTGGGAAACTGGGAGTTTCAGCCAAGCTTAAAAAGCAAAGCGAACTGGTGGGGAACAGGTTAACGCGGGCTGAGCGATGGAAGGCTCAGGTGCAGTTCAAGAGACACCAGCGTGTCCTGTTCCGAGCCGTACTCGTGGGATGCTGAGAAGCAGTCAGACGCAGCAAAGATGGGACGACGCTTAATCCCTTGGTGACACGTTCACGTTTCCCCCTTTTTCGCAAGCCATGTTTCCCTGCTACCCCTAAAAAGAAGGGCCATTTGAAGTGATAAATGCCATATATCTTGCTAATGGATGTGGTGTCTGAAGACAGTGACTCCAAGCTGAGAGGTTTTAAAACAAGTTGTTGTTTCCCCACAGTGGTTTTTTTTGTGTGTGTCTCCCTGTTGCTAGTAGCTCAGAAGAAGTTAGCTGGATTAGCAGCAAGTAAGATAAAATCTGGATGGGTTGGAGTAAGTCTGAGGGATTCTCTCTCTTTGGGACCAGTTCTGGCTCAGATGAAGTTGCTATTTATAGTTCTAATGCAAAGGTACTTGCGGTCCAACTAAAACTGTGAAAACTTTTCACATTCTTTACATCCCAGTGAAAGTAATTTGTACAAAATAGGGATGCTTTTAAGGGTGTTTTTTCTTAAATGGGAATTCTTCCACCATAAAATACGGCAAAAGCCTGTCGGTGCTTGCGTGAAACATCCTGTCCTGTTTGTAGTCACAGACTCCGGCTGGGAAGCGGTTCAGGGAGAGCTGCTGACCTTCTGATGGCAAGTGATTTACTGCCCACCTGGATGGAGAGGAAATGGGAAGGCTCTTTAGAGAGATGATCGTAGCACATGGGATGAGCAGTTTTGAGGGAGGATCCCTACGAGCACCCATGGCTGGAAGTGGGTTGGAGCTGAATCTTATCTGCTTTTTACTTTGCTTATTAATCAGAACACCCCACCCCTCTCCCCTAGGACATGTTGTTCTATGAAAAGATGAGAAAAGCATCTACTTCTTGCTATGCCTAGTGCTTAAAATGCCTGTTCTGTGAGTGGAGGAGCAGAGCGGAGAGACAGGTCTTCTCCGTGTTTGGAAGGAAACTTGGAGACCCTTTGCTCGGGGAGATGCCGTGGTGCACTGTCCGCTCATGGAGTAATTAGTCGCTGCATACCACGGAGCATCCCAAGGACTGCACGTGTTTGCTTTGAGATTCATGTTATATCTGAGTTATAGCTTATAAGTTGTAGCAGATGGTTTTCTCTTTGAATCATAGAGCACTATTGCAATAAACACAACAAATAATTTGTGCATGCGGAACACCCCAAGGGTCCCACTAAAGCCCTTAATCGTTGTCTGGGTCTTATTCTACCTCTATGCTAATGGGAGTTGCTGTTTTGGATAGTTTCTGTTTTCCCTGGATATGTCTCCTTTGAAAGTATGGAGACTGCGTGCTTTAACTCGAGCATTTCTGATTTAAAATGAGACAGAGTTGGGTTTTGGGGCTGTGGAGCAAGGCTTTCTTCTGTTCCAAAAAGTTTCTCAGGAATCTGAAAGGGATTTTTCTCAGCAAATGTTTATTTCTTCAGGGGTGAAATTAGGTGACCTATATTCCATCTGAGGGATGCATGATAGATAGGGCTTCTGCGGAGGAAGGAATTTCACTCCTGATGAATAATAATCAAATGAAAAAGAGGGAAACCACATATAACTCTTGATCCCTTTTGGACTTTGACCGTTCCCAGAAGCGAGCGTGACTAATAGGTTTGCTCCAGGGCAAGCTGAATATTTTGCTGAAGTAAAAATAAAATCCAGAAGCCCAGACTGATGTGTGTGACATGAGTCATCCTCAGCCTTCTGTAACTCCGTCCCGCTCTGTGGGATCAGACAGCAGATCCCTGCTGAGCTTTGCCGCAAGGGGCACAGTAGGGCATGGAAAGCCCTGCTGCGAAATAACTGTGGGGTGACTCAGCCTTGCTCGAATATGCTTTGACTCACTGGTTGGAGCATCGGGGTGCGTTGTCAAGGTATTGTCACAGAGTAGAGAGGACTGGCCTTACCTCTTTGGGATTTCACGTGTTGGTTCTTGCAGCTGGGAGTGCTGCCTTGCATAGCCATGGGCGACACATGTGGCCCTGTACCTTTTCAGGAGGTGCTGGTGGCCACTGGAATGGCCAAAGTGAACTGGGACAACAAAAGCATGATGGCTTTGCAGGGAATTGTGCAATGGGCCAGTGAGGCTTGAACTCCCCTGGACAACAACGGGAATGTTAAGCGATGGGACAGGGTGCACGTCCTCTGTGACAGCAGTGGCTTTCATCGAGGCGCAGAGGCACCTCTGAGACCTTTGGTCATTTTTTCAGTGGTGCCCAGACTGTGTGCTGCTTTTAGCTTGAGAAAGGATTTCACCCAAACCGAACAAATCCGGGTCTAAATGGAGCGTGACCCAGCCTGAGTTGGTGTTTTGAAGGAGCTCAGGTCATTTCACACTTGCGGGTGGGAACCACGCGAAAGGCTGAAGAAAGGAAAATGTCATATGATTTCCACCAAAAACCAGGCAGAAGTTGATGCCTTGGACTGCGTTGTGTTTGAGTCATTGAGTTTGGTTCCAAGAGAAATTAGTTGGAATTGCGATCGATGCAAACCAAAACTGGACGAAGGTACTAGGCAAATGCCAAAGATTGGAGAACGAGCCAAGCTCTGCAGGGGGCTGCCTGAATTTCTGCTGCCTCCGTAAGGGACTCGGGACAGTGACCTTGAGGGGACTGATCTGTAGTGACACAATTAAAATGTACTTAGTGAATACGATTATCC
Source organism: Chroicocephalus ridibundus (assembly GCF_963924245.1). Classification (NCBI taxonomy): domain Eukaryota; kingdom Metazoa; phylum Chordata; class Aves; order Charadriiformes; family Laridae; genus Chroicocephalus; species Chroicocephalus ridibundus. The sequence continues at coordinate 93,362,837 of NC_086287.1, forward strand.
ATTTTATTCTTTTAAGCAAAACCAGAATAAGATCCTTCCAATAATTCTGCTTGTGAAATGTGTCTCAGGGTAGATAAAAATGAAGTAAAAAAAAAAAAAAAAAATCCAGTAGTTTGTTGGTTGTATAACACTTGAACATATTGCTTATTTCTTGCCAAAAAGCCTGATAAGACCTCTATATGTTTTTTCCCTTTTAATTAAAAACTAAGATTTTTATGTACAAACAAAATATCTGTGCCATATTTTTCTTTTATGGAATATTATGTCATTTTAAAATTTGTGCCCGGTTCAGACGCTGAATTCCCAGTGGGAGGGAAGTAAATCTTTTAAAGTGCGTTCTCCAGTCCTTCCCTCCAATGCTCCTTTCAGATATTAAGAGGCTCGATGCCTGACCATAAATACTTCTGGGTTTCTAAAATGCTGTGAGGACCCTGGATTCCTCTGCTGGTTTAGTTGCTTGTATTAATAGTTGTAAGAGAAACATAAATTTCATCTCTTCTGTATGTACATGGATGAAAGGGCTCTATACCTTTAAAAATGTTTTTCTTCGCAATAAAAGTAGCGGGATTATTTACAGGTGGTTATTTGAGTTTCTTGTACTTTTAAAGCAGGGCTGTTCAATTTTTAATTTTTCTTTACGGATGCCTGCTGGGTTGTTTCACCCAGGTACCGACATGACCCTGGCCAGGGCTGCCCGCCGCTTTCTTGGCGGCGCACACAATTGCGGTCTGGGAAATGAGAAGAACAGCAAGAAATGTGGGAATGTGTGGGCACTGCTTCGACGCAGGCTGGGTCTGGAGCAGAACCTGCCGCCGGAGCAGCTCCAGTCGGCAGCGCTGGGAGCGGGGCAGGACGAACACGGGGCTGTGTTGTGTGCGAAAGCCCGATGGCAGCTTCCGCGATGAACAGGCTCTTCTCCGTGTGCTTCCCCAGGGGAGGGAAAAGGGAGAAAACCATGGGATGCTGGTGACACATCAACGTTTCTTTGGAAATTATAGGGAGGAAAATGGAAGTAAAAGAACAGGATGCTTCTGAAAGTTGAAAAGATGCTTGCTGGCTTGTTTATTGTGCCCACTGCTGGAAAACCTTTGCGTACCTTTTTAAATGATCAGGAATGGCGGTTTTGGACAGTGATCCGTACCTAGCCTGGATGTTCATTCAGCTGGGGACCTGCTGGAGGCGAAGCAGTGAGGAAGGCGGGGGGAATGTAAGTCGGGCTGCGGTGGCTGCTAGCCGTGCCAGGGTGCTATATGTCCTATATACCGGACCAGCTTTGCCTATAGGGTTTTGTTGTTTTTTTTTTTAACTTCTAGTTCTTACTGCATTTTCTTCATGCCCACTTCGGGACAGATGTTGGGAAATGCTTTTCTAGGGCATGGCAGCCACAAACCGCTGCTGCTTTCTTAATCCAGCTGAGCCCCGAGTTTGGAGAGGAGCACAATGGCACGGCTTTAATGTATCAGGGCCTCTGGCAACTTTCTCGGCTTTGCCTGTGGTTGAGCCAATCTCAAATGAAAGGGAGCTTCGTGACTCGGTCTTGGGGACTTTGAGGCAGTCGTTGTCCCGTTAAAGATTGCTCACCCCTTGGGGTGAAATCCTCCACCTCGCCGGGGAGGGAGAGCAGAAAGCACTATCAGCTTACAAATGTGCATCTTGCAGATTTATAGCAAGAGCTCAGTATTGAAGAGGGGCTTGTGTGCTAGTTCTTGCTGAAGCTTGTACTTTTGAACCTTGCGGAGTTCCCCCTGAACCACGGATTTATTGCATTAATAGAACTTATTTTACACAGAGATCCTGCTGCAAGCTGCGCCTTGAAGCGTGGTCTTGTCTGTTGCTGGAAGCATCACATACATCTAAACTAGAACACACAGCAAAATGTTATAATGACTAAACCGGGCACTTCTGTGCATTAATTCCAGCCAATTTGCTGAGAAATGATGTAATTTGTAGTGCTGGCATGATGAGAAGTCTCCTGACTTGCAATCGTAAACCACTTTCCACCTGCCTTTCCATATTGGCTCCACATGGTAGGAAGGAAAAGCCATTGTTTAACATCTACCTCGATGCTTCAGGGCTGGAGCACGAAGGGTCTTGGTTTCCCTCCCAGGAAAGGTGACCTCGGAGGTGAGTGTGTTTCGCACGTTGTTTGCAGGGCGCTTCTGAGCGCGGCCTCCGCGATGCTGCTGGCAGGGGTCTCCAATCCTGCCGCAGATGAGCAGCTCTGGCTCCCCACGCTCTCCCTCTCTGGCCCCTCTGCCCTTCCTGCATGAGCTTTTTTCCAAGGGAAAACTCATAAAAAGCTAACTCTTTCTTCCCTGTTACTTTAGTCTTCCCACTCTCCCCTGGCTCTCTCCCCACAACGCACGTTATTCTGTTTCATTGTGAATGCTTTGTTCGCTGCCCTTAAGCCCCCCTTGAGTTTCCATGTGGTCTCTCTCACCCTTTCTGCACCTCCAAGCTCACTGAAGATGCCGTTCACCGCTGCCGCTTGGGTTTCCTCTCCGCTCATTCCTTTTCTGGACTCTGCCTTGCTCAGCTACTCTTGGGGGCAGTCGCAAACTGTGCTTCATGGGGGCTCTGTCCCTGGCTGCCAGGACACTGTGCCTGTGCTCATGCTTTTCTTCTGGCAGCTTCGTCCTTCAGCAATATCGGTGTCGCCATCTTCTGCCTCTTGTTGTTCCTCCACCCTTTCTCAGGGCTTATTCCTTTTCAGGCGACTTTCTTTATTCCCTTGTGGCCTTTTTTTAGCCTGTCCTGTTGCTGCCTCTCAACCCTGGGGCAAAATTTCTGCAAATACATTTTGAAGCCATTTAATCGTCCTTGTTCTGATTTCCAGGCTGTGACTGGGTTTAGGGCAGTGCTGAGCGAACTGCCTGGTACTGTTTCGTAGCTTCCATTAGTCCTCAGAGTTCTGTATTTTCTCTTTAGTTAATTAGCAAACGTCCTGGGTCGGGGACCATCTCGCTGTGCCTGTGAAGCACCTTGCATGCACAACAGCTCCGGCTCCAGGAGCAGCTTCCCGGTTCCTTCAGTCCCCAGGGTTGCACAAGTCCCACGGCACAAGTCCAGTGAAACCTTCCAAGGCGTAGCTTGGGAAGTGCTTGGCTTGATCATTGTTCAAGGGGAAAGATGTCTTAGAAACATGAGACCGTGCCACTGTAAATGCACTTTGTTTTCCCTTTGTTTGCCCTTTCGGAACTGCTCTGCTGGGAGCAAACGAGGCGAAGCTTGGCTTCTGTCCTCTGCTGTGGCTGGCCCAAACCATAGAACAAATTGTATATATACATGTGTGTATAGAGAATGATTAAACCAAGGAGCGTCCAGAACAGATGGTGGTTGATGAAACGTTGTCAGCACGGTGCCTTCGCAATAACCACCTTGTGCTCATCCAGCAGTCCTCAGGCAGACGTGTGTGCGCTGGTGGAAGAGAGCTAGAGCTCGCTATTCCGTTACACGTTTGCAGGTGTAACCTGCGGCCGCGTCACTTCAGCTCCTGTTCTGCGAACTGAAACACATTTGGCAGGGTCAATGGGAGAAATTCCTTCGTTGCAACCTAATGGCTTCAAAACTATGAAGCTTGCATGTTATGAAGCATTAAAAGGGATTGATGGGCAAGCCATCAGAGATTGCTCGCAGCAGAGATCGGATGAGAGTCTGCCACTTTGATTACGTAGAGCTAACACGAATGTCAGCCTCTCGTGCTTGGGAGTTTTGGGTGGGTTTTATGGATCAGCCAAAGTTGTTGAGTTCGGATCCAAACCTGAACATGCCCGCATGACAAAAAGCTGTCAGGTTTCCAAATCTTAGTTTTGGCTGTGGCCTGTCTCAGCTGTGTCTGAAGAATAGGTCTTTCTGTTTACCCACTCGATGATGGTTGGGAATGGATGGTTTGCTACGTATGAATGTCTCCGTTCCAAAGCTGGGCTTGATGTGGGCATATGCTGTTTACAAATCAAGAGGGATTAACCCTGGATAGCTGTATGGAATTGACTCCAGGCCTCCTGGGTCCTAGTCCAGATCCCTAGCAACGTGGTTGATTTTTCTTCAGACATTAAATCTAACGTGTTGGCTTGGATGCCTGCAGCAGACAGATGTAGATGTTAAAGTACTTCCAGTTTTGGAGGTGTTGGAAGGTGGAGTTCCTTCTCTTCCTGTAAGAGGAAAGATTGACAAGACTGGAGCTTAAATTGCATTATTTGGTTTGGATTTCATATCCACTTTAAAGATATTTGGACTTGATCCTCAGGTTTAGCCCCATCTCCCTTGGAAATGTTAATGCAGTTTGGGGATAGCTTAGAGGCATGCGGTGTTTGGGAGAACGGCCAGGCAAATCTCTGGAGGACCACCGCGAAGCGAGCTTGGGGAATCTGTCTCTGCAAACCTCCTTAGAAAGACTCGAGCATCTCTAATTTCAACAACCCCTGTTGTCAGAATGTCAGGCGATGGGTTTCCAATGAGATTGGTAAATGTTTAAGTCAGAGGCGGAAATTGAGACAACTTGGCTGCTGTTTGGGGCTGTTTTATGTAAAGCAGACTAAACCAGGATTCCTTCAAGATAGTCTTTCTCCATCTCCCACTGCCTGAAAAGCCACATTAACACACTCAGAAGAAACAACTTCTGAAAAGCCTGATGTTCTGTGGCTGTATTTACACTGGGGAGAGCTGGGTCTGCGCCAGAAGCTTATGCAAACAACCAGTATCTCAATTCTAACAGACAGGAAGATGACAAAGCTCTAAAAGTGGTGGGGTTTGGCGTTGGGTTTTTTGTGTGTGTGTGTTTTGTTTTTGTTTTGTTTTTTTTCCAATGGCAAAATTCCTGACAACAGCACTCCTCATGGTGTTTTGTTCTGACAACCAGAGCATTGCCAGACTTGCCAGTTCAGGTCACATCCACGGGCCTATGAGGCTTTTTAATTGGGTTTGAAAGGCTGTTGACTAGGGAAGGGAATTTATTTTTCTTTTTTTTTGCTGCTTAGCACAACGGCTTGGGCTTGGTTCTGTTTGCTGGATGCATGTTTGTCTCTGGATAGAAGCAGTTCCCACGAGTATCGTTATGACATCTATGGAGCCAGTTTGCAAAGCCACCTATAGGATTTGGATTCTGGCTTTCACTGATTTTGTAATACTTGAGCGTCCAGATGCTCAAGGCATCCTTTGAAGGGAGAGCCATGCAACCTTAAAAATAGGGAGAAATCAGCTCTATGTGGAAATTAATTTGGCCTGCCAAAACCCACTTGGGTGGCAGGTTTCCTTCTCTCTTTAACTTTTCAATTGGGTTTTCTATGGTGTTATCTAACACCAAAAAAAGTATGTGTAGGATTAAGAGATGTAGCTGGAAGGTGTCATGGGGCATGCCTGCTTCACGCGGGTATCAAGCTCAGGTTTCTGGGGCACTCGGAGAAGTATTTTGTTGCAGAGATGCTGGACTGGATATTAAAAGCCCGGTTAGATGTTTTGTTCTGTATTGCAGAAGTAGCTGAGATCTCTCCTCCCATCGGGGCACTGCAGGATATGAACATCCTCCACTTCTCCTTGCAGCCTGCTCTTGCAGGAAGCCAGAGTCATCGATAGACCTGAAAAGCATCGTGAGAGCCCAGGTGCATGGTAGGTCTTTTCTCCAGGGAAGGAAGAGCAGGCACTTCATCCCCACGCAGGCAGAAAGCATCCCTTTTCAAGCAAAGCTTAGAGACTCCCCCTGAGCCCCGTGTTCATCAGAATATAATGTTCTGACCAACAGCTCGACGGATGCGTCAAGACTCTTGTGATGGCTTGTGGATTTCCAACTTATGAGTCAGTTAATGCAGAGCAAACATTTTTGCACTGACACAGCACTGCGGCAGATCGGCCGCTTGCGTGCGTGCCTGGCCGGGTGAGCTGCCGAGAGGGGAGGGTCTGGGTCAGCTGCAACTTCTGCTTGGTTTCTCATGATTTTTGACATTGTTTTTCATTTTTGTGGTGGTTTTGAGGCGTGGGTGGAGAGGTATTAAAGCATGAAGCATTGCAACTGGCTTGGGCAGTCCCTTTAGCATGTGCTGGACCACCCATGCCAAGACTGTTGAGACTCCAGGGATGGTGCTGTGACCGCTCGGCATTGCCCCGTGGACTGGAAGCATCTTGGGTCTATTCCTGGCTGTATCTGCCGAAGGTGGATGATGGGATAGGGAGAGGCTGGGAGCAGCCTGTGCAGAGCTCTCCCGCCTATGACCAGTAAAACTGAAAACAGCTCTGCCTTGTGATTTTATTTTGTTGGTGGTGCTGCTGGTAGCTAAGATGAGGAAACTCTGAAAGTCCCTGTATATTTATCGTTTTAATACGGCTTCTGTTTGAGGAATTAATAATAAAAAAAAAGGCAAGAACAAACAAACTTTTCTTAATGTAACTTAGTCTTCCAGTGGAATTTCATTATATAATTTACCTCAAAATGCCAAAACACCATTATTTTCTGATGGCCAGCTTGCAGATAAGTAAGATTCAGCAGGCTGGCAGGGTTCCTTTTGCCTTCTGATGTACCGGTGTCCAAAGGAGAGCTTGAAGGCCCAAGATCCCTCCTTTGTCTAGGTGCTTTGTCTCTTGACTTGTCCACTTTTCTGTTGTGCTCGGGTCACTGTGGTTAGTTGCTTGAGTATTCCGATAGGACTTTGGTACTCCGCCTATATTTTTATTTTCAGGAGAGGTGGTTTAACGAGGGGTTAGTCTGCTCCACGTCTGGCGAGAGTTGCCTTCAGGATCAAGCCCGACTGCCCTCTGCAATCTGCTTTCCAGCTGAGCCTTGGTGCAGCAGTTAAAGCACCTCTTCCCTTCTCTCTCTCGCCAGGAGCTGTACCTAAGCATGTTTTTTTAATATGGTAAGCTCCCCAAGGCAGAGATTTTTGTGGTTCAGGTAGTATGTTTTACACGCTGTAAAACACTGTGTGCATTTATTTTATGATACGGAAATAGCAACGAACAGGCATGGCTTCACCTGTCTCTGCCCTCGGTGACTGCCCCTGGATGGAGAGTCTGGGTTGTGCAATAACATACACCAGCACCTTGGAAACGCTGGTCGAAGGGCAAATTTTGGTGTCATTTGCGTGCGCTTTTTCACCAGTATTGAAACGTGGAAGTGTTTGCGATGCTGCCTTATTAATGTGTGGGTGTGTTGTTCAGCTAGCAAATGCCTTTTTGTGTGCAGTCATTTTGCAGGATAAATGCCGGTATAAGTGAGGGAGTTCCATGAACTTCGGTGGGAATCCCTGTAAAACACCGTTAGGGCATAGTTCTTTGTGCTAATAACTTCATTATTTTTTTTGTGTTTGGGACTAGATTTCTGAAGTGTTATAGCTCAAAAACCCCACAGGTAGGCCCCTCAAAGGATGCCAAAAAGCACACGGATGCCTAGGAATAAGAATCTCCTAAGTATCTTTCCAGATCTACATGGGTGTCCGGCATAAAACCCAGTTGCATCAGTGGATACGTTCCCAGTAACTCATCCTGCTCTGGACCAGGTCTGCAGCACCAGTCCTGTTCTTGCAGAAATTTCACCACTTGCAGCGTTGGGTCCAAGTGTTGCATCCCCAAAAGTGCAGGTTGGTTTGGTGAGCCCCCCATAGCTCGATTCCCCTGTCCCACTGAAATATCCTAGATGGGAATGTACCTGGGGACTTTTGCTGCTAGGATCTTGTCCATAAACGTCCTTTGCACATGCAAGTTGCCTTTTTCCTTGGACTGCTTTGCACTGGCCAAGCACTGGCCTCCTGGAGCACTTCTGAAGCAATTTACATGATGTAAGGGACAGGCCAATTACTTTTATGGGCATTTTACACAGAAGTGGCACAATTTTAACAGTCTGTAACTTATTTTATGCGTCTATCGTGCTGAAATAGGCTTTTTAGCCACACACATAAAGCATGTACGCTTTAAGGCAACATTTAGGAGTTGTCTTGGTGTTTCAGAGAAGACCTGCATCAAGCAGTTTCCTTCTCCATATAAAAGAAATTCACACTAATGGTCAAAGCACTGATATGGGGGGCAAGGGAAAGCCTGCAGGTTTTGAGAATTAGCATCAAGCAATTAAAGGGGAAGGAGAAAGTAGGAGGGGAAAGAGAACAACTGCACAGTGAAACATGTGGTTGCTCTTTTGCCTCATTTGCATTGTCAGCCTAGTGATTTACACTGGGCGAAATTCATTCCAGATCATGAGAGCAGATTAATAAATGTTTTTTTGGACTGATTGAAAAGATATTAGTCTCCAATATGTTTCCCTAAAGGTGTGGCACGCCTATGTTTTGCTGATCAACCACTTCCCATGAGTAACGCGCTCTCACCCTGACACTGATTTGTGGCATCAGCAGTACATAAGGCAGGTTCAGAGGCAGACAAAACTTTGTTTTTTTTTTTTCCTTTCTTCATCCTGTTCAATTCGGAGTCTATTTTTTAACCTAAAGTACGTTCTTTGCCCAGCCAGGAAGGCCAACCAACTTTTCTTTTTACGATTCTTTAGTTGCCAAAGGTATTAAAATATATATATATATATTCCTACAAGTAAGTTGCCAAACAAAACTGTCCTTACTGCGTGTCTGCTCCTGGGTAGCTCTGCCAAAGAGCAGTTCTGGAAGCTCCCCTCTGGTCTAGGTTTCCTCTTAACTTTAGCCTCAATCTGTGACAGAAGCATGGGAATGGGGGAAAAAGCGAAGTCTTCCCAGATTGCTGGTGAAGACACAACTCGTACCTTTACCTCTCATCTTGAGGCGCGTTGGCAGAGAGCTGCCAGCATGGAGACTGGCGTTCACCTACGTATGCACTCGTGTTCATGTGCACCACGATCGTGGTCTTGCAACACTGCTTAATTCACCAGCATGCCCGCTGTATCTGTGCTAAACTCTCTCCAAAACATTTTTTAGTGGCCGATGTCTTAAAACGGCCCTCCCGACCGGCTCGATCCAGGAGTGAGCGTATGGAGATCTGCGAGTTTGTCTCGGGCGGGTGAGTCACTGCCCCTCTGAGTCAGTTCCCCCGACGGCTCCGCGAGCATGACTTCATTGCTGTAGGTTTAGGCTAACCGATGGCTGAAACTTTCCCAAGAAGAAAGATTAATGACAGTGGAAGTCAGAAGAGTGGGAGTTGCATGTTTATGGTGAGTCAAGTGAAACGGAGAGCTGGACAAGAGGTGCACGTATTGGGATGTATGCGCTAGCTTATGTCATTGTGTTGACAATGTGTGTTGGAAAGAAAAGCACCGGCACGCAGTCGAGATGCACTGGGTTCCTGGAAACTCCAAGAAAGATTTATTAGCCCATATTCAGTGATGCTGAATGGGACTTTGCATCTGCCTTTCTATCCGTTATCCTGAGTTTTAGATCTAAGGTTTAACTGCTGGCTGGTCTGAAGAGCGCGTGGCTTTTTCGTGCAGGCTTCAATATATGTAAGTGTCCCTGTGGAAGGAAGTCTAAGAACTCACAGTAACATAATCCGCTCATCAGCAGCCTGCTGAACTCCCTGAGCTTTTCCCTGATCCTTCCAACTTCCTTCGCCGGACGGCGTTTCCCTTTGCCTGCAGACAATTAGGGACGGCTGTGGAAGGTCGGTGCAATTGCATTGCAGGGCTGGCTTCGGCTGCTCGGCTGCTCCTTACCTTTTGCTTGGCCGTTTCTTCTGGAAACACCTTGAGGAAAGCGAAGCGGTGCGCTCCAGTCTGATGCATTTTGCAGCTAGGATTTCCAAAACCCAGACTGTAAAATCCCCGGACTCTGCACCTGCTATTCATCCTGGAAAAGTTCTGCATCAGCTCGAATATTCGAGGGGAAACAGTAACCTAACAGTAAAAGCACAAGCGCTGGGAGAAAGAACAAAAGTTTCTGTGCAGTCACTGCACAGGATCTAAGCGTTTCTCCACATTGTGCATAAGTCTGAGCAGCCCAGTTTATCATCCAAGCTTGAGAGTCGGGGACTGAATGAGATAGGAGATACCAGTGGTTTCTTAAGAGCATCTGCCCAAACAATTGGGCGGGAACCTGGTGTTGCCATTGTCCTCGCTTTGTGGGCAATTTCAAGACTGCAGCTTCAAGCTCTCTGTCCCAAGACCCTGTATTGGCCTCTAAAGCGGAAAAGCAATAACATAAAGAAAAGTAATTAAGGTTTGGGAAACTGTTCTATGGAGAGCTTTCTGTTTTGTGTCAGAAATTTAGATCTGGACTCAGGGATCTGGTTTAAATATGAGACAATCAGAAACATACCCAGGAAGACTGACTGTTTAATTAAAGATCGCTTTTTAGGGCAAACCAAATAAAACACGCCAGCAGAAAGTCGGGGGCGGCGGTGAGGATCCCGAGAGGAGATGAACGCAGAGGAAGATGCGGGTGCTCCGTATTCTCATGCGTAGCATCAGCTGAAAATAGAAAGTAAAGCCAGCTGTCGGCTGGGCTGGCTCGGCTCCGGGTGTGCGCTCTTAACTTTCTGCCTACCTGGGACTGTGCTGGAGCTGCCGCTGCGTCGTAGCTGGCTCAATTTCTCGCTCCAGTTCTCAAAGCTGGCATGACACCCCCAGGCTGGAAATCAAGGTTTGTGGCAGGAGAGGGAGATTGCCACTGTCGTCGGGGGTGGAAGTGGGCAGCTCTGGGCCAGCCAGGCTTGCCAGCTGCCGTTCCTTAAAGACGAACGAGAGGAAGGAATTCCTGTTTTGGTTCTGCTCTTTCCATTTGGGCAACTTTTCTCTTTTTGCGTCATTTATTTCTCCTTCAGGACCCGGTGGGTTGTACAGACCTGCAGCGGGCTGGTGGAGCTGAGGCTTTCCGCCTTTAGAGCCCCAATCCTGCTCTCTGCCATCAGCCCGCCCGACCAGCGCGCTCTCTGGGACCACCTGCTCCAAGGGAACGGGTGGTGGGGTAACCTGCTGAAGGAGGGATTTGGGTTTGACTCTTGGTAGTTAAATTTTACCAAAAGCTCTGGAGCAAGAGCTTGTACAGCTCTTACAAACTCCAGGGGTTTTCTCTATATTTCATATTAGAACTTGCGATATTCTTGCTTTACATATAAATATAGAATCCTTTTGAACCCCACTACTTCATGGCCTCTATGAGATCTTGTGGCAGTGAGGTCTGTAGGTTGTTGTTTGCTTTTTTGTTGGTTAGATTTTTGGAGAAATCCTTTGAGTTCTCCTATTCTTGGTCACTCTGGAGGTTTCTTTGCTTTGAAGTGTCCCATCCATCCTTGCTAGTAAGTGTCATCTAAAACAAATCTGACTTTAATGGAAATGTCATAGTAATGTAATCTATTGGGTGAATGTAATTTTTTCTGTCTTTTACGCTGTCAGGATAATTGATTAACAAAAATTTTCTGTACATCACTGTCTATTATCTGGTTCCCAAGTATTTGATTAGAATTCCCAGGGGCATTTTGTGGCATTAGACAAGGTGTATAATCTCATCTGGCATATATTCATATTTTTCTGATACGTGATTAAACCGTGGTAATCAGGCAGCAGAAGAAATGCTTGTAGCAACTGAGGTGCCACCAACATGCCAAGGAGAGGAAGAGCCGCTTCCAATCGCTGATGCTGCTTGGGCTGAGAGAGGAATTGGACATGCTGGCAGGGATTTGTCTCTGGTCACCCGCTAGCTCGGGGCTGGGGGGGCAGCGACGTGACTGCTTCCCCGACTCCTGAACCTGGAGTTCAGGAATCTGGCAGTTTTTAAAAAAAAAAAAAAAAAAAAAAAAAATTAAAAAAAATAAAATCACTGTTTTCCCTGCAGTAAAGAGGGGACGGACTGTCTTTCCATAAGATCTTTTGTGTGTATTAATTCCCACCAGCATCAGTTTTATGCAGCTGTAGAAGGCCCGCTGTTTGTGATTGAGACGGACTAAGTGGGAGCGAGTCTGTCTTTGCTCATGGCCAAAGGTGAAGACACTTGAGACTATAAGACTTTCCAAGAATCTCATACTAAGATGTATTTTAGCCATGCTTAATGGCTGCACTTACCTCTTATTTCCAGGCGTAAAGAGCGTGCAAGTGGTTCTCAACTTGACCTTTTAAACTGAATGTACTGAAGCTTACTGGGCCAAATTCCCCTCGCAGCCACGGTGCTGGAGCTCCCTGCCGGCCCCCGGGGGTGTCACCGAGCCTTCCCGAGCGGGAGAGCGCGGCTTGGGGTGCAACGAGAGCCGACGTGTGCTGAGACGGGGACGTTAGTGTTGCTAATCCCACCATGCGAGAAAGAGAACAGTTAACGGCGGCAATCGTCCTGTGCTTCTGCTGTGAGGCTGCTTTCAAAGATGACAGATGCTTCAATGCTAGGTGTGAAATAAATGGCTTTGCGCAAGTAGTTGTTCATTTTAGACGTGTTTTTTAAGCTCTGGTGTGCTGGCTACATGGGGATGCTGGTGGCTCTGGTGCTTCTTAGTTCTCCGTCCTCAGGACGAGACGCAAACTGCCTGCACTGCTCAGGAGCATCTGCAAGCCTCCGGATTTCCATAATATGAAGTTTTTTTGCGTCAGGCTTTCCATGGGGCAGTGTGTTGGAGCTCCCGTCTCCCCTGCATGGGGAGGGGTCTGCTTGTAGCATCCATCAGCCTCTACAGAGGTCTGGAAAAGCCAGGCAGGCGGAAACCCCCTGTGGTAAGCCCCGCTCCCAAAATCTTGTCTTGCTCATGAGAGAGGCTTGTGTGTGTTCTAGATATTCGCTGGTGTATCTGGAAGTGAAAATCCTGGTCTAATCGTACTCAAACAAAACTAGTCTTTGGAAATGACTGAATATGCTTATTCTGCTGCTAAATGAGAATCTGTACTTTAAAGCTGGTACACTTACAGGAACAGAAGCTTTTATTTTGCTTATAAGTTCCTGAGATGAGACCAGTTTCGCTTAGCTGGGTGGAGATCTTGCAGCTGCTTTTCATAGCTCTGTCTCAAACATTGACCAACCGGCAGGTTTCTGATCTGAGATTTTTCTTTTAACTTTGGGCCTTTCAGAAACCAAAACCTGAATGCTCTTAGCTGTCGGGGTTTCAGGTTCTCAAAGGGTCTGAATCTGAAGCAGACAACTTTTTGAGATGATACCTTAAGAGGAGGAAGTGGTAGTTTTTCATTTAAAAATAAGCTTCTCAGTTAGCAAATGCTGAAGTTGCCCGAAGTAGCTCGGACCTGTGACCTGGGGAGTCCTTTCCCAAAAGAGCTGATGGCCCCAGCAGTGGCCAGGAGGGGAAGCAGGACATGGCATTGCACCCGGTGCCTCAGGCTTGCAAAAGCTTTTGTGAATGGAGAGAATCAGGATGGCTTGATATGCTTCTCTGATAGAGGTAGACTTAGAGGTTTAAATGTTGTCATATTGCTGATTTTCAAAAGTAGTCTTACTGTTTGAAGGTGCTGATGTGCACCTACCATGATTATTTTTTTTTTTTAATAATTATTGGGGTAAACATCTGAGTCCCACAAAAATCCGCTGGGACGGCTGCCCTGCATCTTACTGTGCCTGAAGCCTTTGAAAGTCTGGTCTGGCAAGGTGACCAGTTACTATCCATCGCTCGCTTGTTGGTGACTGTCCAGCTTTGCTCACGGCAAACACGAGAGGTCTGGAGCCGCTTAAACCTCTTTTAGTGCTCGTTCCGTTTATCTCCCTTTCGCAAAGGGCTGGTGGTGTGAGCACGGGCAGTTGGTGCAGAGCAGCCTTGGGCTTGTTCCTGCAGTATCGCCCTCTCCTTTCAGAGTACTGTGAGCTGGTGGAGTCAATCTCGGTCGCTTTGGAAGTTGGATTGAAGCTCCTGTGGTCCTTACAAGCTTTCCTGGGCTTTGCGTGCCCCTGTGGCCTCGCCATGGGGTGTCGCTGGAAAGCTATCCCCAGCTCGTACGCCCCTTAGCTTGGCCAAGAAATGCTGAGCGCTAAGTTGTATCTGAGCTCGGGGTTGCGTTTCCTCCCGTCCTTATTTTTGATTCCTAACTATGAAGCTTTTGTAAGAAGGCACGAACCTCCTCCGTGGAGCGCGAAATGATTGGAGTCCTGCGAAGCCTTGGTTAAACCCGCACAGAGCTGCAGCGCAGCAGCAGCCAGAGCACAGCAGGTACCAGGACACCGACTGCCAGTTCCCAGCTATAAAAACACACCGCTCGCACGGTTCACACAACCGGCACAGATGCAGCACGAGCAGCTGCCAGGGAGAAGGGGAGGAGGATGAAAAAGACCATTTGGATGTGAAAGCAGAGGAGTTGTGCATATCTTCCCAAAACAAAAATAGTAGCTCGAAACGCACTTAGAGTTCTTCTGGCAATAATAACCAATGGATGGGAAGCACATTAGGATATTTTCCTGGTTTGGAGCAAGCAGATGTTATTGTGTCCACTGAAATCATGGCAATGAACGTAAAGCACAACTTCCCTGCTGCCCTGGCATGAATTTTGATCTCTCTCTAGTGTAAATCAGGACAGACTCCGTGGAGGGCAATGCTGTTACACCATTGTACGCCAGAATTGGCCTTGCTTTTGCAAGTCCCAAGGGTGGTATTTTGATATCTAGAAAATTAATGCTTGAGATGGATCTGACCCAAAACGCTGGATTTGAACTCTTTGCAAGTTCAGATCCGGATGCAAACTTCACAGCTGCACCCTATTGTCTCTGAGCCCAATAAAACCCTCTCTCTGAACCACCCACAAGCTTAATGAAAATGTAGATTGAGATCAGATCGTTATGGCCCCGAGCCAGGGCTGTGAAGCACGCACAGTGAACGGCCTGACTCTTCTTGTGCTCATGGTGATGTAAACTGTGAGCAACTCCAAGGAAATCAGCTGGATTTCCCCAGTGTGGAGCCAGTTGTAAATGTGAACAGAATAAGACCCTAGGTATCTTATTTTTTTTATATATATTTGTTTTGAGGAGCAAGTGAACTCCCATCTCATGCTGACCTAGTCTGGGAGGTCGTCATCTTCCACGAGTAGCTTTGCCAGGAGCGGAGAGTGGATTTGTCCTGATTACCAAGACACATTGTTGGGGAATGTGATATCAAATGATGGCTATTTTTGTTCCAGCCTCAGCCCTCTTAGTTTGTTGGGAAAGTTGATGCTAGTGATGAAGAGTAGGAAAATCCTGGGGGAGGGAAAAGGGCGAGAAAAGAGGATAGAGAGGAGCTCTAAACAGCTTGGGCAGTAGTGCAGTGTGGGGATTTCTCCCTAGGGACAAGATATTTTTTGTAAAGCAAACAGCAGCGTTAAACACTTGAGAACTTCTCGCTGGAGGGCTGAAGCAGTCTTGTCTTCTGCCATCTCTCGGTGGTTCTGTTTACCGAGGAGTGCACAAATGGTTTAGCTTAAGTTAAGCTTAACTTAAGTGGAAGAGTTGTATGCGTGTTTGAATAGAGTGGTTCTTGCTACCTTAGTCGTGATCTGACTGTGTATGTGACTTGAATTTCACTGTGCAGATTTTCCCATCTGGGACAGTATTATTTTTGTCAAGTTTCCTTGATAGACACAAGACCTAAGCCTCGGGTATAAACTTTTTCAGCTCCTGCTTAATCATTAGTTTTTCCAATCTTTGTTTTTTGGTGAGTACTTTGTGTTTCTTCTGGGCAGTATTTTCATTAAAAACTTGCTGGATCTCTGCAGGTCAAGTCCATCTTTTGGTTGCATGAACTTAGAGTTTTGCTACCTTTAATTTTTTGGATATTGTTCCTCATGAAGGGTCAAGACTAGTTCCTGTTATTGCTGATGTCCACGTGTGTCATTTCTTGAGCTGCCTTCACGTAGAAGCAGGCCTTTGCCAGGTGTGGATGGGTGTGTTTATTTCCCACATAGTAAGTGAAGTTTGGGTGCTGGTTCCTCTCTTCTTGGACTCTGCTGGAGCAGAAGCGGTGCTGGGAACAGAGGAAAAGTCTCAACTTCCAGGGAGCTGAGATGCCTGGTTTAGAGGACTTTAATTGGCAGGGTCGTGGGTTTGCTCTTTTATTAGAGGCCATTTGCTGTTTTCCCAGAAGATGAAAGGATTTTGCTGTCAACACTATTTTAAAAAAACATAACAAACCAAACCCAAGTGGGACTACGGTTCTGCCATTAGCATCTACTGGGGCTTGTTTCTGGGGAGCCACTGCTATAAAATCCCTCAATTCTTTCCACTACGAAAGCCCGCAAAAGGGGCTGGCAAAGCGGAGGACAACATAGAAATATTAACAGCCAGGTAATGGGGCCGTGCATTTTCAGAACCGGTATCTCTGCTTACATGGATCATTTAACCCGTTTAAGTGCCTGGTACGGGTGCCTGGCAAAATTCCCATCTCCCACCCCACCTTTTTTCCTGAATTAAGGGAGCAAAATATCATTACTTCTCTTGTTTCCTCCTAAGAACAAAACTTAGCACCAACAAATCGCTTTTATCAAAATTCCTCTTAAAAATGTTTCCACATAGTGGCTGGGGAACGTACGGAGCGGATCCAAGTTATGAGTATGGTTGCGGTGCTGGAGATTTGCTCTGAGCTCAAACAGTGGAACGCTTTGTTTTTGGAGTTTGCAAAGATCTGGGCAACCTTTTTCCAGGATGAATAGTTTATTTGCCGAGAAATGCAATTTTGGGGTTGACTGAAACTATTTACTGAATTGGCACTAGTAGTTAATCTTTTTGTAAAGGGCAGCTGTGTTTTGTTTCAACATTTTCAGAACTAAATATTCATGTTCTTCCATTTTGAAGTACCATTTCATTTCATAACTTGCCTGCGTTGTAATCCTTCTTGCAAAATGGAAAAGTTATCCAGACTACCAAACCAAAACAAAGGGATTGGTCATGCATTTTGATTGACCTGAACTTAAAGGATTATTTTTGGTTTTCTCTTGCTGAGGAGGGAAAACAAACCCAGAGCTTTTTACTCCTAATGAAAACATGACCTTCTTTCACTGCTTGAATAAGTCAGTGAATCTCATTTATTCTTTGCCTGATTGTGAGCCACAAGTGCCAATCTCCACATCATGGCTGGAGATTGAGTTCATCATGAGAATGAACTAGTATTTAATTAATGCTTTGATCTTGGGAAGTGGCACTTCCCAGATGCTTGTTTCTCTAGTGCCTGTTCCCAAGAGCAGTTGTCCCTGGACAAGACCCCGTCCTTTGCTAAGTGAAGATGCTTTTTGCTCTTGACTTGAGTGCACAGAGGTTAGATGCTCTTAAAGTGCAAGAAGGGCAGATTCAGATCTCAGTGAACCGTGATGCAAGCCAGCCGCGAGCGTATTAAGGTCAGGATGTGCTTTTGTGAACCATACAACTTATTGTACTTCAGGGCAACAGTTTAAGCTGTTCGAATGTGTCCCCAAGATCTCCTTATTTTCCAAGATAAAGTATTTCTGGTGGTTGAAGAGGATCCCTGCTGTGGTTTGGGCAGCGTGGTTAGGATGCGAGGGCTCTTGCTCCATGGCACTGATCCTGACTGTATTGGCTGGTCTGGAACTGAAAGCGTAAGGCTCAGCTGTGGTCTCACCGGTGCTAGGCAAAACTGTTCAGTGAAGGTTTCACAATTGTGGTGGGTTGCTGCTATCCATTGTTGGTTAATGTTACTACCCAATACTTGAGAAAATCTGTGGAAAATGAGTACAGCCGAGTCAATGGCCCCGTAACCAACTCGTGTCCGAGTTGAGCTGCAGTTCACAGCATCCCTTGTGGAAGCCTGCCTCCATGCATCCGCCACGCGTGGTGTCCCACAGCCTGGGCAGCTCCAGGCGCCGCGTGTTATTCCATCTGCCTACGGTAAACAGAATGGCACGTTGGGTTTGGCTTTTAAATACAGCTTCTCTTGAAATGGAGCAAATACCAGCGACGCTGCTCTGTGTGATACCACGCTTGTTTTTCCCATGTCTTGAGCAGCGGGGCAGAAAAATCAGAGCCAGGCACTGGTGTGTTTAGGGGGTGATGTTAAAGCATAGAACCAACTATAAAAGAGGTTAAATAGAAATCTCTGTTAAAGAAGTAGACAGCACAACTGAGTAAAAAGGGGATGACAAGAAAACTAATGTTCAGCTCTGTGGAGGGTACCTTGCTAATTACTCCTGAGGTGCACCTACCCCTTGCAATATCACATCCCAGGACCTCGGAGCGTAAGCAGGATTATTCTTGCAACCTCAAATTTATTCTATCAACTCCGCCACCATCCCACTGCGGGGGAAACTGCGGGGCAGGGAAGGATGGGGTTACCCCCTGTGTTGACTTACAAGCAGGGGTTGGCAGCTCTGGAGTAACAGCAAGAGTAACAGCAAAGCTTTGCAGTTGGCCTCGTGCCTTGGTTCTGTCAACTTGCTCCTGTTGCTTGAAAAAGTTTCTGCAGGGAGGAGGCAATGACGTAGCCCAAGTGGGTGCCAGTAACGGACTGAACTTCGCTGCTGGCTTCCCCCGATGCAGAGAGAAGACGGACAAACCCATCCTCCCCGGAGCGTGCGGGTGGAAGGTGCAGCGAGACACGCAAAGCTCTGTCACTTCCGCTTGTCTGCGAGCGCTTGCACAGCTGATGTCACTTGACAAGCTACTAAAGGTCCTTCCAGTGCCTGTCACCTAAGGACTTGGTGTTCTTGGGTGGAACAGTGCTCTGACAATGAAGAATAATGAGTGATTGCTTAATTTCTGTCAGCGCCTCCCAACCCAGCCAGTGCGCTGCCTTCTGGCGCGCAGCGTGCAGGAATGCACATCCTTGGCCACGGTCGGGGATGAGCTGGGATCTGAGCCGCAGAGCCGTGTTGTTTGTGTTACAGCTTGGGATTTGCATCAGGGCTGTGCTGTGAAGTGATGACTGGGTTGAAGGTGCTGACAGACTCCAGGGGAGCTCCTGGTGCCGGGTTCTGTCCCTGGATGTATGGAAAGCCAGAATAGTCGTATCTCCTCCATCTTCCAGCTCTTTCCCTGCCTCCATTCATTTTATTCCTTGTTGCTCTTCATTTAGAAACTCCCTCTGGGGGTTGTATCTGCCTGTGCTTCCTCATGCATGCTCTTGACTCCTCCTTGCTTCTCCAGCCCCGGCTATCTGGAGCAATTTGCCCATGATTTTCCATCTGTTGTCCCGTTCCCGGTGTCTCTTGCTTGCCATGTACCTTCAATACTCTTGCTGCAGTTCTGTCTCCTAGCTTCGCACATCATTTTATGCAGATCAGGAGCAGAGGGAAGCTGGGGCGCTGTGTCACAGCGATGTTTCTGCATAGGAGTAATGCCACCAGCCTGTGTGGCGAAGTCGGAGCCACCCGGCATTCTGCTTCTTGCCAAGTCCAGGCAAAGCAGGGTAAACGTGCCCTGTCCTGCCATAAATATGACGACTGGATACGTGCAAACCTCACTTAAACAAAAAGGACCTTCCCTGTGTATGCATGTGCAGACCCCAGTCTCACCCACATGTAGAAACCAAATGTTAAAAATGTGCCCGAGCGCAACTTCCTCATTCGATGCCACCAAAGACTTTAAGGCAACTCATTTGTTTCTTCTTATGCAGTTGCGTTTATTTCTATGTTTTTGCAAAAATAGTCCTAAAAAAGCCTGCCGGGTAATCTCCTCGCTCCTAGTGACTGCAGAGATCGATAGCTGTCTCTGAACCGTGGCCGTGTGCGCTGTAGGTCTGCAGTCATGAATTTGCCTTTGTGGATGCCCTTTTTTTTTTTTTTTCTTTTTACTCGAAGGCCCCAACATCCGGATACGTCTGAGGAAAGGAGGCTGCGCGAACATTAAACGCGCTTTCATATTCCCCTTTCAGGCCAGCTTTGACTTTCCTTGAACGTAGTGAAAACAAACAGATGTTCTCAGAAAGCCAGAGTGACCTGGAAACTATTAATTAGGTAGTGAGTGAAAGAGGAGATTGCAGTGTTTGGATTTCCTTTAAGGATAATTATTTTTAGCCTCTGCTGACGTAGCCCAGGACAAGTTAACAGCAACCTGCTGCTGGGCCAGTGGAGGAAATCTAGAAAGAAAGATCGCTGCCCTTTCAGAGAGAGATGGTAGCTGAAACGCTGCCATTACCTGGGATTAGTGTGACCAAAGTCTAGATATCATAACTTGTAAAAAACGCGTATGTGTGTCCCTACTCTTGTTTCTGGAAGAGAACCCAGAAAAACCTGTGTTTCTGGGTCATTTCATTTCTCCATCCACACTTTCTGTTCTTTCACACTCCTGCTACGCTGGAGATGTTCAGATCTTCCACAAAAGTCTGTGTGGTTCTCACGGTGCCTTTGACCCTGGTATATTTGGCTATGATGACAAACGTGCCACAGCCTAGGGGACCTCAGGGGAGTTTGTCTCTTGATTGTCTTCCCCCAATCCATTTTCTGGTGCTGTTACAAGAATAAGAATAGCTGATTTGTGTTTGGGGAAGCTTCTGCAAAGGGCACTTGGAAGAGCTTATCCCGCTGGACCAAGGGAAAAACAACTCCAAAGGTCCAGGTGATGGATCCTGCCGGGGATGTACAGCAGCAGGGGCTGTTTGCGTGCAGTTTTAAGAGCTGTTTTAGTTCCAACGATATCTTGTGCTTTTCTCATCCAATGTACGGGAATGGGTTTATTCACATAGGCAAAGGTACTGCCGATTAATGTGGGCATTTTCTGTGTTTGCGAGTGGACCCCGCACTCCAAAATGGTGCAACGTGTCGCCCGGCTTGGAGGCAGGAGCATGGAATCATAGAATCTTTCAGGTTGGAAAATACCTCTGCGATCATCAAGTCCAACCATAGTGGCACGATACCTGTGTTTGATCAGTCATAGTTCAGGGAAAGCAGAAATGTAACTATGGTGATGCCTGCTGCGCGCTCTGCTTGGCACCTGATGCTTAAAACTGATGTAAAGGCAGATCACAAGTGTGTGGGTTGCACCTCACCCCACCTGGCTCTGGTGTAACGTGCTCTTGCTTGACTCAACGCTCCATCCTTTCTCCTTTTCTTTGCAAACATCTCTCCAGAAGCCTTTCTAGCAGCCTCCAGTTAGCGGCCCACCAACCAAACCTGCAAATAGGATTACGTTTTCAGTTTGCAATTTGATACCAGATGAATCTCTTTCCCCAGAGAACAACGGGCTGCCAGGACAGGCAGCTCAGTTTGCTGAGCCATCGAGAACAGCGGGGAAAGCCTCGCGTACACACCAAGGAGGCCGTGGCTGGGCTCCAAACATCAGGAAAGCCTCAGATCGGATGTACGCATTAATGACAGCAGAGTAGGATTACAGACCAAAAAAATATACACAGAGCAGGCTATACATGCCCTACCCAGGGTAGGACCTGCATTTCGCCCTGCCAGCCTGTGAGCAGGGCTAATAATGAGTTGTTTGCATGCACGCAGTATCTTTCATCTCTTATCTCTGTTCCTCAGATGAGACAGAGCACTTTGGCCGAGGATCTGCTGCGCATCCTTGGCCAAGTAGGAAACAGGACCTTAGTTAGCAACTTTGTCCCTGGCTCTAACCTCTGGCGGCAGGAGCTGGCTTTCGAAGCCCACACCACCAGGCTTTCCACCTTTGTATCTCCCTTCCCAGAGCTTCGCTGCAGAGCAGGGAAAGGGCGTTAACCCCCATGTTGCCTCCCTGCAGCTGCGTTCCCCAAGCTCGGCTGAAGTGGGAAGCTCGTGGGCTTGACGTTAAATGACCCCAGCTTGGTTTCTCCTGTCCTTCTCAGCCCTTCCAGGCTAAAGGCCACACGAGCTGTTTTAGCTGCATCCTGAGCTTCCCAGCATCTGGGGCCGGTTCTTAGAAACCTTAGACTCGTGGAAGCGGCGCATGGAAGTGGCCAGGCTGGAAGGGCTGGGCTCGACTGGCCTCCAGGGAGCGCGTGGGAGTCCTGGTGTCATGTTCAGTTATGGAACTTCACCAGCTTCATCCTCAGAGAGGGATTTGTGCTTTCAGCATTGCTGTTGGGAAGAACCAGCCAAGAAGGAGCAAGATAAGAACAGCACGCAGCAGAGGACGCAGAGCAACACGTGCCGCGGCATGGGGAATGGCAGGGATCGCAGTGCCCCAGCACCCTCATCTTAGGCATAACTTGGCACTTGACTCTTGACGTTAACTTTGTCTGTGGAGCTTTTCCAGCAATGTCTGCCTGAGGATCCAGGCAATGGTGTGAAAGCGCTAAAGGCTATCCAAGCAGGTATTAAAACCTGCCTCTGTGCCAGCACGCGCAGGTGTTTTTCAGCGCAGCCAAACACAGGAGTGATGCAAAGCAAGGTCCTCTGGCACGTTAGCATCATTACGCATGGGGTATTTCTGTGTGTATTTTTTTTTTTTTCTGCGTCACTTTTTGGAGATGTACAATGGCCAGGGCTCGTCTGTCATGTTGCGGTGATGCGTATTTAGCTGTGACCTACTTATTGCCTTACCGCCGCGGAGTCCTCGTTCAGTAGCTCATTGTCACTGCAGTTATCGCATCGAGACAGAGCCGTTAAGTGTTGTAGTTTCCTGGTGCGGAGGAAGACTTAAATACATGTATTTTACTTCTATTAAGCAAGTATCGCATTCCTAACTCTGCTGGAAATCAATCATCCCTATGTCAGAAATTACCCCCTCCCCCAGACAGGGCTTTCAAGTTTGTAGCGTCTAATGGAATTTAATAATATTTATTATGTTTCCAGCACATTTATGGGGAGCAAGACTTGACTTGCTGCGTTGGGCTTTCTCTGGAAGGAGGTGATGGACGGGGCTTGCTTTTACGCTGTTGTGGGACTGCTGTAGATTCACACAGATTTAAACCTTGCAGGGACAAAGAATTTCCTTCTGTAGCTTAATCCATGATTAGTCTTAAATTCCAGCCTTGGCGGGAGGAGAGGGACTCTCCCCTCCTTCGTAGGTAAGAAGCTGGAATTAACGCTTTCCCTTGGAGAGGCTCCTGATTGTATGTTTGTGTTGCACTTAAAAGGTGTTTAATCTTATAAACTTCCTACTGCCCTTTGCATGTAGCGCTGCCATAATCCTGTCCCCGGATCACCGTCACTAATGTGTTGGTTGTTTCAGGACAGAGAAGCAGCTGAGTCCAAATTACACAGGTGAGTGCCTGTGGCGGTGTGGCAAGGTGCCGTCGTGGGCCTCTTCTTCTTAATAACCTCGTGCAGCCAACAAAAACATCAGGGACGATCAGTTTGCATAGCTGAGGGGAAGGGGTGAACTGTATCTCCTTCAGCACATCCTTCAGCTGCTTCAGACCATGATCTAGTTCTGTGGTTGTTTTGTAGGATTGTACCTTCTGAGCAGCTGGGACAAACTTAGTTTTGGGTTCTGGGTTGCTGATATTTCTTGGCAACAAACTGGCAGATGCCCAGAACCAAGACGCCCCTCTCCAGGTGAAAGACCCGCTGCAACAGGTTAGATGTTGTGTCCAAGATGCTTATAATTCTGTGGCATGGATTTGTTGGGATAGGCATGCAATTTTCTGTGTCAGCCCTTGTGAGAGAGGAAGGCTCATGGCCTAGTCGCAAATTCTGAGCATGAATTGTGTGTGTTCTGCTATAGGTTCTCTTTTTTTTAATAAAAAGTGGGTTGGCTGAATAATGTGAACAATTTGAGCATTCACTATAGGGCTAACGGCAAATTGAAGTGATGTTTACTTAACCTACAGTGACAGACACAAACTTTATGGGTTTTAATTTTAATACATATTTTACATAGGTGAGATGACAATGTTATTAAAAATGAAGAGATTTGTTGATGTAAAGTATAAATAGATGTCAGCAGTAAAAGCTCTGAAGTGGCTTTTCCTTCTCCTGGTCTAACGCACCCACTGGGGTGAGCCTAAGTGGAACCCACCACCTCCTGCACCGTGCGCGGGAGCCGAAAGCCCATGTGGGAAATTATCCTTGAGGGGGGTGAATAATAAATAATGACTGAGTGTATTGGTTACTGTTTTCCTTGATGTTTGCAATTGCTGTGGGGGATGAGTCAGACGGGGTTTCATACATCGCATCGTGTGAACGTGGGCTTGTGCAAGTGCTGCGGGAGGTGGAGTCCAGCGGTGTGTGGGGCTGAGCCCCAGCAGCAGCTCCTCAAGGCAGGAGCAGTTTGCAAAATGGGACGACTGGAGCCCTTGATGAGTTTGGGGCAAAAGCAAAGGTAACAAGTGGAGATGGCGTGCAGTAAGAGCTTGCATGGATCTTGTGTTTTCCGCCGTGCTTTTTGATTTATGTTTGTCTTTAAACAGGCTCTGCAGAACTCTGGGTTCAGTGCCATATTTCTGAATTGCGTACATCATCCAATAAATAAATCAAGTCCCCATCAACTTTGCCTCTGAGCAACATCCAGCTGCAGTCAAGCAGAAACACAAACAAGCCGTTGCTGCGTTCTTCAGATCTCCTTCCTTTGCAGGCACTCTTTCTTGTTCGCTGGCAAAGAGCACAAGGAGTCACCCAGCAAAGGGACACGGGGAGGTAATTCCCGAGTCCGTTAGTGACAGTGACTCCATGGTGTGACCCTGTTCACTCCAAATCATATTACTTTTTGTCTGTGCCCTGTTTTTCTCAACGCCTCCCCGCCTTATCGGTTCTGTCTGAGGATAATCCGTGCTCATGCTGGAGGAATGCTTTAGGAGCAAGTCTGGTTTGGGTTTTTAAGGTATGACCCGTTTGTGGTTCTTTCTGACTTGGTGGTGATGGAGATTCCCAGCATCTCAGAAAACTGGCTCAGTAGTCAAGACCTTTAAAGGAATTTGAAGTACGTGGGATGAGGCAGTAAGGCCTGGGAATGGGAGATGCTGGCTAGACAGCCGCAGCCAGCAGCAGCCAGGACATACTTGTTCTCCCGGCAAAGTCATCACCTCTTCCATAGCTGCTTGCAACATTTTAGACTGCTTATGCCAAATGCTTACCGAGTCCCCATGGGATGGATCTGGCACGGGTTGGGAATTGCAAGCCCTGGCGTTCCCACTTCTGTGAGTTCGTTATCATGGCCAGAAGAAGCTAAATTTTGGGATCTGATGAGGTGGTCTGCATCTGAATGGGTTCCTAGTGCAGTCTGGCATATCTTGGCCTATCTGCTTTCTCCAGTCCTCTTGTACGAGCTGACCCAGGTGCGATGTTGTCCATGATGGCAGGGTGTGACAGAACACACAGCCCTTTAAACACCTTGAAAAGCAACTGGCCCCACCACAAAGTTATGCACAAATGCTGAGAATCGGCCTGGAGGTTTCTACCTGGCAGATTCAAAATACTTTGCCACCATGGAGGGAGGAGGAGTGTCTGGTGAGGATGCTTTGAAAGGAACGGGCTTATGGGGCAGGTGCTGAGCAGAGGCTGTTTGCCCAACAGGAGCAGGGGCACCATCAGCTCCTGTCCAGGAGAGGACTGGAGTATTTTGTGCTGCTGGTAATTGAGTTGGGTTGTAAATAAAAGTTTAAGAAACTGGGCTCACAAACTCCTGTCCTGTCTGCTAGGAGGCTCAGCCACCCCACACAGGACACTAGTGCTCATCTGTTAGCGCAGCTCAAGGTGAGCCCTATGTCACCTCTGCCGAGCATCTGTTGCAGAGAGTAGAGATGCAGCGATGCCGTTGGCTTTGGAAGGGCAACCTGGGGTAGGGATGAGAGTATGAGTGTTCACTGTGGGGTTGGCCTTAGCCTCACCCTATGGCAGGCGAGGGTTGGGTTAGGATTGCAACCCTGAGCACGGAGAGCAGGGATCGGAGGCTGGTTGCAGGCAGCAGAGCCCTGGTAGAAAGGAATCGTGTGTCCCAGGAGCGTCCGCTCAGCTCTGCACTGCTCTGTGTCCCCATTAGATGGAGAGATTTCTTGTGAGATGTCCCACGGAACGATGCAAAGTGAAGTTTTACCAGCTGGTGTTAACGCAGAGCATCAGAGCAGATGTGACCGAAGAGTCAGTTATTCCTCACCTTGAGCTTTGGGAGTGTTTGGAGGCTGTAGTGCACATGTAGCCGTGTGTTATTTATGCTTCCAAAGAAAAAAGGAAAAATTAAGTAAATCGGTTGCCTAGATTTCACTTTTACTGGAATAAAAACAACCTCTTCCTAGAATTAATATTCTTCTTTCTACCTTCTTTGGATAACCACACAAAGAATGTTTTGTTTTAAGCACCTCAGTTGCGTTGCAGGCATGCAATAACTCTTAGGAGCCCTATGAGCATTTTTGCAAGTCTCTGGGGGATTTCTGATTGCGTCCCATCCAAACGGCAAAACCACTTGGAGAGGTGCCTTGTGGACCTCTGCCCTGCCCTTACTAAAAGTCTGAGTGATTACACAGTTATAAGCATCTGTAGGGCATGTGATAGATGCCCAGCTGAATGCCAAGGGTCCTCCCGTATTGCAAACGCTCTGGTACCTGATGCTGTTGTGGTCCTGTGCTGAGAGCTCCTGGCTCACAATTTGGCTATTCATGGGCTCTGACCACAGGATTGCTCTTGTCCACTTTGTACATGTCAGTGGCGCCTCTGCACGAAGGACAAGGGCAATCGCAGTCAAAACAGGAAGGCAGACGCCATGGAGGGGAGCAGCTTCTCTCAGATAGGAGCAGAGCCAGGGAGAGGCGACAGTGCTCTCGCCAGCCATCAGTAATGGAAGTGGCTCTGTTTTGGCAGTATCTGAGCATTGTCAGATGTTTTAGAGTCATTTCCAGTGGTGTATCCTTCCTTCACCGGGGCACACGTTTCCCCTGTTCCCGGGGGGTGAAGCGCAGGGGAGCTGGTGCACCAGTTTCAAAAGGCACTTGGAAGTGCAGCCAGACAACTAATGGATTTTCAAAAACACCTTGCCGCCTCAAAATGCGTTGATCATCTGACTTCACCTGGTGTGTAGAAAGCATGTGATAGAGCTGAGACACCAAGCTGGGTTTCTGGGGTGCTCCTGTCCTGGCTGACAGCATATGGCAGGTTTAAATGCACCCTGAGGTCTGCACCCACGCATAGAGCAGGTGTATCTTCAAGTGGTGGTGGTTCAGTGGTCACAGACGATCATCCAGGTATCGTGGAAGAAAGGCAGGAGTAATTTGAATGTTGCAGGAGGATCTTCCACGTGCTGGTCCTTCCAGGGATGCTGCCTTTGAAATGGATCCCATGCTAAATGTTTGATGGCTCCCCTGGTCTTTTTAGTAGAGAAATCTTTTCAGGCTGTAACAGCGCTGGCAAAAAATACTGTAGAACTGCAGTCATTTTCTATATGCCAGCAGTTAAGTAGGGTTATCTGTTTTCCAGTACTCTAAATAGTAGTAAAGGAAAAGGAAGGAAAATTATCTTTCTGTAGGTTCCTTTGATTCCTCTTTAGATGAGTCCCTGCCTATAAAAATATGGTGCCGACGAGCGCATTCCTCCCCTATCAGCAGGGCTTAGGTTTATCCTGTAAATACATTTGGTCTCTGGGTCTTCTAGATTCATTTTTCCAACCTTCATTTCTGGTGTCAGTATGTATGACTCTGCCCAGGCAGGCTCATGGCTGATCAGAAGACTTTTTTTGTGTGTGTTTTGTTGTTTGTTGTTTTGTTGTTTGTTTTTTTTTTTCTTTTAAGTTGACTAAACTATTTCTGTCACCTGGCCTGGTAATACTTAGCCAACTTCTTAATTTTTTTTTATTGAGTGTTGAGTCATTAGGATGTCAGTTGTGACTAGACTTGCATGTCTCAGCTGTTTCTGGATTGCAGCGATAACTGATTTAAGGGGGGAACTGCCCAGCTTTCCTAAAGACTCAATTCCTCTGGTATTCTCAAAAAAGCAATGTTGGCCAAATCCTGAAGCTCCCCGTTCAGGCGAAAACTTGTATCTTTTCACAGGCATCCGGATTTGTTCAATGGTAGATAAGCGTGTTTGATACATAGACCTGTCTTGCTCTTCTGTTTTTTCGCTGCTGTCCCTCTGGCTCTGAAGACTCCGTGAGATGGATTGGTAGAGGATGTGAACCTTGGGGAGAAGGGAAGTTCCCATTCGTTGGTATTTCTGAAGTAGCCCCATTAGTTTTTAGATTCAAGGAATGTACTGTCCAGTTTCCCTTTGGTGGTTCCTGAATAAAGTGGAAAGGGAAATTGAGGTCCAAGGTATTGGGCAGTGAGCAGAAGAGTGTAGCACAGCTTGCTGCTTGACAGATCAGGTGACGTAAAATCATCAATTTAAGAGATTTTTTTTTGGTTTTTTTAGTGACGTCTTTAAGCAGAGAAAAGAAAATATCTTGGGTAAAACAACTATTTGCTTGGATTATGCGGTAGAAGACGCAGGCCTAGCATTTTACACACAATCCAAAAGCTATGTCTTGGAGGGTTGCCCCTTCCAAATATTTTTGAAGTCCTGGAGGGGTTTCCGTAGCTGGGAGATGAAGGCCGTCAAGCTGTGGGATCAAGGAGTCATTTTTGAGCTGCTTGTTCTGGCAACAAGGCAACTTTTGCATCACGTGAATCCAAACCTGGTCATCCCCCCCTCCCCGAACGCTACGTTCTGAAAAAACCCGTGGACAAATTAAGGCATCTCCTGCCAGAATTGCCACTGAACCTGTGAGTTTGTGTCTCCGACCTGGGACTGCATCGGCGGTAATGAGCTGTAGCTGATGGTGACAGCTAGAAACCAGGAGCTCTGCCCGAGGGCTCTTCAGCTGCTCAGGCAGGTTCGCAGCCTGCTTGGCGCTTACATGAAAGTATCGCTTCTAGAGCAGGAGGACGAGAGGATCCTCCTTCCAGGCACGGTATCTGGCTCCCGTTTTATGCTGCCGATGGCCTTGGGAGGAGGGACCCAGGAGATGGGAAACAGCAGGACTTGGCTCTACCTCACCCCCTGCTCTCCCAAACTCCCTGGTTGTCTCTTCTGGGTTTTTTTTTCTGTCCGTAGTTTAGCAACTGTTTTGTAGTGCCCGAGTATGTGACTGCTTGCATAGCCCCCGTGTACCTGGGTGTTCACAAGTTGGCCAGTGGCTGGAGAGTTATGATGGGGTTTTTATTGTAGGAAGGCAGGCTGTAGCCTCCCTCAGCACCCGCCTGCCTTAAATTATGGGGAGGGAAATCCTGCTGACAAACGCCCTCGGCTGTCCCAGCAGCTTTGCGTGCAGAGAAGCTTGTCCGAAGGACTTGGCTGCTGATAGGAAATCCAAAGGTTCCCCTGGGGCTGTGGGCTTTACACAACACCCTCCTCCCCCGCCACAGAAAACTGCGCTTAGCTGGGTTGTACAGAGGAGAAAATAGCAAAGTCGGTGAGGAGAAGTTTGTGCAGGTGTTCTGGCGTGTCCCTAACCCTGTGTGTGGGTCTGGTGGACGTGGATGGTTTGGACAGACGATACCGCCACGTGGCATGTCGAAACATCCACACCTGGTGTAGACTTGATGCCGTAGCTTGTACCAGGGGTGCTGCTGGGAGGGAAACTCGGAGCCCGATATCCTCATGGATGCATGAGCACGACCAGGCAGAGCGATGCTGCCCCGTGCTGGCTCAGGGAGCGGAGGCAGCGGAGCAGCACAGGGAGCTCCGTGCAGCTGATCTCATAAATCAGGCCGTGGTGGGCTCTGCTGCCGTGGCCAGCAGCGGGGACACGCATCTAGACAGCTGGTCCAGACCTGTCCTCCTCGCCCCATCCATCAGGCTGCAGCTGGGGTTGCCGCCACAGGGCCAGCGCTTGGTGGGAGAAGGTGGAAAGTTCTCACGGGGTACCTGGCAGTGGCTGAAATAACACATTATATCGCACACAAGCTTTGCTCTTAAGGTGGATGTGGTGTCATGAGGTTAATAGAGAATGTTTGTGGGAGTGCTCAGGGAAAAGAGGTGATTTTTTTAAAAAAAATATATTCAGCTTTATGCTGCTGATTCTGTTAGATTTGTTATGATCCTTCAAACTTCATAGAGCACGGTTTGGTGATGGCATATGCAGATGACGCTGTGCTGGAGCTAAAAGAAAAAGGGTTTTGCCCAAGGGAAAACTCGGATTTTTCTTCTGGAGAGAACAAAATGCGACGGAGCAAAACGTAGTCAAATTTGTTCCCAATTTTTTGATGAATGGTTGATATCTTCTGGGGAAATGGATCACTTAAAAGAATTAATCAAAACTTAATTTGTCATCAAAATGCAGTCCCGACATTTTTTAGGGGACGTTTGATCAGCTCTCACACCTGACTTGCGTGCATGAGTTAGATTTGCAAATGTACACATCTGTTTGCTTTAACTTGCAAACCAGTGCCAAGAGATTAGAAGGTACTGCCAGGAAAAACTCAAGTTGACGAATGGGAATTACCCTTCCTAGGATGGCTGTGAATGTTTTTAGGAAATAAAATCTCTTGCTGGTCTCTAGCAAGTCATTTGTATTATAGGCAGGATCCAGTCAGTCATCTACCATTTTATTTTATTTTGTACAGCAGCCTCAGATCCGTGTTCCCCTTGAGCAGGGGAGTGCGGAGTGTGTCCTGTAGGCAGGAGCTCGACTCAGAGCTGATGCTGAGAAGGTTGTGGGCAAGGAGGGAATTGCTGCTCTCCATCACATGTCTCAGAGCACGCATGCTGTGCATGGCAATGTTTAATTGCTGTTTCTTAATTTGCTCTGCCCTCCCCACCTGTAAATCCTCCCCCATCCATCTCTGCACGAGCATGGAAGTGCCTGGAAGTGCTCTCTGGTTTTGTTTGGAATGTCACCTTTCGGTGTCACCTTCGGGTGACCAAATTTGACAAAACAGCTATGTTTCATTACATCCGTTCTCTGGAGAGGTGGTAGGGACAAAGGTGCCAAGGGTGATGTCTCCACGCAGAGCTACATGGAAAGGACAAGCAAAGACCCTCATGGTCTGCAGTGAAGTTGTGGAGGGTTGTGCTTGGCCCGGGGAGTGTGGCAGAGGTGAGGATACAGGGTCCCCACCCATCCCTGTCCTCAAATAAGTCACTGATGCTGTTGACTTCCAAGGGTCTGCTTCTCCCTTCTTTTACCTTGCTCCCCGTTCCTTTCGCAGCAGGTGAGTTGCCCGTCTGCTCATCAGAGGCAGATGTGGCTTCCCACATCTGCTGCTGTCAAGAGGAAGTAATAGAAGTTATTTTCCTTTAAGGATGTTCTGGGAACCAACCATCCATAGGAGTAAAGCGTGCATAAATTGTGCCTCTTCCTTTTCTTTCTCTGTTGACATCGTGCAGTTTCCCCGTGTGTGTTCATGGGTGCAAATTTGCTCGAGGAGCCTTTGCAAAGGCTCTCCATTGGGCGCCCTGCAAAGCGATGTTATCGGTTGTGTTGCAGTGCTTGTGGAAAACAAAAACCCCAAAACACTGAGAACGGCCAAAGATGAAATTGGGCTTGGGAGGAATGACTGTTGGCAGGGTCAGGGCCCTGGTGACCACTGGTGGGCGTGTGGAGAGCCCTACCCCAGCTGCATACCGTGGGCTACAGAGCTCCTATCACCACCGCGCAGCACTTTCTGTGGCTTGCTCTGTGCCAGAGCCTTGCAAACAACAAACTCGAGATGTTTAGTTGCTGCTAATGGTAGCTGCCCTTCACGAGGGAGATTATCCCTTGTTTTAGCAGAGTGGCTTTTTAGATTTAGGGGGATCCAAGTCCATTTTCTGTTTTGGCCTGTGCTTCCCCAGCGACTTTCCTCCTTTTCCTCTGCCCCAGCTGTGAAATGGAGACGCCAGCTCTGCCCTCCCTCCCACAGCTGAATACATTCAAGGTTGTGAAGCTGTCAAACGCTTTGCCAGTGGGGCTATAAAAAACATATGAGGAGGAGGGAAATAAAATGACCTGCCAGAGGTGCACTCGCAGGTCTAATTACGTGCAGGCGGTCAGCAGAGGTGGTCAGCCTCCTACCAAATCCTGCTGATGCGTTAAGGATGTGTAAACCCTTTGGGGGAGCTCTTGCCCCATATACCACCTTTGAGTCCAGCCCCCAACCCACTGTTATTCACCCAAAACCCACTCTCAGGAGAGACCAAAAGGTGCTGAGTGCTGCTATCAGGATGGTCCAGTTGTGCCCCTCACAGGGAGGGATGCAGCGGTGGGACGTGGCGGGAAAGATGGAAGAGGTTGTCTGCAAAGCTCAACCTCTGGCTGATGGTTAACAGAGAGCGGGAAACATACTGGGTGTTGCCCAAGGCAGAACGGGTGGCAACGCTGGTCCCTTATGTCCTTGCAGAAATCCAGGCTTTACTGTAAGTTCTACTTCTTGGTTTTCTCAAACCAAGCTAAAAGAAAGCAGGTCCGATTCAGTAGTCTCCTTCACTCTGCTCATCTCAGGTTGTGGTGGGGTTTTCTGAGCACTTTGTAGTGCTAAATATCACTAATCTGTCACTTATACTGTGGGTAGGTGAGGCGTACCTTCCTCAGCAATACCTGAAACATGATGTTTCTTGGATGCTTGCCACCACCTCGGAGCAGATGCACAAAGTATCATGCAAATACCTTACCCCGCGATGATGATGTTCGGCTCGCAGAGGTGCTGCAGCTCCTCCCCGGCAGGGGACCTGCTCGCTGGCTCTCCTGGGTGGCAATTCCTGTGCCCTGGAATAGCTGCAGGGTATGTGATGGGGTGGGTCACTGGAGACACCAGGCTAGCGTCCACCTCCAAAAGTGCTTAATATTTCCTTCTGTTCTGAGCGATTGATCCAACTGCGTGAGCTTGTGTGTGTGTTTGTGTGGGCTGGCGAGGGAGCTTCCTCTCCATATCCCCAGCTAAAGACCTCCAGTGTGTTCCCAGTAGTGGCATGTTTGTTTTCTCCTCTCCTCAAGTTTGAAATGGAGCATGTGCTCGCCAGCATCCAAATAGCATTTGGAAGTTACTGTCTTTAAAGCTCAGTTCTATTGAGTTTTTTTTTTTTTCTTTTCTTTGGCCTTGTCATTAGCCTCCTAGCCCAACAGCAATAAGGCATGTTTTGGATGGAAGCTTACCATGGCCAAGTTCTCAATATAGCTTCTCCAGAAACGTATTTGTCCTACCACCTACGTTTTGGAGGACTCTGTTCCCAAAGGAAACTGTTACCTGGATGCTTTTCTGCTTTTCTCTCTTCCCTGCCCTGCACCTTTGTTTCTTTTCTTTCTTTTTTTTCAAGAGGAAAAAAGCTTCTTTCATCCTTTGGAGGCACTTGAATTATAGGCACCCTCTAAACACCCGTCCGTCCCACAGAAGGTGCCAGAGGCAATTACATCTTGGAAACAGCTTTTCACTCAAAGGCTTGCAGCCGGCACCCTCCTCTCAGCCAGG
The DNA here is from genome assembly GCF_963924245.1 of Chroicocephalus ridibundus. Taxonomy (NCBI): domain Eukaryota; kingdom Metazoa; phylum Chordata; class Aves; order Charadriiformes; family Laridae; genus Chroicocephalus; species Chroicocephalus ridibundus. Next base: position 93,395,849 of record NC_086287.1, read on the forward strand.
AAGACGCATTGCTGATGGGTTTGACACCATCTCCTGCTATGTGCCTTGGTTGCTTCACCCGACACGCACCTCCCAGGCACAAGACGCTGGGTACAGCCACCGCGTCTCCACCAACACAGCTGTTTCTTTCCTCTCCTTCCTTCCTTCCTTTTCTTCTTTTCTTTTGTTTTTGCCAGACCTATAAGCCAGTCCTGTTCCTTGGTGGGATAAGAAGTGTTGGTTTCACTCCAAGGGTGCCATTGTGGTCCTTGCCTTGAGATGTCAGTGTGCTTCTGTAGCTCTTCGTCCATAGGGAGAACCGGGTACAAGAGGAACTGAGTATTCCTCTAATCCTATACATCTGTTTCTGGCAGCGTGGAAAACCTCCACAGGTAATAAAGCAGTTCCCCAAAAGCCTTCAGTCTGAAGAGCCTAAGGAAGATGGTGCATAAAACCTGCAGAGGGCTGCACAACGGGCACTTGATTTCCTCGCTTTGCCTTCTTTGCATCTATCTCTCTAGTACTTATAATGAAGGCAGTGGGGTTTGTTTTGAACATATTAAGCCTGTTGGATTTTTTTTCTTTTTCGCTGTGAGCTAACTCTGGGATCTTAACTGACCCAGTGTCCCTGGGATCTTAACTGACCCAGTATCCCATGAAATACCATCGTGGAGCACCAATGTGTTCCTGGTCGAATGCAAATCTGACAGGTCCCTGCTGCTGGATCCTGCTGCCTACAGGGTGACGTTTGTGGACATGGCAAACTAGTGCGTGACAACGCAGTTGCATCTTAATTGTATCTTCATGTAAATCTCTTCTTCCAATGCACCCACGTAGAGCCGTGCATCTTGGGCAGTCGGTGGCTGTAAGTGGACTTTTGCTGTGCCGTTTATCAAATCTGTGATTAAACCAGGAAATGTCTTTATTATTGCTCATAGCTGCAGGCCGTGCTTCTGTGAACTTCAGCAGCGCGTGGTGGAGTTGAATGAGAAAGGCTTGTTGCGGGCACCAAGCGAAAAAAACGGAACAAGGAGTGGAAAAAAATGGGAAGCTTTTTGGAGGACCATTGCTACCTGTTTTCAGCCAGGCTAAAGGAGTTTATGCTTTGAAAGACTCCTCTCAAGACTTGTATTTCTGTGGGAAGGATGGAGTGAAGCTGTGCGCAAGAAGGAAGGTGGGAAGGAAAAGCAGGAGCAGGCAGGGAGAGCTGGAGTCCTGCGGGCAGCGCCGGGTGTGCAAAGGCAGCGTCCCGCTCCATGGGGACGCCAGGATGGGGAGGGCTGGGAAGGGAGGTGTCCCCTCCAGCTGGTCTTCTGGAAGTGTCACTGTGTTTACAAAGCTTTTGAGAACATGCATGCGCCCGTGGCTTTGTAAAAAGCTGGATCTGAGTGCATCATTGAAAGATAAATGACAGGGGACATGCAATGTCAATAGAGTAATTCAGAGTTTTGCAATGTTTAGGAAATTTATCAGGATCTCTCTTTCCTTGGACCAGTAATCCAAAATGTCCTCAGTGCTGGTCCTGCTCCTCTCGGCTGTCTGCCTGCTTCCATGAAAAGAAATAAGTCATGGCCCTTGCAAGCAGCTGCACTCTTCCTTGCTATTTTTACTTTGGATTAGGATTGTTTGCTTCAGAGGAAGGAGGTTTTGCATAAGTCAGTTGAGATGTTCCCAGTCGTCTTGTTGCTTTGGAGCTCTTCTCTTACTCCATAGCCACAAGGAGAGCAGTACCGTGAGGACAGGACAGAAAAGGACCAAGCACCTTCTCTGATTTGCGGTGTGGGTGAGTGGTGGGGTTGTATTTAGGTACTTCAGAATTCAAAACCTCTGGTAGGAGGTTTGATACCATGTTTTATTACAGGGAGGTTTTTCTTAAGGTCTAACATAGCTTCTGCAACAGAGCAGCAGGCGTTTTTCTCCTCCAGCCATTGAAAACGGTATTTGATACTTGACCGTGAACGTACTATACTTGCAACAGTTAAAAATAAGGCAGTCTTTTCTATCCCAAAGTCCTTTGTTGCTTTTATCCTCCTCTTCAATGTCGTTTAATCCAGCGATGAGCGACTGCGGGAAGTTGGAGGTAGGTGCGTGTGGCACCTAAGCGTAACCCTGTGATTCTGCTCCAAACCCTGATGCTCCGGGCTGCGGGTGGAGGGGCAGCCGAAGCCAACAGCCTATTTCAGCTGTAACATTCATCTCCATGTCCCGTGTTTCTTGCTGAATAGGGAGGAAAATGAGCATTTGACTCTACCCCAGGCTTTTGGTGTGGTCCTCTTTCTGGAGCGAAAATGCCGCAGAGAATAGGGGCAGCGTGTCATTCTGTTATCAGTGCTCGGGGAGGGCCTCTCCAGCGTGCGTGACCAGTGGGGTCTGGAATGCTGGCGCGCTCACCCTGCTAGCGTAAGATCCTGCTTTTACACATATATGAGATACGTAAATTAAAAAAAAAAAAAAAAGTCTGTCTCTTTTTACTACATCTAGCACAACAGCCAAAGAAAGGAAAACTGAAAAGAAAGCAGCACTCAGCAGCGTGGGCTGGAGCCCAGTCAGTTGTCAGACATTCTCCCTGCCAGAAAGATTTGGAGATCTCTGTACAAGAAAACAGCCTTTTAATTTTACACCGATATCTGCAGAGTACAGGATATGGAATTACGATTTCTGGTTTGGGTGGTGTTACTAAAATAACAACAATGTGGAAAGTGGACTAATAAACTTCAAAAAGAGCATGAATGAATGCTGGTATTTGCATATCAGCGGAGGAGCAGTAGCCATAAGGACGGATGAAATTTGTCTCTATGGCATACTTTGCTCCTAGAGCCGGGAAATAAATAGGCACGAATAGCCAAAGAAATGCGTGCTTTTCTCTCTTTTGATTTTTAAAGCATATGCTACTGGAAGATGTGTAAAAAGGCTTACTCTAGCTGGAACTTCTCACGTGGCTGTTTAGGGCCCTAAAATACTCCTGTCTGGAAATGGAAAAGTTTGGGGCTTGGGGTTTTTTTTCATTTTGTTGAAGATTTAATTAAAAGTCGAAGGGTTTTTCCCCCCTCCTTCTCAAACAGCTTAGTCTTATTGCAGCTGGCTTCTCTGACGCTTTGCCTTATGATATCCCCCTCTGACTTCTCCTGACTTACTCCTGGTACTCCAGGTCTCCGACTCTGCCTACGTTTTCTGCATGTTTCAGAACCATAAACATGATTGATTGCTTTTTTTAGCAAGCTGTTGAATTATTTATGGATCTGCTGGGATGCTTGAACTGCCAGCTACAGGCACACAGCCAGCAGGGAAAGGGGCCAAATCGTGAAAGGGAAAGCCTTCGCGCACACTGAAATGAACTCTGAGAACGTAGGATGTGTGGTACTTGGGTTAACGTCCTGCAAAAGGCCTCGAGCATCCCTCAAGAGTGTTGTCCCGCATCGAGAAGTGTTCCTGTAACACTGTGGAAACACCAGCGGTGGAAGGGTCTGGCCTGGGATTGTGGGGAAAGGCTTTGCACCGTGCAATAAGATGGATTTAGTTCCTGACCTTTTAAATTCTAGAAAATGGTCTGTTGTCTGGGCTGAAGTGTTTTGCAGCTGTTCTTCGTCTGGTGGGTGCCACAGGCCAAGGCTGAGATGTCTGCTTAGGAGCTGAAACGTCCAATGTCAGGGTGACACGCAGAAGAGCACGCGTTGGGCCGGAGGACGGCTGGGTCAGGGCTTGTGTGCATGGGGAAACGCGGGGCTGGAAGAGGAGAGCGCGCGGTGGGTGAGGCTGGAGGAAACCACACGTGGCCGGGTGGCTGGATGTGGGAGGTCTGGGCTTTGCCGAGAATCAGGCAGCGTGGATGCGAGCCTCTGGGCTGGAGGAGCCACGAGGATGATGACGGATGTGGACCGTGTTGCTCTGGCAGGGTGGTGTGGGACACCCGGCAGAGCAGCTGGTCCTCCTCAGCCCGCCTCTGCCTTGCACGGTCAGCTCTTTGCTTTAAGTACACCAACTTCACGTGCAGCGAAATGAAAGGAGGGGAATAGTAATGAAAGCTGTTAGCGATTAGCATAGTCGGTGGCCTGGCTTTCCGGAGCTGTTAAAAAGCCTTTAATTGTCCCTTTTCTACTTCTGTTCCTCTTAGGACTCTCTGGCCTGGGGAGAAATGGCATTAAAATATAAAAGCCATTCATAAAATGAGAGGGAAGTGGCTGTGTAATCTCAGCCTTGTATATGCAAGAGGAAGAGGATGGCTATGGGGAAATGGTGGTGTGCTTTAGGAGGAGCAGACCATTTGATTGCTGGTGAGACTTTTTTTTTTTTTATTATTTTGGATTACCTTCCTCTGAATAAAAGATGCTCAGTTGGGTTTGAAGCTTCTGGATCGTGTACACTAATTAAGATTTATTAAAAGCAATTGCAAAGCCGATTAGGGCTGCCATTGGCCAGGATGTTTGAATAAAACTGAAAATGTTTGTTTTACTTGAAAATTGTTTCTTGCCTTCAAAAAAAAAAAAATCACTTCTGAAGCGCTTAAAAAATTTCTTGTTACTGGAGCGGAGTGTAGAGGGTTGGCGTTTTTTTTGTTTGTTTTTCTTTTTTTTTTTTTTTTTTTTTTTTTTGCTTTTTTCCTGGACTGAAGCACTATTCCCAGGGGTAGGCACCTTAACAAAAAGGAATAAACTTCCCAGTCGTGATCTCTGCCTCCACGGGCGGGAGCCCTGGGTAACTGCTGGTGCTTACTTGGCTTTTGCGTCATTGCCGTAAGGGACCCTGAATCAAGGCGTAGTGTCTGTGTTCTCCTTTAGTTCCACCTGCTGTCTTAGATTTCCCGGACTTAACCTTTCAGCTAGGACTGTACGTGTCTCTAGTTTATGGGGAGAGTTATTAGGAACATGTGTCTGTGTTTTCATCATGACAGTGTGACAAATTGGCCAGCGTGAATCGACCACTGCCCTCTGCTGCCGCCAGCCAGCTCTGCTCCCGCCTGCTCCAAAGGCTCGGGGCTGCAGCAGCTCAAAAGGGCTTCTGGAGCAGAACAGTATTGCCTCCTAATTTCATAGTACAGCAGATCTGAAGCATCCTTTGCGTGCAGCAAAATGACAGCAAGGGCGAGGTGAGGTGTTCACAAATCAGAGCGGCTCTGCCCATGCGTTCCAAATGGGTGATGCGTTTAACAGTGACAGTAGCCATCGCCCCTGAGCAAGGATGGGCAGATTCCCAGCACGGTGGAGTTTGAAAACGTGTGGCACCGTCGGCAGGTTGCCAACGTGGCAGCTGCTGCGGTTCTTGCAACAAAGTCCTCTTTAATGTGGCAACCACCGGGAGAGCACAGGTACCTACTGTTCTGGCATAGAATCATTTAGGTTGGAAAAGACCCTCGGGATCATCGAGTCCAACCATCAACTCCACTCTACAAAGTTCTCCTTTACACCGTATCCCTTAACACCACATCTAAACGAGTCTTAAACACATTCAGGGATGGTGACTCCACCACCTCCCTGGGCAGCCTATTCCAGTGTCTGACCACTCTTTCCGTGAAGAATTTTTTCCTAATGTCCAGCCTAAACCTACCCTGCTGCAGTTTGAACCCATTCCCTCTTGTTCTATCGCCAATTACCTGTGAGAAGAGACCAGCACCAACCTCTCTACAGTGGCCTTTCAAGTAGTTGTAGAGAGCGATGAGGTCTCCCCTCAGCCTCCTCTTCCTCAAAGTAAACACTCCCAGCTCCTTCAATCGCTCCTCATAAGATTTATTCTCCAGGCCCTTCACCAGCTTCGTTGCCCTCCTCTGCCCTCGCTCCAGCACCTCGAGATCACTCTCGTATGGAGGTGCCAGAACTGGACACAGTACTCAAGGTGTGGCCTCACCAGTGCTGAGTACAGGGGGACAATCGCCTCCCTCCTTCTGCTGGTCACACTATTTCTAATACAAGCCAGGATGCCATTGGCTTTCTTGGCCACCTGGGCACACTGCTGGCTCATGTTCAGCCGCTTGTCAATTAGAACCCCCAGGTCCTTTTCTGCCAGGCAGTTCTCCAGCCACACTGCCCCAAGCCTGTAGCGATGCGTGGGGTTGTTGTGGCCCAAGTGCAGGACCCGGCACTTGGCCTTGTTGAAGCACATTCCATTAGCACTGGCCCATCGGTCCAATCTACCCAAGTCTCTCTGTAGAGCCTCCCTATCCTCATGTAGATCAACACTCCTGCTTAGCTTCATGTCATCTGCAAACTTGCTGATGATACACTCTATGTCCTTATCAAGGTCATCAATAAAGATATTAAACAGAAATGGTCCCAACACTGAGCCCTGAGGGACACCACTTGTGACTGGCCGCCAGCTGGATTTAACTCCATTGACCACCACTCTTTGGGACCGCCCAGCCAGCCAGCGCTTGATCCAGCAGATCGTGTGCTCATCCAGGCCATGAGCCGCCAGTTTTTCCATGAGAATTCTATGGAGGACAGCATCAAATGCTTTTCGAAAGTCCGGGTAGACGATGTCCACAGCCTTTCCCTCATCCAATAATCGGGTCATCTTGTCATAGAAGGAGATCAGGTTCGTCAGGCAGGATCTGCCTTTCCTAAACCCATGCTGACTAGGCCTGATCCCCTGCTTGTCCATTATATGACTTGTAATGGCACTCAAGGTGATCTGCTCCATGACCTTCCCTGCTACCGAGGTCAGACTGACAGGTCTGTAGTTTCCTGGATCCTCTTTTCTGCCTTTTTTGTAGATGGGTGCTACATTTGCTCCCCTCCAGCCCATTGGGACCTCCCCAGTTAGCCATGACTTCAGGTAGATAATGGAAAGTGGCTTGGCGAGCACATCTGCCAAGCCTTTCAGCACTCTTGGATGTAACCCATCTGGTCCCATAGACTGGTCCCAAGACTCCCACTTTGGAGCAGCTGCGTAGTTGTTACTGCTTGATTTTATTGCAGATAGACCCAAGAGTTCTGGTTGAGCACTAGTGTTTTAGATATTGACCCAGAGAAAAACAGGAGGGGAGATGATCCAGCTCCAACAATGGAACATATTTAGGTGTACGTTGACCATTTGGGAGTAAGTGGTGTGCTGCCATAGCCACAGCCTTTCCTGCTGTGGTTTGGCGGCCACCTTTGCCTCCTTGGCACCATCTCCTACGCGTGGGCTTTTGCCATCCTTTAGGAAGGGGCCCAGCTATGCTGGTGGCACCTTCCAGGCTTCTGCTTTTGCTACGTGGTGTGGAGAGAGACCACCATCTCCCTGCAAGGGAAAGCACAAAGTAGGGCTAAGTGGACATGCAATGATGTTCCTTCTCAAACCATGGTCCATTGGAGAGGCGATAATTCCAGACTCTTTGCAACATCTTTCTCCATTTTCTGTCATAATTACTTTACTCTGGAAAGTGAATTGAGCTTTCTCTGCAGTGGATGTTTCCTGTGGGGGGAAGGAGTTTGCAACAGGGTCCTCAGGCAGCCACGGGTGGTTGGAGAACTTGTTTTATGGAGGTTCAGTAGAATAGGTGTAGGTACAGGAAAAGAAGATAAAAGCTTATGGTATATGAATAAATGTCACTGTGTGACAAGTTTGGGAATACGATGTGGTCTGTTCCTCAAGACAAGCAAAGATGGAAAGCAGAGATAACTTATTGGGCTTATTTACATTTTGTAACTTCTATGTACCTAAGTAAATGGAGGCCAGTTTTTCAAAAGCCTTTCAGCAGATGTGTGTTCTAATCCTGGATCTCTGGGACTTGTCTGTTCTGTTTATAGGTGTGTAAGTTTGGTATTGTAGGACTGATTAAAATATTACGCACATTTCTGAAAGAGTTGCAGCAGCAGGTTTGCATTTTGAGAGCTTTGCCCATGGTTAGAATGATGTATTGTGCTGTCGCTAGGAATCTGACGGAAAAAGGATCATTATCTTTGGAAAAAAACAACCCTAAGCATTGAGGCATGGTCCTACAAACACTAAGCAGATGTTTAACGAGGCCTAACCTGACTAATACTAAACTCATCAGGCCGCTTTTGTAAGCGTGGTTACGCTGTGCCTCGAAGCTACACGCGGTTATGGGATTTGGAAGCCCAGCAGAGAACTTGCCCCCATATGGACCTTGGCAGGAGCTTGAGCCAAGGGCTAATAATTACAAAGATAGAGTACCTGGCATGGTACATCTCGGTGATGCAAAAAAGCTGGAGGCTGATAGAGTATAATGGGGGAATATCACTTTATGCTTCTGGTTTTTATATTCTTCCCATGGCTCTTAGCCACTGTTGGAAACAAATTCTGCGTTGAATGGGTCTTGGGTCCTGGTACAGCCACTCTGGTGCTCAGTCCATAGAGCTTGCGTCACCCTTCTGCTTGCCTGCGGTGCTGCGGGAGAACATTTCAGAGTCCCCAGCGTTCCGACTAAGAAGGGAGGAGAGGCTTTTGATGCTGAAAAATAGATTTTTCCCATTCTCTTCTCTTGTCTAAAGGCAGCCTTGACCATCTTTGAGGGGGCTGAGTTTCGAGCTCTCTGCGTGTCCCTGGCTAGTGGAGCCCTGCTTTGGTAGAACTGGAGGAAGCTTTTTAAGACTTGGCCCGCGGTTTTTCCTGGGAATTCTGCCTGAGCAGTTTGTGAGTAAGGATGTAGGCATTTGTCCACAGGATGGCTGTAACCAACCAAGCAAACATCTTTCAAAAGAAAGGAAAAGTCAGAGGTGACGTGCAAGGAGAGAATATTCTTGCTTTCCCCCCCCCCCCTTCATTTTATGATGTAGGAAGGGTGGAAGTAGTTATTTTAGCCCATTTCTTTTTTTTTTTTTTTCATAGCAGAAATACCACTATTGGTTGTTTTTGTTGGAGGTCGTCTGGAAAAACTAGTCAACTTTAGGGAGAGCTGCTTTTTTCAGCTCTCAGGTGGAGGTCAGTAGACATCTTGGAATTTGCTCCCAGATACGTTCTAAGGGATGGTGCCGAACGGGTGTTGAAAGAGTTCTAAAACTCCTGCCTGCGCTGAACTCCTGCAGTGAGCTGACCGAGTCCATAGTCAGCTGCAAAGTTTCAGGTTAGACCAAACCTGGGTAAAATGAGAACACGCAGGGGTGCGACGGGGCTCTGATACACTACACGAAGGGTGGGCACAAGGATGGTTTGCAAGGGTAATTTTCAAGCAAAGCTCAGAGCCAGGAGCAAATGGACTCTGACAATAGCCTTAAAAAACGAGACTGAGAATGAAATCTTTAGGTATGGCTGCATTCCGGATATATTACAGCGATAAAAGTGCATTTTTTTTAGCTGAGCTCGGAAGCTGCCAACTGACACGATGCCAGTTCTAGATGCCTGCCATTAACCTTAAAACAGTCTCACATTGTTGGATTAATGAGTCACCCTTGTATCAACAGAGAGACAAGCCAAGCATATTATTTCTTCTGAGGGAAATTACTGGAAAAGACAATTCCTTCTTTTTTAAATTCCCACTTTACCTCCAGGTTTGGCATCCAGTAGCCAGCTTTGACTTTGCAGCAAGCTGCGGGGTTGGGCTGGGGTTGTGCGAGGGAAAGGGAACGAGACTAAACCTGGGTTGGGGACAAATTTGCCTTCCTAAAATATCCTCTGATGTCACGGCTCCTGGGTGTGGAGCGCGATCAGGGTTTTGGAAGAGGAAGAGGACAGACTGGGACTTCTGCTGGGAAGAAAATAAACAGAGAGGAGAAGTCTTCCATTGACTGGGTCTCCCGAGGAATTAGACAGGAATTTGCTTCATGTCCCTGCATATTTTTCTCCTTACCTCTAATAAGGTTGAGTTAGGAATTTTAAGCCTCTGGTTGCTTACCAAAAATCGGCCCTTTTTTTGAGAAGCACAGGGACTAACCAGACGGAGGGCGGGAGTCCTAACAGACAGTTGCCTATTGGAAACTCCGGGCAGCTTTACAATCTGAGGACAGGTTTGAAAAAACCAAAACAAGACCTAAAAACGGTGCTCGTCGGGGGCTGGCGGTGGTTACAGGGTAGGAAAACTTTGCACATGGCCTGATTCACCTCTGTCACTGGACCGACTGCTGGTCCCGAGAGCAATATCGCCTTCCTCTTGCCCAAGGAAGCGTCTACAGGACGTCTTTCTGCTGGGAGAGGGATGTCAGCCCTGTAGGAAGGACTGTGGTGTGAAGGGAGGGTTGCAGGATATTTGGACGAAGCTCCTCTTTCTCCTTTCTTTCCACCACGTTAAGTTTGTTTGCGTTCAACCCGGTCTCTGCAACTCCTGGCATCTCGTTCCTAGAGGGTGTAATTGCCTCCGTGCAATTCCAGGCGTCCCACTGGTGCTTCCGGGTCTGCCTGCTCCCGGATGCTTTGGGGGAACTCGGAAACCCTCCGCAGCACACCTACGTGTAGAGCTGTGTATCCTACGGGACACATTTCTTCCTGCCCACAGCTGGTCCATCTGTACGCTGCGCACAAACGTCATCTTGATCTAATATGTATTTGGAAAAAGTGTGTATTTCTCTGTACTTCCAATAATGAACTCAGAGTGACTTCCCTCATGCATTCACCTTCGAAATATGCTCTCATCTTGAGCACACACTTCCCACCCATGTCTCTGCTGCGAAGCACACGCAGTGCTTTGCCCATGAAACAAATGCAAATGGAAACCGCTTCCCATGTGTGTGGAGCTCCCTGTGAAGACCCCAGCATTAAGGCGTGTGTTGCGTGTGGCTTCCTCTCGTTTTTGGAAGTGAAGATCACGATGTATTCCAAAGGAGAGCTGCGGTGGTTTCTGCGATGAGTTGCGCACAGCCGGCGTGCGGGTTATGCCCCGCTGGGGTTTAGGGAGCAGATTTAGAGGCTGTCAGTGCTAGGTGAGACCTCCACCATTCAAAAACACATCACTGCTCCAGGCCGAGAAACCCTGGCCAAGCACGCCTGCCCTGCAGGTCTCCTTGGGGCCCTGGCTGTGCTCTGGAGCATGGGGGCATCCACGTAGCAAAAACCACCAGTCCTGCTGGGAAGCATCATCAGATGGTGCCAAAAGGGCTGACGACTCAGCCAAAGGTGGCCCCGCAAGACCAGGGTGAGTATGTGCTGGCAGGGTGCCGTCTCCTTTGGCAGCATCCATACCCAAGGAGCGTCTGTCCTGCGGATTAGGAGAATGTCCTCTTCGGGGACGTGAGCTGAGGGCTCGAACACAGGTCTCCTGTCCAGGAAAGAAAACAGGGGAGGATGTTTCAGGGAAGTTGCCTCCTTGCTGGAACCGAGCTGGTTTGCCTGGTGTTCAGGCTGGTGGGTGTCGGAGCTTAGGAGGGAAGCCGGGCTCAGCTGCTCGTCCGTGTGCCAAGGGAGGGCGGGGAGCTGTGCTGTATGTTAAAGCTGTCTTAGTATTAGGAAGTTCCATAACAAATCATATTTTTCTCTTGACCTTTCAGTTTCTGGAAATGTAGACACAATAAACAAATGTGGAAGGGATGAGCTTATGCTGAAATGTGAGGATATAGCAGAGCGGAAAGTATAAAGCAAACAAGGAAGCAATTAAGTGCACAATGAAGGGAATTAACCAATATGCAATCCTTTACATATTTATTTATACTCAGAGGCATAACTAATAATAAACATAGGATTTCCACAAAGAAAACAGTCTCTGTTCCCTATTTTAAACAACCTTATGGAGTTGTGATGGTTATAGATGGAGAAATTCCTTCTATCGCATTCTCCGTTTCCCAGTTCTTCCCAGCAGCACATTTTTTATAGCTTTTGTCTGGGTTTACAGAGGGCCTGGGAAGCCTCCCATGCAGCTCCTGCAGCATCTCAGAGCAGAGGCAGTTCCTGCCTTCAAAGAGTTTTGTTTGCACAGAGCGTGGTGGGATGGAGTCTTGCTCCGTGCTGGAGCTTCTGGGTACTGCCATACTATAAACGTTAAACAATCATCCTTGAGATGTGATCATTGGCTTCGAGACAGGCAGACGGGGGGGGGATTGACCTGGCTTTTGCCAAACCTCCTGGATGAGGTTTCGGTTTAGCAAGGAGCAGCTCCCAGCGTGTTTTGGATCCCGTGGGCCTGACTCGGTGGAGGGAGTCTGGGGAGAAGAGAGAGTTTTTCTCTGGGCTGTCTGCAAGTGGCTGATTTGAAATACAGCGTAGGAGTCCAAGCCACCTCAATGGATCTACTCAAGTGCTTTAATGATTTCATACACTTACTGAATTGGGCCTTTGGATAGGTAAGTGATTTTTGGAGGTGGTGAGTGCCCGCAATGACTTTTACCAAATATTTTGGCTGTTCAGCAACTCTGAAAATAAAGGCGCTTTTGAAGTGCTTGAAAATGTGCATGGAGATCCAGGTGGACTTACCTACTTCTAGAAACTATCATAGATAAGATAACGTAGACCCTTGCAGCACGTGAACCCCTCACATGGGCACTCCTGACATGAGCTGGAGTTCCTCTATGGAAGCTCTGAAAGGCGAATGTGCATGCAGGAAGGTCATCCATCCCACCGTACAGGTTGGTGCGCGTGCGCTTCTGCTTGGAAACTTTTCCAAGTCCTTATTTGACTACCTCTGGGGTCACATAAAGTTGGTTCGAAGCGCTTTTCCCGTTTATTGCTGCCATTTTGGCTGGCGTAGGGCTGTTTGTAGGCACAGCCTGTATCCCTGCTGTGGTGCTGACCGCCAACCGGCAGGATGCTCCCTGGCAGAGTGCTGGCACCAGCGTGGCACGGCAGCAGGCTGGTGTTCCCGCAAGGAGCACAGCATCTGCGCATCCTCGCGCTGCAGCCAGAGCCGAGCGCTGCCGGCCCCGCGCAGGATGCTAATGCGGTGCAGAATTTCCCTCTTACGGTTGGGTCTGGATATTATTATACAAAGCAAAATAAATTGTGATCCCTAATCTTGGTTTATTTATGGATCTGGCTTTAGCTGTTAAAACCCCTATTTCAGATGCGATTAGAGTTCCCTTTTGTCATGAAGGGGCGTTGGCACCGGTCTGTCTCTTTGGATGATTCTCTTGTGGCCCTGGTGCTCCTGGCTGCTTTGATATACAGGGGCGTGCAGAGCTTTGAGTCTCCTCCCTGATGGGCTGCCATCTCCGCCAGGGGAAAGCGGACAGACTGGGGTGACAGATGATTTGCAAAGTTATTCCTTATGCTTCAGGCTGGCCCGCCATCCTTTTGGAATTGTGCATCGTGTGACTTTTATGTTGCTTATGGGAATAATTAATTTACATAAAACTTGGGAGATGTAAAACGTTACGGAAGGGCTCATTAGTGCTGTTATTAATTCCTTATTATTTAAATTGTCCTTGTTTTGTCATCTTTCTCAGTTTCAGGACAGGGTCGTGATTTCCAGCTATGCACAGCGATCTTGTGAGGAACGCAGTTAATGCAGCGTTGTGGTTGGTATCATAAACACTCAATAGACTCATGAACATATGGGGAAAGTATGGTGGAGTTTTCTTCACCTCATTTGCCAATTAGTGGGATGGCTCGTAGATGTCGCTGGGATGTTTATATTTTTTCTTCTCTGAGTTTAGACAAAGTATGGGAAACATCGTGGTCGAGTTGCCTTTGAGCCATTATAAGGAAATGGAAATGAGAGGGCATAAAAAGATCAAGTATGTAGAGTGCTACTTGTTCTAGCATCTTCAGCCCTTCGTGTGATGAGCTGTGGCTGCTGCAACACACAAGTATCCAGGCCCTTCAGTCTCTTTTATTCACCTTCATCACGCTCTTCTCAGGCTGGGAGATGCTGCCGTTTTACAGACAGAGAGTGGAGACGTGGCAAAGAAAAAAAAAAAAAGAAGGTTGCTTAGCAAGTTGGAATGGTGGAGGGATTCCAAGTCCCAGGTCAACGTTGTACCTCTCTGGATCTCTTCAACCCCCGACGAGCTCCGCCTGGGGTTCCCCTTGGCTATGGGGGTACCCGGCATGTGTGTCATGACTCTCTCCTACATGAAGATTTTGGTGCATGGCTCTTCATGTCAGGTTCCCTGCTTGCTCCAGGCAGGTATGATTCTTCCTAGAGATGGACCAGAAACCATACTTTGATCCACACACCCCTGAACTTGAGAGAAATTGAAGGCCAGACTTCACTGCTGAACCAAAACCTTCGATCCTCATACCCCTGAACTTTGGGGAAAATTCAAATTTGGAGCTGAATGTTGTGGTTTGGGCCCATCTTGAATATTTACCTTCTGAATCCCTGAAAACAAAAACATCATTTGACCTTCAAAGCAGTGGAGAACTCGAATTAATTTCCTAGTTCTCTTTCCTCTCGATAATGCCACACAGCTTTCCCTGTGGTCAGTGGAAGTTGTGTCTGTAGCAAAGAGCAGAGATTCCTACCTCTAAATTATGCATTGCCAGCAGGATGTTAGGATGCTTTGATTGCAAATTTTGAATTGATAGTGAGAATACGTAGCCAAGGGTTTGGTCCATAAAGGCACGTAACTTACCCTGGGTGCACTTTGCCCCCTGCTGTAGAGCAGAGAGCGTTAATGAAGATTGCTGTGACTGAACATGCACTATATTCTGCACCCAGATCATGTCTACTCTGCATTTTTATTTACTAACTTTAAATCACAGCGTATAATTTATTTGAGCATGAGTACAGTGGTGTGCAATAGAAACATCCGTGCCTCAGGAAGCCTCCAGCAAGAAGCGACTGCATGGTAACGAAGAGGCAACGAGGTAAGGGCTCGGAGGGAGATGTTGTTCCCTGTGTCCGTCTGTGCTCTCTGGAACTGCCTCCAAAAAGTCATATCTTTATCTGCTCCCTCCTTGTTTGCTTACACATGAGGCTGTTACGGCTCAGCTGGGCTCCTCTGAGACCACCACAAACCACAAAATGATGTAGAGGAGAGAAGTTAATACCCAGGTTTGGGGGACATGGAGCAGCTCAGGAGGTTGGTAATGTGCTGTATGGAGTCTTTCATGGTTAGCATCCAGCCCATGACCGAAGAGCCCTGATGGCTGATGAGGGTTTGGTAACTTATGGAAACCGAGGTGGTGGATCTCAGTTGCCGACACGGCAGAAAAGATGTCCGTGCAGCAAACCCTGCTATCACCAGTGGCGTAACTGGTGAATGTGCTGGTAACCTCAACAGAAAGGCTGGAACCCAGCCTGCATTTCTGAAGGGGTTTCTCCAGGAAGAAGGGTTGGAGAGGAAGCATGTAATGCCAGCGTGACTCTTGAGCTTAGTTCAGATTTGCTTCAGTTACTTAATGACTTAACTGCTGGATTTTTAATGTGCTTTGTTTCAAAACTTTAAAAAGAAAGCTGTCATCTCCACCCATTCCCATTCAACCGGGTGACAAGAGGCATGCTTCAGCGAGAAGCTGTTGCTTGCATTCCTCGATGCGTTGGCATTGAAGATCTCCCTTGGGAAGCTGCAGCAAGCTCTTACCTGGCAAGAGAAAATTTGGAGAACGTGTGATATAAACATAGCAGAACTCTGAGCAATTCTTTAGCAGCTGGAAACGAAGAGGGGCTAATAGCAGGTGTTCTGTGCAGACAACTACAGACTTTTGGGGGAAAGTGCTCCCCTCCTGCACGTGCTGATGTTGCATGTTCGAGGCGCTTCCCCTCGGTGCTTTAACAAGGGGTAGGCGTCATTTGGAAGAGATTTTTCTGGAGCCCCAGTGGAAGATGCTGAGATGTCCCAGCAGTGAAGTGTTGTCCCCGGAGGGTGGGTAACAGCACTGCAAAGATGCACCTTTGTAAGTGTGCGAGGGCCGCCAGTGTGGCTGTGGCAATGGTCTGTATCTTTCCCAGTGGCAGCGGTAAAGCATGTGTCGAATTCGCACCTTTTGGCCTCCCCTGTCAGCAGCTGCTCTGCGCTGCTTTCCCCTGCGACCCAGTGTTGTCTTCCTGATTTAAAGCAGACCGTATTAAACATCCAGCTTTTCCTCTGTGGGCAGATGAGGTAAATGTATCGCCCGTTTGTTTTGGTGGCAATTATACTTTTTCTTTTTTTTTTTCTTTTTTTTTTTAACATAATTATTTTTGATTGTCATTTTTTGACAGTTTCTTGGCTGGGGTGTGTTGCAGCTGCCCTCATTAGGGGCTGTGCCAAACACAATCTTTTTGATATTGAATATTACTCGGTGGCTGCAGCCCCAGATGGCATGTGTAGTAGCAATCGAATCCAATTACATCTGTGTAATGCTTTCTAAATTGAAAGCCCGGTAGGAGAGAGAGATGCTGAGCTCCCCGCCATTTAAGTGACTTGACTAGACTTTCTCCTAGGACTTGACATATCAGGAATCAGAAAAAAGGGGCTGTCCATGTGTGTTAAACTGCAAGCAGAGTAACACCACATGCTTTTTATGTCCTTTTTCTCCATGCGTAACGCCCATGTCCCTATACATTGAATAGCTGTGCAGTCGCATTGCGCCCATTTTGCAGATGAGGTGAGCTGAGGCGGAATGCGGTGAACGAGCTTGACCGAGGTCATCACCTAATGAGACAGCAGCAGAGCTGATGGCTGAGTGTCCCTGCTGAGTGGCAGCTTGCTGGCACTAGGCTGACTCCAGCACATACCCCTCATGGGTCTCAATCAGTTCTCCCTCCTTGCCAACCCCTTCTAAATTTTCAGGTGAGCAGAGCATTTTGGGTTTTTTCTCCTCTGCTACACTGTTGTATCATCTTCTTTGGGCTATTAAAAACACCAAAGGATCTCCAGCTAACAAATACAACAATTATAGCTAAAAAGCCCCTGTGGGTGCTGAGTAGATTTGGTGAGATGTGTTGGCCCTGGGTGATGGGAAAACCTGCATGCTCCGCTTGGTTTTACTTTGGTGTTGTCCAAAATGTGCGTTTATGGAGATTTTTCAGGAATGTGACGTTGTCTGCAAAGTAAGATTCATTGTTTTAGGCTGTGGTGGCAAATATCCTCAAGCATGTCTTGTCTTATGCGCAGTGGATGTGGAGCATATTTTATTCCTTTCCTCTTTGCCGCAGATCTGAAGACTGCTATTGCATCCTTCTTCAGCTGTCGTCTTTTCCTTCTGGCAAAAGCAACCTCAGTCTTTCCAGTCTTCCTTCGTTGGCCACGTCCTTGCCCTCTGCTCCACATATTTTAAGGCTAGGAAAGTCTAAGAGGTGATTTATTGTCCTGTACAGACAGAACTGCGTCTCGTTACCTCCCGCTTGGATGTGTAATTTTCCCGCTTGTTGTCCTCGAGCAATCGGGATGCCGGGGCAGGAGCAGGGAAGCACCGGGGCAGGAATGGGGGGTGCACTGGCAACCACTGCCCTGGGCAGCCTTTGGACGGCCCCCGTGGGCGCCTGCCAAGGACTAGGGAATGGGTATGGGGGAGGTGAAGGGGAAAAATGGGGCTGAAGGATTAGCATGGATTACTTCTGTGACGTGAGGATTTTGGAGAGGAGTTGGGGGTTTGCTGACACTGTATGCTACTGTAATGGCAAGTTGTCCTTTGGGAGCAGAAGAGGGGGAAACCAGGGAGGAGGCATCGGGCTGTTTGGGGATGCCCGTTATTATCCCAGTCAAGGTAAGTCTTCTCCTAGCAGCAGTGATGCTGGTTTCCACAGTCCCCTACATGGGCTGGCATCACAGTTACCAACTGGGACTGTCAGAATTGATTTATGAACTCAGCCCGAACACTCGCAGGAACAAAAAAAAAAAAAAAAATGCAAAGGGAACCAGTACAGCCGCAGGCGAAAGGCAGGAAAGATGCTATGCGTCTGGCAAGCCCTGCTGCTTGTTTGCTCCTGCTTTGCATTAAGCTATTTGCTGTGACTTAAAAAAACCAAACAAACAACTCTTCCTGCTGAGGCAAACAGAAAAGAGGTTGTTGGAAGGGGGTTTGTGTCTCAGAGCCAGTACCTGCCCTGGGGGAGCCGAGCATCTCAGGGACCACAGTGCCGGGCACGGGAGCAGCTCACGGGCGCAGTCCCAGGGGTCGCCAGCTCGGCCGTGGCAAAGCTGAGCTGCTGCAACGTGTTTTGCGTTAAATGTTCTGTTCGTCCCGCGCAGAAAATATGGATGTGTATGAAGTTGATTGCGCGTACATGCTGGGTTTGTTTCTTTTTTCATTTATGTCACATTTTTTAAATGTTAGGCCTTTTGGATTTTGTAAAGGAGGCATTCTTATGGTGGTTGAAACCGCTTCTTCATTGGAAATTCTCCTAAATGTTACTCAAAAATGTATATGAAAGAATCTAATAGTTGGAAGCAAAGCAAACCATTTTTAGCAATCCAAGATGCATTTATAACATTTTTTAATTAGCTGAAAATTTTGAGGGAAATTATTTCCAGTCACTGGACGTTTTTGAGTGTATGATTTCAAGAGGTTGTCAACAAATAGTAGCTCTTCTGTTGGTACTGCAGTTGCATCAGGGATTTCCAGTCCCAAAGGCTTCAGATGCAATTCAGTCAAAGCTCCGAATTTCTGATGCTTTTTCTGAAGTGTTTAATGTGAGGAGTTTCTGAAGCTCTGCCGCAATTGTTCTCTTATTAGCAATGAAACCCAACGTGCTCTCTGAAACAACCAAAATTGAGGATGCAGAATCATCCTTGCTGTACAGTGATGCTGGTTGTGGGCAATGAGGAGTGGTGCAGCGCCAGGTCACATGGACTTTGTTCCCACCTCAAGTGACAGGGACATCGGGCAGAGTTGTGACGCAGAATTGAAGGAAAGTCAGTTTGTAGATCACCCAGATGTGGCTTTGGGGAGGTGAATGAAGACCTGGGGGTGTTGTCTCCATTTCCATCCGCAGTGCTACGACTCCTGGTGTCGGCACCCCAACACCCATACCTAGCAGCAAGAACATGCTCCTCCAAATGCAGGGGCAGGATTTCATCCTTGCCTGCTGCTCAATACCATCAATACCAGCGATAGCCAGAGGTTCTTGCCCACAGAGCAGTGGTTTGGTAGGGCAGGCCATGGCTGCCGAGGGGTCTGCGAGCCAGGGGCTGAGTTGGAAGAGGTTTTGCGTTAGCAGTTGTCCCTGTTTTGCTGTGTGCTGGGATGTGCCATGGGGAAAAATACCTCACCTGAGGCTCTTTGGGGGTGGTTGAACTCAGGCACTGGCAAGGCAGACCTTCGTCCCTGCTGCTGTCCTCAGAGATGCACCGGGGAAGACCCATGTGGGCGAGTTGTGGGGGCAGCAAGCTGTGCCCTGTGGGGTGGTGCTGCTCCCCAGAAGCTCCCTGGTTGGTTTTTTGATGTCTCACCAGTGGGTAGGTGGGAGCTGCGCTTTGAGAAACCAGGAATGTTTGCAGCCATCAGCTCCCTTCACAGTACTGCTCCCCGGGACAAACTCAAGCTCATAAATCTCCTACTCAGCAGGGAGCATTTGTGCTATAAACTAATTAGGCAAGTGGTCAAATACCACAAACACCTTTGCCCTCATTAGAGGCCAATAACGATCCTGGGTAGGTGCTGAAATGCCTCATTAACAATGAGCAGGGCCTCCTCTCTGGGATACGGGCTACAAAAACAAGCCAGCAGCCCAAGGATGCAGGAGGCCCTGACGCTAATTTGGTGTGCAGCTAATGATTTAAATGTCAGTTAGCTAGTCTGGTGCTATGTGGAAGTCCTGGGCTTATGGGCCACAAAGCCAAGGCACTGCGATCATGGGATGTATTTGTATTTGCCACAGAAATGAGGAATTTGGCAGTCTGTGGGATGAAGAACTTCCTTCCCTCGTCTTCTCTTCGCTGGCCCTGCTGCTGTGTTGGCTTGGTGCCTCTCGTCTTTTTCCAGAATGTTCTTCCCCTCAGTCTTTTTGGTTATACGCTCTTCCACATACACCACGATGTCCTCAAAGGCCCCGGCGCTGCAGCCCTGTGTTGTTTTAAAGGATTTGGGTGGAAACCAGAGTCAGGGCGGACACTCTCCTCCAGTGTCACTTCTTTCTGCTATTTTCCAGGAAAAAAAGTTTTTTCATGCCCAGTGGTATCATTGCAGTGTCTGGAGATGCCTCATCAATGTGGGTCTGCATAGAAATGAACTGGGAAACGTCTCCCAGACAAATTACCCTTTTGCATATTGCTAAAGCAGAGCTGAAACTGGTCGTTTTTTCTGCCCCTGTGGAGTTACACGTGACGTCAGGCTTGCTCAGGTAATACTGGCTGGGAGATCAGAAACACCGGTTCTGGACGCAGTTGCTTCGCCCGCATTGCCTGGCTTCAGGAATAATTCAGACAGACGTCCCTCAGGTACGCCGTGGCAGATAGTTCACCCTGCCTTGAGGCGGGGAACCAGAGCTGTCTTTCTCAAATTTTTAGTTGAAGGACTGCTACATCATTTCAAAAAAACCCCAAGATTTGCAGATTCATCTAGTAGCAATTGCCAGAAGGCAGTGCCCATGCAATTGGTTGCCTTTTAGCAACTAGATTTTGTGTGTTCATTTATTATCTGATTTTTTTCCCCCTATGCTGTTTGCTCTGTTTGCAGGAGCAGGACCGCATCTGTACGTGTATTTCTTTCAGTTGTTTTCCATGATATTGGTGGTACGTGAACCACGACAAGGCTAGGCTGTATGATTTTTTTTTCTCGATCATTTCATGCCCAATTTTGATAAGATCTGAAAATAAAACACATCAGTGGGTACCAAAGTGCGGTGGAGGTGCATCCCGTGACAGTGTCCGTTTCCCACCACAGATTAGTCTTTTATTTGTGACACGCAATCAAGATGTTGCAGCTCGTCTGGAGTTTAGGTTTCTGGCATGTGTATGATGGCCAAGACGTGCAAGAAAGATAACGCAAAGCAGTGTCAAGCCAGTGAAAGGGAGACACAGTAGGAAAAAAAAAAATAATCTGAGTGATGAATTTTCTATAATGATTACCAAGAGTGGCAAAGAAAATTAACTTTGCTTAAGCTAGGTAAAAATTCTTGGTTTCTTCTGCCCAGACATGTCCTGCTGAACACACTCACCGATTTCTCCAGCGGAGCAGAAAGCTCCAGCAGCATTCTTTGGATGCCATCCAGGGAGGGATGTGCGAAAGGGTCATTACTTTGTGCGTGAGATGCTGTGTTTGCCCGGGTTGCGTGTCACTGGGAGCGACGCAGTGCAAATAGCAAATTCCTTATAAAAGTGGTTTTGTGGAGGGGTAGAATGTACAGCTGCAGCCCCTTCCAGATGTGTGATGAGGAAGGACTTATCTCCCCCGCCGGCCCTCCTAGCCTTTAAATACCGTTCTCCAGCTCTAAGGTTCACCCCACAAGGCCCATTAACACTTCCACACAGATGTGTTTGGGTGCTGATGGGTCCCTGATTCATTTGGTTTAAAAGCAAAAACTTGCCTGCAGCTGGTTTGAAAAATCAAGGGAGACGTTTTGCAGAAGTAATAATAATGTTCAATGAAGAAATCCCTTGTGGATTTTCTCAACCTTTGCTGCTTAATGAACCAACTGATTCAGCCCGTAGTGTTGAAATAATCCTTCCCAAGGACGTTAGAGCACGGTCCCCATTAAGTCAGGGGGAGGATTTTACTGCAGAACTTTTGTTAATGAACCAAGATTTTGTTGTCAGAGGAAGAAACGGGGCTTTCTCTGACCTGGCTTTTAGGTGCAGGTGAATTCATTTAGATTTCTTTCCCTGCATTTTAGGCTGACACCTAATCATCAATATACCTTGCAAGGTTTCTTTCTCTTCTTTTGTTATTAAATGAGGGACAATGGAGAGGTTTGCAGAAAGGGAATCCCCTGAGTCCTGTTTAATACAAAGACAACACCTCCTTCAGCTCAGGAAATCCCTGAGCTGCGTTTTTTTTTGAGGCTGGGAGAATGTTCTTGGGGAGGGGGGGAAATCACAGCATGTTTATTGTATTCTTAAACCCTTCCCTAAGTGTCTGCTTTTGGCCACTTCTAGCGACAAAATGCTGAGCTAGATGGACCTTGGAAAAGCCGTTATTACACTCGGTGTCATCAGGTTGTTCCTATGTCTTTTAATTAGAGTTATAGAGGGACAATTGCACAGAGGGGTTTTTTGTCATCTTCGTCCTCCTGCTTTTCTTCTCACTGTTCTTCTGGCAACCTCTTAGCTTTTAACTGGCTTTTCCTCTGGCTGTGGTACCACTAGCCTTTCTGAAGAGGTCAGTCTTGGATGGGCTAAAGCTGTGCACAGCTGCTTTCCTGGGGTTTTATCTCCCACCCTCCAGAGCCCCCCTGAGGATGCTCGAGGCTCCAGTGTTTGAGTGCTTTCCTCTGGGGTACCGCTGCTGCCAGGGCAGCGTCAGCTCCACTGTGGAGCATCGCAAATCATCTTCTCCGCATTTCCAGATGAAGGGTTTCCTATCTATGTGCCCTTTAATGTTGACACACCTCTCCCAAATGCAAGAAAAGGGACTTCAGTGAATAACAGCCACGTGTGGAAGGATCAGACTCATATCGGGAACCCCGCTAATTTGAATGGCAAAGCTGAGATCTGCGTGGGGGTGACGCACTGATGGTATTACGTGTCCAGGACCTTCACCACAAATTCAGAAGCTTTGGGTCCATGTAGGACCCTCAGAATACCTGCAGATTTAGTTCACTATTCACTAAAGAACACTTCTCAAAATAAAAACAGGGATCTTGGTTGAAAATCCTTCCCTTGTTGAATCTGAAGACAAAATTCCCCTTCCCTTAGGTAGAACCAGGATTTCCAACCCTGGAAAAGCCTATGTTTGGCTTCTGCCTACCTTAGAGCAGCCAGGAGGTGAAGAAAGGTGGTCCATAGTGAAGCAGACAAGCTGTAGGTGAAGCCTGTTAGGAGAGAGGCACTCAGAAGGAGACAGTGTTATCCTCTTTCCCATCAAAGCCATCTGGCTTTCAGTTGCCAAACCAGTGCCAAGCCCCAGTGACTTTTCAGACTCATCACTGTGCTTAGAAGATTTACAGTGGAAAAAAGCTACTTCTTGCGAGGAAACTCTTGCTCCTTCCTCCCAGGAGAGCATCTAGCCGCAATGACTCATACATTCATCATCCTGGCTTCCCGTAACTATCCAACAGTGGCTACAACGCAAAGGCTTGGGGAGAATCCGTGCTTGCTTGCCTCTGAGATAGGGTGATGTAAGCTCCTGCTCTGGCTTCTCGTGGCTTTCCAGACTGTTCAAAGTTCAAAGCTTTAGTCTCATCACTCCATCACCCAGCAGGCCAGCTCTGGCTCAAGCACCAACTTGCCTCTCCTGAAGTGATGACATTTTAAAAGGGCTTTGGAATGACGAAGGTCCCAGAGTCCTGGAGGAAATGGAGGTGAAGTTCACAGACAGTCAGGACCCAAGTTTCCAGAAGATCTGCCTAAGTCACTGTCTGCCTGTTTTCAGGCAGGGCTGCAAACCACATTCAGCAGTTGCGGTGGAGCTGCCGTGAAGATTTTCATTTCAAGTTGCCAAGATGTTCTCTACAAGATACCCTGTAGAGTAACCCTTGGAGAAGGAATTCTGTTATTCTGGATAAATGGAAAAATAAGTACACTGAAGTCAGGAGGGAGACTACTGCTTCTCAAGTGAAAGAGGAGCTGAAAAATGAACCAAAGAGGTGGGTCCAAGCCCTGAAGTGGCATTTGGTTCAGATTTCAAACACCTCAAAAATCCATAAGTGGATTTGTACGTGAGCCCCATTAAAAATTTCAAGGTCTCTCGGAAGACTGGGGGGTTGGGTTTGGATTTTGAAGTCTTCTGCCTCCACCAGATTTAGACGTTCTCTGATCTGGGGCTTTGTTCAGGCCTGTCTCCGATTATAGAGCCGTGAACAAATAGGTCTGTTGAGGAAGCCGCGTTGGCTGGTCTGCGTGAGCCACTGCCTTCCTTCAAATAGATCAAGAGACTCAACAGAGTTTTGTGCTGGGGAACATGAGAGCAGCACCCAGGCATTTGACATGAGGTTGTTTGAATGTTAGTGGTTTTTGTCTGTGGAACTCTTTGTGTCCTCCGCTTTCAAAATTCTTGACTGTTCCTCTGAATTCAAACCACATGGATGTTTCCTGATGTCAGGTAGATGCAGTCAAATTACTCCAGCTGCCAAGTGCAAGGTGAGATCCCAACCAAGTATGTGGCAGGCTTTTTTGGAAAAGGGCTCCATCATCTCCAGAGCTCCCAAGGAAAAATTAGTTACCCATAAATTCCCACAGCAGGCAAAACAGACTCAAACCAAAAGCCTTGATGTAAATCTAAACCATGATGTTCACTGGGGTAAAAACTGTCCTTTTATGTGAAGCAGCCTGGATCTGAGAAGTGCATGAAAGCCAAATCTGAAGTCAGTCTTAATGAAAACTTGCTGTGCTGTCGGATTGCTTCTTGGCCTTTCCCTCCATCCCTCTCCCTTGAACTTCTCCAGCCTGCAACCTCGGCTGGGATGCTCACAAGCTATAATCCTCCCTGTGATATTTCCAGGAGACCTGCGACTACGAGAAGACAGTTCTCTGCCTCGGCTCAGTTCTTCACCTTTTAGCCCTCGGTGGATGCCAGCAGCATAAGGAGGCAGCGAGCATTTGTGGGATGAGGAAAGTTGTCCACAAGGTGCCTAAATTCATCTTCTCCTTCACAAGGCGAGCACACAGACACACAGCACAGGCTACCTAGAGAAGGAGGAATGGAAAATAAACAGACATGGTGGAATACTTTTTTTTTTCCTTTTTCCCCCCCCTGCGGGATGGGCGGCTGCCAGGCAGAGCTCCGTTCTGCAGGACCGAGGACCGATCTATGCCCTTTTTGTTCCCACCCTTTTCAAAGGGTTTACATTTATAGGCTTTCAAGTGAATGGATGTGCTCCCGGGAGCGCGGCTCACACGCCGAGCCGGCTTCACAAGGAGCACTTCTCTGGGGCGAGGACACTGCGGTTTCAGGCTGGGTCGCGAGCGGTGCAGCCCTGTTTATTTGGCTGCCTCCTGCCAGGCAGGAGCTCCGATTAAGATCACAGGCAGGCAAAAGGAGTCCTAAGAAGGAGAAGAAAATGGGCCGAAAATTTCCCTTGCCCCCCATATGAGGTTTGAGTGTCCGAGCAGTGGAAAGGGAAAGCACTGCTTTCCAAAGCAGCCAACTGATACTGGGGGGTTTTCAGGGGCTGATTGTACTCGGGGAATTGATTGTAGCGTCTCTTCTGATGGCTGCCCCAGATTTCTGGCCGCCCGTTGCAGGGTCATGCTGCTGCCTTCACCGTTGGCGTGAGCCCGAGGCGTCCAGCTGAGGAGCGGTGCGTTGGGAGTCAGGGAGGTGTTTGCAGGAGGTGTTGATTATCTCCGGTTACTCCATGCCAGCAGAAGTTTTGGGGCCTTTGGGGTGGAAAGCTCTACCACCAGAGCACATGGGAACAGAGCAGGGCTTTTCTTTCCCACCAAATCTCTTCTTGATTTATTATGCGCCTGCTCAGCAAGGAGGAATGCCAGCACTGCAAGGATTGCGTTATCTGGGTTGTGCTGTTAATGAGGCCATCATGTTGATTAAGCGTCAGCCTGGAACATTATCTCGGAGAGGTCCCTCTCTCTCTCTCTCTCTGCAGTGACTGACACTTCTCCCTGAACAGACAGACCAGGGAAAGTCCTCAAGACTTGTTGTTTGGGATTAAAATAAATAGCAGTTGAGGTGGAGCAGGGCTGGTGGCAGTTGAGTGAGCAAGATTGCACAACTTCTTGCAGCTGAGGACGGAGCTGCCCAATTAAAACCAGCTACAGATGAGGAAAGGGGTGGATGCATGAGAAAGTTCATTAGGGATAATAAATAATTAGGTGTGAAATGCCTAGGAATGGCTCAAGTCAAGGGATGCAGAGAGAGTGGGAGAATGGGTGGAGAAGGGATCCTGTTTAGCACAAGTTTAATCTGTGGGCTGTACTTTTCGGTATGAAGCTGGCAGCGCTGGCATAAAGAAAACAGGTGACCTGGGAAATTGTTTGATTTCCTTTCCTTCCCCTCCAGCTTTTTCCCCAGCGGCGATGATCTGCCAATTCAGCGCTGAGTAAAAGTGACACATCTGGCACTTTTACCCAGGAACTCCAGCCCAAATCTCTTTGCTTTGCTAACAGCTCAATATTTTGTCATATTCTGGGCCACCCGTGAACCTCAGAGAAGTTAGAAATGCCAGCAAATCTGCCTATCTCGCTGTGCTGGAGGGATCTGGCAGCAATTAAGGTGGTCACGAGCTGCAGCTTGTGATGGTCCCCACCGCTTCCAGCTGATGGGCACGTGCTAAGTTGGATCCTCGCTTGGCAGTCACAACCTCCATGATGTGTAAGGTCACGATGTTGAAGGTGGCTTCTGGGAAGAATAGAGGCAGGCTTGTCAGGGATGGAGTTGGTTTGCATGACTTTTAGCTGCTCTTGGGAGTCCGTGGTGGGGCGGAGGAAGGGTGCAATCTGCTTTAGCATCTCCCCAGATGCCCGTCACGGCTGCCTGGGAATTGTCCCTTCAGTTCTCTCTACTCCAAGTGTGATAAGAGCAACTAAGATTTCCTGGCGGGCCCTGCCACCTGTGCATCCTGACGGCATGCCTCTCCCTGCAGGAAGCAACAAGAATGGTTTCATCTCTCAAGGGGACAGGGCAGGGCAGGCTTTCTTCCAACAGGGAGTTTTAGACCCAGCGTGTCAACCTCTGGATCCCACCTGTGACCGACTTTGGCTGCCCTAGAGAAGAATTTAATCTGACTCACTCGCGCTCCTAGTTTTGATGATAATTGTGGTATGCAAACTGTCCAGAAATGTATCTTTTATTCACATGTGTGCATGTGGGCATGTGTTTAGAAGAGAAATCAGCATGTTGGTTCCGTAATGGGGTTTGCAGAAATAAGTTTCCCGAGCTGTCCATGTTGCAACCAAAGTACCTCACTTGTTTGGCTGATGGTAGGGTGGGCTTCTCTGTGGGACCAGCTGCAGGGCATGGTGAAGTTGGGAAGGGGGCACGTTTGCTGCCCAGGTTTTGTGCTGGGTAGGGATGGGCATAAGGAAGCCAAGCTGAGGGTGCCTGTTTGGGGCTGAGTTGGGCCACCAACTCACGCTGGAGCCGTCACTGAGTCACTTGCTCTGCCTGAACCCAGCAGCTTGCAAACCCTCCCCAAACTTCATCTCCTTGAAAGTACCAGCTGTTGAACCCAGGCTGGGATTCCCAGAGCAAAAGAAACATGCTGTAAGCAAAGATTTGCTAAACACCGGCACCGTGAAATGTAGCGATGTCAGCAGGGAAAGCAAACCCGCACCTCGTGGAGCAGTAATACTCCTGAGGCACAGGAGAGAGAGAGAGATGCGAACACCGCTCGGTTTTCAGACTGCTGCTTCTTAAATCAGCTGGAGCAGATGCCTTCAGCGTCCCGGAAGGGATGCTGCTGCTTCATGGGGCTTCTTCCATCCGAGCCTCTGTCAGCTGCAAGTTAAAGGGGAAAACCAAGTGGAAGAGGTTCGGGTGCTGGCAGCGTGGCCTCTGCTTGCAGACGTACAGCTGCCATCTGCAGCTAACTCTCCAATCCTCCTAAAAATCACCATCCCCGCCCCACTAAAGAGAACCCTGAAACACCTCCACGTTTGAGATGTTCCCAACCCCTAAACTATTTTCCTTGCCTGCACTCACCAGCGGACAACTAGAGGAATCAAAGAGGTTTTATGTTTTGTTGTTCTTTTTCAGTTTTGAGGTTTGGGCTTGTGTTTTTGTTCTAAAACACATAAAGTCCCAAGGCAGCTTGTGCGTTAGGAATTGCTGAACGAGGTAATTGCTTAGTGCAGTCCCTTGGAGGGACTCCTTTTTTTAAGTGGAAAGAGAGGAGTGTGTTGATTTGGCCACGCGCCAACCAGGAAATACCAAAAAGCTGAAGATGGACCTGTTACAAACAGGCTAACCAGCCTCAGATGTCCCCTCAATATTGGAATATGGAAGGTAATCAAGAGCACATGGGTCCTGTAAATAATGAGATTATTGATAAATACACAGAAATAAAGCCATTTGGCTGCCTCAGTGAAACACTGAAGCCACTGGTTTCAGCTGAAATCTCTTAATTGCCCCTGATTGCCCTGTCACGGGTGTTTTTCCTGCAGCCTGTCAAGATCTGAGGTTCTGTGCTGGGTTTTGCATCTCACGTGTGCCACGATTTAATCCTACACTTTCCTTCTGCGGAAGGGCCAGAGGAGTCGCTGGGGCACAACAAAGATGATGATGCTCGGGGGATGTCGGCAGGAGAAAGGACGCTGCGGGGAAAAGCACAAGGTGGAAGAGGCGAGTGCCCTTCCGAAGCAGCAGGGCAGAGGTGTGAGCTGCGCTTGCGTCCTTTCTCCTGCTTGACCCCTGTTCCTGCTGCTGCCTTTTCGGTCAGTGCTAGAGCCTAAAAAGCCTGGGGAGGAAGGAAGTGAGTCGGAGTTGGAAGGAGCCTTGGGAAAGCTCACAGTCCTCAAAGCAGGGAGCCCAGAGTCGGGTTTTCAGTCCCTCCTTTGGCATCCCTGCAAGCGCCGACACCCTTTAAAGAGGAGGCTGCCGGGAGCCACAGGTGCTCGTGCGGGTTGTAACGCAATCAGGTGGTTTGTGCCGAAAGACGGATCAAGGAGCCTCTTTCTAGGCATCCAGCCTTGAAAACACTGGCCCAGTTTTTAATTCCTGTGTTTTTCTGGGGCTGGGACAAGGGTGTAGGCAGACATCAACGCGGTAAATGTGTATGCATACATTTTTTCCTTTAGAGAAAGGAGAAGGGAGAACTGTGTCCAAAGCAAGATGCCTTTGTAGCAATGAGGATGGGGAGAGGTCTTCAATCACTTTGCGTGGGACACCAGCACTCTGAGCAGCGGCTCGGTGGCAGGGTGGGAAGGACATGGTGTTTTGGAGATGTCTGGGGGGATAGGAGGCTGGCTGGACTTCACGTTGCCCACCCCATGGCATGCTGCTGAGAGTGTAGGGTGGCGTTAACTGGGGGGTAGAGGGGAGCCCTACAGCCTCCTGCACCTTGAAGAGGTCCGTCCTCAAGCCGGAGTCGCAGGCAGTGCTCCCGGGCTTCGAGCATGGAGCAGGAGCACTGCATCCCCTGAGCCTGGATGGGAACAACGGGCCGTGCAGTAGACGGTCTTCAAACCCTTCGTTCTGGTGCTTCAGCATCGCTGTTTGACCCTGAGCATTTGAGCTGGGAAATTTTGAGCCATTTTTAGCTGCCTGGCTGCAAAGGGGAAGGCAGGAAGGAGGGAGCGAGAAATACCACGCGGTTAGTATTACATCCCCGACACAATGGGAACTTTTATTAGCAATTTTCCATTGTGTTGCAAATGGCAAAGATCATGGTTATATTTGCATGTTTCAGACTGTCCTGGAGAATTAGCTTTCCTCTGCGATTGGGTAATAGTTTTCACATTGCATTAGGTTCTGCATTTGGAGTGAGGTACAAAAGCTGCAGCTGAAGAGCACCGGTTCTCCTGCCATCGGAGCCCTTCCTTCTGACCTCATAGTTCAACCTAGGAAAAAACAGGTTGTAAGAAGCTTGATCTCTTTGCAGGACAGAGAAAGAGGAGGTGGCAGGTGGGCAGTACTTTTGCTCCCGAGCGTATTGATTGCGCTTCTCAGGCCAATAAAAATGCATGCATTCCTGGCTGGAATAACAATAAGGATGTTTCTTTGCTCTAGGATAAGTCAGGATTTGACTAGATTTCTGCTTGGCTCTGCGGAGGACATGCAGCTATTGACAGCCTGAAAGAAATTAGGCCAAGAAAACAAAACAGAAACAACTGGGAATCGTTGCAGCTTTCTGTCTGCAGTATTGCTTCCAGGACTGTAGGACCCAGGCGCTTTGACTCTGGGCCACAGCCCTGGTTTTTTTGGGTTGGGGTTTGTTTTTTTTTTTCTTCCCCCCTTTGAGATTTTGCACAGTGCTTTCCGTGGGGGAGTTCTGCGCTGCGGTCTGGATGAAGCTGCGATGTGCGTCTTCCCTGTTGTGGGACCTGGAGCACGGTGACCAAACCGCTGGCTGATGGCAGGATGGAGGCTGAGAGAGCTCTGCCTCTCCTTGTCTTCCCCTGCACGGCCAGGCATGGCTCAGGCTCGACTCTAGTGCCAACGGTGAAAGTCACTGCAACACCGATCCCCAGGTCCCTGATCCTGCTCTTGCAACCCTTCACAAGCTCTCTAGTCTCTGTGCCACACCACTGTAGCAGAAATCCCTGGTGAAAGCATCTTGCTAAAGATGCTGAAGGCAACCTGCTCTATTGAGCCTTGGTGCTTCTTCCCAACAGAGGCAAATGGATGAGAATTTTTTGTGTGTGCTTTTTAGAAACCAGCAAGTTAACCTAGTTGACCTGAGAAATATTGTTAAACTGATGTTGATCCCAGCCTTGGGTCTATTTTCTTTTCTTCCCCTAGCAGACCTTCTCCTGTTTTTAGACACTACTCTTGAGTCATTTTAGGGTTGTGCCAAACACTGGAAATGAAACCCCATGGGCTGCAGAGAGGGGTTTCATCCCAAGGTTGAACTTGGCACCAGGGCTTTATGAAGGTACGTGAGCTATAGGGGTGAGCTTCGTTGGGCTTGGTGCAATACGGGACCGGGTACCATATGAACAAGGGACCCCCCTGCACTCTGCTTTGCTAATCCCAAACTCCGTCTCTGAAGCATAAGCCCAAGGGAAAAAGCATATGTGTACTGTACGGAGTGAAGGTCAGAATGACGTTAGGGCTGCAGAGCGTCGATTTGTCCATTCTGCTCACAGAAACGGCCTTCATATTTTGTTACCATCTGGACAGCAAATGTGCCCTCCTACGGAAACTTAGTTTTGACCTTCGCTCATTTTGTTTAAGAATGAATATAGGGCAAACGTGTAACGTTTGCACTAGGGATCTCCTGTCAGCACCACAGAGAGGTCAGGAGAGCTGACTTGGCTGCCTTGCTTTTGTCGTGTATTTATGACGCATGTATATAAATGCATATATGTGAGCTTATTCTTTGTATTTGGCTGAAGGTGGGGAAGACAGAAAGTCTATTTGAAGCAAGGATATCCCTAATGTTATCATTTTAGATCTGTGATTATTGGTTTTAATGTGAACAGCAAGTCCTACCATATGCCGAGAGCTGCACACAATGTGCTCCTTCACGGGGGTGGCACGGTCCTCATCGGGAGGCGAGCGTATCTCCTGCAGGTCCTCTGATTCATGGCGCCTATTGCACGGATCACAACCATCAGTTAACCTGATCTCCTGCAGACCATGAACGCGTTGTTTCTTGTTTCAGCGGTCATTAGCGCAGATGAGTTGTGGTGTTTGGTGAGCTCTGATATTTGGGCTGTTCAGACGGTGGGCAGGTGACTGGCAGTCTTGCGCAGCTCAAGCTTGATGGAGCAAGCCAGGATGAGTCCCTCTCCATAGCCATTGACTGGATTTGGCTAATCCGGAGCTGGAACATAGCTGAGACCCCTGCCCGCAGGCCTTTCTTCTTCTTTCCCTTTAGAAAGTCAAACATCAGGCAAAAACCCAGCATAACCTGTAAGCAAAGACTTGGAGCTCTTTTTTGGAGGGGCAGGAAAGGTCAGCCTTCCAGCTGACTCTGGTAGCTTGCCACCAGAACAGATTGGGGAAGCAGAGTTGAGCGCGTTAACGCAAAGAGGTTTAGCTGGCTAAACATCTCTTGAAGATTGGAGCTGTTGCCGTCGGTGCTGGGGCAGGCACCACACACAGCCTGCGTTCGGCTGGCGTTGTACGAGCTCGCAGCAGCCCCAGCTCCATCCATCGCCCTTCAGCTCCCTGCAACATCCCCAGAAGGTGCTGCTACTCACTCTATAGTGTTTAAATGGGTCCTGCCAAGATTAAATTGGAAAATAAACCCCCATGGCTCAGGCTTGAGCTGTTGAGATTATGAAGATTGATCAAATAGCACAATTAAATGTATTTATTAAATAAATGGGTGATTTATCTTTTTGTTTTTCCTTGCGTTGCACCCCCAGGGATGATTCTGAGCTGCCTCTTGCTGGCTTTAGACGGGGTCCCACTGCGCGGATGCTAGCACAGGCGAGGGCTGAATTGAGCCTTTGCTTTGGACTATTGAGCTAGACCAGCCAGTTTCGCTTTTTTGGGTTGGTACATGGTTTCGTTTGCCCGTTTTCTCCAGCTGAAAAGCTGCCCAGCGCGGGTTCTTCCAGACAGGCCTGGGGGTGTTTCCATTTGTGCCAAGAAAATCAGGCTTTGACAGTAAAAACAAAACAAACCAACTTCATCCTCCCGTCCCATGTCTCCCCCAGTAAATTAAAAAGCACTTCTCTCTTCTTTTTTTGGTTTTTCTTGGGGTTTTTTGTAACACAGCTTTTGTTTTAAAATGCAAAGCCTGGTTTGCATCCCCCAGCTCTAGCGCTGTCCCTTTAAAATCTGATTTTGGCAGCCAGCGTGGTGGCTGTGGCTCCTGTCCTGAGCAGATGGCTTTAGTTAGGCCAGATTCGGTGGCAGGTCTCTGGGATGCCGAATCTCTGCCTCGCTCACTCCCTTCTTCTGTCATCAATAAAGCCATTGAGAGAATCTTTAATAAATAAACAAAAAAGCATTTTTCAGCAGACAGTGGGATGGAAAATGACTCATAGGAAAACAGGGTATAAAGTACACTCTAGCATTAGGTATTACATGTGTCGAGTTTCTGTTTGGGGTCCAAGAATGCTGTGGTTTTTCTCTAAGGATTATGCCATTGTGGAATAATGTCATTGTGGAGTATTTGGTCAAGATGAGCTGATTGAGTCTGGTGGTTACTTACAAATATATATCTCTGTATTTTTCAGTGTTTGGAAAATCTGTGACAAGCAGTTTTCGGGAGGCTACAGGCAATTATTGCCATCACTGTTTCCAGGCCTGCTGAATGCCATGAAAATTGCTGGAGTCATGCTTTCTCTCCTCCTTTCCTTTTCTTCATTCATGGAGGACCTACTTTTTTTCCCTCGGGGTGGGGTACAGACAAACTGGGCAGGATCCTTTGCGCGAGCTTAGACCTACCAACGGACCCATCAGTCCTAGACGGCGGCTGGGACGCCCACGTCTGTGATATCAGTGTGAACCAAGAGCAAAGTCCGCAAGGGACGGAGGAAAAGGGGCGAGAAACGTTCTGCCCAGAAACCACCCTGGCAAAGTTGGGGGTCCCCAGCAGTGCCAGTGGGGCTTGGGTGGTGGTCACCAAAAAGGCTTTTGGAGGATAAACGGTCATCCGCTAACCCTTGCTGCTCCTCTGTGGACGTTAAGGATGCACCGGGGAAAGAGGCGTTTCAGGTAGCACTCGTGTGTGTTGCAGCAAGTCATCTGCAGAGTTAAGGAGATGCTGATGCCCAGTTTCTCTTTCCTTGTGTCCTGTGATCCTCATTTTCAACACAGCAGTCCCTAGAAACGCTGCCGTATCCATTTTTTGGTAGGGGGTGGTAGGGATATCAAGCTTTTTTTCCCATTATTCAAGTGTGCCGATTATTAGAAAAGGGAAAAAAATAAAAAATATTTTACAGTTTGGTTTCCAGCCTCTCGGCGGAAAAAAATGTGCGTCGTGATGATCCTAACGCTAGAAATTATAGCTCTGTGATCCCGTTAGCTGTTATCATCGTTTTTACCTGCTCAGTCTGTGCTGCACGGAGGTTTGAGAGCTCGGGGGGAGTCCTGGGCAGATCCCGCTTGAGCATCGTGGAAGAGCGAAAAGGAAGCGTCGGAGGATGAACGCGAAGGAAAGGGCTCGCGCTGCGGCCTCAATGAAATATTTA
The DNA here is from genome assembly GCF_963924245.1 of Chroicocephalus ridibundus. Lineage (NCBI taxonomy): Eukaryota > Metazoa > Chordata > Aves > Charadriiformes > Laridae > Chroicocephalus > Chroicocephalus ridibundus. The sequence continues at coordinate 93,429,352 of NC_086287.1, forward strand.
TAGAGCACTATATACACAACTGCGGACAGGCTTTAAAAATGGGAAACACTCGAAGCAAAACGAGGCCATTTGGATACAGAAGGCCTCGTTTTCTAGTGTTTCCTAGCCAAACACAAAAAAAAAAAAAGGCAGCACATGTACAAAGAGCCGTTTCTAGCTTTGCCCCATCTGTCACGATCCCTCTCGTTCGCACGCCCTGCTGCCTTTTTGGTTTGTTTTCTCCAGTTTTTGTCAATCGGGGATGGAGGGTTTTGAGGGAGGGCGTAAGTGCAGGTGTACCCCGGTGGAGAATACTGCCCGCTGGCCAAAAGAAAAGCAGAGATGCCCTGGCAGGCGATGGTTGTGTTCGGCAGCTTGTTTTTGGGAAGGGCTGGTGTATATTTGCCGAAAATTGCTCCTGAAGCATACACAAGCCTGCCTGGAGCAGGCATGCATGCTTGCCAGAGGAGCAGGTAATTAGCTTTATTTTTCATACCATTCCAATCTCTGTCTACCTCCTATATAGCTGAGACACCTGCATTAACATTAGCTTAATGCAAAACATAAATAAAAATAAACGGAGTTAAATAACAGCATATTGGTGGGAAAAGGAGCGAACGGTTGAGCACATCTCCAGCGGCTTCCAGTGCCTGGATGAGGTGCTGGCATTTCCAGGATGGGGCAGCATCCAGGCGGTTCAGGAGTAATGGTGGCCCAGGAGCCAGCATCGGCTGGGGAAAGCCCTTCTAGCCGCATCACATCACGGCGATGGCATGTGCCATTCCTTCGATGCAATTATTCTTCATAGGCTCGTTGACCTGAAACTAAACTCTTGGGAAAGCCGAGATTCGAGGCAGCCTTTGTCTGTCCGACTCCGAACAGGGGGAGCTGGGGCTCCGGGGGAAGGGGCAGACGTGTGGGGGAAGCCAGTTTGCCATTCCTGTGGATGTTTTTAGGGGATTAAGAGGGGAATGATCGCTCTCCAGGCCTGTCTCAAGGTTTAAGAATTACCTGGAGGGCCTGCTGGAATCCATTTTTGGATGACTGGAGATTTTTTCCTATCCGCAGTGACAGAAAGCGAGTCCAGCGGTCTGGAAACACCTCCCGAGCTGTCAGAAGAATGATGGTTGCTCTCTGCGGCTCGGTGGCAAGCTGACCCATGGCAGGCTGCAGCAAGAGCCGGGGGGCAGCTCGGCCCCTCTGCCCATCGTTGTGGCCAGGGCTGCCATGGGGGAGGCTGGGGACAAGGGACACCCTGCCACGGGAGGTGCATCAGGCTGGTCTCTGGTGGCTCCACCAGTTGACTTTGGAAAGGAACAGGGGACAAGGAGGAAGCAGGGAGAGTGTCCTGCCTTTCCCTGAGGTTCATTTGTGCCTCCTCTGATCTTCTGGAAAAGCTCAAATGTATCACCAGGAAGATGGTGGTGGAGAGTAACAGTCCTTCCTGCTCCAGCAGTGACTGTGGTTTGGGTCCCCACCACTTCATCTCCCAAGGCCAAGGGGAGCCGCTTCTCCTGAGGGGCTGGCTTGTAACTAGAAAGACTGGAAGGTGTTTGGGGAAAGAACCGAAGTTTTGGGGGGCTGCCAGGGGCCCTAACTCTATCCACAGCACCACCCCAGCAGGAGCAAGGTGTGTGGCTTGATGGAAAGTCCTTCCCAGCCTTGTACCTGGAGGGCAAACGTTAACACCACTATCACAAGTGATGTTTGCTCTGCCTTTCAGCTTTTTTCTTCTAAAATTTCTTAGGTAGCTTTTCCGTAGTTGCTGTTTTTGTGCCTAGTATCCCCAGATAAAGCGATTAGTGAGAAAACAGAGATGAAGTAACACAGACCTTTCTGCTTGCTAACAAAATCTCTTAATGTTCTCTTTTTTTTTCTTTTTTTTGTATCCTGAAGGTGTCTGGCAGCAGATGAGGGGCTGGGACTGGAGTGGGAGAGGGAGCACGGCTTAACGCCGGGGCCGTTGTAGACAGCGCTGCTGCCCGCTGGAGTCTGGAGCTGGTCAAGCGACGGTAAGGAAACAGCCTCTTATTTTTTTCCCGAATTGATAAATCGCCTAACGCAGTGCAGAGTAGTTTCTGTGCCGTGGTCTCGTGCGTGGACTTCGCTTGTGAGGTTTTGTTTGCTTGAAGGCACCCGGTTTGCTGCCCGGACACCTCTGGCAGCTCCCTGATTCCTGCAGCCATAAAGTTTGTGCTGTCCCTTCCCGATTTTATGAGTCGTCTGGGTCGTACGTTCTTATGATGTGACGCTGCTTACAGGGTGAGCCACAATTATACCGTGCCTTCCAAAATAATTCCTCTGTACAAACCCAAATGTTCAGCCTGTGAAAGCCAGCATTTGAACCCTGCACTTGGGAAGCGGGGAATACCGCGGGCAGCGTGGAGTTCTCGGCCTTTGAGGTTGTGTGTGTGTTCGTGACGCTGTGCTTTGCTGCCGTGTTTTCCCGGATGCTCCAGGAGAGCGCAGAGCTCAGGGTCCCACGTGCCTGGGACACGCTCTCTGCCCTCCTTTAGTCTTCAGCAGTGGTAAGATGCCGTTGCAGCCCAAAACCCGACCTAATTTTTTATTTATGCTGTGTCGTTGCAAAATCAGCATCGCGGACTGTGATGGCCTGGCTTCCAAATTCAGGACTTTATGGCAGTTGTCTCCTGCAGGAAAAAAAAACAAAAAAACAAGCTGGGGAGGAGGGGGAATCACTCTAGAAGCTCAACAACACTGAGCAGCCTTCCAGTACGGGGTGCTCCTAAGCAGCCCTACGATAACAGATGGGAGAGAGATGCCTGCAGCCCGTTAACGGAGCAGCAGCGTGTGCTGTGCGAGGGTTTGCACCGACCCTCTTGTATTTGAGCAGGTCTCGTGGGCAACGCTGAAAAAACCACAAAACCAGTACGCAGATGGGAACAGGGCAAAAAGAATGTCGTAAAAGAGAAATATATTTCATTTTCTAGCTTCTAGGGAGTTGGAAATAACGTGGAAAAAGATGTTGTTAGTTAATACTGATGAATGATCTTCTGGCAGCGCCATTAATCAAAGCTAATCATCGAAATGTTTTTGGGAGCGGAAATTTGTATGCGCTGGTTTTGATTCCTGTATAGAATAAATGGCTTTATCGGTTTCTTCTATGGAGTTTGACAAGCATCCAGTGACCTGCTGTTTTCTTGACCTTCTAATGACTCAGGAAAATCCAGAGGGGCCAGCAGAGGTTTTGTTGGCATTAAGAGCTCAAGTTAGTACTTCAACAAGCAGCTACAGGCGATGCACATCCCCATTTGACTCTGGGGGTGATTTTACCTGTGATTTTTAGCTCTGATTTTTATTTATTTACTTTTGCTGAGCATTTGCAGTCCAGGTATCTCTTCGGTATAGACTTGTGATTCAGGGAGGGTGATTTATTCCCTTGCATTTCCAAGTGATTGCTCCACGAACAATCCTTCCTGCAGGGGCCCCACAGCAACTCTGCCTCCGTCCCCCCTCCAAAACACTGTGTTGGGATGGGTAAAGGGCCCTGGCTTATTCATACCAGGAAAATTACTCTTCTCCTTCTCCACTTTGCAAAGATGTTTCTGTAGCGCAGGGGTGACAGACAAGATCGGCTCAAGTGCTGTAGTCAGCACGTCTCTTACTAAAACCAGTTAAACTCCCCAGCCAGGAGACTGGTGAGCGATTGGAGGTCAAAAGCTCCAGATGACAAACCAGCCAATTCCGATTTCATGGGTCCCACAAGTTTCACGGCCACCTTTGCACGCAGAGGACTGCCAGGTGAGCGCTGCAAGCACCAGCCGCCGCCGTCAAGCCCTGCGTGTGAGGATCCCTCCGTGCAAAAGCTCGCGACTGGTTTCCAGGACGTCGGATTTACGCGAAGGCTGATGAGTTGTGTGCGCTTTTTGCACAGATCTTCTTGCAGCAGCAAAATGAATGTGAAATTCATGAGCGAGAACTGAACCCTGGATCATCTGTTTAAAAAATGCAAACTCTTGCCAAGCTGATAGAAAGGAAAACCGGAGGAGTATAAAAATTTATATCCCATTTTATGCCGCAGACTTGCAAATGGGTCACAAGGACACTCGTGCGCCCAAGCCACCATGCTTTGCAATTAGGGAAACTAATTGCAATAATGGGAGATGAAACGCAAGGGTCAGCCAGCAGCCAAGGACCAGCCCCTGGCTGTCGATAGCTATACCAACCACAGTCAACGTTAAAAAACTTTATGGTGGCATTGGGACTAGAAGAATAAGAAATCAGAGAAGGCAAATGCATATAAAGCGCCTTGGAAATCCCCCTGCCATTGCAGCGTTACCTTCCTAACCGGCTCCTAACCCCTGCCCACGGCCTTCTGAAAGAGCCATTATGTACGTTATGTGTCAGCAAAGACTCATATTTGTTTTTTTCTCTTTGTCTCAGTACTTCAGATAACTTTTTGCCGTGCAATTCCCAATGTTTATTTTTTTCTCCCTAAGAGCTGATAGCTAAATATATTCCCAATCTCAACACTTTGACTTTTGCTGTTTATTTAATGACTTTCGCCCACTTCAGTATGATTAAGTTCATCTGTGTCTGGGTGTTTTGGTTAGCATTAAATTCCCTTTATTTTGGGAAGTTCGTTTCCACACCGTGCTTTCTCCCAGTTGCCTTCCTGTAAGTGAAGGAGGGTGGTTTTTGATCCAGGTCTCCCCTCCTCCCCACTCCTGTTGTGCAATTTTTCCTTCCTGGCTTGCAACTGGCTTTCCAGTTCTGCCTCTCGGAGCGTGAAAATCCACCCTGGAACAAGACTCTTTCTCCAGCAAAACCGAAACTTTCTGCTGCTGGGGGAGCCGATGCTGCCACGGGGAAGGCGCTCAAGACCTGCGTCACCTGCTTGGGACATCCCCAAAATCCAGCCCGTTGCAGAACACCCTTGCTGCCACCATCAAGGGGTGGTGGTGGTGGGTCTCGTTGCACGTGCACCAAGGCAGGGGTGGTCCCTTGCACCAAGGCAAGGGGCCGCTTGGCCGCCGTCCGTCCATCGTGGCGAAACGGTGACTCCAAGCGTGCGGTGGCGTTTGGGATTTGCGCGTAGATGGGTTGGGGTTTTTCCTCCTTTGCGGCGTGGTGTCCAGGGGAGGCTGCGCAGCGGGGAGGGAGAGCGGGGCTCAGCCCTGCAACAGCAACCGAAACGCTCCACCTGGAGGTGAAAGCAAATTATAACGGGGGCTCGGTGGCCAGCTGGGATTTGTAGATCAGCAGCTGAAGCGGAAAAGCAAAGGGTAGATATTTGCCTTGTGTCGGCCTGAAACGGAGGTTGTGTTGAGGAAAAGAATCCATGATTTAAAAGAAAAGTGATGCGGAAACGTGCAAAGCCATCCTGAGTGATGGAAAGGCAGTGCACGGGAGGAGATGCTCCGACACCAGGCTGCACCTCTCCCAGCATCTGTCTCCAGCCCTGCTGTCTCGATCGTGGGGACACTGCTGAGCTTCAGGGTGCCGCAAGCGAGGATTTGAATTAAGGGATCTCCCCTCCCACTTTTGAGCTGGGTGGCTGAAGTTTTTTCGCTCCTGCCTCTGCATCCAGACAAGCCTCTTCCTTCCTGGGCACTGAGCGTCTGCCTCCTCATCAAATTTTACTCATTTCGAACTTACACCTTAAATATGCCACTGAAATCCTAACGTTCGCCATTCAACCTGCTCACCGACGGCTTGCAGTTTACAGAAACAGCATTTTTCAGTTATGAGCAATTTACTGAAATGAAGTCACCCAGGCTAATTAGAACTACAATTCCGAGAGCTCGGGACCTTGGGGAAAGCTGGGGCTGTGTTGGAGGCAGTATCTATGTGTTTTGGAATAACAGCCCTCTGCTAGCTTAGATGAGCGCTGAATTGACCGCCCCGGTGATCTGATCCACCGGGCATTTCCAGTGTTCCTGCAAACAAAAAACCCTCCATCGTCTCTGGGGATATTTTGCACGTAAATATTGCTCCGAGGGAAATTAGTGCTGAATATATGTGGAAAATAACCAAAAAATATAGTCATATATCTTGCAAGACTTACAGGAAATTAGCGCAAGTGAATTACCCTAAACAAAATTACCCGGCCACAGAGCACATGTGTTCCAAGGGAGAATTTGAAAATCATTTGAGAAGGCTTTTTTTCTTTGCAAAGCTAATGGATCTCATAATTTTGCACAGCCCTAGTGGAAATAGGAAAGAACCTGCCTCATCCAATTAAGAATTAGAAGTAGAGCAGCAACAGGGAGAAAGATTTCTATTTAAAACAAAAAAAAAGAAAAAAAAAAAGTGAGTTTTGTTCTTAAGCCCCATGAAATCCTGCTGAATTGGGAATTCTCTCCAACACAGCGATACTGGCTGGTACCAGAAAAATGCCGGTAGCTTGTTGCCGAGACTTCAGCGAACAATGCGTGGTGCCGGGGGGAGGGCCGCGGGCGCTGGGCTGCGAGAGGTGCCGCGGGCGATGGGCAGCGCGGGGCGGCTCATGGAGAAACCAAGGACCCGTTCTCTAAAATATGAGCACAGTGGCTCGTTTAGCATATTTAAGTATTTACTGCCGTCTCAGGAAGCAGGAAATTCCTACCACTATGGGGGAAGCACAAAGTTCAGTCGGACAAGCGGGGAGGATAAAAGACGCGAGGAAAACGCACTTGATCCTGATGGGATTCAGCGGCCTCTAGTTAGAGGATTATTTATTACGCAAGGGCACGGCGCAGTTTTGCAGCAGAGATATCTGATGGCTGGAAGCAAACTGGTCCAGCTGGTGGGTTTGGAGGTGTAAGTGGCACTTCTGCCCGGCGCTGTCGGAGGAAGATGCTTCTGCCCCAAGCCCCAGCCCCGGCTGTGGAGAGGCTGCGCTTTTCTCAAGCGACGCTTTGGGTTATTGTAAAAATCGAGGAACTGGCTTGAGATAGGCTCAGGCTTTCAAGTTTATTAGCTGTGTTTTCAAGCTGGGCTCCAATTCCTTCTGCTGGAGCGCACGCCGCCTTACTCTCCTTGCCATCTCCTGCTGTCCGTAATGAGCTGTCGGAGGGGAGGGAAGGAAAGGTCAAACCCCTTCAGCATCAGGTGCGAATGGGGGCGCGTGGAAAACAGATCCCTGTTATCGTAGCAACCGAAGCACTGCCCTTGGCGGGCCGGAGAACGGCCCCGAAATAGCAGCGCAGGCGATGCAAACACAGGGGGTTGCTGTGGTAATGGCAGGGCTCCGGTGGCTGGGGCACACTGGAGCCACCTTGCCCCCTGCACGGGGGGTTAAAGTCTTCCAACAGCTCATGTCTTGCTCACCGGTGCAGGGAGCATCAGGGGATGCTGAAAATCGGCACTGAAATAGTTTGCTTTGCGCTTTTCACCATAGAAACTATGATGAACTATTTTTTTGGAGAGCGCTCAGAGGTGTCAGCAGGCTCATGCTGCTTTGCTTTGGGATGGGTGAGTTGCAGTGAGTGGGGAGCTGGCACCGGGGAGGTTGAGATCAAACGTTTACGTTTGAGATCCAGGTCCATCCATGCAGGGAGCACAATAGGGCAGCTCTGACCGTGTGATTTTAGTCATCCTGGGGCTTGTTCTAGCAAGAGAAGATGCAAACGCAAAGAGCAAGTCAGTAGGGAACGCTGGATAATAATGGCCACAGGATTTATGGTCTGGAAGGGAAAAGATGCTCTTTCTTTTAAAGGCAGCTGACTCGCCCTGCGCAGAGCTCGGCCGCTGCTCCGAGGGGTAAAGGACCTGCACATCCCCTTCTGTGGCACTGGGCTTCCCAAAGGCTGGGGCAGCGGGGTGCCTTGCAAAGCCCCTTTGCTTCCAATGGCTCCAAAACACACTGTTGACGCCCCCAACCGTTTCTGCTGGTGCATTGACCCTTCTCCCGCTGCTGTTTCTCAGCGGGGCTTGCTGCAGGTACCTTGGGCCTTAACCGGGGGTCCCCGAGTCAGCAGAGGGAGGTGTTTCAAAAGGGCTGTTGCAAAAGCTGAAGCCCCCGTTCACATGCTGCGAGTAAGCTCAAGCACTTTGCTTTACCTCTTTACCCCATGGCGTTTTCTCACCTAGAAACCGAGCCAGGGGAAACCGTGAGAGCGAGCTGGGGAATGTACTCAGGCTTTCTCAGAATCCAGACATCAAACTGCTGATAAGGGAGGGAGATTTTAAAAATTCAAATAACCATTAAGCGAGAGTCATCCCTGCTCCACACGGGCCTCATCCCTTCCCTGGGCCCAGTTCCCAGGACGCTCCGTGTTGTTCTCTGTTCCTGGATGGGAAACAGCCTAAAAAAAAAAAAAAAAGAAAGTAGATGTGATGTTTGTAATTTTCTGCCTGGGATTTGCCGTATGCTGCGGGACCTCTGTTCTCAAGACCTGCTGTTGCAAAGCCTCACGCCACAACGACGGGCGAGCATCAGCGGTCTCCAAGCTCCCCGCCCGAGCACGGGGGAGATGCGGGTCCTAGGAGGGTCCTCGCTGCGAGGCCGGGCGTTCGGCTGCAGGCTGAGATCTCCGGGAACGTGCTTTACTGAAGCGGCAGACAGCAATCAACAGTCCATCTAAATTAAGGGGTTTTTAAGCCTACAAGGTGCGTTGTCTGTGAATTCTGTGAGTCAGCGCAATGGCAGCAGCGGCCTCGGTGTTAAATACCAGCGTGTTGGAGACCGTCTTGGCTGTGGGCAAATTCTGGGGGGAAAAAAGGCTGGTCATGAACCGCGGTTATAACCACCTCAAATACCAGCAGTTGTGGTTGTTGCTTTGCAGAATCCCCGCTTCTTTTTGGGGGTCCCTGGTGTAGCTCTCCCCTCCCTGGGAGCCTCCCATCCTCCCGTCCCAGGGAACCCGGGTCCTGTGACGGCTGGTGACGATGCTGGTGGCTGCTCCCCCGAAACCCAGCCTGGCTGGGGATGGGACGGCGCTGTGCCCGCCGTCAGGTGAGATCTGTCAGCTCCACCATTGCAGGTAACAGCGATGATGGGTGAGATAGCAGCTACTCCGAACCGACGGGTTATTTTTCCTCCCCCTGCAGTTCATCGGGAGGTCAATGCACTCGAGGGGCTTTTTTTTTTTTCTTCTTTTCTTTTTTGCTGTCGTAGTGAGGAGTTTTCTGGCTCAGCCTGTCTTTGCTCCCAAATGGTAACTCCTTAGCAGATGAAGCGTGGATTCACCTGCCTTACCTTAGGCATGTAAAGCTCAGACACCTAAGCCTGTTCTAATCACCCCCTTAATATCCATAGAAAGGCAGCTGCAGGTCCTAAAACAGGTGTCAGCGGGGAGCTGCATCAGCAGCCTGCTGAGGATGAGGTTTTATGACTGCAAGTCCTCATCCTCTGCCTCACATTACCCCGGGGCACATCTTGAGCTTTGCTCTGCTGTGGCTACCAAGCTGGTGCTCGGCAGAGGATGTGACACATCCTGAATCCCGCTCCGAGGGACGACGGGTGCTCGCCTGGGTGTCCCTGCGGCCGTTTTCTCTCCTCACTGGCCGAGGTGAAGGCGTTGCGGCTCGGTGGGGCTGGAGGGGAAGGTCGGAGCTTGCTGCAGACAGGCATGCTGGGCTGTTAGAGCGAGCCCAGGTGAGCCATGCATCTTGAGACCCCGGGCTGGGAGATCTGAAAGGTCACTACGGGAAAGCCGTGTGCTTCAGTTTTCGTGTATTTGCCTTTATAGGTGTATCACCTCCTTTGGAAGCAGTGGCCAAAGGTTTGCATGCGCTCCGGCACCTTTTAAAAAGAGACCTTTGCGTAACCTGAATCCTTCTAAGCTGTAACGGGTGTTTTCTTGATGTCTCACAGCCGTCCAGAAAGCACGCAGAGCTGCTTTAAAACACCCAAATGCCTGTGTTGGTTTATGGAAGCCGTGCTGCAACACTGTCAGGCTCCTGGTTAAGCTCCCAGTCGCTCCAAATCAGCTGCCGAAAGCCAGCGGAGGCTTTCGTGTCGCTGCCGGTCAGGATCTCCGAGTAGCCGGGGCAGGATTAACTGTGCTGACGTCCCCGCAGCGACACCCACGTGGTTTAGCTCTAATTTCTCAGATGTTAGATGAGATGACATCTCATCCCACTTTCCTGCTCCTTCCCAGGACGCATCGCCTTTTCCCTACAGTTGGTCCTCCTCTTGCAATGCAAATGCTCGGTCTCCAGCTGATCTTCTGTGCCCATCCCAGTCGCCATCAGACTTGAACGTGGTTGTGAGCTGCATGTGCACGATGAACCCAGCACATCCCCGCGGCCAGCTCGGTGATACATCTGCTGAACAAAGGGTGGTGGGTTTTGCATAAAATAAGGAAAGCTGGCTAGACCAGCCCGGGAGAAGTCTCTTCTCAGGGAGGTTATCTGGACGGGGAGTTCTCTGGCACCAAAATGTGATGGTTGGATATGAAAAACTTTTGGCTTCGATAGAATTTTTTAACTATTGGAGTGGGTGTGGGATGGACTACTATTCCCCTTGCTCCCTCGACAGTCTTCTCCCCTCTTCCCCAAAGAAAACCCTCTCCCAAACAGCGAGCTTTGTTATGTCTCATTGTCCTCTCTGGCACTTGGCAATGCAAGTTTTTCCCATCTATCTTTTTGGCATCTGTTCACGCTCTCCAGGACTTTGTTGGTTTTGCACTGATTCTTGCTCCAAGACTTGACTTCAGGACCATGGGAAAGACTTTATGGCTGCAATGGGGCAGCAATATGTCTGAGCAGAGACACTGCAGACCCTGGGCTGCGTGAGGACCACGTAGGTGGTGAAGCCCGTGTCGTCGCCTGTGGTGGGCTGCCCCATGTAAAGGTCTCATGCAGGCTGCCGAGAGCCTGGGGAGGAGTGGGGAGGGAAGCCAAGGCATTTTATTTCTCTTTTTATTCTTCAGACAGACTAAACCATATTTTGGCCTAGTAGGTGGCCATGAGTGAGACCTCTCCTTCTAGTGGGAGAAGTGGGGGTAAAAGGCTGGCTGGTTCTGGGCTGGAGCTTGGTTGTATCTGTGAAGAGGACTATCTGACATAGGTTTTGGCATTAGCAGATGATGCAGGAGGCCCTGTCAATTGTACATGAAGCGTCTCCAAACTGCAGTGGGTAAAAAACATCCCAAAGCAGAGCTCCAGTCGCCAGGAGTTGTGTGGGTGATGCTTTATGTGGCTGCAAGGAGACAACACAGCAACTCCTTCAGGAGAGGCGAATTGGGCAGAATACCCCACTCTTTGCAACCTTTCTTTACAGCCACAAATCCTTTCCTTAAGCTAAAGAGACGGTAAGAGTTCCTGTGGAGAGAGCAATAGCCATGCACAGAGTGCGGAGCGATGCTTAATGTTCATCCTGCCGTGCCCCACTCCTGGCCTATGGCGTGTGTGGGGCTACAGAGCAGTGGTGTTCATCCCCACGCAAACCTTGACAAAACGTGTGTTTCTACTTGACTCTGCCAGTTCACTGTTGAGATTATTACCAATCCGGTACATTTTTTAAAGCAAATGAGGTTTCAAAACGCCTGTTGATAAGATCTTTCTTGCCCTCAGTGGAGTCATTAATTCAATATGCTGAAATACCATTTTAATTAGTTTGCACGACGGTCCCAAGAGCAATGAAATAATGCTCTTTATTGTGTGAGTATGTAGTGTGCTGTGCGTAATCCTGTTCTTTATCTCTTGTCTTCTGTTCTGTCTCACTGGCAAATATTAGTGCATCCTGTCTCCCAGTCATATCCTTGTGCGAGCATGCCAGCAATCTCAAGTTAAATACTCGATGTTACATTAAAACAACATTGTAGTTATTACTTGACTGCCAGAAAAATCAGAGTTAAAGGCTGCCTTTGATTGCTTGTGTTGTAGTTAGGTATTGCAATGACCCCCAGACTGTGCGCAGCATCACTTATCCTTAACCCTCATCTTCCCCCTCTCAGCTCTGCTGGACCAAGAGCTGCCCAAGGAGAGCAGAGCCATGGCTACGAGCATCTGGTCCGTGACAGACTCAGCTCCAAGGACGGAAATGGATTAAGGGAATCACCCAAGGTCACTTGGGTGTTCTGCAGCGAGCGTAGAAAGTCTTTGCTCCATGCAGTGCGATCGGAGCACGTCCTGTCCCAGCAACAGCTTTGCCTTAGAGGAGACCAGTGACTGAGGGGGTGAGCCAGGAGATGTCTGTGGTCACAGAGAGGACCTGCCACTGCATTGCTGGAGCTTCTTCTGGGGATGGGTCTCTTTTTGCGTCCCCAGGTGCGTGTGGCATATTTCATGGGCGACGCCTCATTACCTTTCCTCCTCCTAATCTGATCCACGCTGATGGATGCGATCCAGGTTCGTTGCTGGAATTAGAGCAGCACATTGTCCCACACTGATGCTACCGAAGGAATGCACTAAGCTGTAAGAGTAATGGCAGATGGACTTAAATCATCTTCACTGTGCATTTGCTGCTCTGCTCAAGCAGAGGGATTTTTGCTTGTAATGTCCTTGGTATGCATTTCTTTAAGGGTTATGTCATTTAATGGATGTCACAGGGCTGTGGTGAAACTCCTCCATCAGACCGAGTCCCACTACACTGAGTTCGGCATTTAAAGCTGCTTTTATTCTGATTTAGTCATAGCACCGTTCTTTCACCTCTTGGGCACAAACCAAAGGTCTTGTCACCATGGTGCCGCCCATCTGCTGCAGACCCGCGTGTCCAGGGCTAACCCCCTCCGAGTCCTCAGCAGCTGAAGCACATCCATGGCAAATGGTGAAAATCGTGGTGATTTTGCAATTCACATGATAGAGAGAGACGTGATAGATAAAGCAAACAGAGATCCAGACTTTGCAGAGATTCCAAAGAAACCCAGGCGTTTTATTCTCGCTAACCCAAGAAACACATAGATTTAGACAAAATAATAAATGCCCAAGTATGTTTTCCTGCCTCTTTTTGTTTAATGCCTCTTGAAAGGTCTTTGAACGTAAGTCCAAGCCCTCTAAATAATCCCAGATCCTCCCTCCCTCCTGCTTTGATGCACCTGAGCTCTCCTCCTGCACACACGGCCCTTCTCGCTTTCACGTCTGGGTTCCAAAAATGACCGCTGAGAGATCTTCTCTTTCATAATCTTCCCATCCTTTTCCAGATGATTCTTGCTCAGCCCAAACATATGATCCAGGCATCTCACCAGGTCTGTTGCTTCGTTATTTCAGCACTGGAATTCAGATTTAAAAAACGGTTTGCCTAAATGGTACCTGTGTTTCTGGCTGCTGAGCTTCCAGAGGCACATCAGTGGAAAAAAGGCAATGGGAAAAACAGGAAAACTCCACGTTCAAGAAGTTTTCAGTAATAAAACATAGACATAAAATGTCCTCAGTGACCAAACAGGCAGTAATGGGCTCCCAAAACCATCATGAGGTCATCCCATTTCTTGTAAGCTAATGACAGTTTTCATGGACTATTGTAATAAGGTTGACAATTTGTTGTACGAAAGCAAAGACAGAAGAAAATCTTTAGTCTCAAAAGTTGATTGAGGGTTGAAAAGCAATCTCATCTCTGCTCCGCTTATGGTTGTCTTCCATTTGTAGCCCAGAAACCTTTTCTACTATCCCACTGCTCGTGTGTGAAGACTTCCCGTTGCAGATGGAAAGATCCTGGCTGAGGTGGGAGACACCTTCAAATCTTGTAGGCTTGTGTACTCTTCTTACACAATGTAGAAAAGCCTTGAAATTTGTATTGCCTCTGAAATATCTCCAAATTGGGGAGGAGCTGCCAAAGCTGGTCCAGTTTTCTGTCTGTTGAAACAAGGAATTTCAAAAGAGAACAAACCCTTAACAGCTGGTCAAACACGCCATCTTCTTTCTCCTAGAGTGTAATTTTCAAACCGTAAGGAGGTTGGTTGTGACTAAAGAAACACAGTCCATCGGATAGCGTCCCGTAAGTTCAAAAAATGGAAACCTCGGAGCCCGTTGCAGGGAAGAAGAAGGGGAAGGCCCAGAGCACGCTGGTGTGAAGGATGTGTACTATAGCGTACGAGCGGATCCCCATGGGGACACAACTCATAAGGAGCGGGGTACCTCAGCTGTAGAAGTAGCAAGCCCCGAGGTTTGCCTAGAGAGATCCTGTTGTTGCAGTGAGTCCCCGTGTGAGCTTGCACAACGTGCTGTGGATGCTGAACCAGCGAATGAGCTTTGCTGCTTCCGCGCATCAGATGGTGCGGGCTCGTCCCGGTCAGATGACAAGATTTATCTGCAGGCAAGCCCTCACCCTAGTACCAGCAATGTGCCTTACATTAAGGCTGAAATGTATATTAGTTGTTTTCATCCTCCCTCAAACCCATACAGATGGTTTTGCTTTCTGTTCCAATCGTCTGGAAAGGGCGTGCGTGCCCGTCGCCGGAGCACGTGGAGGACGCAGATGCCGAGCAGCCGGGCTCTGCGGGACAGGGGGACGTGAGGCGGCTCGGGAGAGAAACGTGCCCCAGCTCAGTTTGGAGTGACCTCAGGGGAGGGTCTCCTCCTGACCGCCATCTCCTCCCCAGGAGAATTTATCTGAGCAGGTTTTGTCTCAGCATCCCTACGGGTACCGCTGCTCACGCTCACCCCTTTGCAGATGACCCTGCGATTTTTCCCTTCCCCCCCCGCCCCCCCCGCCCCCGCCACACGGGTTGTTTGCGGCTTTAATTCCCAAGTTGTGTAGGAAGAGGTACAGACTCAGGGCATTGGTTTTTAATCATACCCAATATCTTTTAAGGCATTACCTGCGAGCTCGGGCAGACAGGCTTTTCATTATCTACTTGCAAAATGATTACGGTTATTAGCTTTACCATGTATTGTAAAAATGAATAGTGGAATTTAACCCAATTGTGATAATACGGAGCAGCGAAGAAATCCAGTTATGTAACGTGGCCTGTTCCTCACCAGGGAGAGGGAACCCTCTGAAACGTTATTTTTCCAGTAGGATGGCTGCTTTCTAATTGAGTTTATTAAGTAATATCAAAAGCATATGGAAGCGGAAATGCCATTGGTTCATCGTGAAGCGATTAAGTTTGTTAGAAAGTGAAGAGCCCAGACAGTCGTTTCTCATAGCTCGTGCTGAAAAGATAATATCTAGCCCAGCTTATCTGCACATCTATCTGGTGCGTGGCTTCAGCCAGCCCGTTTGCTTGGCTTATACCTTCAAAGCCATTCTGCCATTATCCTAGGGATTATTTTCCTGCCAAAACAAGAAGTAATCCCGATATTCCCTTGACTGAATCTGGGAAGCTATTAGGAATTTGCCTGCGCGCGTTACATTTTTACACTCTATTATCCTATGCGGATCTTTCCTTTAAGGATTTTGCTGCTTGAGCTCTTTTGTTCATCTTGAACCTAATCCAGCTACAGTACCTGCTCTAATCTCAATAGCGCTTCTTATTCTAAACCTCTTCCTCCTTTCCGCTTAATCGGTCTTTGATACCGCTTCTCATCATGAGCTTTAACTCCGGTTTTCCATAACTGTGCTTATCATTAAGCAAGTGGCTGGTTCCAGCAGCATCAGCAGCTCCCGGATGTGGCAATTCCTTGTGCCAGAGCCGGGTCCTGGGGACGGATGCAGCCAAGGGCTTCCTCTAACCCCAGCTCCTCATCAACCCACAGAGGACTGGACGGGGGTTGCACTGAGTTTTTTGGCTTCTTGGCTGCCCGGAGCGCGATGTGAGCTCTCAGCGAAACATCTCGCCTTCCCGCCATACCGCAGCCTCCTGCTCTGCTAAAACAAATACCTTTTCCCTACTTTTTCCCAGCAGACTTCTCAGATCGGCGGCGAATTCCTGAGGGCGCTCAAAGGGTTCCTCCGTGCGTGGTGGTTGCAGAGGATTTCTGGAGTTCCCGGAGATGTTCTGGGAGCTCAGGTCTGAGTCTTTGAGGTGGCCAAAGCCAGGGCAACACAAGCAAAACGGAGAGCGCCTAATTATTTCTGGCCTAAGCAAGCTTTGCTTATGCGTGCATTAATGAGCTGTTTCCACGCAGCTAATTTCAGAAAGAAAAAGCGTGTGCCAGAAGGGAAAGTGTAGGGAATTGCCTGCTGTGCTGTGATTAAGGGTGTTGTACAATTAAACCAGCGCAGCTACTAATTGCAGCTGCGCTAACGAGATAGTCACACGGGCCGCAGCCCCTGTTTCCACGCCATCGGGTCGTTTGCTTTCATCATTGTTGCGGCTTCGTTTATTCGCTGTCTATCTGATGACACCCTTTTAATTAAAAGGGCGGCATCCCGGCGTCTCCCGGCGGCGGCTGCAGGGGGAAGGGGGTTTGCGAAGGGCTCCCGGCGCACGGAGTCACCGCCGGCTGCAGGCCTGGGCGCAGAAGCGGCTGCTGCGAATGTCTGTCTCTGCAATCAGGCTCTGGGTTTATTTATTTGTTGTAAGCAACGTCTCGCGGTCCAGAAGCCTCTTGTTTCACAGTTGCCATTTGTCTTAATTGCTTCGTATTTCCACACCTCTGCGTTACTGGCAACGAGCGCGTTTCCCCCAGAGCTTTTCCTGCCTCTCAACATCTTTTGAGGGAAGCTTCTGCCTTTCCTCTTGCACAGTCCCGGCTGCCGCTGTGCAAGCTTTCACGGGGATGGTTTCAAGCCTGTGAATCCTCCACCTTGTGCTCAAACGCTTGTTCCTGTCCCCCTGTTTTACATCCCCAGCGCCAGGGAGGAAAGCGGGCAGGGAAGTAAGACGCACATCTACTTGTGGTTATCTTAAGCGAGAAGAGCATGCAAAAACCCTACTAATGCATTTATTTCTGGACAAGTTTTGTTCAAGGATCATTTACGGCTGGTTTGCGGCTGCTATCAAAGGGTAGTAGCTTATGGATTCGAGGAGCTGAGCTTTGGACCTGGGCCATGTGTGCCCAAAATCTGCTCGTGGCCGCTGCCTGCCTGAAGTGCCCGGCCAGGGACGTTTCTGCCCCATCCAGAAGCTGCTCCGCACCTTCCTCGGCCACGAGCCCCCTCTGCAACTGCCCCGTGTCTCTGTGAAGCCAGTGCGATGGCTCATGTGATGAGTTTACGTATTTAAGGAGAGGACTGAGCTTAAGCATCTGCTTAACTTCAGCGAAGCGCTCAAGTATTCTCCTGGGTGCGGGTTTAGGTTGTGAATCCTGAGGCTGCTGAAGCTGAAAGTCTCTTTTCTAACCTCTGATCTGGCATGCCTGCCTGCCTTTCCCATTTCTGGGTTGCTTTTGTTCCAGGAAAACTTTCTAACTGAAGTCTCAGCTGGTGCTGCAGCGCAATAGGCAGGGTCCTTGCCCTGAGGGTTTTTGTGCTTGCCTCTACTTAAAAGAAGAGGCGGCACGGAGGGGGGAAAATGGGAATAAAATGCAAATCAGATGATGCAAGTCTATAACCTGACCTGGGACGTCACTGCACAGACTATTTACTTCAAAGATTCGCCCTTTACCATGGCAACTCGGGGCCGAAGGCACATGCTGTACGAAGGAAAGTGCCCTGCTAAAGCCATTCACGTCGCCGGCGCGGTCTGGTTACAGCCCCTCGCTGGGCTGCTGCCTGCGCCCGGGCAGCGGGAGCCTTTCCAGCCCCTCGGCACTATACATCTTTCCATAGGAAACTTTCCTCCAGGGCCCAGCCTGCGCTCCGAGTTTTATGCGATTGCACAATCCGGGGGCTGCTCCTCCAGCTATGAGAAGGGAGGATTTTTTTATTTATTTATTTGTTCCCCCCCACACGCTTTTAAACAAACTGCTCTAGTTCAGTGTCGCGGTGGTCACCAGGCTGGCTTGCGCCATGGGCTGCCTCTCCATCCATGGCCCACCACGGTGGCTCTGGGGGGGGAGATGCTGCACGAGCGTCTTGCGGGGGCAGAAGGTGATGGAGAGCGGGGGGAGCATCGCTTTTGAAAGGGGGTGGCTCGTGCCCGGTGCTGCCACGCTGCAGGGAGCCAGCACCCGGAAAAGGAGCAAAAGCAGATGCGAGGGTGGGTGGGGAGAGCTGGAGGGTAAAATGGGGAGGACGTGGGCAATGCCCCCAGCTGCCCCATGCTGCCAGGCTCATCCCCAGATTGCTCCCCTCGGCGGGGGGAAACCCCGCGGAGAGGGCATGCGATGCACCCACAGACCCTTTCCAGGCAGCAAAGGGTTAATTTTGCCCTGGGAGAGGCAGGGCAATATCATTGCTCCGTTATATTGCTTGAAGCCCGGTTTGGATACCTGATGACCTGCGAAAAATCAGCAATTTTTGCACCCTGTTCTCGGCTCCGGGGCTGAGCCCAGCGTGATCCCTGGCGTGCGGCGGAGGGTTGGTGTCGGAGACGCGTGCCGTGCGCGGGATGCGGATGTTTCGGCGCTGCCTGCGGCTGGAGAAGCAGGTAGCAAATCTCTCCGTCCTGGCGCTCGTCCAGCGGGACCACGCTGGTGATTAATGGGCTTGTAACAAGGAGCTCCCCCTTCCCTCCGCGCCCTCCTGGGAGAAGGGAGCTTTGGACGGCATCTCTCAGCATCCCATCCCCAATCCGCGCCGCCTCCTGCGTGCGGCCAAGGGCATGTCGGGCAACCTGTGCAGGCAGAGCAGGCAGCTGCCTGCTGCCAGGCACAGGAGGGCAATTAGCACCAAGCTCATCTATGCTCACGGGCACAAAACCCCCAAACCAAGTGGCAATAATTTATCCCATAAAGGCAAAACTTCTCAAGGTCAAGCCCATCAGGTACGATTCTTGCTTCTGACACTATGTTTTATTGAAAAGGGCTAATCTTTCTCAAATATCTTTTTTTTCTTTCGTTGGAAAAAAGACAGTTGGCGGCAGCCGCCGCGCTGTTACTCATTTAGCTAAACAAAGCATGTGGCTGTTTGTGTAGATATTATTCCTCTGGAAACACTGGTTTTAGTTAATCACCCTGTGACTTCTATTGGATTCTGTGTTTATATACTCGCCAAAGCCTCTTTCTGGGCCTTTATGACATAATTTTGAAGTGTTGAAAAATCAGCTTATTCTCTGCCTGCACGGGCTGATAGTTTGGAGCGTTTTTTTTTCCCCCCTGTGAAGAAAATCCTCATAAACCACCTCATTCTTCAAGCGAAAGAACAGCTGGGGGAAAAAAAAAAGAGAGAAAGAAAGGGAGCTTGGCTTGGCTGGGGAGCAAAGTGGCAACATCCACCTCATTTGATAAGCCAGAGGGAGAAGTGAATAAACCGATGCCTGGTTTCCATTAGAGCTGTTTAGGATTGATGTGCCCAAAAACGCCGGCGCAGGTCGCTCAGTGATGCAGGCTCCTCGTGACGGGCAGGGTCCATACCTCGGGTTCGCGCTGGCGTTATTTTATTCTGCATAAATAAAATATTCCCTGAAATGACATTTCCTATACCCGAAGTGATTGCCTGCCCGCTGAGGCTTGCAGAACCCGGCGGTGACGGGCGGCTGGATTTTTCTGCAGCCCCAAAGCATCACGCTGAGGGCTCGGGTCAGGCCAGCCCTGCCAAGCAACAGCAAACGGAATTAGAGAGATGCATCTGACCGCACGGCTTAAGCCCAAAGTTTAGGTTTTTGTAGTAAAAGGGCTTTAGGAAAGCTAATAGGAAATCTGAATGTTTCCATTACTGCTTCATTTCCATTAAAATGGGTTTTGAAAGTCCATAGGCAGCTTTAGGGACATGCACACAGCAGCTTTGGGTTGGCGTGCCAGAAAAAGAGGGTGAAAATGATGATTAGAATAGGTCAGCTATGGGAAAAACGTTGAGAAAAGCTTTTTACCACTTTGGAGCATTTTCTGCTTTGCGGGATTTAAAATGCTTTTCCTTCTGTTTGGTGAAATTTGCTTTTAAGGGGGATTTTTGACATTTCCTCCCCCTCTTTTGCCCTTTTTTGCAGTAGCAGGGGGGCTGGCAGGAGCATTCGAGGAACCTCCTTGCTTCCACAAGGTTTTCATATTTTATTTTTCCACTATGTAACCTTTTAAAAATTCTTCTAACATTAGAAATATTACGATGTTTCATATTTCCTTGGCCAATCTGGGCCCTTTCTGGAGTTCAAGCTGTTTCTTTGAAGCCACAAAAGGCTAAAATGAAACATAAAGAATTTGCTACCAGAAAGGGTGGAAAACTCCCCCTCCTCTGGGATGTTATTCACTGTCGGATTCAGTGGCAAAAAAAGGGGAGGAAAATAAAAAGGGGAGGAAAATAAAGGGGAAGAATAACTCTACATTCGGGTCCCAATAAAAACACAGAACGTTAAGGCGAAAGGAAAAATTAGAAAAGCTTTACGAGTGTTTCAAGAAAGGTCAGTCTTTACTGGGTTTCCTCCCAAGAAGGTCTGAATTTCAAAGGGTTGACCAAGAATAAGCAGGCGGAGAAAATGGTTTCTGTCTGGTTTTGCAGAGCAAAAAG
Organism: Chroicocephalus ridibundus; assembly: GCF_963924245.1. Classification (NCBI taxonomy): domain Eukaryota; kingdom Metazoa; phylum Chordata; class Aves; order Charadriiformes; family Laridae; genus Chroicocephalus; species Chroicocephalus ridibundus. The sequence goes on from NC_086287.1 coordinate 93,449,582, forward strand.
CAAAAGGTGAGAGCAGTGGCTTAGAAGTGGTGACATTTTTCATTTCCTGCGATTTTAGTATATTTTCATCTGTTATTGTTTGGAGATGTGAGCTGAAGCAAACGCTTTGCTCAGATACATGGTGGAGATGTTGGGATGAAGAGGCTGAGTCTCTTTACGCCATGATTAGGACCGTCTCCAGACACCAATAAATTATTGGAATTAGTAATAAAATACACGGCCAGGCAAAGTTCAGCCCAGTTGGGATTTAATTTATTTATTGGAGAGAAGGAGCAGGGCATTTCTGTTTCCTATCGCCCACCGTGTATTTTGCCTATATTTTTATATCAAAGCTGAGTATTTGTAGGTGCTTTGAAAATAGGAAGAGAGCACGAGCGACTCCAACTCCAAGAAACGCTTCTTATATGGGCCTGGGCAGTTTTGGGGTGTCAGACCGCCTCAGAAAGACGGGATGCCAAAATCTTAGAGGGTGAATAAAGGGGCCTTTTGGAAGTATCCTCTTTGCAATGCTTCATTTTCCCTAGGAGAGGGGCATGCTGTGCCCCTGGGAATTAGTTATCCGCATTCGTGATTATCTGTCCGTGTGTCAATAATTACCTCCATAGGCAGCCCTGCTCTTTCTGCCACCTCTTCTTCCTTTTCCGCTTCTCCTATTTACATATCCCGACTGAGAGCAGCACTTTTGCTCGTATTTCATAACTCCTCTTTGCAGCTTTGTGTTGCCCATCAGCCCAGCCAGGCTTTCGGGGTCCTGCTCTGTCCATCTCCACTGGGATGCAGTTGCCGGGATGCAGTCGCCAGCAGGACAAATTTGGTCCCATGTAGGGCCAGCACGACCTCCGCAGGGATTTGCTGTCTGAGCAGGCTGGCACATCCCATAGGTGGGCTGCCAAAGAGCTCAAAAGCTCCGACCAAGCTTTTGCACCCGAATGAAGGAGCTAAGAAGCCTTTTCCTCATCATAAACTGGGGGAAGTGAGCTGCTGGCTGACCCAACGCGTTGCTGCAGGGGTGCAAATAAGACAAGGACGGTGGCTGGAGGCTGCTCCTCCTTTCTGGTTGTCTTCTACCAGTGCATGTGTGGGATGTTTGCCGTGCGTTGGACATGCATCATGGTGTAAAAAGATATTGACTTCCATCCAGATGTCTTGTTTTTTGCAAAAGCCCACGTGGGGAGCCCTCACAAAGCACCAGCGTGGGGCTGTACCTGCTCTCCCCATCCTGCTGGCTCAGCGGCTCCTTGTTTTCTGCCCCTCGATGGTGCTTTCCCCAACTCCCGTCTTGCAGATACAGTTTCTGCTGCCTCCCATTTGAGGGCAGCTTTGCTAGGCTTTTCAGGAAAGGAACATTTTTCCATTTCCACTGCTTACATAAAAACACGAACAAATGTGAGGATCACCAAAAAGCCAGGAATGCCCCAGAGCAGTCCGCAGGTTTCTCCGGCTTGCAGCTCACCCCTGCAGAAGAGGTTTCTGGTGCCAGTCCCCCTTCTAATAAGTCAGAATATTCTGTAGTTTGAGAAGCTCTGGCATCTGTAAAAGGCATAAAATGATGGTCCGGCAGCTCTGTCCCGGAGTCTCACCACGGCGTTGCTTTCTCCCCTGTAGCAGCGTCCCGGTGTGACTTGTTCCTCCCAGCCCAGCCCAGCTCCCCGCCAGCAGAAAGCCAGGGTTCCCTTCAGCTCCAGCTCGGTTAAAAACACACGGCATGGTTCCTGGGGGAGAAACGGATGATCCTTTGCAAGTGACATCCCCTCCTCTCTCTGACACCTCGTAAATCGAGCGCCTGCTCAAAGGAAGGCTGGTTGCGAGATGTTGGGGATGTCAGATGTGGCGGCTCCATCACGCCTGGTTTGGGGTTATTGATGCTTTCCCCATCCTCAGGCAGAGATGCTCGCCAGTACATTCGTGGCATTCTGGATGCATAACGGCATTGCCTTGGACAGTGGTTTAATTAGTTTCCAAAACGTTTTGTATACAAAAAGTGCTAAGGGCCAAATCTGCTCTTAATTACCTTGTTTTGATTTTCCTGGAGCTCGCTTAGGCGGTGACTTGCGGAGCTGAAGGAAGCTGGCGCTCTGCGTCACTGAGTTTATTGCACATCTCTAAGGGCATATGGATGTTTTGACGTGCACACGAAGACACACAACCTTCCTGGGGACATCAGGACCCAGGGCTGATGTGCCCAGACCACGTCATGGTACGGGCAGGTTGCTTTTATTCTTCTCCAAGATCTTGAGTTGGGTCCTGAAAGCAATTTCTTTGCTTTTCTCTTTGGCTTCTCAAGTCTCTTCTAGTACCAGCTCCTCAGGTTCAATGGTGATGTGATGGATGGAGAAAAATGAGCGTAAGTTCAGGGAGAGGAGCTGCGACACTGCTTTGCCCAAAACAGTCCTGGTGGGGTTTTTTTCCTACTTTTGCCTGAATTCTCAGCCAGTCTCCTCCGTTCTGTTCCTCCCTCGCCTGGGTGTATCCCCACACACCGCCACCATGCAGATGCTTTCGGGAGATAAGCTGGCATTTCTGGCGCGTTGTGGGTGGGGGTATTTGTGGAAAGCCTTTGCATTTCAGGGTGGAACTGATACTGCTTGAAAATAGCTCTGGAAAAATAGCTGCAATCTCAGCTTGGGACCCAACTTCAGTTCCACTGCTCCTCCAAACCACAGAAATCCACCCGGCATCTTCATTTTACATCAGCGGGGACTCCGCCGCTGCAGAGCGTGCACGCCTGTGCTCCTTCGTGGCTGTCGGCATGCTGAGGGACGGCGAGGCTGGGAGGCAGCCGCCATGCTCCTGCGATCCCCTTCATCCTCCCACCCGGGGCTCCGGCATCCCCGGTGCTCCCTACCCCAAAGAACCCATCCGTCTGCGGTACCAGCTGCCTCCCGAACCGGCACGGGGGAGGCTGGGGGGAGCCCGTGGCCGGAACATGCATGGGCGAGAGCGGGCTTGCTGCAGGGGAGGGGGGGGTGGCCGGCAGAAAGAGCAGGTATGGAAACGCAAAGACACAAAGAGGCTTTTTTTTTTTGTTGAGGTTGCCCAGGAAACGGCAATTCTGGAATTTCCTAACTCTGCTTTTGCCACTTTACTGTTCCTGTAATAACGTCGGCGGTGCGCTCGCGGGGGTCTGTGCAGTCAATGGTTTGTAAAGCAGCACCAGCCTCTGGAGCTTTGGGGTTGTCGGAGGGTAGGAAGCCCCACGTGAATGCGAGTGGTGATGTAGCGTTTGCTGCTTTGAGATTTTTTTCATGCAGAAACCTAGAAGTCAGAGGCCTGAACCTATCAGCACTTTAAATGAACAGTTCATGGGTAGAAATCCTGCCTCCTGAGGCTACTGTTGCTTTTTTGAAGGGGATGAATTTGGAGATTATGTCTTTGAAAGGTAAAAAAAAATAAAATCTGATTCAACTTGTTCTTGATCCCCTCAAATCAAATCACATCAACCCATCTCACATCTCCCTTCTGGCCCATGTCACTGGGGCAAAGCCCTGATGACCCCAACGCGCAGATGCCCGGCACGGTGCATCCCGTAGGGAGCTCAGGGAGGCCCTTGGGGTGAAGCACAGCACAGGGCAGCGGGGGAGAGGGACCTATGGGCTGCTAAAAATGTTTTCTGAGGGGCAAATCCCGTGCGGGGCTGAGCCGGGACCCTTTCGGTGACGCTGTCCCAGTTCATCTGCGCTTCGTCGTCGCATTAGGTCCTGCCAAAGGCTGAGCTGGAGCTCATGCGCTTTCTGCTTTGCTTCTCACTGGCGCGCGCGTTCTGTTCTTTTTATGTTTTTTATTGTGAGCAATCATGATTTGCACGTTAATATAATATCATGATGATAATCTGGCAGCGGGCAAAGCTGGATGCAGCGTAGGAAAGTTCCTTCGTCTCCTGTTTCCATTTTTCTTGGAAGGGAGGGCAGCGCGAGAGGCGGCGGCCGAGGCACGACGGGCTTGAACCCGATGGCCAGATTTCTGGCCGAAGCGCTGGATCCAGCAGCCGAAAGCAGGGAAAGGGATTTATTCTCGATTGTAGGCTTTGGCACGGAGGCCGCGGATGCGATAGGTGCTGGCTGGACCGCTCCGGAGGAGGATTCCCTTCCAGCCGCAGGTACAGCACCCGAGCGGCAGTGCCGGGTGCTGCAGCTCATCCCTACCAGTGACCGGATCCAGAGCCGGGATGGGGAGAGGGATAGAGCAGAGGAATGAGCACAGAAAGCAGCCCCCATGGCAGAAACGCAGCTCCCCCAGCCATGGCAGTGGTACCCCAAATCCGGCGGTATTCGCTGGGTCCCTCAAAGCCTCGGGGGCAGGGGATTCACAGACGTTCGCGGGTTCATTTAGAATAAAATGATGTAACTGGAAACCTGGAAAAAAAATGCTGTAAGAGCAAGGATAGAGACTAGAATAGAAAATTAAGTATTTATTTTTTTTTCAGTCTAATTATTTTTAAGTCGGTATTGCTTTGCCTTTCGAAATCTGACTCAGGACTTTTGCATACTTGAGGCTGGCAAGGCTGGCTGCGGTACAAAAATGTTTGCCTCCAAGAAAGCCTGGCAGAACACGTGATTTCCAAAAAAAAACCCAAACAAAAAATCAAGCTAATCCCTTTATATTTTCTGTAGCTTTTACCGATCTGCTCCCCCACGATCTGTCTTACTTCTTTGTATTGCCCGTCTAGGTATGTTACGGATCTGAATTGCCTCCTAGCAATTAAGCCGAGTTAAAATTCCTTCCTGACCTTGGGTTTATCAAGCTCCTTTCTCAGGTTTGGCATGTGTCAGGCTGCTAAAAAAAAAAAAAAAATAAAAATCCCACATGCCGCGACTCGTTGCCAAAGCCTGCGGGGCAGGGGGGGAAGCTGGAGCAGGTGGGACTGGAAACAATGGTCGAGGCAGAAGATGCTCACGTGAAACCGCAGAGCCGCGGGCTGTTAGAAAATTCAGCGGTAGCAGACTGAAAAAAGGAGGGGTTTGGCAGCCAGCCCCCGCCGACAGACGCTCGAGAGCTCCGTGGAGGTACCTGCCCTTTCGGCTCAGCCTTTGCAGTTTTTTGGGTTTTTTTACCCGCGTTGCCGATGAAGAGCCGACGTTGGCTTTTCCGCTCTGCCTCTCCGCTTCGCCCTCGGAAGCGCAGAAGCCCTCGCCTGCTCCACAGATGGGGCAGGCACGTGTCCTAGCAGACAAATATTTTTTTCCAAATATTTCCCAGGTGGTATTTCTGGTGGCGACTGGGACTGTTTTGCCCCTGAGGAAAAGGGGGCCGTGGGATTTTCCAGCTGCCTGCGGTCGATGCCCGCGCGGAGATGCCGCCGACAGCAGCAGCGCCCCAAACAAGATGACAACCCGGCAGCGGTCGGATGCTGGGGCGGGATGAACGTCTCGTCTTTATATGGTTCGAATCATGTTTATATCTGGAAAAAATAAAGCAAATTGGGGCAGTGCTGTGGGATTTGGCTGCTGCCTTGTGAGGCTGAGGAGTCGCTTTAGGTCTGTGGGTCCCTGAGCCCAGCCAGGTCTTTATGGCTTCTTGCAAGGGAGGAGGGCTTGGGATGGGGGGAATATTTATTAGGAATAGAATAACCAGGCAGCAGAGGATGCAAAATTGGCCCCAGCTTCCAAGACGACATGCAGCCCATCTAAACCTGGCATTTTTCATAGGGTCTTTGCCCTGCGTGGCAGGAGGTGTCCTCTTTTCTACGCGATGGAACGGACCCCCATCTCCCACCCCACAAAACCCACGGGCGCTTTCTCTTGAGGCCGTGCTAGGTGGGATTTGTAAGTGAAAACGCCTCATCTGACCAAACTTTAAATTTTCATTTCCTCTGTAAAATTGGAAAATAACTATGTTTTTATTAGAAATCAAATGTTCTGACCTAGCACTGTTCTTAAGCACCAAGTTTTCCCTCGGTGGTGTTGCTGTTGTGTGTGTCAAAAAGGAGCAAAAATTCCAAACCAAACCTTTAAAAAATATCCCAGAAATGGCTTTTTTTGGCTGGATTTCTCCTGCAAGCTCGGTCCAAGCTGGCAGGAAGGCGGGAAGGATCTGCTTGAGAAGTATGGATGTGGGCGAGTGCCGGAGCAAGGAGAAGACCTGGAAAGTTTGGGTATACTTGGAGGAGAGCAGCTTTTCGGGGTCATGTAGAGAGGGAAAAGCGACTTCTGCATGGGGTCCAAATGAATCCGAAGGCTCCTAAACTCAGTGGGCCAAGATGCCAGTTAAGAAATCATCAAATCCTTCTTGTCTTAGTGGTTAATAAACCCATAAATAAACCTTCTCCCTGCTACAGTCGGCAAGCAAAGACAAATGTCTTCGAAAGACGCATTTTCTCCACTTTGTGCTGGAAGATTTCTATTTTACAGCTTGGGCCAGCCACAAAAAAATGTTTGGGGTAGGTTTTTTTTTCCCTTCCCGCCTCCCTCCCCCCCAACTTTAGTTTCTATTGCTTTGGAGGGCTACAATAGTTGAAGGCTTTTAAACGAAATTATACCACCAGTGGGAGAAGGTCCAAGCGGATTGTGCCAAGCTCTGTACAAACAGCCCAGCAGGCTTGAACTACTCCAGGCTGCATAATGGAAATCACCCATGTTGGCCGATAATCTGTGCATGATTCACGCTCTGGCAAAACACGTCGTAACTGTAGGTGTCAGTTAAAGTCGGGCCCTTAAAGCTATTTTAACATGCTCCTTTTTAATGTAATTTCCTTTGTTTTTGACGGGAGTATTCATTAAAAAGCTGCCAGAAAAAAGAGGAAGGGGAGGGCTAGCACAGCTCTCGGGTATGAAAATGCTGGGAGGTGGCTTTTCTCCAAGGCCTGAGCCCATCCAGGGTCTATCAGACAGGGATGCGCTGAGATGCGGGAATGATGCCTTGGCCAGAGCTGGCTCCGCAGCACCTGCCTGGACGGTGGTATTTTCCACCTGGGGAGGACAACTCATTTCCCAGGGCGTCGCGGTTATAAAAAGTTGTAGTGGTTATTAACGCTTTGCAGGTCTTCGGTGGGAGGTAGGAGCCAAAAGAGGTGGCTTTTCCCAAAATACTGATGCTGGAGCCTTGCTCCGGCGCCTGCGGTGCTCTGAGAGCCAGCCATCGCTGGCTCCGGTGACTCCGGGAGGGAGTTTGCACCCGTTTAGTGTTATGGCTGGGCTTAAGTGCTTTGCGAAGCCGGGTCTGTGTGGCATCGGGCTCCCTTATGCTTCAAAGAAAATGGATCTTAGAGACCAGCGATGAAAATCGAGGTGCTCTCTATGTTGGTTTTTTTTTAAGATCGCGTCTCTCTGGCTGCCTGGAGGATATTATTGTGCCCGAACACCAGGAGCTAAGACAGGGGAGGTGGCCAATGGAGAAATCCCTGGGAAACAAAACAAAGGGAAAGATGAGAGTCCTGAGAAATCCAGCCTGTCCCTTAACGAAGCAGTGCAAATGGAAGGGAAATTTTGGCTGAAACAGCTTTTGTAAAAGGGAAAAGGAAGGACATAGCAGCGGGCTGCTGCACGGATCCTGCCCTGCTTCCCTGCGCCGCTTACCTCGGGGGCTGAAGGAAAACGCATCCAAAAAAACCTGGAACATTTCAAAACTATTCAAATTCCCATTTGGGAATGGGAGCACCCTTGGATTCCTTTGATGATGCTAAAAAGCCAGAATAATTGAGATAGATTTTGGTCTGGATGAAGTATCGCACTCATCCTGAAACAGGTTTTTCTCACAGCTTTTCAGCTCATCACGCCTCAAATTTTTGCTCTGATTTAACCTCAGAGTGCTTCCCCCCTCCAGGTTCACTGGGATTCGCAATGAACCAAAAAAATCAGTTATTTTTCCAGCCCCCCACCTGAGACTGGGATGATTAACTGGGTTAACAAAGTGCCAAGCAGTGGTTCTTGTGCTGGAGAAGTCACCTTTCTCCATGGGAATGGGGCTTTTCAGCAGGTACCAGTATGAGCAGCAAATCTCCCTTGGTTAATTAGTCTGTGCCGGTTTTGCCTGGGGATCGGCACCTCCCCGGCTGCTCCCGGGATTTGTGCTGGGTCCCGGAGCTGCTCTTGCCATGCCAGGCTCCCGCGTCGCTCCTTAGAGTTGGTATTTCCTTGAATAAGACATTCATAAGCAGGATGCGGGTTCGAGTAAGCAGGACGGGAGAGGGGATCGTGTCCGCGTTGCTGGGTCGGAAGTAATCAGGCTGCAGCTGTTTGCAAACTCTCTTCACTCCTGTCTGGGGCTGCGAGAAAAATAGTTGGCCTATTGGTCCTCACTCCCCCACTGTAAATCATCAAAAATATCACTCCAGCAAACAAAAAATATAAAAATAACCCCAAACGCAAACCCCAAATATATAACTGTATTTTGCAAAACAAAATATACAATTTTTCTAAGCGTTTCCCCATCACAGACTGGTGACATTCCAGCCAACCTCCAGCAGCAGCCCTACGGCAACAGGCTGATGTCTTAGGTGTTGGGCAAAAACAAACCCTGGCATGGGAGAGGGGAAAAATAGGGTTTTCCAGCTTCCAAAAGGTGATGAATATCTGAAGAAAGTTGTTCTGTGACTGATGAAATACGTGCTTATCGCGAGGGCTGGGAAAGGTGATTTGATCTGGCTGCTTCTCAGTTAAATTTCTTTCCTTTCTCGGCCCCCACGGAGGCATTTGGAGATGCTCGGGGCAGCGGCAGCGTTATGAGAAGGGGCTGGATCTGTCCCTTCATGGGGCTTGTTTACTTTTGTCTGGAGCGAAGCGCTGTCTCCTCGCTTCTGAAGCGGTTTGGAAGTGTTTCCCGTCGTGTTCTCTACTTGCACGGCTGCTGTTTATGCCATCTGCGTTTTTCCTGGTGACCCTCTGTGCTGTCTCGGTGGCCTCTGCTTGTTCACTCGTCCCCCTCCCCTTGGCAGAAATGCTATCAACAAAACTCTGCTCCCAGGAATGCAGCTTGACAGTTTTCTGCCCAATTTTTGGGGCTGTTTCTTCCCCCCTGCTGTCCCGAGTTACTGGATGTATGGATCTAGTCTTTGATGTTGACGGTTTTGCTGGCTCGTGCCTGCTTTATGGCTGGAGACACATGCTGGCTATCAAGCGTTTCACAGGGACGCTTGTTTTGGAAGCACAGTGGGGCTGCCTGGGAGACGCGCTGCTCGGTGAATCACGCTGATGTGAAGCTGGGGTCAGCGGCGGGGGCTGCGCCCCCTTACCAGGGCTCTGTCACATATGGTGAGAAGGGAGTTGCTGCGAGAAATGTTCCTCAAGAAGGTCTCTCCAGAGACAGGGAGGAGGAGACTGGATGGGTGCATCTGAGGCCAGGTCTGGCCTCTGCAGCTCCGGTCTTTGGGGTGGACCTCCTGGGGTACGTGGGAGCGTGTGGTGTGACGCTCCAGCCCGCTCTTCTCCAACTGCACCACGTTGCTGGAGGAGCACGTCTCTGCTCAGATGAGCATTGATGCATTTCAGCAGGGGTTTTCTTGCACAAGCAAAGCTCAACATCTCAGTGGTGGGCTTCGTGTCCACGTTCAAGGCTCTGGCTTCATCTGCACAAATCACTGTGACCGCTGTAGCCACGCTGTTGAAGGCAGCTCTGTGTTGCAAGAGTTGGCCATGGCATTCCATAGGAGCATCTTGCCCTCACTCAAAGCGTGGGAAGAACAGACAAGGGGTGGAGGCAGCAGAGCCAGGCTCTTTCTGCTCCGGAATGACGGCATCAGTTGGTGGGGTTGAGAGGATGAGAACTGGGATGAACTTTCTACAGGAGGGTGGAGGAAAAGCTCTGGGGATGGTGGCAAGGATGGCTTTCTCCAAACAGCTGGGAGTCAGCGAGCTCTTACACATGCCGTATTATCCCTGCTGGGCGAGTTCCAACTTTTTGTTCAGATTTAATTTCTGGCCTCAAAACATTATTGTCGAAATGCTTTTGTCTGACTCAGGCCACTTCAATACCGTCCCAAAGCATCTCCCCACAACACAGAGGCCACTAAATGCCTCCTCCTCACTACAGAAGCCATGTGCACAGTGGCTGTCGGGTTTCTAGGAAGCCTGTTGCTTCCATGTCCCTTCTCCTTCAGCTTTTCGTCGTCGTTCTGCCTTTGGTGCAGGCTGGAGCTCATCTGTGGGATCCTGCTATTGTTTGGTAACTTCGTAAGCAGGTTTCAAAGGAGTCGCCTGTTGCTTTTTGGGCCGGTTCAGTGAGGGCTGTTCTCTTGGTAAGCACCAAAGAGGTATTTGGAGAATCCCAGCAAATCAGCAAACGTGGCTGTTGAAAGTGCTAGAGCCCATTAACAATGGCTCTGACGTCTAAACATGCCATTTCTGCTCCTCTTACTGCTGTGTACCTCTGTCTCCCTTGCCATTTCACTCGCTCGGGGTTTTTTTTTTTCCACGAATGCTCAAGGCTTTAAATAGCAAAGCCTGAATGGATGCAGTGCCAGCCGGCAGCTGGCGAGGAGCTTACCACCGATAACTGAGCCCGTCCCGTGGCTGCACGCTCCGTGGGTGTCCCTGGTGTATTGCCACCAGAAGCACTTCAGGAAGGGCAGAGCTGCTGGAGAGCCCACGAGGAGCCACACAAAGCCTATCAAGCCTTCACCGTCCCACCAAGTTTTAGAGCTATAAAACAGGGAGGTGGGCAAAGCTGCTTGTCACCCACCTCCCTGTTTTATAGCTGGTAAAGACTTGGTGGGGTGGGGAAGGCTTGACAGTCACCAAGCATCCACGCTTGACCTTTGCAGAGGCTGTAGAAGCAGCACATCAACTATTAGTGGGTTCTTCTGGAGGAGGAGGTAGGATATTTTGGTTATACGTGACACTAAGCAAGGCAAATGGGGAAGCCTGACACCAAAAATTTCCCCAGAAGCTTGCAGCAGCATGAGTAATGCCGCAGAAAGGAGAGCTGCAGGAATGACTAGACCATAAAGTCATTACACGTGGTGAGCGGCTGCAGAGGAATTTGTTTGCTTCTGCCCTCCTGTGCCTGCCCCTCGCCATCTGCGGGCTTCGGAGAAGGGGTGTTGGTCTTGCTGGGGCAGATGTTGTGTGTCCAGGAGGGAGCCAGGATCCTTCGTTTCCCAGCAGAGATGGATAGAGGCAGCCTGGGCTCACAGCTCCTCCACAGCCAGCTGTTTTGAACCTGTGGTCTCCAGGATCTGAATGGAGACATAAGGAAAACAAGCTGTGCAACCTCTCCTGCAGCTGGGCAGGATTTATTCCATACATTTTCATGTGGCATGAGCTCCTCCTTTAATTGCTGGTCCTGGCACTGTTAGCACAGAAGGCACTTTCCTGCAGAAGAAGGTGTCTTTCTTGATTTGCAGTGCGTGTATGGTGTGCGCCCTGTATCTCCCTTGGTCTTTGCATCACTTGGCTGCAAGGAGGCATAAAAAAAAGCAAGCTGTGTTGATTTTAGCATTGTGTGAAAGTATTTTCCCATCGTTCTCCATTGAAAAGCATGATTTAATTAACATTTTTATATGTTTATTTTTTAAGAAAGCATGTGTTGCCGCTGCCTGCTTTTTTTTTGTTTTTCCCCCCTTGGTTTTACCCAATGTGTATTTGTTATGAAATAGTTGAGTCGTATTCCGTGCTATAACCGGGAGCGGGTGGGAGGGATGGACGGAGAGCATCTGCCCATCCACACCTGCCTGATGTGGGGACCTGGCGGGGCGTCAGCTTTGTGTGATTGGTGTCCCTGCATGGAACAAGTCGGGAATAGCTGCTGGGCTTTAAATCCCCTCTCTCTGCTAATCCGCGTTAGCTCTCGATCAAACGCCAGACCTGCAGGTATTTTTTGTGGTTATACTACAGGTGGGAGCTGGACACGTGCATGGGCTTTCCCCCCCTGGTTGTGATCTGACACCACTGGGTAAAGCAGCGTTGCTTGGGGTTTATGGCTTTTAAATCAGTGTTTCTTGGCTTTAGGAAAGGAATTGTTGGGAGCTGGGTGCTTTCGAAGGGAGACCGCCCAAACCCCTGAGAGAAATCAAGGTTATGGGGAAGATATATCCGACACGGTGATCTCCGCAGAGCCCTCGCTGCTGCAGGAGGGGGATATTTATGGGTTTGCAAGCTGTAAGGGAGACTGCCAGCATGGTCCATGATGGGATGTTCCCACCTGCAGCAAAAGCTGGTGAACTAACACCCTCCTGTCCACCCCAGCAGGATGAAATAAGGTGTCGCCAGTGGTCCGTTTGCTGCTTGGCAGTAGAAGAGGGTCTCAGGATGCTGGGGGGTCTGTCCTAGCTCCTTTAGTCTCTTCTGACCACAGCTTGATGTGATTTTGAGGGTCCAGCAAACCCTGATCAGGTTCCTGACTCGATTCTCCCGGAGACCACTGGGTCTGTGAGAGGGTCAGTGTATTTAGACGGGCAATTCGTGCTAGTGTCTGGCCAAAAAGGCACAAAGCTGGATAGCGAATAACATCTTCAGGTGACAGGTTACGGGGCTATTTAAGGCCAGCTTTAAAGTCCGTTTCTCTCTGCCGAAGGAGGGTGGTGGCGATTGCAGGGAGCAACCCTCTGTTTATGCGCGTTGCTGTCATGTAACGGTGCCAGGGATGGTGGGGTTTTTTTGCTGTGCTGTGGCCTTACTTTAAAAAAAAAAAAAAAAAAGAAAAGAAAAGCCATATTTAGTCCAAGCCCTTTAAGCACATGCTTAACCTCACACCAGCGCTGGAGGCTCCCCCGCACCAGTGCTGGAGACTTTACTCATCACGAAAGTAAACATGTGCTTTAGGGCTCTGAAAACAGATAAAAAAAAATCCCGCCCTGAAGGAAAAGGATAAACATTGCTAAAATGTTATCGTTTGTGCAACTGCGCTCGGGGTGCTGGACACGGCCACGACCGCAAGAGTTTCTTCCACGGCACGGGAGAGTGCCTGGGAGTTTCGCTTGGACCAGCTGGAGCAGGGAACAGATTTGTTTAGCATCCTCTGCCCTTATCAGCATAAACAAAGCCCCCGCCTTCTGTGGGGGTCAGGATGACCAGATAAGCACCAGCCCCCATCTCAGGGATGGTTCTAAGATGGGTGCTGGTGGCTCCTTGGTCCCGCCAACTCGTGTATCACCGCCATCAGCGGGATGGTTTTGGAAACCCCCCTCTCCCAATGTCCTGACTCGCCGCGGCTGGCCCCGTCTCCAGTGGGTCCCAACATGGGTTGCAATGGGCTCCGGCTGGGTGGGCACCCAGTGGGTGCATCCCAGGGAGACCCCCGTCCTCCTGGAGCCTTCTGGTTAGTGCCTCAAACCTGTGCTTGGAGCTTGTCCCGCTCCCCTCCAAGAGACGCCGTAGAAAACAGGGGAAGGTGTGCGTATATACATGATCACAAAAAATCATAGCCCTCTGAAGCCTGGACCTTACGGCTTTTGCCGAGGGGCCCTCGGCCTCTCTGCGTCTCTCTCTGGGGCTAAAGATAGCCGTGTCTGCAGCTGAGCTGTGAATCAGGAGTAAAAAATGTGGGTCACCTCCTGTGCGAAGAAATGAACGTTCGGAGACTCATCTGCTCCTGACCTCATTTTGCCAGGTATGAATCAGGCCTCCAGCCCGGCAGACCCCACAGCTGCTCCTGCTACGGCAGCTTCCGATGCCGTTCCCAAACCCCGCAGCCTTTAGGAAAGGCTTTTTGGGGGGCCAGTTTGCTCGGTTATAACCAACGGGTGTGAACTGGGCAGGAGTGCAGGCATGGCTTTTTTCCTGGGGAGGGTGGCGGTGCTCAGAGCGGGGATGGGGACGGTTAAGCCCTGTGTTCCCACCCCACGTGTGCGCACACGCTCCACGCGACCACGCGCCAGTGCGGCCCGGCGTGCTTCGCTGCGGCATCCCTGTGTGCCGGGACAGAGCACCCGCCCGCACGGGCTGAACACGGGCACGTGTCTGTGCGCAGACGCTGATGGCGGGGGGGTGAGTGCCCGAAACACCGCTGCCCGCCATCCGGGGTACGATGCATGGTGCAAGCAGGTACCGACGCACACACCCAGGGAAAAGTGCACGCACGCTTAATGCAGTCTTTCTTTTTTTAATTTTTTTTTTTTTTTCCCTATCCCACTGTTGCAAAATCCACTCCTGTTTTTCCTTTGTTAAAGTAAAACCTGACACGGACTCCAAACCAGCTAGAAACCCTAAGGGGAGAGCATGAGGGAGCCCGGAGCAGAGTCCTTGTCCCTGCCACGCGCCCCAGGTGTGCTCTCAGCGGCGCCGCTATATTTCTCTGCGCTTTGCTTTCCCCTTTTCTAACCCAGGGGTTACGCAGCTTTTCTTCACCTCCGCGAGCCGGCTCTGCTCCCGAAGCCCAGAGCGAGAAGGTGAAGGCAACGGTGGCACTTCTGGAGGGCGGCATCGCTCGAGACCCGGCTGGGTCGCACCACCCCAACTTGAAGGGACGTTTGCTGCGGCGTCACAGGTCAATAAGGGCACGAACCGCTTCACCCTCTGCCTTGAGCTGCCTTTGAGTAACACGATTACGAGGGGAAATCTCATCCCCGAAGGTGGAAGGCTGCTTTCCTCTTTGCATCCGCCTGCGCTAAACGGTCCGGCACGGCAGAGGAGCGTTCTGCTCTCATTAAAAAAAAAACCAGAACGTGCTCGGAGCTGTGACCTGCAAACCCCAACAGCAGGAATTGCTCTTGGATGGAGGCTGGGGCCGGTGCATGCCGTGGCTCGCGTTCCTGCTCCTGGTCGGGTTTTGTTGCCCCGCGGAGCTTCGTCTTTCAAAACCCCGGAGTCAGGAAATAGTTAAACACTACAGTATTTTGATTAGCAGAGCCTTAAAGTCAGTAAAAAAGACAGTCAGAGAGAACTATCAGGAGCATGCTAATGAAGTGAAGTCATCAGCAGACACCAGAGAAGTATTCATGCCTGCTCCACGCCGGACGGGTATCTCCGGATCCCAGCGAGGCGCATGCAGGTGGAGCGGGGCTCGCAGGGACCCGGGGCTCGGCTATCCCGCTCCCTTCACTCCCCTCCCTCCCTTTGGATATTGCGACGCTTTCCTTGGGATTTTTTTTTTTTTTTTTTTCTTTTCGCTTCACTGGAGCTTAATGATATTTCCAGCTCCGAGGGAGCTGCGGGAAGACTGGAGATAGTGCAGTGAGAGACTAGAAAGACAGCAAAGGGCAGCTCCCGGCTCCGCGGGAAAGGTGAGGGCATTCTCTTGGAAAATCCCTTGGGTTTCTCTGTATCGCCGGTGGTTGGGGTTGTGGAAATGCTGGGGGGTGGGGAAAGGGGGATGTTTCTGGAAACACGGTGGTGTTCCGTGCTCGCTCTGCAGCTGGAGAGTTTGCTGAGTGGTGTCCGGGGATGGTGATGCCCCGGGGAGCCCTGCCCGGCCCCGGCGCCCAGGTACGGACCTCCCGGGAGAGCAGGGCAGGAAAGCTGCTCTCGGGAACGGCCAGTAAAGCAGAACCCGGCTGCCTTTAGTCCCTACCCTCTAGTCCCCCTTCGAAAAATACGTGGGCAGTTCTAAGAGCATTAGAAAATATTGTTCTCCTCTTCTGGGGCTCTGCAAAGAAACTGTGTCAAGCTTTTATCACCCTTGCTCTTGGAGCCTATGCGTGTCAGCATTGGCGGCTCGCAGGCTCGGGTCCTACCTTTTCGGTCAAAAATGGCTTTTATGGAATAATATAGAAACTTAGGACAGAGAAAAGTTTTAGTTAAGCAGCTGCCTTAAGGCTAAACCCAGTGACTCTTCTGTAGACAAATCCACGCTGGAGCTGATGACTCGGCAGTGCTGTTTAGTTTACAAAAAGTCACACCATGAGAACACGCATTTTTGTTTATCGTAAATGAAAGAAAAACAGGCAGAAGAGGGTTTGCTCCTAACCAGATGGGATTAACCCGTTCGTGATGATGAGCTCCTGGGACTATTCCTGGGATAAGACGAGCGTATATTGCTTTACAGTGGTTAGAAGTGATCTGACGACTCCACTACTGCGTCGAGTTTAGCGCTCGTACAGACCCTCAGCCTGTCCTCAGGTCTGTCCCCAAATTACTTTTTTTTTTTGCCTCATGACAGCTTTAATTTTCCTGTGACAGAGGCATCCAAGCTGGTGACACTGAGAGTGTGTTTCGAGGAAGATGGACACCCAGCTTCTGGGTTTATGCGAGCTCCCGCCATACCCTGCTCCTCATTGCAAATAATACGTCCTTAAAAAAAAAAAATCCCTTGATTTTATCCATATGGAGGTTAACGTGATATCAACATTAACTGAGGTTTTGGGGTCTAGGGACTCCCAGCAAGGTTGGCGACACGGTTACCTTTTTATGTCCTACACCAGAAGCGCCTTGTTTCCTCGTATCCCGTTATAGCTAGGAAACCTTAATGAGAGTTACCCTAAGAGCGACATCTCTCCATTCGGCCACATCCCGGCCCAAAGCAGACCCCTGCAACGCCCCGTCCCTGGGCGGTGGAGGGGCACAGGTAGGTGTCCCCTCACCGTGCCCCCAGGACCACCTTCCTGAGAAGTTTTTCCCTTCGCGGATGCTTTTTCCCCCGCAGCTGCCTGCGTGTGGGAAATGCACCTTCATCCACGTGCGTTGCACGCCAGGGCGGCATCTGGGCGAGCTCCTTACGATGGAACCACCTCTGCGTCCCTGCTGCACCTGGGGACACCGCACCGGCCTCTTTTTTTTCTATTGCAAGTGCAGCTTTAGTTAAATAAAAGAAAATTCAGGGAGGATTGCCTCCTTTCTTAACTCCCTTGCCCAGCTCCCCGTCCCCAGCGCCTTGTGTCCTGCCTGTGTTGGGTGCAAGCAGAGGACCCATGGAAGGACCTTGGGCATGGGCAGAGGTGGACAAGCCCAGGTGACCCTTGGCGAGGTTTCCTGGGTGCTGTGACCCGCTGCTCTGCAGCCTCCCCAAGCCCAACTTGCCGCTCTGAGCTCTCAGGGCGACTTTTCCTTAATACACCCGAAATTGTTTAAAACAGCGACGCCGAGATTCACCTTGCGTGCCCTCCCAGTGAGCTGCCAGCAGGACTCACGGCTGTACCAAGCCAATCAAGAAAAAGGCTAAAATCGCCAATTCCTCTATTTTTTTGTGGGTAGGGTTTGAGCTCCGCGTGCAGCAGCGGGTCCCGGCGCAGCCCTGCCAGCTGTGGGTGGCAAAGCCTGGCCCTTGGGCTGGCTCCTGCTGCCTTCAAAGGGAGACGGGAGCGTGCTTTCCGAAGCTGGAACGCACCTCGTCCCACCAAGGACGGGGATTTTGTCAGTCTCCCGAGCCCTGTCTCAGCTCAGGTTGCGCCGTAACCGGCCGGTTGTGCATCCCATGCAAATGAACTGGTTGCGTTGTTCTGATTTTTGCTGCAGAGTTTTTGGGGGATCGTGACACTCAGGGACCCGAAAGTCAGCTGGCAGGAGCTGCCCGCAGGTTCCCATGGGCGTTAAACAGCCCTGGATCCTCCGCCATCCACTTTGGCTGGCTGTCCTTGGAGGAGAAAGGTGTTAAAGGGCCCGTGGCCCACTACTAAGCAACAGTTACCAACAACCTTAAGCAAATAAAATATGTGAGATTATGAAAACAGGGGAACTGCAGCTGATTCCCAGCATCTCTGCTGTGTGAGTCAGTAGTGCATGTCTGCTGCTCCCCGCTCGTTCCTAGATGACAGCATCCACACATCAAATCTGCCGGCCCCTTGGAGATTAGACGTCCCCGAATATTTATGACCATTTCAAATAACGTGTATTTCTCTGGCTGCTAGATAGGCTGAGCGAGAAGCTGGGATTTACGAGTTTCTGTCCTTAAGGCTGGTTTTGTTGGTTTTTTTTTTTTTTTTTTTTAATGCTTAGTTACGGGACGTTTCAGATGTTTTGTGCTATTTCTCTGTGCGTTTTGGGCTGCAGCTTTCACCCCAGTGCAGCTTGTTGCAGGTCAGGTCATCAAGTCCTGACTACGCGCCAGCCAAGAGAGAGGGAAATTCAGCTGATGAAGGGAGGGTCTTATCCCAGCGGTGTTTGATGCTGGGTTTTTATGCAGATCCTCAAGATCTGGATTGCTCAGGGAATATTTCATGGGATTCCCCCCTGACGGGGCTGGCTGAGTGGTCCCAGGGAGATGCCAGGGCTCCATCCAAAGGTGGGAGACCAGGAATCGCTTTCGGAGGTGCCCGTCCCGCCGCTGAGGTTCCAAAGGAACACTAAGCGAGCACAAAACTAACATTTACTCTGCAAACCTCTAAGAAAAAAAGTGGGTTTATCCAGCGCGTTGTTTCCAAGGCAGGTTTCCGCGATGGCCGTGCTGCTGGTGGAAGGGCTGGAAGCCATTGCTCAAGCAAAGGCATTTTGGACGTGCAGGTAGATTTATTTCGGCCCTGAGCTGTCGCTCTCTGGCACTATGTAAATAACTGTATAGGCAGCCTCTCTCCGTGGGCAGGCGTCTGTCTGTCCGAGCTCGTCCGCAGAGGCGTTCCCCGGCTCTCTTGGCAAGTTGTGCTCCCGTAATCTCTCAGGGTTTGGGGACGGTAAGTCACGCTGCGAGGGAAAGCGCGTGTGTTTGAGCCAGGCAGTCATTGCTAGGGCTGGTTCCCCGCGTTGCAGACTCTGACTTTTCAGTGATGCTGGTCACCGTGGAAAGGTGAGGATGGGGTTTGGGGTTGGAAGAGGCGACCTGTCTCCTGAGCTGTGTGGCGGTTTGGTTGCGACCTTAGATGACTCCTGTCCCCTCTGTAAAATGGGTCTTTTGGGGTGTGTGTTGTGGGTTAGCCAGCAAAATACAGATGCTTGCAAGAGAGGCGCTGAAGACAGGCAGAAAGTCAGGGAAGGTTAATCCCTCTAAGAAGAGAAATGCATCTGCTTCCCAACCTGCTTTTAAACGGATGCTACAGCACAGAGTCCATCTCACCTCACCCTGGGAATTGCTTTCTTCACCTGCAAATTACCATCGTTTTTCATCTTGCTGCTCTTCACCGTGCCTGTGGATGCTCCCTCGTGTTTCCAGCCTCCACCACCCCAAGACCTGCTGAGGATCCCCTTGAATTTGTGGCTGCCACCTCCGTAGCACACTCACCCCCTTTTTGAACAGGCGACAGTTGTTAAGAGGATGGAGCCCTTCATCCTGGTACCATCTGGAGCCCTTGTCCCCTTGCTCGCCATCGTCTGCCATCGCCGGCGACCCACGAGCCCGGCTGGCTGCGGTGCCAAGAGCTGCGGGGGCTTTGCTAAGAAATGGCATCAATCTGTGGGAACGTGGCACTGCTCTGCGACTTGCTCCACGTGTCCTAGAGTGTGGACATCTCCTGCCCAGCGGCACAGCGAGGGCAAGGCTCGAAGGATCTTCTCCCTGCACTTCCACCTTTCCTTTTGAAGGACGGGGAGTACGAGAGACAGGTTCCAGCGCAGGGACAGGGACTTAGTACAGAGAAGGACTCCAGTGACTTCAAATCTGCTCTGGAAAAGCGGGATGCAGCGATGCAAAGCCCTTGGCAGCTTCTGCTTTCGTGGAGGTGTTGGGTGGCATCCCTCCAGGTGCTCTGGAGGGCACACGGCCAGGGGCGTGGGGCAGGTGGTGGTCACCCGCTCCCACGCCAGCATCTGCCCCAGCAGTGCCACCTCCGCTCCCGTGGCCCTGGTCCCCTCTGCTGCATCCCTTGGGGACATGCACAAAGCAATCCTTGTGTGCACAGCAACCAGCACACCGCAGGCGCTTGACTCCCTCCAAGATGAGGAATTGCTCACGTACGAGCAGGTACAAGCGAGATAATCCCACCACCCGGACATCTTCTCCACTGCTGCGGTGCCTTGGCTCCCTGCAGACCTCACGCTCCAGCCCGGGCAGTGCAGGTACCTGCTGCGGATGGAAGTCATTTTACAGGGCAGATCTCCGCTTTGCTGCAGGAATTTTTTCCTCCAATTGAGACATACCCTTGCGATGTCCCAGGTCCGTGCATCTTCGCTGCAACTCCTGCGACCACAACCACGGGATGATGCACCTTCCCCAAAGCATCCTCGTAACTCCCCTTGCAGGCCTAACTTTCTTCTTCACTTCAAAGCTCAAGGAAAAACTTTGCTTGCAAAGGATGGACTTTTTATCACTTGCTTCCATTAAAAAGGAAAGGAAAAAGAGGCTTTGGCTTGCGTTTGTTTTAATTAAAGAGAAGGAGAAAGCTTGGGTTCATCACGGCACCTCTCTCCTTTGTTCTCAAAGGCTTCCTTGGGGGGCACATGGGCCAGCGAGACTCCGAGCGTGGATTTCTGACAGCAGCCGGCTTTTTGGGGCTGGAAGCTGGAGTCCTGGAGTACAACATCGCCACCTGTTTGCCACAGGCGAACATACAGCAGGATAAATCCCGACAGGATAAATCCCACCAGGATGAACCTCCCAGCAGGATGCACTCCACCGGGATACATCCCATCGGGATGCAACCCATCAGGATGCGACCCATTGGGGTGCATCCCCATCGGGCAGCCCTCCATCAGGATGCACGCCACCGGGATACATCCCATCGGGATGCACCCCATCGGGCAGCCCTGCAGCGGTGCTCCCGGCTGCAGCGTGCACAGGCTGCACAGACGAAGCCAGGACAAGGAGGGGATGGAGAGAAAGGAGTAAGTGCTGGTTTTCTGCCGGAGCAGAGGAGCTCCCCAGCCCGTGGGGCAGTACAGAGTGCACTGCTGCGTTGGTACCACCTTTTCTGCTCCCAACTCTTGGACCTCCTGTTTCCACACGCACCCGTGCATGCTTCCCCGGAGCCCTTCACTGCCAGGCTCTTAACGTGTTTTTTCACCCCACTCACATCAAGAGGTTTAAATAGGTCTCTGGAGCCTGACGCGGGCAAGACTAAGTCAATGAGACCAGGACATCACAGAGCTGCGTGAGACGGGGATGGCCTACAAGCCGTCAGGAGGTGAGCAGGTATCTGTGTACCACCTTGCAGCTGGTGTAGCTGCCGCGTCCCCCTGGTAGGTTCTTGGAAGATCTGCTCTGCAATGGCGCCTAGAAAATGCAGAGAGCTGGAGCAAGCAGGGCTGAGCTGCTCTTGAGGGGTTCACCCTGCTTCTCGCTCTCCCTCCAGCAAAACGCCTTTAAGGGCTTCATCTTTCCAAAATATTCACCGGGACCTGGCTGGGCAGGCAGTTGAATTAAGCCAAGGCGCACCCTGCATCGCAGTGGAGTCAGTATGCTGTGAAATGCAGGGTCTGCTCCCCAAAACCAGTTGCCTCTGTTGGAAAAGTCTCTATTTGGGAAGATGCCTTGGAGAAGAGCAGGCTGAGGGTTTGGGCCAGCTGGAGGAAGAGCTAGGGCTGAGCATCAGGGCACTGGGCTCACACATCTCACTGCATTGGTTTTGGTGGATTTCATTGATTTTTGGTGGATATTTAGGATATCTGGCAATAGGACCCATGCATATGTTGGTTTTATCCTCCTTCGCCTCAGTGCTAAAAGCTGTTTCATACCTATACAATGCATCGGGGCTATTCAAATCCTTTTTGTGCCTATACGATGCATAAGAGGAATTCATACGCTTTGGACAAATGCTCCTGTGCTCCCGTCCCGTTTCCATGAATAGCGTGTGCATGGATTAAGTGTCAGGCTTTTGTTTCAAAGAAGCCTTCTAGGAAATGACTCAACAAGACATTTGTATGTTTCAATATGTCGGGATTTGAAATATTTGGATTCTGCTTATGAATATTAGCATTTAAGGGGAGGATCTTGCGTGGAAAGCCCTGGCTGCTGTTTGCGGGAGGGAGATGTATGCACACACTCACACGTATGTGCACGCACACAAACTGCTTCTCCTTTGGAAAGTGCTAATGGGAACAAGCCAACGTAGATTGTTCCATTAATGGGGATTTATAGCACAAATCTGCTACTGTTTTGTCAAGACAAACAGAACTAAGTGGGCTTTTAGTGCTGGGAAAGCTGGCCCTGAGGCTGTGGGCTGTTTACTAGCAAAGGGCAGCTGCTCAGAAAGGGCTGCAGGGGAGCAGAGGGAATAAATGGCAAAAGACGGAGACAAGAAGAACCAGGGTTTGGTGAAGGAAGAAATAAAATCAGGGGCACGGACTCCAGTCCCTTACCTACACTCCCTTGAGCGCGTTTTCTCCCTTAAAGTTTTGGTTGGTGAACTCGCTGATCATTTTCCCCTTTCCTGCGTATTTCAAAAGCTGCGTCCTGCTCCAAAAGATGTGTCAGTGTTTATCAAAATGTAAATAACACTCTGTGCCTTGGCTGCCCTCGGCGGAGAGCTAACGTTGCCGTGGGTCCAGCTGCTGAGTGATGGGGGTCCTTCTCCTCCAGGAGGTAGGGAGATGCTGGACTATCCTGCTCCTCTTCAGAAACACGTGTAAAAATGGTCTCAGGCTCTGGGGCTGGTCCAAAAATGGTCTCAGCCTCTGGGGCTGGTCCAGGATAACCCAGGCTGGATGCCACAATGGTGGAGGACGTGAGCAGGTTGGGCTCATGCAAGGGCATGGGCATGGTGAGACATGTTTGGGGAGAGATGCCCAAAAGTGGGGTCTGGTGCAATGTGGGGCTTCGGGGCTCTGGTCTCCACCTTCAGCTTCCCGAGTGGTTTTTGTGTCGCTCAAAGAATGTTGTTTTCATTCATTTGGCATGACTTAGATTTGTTCTCTGTGGTTTTGAAACTTCTCAGGAGCGTTGGCCAAAGTCATGCTCTGGATGGCTCTCCCTATGTTTCTGCTGGGCTTGGGTCTGTGTGCCAGCAGAAATTGGGCATTTCTGGGCAAAGCTGCCATACTTCTGCCATGCCCCTTCCTCTTCCCACCATGAAGGTGATACACCTTTCTCTTCTTCCCGGAGGATATCTTCTTTCTTTCTCCAACCTCCATGCTGCACTGAAATACAGACATATGTATTTCTGCATCCTGCGTCTCAGGGGGCATCTGTGACTGAAGGTCGACAAAACACAATGCTGTCACCCCTCTGCCCTCCACGGGAGACGGGTGGCCTTGGGAGCGTCTGCTGGCACCGTGGCACCGTGGGTGACGGTTGGGGACAGGTCAGTGCCTGACCCGTGGCTGGGCTGGAGTCGGAGGTGTGAGGTTATTGGAAGGTGCTTGTTTGTGCTGAGTGTGAATGCTGAATTGTTCTCCCCACGCCGGTCGTTATTATGCAAAGCCAAGTCCTAAAAAAATATTGAATTTCCTCTCCCATAATTTTGAGGAAAAACACTTATCCAGCATTAAGCAGCGATTGTGAGGTGTCCTTTCATCTGGACACGCAGGGGAGCTGCCGGCACATCTCGGGGTGGGATTGCAGCCCTCTGTGCTGAGCAAAGGGAGGACCCAGCACTGGGAGTGGTAGCTACAGATGGGGCAGCAACCTTGTCCCCCTCCTAATCTTTTTATTATTTTTTTTTATACACATGCTGCCTGAAACTCTGTGAAAAGCTTCTTTTTATTCCACGCTCAAATAAAATTCAGCCTGAACTGCTGCGTCTACAATAAGACTTTAAAGAGAGTCTGTGCCGCTTGATGTGAAGGGGAGCCGGGATGGAGAGGGGTGCAGGGGGAAAGCCTGAATGGCATTAAGAGAAATTTGGGAAAGCTTACGGCTGTGGTGACATTGGAGGATGCAGCAGGATGAGACGTGGTGCCCTGATGCCAGGACTGGTCCCACATCTCCAGGTCACCAGCGCATTGCCATTGCCAGCTCTGCACCGGCTGTGGCAGGGCTCGACCAGGCGTGTGTCCATCCAGATGCAGCACGGTAACGCTGGGATGATGCCTGCAGGACTGGGGGACGTCGGGGCCAAAGACGGGTAGAAGAAGAAGGTGGTGTTCCCCGCTTTGATCTTCTTTTTTGAATCAAAATGCAAAAAAGACAAGAAAAAGGATTAAACTCCAGCCGGGTTTGTGGCCAGCTGGGAGGCAAGAACAAGCCCAGGGGTTCTCCTACCTCTGCAGGTAACACCCAAAAGTTTCATTTCGAAACAATGAAACTGGAAAATCGAAGACTTACTCAGTGGATTGCAAATGGAAAATGAAAATTGCTCCGTTCTGTTTCAGTATGAGCACAGTCCATGAAAGAGCAAGAAGAACCAGGAGAAGCAGATGTGGTGACGCCCTCTGGGCAGGTGACTGCCCATGGTGGCAGGAGCTGGGTGCCAGGCTCCAGGACACCCCGCAGCTGTGCCCCGCAGAGGGTACTGCCTGACTCCTGGGTCATTCCAAGCTCCTCTTTTCCGAGTACACACTGAAATACAGATCCACCTCAGGAATCCCATTGCACAGATGGAAATGCAGCAGTAGGGACACCTCTGCCGTGGCCACCATCAATGAATCTGCAGGAAACGTGAATCTGATCCCAGCAGCCACCCCTGCAGCTATTCCCGCAGCCACCCAGGCTCTCTCACCCCCCTTCAGCCCTAGGGCATGGTTTACAGCTCTGCTTTCTGCCCGCTCACCTTGCCTGGAACCACAGCCCTCGGCTGCCTGCTCTTTGCCGGGGTCGCACCGGCAGCGGTGGTGATGCTCCTACCATGGTTCTGGAGGCAGATGGCCCAGGTCCTACCTCTGGCACGGGATCCCACATCCCAGCAGCCTTTCACGATGCGCACGAGGGCTGATGCTGGTGGGACGGGGAAGGGAGCAGCGAGTTGGGTCTGGCTGAGCTCCATCCCAGCTGGATGCTCTGCAGCATCTGTTCAACCCTAAAGGTACAGGAAAGGGTTTAGCAACGTGCAGCTGCCTCTAAGATGCCTATTTTGGCATAATCACAATCTTTCTGCATCTAAATAGCCAGAAAATTGAGCCCTTGAGTTTCACATCTGCAAGGTCAAAACAGTGCCGGAGCCCTGGATAAGCGGCGTGTTTATGCAGGGAAGGGGGAAGCAGCCCGGGAGCCGGGGACGCGGGGATGCGCCGGCCGCCTCGGCCGCTCCCCAGGCACCGAGCTGGCAGTTGCCTCCCGGATTGCACGGGAGAGGGAACATCGCGCTTCCAGCAGGCATCACACGTCTTTCCAAATCAAATACGAGCCTGCCCGCAGCTCGGTGCTTTGGGGAGCGGGGGGCAGCCCTGGGGCAGAGCTGCAAAGCTGGCAGCGGGCAAGGCAGGGCTTGTGGGACCGGTGCCAGCCTGGTGCCACCCCGCAGCGGTCCCCTCCAGCTCAGCCAGTGCCACCAAGTCCTCAGGGGGACATTTCACTCCTGTCCATTGCCAGGTTTTTGCTCGGTTTCTTGCCCCTGGGCACAAGGTTGCAGTTTTTTGGCTCAGCAGGAGAAGAGGCAAGGCAAGCTTTGGTTGTTTTTATTAGAGTTAAAAAGGAAGCTTTAAAGCAGACGTTCCTACGCGTCCTGAGCCTACTCCGCACGTCGCAGCCTTGCCAGCACAGCCAAGCAGCAAAATCCTCACGTCGGCCGATCGGCTCCCAGCTGCAGAGAGCTGGTGTCGCCCAGCAGCCGAGTCCCGGCCCCGTGCCGAAGCCAGCGGAGCTTCGGCGGCATCGGGCCTTTGCTACTCTACGGGCATCTCCCCCCAGCCCAGCCAGAGGCGCCGGTGCAGCTCTGGGTGCAAGTACACTTTTGTTACCAGAAATATAAGAAATAAAGGTCCAACTTTGTCCTCGTGCTGTTCCTTTAGGGTAAAGAGCCATGTGTTCTCTGAGCCGTGACCCCGCGTAATGTTTCTGGGTTGAGCCTGCGACACTCCAAGCTGATGTAACCATGGGGTTCCCCCTTTGCTTTCACCAGCTCCTGGGGGGACATCACCCATCTGGGCTACAAAATGGTTATTCTGGTGCTGGGACTGCCCTGGGCTGGTGCCTTTAGTCCCCATGAGCTGCTCCAAATGTCTGGTGACTTGAAAGGAGAGCAGGAATACGCTCCTATTTAATCTGGCTTTGGCTTTTGGAAGGGACACCCCCCCTATATCTTCCTTATCATGCGCTTCTGCGCGCTGGGCTGAGCTTACGCTTGCGGCTGTCGGAAACAGAGATGGTTCGTGTACCTCAACGCTGCACCCAGGCAGGGTGGTATCAGCCCTGTTACAGGTGTAAGGGAGGTTTTGACAGATGATGTTGGTCGATAAAGATATTCTGGATCTAGCTTTTGTCAATCCTGCACTTTTTTTCAGTGCAAATGTGCCTGTTTGCAGGGAAAGAAGAGGATGCGAAGCCCTGGCAGGGGATGGCACATGCCTCCTGTCCGGATTTGGCCCCCTGGAAGCAATAGCGTGCCGCTGAGATGAGCATCTTGTATGCGGGAGCTGCAGATCTTTAGCAAGCAGCAATGTCTGAGCTGCTTTGAGATAAGGAGCCAGAAATGCATGTGGCGGTGTGACAGTGTGGAGAGGGTGCCAACAGGGCCGGGAGAGCTTCCATGGGGCAAAGCTCCATCCCTGCAGCCCTTCTCCTCCCTGGACTAGCCCCGTCGTGCTCCTCATGAGCCTCCTTTGCTGTTCAAAAGCTGCTGAAGCCCAAGGGATGGGCTTGCACAGAGCCTCCTGAAACCAGTACCAGTGAGGGGATGTAGCCTGATGGCCACGTCATGCAGGGAAGTACATGAGAGGCTCTTTGGTTTGCCACACAGTGTGGCAGGACACTGGCCACCAGCCCCAGCTCCTTGCCCGGCCATGGACCGGCTGCCCAGCACAGCAGGCAGCTCCCTTTCCTCTCCCTGCCTCAGTTTCCCTGCTCCTGCGCTGCGTTGCTGACACCTGATGAGCTACCACAGCAATGCTGCAAAATAAAAAAAAAAGAGTAAAGCAATAAAACTTGGGGGGTTTCTGTGCATCTTGTGCAGCCTGGCAGTGGGCTGAGCGGGTGAAGGCGCTGCTCGCGGTGCCCGGTGAAGGCTCATTTTGGGATTCCTCACCCTGCTCCTGCAACAGCTCCATCACCAACCCCCTGCGGTTTCACTGACCTTCCCGGTGGCCTGTGGGGAGCATGTCGGTGGCAGGGGGACAGTCGGACAGAGCAAAGCTGCTCTGCAAACACAGGACCATTAACCCAAATCCATTTATCTGGAGATGGCCTGTGGGTCCAGGACATCAGCGCTGGGCTAGGTGCTGGTGCAGCATCCCTTCTCCCTCCTGCAGCATCCCTTCTCCTTCCTGCAGCATCCCTTCTCCCTCCTGCAGCATCCCTTCTCCCTCCTGCAGCATCCCTTCTCCCTCCTGCAGCCAAACGCACGTGGCTCCTGGGAGACTCATGCCTCAGTTTCCCCATCTGTAAAGCGGAGGTGGGAGCGCTGGGGTACGTATTGAGGATGGGTGTCACGTCCCCAGCCGTGCAGCTCAACCCAGGGCTGACAGTGACCTATTTACCTACGGCAGAACTTTCTGCTCCACTTATTTGACCCGGCACCTTTCTGTTTGCTTAAAGCCGGGAACGTTTCCTCTCGGCCAAGCCGGGCGCGCGCTCAGGTATGTTTGCTCGAGAGACAGACCGCTGCTCTGTGCATCCCCGGCTCTCCGCCTGGGAGGAATTCGGACCCTTTCGCTGCGATCCCATTGCAGAATTCACCCTGAAAAGCTTCCATGTTTTTCTTTGCCCTCTTCTCTCAAGCTGCACCGTCGTCATCTCGGGGACAGGCAGCGCCGGGGAGTAGAAAGGTGACATTGTTCTGCCCTGGAAGGCCGTCAGCATCCCAGCTCCCCGGCTCTGTAGCTGCCTCAGTCATGCATGTTTGCATATGTTAAAAATATTTAGTCCACTGCTAAAAAAAATATTATGCCCGAGATCTGGGGCCAGCTAAATATAATGCCATCTATGTGTCCGTGGCGCTGCGTGCCGGAGGCACAGAGGGGTACTATTTGCCTTCGGAGCAGTCCTCGGCTGCGAGCAGGGATGCCAGGAGCGATCCCGATACTGATGTCTGCCAGAAATGCTTTTCTCCGGCTTGGAGAGGGATTTGGGGCAAGGAAAGCTCTTTGCTGGGGTGTGGGTTGTTGCGGTGCAGCGTGGTGCTCGTGCCGGGGTGCATCCCTGTGCCCAGGCAGCCTTGGCGGCTGCGGGCAGGAATGCACAGGGCGAGGAGGGAAAAAAGGTCAAAGAAAATGATGTTGGCTCTGAGAAAAAGTAATAAAAATGAAAGAGCGGACTGGGATAATTCCTGCATTCACGTAGTGGGACGGGCGCGGTGCAGGGGTGAGCCAGGGATGGCCCCGTTCCCCAAACCCTCCGGTGCACAGAGTGATTTCATGGCGTGGACACAGGCCATATAGGAGAGGACTGAGACCTCCCCAGCTCATTTCACGTATGAGAGCAGGTTACGGCTCTTACCAGCCTCGCCCAGGCTTTCGCCCATGGCCTGGAGGTACCCAGCACTGCTTGGGCTGGGGAGAAGCTTCCAGATACGTTTCATATAAATAATTCCAAGCCAGCTGAGAGTGTGGGAGGGAAAACATTTCCCCGTAGTAATCTCTCCCAATGAGGGGCAGGAGAAAAGAGTTTGTTCTGGCCGCAGGAGGAAGACAACGGGGCACGAGGCCACAGGATTTTTGTGCCGAAGCATTAAGGAATCATTTCCTCTGCTTTTTCCTTATATATTTATTTTTGGAGGGGGAAAAAGGGGCTGGGGGAGGAGGCGGAGGCGGGGGTGGGGGGGGAAGGAATGAGGAGGTGAAATAATCCCAGGCAGAGTGTGTGAAGGAATCTTTATACCCCGTCCTTTTTCTTTGGGGCTTTTTTTTTTTTTTTTTTTTTTTTTTTTTCCCATTTTCCCCCCCCTTCTGCGAGCGCTTTGAGAGGCGGGGGAGCAAGCGGCTCCGTACACTGCGGCCATTCATGGCTCAGCTGGGGGCGCGCGGGGCGCGTGGCTGGGTGGGAGCGCGCCACGCCAGAGAGGAGAATAATTTGTTCACAATATAGAGCAGGGTAAAATAGGCTGGTTGTCTGAGTGGGGATGTAGCATAATGTATAGAAGTGCGAGCCTCAATAAGTCTATTTATTAGCGGGGCCTTTTGCTGAGCGGGGCTGTGAATAAACTATACAGCTCGTACAAAAATGTAAATGTTAGTGATCCCTTAGAGACATAATTACAGGAAAAAATAAGGACAGCTTTTCAGCGTTTGGGAAGCCGGCCTCCTTCGTCCCCTTTCTAACTGCTGATACACATATTATGTTTCCCCCGTGGGGTGTCTGCATCCAGCACGGCGCGTCCCCCCTCTTGCAGCTCCTCCATCGTCCTCCCTGCCCGCTAATTAAAGGAAAGTTGTGTCTCCGCGTCCCACGGAACGTGTTCTCAGCCGGCTTTGGTGTGCAGAGCTCTCGAATTCCTCAAGCCTGTGTGCCACTGGCTCCTCTGGACCACAGTGAAAGGTTTCATTCATCCCTCCTCTGCTGCCTTCTAGAGTTACCACACCCTGGGCCTCTGCTCCGCAGCTCCTCTCTGTTTTCCTTTCATTAGCAGGATTCCCAGATTGAATGGCTGCGAAGGGCTGGGAAGAGATGCTACAACCCTATTAGCATAAGGGCTGTGCAAATACCTGCCCCGCGCGCGCTCCTGCTGTTTGCCGGGAGGTCTGCAGAGCAAGAGAGCCAAAAATCTTTGGGGTTTGGGCTTTTTTTTTTTTCTGTAAAAGCAATTCTAAGTGCTGCCCCGTGCCTCAGTTTCCCTGAGCACAGCTCGTTTCCACCCACCCCGGGGATGAGTTTGCAGCCTTTTCTGGAAGGTGGCAGGGGAGCCGCAGGCAGGACAGGCACTGCCCACCCTGGGGACCTCTCAGAAGATGCTTTGGGATCTGCCGGTGCCTATTTGGCTGCACCCAAGGCACGGCAGCGCTCCGGGGATGCCCATGAGGACTGCAGCGTAGTATGCACGAGCGTCTTAAGTACCGTAGCTGAAGCCACATGGCCGTCCTTGCACTAGCCTTTGCCCTCCGCACCCGTCTGAGCGTTCGACGAGGAGGGGACGTTGACCCCAGTCTCAGCAGCCGGTCCATATCTTTTATTTGATTTAAGATGGACAGAAGAAACCCACGGCAGACGTGGGATGGACGGGAGCGGGTCTCCCTAGGCAGAAGGCGGTTTCGGTTGATGTCAGCTTTTCTTTTGGGAGTCGAGCTATTCAGCAAGCCTTTACCAGAGCAAGATTAGAGGAGGAGAGCGAGAAAATTAGTTTCTAGGAAATCCGTGCTGGGACACGAAGGGTCACAGAAGGGTTACGATGAGGGAATTTGCTTTGGGAAGGAAGAGCAAGGCACTTTGGAGCAGCCGTGGCCTTCGCAGCCCCCTCTGCCACCCTCGAGATGAGATCAGCCCGCGGCCCTGGCGCAGCTCTCTTACTGAGCTGCCGCTTTTATGGATGAGCTGGTGAAGCAAATTAACTTTCGATGAGTTTTTTCAATGGGAAAGGGACAGGCTTTTCAACAGAAATTTATAGCAAAATGTTAGCTCCACATCGACCATCTGTTGCCCACTGCGATGTGGAACCTTATTTGTTTTTTTGGCCCTTTGCAATTACTCTTGGTAGTGGGGACTCATCTAGGGTGAATTTAAGTTTCCTGATCACTGATTTATATCTTCAGTTGCCGTTCTTGGAGGCTTCACGAGTAGCTCAGAGTTCTGGGTGATTCATCACGTTTGATGGAAGCCTTCTGAGGCCAGACAGGCTCTTTGGAGGTGCCGTCCCTGAGTCTCATGGTGCTGCTGCCTTTGGATCACCCCCTGCATCTGATGCTGGTGGTTGTCCTCTCTCCATGGAAGGACGTAAATGTAAGGGCTTGTGGTGGGGACCCCAGGTGATGAGCACCCAAGTAGAAAAGGGAGTTGGAGAGGTGCCATCTCTTTGCTAGTGGTGGTGACCCTTTCTGGTGCCCAGGACACCGTAGATGTTCCCCATGGCTTGTCTTGTTTCCTGCAAACCCAGATGTGGTGGGAATGGTGTTGGCTTCTTCTGTCCCATAGGCAGCGTGACCCCACAAATACACTTTTAATGACAACAGTAACTGCTGTGGGCTGGGGGTTTGCAATCTGCCTTGCAAACCCCATTGAAATCAAAAGCGTTCATGGCTGCTCAACCTTCCCTTACCATGAAGCAGACCACGTGCTTCACTGCTACCTGGCTGGATTGCCCAGTCTGGAGCCACCGTTCAAAAATGTCTCGTGAGTCCTTGCAGCCGGGTCTCAGCGTGGTTTTGCATTGGCACTCCTGATGGGTTGGTGAAGGGACAATCTCCCATACCTGGTCTCTGATTTCTAGCCGGTAGTCGCTTGGATTGTGGTTTTGAGGAACCTGAAATAAAGAGCAAGCAGATGGAAAGCTGAGCGATGCTGCCTGCGAAGTTCCTGGCCATGAATCAGCTTCTGGCTTGTCTCTGAGGTTGGGTCCTCAGCACCTTCCTTGGGATCATCTCATGCAAGTGCTTGGCCAGCCTGCGCACTCCAAAGCTGTGCAGGTCGGAGTTGTGGATTCAGATCAGGATCAGACATCCTTGATGCATCCTATGGTCAGACCAAAGTCTATTTTCACCCCGTCACTCGTGCAAACACAGGGTACATCCTGATGGAGCGGAGGAGCTACAACGCCGGATCCTGACCCGCCTCATTGCGGCAGGTCACGGCAGTGGTCCTGCAAATTGCCTGGCCTGCAACAGCAAGACGCTGAGTGTCTTTGGCTAAAAGGGGGTAAAGCAGGGGGAAAATCTTCTGTATGAACTAACACTGCAGTATATTAATAATATATAATTAATGTACACTTACAATCTCATCCCATTAAAAATAAGCTTGCGGCCAGCTGTACTTGGTTGAAAACATCATTTTCTTGTGTATAAGATAAGAACAACTTTGAGCCCACCTGATTGCTAGGAAATTTGGAACATGAGTCAGGTATCACAGAAGAAACCCAGTGTGAGGAGAAACGGGGCGCTTCGATCCTGATATCTGATGCATCAAATGCCGATGGGGTCATCACCACCTGGGGGGAAAAAACAGTATTCCTGGGTCAGAAAGGCAATGCTGAGTCCTCCAAATGATGGGCTGGGTTTTATTTTAATGCAGTCATATATGTATTTTAAGCAACGTTTATTAGCAAAGTCCTTCATGCAGAAAGATGCACCTGGGTTTGATTTATGTTACATGAGAAATGTCTTGGCCGAGGCAAAAAGCACAGAACTGGGGGGGGGGGGGGGGGGAGGACACAAAACGAAATTTTTCTTTTATTGTGCATAATGAGATGTTTGCTCTGTGGCAATTGTATAAGTGGTTTCATCTTAGTGTGTTCAAAACAAATCTATGAATACAGCATGTATTTTAAAATTCATTGTTTTGCCCTGTAAATGAGTCTTCTAAAAAAATCCGTGACCGGGAGCCAGAGCCAGCTCACTGGTAGACCGGGTTCAGCCCGTAGTAGCTCCCTTGGCTTTGGGGAAGTTCCTCTGGATTTACCTCATTAGCTAAAATGAGCCTTTTTCCTCCTTCATCCCTCCTCCTGGATGTGCGTGTAACGTTTCGCGGTGATATTCGCCGAATGGGTGGCGAAGGGCGGCGCGCTGGTACCCTGCTTGCTGGAATACAGCACGCCGCGGCCGCAGGGGAGTGACCTGCTGTGCAGAGGATGCTTTGGGGTGGTTTCCCCCAAGGAAAGATCTGCAAAAAACAGAAGGCAAAAGTCGGGCCGGTGCGGAAGCCTTGGCAGCGCTGGGAGGGTGATGGGGGGAGCCGGGATGCTGGGAACAAACGGGCAGCACCGGGCAGCGCATTCCCATCAGCCTGGACCAATTCACCCGTGGGGAGCCGCGTTCAGGCTCAGTGGGGCAGGCTGGAGGCAAGCCGGGCAAAAGCAGCGGGTTTTAGCCCTTTCGCTCTGTTTTTCATCAAAATAGGCCTTTGCTGAAATTGCACAGGCCTTTGGAGAGCTTTCAATCCAAGCTGGTGTGTATTATTATATACCGTGTTTCCATAGGGTAGTGGACGTCATGAGAGCAGAACCATGGATGGGAGGTTGTCCGTGCCACGCGAAACAGCGGCGCAGGGCACAGCCGTAACCCAGTGGTGCCAAGAAATGTTTGTTCACTTCTGGGGCTGAAAAATAGCAAAAGGAGGAGATGTTAAATACGGGTAATTCAAACCCGCGCAAGCTTTATTGCAAAAAACGTCAAAAGTTGGTGTAGCCCCGCCATTGCTGTCCGCAAAAGCCAAACTGACTTCTCAAAGGCAGTTTGCAGTCGTTGCTGTAAATAAGCATGTGCTCGTCCAGGGGCTGCTGCGTTCGGAGCTGCTTGGACGGCGTCCAGTCCAGGGGTTTTTATTGCAATTCCACTTGATTGCCGAGATTAGACGACGACTCGTTCTCTACGCTTTACGGAGCTCCAGGAATAATCGTCGCAACGTGAAAAATGTCAATGGGTCCCGGGCTATGGAAAGCCGTATTGACCTCAGAGCGGGGTTTCAAATATTACACCCGCCGCTGTCAGAGGACAGCAAAGCAGATAATCCTCTTGGCCTTTTATCCTTGGGATAATGGGAAATTGGGAGAATGCTGCTTTTTTTTTTTTTTTTTTTTTTTTTTTTGACATGAGCAGACCTGGTCGCAGACTGGAGTGGGGGGGGAAAGAGGACAAATTCTCCTTGCAGCGGTGGTGCTGCAGGCACCAGCACTTTGCCAGGGCAGGGCCTGATCCTGCCCCACTGCAAATCAGCCCCAGATGCCTCCAAGGCAGCGAGGTGGCTCTGGATTTACTCCGGTGTAACTGGGAGCGGGGCTGCTGGTGGAGAGGATGCGTGCCTTTGATATTGTAACCTAAAACTGGCAGCTTTCCCTGCTCTGGCAGGAGTTTAGAAACATTGCCATATGAGCTGGTTTTCCAGAGAGGCCTGAAAATGCAATCCATTATCTGATATTTTGTAGCAGCTTTTTTAATTAAGGCTTTGGCTAAAGGGCTGATTAAAGAGGTGTGTGGTTTTTTTGTCCTTAGGGACTTGGCACATCCCGGCGTCTGTCACCCTTCTGCAACTACAAGACTCGCTTTTCCTCCCGTGTTATATTCGGAGCGAAGCTTTCCCCCCCCCCCTCCCCTTCTATTCCTTTCCCCCCCCCACCAGAGGTGCAGATAAATCATTATAGTCTCCGCTCAGCTTGTCTCCTTCTCCCGTAGCCCAACTTCTGTGTGCTACTGGCTGGTGCGGCGCGGAGGGGGCGTGAGCAGCGCAGCTCCGTGCCTGTGGTCAGTAATGAAGACTTCTCTTTTTATACACAGATTACGGAGGAACTGCACAGGGCCAGGCGGCAGCTCTTAATTTCCCGACTTTTTAATTTTTCAGCCCTCGCCGAGGAGAATGCAGCCTTCCCCTCCGGCCGACTTATAATGAGGTGAGTAAACACCCTTTTGTCATTTAAGGCTTGCTCCCTGATGTCATGTAAATATTATTTTTGTTTGGTCGAAGGACGGGTCGGGGGGGGGGAAAGGAGAATGTGCTGTTTGCCACATGTCAGTGTTGGGGGTTTCATACCTCCGCTCCAGTGATTTCCTAGGGTTCGTTCCCCTCGGTAATCCGCCTTGCTGAAGGCTCCCGAGTTTTTGCTCTGCAAAGTTCCCTTTAACACAACTTTCCTCCCCCCCCCCCTTCCCCGTTCTTGCTCATTCAATGACTCAGTGAGGTTTGTCAGAGTTAAAAAATGATGCTCCTTTGCTGCAAAGTATTTGGGCTATTTGTGTCATCCCAGAACTTTAAAAGAAAAATCATTGCCATCCCCTTTCCCTCCCCCGAGGCTAAAGCTGTCCCCGGTTTGCAGCTGGCGATGCCAGGAGCCCCCCTCCTTGGGCTGGGGGCTGCTCCCGGTACCCCCTCCTGGAAACCCGGGCTCCGCTTTCCTCCTGTCATCGGCTGCAGTGATCCCACCTCTCCCGGGAAAGTGTCGCCTCTGCCCCGGCGGGGGGACCCCCCAGGAGATAAAGAGTTAATCCAGCTCCCCCCCGCCCCCCCACCCCACCCCGACTTCAGCTGCAAAAAATATGAAGTGAGGATAGATCTGCTCATCTGCTGAGCAGAGAAGTTGCCTTTGATGTCGGTCCTTCCTTTCCTCCTTCTCCTTTTTTTCTCTTCCCCCCCCCGCCTTTAACCCTTCTGCCGGTGCGCTGCCTCCCGGGTGGATTTACGGAGCGCCCCCCCCCAACCTGGGAGCACCGTGTGCGTGGCAGAGGGCGGGGGACACGCAGGGACACCGTGGGGTGCTGGCATCTCCCCGCCCGTTTGCTCCCCGCCACCCCGCTCCCGGGATGCGCATCCCCCCGGGAGCGCTCCCGCCGGCCCCGGGGAGGGGGGGACACGGACGACCTCGGCGGGGACCGGCGACCAAAGGAGCGGGGTCGCGAACGAGCTGTCACCTGGGGTGGCCCGAGCCCGCTGCACTGTCCCCGCCCGGCGGTGCGGAGGGCTCAGCCCCGTCGTGTTGCCTTTTTTTTTTTTTTTTTTTTTTTTGGAGGGGAGGGTCGGCGGGGGGGAATTAACCCCTTTTGGCCGCCGCCGCAGAAAAGCGCTGCTGCCGCTTTAAGGCAGAAGTCCCTTTAAGTGACTTTCCATTTGCTGCTTTGGAGAGCTGAGAATTCGGTTTCCCAGATTTCCTTTGAATTGTGTGCAGTAGTTAGAGGGAGTTTAAAAAAATAAAAAAAAAAATAAAAAAAAAATAAAAAAAACTACAAAAAACCCTACTGTACATTCGGGAAACCTTCGGCAGCAACAAGACAAGGGAAAGGGGGAGGAAAACTGAGATTTAGGGATAAAAGTTAGATTTAAGGAAAAAACCTGAGATTTAGGGGGGGAAAGTCATCTGCTACCGTTTCCCTTTGCCTTCCTGCTGCCGTTTCAGTCTGCCTGCCTGGGGAGCGGAGGAACGGGGCAGTGGCGATGGGGAAAGCCTCCCCGTGTCGGGGGGGCCCGGGAGGATGCTGTGCCCCCGGGGCAGCGGCGTGTCCGCACCCACCGGCGCCAGGGCACCGATGGGGTTAAAAACCCTCGCCAGCTGGGGAGCATCATAAATTGCAGCCGTGCCCCACCAAATTAATTTGCACTTTCTTTTCCTAATGTTTGCTCTGGGGAGAACCAAAAAAAAAAAAAAAAAAAAAAAAGAGGAAAAAGAGGGGGGGAAAAAGCCCCTAAATAAATAAGCAGCCTGGAAGGGGGCTGGGGGAAGGCTCTGTTTCCTCAATTAGCTGGGACTTGCCTTCTCTTGACGAACGAACGGAAGGCAGCGCGTTTTAGCCTCTGGATTTGTGGAGCTTTCTCAAAGTGCCAAGTCTGGTTATACGGGGACTTTGGAGGGTTAGGTGGAGGAATCTGAGTCGCGCTCTGCTCCGTTAACTCCTTCGGAGCTGAGTGGCTTTGGGAACCTGGGCCTGGCAGTGCAAAACGACCTGGCAACTCCATAAGGAGGGAGGGTTTTGGCACCCGAGCGCTTGGGAGAGGTGGTTCCCCCAGCTGGGACCTTACCGGGCTGGGGTTTCGGCTGTGCAAGGTGCGCTGACAGAGAGGTGCCATGGGGACAGACGGATCTTGGGATGAGTTGAATGTATTTGTCATGGTTGTTCGTGGGCAACTTGCAGGACAGGGGTCAAAGGGTGGCTTGTGGGGTTGTGCAGAAGGCCGAGATGTATCGGCAGTCCTCGTGCCTGGAGGGAGAGGATGAGGATGCGGTTAACTTGCGTCAAGGTGCCGGCGTCACAGCGCATCACACCCATGCTCTACCATCCCGTACCCTTGCAGCGTCGCTCTCGCGGTCAGCAAACCTTGTATAAGCAGTAATGGCAGGAATTGCACCATACGCATACAGTTATAGTTTGGGATAAAGGCAAGAACTGGCTGCACACCAGCGCCAGCCAACAGCTTTGGAGGGAGACATCCTAACCAGGCTGGAGCAGGTAAAATGCTCTCCGGCAGAAGAGAGTCACCGGTGTTGTAAGTCCGCCAGGGTACGTGGGGAAATGGCTTCACCTGTGTGGGGAAAAATATCTCCTGGGCATTTAAAATTCACGTCCCAGTCCTTGGAAAGGAGGCCTTGGCCATGCATGGACGTGGGATGTCTTGATGTGTCCCCGATGTCCCCGGGACGTTGTCCCCCATCACACCCCATAAAGCCACTGAGCCTGCTTTATGGGCGACTGCAGGCAGCACAGGAGGGGCTCTCACCTGCCTGCGCCTGGCAGGGAAGCCCGCCCGCCTCACAGTCACACTAAGGCTCCTTTACCCCTCGCTGGAAGCATAAAGGGGCCTTAAAAAGGAAGCAAAAGGAACTTAAATTTAATTTACACTCACTTAGAGACCTCTTTACGTGGCCAGAGGAGCATAAAGGGGCCTTAATGTAGCTGGGAATCAACCCCTGAAGGTATCTGCGCCTGACTGCTGGGCATTCATTTTGCAGAAGCTCACCTCAGGCTGCAATCCAGCTTTTAATTCCTCAACCCAGATCCGCCGATGTATGGGGAGCAACAGCATCGGCCCTGGTGGGGTTAGGTCTCATTTACACCCGCGTAAGCAAAATTAAATTTGGGTTGCCAAGGAATAACTTGCAGGGAGCATGGCCTTGGCTCGCCAACACATTTGTGCCAGCCTCCGTCTCTCCATCGTCCGCTTGGATCAAGTGAAAGGGTTTCCCAGTTTAAATTCCCGCTCCAGCATGGGAAGGGATGCTCCGCTCCCTTCTGCCGAAGGGCTGGGGAGAGGAGGCTGGATGACTCATGGAGGGGACGGCCGATGGTGTTCCTCATCGCTTAACACCCACTCGTGTGGATGTGGCTTCCCGGGAAGCCTGAGCCTGCCCTCGCCTTTCTGTTAGCGCGAACAAAGCCAAGACTCTGTGCGCTGTACGGAGGAAACCGCATCGCAGCCGTGAGCCCCGGGAGACACCGCCAAGTTGTTTGGAGTTTGCCTGGTCCCCTACGAATCCCAGCTGCTGCCTGGCCGGAGCCCCTACGGCAATCATTGCTGAGGTGCTGCTTGTTTTAAAGCCACACCGCAGCCCAGCGAAGGGTAATGGTCCACAAGCCGTTTAGCAGCATCCCCCGTGACACCAGGAATCCCTGTGCCACCCCTGCCACGGTCTCTCCGCATCCCGGAGGAGCTGGAAGAAGCAGTGTCCAACCCCAGGTTTGGTGAACCTGGGCCAGGATTTGGGGAAAGCCGGCTCGTGCGGCGTGGCAGGATGGCTGGGAGGGAAGATCTGCGTCTCTTACACCCTGGGCAGCCGGGGCACCCCCACGTGCCTGCATGCGTGGCATAAGTTTTCCAGGGTAATACCCATCAGGCACGTGAAAGCTGGGATCTCCCTGTGG
Source organism: Chroicocephalus ridibundus (assembly GCF_963924245.1). NCBI lineage: Eukaryota > Metazoa > Chordata > Aves > Charadriiformes > Laridae > Chroicocephalus > Chroicocephalus ridibundus. The sequence continues at coordinate 93,487,696 of NC_086287.1, forward strand.
AGCATCGCCTGAGGGTACTGGGATCCAGTGTCTCTGCTTATTTATAGCCCTCAAAGACCTTGGAGCAAAGAGCCTGTGGATGAAGCCACTGGTGGAAGAGGCTGAAACCAAGAACTTGATGTATCTCAGGAAAGGACAGGGCGTTTACGTCTGAGAAAACCATCCAGATTTGTCACAACTCCAGTTCAGAAGGGAATATTCAACCTGGAGCTTTAGGGCTGTAGTTAATGATGACCAGAGCCAGCATCCCTATGGGCAGGGTCCCTCTTGGGGCTGTTCCCCCATCCTTCACTATGGGATGCTCTCAGGGACACGGGGACAGACAAAATGGCCTGAGGTCTGACCTTTTCTCACTATTCCCATGCTCGCAAGGTCACTGGCATCCCCCTCCACCAGGCAGCAGGATGCAGGAGTGTGCATTCTGCTCTACGACAACACACATCCCTCTTTCCTCCGGGGTCCTGCAAACGTAGGAACGAAATCCAGCAGGGAAGGGCTAGTGATCATGCTGTCCCCTGTGTTTTCTTTTGGTTTTTAATCTGTTTTTTTAATCTTTGGGTTTAAACACATTTAATGGTCACCTGTTCCTGACTTGGCAGGGCCGGCTGGCAGGGAGCGGGGTCGGGAGCGCGGCACAGGAGTGCCGAGCGCTGGCAGGGCGGCAGCCAGGTATTTGCACTGCGTTTTGGCCTCCATGCAAGCCTGGCTTCCCCCGTGCCAACCCTTGTTGCCTGCCCACCTGCCTTCCAGGCAGCGCTCTGAAATCCACCTGGCACCCTCTCCTTCCCCTCTCGTGGCTTTGCATGCCGGTGAGGTCTTTTCCATCCCTGCATTATCCACCAGCTCGGCCCCAGTGTTCCAGGCTGCTGGAGCCCATGGGAAGGAGCGTGTCCTTTGGTCGTGTCCCCGGGTGCAGCGCATGGCGAACTGCGGGACCCAAACCAGCTCATCCTCCGCATACATCGATAGAGATCTCCTCCAGAAGGCATGTGAAAAATGCAGCCGCAGGCGACCATCAGCATCCCCTTAAAAAAAAAAAAAAAAAAAAAGGAGCCTGATCTATTTTTGGTTTGGATCTGCTGCTTTTTAATTAAGGGAAACCGCCTGCCCCCTCCCCGTGGCCGCGCGGAGCTGCCCGGACAAACGGGGTGGCAGGAATTATTTAACGCCCCTTCCTGTCAAGCTGTCATGTTTAATTAGCACCTTCCTGCCCCAGCCCAGGTTAAAACCAGGCTGCAATAACACTGGGTGCTGGCCCGGGGCTTCCCGCTCGGCAACACCTCCAAAATACCTCGCTGGGAGGCAAGTGTAAAGGGACCCCTGTGTTTCCCCCTGCGTCGCACCGTGCGTTAGTGTTTCTTCTTAGCTGGACCGTGCCATGGCAGTCTGGACTCCCTGGAGGAAGGACTGGCTGCAGGCTCGGAGATGGAGACGCTCGGTAGCCCTGCAAGGGGGAAAGGCCGCTCTCCGGTCCCATACAGCCGGGGCGGGATGATAAGCTAAAGCAGCTTTGTGGCTCTGCCTGCCACGTCTGAAACCCTGCAGCCGAGAGAACTGCTCCTACCGACGTCTCCTGCCAGCCCGGAGGTGTTTGGGCAGTGCTGATGGGGTCGTTTGGCACCAGCTGGCTGGTATTGCCTCTCCTCGGCTCTCCCTGGATCAGGAATCACCTACCCCCAGCACACGCAGAAAGTTGGCCGAAAGCACGGACCCTGAAAAGCCTGGGCTCTTTGGAGGGAGAGGAGGAGGAGAAGGGATGCACACGGAGAGGATGCAGAGGGGCTTCAGAGCATCCTCCCACCTGAGGCCCACGGCAACCGCTGCCGGGGGTCGCCACTGGCCCTGCCTTCAACCAAGTCCCCTGCCCGCCTCACCCAGCCCGGGGGAACGGCCTGCACACGCCAGCGCTGGGCTGCAGAGGATGGGAAGGAACTCTCTGCTCTCCTGGTACTTATCAGTGGCCAGGAAACAAATTTTTCTAATTGACAGCAAACCGCAGCATTTTACAGAGTGGAGAGAAGGCCAGCGGTCTATCAGGCGTTCTGTGAAACCGGAGCGGGACAAGATCCAGCCCCGATGGATAGAGCGGAGCTGACCTGCCTTGGCCGGCTCCGGTCCAATAACTCACTCCTGTTTGCATTTAATTACAAACGTTAAAAAGCCCTTTCTTTTCACAACAACAAAGCCTTGAACCACACTTCAAAGTTGGGTTTCTGGGACAGTTGCATACCTTTTAAAAATAGCCCTCTGAGCGGTGCCAAGTGCTAAATGGATTGCAGAGGGCAGGTCCCCCACGTGGGGCTTCAAACAGCCCAGCCAGCCCCGCTGCCTGCTCGCCTGCTCCCGCGCCTGCTGCCGCTCCCCCGGGACCCTCCCGAAGGGTGTCCGCCTGTGGCATGGATCTGCAGCTCTCTATTTCTTCTCTTGGGCTTTTTTTTCATGGGCATTGCAAACCGGGAGATGGCAAGGCTGCAGCTGCCAGGCAATGCCCCTGGAGGGTGTTTGGGAAACACGGTGGAAGTTCCCACCTGAGCTGACGCCCCCCCATGGCCTTACATGCCATTTGGGAGGCAGCGGTTTGTCATCTGGGAAGTCATAACTGGAATATCCATGGCAAGGAAAAGGCTGGAGGGGAAAGTGAAGCAGCACTGGTTCAGGTCTGTCCTCCCACTCTGTTCCAGTCTCCGCTGGGACCCTTCTGGCTTCTCAGGAGTCTCCTGACCCTTCAGCCCAGCCTTGATCCTGCTTGTGGTCAAGTGTCCTCAGAGCTGGTGGCGGGGCCAGCTGTGCTTTAGAGTCTTTTTACTCTAAAACAAGGAATTCTGCTCCCCTGGACGTTTTTCTAAGCGTCGACTGAGTTTATTTTCTCCCATGCCCATTGGCGACACAGAAACCGTAATACAGAGTGGGCAAGAGGAGGTCTGGAGCTGAGGGCCCAGTTCTCATGGTCATTAACTGAGAGAAGCACAAATCCACCCAGCAGCATTGACGTGCCCTGGCTTGGAGCATCCTTATCCCTTCCTCACCCTCCCTCGGCAGTGCCGCTGCCATGCTCGGTGTCATGGTTTCAGTTGGGATGGAGTTAACTTTCTTGCTAGCAGCTGCTGTAGTGCTACGTGTTGGATTTGGGATGGGAAATAGTGTTGATAGCACACCGGCGGTTGTTGCTAGGTAGTCAAGGCCTTTTCTGCTCCTCACACCACCCCACCAGCGAGCAGGCTGGGAGGGCGCAAGAAGCTGGGAGGGGACACGGCCGGGCCAGCTGACTCCAACTGGCCAAAGGGATGTTCCACACCATGTGACATCATGCTCAGTATATAAAGCTGGGGAAGAAGAAGGAAGGGGAGGATGTTCAGAGCGATGGCGTTTGTCTTCCCAAGTAACTGTTGTGCGTGATGGAGCCCTGCTTTCCTGGGGATGGCTGAACCCCTGCCAGCCGACAGGGAGCAGGGAATGAATTCCTCGTTTTGCTTTGCTTGTGCATGCGTGGCTTTTGCTCTACCTATTAAACTGTCTTTATCTCAACCCACAAGTTTTTTCTCACTTTTTTTCTTCTGATTCTCTCCCCCATCCCACCAAGGAGGGAGGGAGTGAGCGGCTGCACGGTCCTACTTGCTGGCTGGGGTTAAGCCATGACACTTGGGAAGGCAGGAGGCACTTATTTACCATGGCGTTTAGGCAACGGCTGTTTCCCTGGAGCCAGCCCAGAGAGGGCAGGTTGCCCAAAGTCAAGGTGGAAGTTTTAAAGAGGGGGTTTCTTAATGCGAGGAAGCAGAAACCGTGTCTCTGAGGAGCCAGGATGTGGGGCCAGGAGCTAAGGATTTGCTTCAGGTGAATTTGTTGCATTTTTGTGGGGTAGCATCTCTTTGCCCTGTCATGCCTGATGGGCGTGTGGGAACCTGGAAGCTGTTGATGAAGATGAGGGAGTTTGACTAGTGCCATGATATAAGTCATCAGATCTCTCCCCTCTTCAGCTTTCCCAGCAGCAAAGCCATGCCTGCAGCATCCGCCAGTACTTCGGGATCAGTGTGACCAGTGTCCCCAAGACTCACAGGGCCACACCAGCACCATTCAGACGCTCCCATCCCAGGTTGTGTCCCGCAGCATCGCCGTTCCCATCACCGTAGAGGGTGCTGCTCCTTTCTTCCATGGAGAAATTCCTCCATAAAGCCCTGCAAACCCAGCAGAAGCAAATTGCTACCTACTAGAGATGAAACTGGGCTCCCAGGGCAAAGGAGACTGCGTTTAACTCCGGGAAAAGCTCTTCATGTCGGAAGTGTGCTTTTCTTGGACTGCTCCGCTGTATTTATGCAGGCTGGTATGTGGGGAGTAATTAGAACCTCATCCTGAGTACTCGACGAGCGTGTTTTCCATTCTAGATGTTGACAGGTCAGGCTATCCGGCCGTCCCTCTCTGCCTAAAAATGTTGATGTTTTATCTTTGTTGAAACCAAAACAAGGGTCTGGGAAGTTCTGCTTTATTGACAGTCTGACGGTGGCACGCGTGGTGCTTCACACCTGTGGGCTCCCGGTGCCCGCACCCGACCCTGCCGAGGCAACGGGAATGGGAGAAGCCGGCGCAGGCGTCCATGCGGAGGGGCCGGGGCTGTCACAGCTGCCAGGGGGTGTGGAAAAAGGACATCGAATGGAGCGGAGCGAGCAGGGCTGGGAGATGTTTTCCTGGATGAGGCTGGCTGGGTCCAAGGACAAGCTGCTCCCAACCGGAGTGGGGATTCAGGCACCTCAGAGCAGCCATCGGAGAGTCCACGCTGCTCCGAGAATGGAAGCAGGGAGAGGTGGGTGCTTCAAACCTCCAGACCGTGGGTTTCACTAAAAACCTGGTGTCTAACCTGACAGGAGAGACGTGAGGATGCCGAGGATGCACTCGCTCTTATCTCTCTAAAAGAGCTTGTAGAATCTGCAGGGAATACCCAGGAGGCAGCTTGGGCTGGCAAAGCTCGCGAAGCTGTTGGAAGAGGTCTCGGGGAGTTCACGCAGCCCCGAGCGGCTGGACTAAAATGACCTCATTTCAGGTGATTTGTGAGATGAAGCTGAAAGGGGAGCCCGTCAGGAGCCATCCCCTCTGCCCTGGCCTGCCACGGTCCCAGTGTCCCAGCCCATGCCTCGTGTGTCCCTTTCCACCCCTCTGAAGCAGGAAAAGGCCCCGGAGGACACACTAGAAGGGCTGGGTTAGTTGCCCAGTGTGGAATGCCTGTTTTTCAGCAAATGGATTAATAAAGGGGAGTCGAAGGAGCACACTAGGGTGGGAGCACCCCCAAACCCTGCCTGTGCGTCCCGGCGACCTGGGGGACGGGATACTGGATGGAGGGAACGGACTGGAAGGATAGACTGGCCACAGGTGAGACCGGCAGCTGGAGCATCGCTCCCATCCCATGTTTCACAGCAGCCCTACGCCCGTTTTGGGCCATCGCTCACTGCTGGAGCATCGTGTTGGGGAAGGAGGATTATTTTCCTTCTCCATGTTTGCCTTCCATGCAAACCAGCCCTACCGTGTAATGTTTCTCATTTCCTTTATACGTTAATGAAGGCTCGAAGTGAAAAGCTCCACACTTAGGCTGACTTAACCCCGAGCTAAGCCGGCAGCCGGAGGGACACAATGAGCCGGCTGTTTGGACCTCGCTGGCACCGGCTCCTTGTCTGCTCCCAACACAATGGTGTTTTCCTTGGCCGGCATTCAGAGGCGCGGGAGGGAGATGGTGACAGGGAGGATTCCCACGTCTCCCCGGTGAAACTGCCCAACACCGTGGCGTTGTGCTGCCGGGACGTGCCGCGGAGCCCATCCTTGGTGGTGCAGCCCCGCGGTGCTGGCTCTCTCCGGAGGGTGCAGGGATTAGGGTGAGACGGGCAGCGCGGCCGAGCGCGGCACAAGGTGCTACCAGTGGAGGAACCAACACCAGTTCTGTGTGTGCGGGGTTTCATCCATCCCATTGGCATCCTCTCGGAAATTAGAAAAAAAAAAAAAGTTAAATTTAGTGGTGGAGCACCGCTCTTGAAATGGAAAATCGGGGCTTTTTTTGTCCGTCTTCTCAGCTAACACTAATCGCTGAATAGCTCTGGTGGCTCACACCTGCATTTTGGGGTAATAAACCCTTTTTCCATAATATTCTCCTCCCAGCTCTAGCAGTGCAGCAAGTGGTGTGCTTCCCAATAGCATTTCCATGATGACCAGTGGTTTGTTTCAAATAAAGTCCTTCTGAACATGTTTTGGTGCCCGGGGAAGCATTTGATTGCTGTTTACTGTGCCACAGCAGAGGGGACCGGCTGCCCCGGCCAGCATCAGGGCAGCAAATTGGGTGCCCATACGGTGCCTGGCAGATCTCATACGGGTTGCTTCACACGGGTTGCTTTTCCATCAGCTTGATGGGGGCACAGGCCAGGCAGCCACCCAGCATGGCCTTGCAGAGCTCGTCACCGCGTTTTGCATCTGCCGTATTATTTATACTCGTTCAAGCCTGATTTCACCTGCGCACACCGCAGCTGGAGAACCTCCTCCCGAGGAGGTGAAGTTCTAGCTGTCAGTGCGAGGGTTGGGGTCAAGCACTGGCTTTTTGTTGCCTTGGAACCTGCTCAGGACGAGAGCAGGTCCCAACCTCGCATTCCCCAGCTGCGCCGGCAGCAGTGCTGCACGCTGGGGAGCGATGCTGGGTCCCTGCCTGCCGCCGCGCAGGGGACACTGCTTCTCACCCCGGGGCTTCTTCACCCTCTGGATGGAAGTCCAAAGCCCCTCCGGCTGTCGGCTGCTCTGAATTTTGCAAGAAATCAGCAGGTTTTTCTGCCGAGTTGACTTTGATATTGTTTTTGAGGACTTTGCAGCTCTGGCTGGTGGGGAAGTGTTGAAGGTTTGGCTGAGCCTGGCACGCTGGTCTGATAAGGCTCTCGAGCACTTTATAAATGCAAGGGGTCCCGTGGCAGGTGGGGTCTGAGGAATTGCGAGGAAGGCAATTGCAAACAAGGAGTTGTGAGCAAGGTGTGTGTTTCCCGGAGCATCCTGGAGGGATCGCTTCCTTGGGTTCGCCGCTTTTCACTCTTGGGGATCATTTTTTTTGCTTTGGAAGCAGCGTAAAGCGGTGCTGCGGGTGCGTGTGGGTGCTCTGCAGGTTGGCACAGCAGTAACCCGCAGCAAATCTCCGACGGCGAAGTCCCCGGGTCACACATGAGCCAGGGCGATGAGCCCAGGGCCTGTCACGGTGCTCCCCTGGGAGCGATGATGCCAAGAGCTTAGGGACGAGCTTTAAGTCCAGTTTTGGTGCAAAAAATGTAAGAATCTAGTTCAATATACCTGCCCGGAGGGAAGGTACCTGGTGGCAGAGCTTCTCCCATCGCACACGCTGCGGCATCCCTGGCTCTGCCGCCGAAGCTGCGGGTTGAGCAAGTCAAGCGGGGAAGGTTTTGAGAAGCAGGGATAATTAATTTGGGAAGAGATTACGAAAGCTGTGGTGAATTCTCTGTCACTTCGAGAGCCTGAAGCGGACTCTGGATGCTGGTGTAAAATATGTGCTTTCATTCAACCGCAAGCTCTCGGGGTGAGGCCAGAATCCCTCGGTGAGGCTTTTCTGGCCAGCGCCGTGCTGGAAACCAGTGACTGGCTGATCAGAGGGAAGAGTAGTAATCTTAATTTATCACATACTTTTCATCCCAAAGCACTTCCACAGTCCGAGCGATCTTTGCTGCCAACTGTTTGCAGCAATCCTTTCAACTACCCGAGCTGAACTGTTTCCTGGGCTGGGACGGCAGCGAGGGGTGTCAGGAGGCAGGGGCAGGTTGCTCTGAAAAATCTCTTTTTCCAGTAGAGAGAAATCCTTCCTGGGAGATGCACAAGCCGGACAGACGGAGCTCCCCGGCCGACATTCCCATCCAGGGGGAGTTTCACAACCCCAAGTTCACAGCGAGGTCCTTGGGATGGTTACAGGGCTCACACAGCACGGATCCGGTCTGCATCCCAGCGGATTTTGCAATATAACATCCCTCCCGTGGCTGTCAGGGTATCGCTGCCGGCAGCCCTGGCTCGCAGGAGGAGCGAGCCAGGAAATTTTGCGGCATCAAAAGCCACCAGGCTTTGCACGAGCAGCCCCGAGACGGTGGCATCAGCGACGGGAGCGCTCAGCTTGCGGAGGATATTTCAATGCAGCCCTGCATCCTAGCCGGGATGGCTTCTTGGTCCGGCTGGATAAACCTTGGAGGCCAGGAACGGCACATCTGAGCATTACTCAGCATCGGAAATCGAGGTCGTGGCCCTGTTCACCCATGACAGGTCTAAGCTGGGACTTTTTAGCTCTGGAATTAAAAGGGAGCTGCACGCCCCGATGCGTGCTGCAGATGGGGGAGATGCATGCCCTGATGCACGGTGCAGATGGAGGAGCTGCACCCCCTGATGCGTGCTGCAGATGGGGGAGATGCACCCCCTGATGCGTGCTGCGGATGGGGGAGATGCATGCCCTGATGCATGGTGCAGATGGGGGAGATGCACCCCCTGATGCATGGTGCAGATGGGGGAGATGCACCCCCTGATGCATGGTGCAGATGGGGGAGATGCACCCCCTGATGCGTGCTGCAGATGGGGGAGATGCACCCTCCGATGCATGGTGCAGATGGAGGAGATGCACCCCCTGATGCATGGTGCAGATGGGGGAGATGCACCCCCTGATGCGTGCTGCAGATGGAGGAGATGCACCCCCTGATGCGTGCCACAGACGTGGGAGATGCACGGGACGGTACGGTCCTCTGGCCGGGCAGACCGGAGATCATCTCCCTGCCGCTCTTCCCAGCCCCGATCCCGCCCCGCCGTGGCCTCGGCCACATGCAGCACCAGCCTCCTGACTTTGCAGCTCTCGAAGCAATTCCCGGGGCAGCAGCCCCCCGCTTCCTCCCAGGCCTCACCGGGGACTTACATGAAAAGGTCATTTATAAAACCTGACGTTTTGTTTCACGGCGAGGGCCGGGCTTGAACTCCGCTTTTATTCCACGCGGCTCCTATTTATTTCTCGGATGGATTAGAAAATCGCGGCTGTCGCTGGACATTAGCCCGGTCGTTTCATCAGCTCCCCCTCCGCAAGCTGACAGTTCATTAGAGCGCGGTACCCGTCGGGATGCTGCCACCGCCTCGCCCTCTGAGCATGGCTTTGCTTCCAGGCTCGGCCGTGCCCCGCGCCATCCCAACCAGCTGTATAAATGCAAGCAGCGATGAGTTAAAACTAACAAAAATAAAAGGCTCCCCAGGTAACAACTCCTTATCCAGTTATCATTTCTAGAAAAGCCAGTGGAAAGCAGGAATAACACGGAAGGGGATGATTACCGGTGTTTTTCGGGCTCCGTGGCGCGGGGCGGAGGGAGGGTTGGTACAATTCGGGGTTTGTGCGCCGAGGGGCTGCACGGTAGCCCCCTTTGAAAGGTTTCGTGCCCTCTCTCAATTCCTAAGTAAACCTCTCGTCCCCCTGTCAGCTTTGATTTGTAACCGTACTCGTGGCATCTGGTTTTCATATGAAGGGTGGAATACAGGGGATGCTGTCTGCTCGCTTCTGCCCAGAGCTATTCGTCTGGGACCGGCTAGCCAAAAAAAAAAATAAAAAAAAAAAAGTAAAAAAACACCGTTCCTGAAAGGCACTAATCATTGCGGAGGCGGAGGGCAGAGAAAGGATCCGCTGTCCCTCCCTGCTGCGGGATGTGAAATGAGGGGCAGGAGGGCGAGGAGGAGCCGTAGCCCACCCGGGTCCGGGCTCTGCTGCAGCTCCACTTGGGATGGGGATCTGGAAAATGCATCCCAGAGCGTTAGGGCAGAGGGAAGGATGGATTTGCAGATTTGCAGGAGGGTTCTCAGCAATGATCGGTGGTGTCTGCACATGGCGCATGCTGTTGCGGCACACCTGCCCCCCCGATTTGTCCCCAGCACCCTTTCTCCATGCTGTTGGCAGCACTGGGTGGCACAGGGTGGCTCTGAGCATCCCATACACCTCCGGAGTCGCACGTGGTTGCTGGTGCCAGCGGGTCGGCTCCGACCAGCCGGTGCAAAGCCGACCCACGCGGCACAGGGCTCGGGCAGCACCCGGCGTGGGGCGGTCGTGAGCTTCTGCAGGGTCCTTGGGGTTTCGCTGGTGGGAGAAACGGGGTTGTTTCAACGTGGGGCGGTCAGAGGCAGCTCTATGAAACGGGCGGTCTGTTTTCACCCTGACTCTCAGCGATGGCGTTTGCAAAGCCAGGAGGAAAACCTCTTCCCGCAGTCAGCTCAGGGCACCAGCGCTGCCCGTGGCTGCTTCTTGTCTTAGTTGATTTTGACTTTTTATTGCACGGGGTCATTTTGCTGACGTTTCTTGGAACTTTGAGGTTCCCAGCGGGCTGAGACGGTCACTGTCCTGCAAAACGCATTAGGAAATGCCAGTCTGGCCATGTGAGAGCCACAGAGGAGGTGGCACCCTGCCCCTTTCCCTGGGTAGCCACGCAGGACCAAGTGCTTTTGGAGGAGCCATGGGCAGAGTTCCCTGCATGCTGCGTTGTCCTGCAGGGCTAGCACCGGGCGAGCAGGGACGAGGGCATCCCGGGGTGACACCTTGTTCTCCATCCACACGTGGTGGTGGCTTTCGGGCATCCCCCAGCTGGAGATCCCAGCCTCGCTCGGTGCCCCGGGCGAGGAACTCCCAGCCGCGTGAGGTTTGCTCACTCTCACCTTATTATCAGAGCTGGAGGATGAGATGAGGCTGTTCTCTGGGGTGGCTTCCAGCAAAGTCCAGATCCCGGCGCCGGCATACCAGAGTGCTGATATCAAACCCAGCAGGGACCAGCCAACTGGGAACACTTAAAAGCAGGGAGGATTGCAAAGACCACGGCCGTGCCTGTAGCTGTCATGGAAGCAGCCTGAAAAAGAGGAATATCTGCCTCCAGCTGCCGAGAGGCACTGGGGGCACGGGATGCTCCTGACCCTGGGAGCTGCCAGGGACATCCCGTGCTGGGTCATGGCTCCCCATGCGTGGCTCAGTGCCCCTCTGTCCCCAGCTGCCTGCTCCATCCCGGGCTGTGCTTGCAGCCTTCCCCTGCGCTCCTGTCCCCTTCGGGATGGGAGAAGCCGGGAGCCGCGTCCCCGCACGGGGCAGAGCTGGAGGTACCCTGACGTGCAAGACCACATTCAAACAGCACCGGAGACCCGCTGCCACCCCTTCCCTCTGCTAGCAAAGCAGTTTCCAAAGCCATTAGAGAAGCACGCTTCAGCATCATCTATAATTTTAAAGCGATGGTCTAATTTTCCTAAACCAGCAGCTGATTTTCAGCAGCAAGGAATGCTCTAGAGGAAGTGATTTTATTTTCCCTTCCCTTGCTGGACTTCCTAGGATGCAGCCTTTGATCCAGACTCCTGATGTTATCAAGTAGGAAGCTGCAGCCCTTTGAAGTGGGTTTCACGTCGTGCTTTAAACTTCTGGGGGTTTTAAACCTTCAGCACCGGGTGCAGCTTTGGTACGGATCACCCCGATTTCAGATTTGGGGACTGTGGCCACCGAGGGATGTCCAAGGGCTCAGCTGGGACCGCTCGCACCCCGGGTTGGGAGCCCGCCGAAGAGACGAGATCATAGCTCCTAGCCTGCTTAGAGAGATTTAATGCTTCAGGGAGCCCAGGGCTGTGGCCTGGGTAAGATTTGGATGCTGCACTGCTATTTTGAACATCTGGCCTTGCCACTGTGACCTGGGGCAGTGGAAACGGGTCACGTCCTGATTCCGGAGAAACTGCATGGCCTGGACGTTGGGATGATGTTTTCAGGGTTGCACTCGTCTGGGTCATTGTGAAACTCCTTTCTGCTTTGCTCACACGGCTGCCTGCCCAAAAATTTCACCCCGAAAAGGCACCTTCACCTCTTGTCTTGGAGGTGCAATGGATGCAGCTGGAAGCAACAGCACGAAGCTCTCCCAAAGCAGCAGCAAAAGGCTCCGGGACAGGAGCAGCCTCGAGCTGCTGGTGCTGGGAGCTCTGCTCACCTGTAGCGGATTAACAGGGGTGGGCTCCCGTCAGTTTGCAAAGGAGTCCCGTATCACTAACGAGCAGCACCCACAAGCCGTGGGTCACACAGCCACCTCCTGGGACATGGGGATGAATCGAGCTTGATTTGTGCAATGCCTTAAGCCAGGCTTAAAGTGTAACTGTTATTGCTTATTTATATCCTTATATTTTTTTGGTGGTCCAGGGCATGTTGTGCTGGGGTGCGGCATAGAGCGGGGTGGGGTGTGTGTGTCTCTATCCCTCAAAACAACCTGAATATTATCTGAAATGTTGCAGGTTCGGAGAGCAGGGAGGAGGGATTTGAAGGTGTTTGCAAGCAGCTCTTCCCCCAGCATGGGGTGAGGAGGGCGCTGGGTGTTGGGCTGTGGGCAGGTACCCCGAAGCGTGGCCAGAGAACCTGTGTCAACCTGGTGAGCATCCCTGGGGGAGGTGATGAGCAGGAGAGGAGGACTTGGATGTGAACTCTGGTACAGGCAGCGGTAGAGTCACTGTGAGAGCCCCCAGGGATCTGTCTTGAGCCTTTTTGTCCTCGTTCCTCATCACTCAATTAAAAAAGCAGGATAAAAAGTCGAGCTCAGAGATCGATAGGCTGTAAGGCAGGGGAGAAGGTGGCCTGCGTCCCTTGGCACGTGGCACCTCTCGGGTTTTGGCAGCTGGGGCACGCAGCCCTCCCCGGCCTGGCAGCACCAGCAGCGAGAGGGCAGACTGCAGGCAGGAGGGAGAGCAGTACATGTGGGTGCTTGCTTTCCCCTTGCTGTCCCCTGGCAGGGATGCGGGCTTTGGTGAGAGTCCCCTGTGAACCCCACCACAGCATCCTCCTCCCAGCCGGATGAGGGGGCTCTTTCTAAACCCCTGCCCTGGCTTTCTGGAACAGCTTCTCCCATCAGAGCTTCTCCCAGATAGGTCTGGTACTTTGGACTCGATACCCCAGGGTAGCAGGATGAAGTCCCTGCAGTGGTGGCTTGGAGACCGTCTCCAGCATCCCCGTGTAGTCGTTCCCCGCTGAGACGAGTTGCTCCCTTCTCCCGCAGATCCAGCACCTGGTAAGCAGCCTGCCACCTTCGAGTGGCACGGGATGAGCACGAGCGCAGGAGGATCTGCCCAGGACAATCGGGAATGGCCTCTCCAGCCTTTGGGATTTGCCACACTGGGCAGCTCCGCATGTCTGGAGCTCACGAGGAGCCCAACTAGGGCAGGGAAGTCCTCAGGTGCCAGGTAGGTGATGGGGACACGGACGCCCTCTTTGGGCAGGAGACAAAAAGCAGATTCCAAGGCTTGGCGCCAGCTCTGGGCACTGGTGGAGGATGTGCAGAGCCTTGGGGTGAGGTGTGAGGGTCGGGCAGCAAGCACCATCCGTGGGTCCTGCTCCTTCCCAGCACGGCAGCTGCTGCGGGTGCAGACTGCAAACCCCTCCTGTGCAAAGGCTGGAGTGGGTTTGGAGGAGAGGAGTGGTCCAGATCCAGGTCCCTGGCATGGTAGACCCAGAGCTGAGTGGGTGATGGGTGCCCCAGACTTCCAGAGCCACCGTGCATCCCTCACCAGGGACCGTCACGCCATAGCAGCCCTTCGTTTGCTTCCCATCAGGGGACACACTAACGAGGAGCTCCCAGGAGGGGCGGCCGAGCAGTGGGCTCTGCCCTGATCGATGTCCTGCTGAAGGACGGGTCTCCTCCGGAGAATCAACCCAACACCCGCCACTTCGTGCCGGGGTTGATGTCCCACACTGAGGGTGGCTGATCCCGGTGCCATTGCCTCGCTCGCTGGGAAAATTCCCTCTGATTTCCTGATGGTGTAAGGACGCCGGACACGTGCATGAGCCCATGCTGCTGCTTCTTGCTTCTTAGCGACAAATCTGAAGGCCCCTGTGGTTTTTCAGGCCAGAAAATCATGGTTTTTCTCCCGCTCCGAACCAGCGTCCTCAGCTTCACAGAGACATCTGGGGCTGAACTTTTGTCCTGCAGACAGAGACAGCTTTAATTGTGCCCCCATTAAAGCAGCTCAAGCTCTTCCCTTGAGTAAGCTCCACAAGGAAGATGGAAAATAGACCCTTAATGCCCTAAGAATTTTCCTCTCTTCCCCATCTTCCCTTCCATCAACTTTTAAGCTCATCCAAAAACTGCAGCCCTCTGCTTCTATACATTGATGGCAGGACAGGGATGCTGCAGCTTTGCCAGCAGCGCAGGCTTTCCATTGAGTTATAAGTGGAAGCAAATGGTTTAAAAGGAAATTAAATTTACAGCTCTATAAAAAAACGCATTTTATTGCTTTGCCTGTCGTTCGGTAGAGGCAGGGAGATAAAGGAATGCTTTGCATTTGTCTCTTGCCTCGGAGCCCGGAGGCAAAAAAGAGGAAACCCACCGATCATGCGATGGCCAGGCGGCCGGATTCAGCCCCGGCTCCGTGCGAGTCACGGGCAAAATCCGGGGAGGGGGATCCTTGGAGGTGATGCTCGCCAGGCGCGGTGAAACAGGATGCTTCGTGCTCTCAAATGTTGGCTGGATGAGGCCCCGAGTTTGGCTTGGAGAGCACGTTCTGCCCAAAGAGATTGGAGCGGGTCCTTCCCCAGACCCCAGCTAATTGCAGATTTTGCAAGTGTGCATACAGCAACACCTGAGGGCTTATTTACGGGGAAACATATAGCTCCTCTCTATGGTTTATTAATTAATCCCTTCCACACGTCATTACAGTACTGACTGGGGAGCTTAGAGTAAATGGCAATAAAATCTCTGCGCTGGACATCTGCAAAAGCCAGCGCAGTAAGTTCTTCAACAGAAATGGGAGGGAGAGGAGGGGTTGGTGCCTTCATATTTGAAAGCAGAGTGGCACAGGGCTGGCCGAGGAGCCAGGCTCGCCCGCGGGCACATGCCGCCTCGGCCGCTGGGTCTGTCTGTGCCAGCGTTGCACCATGTCCAACCGAGACGGGAGGATTGGGGAAGGGGAAGGCAAAGGGGAAGATGAAGGCCAGCGGTTTGTGTGTGCAGGGAGCTCGGTACGGCACGGCCCCTGGTGCAGATCCCCTGGGATTATAGGAGCATCCCGGCTTGGATGCGGATGGGTGTGGGAAGAGTGATTGGCGGCTCGGGTGGACTCGGTTTGCACAGCTCGGTGCCGGCAGCTGCAGCTCCGGGGTTGAACATCACCTTCATCACAGGAACGATCCCTCCCGGAGATGCCAGCTCTGAGGGGACCCACCGGGAGCAGCTCGGGTGACGTCTTTCCCCATTGCCACCTTCTGCAGGGCCTCGGCGCGGGCCAAGGGATGCTCTGGCTGTGCCCACCAAGCCTGTGTGAGGTAGACGAAGGAGCTTTGCCTCTTCCAGCGGCGCCTGAGCTACAAAGCGAGTGTGCGGAGGCTCTTGGCCCTCCGGAGGAGGAACCTCCCCCGGCTCCAGCCCTCCCAGCTGTGTCAATAGAGGAGGAAGAAACAAAAGTGCTCTTTCTTCGCCTGTTGTTTTTGCAGAGGGGGACAAGCCGATGGCAGTTGCACTGTGACACTGGCTGCTGGGGACAGACGTGTGTTGGGTTCGGCCGAGCTCTCCGCAGACTTCTGGGAGGCGTTCGACGGCAGGGTGCAATGAAGGGACTCCCAGACAGTCTCCTTATAGAGAGAGATATATATTTCCTTTTGCTGGTTACTTTATTGAGAGCAGATCGTTGAAGGAAGGAAGGTAAGGGGCTCTCTGGCCTTTCTCTGGAGCCAGGTTTTTTCCGGGAGCAGTGTCCTTCCTGCTGCCGTGGCCTGGGGTGGTTGCACATCTCTGGGCTTTGCTGGGACATCTCGCCCTTCGTGGCTGTCCACACAGCTCTCCCCGTGTCCCCGCTGCCGGCTGCACCCAGGCTCCCCACTGCACGTTCTCCATCCCCACCTCCGAGTACCCTCCCTCGCAGGCTCTGCGTGCCACACAGCCCAGGGAAACGCGGACCGAGGACATCATGGGGACAAGACCAGGGTCTCGCCGGTCCTCTACATTCCCCCAGCACCTTCCAGCGAGTGATCCTGCAGGCAGCTTCTGAAGCGCTTTGCAAGACGTCAATGGCTCATCTTGCTAGAGCATCCCCCAGCGATGCCGCTGTTCTTCCCGTGCTTCCAAGCACACAGAGCTCGTCAGGGCTTCGGAGCAGCAGCTTGTTCCTGGAAAGCCTCCGCCGCACCCCCCTGGGCTGCAGATCCAGGAGCCTCCCCATCAGGGTGGGTCCGAGACAAGCCCAGGTGCAGGCAGCGGCGGCCACAGCTGCCGGCCGACCCTCTGCCACGTTTCCTCCCCGGCATAGCTCCGTGGCAGCCTCTCCAGACTTGACATCAGCTGTGAAAACAAGAGGAGCCGCCTTCCCGCATGGTGCAGGAGATGTGTCCAGCTGCTCCGGCAAAGCCCCTGCCACCGCTGCGGTGTGGGGAGCAGAGGACTCACAGCGTCGGGTGCATTGGGCATCTCAGCCTTTGCAACGGGAGGATGCCCGGCCCCGTTTGCCCACTGCTAAACATTATATATACTTCTAGGATTGGAATGATGAAACGTGAGAGTTTAATCGCCATGCCTGTTCATTTTAAAGGGCCTTGCCCGAGAATGGCTGGGGAGAGGCTTGGAGGAGACCCCATGGGAACACAAAGCTCCCCTCGTTATTCTCCCCAGATCTGCTCCCACTTTCAGAATGCCTCAAAAGCTGCAACTTGAGTATTATCATCCCTCCTTCTGGCAGTGCCGTCAACCTAGAGCTTTCCTGCAGAAGATGCCAGGTCCCACTTGTGTTTTCCACCTCTGACGGGGTCAACGTAGCCCTGGCCGGGCTGCCAACACCGGAGATGTGCTCCAGGTCTCCCCACGCATCCCTCCTTCTGGTACCAGGGCTGGATAAATCCATGCAAGCATCTTGCAGCCTTAGGGCTGGTGAGCATCTCAGGAGCCTTTGCTCCAGCTTAAAACCCAGGGTTGTGGCAATGTCTGTGGGCGAGAGCAGGGGACCTGAGTTGGCTCTGCCCAAACCGGTGTGTGCCTGCCTGTGTCAGGGTGGGAACAACCGGGTTTCTTCTCGTGGACCCTCATTTTCTTCATATACAATGATGGAGTTGGTGGTGGCAGCATTCCTGCTGTGAAATCCCCAATGCAAAGCCAGTCTGCTGGCCGTGTACATCCATCACTTTTCCGTAGGAAGCCCAAGTCGACGCTCCGAGGATGAGTCACGCAACAAGGAGATAAAGCGAAGTCGAGCGGAGCTATTCTGATTCACGCTTTGCCTTGAAAAGCAGCAGATTTATGCGCGGCGTTTGCAGGGCCAACGTGATATAAATCAGCTGCTCTCCCGTGTCGTCTCCATTGCTGTTGCTGGTTCCCACGCATATATCCATTTTAATCTCTGGGCTGACAGGGAGAAATCATTCCTGGATGCTCCTGAGGCCAGCCAGCGTGCTTTGGGCAGGAGAAGGGGAGTCCCAGAGAGAGGAGAACGACGTCTGTTGCTCGAAGAAAGCATCTTTCATCAAGCAGACACATATTTTGGTGGCTCCTTCCCACATTGGATGCTCCGGCCAGGTCTGCCTTTTTCTCTTGACCCAACGGGGCTGTACATCGGTGATGGGTCACCTCTGGGGTGCCAAACCTGTTGTCCCCAGAGCTGTCTGGTCACGTGCATCACCGCGACAGGGATGCTCAGAGGATGCAGGAGCGGGGAGCGCCAGGGAGCTGGCGTGCCTGGGTTTGCAATTGTGGCTCCTGGTGCTCAGCTGGTTGCTGGCAACTGGAGTCAGGGAGAGGAAAACAATACGCAATTGCACTGCAATTAAACAGCCTCCTAATTGTAGCGCTACAATACGGCTCTTCCGCTGCTTTCTAAGTTTGGTGGCATAATTACAGCAGCAGGGTAAAGGCAGCATCTTTGTTCCCACCGTGCCAAGCCCTGCCTTCCAGGGATTTTGGATTTGACCGTATAAATCCTGGGCTGAAACCTGGCATCCGATGAAAGGGAAAAGTAACCCCCAAGCTCTGCCTGGGCTTGGCCCTGGTGAGGCACGATGGGCAGAGCCCTCGCACCCCCTGCAGCCCCCGCCGTGCTTGCCGGCCATGTCCCGGGGCAGAGGCAGGCAGCACATTTCCCTCTTCTAACGTGTTTTTGCAAAGCAGCTTTTAAAAAACAACAAACCAAACCAACCAACCAACCAAAGTCTCGCCCTGGTCGATCATTGTAACTCTCAGTTTAGAAACACGCGGCGAGGAAGATTAAAGGGTGGCTCGGGGGAAGGCAGGCTGGGTGTCAGGATGCTGGGATGTACCAGGAGCGGACGCGGGCGCAAGGGAGTTGTCCTCTTGCCATGACTCCAGCTTCCCATCTCGGCTCTTTTTCGGGAGGACATGGGATGATGAATCTGTTTCCCTCTTGCAGATCCCGGTGCTGGCTTGTTATTGTAGGGTTGCTTGTGTGGGGTGGTTTGTTTCGGGAGCATCCCCCCAGCATCCCCGTGCACACGAGGGGCATCGACCGCCCCGGGGGGGCAGGTGCCTTGTAGGCAGCACTGCCTGCCCCGAGGAGACGGGCAGCGTGGGCACGGCGATGGCCAGTGGGGCGCAGGCAGACTCCCAGACCTATATTTAATTTTTTTTTTCATATATATATATATTTTATTTTTTTTTATACTGTGGGTTTGAGGAATCCCGAGATAAATGCCACTTTCTGTGTTAAAAGGAGGACGCCTTGGAAGGCAGGGGAGGGAAGCTGAATCGCAGCCTGTGTTTTCGGTTGGAAACGTGTCTCGGGTCCCGAATGTTTTCCATCACACAGGCGGGTTTGTGTGGGTTCACCTGGGCAGGAAGCGGCGGGGTAAAGCGATACCCCACGGGGCGCGGGCGGCCCTTCTCCAACACCCCCTTTCCCTAAACCCGATAGCAGCCGGCGGCTGTTAATGAAATAAGCAGCCACTTTACGGCAGCTCTCGCGCCATGTGCGAAAATTATTAGTTGCAAGGTTTTGCTGGAAAACGGAGGAAAAGGTGGGGGGCAGATGAGAGATGCATGAAGTTATTTGCTCCGCAGCCCCATCCCCGCACCGGCACGAATATCCCACCCTGCTTCCCCCTGGAAATATCTCCCACCCGCTCCCAGCAGCACTAAATCTCCAGGTGAAGGAAAAAAAACCTCTTGGTCTGTGAATTCACTGTAAAAGTATGTGGGATTTAGTAACATTGCGTTAGCACTGGTTCGGTCATTGCTAAATAACTGAGGGAGATAAATAGTTTCTGGTGTCCGTCGGATTAGGTATTGTCTGGGATGCTTTCTGCAGGGAGGAAAAATAATCCCGGGATGAGCATGGCCCATGGGATGGGGAATGATGTCCCAAACCCCTGCCCTCTCCTACCCGCGTCTGCCCGCCGCTGGGGTCTGGACAGAAACCACTAATGAGTGGGTTTCACCTGTTTTTCAGAAGCAAGATTTAAAAAGAAAAAAAAAAAAAAGTCACTGTTTGGAAGAATTTGGTTTTCCAGCCAGGATATAAAAATACACATTTTTTGTTCCAGACTCCCAGAGGGTCAGGGACGGGGGAGGTTGTTCTTTTTCATTCCTCCTTCAGTGGCCGCAGATGAGGAAAGGGATGATGCACATGGGAAAACATGGAGCCTGGTCCTCGGGGGCATTTCCACCCCGTTTCTGTGCTTTCCAGCCACTTTTTGCTTGCAACATCACTTCACCGGGGGGATTCAGTCCCAGGAGTGGCTGCATCTGTGTTTTCCCTGGGGGAAGGGCAGCAGCATCCCCTCCTCAGATCTGGTCCCCCTGAGCCAACATCTTAAAATCTCCCTGCCCTGCCTGAAAACCATACCCTGAAGCAGAAGGGAAGTTCCCAGTCCTCGCTTTGCATCTTGGAAGCACACACTAAGGAGGGATGTTATCCCGGACCGGTACCTGCACCAGTGCAGCAGGGATGGGCTCGGACCCCGAGTGTTTCTCCACCTCACGGAGCACCAGCAAAAGGCAAATATTTTCAGGATGGCATTCGTCAGCCCTCTGAAATATCCTCTGCTAATTTTTTTGACTGATGAAAGGAAAATACACTGGTGTGAGGCAGGAGATTTTGTCACTCGGCGTGTCTCTGGAGAAAACGTGCCTCCTGCGCAAACAGAGCCTGGGCTTGTCCGGATGATGAATATTGGCATTATTCGACCGCACTCGCTCACGGACGGTGCCTGGTGAAAAAGAAAAGAAGAAAAAAAAAAAGCAGAAGAAATAGCACGAAGCCTCTCAGTGGCTTTTCTTCACCTTGGTATCGCGTGGCTCGTGCCCTTCCTGCCGTGGCTGGGGCACAGGGATGTGTCCCCACATCTGCCACCCAGCAGCTGGACGGGCTGCGTGCGCCTGGAAACCCATCGGCAAAATGCTTTTCATTACTCGCCCTTTGAAGTTTCAGGCATGTGCCGGAGTCCTGTTCGGCACCTGCAAACAAACCTGACCCGAGCGGCCGCCCAGCTTTGATGTTTTGTGGCGCAGGAGGGTCTCCGTGGCCATGGGCTACCGTCACCCTCCTGGAGAGGGGGCGGAGGGGACCAGGCCCCCGGGCGGGATGACGGAAAGCAGGGCTGGATTTTGGTCCAGCTCATCCTCACTCCACAAACCAGGGGTGCACTGGCAGGGTGTGCAAAGCCACCCTGCCTTTATGTCACTGATGCTTTGACAGGTCCATATAGGCAGGCAGAGGAGGACCAAGCTGCGTGCCATCCTGGGCACTGCCCGCTGCTGGCAGCCGTCTGCTGCTCCCTGGCTGGGGCTGCCGGGGCCATGTAACCCGCCCGGCTGCCACCAGCATCTTTACGAAGCGGCCGATTGAAGTTCGCCATGAATGTCCCTCTGTTCGCCAGCCTTTTTATAGCTCCCCGCGTTTTTCTTGGCCCTGAGCGTTCCTGCTCCCGTTGAGAACAGAGAGCATCTCTCAGCGCCGGCGTCCGCAGCCAGCCGGGATGGGAGGGGGCTGCACAGGGGCAGCTCATTTTTCGGGGTCCCGCTGCCCGAAACACAATGTTCCCACCGTGCCTATTCCCTGGCACTGGGGCAGCCAGAGCGGTTTGTAGCTCAGACAGGACAGACCTCGAGGACCGTCCTGGTGAGGAGCTGCAGTGATGCTGGAGTCTGAGCATCGAGCCCTTTCCTAAAACCCCAACCCGACACTGCGGTTTCCTGCGTGGCACATCCCTTCTGCCTCCCAGGGACATCACTTATGGAAAGGTGTACGTAGGCAGTAAATTAAGGGGATTCTATTGAAATCCTCTCTGCTGCGGGGGCCGGTGGGGTCCCTGTCTCCAGCAGCAATGGGGAGGGACGTGGCTGTGGGGGTTCTGATGCAGTGTCTGCACCGTGGCTGCAGGTCACAGGCAGCTGAGGATGGCTTCAGGATGCCGGCTGCGAGCATCGGGGCTGAGATGATGACTCCGGAGCCGGCATCAGTCTGGAGAGTGGCAGGGATTTTGCAGGGACGTGTGTGAGCTCACGGAGGATGCAAGGCAGTGGTGCCAGCTCGTAGGGGCTGGATGAAGGGGGACACCCATGGCATTGCAGTGGGAGGTCCCGGCGCCCCGGGCTGGCATGTTTTGGTAGGCAGAGGGAAGGTGGGCTGGGAGGTGGGCAATGCATACCCCTGTGATCCCACTTGATCTGTGATGTGCCCCTCACCCAGGCTTCTGGGCATGGGTGGGTGATCCCAGCTAGCTGCTTGAAGCCCTTCAAGGCAGCTACGTAAGCCCCTTGGCTCCTCGGGGCAGGTGGCACCTGAAGCAGGTCCATGTAGCCCGCGGCATCCCATCACCACCGGAGGTCTGTGTGCGGGGGGGACACGGATGGGACAGCACCCACGGGTCACCCCAGCCATGATTCCACCAGGGACCAGCCAAATCTGCCTGTCCTGGTGAGAGACGTGCCGGTACGGCAAAGCCAGCCTTTGCATTTAGCTCAACAGCTTGTTTGCATTCTACTAGCCAAGCCAAGCAGCGGGGCTCGTGCGGGGACAGTCTGGGGTTAAAGCAAACCTTGCAGTGGACGTGGTCTCGGGTTCTTGTGCAGTCTGCAGGGTGTTTTCCAGCAAAGCCATGCGTGGGGCTTCTCCCCCCCTGTGCCCTGGGTGTAATCGGATCCGTCTCCCACCAAGCAAGCATTTGTATTCAGAGCATTTTCTGAATGTTTTGCATTTGGGAGACACACGAGGAATGTCTGCTGGGGAGGGCAAACAGCCTGTGAACCGTCGAGGCGCTGGTCCCTGGCCCGGGCTGCATTTCAGGGACCTGAGCCCCAAGGTTGTCCCTGCTCGGGTCCCACTTCAAACCCTGCAGCTTTCCTGGTGCAAAAAAAGAGGCGTTTTTTCAGTGAAGAGAAACCATGGTTTCTACCAACACCTTCCGGGACTGGTCTCCCACAGAGCATCTCCTGGCCTCCACCGCGAACCCTGAAATTGCAGCCAAACATTGTTTGGGAGAAGGTGGCTGCTGGAGCAGCGTCGTTGGGTCTCACCGTCCCCAGCCTTCTCCTTCCCGAACCCCCTGTCCAAAGTTGGCACCGCGCCGGGCAGCTGCTTGCAGACACCTTTGCTTCCCTCTGCAGGAAATCTCCATAAATTGCAAGTCTGCCTCCGTGCAGCGCGTTATCCCGAAAGCTGGACCCCACCAGGGATGGAGCTGCTGCAGGGGGGGGACACCAAGTTCGTGTCTGGATGGCGTGGCCCGCCAGAGCCAGTGGCTACTTTTATCTCCATCACTTGACTATTATACTTAATCAGGAAGGGGGGAATATTATAATTTTTTAAAAAAAAAAATCCACTTTTCTTTTATACAGAGCAAATTATAATCGCTTTTAATTGAAAAAAAAAAAAAAAAAGCTGATAATATTCTGAACCAAATTTCTGGAAGAGAATAATTAACAGCGCAATAAATCCCCAAAGGAAATGCTCATTAATCTTGTCTTTCAGAAGCAAATTTCAGAGGAGAGCTTATTTAAAACATTGCTAATAATTATAGGAAAGTTGACAGCTTAAAAGCCCCCAAATCTAGCAGCAGTCTCCTCCTATCAGATTCTGCGGTAACTAGTTCAGGCTGGACGGGAGCGTCTCTGCTCTCCGGGCTGGGGTGGCCTCCACGGCTGTCGGGTACCACCAGGGATGGGAGAGACGCCCCAGGACGGTGCCAGATGGGTAACACGGGATGAGGGGTCTGTGTCGCCAGGGACGGGCTGGGAGGGCTCCTGCCGGGGGTCGTCCCTCCTGCCTGAGCTTGGGGAGAAGCCGAAGGAGGGTGACAAGATCATCTGAACCAGCCTGGTGGGTGCTCTCAGAGCATCCCCGCTGGGGCTGCTGGCCGGTGCCGCGACGCTCCTCGTGCCACCCGTGGTCCGTGAAATGCCGTTCGCTCTGTCTGCCAAACCCTGGCTGTGCGTGGGTCTCTGGGGCCGTTGCGCCCTTTAAGCAAGAGCACCTTGGGGAGGAATAATGGGATTTCGCCACTCTCGCAGAGACCAGCCTGCGCCGGGGAGGTGGCAGTCCGTCCGTCTGTCTGCTGGGGCTTGGCAAGGCCGGTGTCACCAGGCATCAGTGTAGATGTAGAAGGGATGAGACCTGCAGGAAAGTGGCCTTCCCCGGCTGCTTGCCCGCAGATGGGGGGCTCACGGGACCCCCATGGGTGAAGGCTGGACCCGTGCGCTCGCTGCCGTGCGTCCATTCGACGCAGGAGCAAAACCCCATTTGAAGTCTGTGACTGCGTTAATTGCAATGAGTCAATTAATTTCGCTCGGAGATACTTTGTGTGCGTGTGTGTGTGTGTCTGCCCAAAGGCAGAACTGGCCCAATGAACGTGGGGCAGATTCCGATCTGCTGTGGGCCCCCCCGATCCATCCCTAGCAGCCGCTCCGGCAGCCGCGCTGCCGAGCGAAGGGGAGGAGAAGGATGCCAAAAGGACAACGAGCTAAATGAGGCTTGGGTGAAAATACCAGTGATGTGCTCATTGCTCTCGGGTTTCCTGTCCCCGTTTGACCAGGGCTGGGAGCGGGAGCGGAGGGAACGGCAGCTTGGAGCAGACCCAGGCTCCGCCAGGAGGAAGGAAACGTGATAGTGGCCTGGGAATGGTGTCATTGCCTTTGCTCTTTTGCTTTTTTCTCTTCTTTTTTTAGGGGGGTCACGGAAGGCTGGGAGGGAAATGCTGAGCAAGGCCCTGTCTCAGGGGAGTGGGGCGAGGGGGATACGGTGACGTGGGACACCAGTGTGCCGTGCCATGGCGATGCCCGAGGGGGTCAGCCAGGGCTGGGGGCAGTTGGATTGTTGTCGCTGGGCTCCTCTTCCCCAAAATCCATCCTTTATCTGCATCTCCGGCAGCGCTCATAATCATTTCTCCTCTTGTTCCACCGGCTCCCCTCCAGCACCCTGTGCACAGGGGTGTCGATGGACAGTTTTTTGTTCAATTTAAAAGGAGAGGAAAATCCTGCCTTTTGGCTTATGCAAATTCGCTCCGCTTCGATAACGGATCTGCCCAGGTCACGCAGACCTGGGGAGATGGTGAGATTTCGTCGCGGCAATATTTAATACCTCTCCAAGGCCCCAGTGAAAGAGGGCACTTAATCCCACGCTTAATTTCATTTCTGTGCCTTAAAATACCGAGCGAAGCGAGGGCCTGGGCCCACTCAGGCACGCCGCCGTTCTCCAGACAGGCAGGAGAGCAGCCAGATTTCAGCAAAAACTTGACCAGGGGCCGCGGTCCGTCCCGCTGCGTCCACTTGAGCGCCGTCAGGATGCGGGCCGGCTGTTGGGTCGCCCACAGGATGATGTGGGATGTGCCGGTACCCAGAGCCCTTCGCCTCCCCCAAGCGCCCAGCAGGACACCAGCCTGCTTCTGGCCTTCACATCTTCTGCTTTAATCACTCAAAATGATGTCTAAGGAGTTCATTTTGATTTTTTATTTTTTTTTTTTGCCGTGCTCCTCTGCCCAGGTACCACCCTGCCCCAGGCAGGTCCTGCCGTGTCGGGGACGCCAGGGGTTCCTGCGGTCCCCTCCCGCCTGCTCTTTGTCATCCGGAGCCATCATTTTCATTAGGCAGCTGCTCGGTACCTCGCTGCCCCGCACGCCTTTTATCTGCGTTCTGTTAAATGATCTCAAATATGTGATATGATAAAGACAAACAAACACCCGTTCAATTTAGTTCACCCTAATGCCAGACTCTACTTTTACCGAAGTAATTAAGATTAATGCAGTTGATAATTTAGGAAGCATTCTTAAATGTACCCTTCTGGCAGCATCTAACATGTAATTTTACCTTAGAAGATTTATCGGAGCACTTAGGTAACAGATAGTTCCTTAGCAAACAGGAGCATTTAGAAGGAAAATGAAAGATTAATATTTCTTAAATAAATGTCAAAATAAGTCATTCTTTATTACAACCCTACAAAGATGTTGCTGTCAGGCCCGGCCCCTCTGCTGATTCCTGGGGGAGATTAAACCTGCCGCAGTCTCAGGGGCTCGGCGAGCAGGAAGGGAGGAGGTCTCAGATGTCCGATGCCTCTGTTTTTTTAGGGAAGCAGAGGCTTTGAAGGGCTCTACTCGCCCGTGCCAAAACACGCCAGAACCAGGGCAGATCCTTGCTTTGGCGGGGAGTTTGGGAGCTGACCCTGACCTTGCTCCAACCTGTCCCCATTCACCCCGGCAGCTCCCGGTCCGACTCGGCACATCCCAGCTGCCTTTCCCTCTCGGCAATGGGCGAGAACCAGCTGAGCTAAACCTCGGGAGAACCTCGCCGCTCTCTATCGCCAGCCATCTTATTTCCTTTGGAAAAGACTCAGACACCGTTGGCCGTGGCTGGGGATGGGACCGGAGCGAGGGGCTGTAGCTGATTGACGCCCACCTCCCGCAACCACCCAGCCAGGGAATTAAGGGATTTGCTTCACCAGGTCACCCTGATCCATCCATCTCTTTTCATGCAGATTGGGGTGACCTCCAGCCAGGGCTGAGCCGTATCCCGTGTCTTGTCCTCTCCCCTCACGCCAGCCACCTCCTCTCCGCCGTGTCCCGGGGCGCATCCCCTCTGCCAGACGTGCAGCCTCCTCTCGCAGCGCCTCGGGGTCTGGCGGCATGAAGATTCAGGAGGGACCCCGGGCAGGGCGCCGAGACGCCGCCTTGCAACACCCCCACATCTGACGGGGCTCCCAGGGAGCTGCCAGGCTCGGCGGTGCCCGCCCGGGGACCTGCCCTCCTCCACTATTTTGCATTATAAGCCGAGGAAGGATTAGGACTGTTTGCAAAATCTGGATCCCGAGCAAAAGTTGGATTCTCACCAGCTTGGAAATTCAAAGCTGTTCGGATCCAGAAAATCAATTTTGGATCATCGTTGAGCAAGAAGCAAACTTTCTGAATAACCTTCCAACTTCTCCTCGGGCCAGAAAAATCTGCTGGAAACAAACTTCTCGCAGTGCTCCTTGCCCCGCCACAGACAGACCAGACCATCCAGGAGCGCGCGTGTGTGTACACCCCCCCAGCATCTTCCCCAGCCCCTCTTACAAGGTCCTTTTCAAGCTGTCGGCACCAAGGCTCAGCTCCTTCCCGCTGCGGTTTCTGCCCAAGGGATGCTCCAACCTCCCCCCAGCCTTCCTCAGAAAGAGCCTCTGTCCATCCTCAAACCTGCCCCTTTCATACCGGGCAGTGCCTGGGCACGGGGCCAGCCCTGGTCCCCATCCCAGCCTGCCTCCTTGGGGGCAAGCAAGCCCCTGGGGCTCCCCAGGACCAGGGCTGGCACGGGAGGTGTCACATCCCACCTGGTGAGATGCTCCCACCCGCTGCATCCTGCCGGGGCGGGAACCAGGCCCCTTATCCTGCTTTTCTCTTTATTTGATCAGAAAATGAGTTAACGTCAGAACAGGGTTTGACGTGTCTGGGTATGACCCATGCGCTCTTGGGGAGCAGTGGACATGGGTTAACTCCAGGCTGGACCCAGGGCTGGTGGCGAGGTAGCAGCAATCCCTTAAAATCAGCTCCTTTTCCCAAACTTGGAAAAAAACGCCCTTTTGCCAACTCAGTCCCAAGGTATAACATAAATGAGCGCTGCTTTGGGAGTGTGGCCTGATCCGGCATGGTATGGGACGGCAATGGGCAGGAGGTGGGCTTCTCCTCCACCACCTGCCCTCCAGGGGCTGGGCATCATGGGGACCGGCACGTCACCGCCCAGCTGGGGGGCACTGAGGGTCCGGGGATGGTTTGGGGGGGACCTGGCCTGTCGCTGGGTGCAGGATCAGGCCTGGCTGGCAGCTGCCCTGCTGCTGCTCTCAGCACCTGCTGGAGGCTGGCCGGTGCCCTGAGCGCGCGCGGGGATGTAGTTTGGGCTTTGGCTATCCTCAGTCTCCCCTTCCTCCTCCTCCTCCTCCTCCTCACGCCGGGGATGAAGTTTCCTGCTGCTCGGGGCCGTATCCTGACTGCGGTCACAATAAGTCCCTGCCAGGCATCGGGTCTGCAGGACCCCAAACTGCAGAGGCGGTAGCCGGGATGCAGGGGATGGAGCTGGGATGCAGGAGAGGGGGAGGTGGGACCCTATCTCCACCCGTGCCTCAGTTTCCTCACTTCCACAGCACCCTATGACCACGCACCCTGCCAGAGCCACCCACCCGCGGGGACCCAGATGGGGGTGGCCATGATGGGACGTTTTTGGGGTGGAAACCCCTCCTTTTGGCAGCCGAGCGCTCCCCACGCAGTGCAGTGCCGGCAGCCAAGCCAGACACGGATTCCTGACATATTTTTCTCTTTCCTTTGCAGCCAAGAAATTCATATTTCATGGGAGGTGAAAGTGAGTCCCGGCAGTAGCTGAGCGGCGGAGGGTGCCAAGGTACGGGCCAGCTGACGGCGCAGGGTCGGATGCTATTTTTGGGAGCCAGACGCTCTCCTCCTCATCCCCGACGGGCTCAGGGGATGCCCCCGGCCCCGCCGAGCCCCGGCTGCAGGGATGCTTGGGGACCTCCCCGGCTGCTTCTCTGGCCCCGCAGCAACCCGACCACGAGAGGCAGAAAGTTTAAAGCCTCTGCAGGCTTTGAGAGGGGGACAGCTGACAAGGGGAAGGGATTCTTCGCAGCCCCACCCAGCCAAAGCCCTGCCTGGATAGGATCGACCCGCCTGGGTAGGATTTAAATCCTTTAGGCAGCGGTTAAATGCCCCTTTTTGGGGACAAAAACCCAAAGTGTGTTCAGAGTCATCCCTGCATCTCACGGAGGCGGTGAAAGCCTGCAGAGCTGAGGGGGTTCATTTTGGGACCCCCGCATGCCCCCTGCCCATCTCCCTCCCGCCAGCCGCAGCCAAGGGCATTTGCCTGGGTGATGCCACCCAACTGGCATCTTGATTTTTTTTTTTTCCCTTCCACTCACTCCCACGCCCGTCCCTGAGCCGCCGTTGCCGAAACCACAGTGCCTCCGGCTGCGATACCCACCCAGATAACAGCAGCCCCATCCCGGGGTGGTTGTTTATTCACCTCGCAGGACCAGCCTGTGAGCTCGCCCCGGCCAAACCCCGACCCGAGCCGCGGTCCTGGGACCCCCCACCCCGACCGGAGCCCCTTACACCCGGCCCTGCGCGTCTCCCAGCCCCATCAGGGCTTCGCTGGACCGGGCGCTGTACATACAAATAGCAAGAACAGTCCCTGCCTTGCTAATCTCAATAGACGATACAAAGAGCAGATAGGCGAGGGGAAGCGTTATCGGGCCTGATTTACAGATGGAGGGCTGAGTCACCGTGATTAACTGACTTACCCAAGGTCATGCAAGGGAGAGGCCGAGCCGAGCGCTGAACCCGGCTCTCCTGAGTCCCCCAACGAGGCCATCCCTCCGCTCCCTGCCATGGGGAAGGAGTTTTTCCTTCCGCCTGGAGCGATGCTCGGCTGAGCCCGGGGAGGGGCTGGGCAGCGGGGCTGGACCTGCCTCTCTGCAGGCAGCGCCGCCGGTTCAGCCCTTTCTTCGTGCTTCGCTTCGGCAGCTGGTGGGGTTTTCTTGTTGGCTGTTGGGCTTTTTTTGCCGTTCACACAACCGTTTTGTTACCCCGCCGCTGTTTTCCTCCAGAGCGGGCTTGAACCCCAGGGAGATGCCTCACCTGCTGCTGCCTTGCCCACGGTGGGGACGCGGTGGTCCCCTTGCTTTTTGTGGTGTGCTCCCCACATGGTGTCCTAGTCGAGGTGCAAAGCTTCAGCATCCTGCTGGTGGGATTCACAGCTCTTCTCTCCTGGGAAGCAGACACTATCCGGGTGACAGAGTCCCGCCGGGACATGCGTGCCGGGACAGCCCTGCAGGAATAAGTGCTGAAGGAACGGGGAAGCGCTAAGGTTCTCGGGGAGCACAGGCAGCCCCAGGGGACCCTCGGCTCTGCCCCTCGAGCACAACGGGCTCTCGGGGTGCGAGGAACTGAGCTGCTTGGCTCCGGGTGCCAGAGAGCCAGGGCGGTGAATCACAACCTGTCTGGCACGTCAGGGCTCCCAGCAGGATGGGACCTGCCCCGTGGAGTGGCATGCCAGGCTCTGCCTTGCCAGCCAGGCTCCTGCCATTGCTGCTCGGCTTGTCCCTGTGTCCCCAAGCCGCAGCCAGGCTGCAGAAGGCTGTGGGTGGCCCCATGTTGGCCCCAGCATGGGGGGATGCTCCAGGGACAGGCGAAAGGGCCGAGCACCCAGCAGGGCACACAATTGCAGGTGAGGATCGCTCTCCCTGCAGCCAGGCAGCCTGGTAACAAATATCACGTGCTTTTTTTAAAACACAACCTTCCTTTGCCCCCGTCCCATCCCTTTCCAGCTCCTCTTCCAGGAGCTGAAACATAAAAACCCAAGAAGTGATGCCACCCAAAGAGAAGCCTGGTCCCGGGGGCAGGCTGAGGAGCGGGCTGAGAGCTGAAATGGTCCCTATTTTCATTTTATTCTGGGTTTCCCATCCCGCAAGGGGCGAACTAAGTTTGGGCTGGATCCGTAAACCCTCTGGTGATGGATGCAGGCAGCTGCCGGGGGAATATCACTTTAAATCAACACGCCCAGCCCCCCTTATCGAATGCCCCATCGGGAGAAGCACTGGCTGAGCCTCACCGAGAGGCCCCACACTTGTGCGCCGTGGGGCTCCCAGGGCTGCCGTGCCATCCAGACGGTGATGTGCCGTGGCCGCAGCCAGCAGGAGGGACCCCCACGCAGGGACGGGGGACCCCCAAGCCCCGGCAAGGGGACAAGCATCAGGGTTTTGGGGAACGAAGCCCTAATTTACACCTTGCCCTTATCTCCCTCTGTCATTTGCATGGGATAAATTTGAGCCCATCCCCTTCCCAGACTCTGCCACCACCGCCGGGCATCCCAGCGCATGGATCCCCTTCATCAGCGGGACAGTCCCGTGTGCCACCGGCTCCGTTTTCCCCATCTCCATCCCTGTGCCAGCAAGGAGCGCGGTGTTTGTTTCTCCTGGCGCTCAGCACTAATGCACCAGCAAACCCCAGCCCTTGCCATGCAAATCCTGCAGCTTTACCGAGACACAAACGAGACTTTCCTTCAAAAAAAAAAAAAAAAAATTAAAAAAAAAAAAAAGGGCTCCTTTATGTGGCTGAAAGAGCACGGCTGTGATAATGTAGCGAGCGC
Organism: Chroicocephalus ridibundus; assembly: GCF_963924245.1. Lineage (NCBI taxonomy): Eukaryota > Metazoa > Chordata > Aves > Charadriiformes > Laridae > Chroicocephalus > Chroicocephalus ridibundus. The sequence continues at coordinate 93,518,268 of NC_086287.1, forward strand.
TGGCCTTGGGTATTTTATCTTGGCAAGGAGCCTTTGCAAATTTAAACAGCAGCAAACAGGCTCTTTGCAGTTGTGGCTGGAAGCGGCATAAGTGGCGCATTGTTTTGCAAGCAAAACCCCGGCGTGCCAAAGGGCCGCGTGTGAGCTTTGGCCGGCGCGTGCGGGGGGCGAGCGCGATAGGGTCCGGCCCTATCAGCCCGGCATCCATTTCACTTAGCGGGGTGTGAAATTGTGGAGGAATCCGAGCCCGGCAGCTCAAAGCAGAGAGGGGACCCCGGGGAGCCCCCCCGCCTTGCTCTTCCCCTCGCCGATCTTTGCAGAAGGAGCAGCGGGGATGCAGCCCTGCGATCGCTATATATATATATAATAATATTCTTAACGCCTATGTGCTGTAGCGGCACCGTGGAGCGCTGGGTGCTCGCCCCGGGGGCATGCAAAGCGTCAAATGTGAACCGAGAGCCGAGCCATACGTGCCGCGGAGACCCCGAGTAGGTGCAGGTCGCTCCCCTTTTCTTGCAGAAATTCTCACTTTCTGCTCAGCTCGCTGCTGGGCGGGCATGGCGAGGCCGTGCAGCGCGGGGTGGACCCCGAATGGGGCTGGGGGGGTTGTAACAATTCCACCCAGGAGAAGACTAATAAGCCGAATTTCACGCCTCTTTGCAGGCAGGTTGCCCCCTCCCCTGTTCCCAGCAGTATCGTGCCTTTGCCCCCTGCGGCAGACAGTAAAGAAGCCTTTCTGGTGAGGGAGGAGAAAGAAACCCTTTCTGTTTCCAATAGACTTTTAAAAAGAGACTTTTAAAAACAGGGGTTTACTCTCCTTTTTAATATAACCTGTGTCTGGGGCTAAAATCCTGGTGGTACCTTTTAAAAGGCTGCGCTTGACTTGTGCTTCACGTCTAACGCCCTGAGGTCCCGTATCACAAAATCAGCTGGGAAATTCAGGACTCGATTTTTACGCTTTCACCTACTTAACAGCGTCTAAAATTGTGAGGGGACGATTTTTGGGTGATGTTGGAAGTTAAGGCAGAGGCGGCAGCAGAAGCTCAAATCCTTTCTCGGGGCGGGGTTGGTGGAGGGGCAGCATGGCCGAGAGGATGCAGTGGGGGAAAATGATGGAGAAGCAAAAAAGCCTTTTGCCGCGCAGCCCGACCTCATCGTCCCTGCGGCTGCAGGAGCAGGGACACGGGCAGACGGGGACACGGGGACAGAGAGCCCTTCCCAGGACGCCTCTCCCAGCCCGGCCCGACAGCCCTTCCCGCTAATCCGTAGGTGGAGCTCTTCTGTCATCTTTTTCTGCTTATGTTGCTAAGTAGTACCCAGAAATAGCTTCTCTGGGAGGAAAAAAGTGCCTCCCTCAGCAGCTTTTGCCAAAGGTGAAATGCTCCGAGCATCCTTTGAAGAGCCAAAAGCTGAAGGGCTTCGCCCTGGGGCTGCTCGGGGCGGGGGTTTCGCTGCCACTTCCTCCGTCCCTCTCCCCGCCTCAGCACCAAGAAAAGGGGCCAAAATATCTCCCCTCCCTCTGCTGGCCCTCTCCCCGGCTGACGGCCGCCCTTTTTCTTCTTTTCTCCTCTCCAGGTCTGAAACGATGCGGCAGAGCCCCGCCGGCGCTCGGGACCCCGCGCCGCCCCGGCCCCGGGGAGCCGCTGCCCCTCTCACCGCCCCGGTGCCCATCAGCGGAGGACCATGCCCGTGACGGAGGGACGGCAGCTCGCAGCGGGACGGGAAAACGGGGTTTTCTAGCCTTTCCCCCCACCTCGGTATCATGACTGGAGAGACCCAGCATGTTTACACCATCGGCGATACTGAGGCCGGCCCCAAAGACCCCGACAAGGACTTTGGCTTTGAAGGCTGCGGGGAGAAGGATGGGAGGGCGCTCGGGGGGGCGGGCACGTCCCCCTTCCCCGGCCCCAAGGACAAGGAGCCCCACAGCCAGCGGGAAGCCGTGATCCGGCCGCAGCAAGCGGGAAAGATCGACTTCAAATCCCTCCACCGCAAACCCAAGTTTGGCAACGAAGGCGCCTGGGGAGAGGTCAAGGGCAGCCCCCAGTCCCCCCCGGGGAAGGGTCGAAGCCGTGAGCGCAGCCGGCGCTCGGGGAAGGGTGAGCGGGGCCACCATCAGCTTTACCGGCTCAGCATCGCCGGCACCCGGCCGAACCCCACCATCGGCATCGCTTACCCCCAGCAGAAGGTGACCCCCCCGAAGAAGCCAGAGGCGAACCATGGCCCCGTGGCCGGCAGCTACCGCTTCCACGTGCCCAGCATCCCCCAGCGCGAGGCCGAGCTCCGGCAAGAAGACCTCGGCTTCGGCCGCTGCTTCCCTGACGCCGCCACCGGCCGTACCTCTGCCAACTATACCTCACAGCCCGCTCCCCCCCACGGCCCCAAAGGGCAGCCCCCCACCACCGGCATCCCCCTCAAGAGCCCCGGCACCAATGGGCAGCTACCTTATTTAGAGTTTCAGGCAAACGGGGCCGACTCCTGGGCTTCCCCGGAGAAGAGCTTTGCCGGTGCTAGCTATGGGATCTCGGTGCAGAAACCCAGCTCTTTCCCCGAGGGTGGCAAAGCCGGTACCCACGGTCTGGGGGCTTTGCCATGCCAGTACCCCTTCCAGCTGCTGCACGACTCGGGGAAGGAGCCGTACCGCAGCGATGCAGGGAGCCAGGAGTACCTGGACGTGGGGCTCGCCGCCGGCCAGCTGGCTCACGGCGCCTTCGCCTTCCACTCATCCTCCAGAGAGTGGCAAGAGGAGGCGCTGAGCGGCGGCTCCTACGAGAGCGTGTCCCCCGAGGGCAGGCTCTATGGTTTGCCCGCGCCGCCGCCGCCGCCGTTCCTACACCCGCCGCCGCCGCCGGCCCCGCACCACAGCCCGCTGCCGTGCTGCAAGGGCAGGAGCGAGCATCCCGCCGACCCCAATGGTGCTCTCTCGTCGTCTGGTGCTATCGACCAAAACCCAAGCACTTTCCAAGAAAACCAAGCTGTTTTTCCGTCTAGTTTACACTCGCCTAGTATGCCAAAGCCAGTCAGTAAGAGGCAAGCCTCAGCGAAAGACAGTGTCCCCAGCCCACGGCTGCTGGTCCAGAGCAGCCCTCTGAGAAGGAACATGCCACCAAACTCTCTCTCCCAAGTGCACTTTCAGAGCAAAGCCTATTGCAGTTCACCCGCGGGCAGCGCCAGCGCAGGATCCGTGCCTTTCGAGACAAGCATTCCCACTACGGCACCCACCCACCCCAGGCTTGTGCAAGCTTGGGAAGGTGCCACTAAGGCGTTTTCTCCCATGGACCAGAACTCAGCACCTTATTCAAACCCTGTTGGAAACCAGTTCTCATTCGAGTGCCAGTCTGGCCCCGAGCAGAGGCAGCACAGGCAGAAAAGTGCCAGGATGCCTTGGCAGCAAATACACCTCACTTCTGCAATGCCCGGTCAAAACAGGCTAGAGCTGTCGAGACAGATCACCAGCCAGAAGCTCCCCTTCCCCCTGGTCACGTCGGAATGGCAGGGGAGCGGGAAAGCTCAAAAAGGGCCCCCTGTAAGTAACTCTCCAGCATATCACGGCAAAAAGCTCTTGTCAGGAGAGAGCCTCGGGGTCCAGAGGGGAGACCCCAACTCGACAGGCGCTTTCTCTTTCGAGAGTGGGAAGGAGCCAGGGTCTCCTGCCTGCGATTCCAGAAGCAAAGCCCTCTTCTACAGCATGGGTCAAGCAGGTCCTCCTCCCTCCAGGAGCTCCTCAGGCTCAGCACTGGTCCTGCCACCATCAGCCTTGGTGGCTGCCTCCCCTTGCGAGTCCCCGCTGCCGTCCCCTGTCCCCAACCCCACCTGCAGCAGCACCTGCTCGTCTCTCTCGCCCATGTCCAGCAGCCCGCTCAACGCCGGCTTTGAAGACAGCCAGATGTCCGTAGCGCTGACGCCCTCTCCTTTCTTCCAGCACCCCTGCCATCCCAAAGACGGCAACAAAACCTTCCACCCCTCCGATGTCCTGAGCTCCAGCTCCCTTCATTACCACGCCCTGGACTCCATCAAGTCCTTTCACTTCCCTCCTGATGCCCTGAAAGATGACAACCTCCTGAAATGCGCCCCGGCAAGCCCGTTCCACAAACCCGGCATGGAGGTGGCCAAAGGATGCTCGGATGGGCTGGATGGGGAGCAGCCTCCGCCACCGTACTCCTCCCATCACTTGCTGGCCAGTTCGCTCAGCAGCGCCAGCCTGGACCAGCTGGACGTGCTCCTGACCTGCAAGCAGTGCGACCAGAACTACAGCAACCTCTCCTCCTTCCTGCAGCACCGCCAGTTCTGCGCCTCCCATCCCGCTCCCCAGGGAGAGGGCAAGGATGCTCCCCGGGCAGCCGAGGGGCGGAAAGCGCTCCCCCCAGAGCCCCCCAAGCCCCCCAGCCTGGGGCTCTCTCCAGACCCCCAGGCGCATTTGTTGGCGTTAAACAAGAGCGATGACTTCTTGCTGGATGGGGAAAGCAAAAGCGAGGGCAAGGAAGATGCTCTGAAGGGCAGCCTCTTCAACGGACTCGCTGCCAGCTCCCTGCCGCTCACCGCCTCAGACCTGGACATCGACGACGCCAAGCTGGACAGCCTCATCACCGAAGCCCTCAACGGCCTGGGGTACCAGTCAGATAATCCGGAGATCGACAGCAGCTTCATAGATGTGTTTGCTGACGAGGAGCTGACGGGCATGAAGGCAGCTGGCGGTGGGATGTCCCACAAGACAAAGGAAGCCCAGGTCTCGGAGACCAAATCAAAGCAGGCGGCGGCCAAGGAGAAGGCAGCGGGTCAGCCCAAGGCTGGCTTTTTTTATGAGGACAGCCATCGAGGTGGGGAGCAGGTGAAGAGAGGGGCAGGAAAGCAGCACCTTCACAAGGGGAGGCCGGCACAGAGGTTGGCAGCCCAGGAGCCAGATCCTGGGGCAGCAGGAGCGGAGAGGACAGCCAGGCTGCGGGCAGGCAGGAAGAACAGCATCCCACTGGTCACCACACCCTCCAAGTCCACGTCCAGCCAAAAGCATCCCAGGAAGCTCAGCCAGGAGCCTCCGACAAAGAGTGAGGTGGGGCCAGGTGTTGCCACCAAGAGCTCCAAGCCACCCCGGTTCTCCATGAAGGAGATGAAAAAGCGTAAGCCCCGAAGCGGGACATGGAGCAAGGAGCTCATTCACAAGATTGTGCAGCAGAAGAACAAGCTTCACAAACTACAGGTGAAGAGCAGCAAGGAGGCACAGTTCCCCCAGGTCGCAGAGAGGCTGATGCCAGCTGCCAAGGAGGGCAGGTTTCAGGAGTATGACTATGTCTCTGACTCGGATGATGATGGGGCAGAGTGTAGCAAGCTCCGGGGTCGGAAGAAGCAAGGCACGGGATTCATCAGAAGGGCCAAGTACAGCTTTAGCAAGAAACGCCCAGGAAGAAGTGAGAGAGCCAAAGAGAAAGATCCAGCCTGGAGCTATAGCCGGAAAAGAGACAGTCAGAAAAGGGAGGCACAGGAGCACGGGGGGGTCCCAAGCCAGGAGGATGGCGAGAAAGAGGATTGTGTGGCCAGAGTCCGAAGACGGAGCAGTCAGTCATCCACCGGCAGCAACCACAGTGATAGCGTGCCCAGCAAGATGGGGACCAGCCCACCCCATGCTGATGGGGCCGGCTCGGGCGGCGAGAAGGGAGGCACACAGAGGAGGAGGCATTCGGGCAGCCCAGCACGTGTGCCAAGGACTCCACTCAGCCTTCCCGAGGAAAGAAGCCCAAAGAAGAGCCAGAAGAGCAAAGAGGACTTTCCCAGGGGGAGCAGGCCGTTTGGCTCAGCCAAACCTTTGGTAGCAGGCTCCAGGACACGTCCGAATACTGAACCAGGTGTTCCTGTGACGGACTGTGCAAAGGAGCAGCCATTGCCACAGCCCCAGGAAAGGCAGCTGCCCAGCACAGCCACCTCGGGCAGGAGCCCCGTCAGCCTCTCCTGTAAAGAGGGGGCAGAAGAGCCCAAAGTAACAGCAAAGCACATGGGTGAGGTAGGAGAACCCACCCCAGATGCTCAGGACTCACCTGAGCTGACCATGGTCAACCAGCGGCATCAGTTTGCCCCTTTCATGAGTGATGGGCTGAAGTACCATGCGGAAGAGCTAATTGCTACATCCCACAGTGGTCACGAAGCTAGTCCTGGCAACGTGAGTGTTGCCTACTCGGAAGTGGGCATCAAATATTTGAAGGCACACGGGCTCTGTGACAGTCGGAAGGACTATCCCACGCCAGTTGCCCCATACGGGGGGGATGCAGTGGGGATGATGCTCACTGCCAAGGCGCCCGATCCATACGTCAGCAGCGACAATGCATTTTTCAGTCCCAAAGGCCTTCCTGGTCACTACGATGACAACCTCTTCTCAAAGCCCCCAGCCTTGGGCTCCTCACACATGGATGACATGTACTTATGCCGGGATGACATCAATACCAGCTCCTTCGAGCAGAAGCATGCCAACATCTCCCCTTACACTGCAGAAACACCGCAGGGCAAGGTCTCCTCCCCTCTCAGCTTCGATTCCTCTTCAATATTTGGAGAGCTTCCCGTCACCGAGTTTGATCCACCACTGTACGAGAGTGTTTCTGCAAGCAAGGATGGTTATGTGACAACATTCACCTGCCCTGGCAATCCCCCCAACAAGCCACTGCCATTCGAGCAATCGTATCCACCGTTCATGCCAGAGAAAGACTGGTCCCTCATGGAGGAGGTGGCCCCAATGCTGCCAGAAGACATGACTCAGTTCCACAGCCTTTCAGTGGAGAAGCCACTAGCCAAGAAATTCCCAGAGGAAGGACCTGTCCCCACCAACCAACTCTCCCTGCCGCTGACGGACAGGATAACGGATTATAACGTGACTTTTATGAACAACATATCAGACGACGACCTGGAGATCAAGCGATTAGTCACAGAGCTGGAAAGTCAACTGCAAACCAGCAAGCTGGATAACGAGGCATCCATCGCCCTTCAGAAACCCGAGCAACACGTTGCTGCCCATCTGCGAGGAGGGGCGTCCAAGCAGTTCCCACCACTGCCGGTTGAGCAAGAGACGGGCCAGGAGAAAGGACTGTTTTTGGCAGACGAGCTGGACAATTCAAGCCTCTGCATCAGGGAGAGGCTGGGAGGCGAGAAGCCGGCCATCGCGAGTGCCCATGGGGACTACGAGAGACCCAGGGAGCCCTGGCCCTGCCCAGTGGAGCTGGGCTCACTGGAGGCAGGGATGTGCACACCAGCCCCGCTCACCACAGACCATTTCTGCTCCAAAGACAGCAGCGAGCAGCTCCGGGGAACTGTGGCTGCCAAGGAAAGTGACTCTGGAATGATGGAAAATGAGTCTTCCTCCAAAAGCCTACCTGGCTCACGTACGCCAGACCAAACAGAGGCTCCCGTCTACACAGACCCTGTGACAAAAAGCCCTCCTGTTGTCACCAACTCCATGTTCCCCAAGACCGTTGAGGCAGCAGAAGCAACCAAAGATCCCCTGCCATCCCTGCCATGCCAGCACAGTGCCGAGAGCTTCCCTGTGCCGGAGAAAGCAGATGAAAGCCTTGCTGATGCTGCAGAGCTGGAGAAGTTTGACGCCCATCTTCCAAACCGTAAACCTGAATTTGGCTTTCAGCAAGGTTCTACCCCAGCTTTGGATCTTGCCTTTTCGCCTCACATCAAAGAGGTCCCAGATACAGAAGAAAGACCCTTAAGCAGACCCGAGTCACCCAAAATGGCGAAAAGCGCCGTGGACTTTGAAGAGGATAGTGGTGGGTCTGTGTTGATGGAAGAAACGGAGGAGAGGAAGAGCCCCGCCACCTATCCAGCCCCCGGACTTGGCGACAAAGCCAGCAAGCAAAAAGTGCTACTGTTCGATATGCTGAGTCTGCCCAAGGAGAGCGACTGTGGCTCACAGAAGATGTTGGCATCCCAGGAGACGGCTGCCAACCCTCTGCAGCAGCTCCAGCTTTTTGTTGCCCGAACAGTGAAGAGCAACGAAGAGGAGTTGCTGATGCCGTGCTTCCCCATGCTGCTTGCTCCCAGCCACCCCTCTGCCACCGCCCGCGTCCAGCCAGAGCAGAAAGAGGAGAGTGGTGGTGCCTTGGAAGGGGAAAATCAGACATACTGCCCTGCCCAAGGGGAGGGGAACATCCCCATTGGAGGCAACGTGGAAAATATTGCTGCCCCAGCGAAACAGGCTGGGCTTTTGTCCGGTGGATGCGAGCAGCTGGAGTCGTTCAGTGCAATGGGCTCTTACCATGCAAAACAATCCGCGTTTGCGAAGCCGGAGCTGCAAAATAATGTAACGGAGCTGCAGCACTTAGCAAATGAACGTGTGGAGCCAAGTGATATTAATATCCGTGCAGATGGTGTTTCCCAAGAGCGTAATGACCTCTCGCCGCTCAAAAACACAGTGGTGACCCCACCACCGGGGCAAGGAAAGAAAGCTGATCAGCTCATGGAAGAGCGGGAGCAAGATAAAAACAAAGCGACCTTGGCATTTAAAAAACATGAGCAATCCCATTTAAGCCGTAGTTTGCTCGAGACAGAAACGGTGGGCAGTGCAGCAACAGAGAGGCTGGAAAGGAATCAGGTGGGGCAGGGGGCACAGCCCCTGCCCGTTGCTCCCACAGGTCCCACCAGCCCCCCCGGTCCCACTGAGGAAGAGTTCCACCAGGATCACCACTTGGTGCCGGAGACGAAAGCCAGTGCAGTCAGTGCAAAGACTCCCAGAGAAGAAAATGGCAAGAAGTCCCTCAATGGCTGTAATTACACAGGTGAATCTCCAGCTAGCTTGCCCTTGCTGACCAATTTTTCCAACCCCAAATGTCTGCAAAGCGGTGAGGCCAAGGGAGAAGAGGTCCTCGGCTTCGGCGCTCAGCTTTCAGATGAGAAGAAATACAGCGCATCCCTGCTTAACGCATCAAGTTCATTCATCACGAAGAGATGTCCTCCTGAGGCCAACAGCCACCGTGTCCATCACCCCGCCATGACCGCCACAGAGCAAGGGACGTGGAAGAGGTCACCCACCTTTCCTCCCTCGCTGCATCACCGTGGGGCTGTGCTGACAGAGGCGGTTGGGGATGGTCACTGTCACCTCCCTGACAGTGTTTTGGGTAACTACAGACCACCTGAAAGAGAAGGGACAGCAAGACTCTGCACTCTGCTGCACGCTGATGGTCTGTTAGGCTCTGCCTTGGAGACGGATGGTCCCCAGAAACAGCCCAGGAAGGACTGCTCTCTTCCCTGCTCGCCACCTTTCAACCAAAAGAGTGTTGGGACAGAGGTACCCAAAAGCACCAGTGCTGTGCTGTCAAGTTCTCATTTTAAAGAAAACCAAGTGTGCACCATCACAGATCTGGTCATTAACTCCATTCCTCCAGAAACGCAAGATTACCCAACCCAGCCCACGAGAGATCCTCTACCGATCATCGGAGAAAGAGAGGTAAACCTGAATCAAGAGAACAAGCTTGAAAGCTGCTCTGATGATGGAAATAAGCACCAAAGTGAACTAGAGTCTTTGTCCAATGGTTTTGTTTCTCAGCAGGTGCCAGCAGATGCCAGAAGTCTTACAAGGACTGAAGATCTTGGAGCTGCTGAATTAAACGGCGATGAGTTTTCAGAGGCAGCAGAGGTGAGACTTGGTGGTCTTCCCAATACCACAGAGAGTGGAGCAAAGAGTTTAGAAGGGGAGAAACCCAAAACCCATGGGACTGGAGAAGCTGGGAGTTGTGTGTTAAACAATATGGGCCAAGGAGAGGGCAATATGCATAACAGTACTCCAAACCCTTCCCAAAATGAACTTCACAAAGAAAAGAAGCCAAATGGGCTCCCAGTGACCTGCGACATTTGTTCAGCCACTTTCCGATCCAAGCCTGGCCTGACCAGGCACAAAGCTGTCAAGCACCAGGTGAAGAATGGTGGTGTACCGCAGCCCAGCAAGACTCCCAGGTCCACTTTGATTCCTGCAGACAAGATATCGAAAGCAGCCCAAAAGGTGCCCAGGCGGAGCCTGAAGACTTCATTCAAAGATAAAACCCGCAGCTCACAGATGCCAACCACCAACGTTGACCACATCCCCAGGAAAATATGCCCAGACCTGGAGAAGGAGCCCAGCACCCAGATGCAAGAAGTGGTCAGCAGAGTGCTCAGTGACCTCAGCGTGATCTCCTTCGAGATGTCCCAGGAGCTGCACCGCACACATGTTCTGCAGAGGGAGATGAAGGCAAAGGAACCATGCTTAGAGACGAGGGGAGCAGGCGAGGCAACGGCTGGGAAGCTGGACCCAGGACAGCAAGCCAGGAAGGGAGAAAAGGGCAGAAGGAGCCAAAGCAAAGATCCTGGAGATGCGAACAGCAGTTCTGAAAAGAAGCTAAATAGGAAAGTGCGACGAAGGAAAGCAAAGGTATTTCCCAGCAGAAATGATCCCAATGGTTCATGTGAACTGGAGAAGGCGGCAGGTCCTCCCCCTGCTGCCCTGAGCTCCAGCCTGCCCAGGATCATGGAGGGCTTGCATGAGCCAGGCAGTTGCATCTCCGCAGAGGAACAAAATAGGTACAACTCAACGCAGCACTCTCAAAAAGCTAAGCAGTCCCCTTGTGCAGCTGAGCTCCCAGAGGACCCGGGTGACAGAATGATGTCTTCGAAGGAAACGGTCAGCGAGGAGTCAGTGACAGGCACAGCTGCCTGTCCCAGGGAGGTGGAAGATCCAAATGGAGCGGAAAACACACAGGCTTGCAAAAAATGGGTTAGTGGGTTTGTGAAGCAAGTGGAGAAGGGATTGGGCAAGGTAGGCAAAGAGCAGCATCATGGTGCTGATAGCATGGAGGAGACGGATGCTGAGACAGGAGACAGTCCTGCAGCAGGCAGCAGTGCTGGGAACCAGGGTGGTGTCCCACAGAGTCCCACAGCTCCTGCTGAAGAGGGTCTGCCGCTGGAGACGCATAATTCAGAAAAGACACAAAATGTTCCTGGGCAAAGCACTCTGCAGACCACACCGGGGACCAGCCCTCCTCCGGCCGAGCCAAAACACTGGGCGAAGGCAGACGTGCCACCGGGCAGAGAGCACTGTGTGGAGAGTGCGGCCGTCTCAGACCTCCAGAGCTTATTTGACGATGACTCCACATTCTCACAGCTGTTCCCCCGGGATGACCAGTTTGTCCGGAGAAAGTGCACACGGGTGTATGGGAAGCGCAGCAAGAAACCCAAGGCCATCACCGAGGTAAACCTCCAGCCAGCAGGTGCCATCGACCTCTTCACGATCCAATTAGCTTCTGACCTCAGCGATACCAGCTCTTTCTGTGTCACCAGGGAAGACCCTTGTGAATACGAAACCATCTCTGTTGACGATGCCTTAATGCTAAACATGTGTCACAGCAGCAAGGCAAAGAGCGGAGATGCTGCTCCCAGCAGATCTAAAAGCGTTGCGCCAAGGTCAACCTGCGAGAAGACCGACCAAGGGAAGGAGGACATTGACCTGGAAGACAACATGATAACCTTCTTGTGCCAAAACAGCCAAGTGGACAACGTCCCCAGCTTGAACATCTGGGGGAGCCTGGAGAAAGAGGGAGAAAGCCTCTCCGCCGAGGACATGTTTGAGCCTCTGATGGACCTCGAGGATGAGCAGTCGATCAGAGAAGTGAGCTCTGAGCCCCCTGACCTGGCGGAGGAGCCCTACAATGGTAAGGCTAATGAAGTTTCAGACTCTCCCGAATTTCATACCATCGACATCGAGATGCTGAACGCAAAGCTGAAAATGAGAGACATGTGCTTCTTCGGCCCTTGCGAAGATCTTCCTGGCCATGGGGAGGACAGTGCTGGCACTTTCAAGCCAAAGTTAGGCCAGCACAGCAAGCACAGAAGTAAGCTAGAAGATGGGAAGCTGGGGAAAAACCGCAGTGAGATAACCATCAAGGCCAAAGACAAGCAGTACAAATGCAAAGTCTGCTTCCAGTGGTTCCTGACATTAGGAGAGCTGGACTTCCACAAGCTCTCCCATAACCCTTCCCCTCCACCTACCTGCTACATGTGTGTCCAGCGCAAATTCAGCTCCCGGGAGCAGCTGAGGGACCATCTGAAGGAGAAGCATGCCAAAAACAAAGCCGGTCTGTGGGCTTGTGGGATGTGCCTGAAGGAGATCTCTGATGTCTGGATGTACAACGAGCATCTCCGGGAGCATGCCACCCAGTTTGCTCGCAAAGGGCAAGCACAGAAGTCCGTGATGGGCCTGCCAGCCTGCTTCGGTGAGGACAATGCCGCTGTCACCCACTTCCTCAACACCATCATGTATCGGAAGCCCAGCAGGTCCTCCCGGCACGCCGACCCCAGCAGCAAGCATGCCGTTAGCAGAGAGAGCAAGAGCCCCAAGGAGCTGCCCCTGGAGCCGGAGGCCAAGGTGTTGAAAGACCCCTCAGAAAGCAACATAAAGGTGAAGCCACCTGCACCCAGCTCCTCTAAAGCGTCCGCCAGTCCATCTCCAGAGCACGTGGCAAAAAGCGAAGGCACACCAAAATCTGTCCCCATGCACCCAGACTGCAAGGATCCTTCCAGGGACTGTCATCACTGTGGCAAACAGTTTCCCAAACCCTTCAAGCTCCAACGGCACTTAGTCGTGCACAGTTTACAGAAGATTTACTTGTGCCACAAGTGTCCGATGTTCTACCAGGAGACCAAAGAGCTTCGAAACCACCTCAGCCAGGAGCACGGGATAGTGGAGGAGCAGGAGATCAAGCACACCACCCTGTACGCCTGCGAGCTCTGCGCAGACGTCATGCACGTTATCAAGAAGTCCTTCATCTGCAGCATGTGCAACTACACCTTCTCCAAGAAAGAGCAGTACGACCGGCACATGGAGAAGCACCTGGCAGGAAGCAGCAAGACTTTCAAATTCAGAGGGGTCATGAGGCCTGGCGTTGCCTCCAGAGAGGGCAGGGAGAAGATGAAAGAGGACAGCTCTCTCCGGGAGGGCATGCCACCGAGCAAGAAGAGGAAGATTGCTCACCATGGCAGCTCACTCCCGCGTGGCTCACCGGTCCATCTGGACCACACTAGTGACCTTCAGTTGGTAGAGGCTGCAAGCCCCAGCCTGCAGGCTCCCACTGACTCCCTGCCTACAGCACCCGGTGACCCAGGAGCACCCCAACCCTCTGTGAAAACAGAAGACCTGGTGGGTGACTTCTCTGACCTCCTGGCTGAGATGGAAAAATCCCAGTTTGACACCCTGCCTCCACCACCCTGCCTCTCCCCATCTTTGCCACAGGCTGTGGCGAGCAGTCCGGAGCTCGGCCATATCGCTGCCCTGTCTATCGAGGAGCTGGAGAAAGGAGCATTTGATGGGAAACCACTTCCTTTCTTGGACTCGCCTGAGTTTACCATTGACCTTGCTGGCTTGGCTTGTAACCAGGCCACAGATCAAAAGCTCTCTCCTCCGCGCCTGACCGAGAAACGTGGCTACACCGATGCCCATAAAAGAACAAGCGTAGGCAACAAAGATGAAAACATAGCGGGTGCCCTGGAAAATCTTGATGCAGCCACGGATGCCATGGATGGTATCCCATTTCTCCAGCTTGCTAAGAAGGTCTCAGAGCTTCCTGCCCCACAGGCAGAGGCTCCGTTGGCCAAGGAGACTCACAGGTGGTGCAACCCCAGTGCCAGTGATGCCTCGTCTTGGGAAGATGCATCTAAGGCCACGTCTCCAGAAGCTGCCCACCACCCCATGGCCCTGAAGGACAAGACAGCACCACCCACGCTGAACAGGACTGCCAAAGATTCAACCCTGCCGAAGAAGAGCACGGGTAGCCAGCCCAGCAGTGAGGCAGCTCCTGGTGTGGGCAGCCCCAGCAGCAGCACCGAGGAGGGTCAGCAACCCATCTCGGGGAAGGAGAAACCCATGCCCGAGGCTAAGGACAGCAGCACTAACGCCAAGGATCAAGGTGGCAACCCAAGCAAATCCACTGGCCACCAGCCCAGAGGTGAGGCAGCTAGCAACGCTGTGAGGCACAGCCACGTGGAGCCGAGCAAAGCCACCAGCAAGCTTCACCCCAAAAGGCGGAAAGAGCACAAGTCCTTGAGCCACCGGAGCAGCTCTGGCTCCCGGGAGAACATGGAGGGAGACGGGAAAAAGAAAAAAGCCCGGACCCCGTGCCCAGGAAGGAGCGAGAGTGCTGGTGAGCTTAAACGTGGCGGCTGGAGCAACACCGAAGCTTCTGCCCTCTCCCCCGGGAGGAGGGAGACACACTGCAACAAACTGGTACCCAAACCCAAAACGGGCACCCAACTGAAGAAGATGGTCCTGGACACTTACAACCAGAAGAAGGGGGAGCTCCGTCACGCCAACGGGGACACGAAGCGCAGGAAGGCTATTCTGGGGAAGAGCCTCCACCAAGTGTTGGCCAAGGGGCCGGCACCGTCCCCGCGTGGCTCCTTGCACAGCTCGCGAGCCGCTCGGGGTGCCAAGCCGGCCGGCTCGGCCAGCTACCGCACCGCCGAGTCCCAGAACAACCTGCTAAGCCAACTCTTTGGGCAAAAATTAACTAGCTTTAAAATTCCTTTAAGAAGAGATACTTCAGAGTAATTTATGGAAGTGACTTATGGTGATCCTCAGCTGCTTTCATGGGGTTTGCAAGGGAAAAATTATCAAAGCATTAAATTCGTTTGTGTAGCATGATTTCTCTGTCTAGCTTAAATGAACTTGCACTGCAGCCTCTGTGAAATAGTTTGCTTTGTGTCTACTAATCTACTTTAATTCACCTGATTTATCATGCAAATGCTAGAACTTTGATGTTGCTGATGATTTTCATGAACTGAAATTGTAATCGCTTTGGGCAGACTGAATCGTCGAGAGCAATTGCTTTATTGCAGAAGTGCTGAGGTTATAAGGATACTTGCAAATCTCAGACCCTTTTGAGACTGTGTCTGTGTTATCTTTGTACAAAGTACTTGAAGAGATGAACTTCATTCCGTAGACGTCTTATTCATAAGGTGCAGTACACTGTAGAAAGCAAATTTTTTTTTTTGAAGATTTTGCACAAATAATCCCGTACGATTCATTTAATTGGGAGCTGGCCTAAGAGATGATACAATTAAAAAAAAAAAAAAAATTAAATTAAGAATCCAGTGTCCTATATTTTGACAGCCATCCCTATGAATTTGTTTCTACATCGTCAAGAGAATAACGAACTGGCTCTGGGGCTGCCGGGGCTGTCGGAGCCCTTCAGAGGATGCTGCCGCTCTTTGACCACTGTAGACGATGTAACCGGAGGAGAGCCGCCACCGCGAGCAAACTGCACCTTGACACTTGTGACAAACTCTGATTTTTTAGGGTTGTTTGGGTTTTTTTGTTTTTTTTTTGTTTTGGGGTTTTTTTTTTGTACGTGCGTGTGTGTGTGTTTTCTTTTTGTTTCGTTCTGTTTGGGTTTTTTTGGTTGGGGGGGAGGGAGGGGGTTGCGCAACAACAAAACTGTGCCAATTTACCGCACCAAAACGGTACTGTCCGAGTGCCCTCAACGGTATCGCTTCTAAACTATCTTACTGTATTGAGTTAGTGGCTATATAGGTATCCGCTTTTTACTATGCAGTTACTGGTGCTATTCTTCTTTTGTAATGTGAATACAGACTTCCTTGATTGAAAAATAAAAGGGAACCATTAGGAAGTAGCCGTTGCCTGTAAAATAAAACGAAGCAGGAAAAAAAAAAATAAATAAAATTTAAAAAATCCAATTTTAGGGGGTAAAAAAAAAAAAAAAAAATCCTGTATGCTGGTACTCCGTAGTGTCAAAAAGGTTATCTCACGTTAAACGAGCGCGTTGTACAACCGAACTTTTGAATCTGGAAAGAAATCTCAGGTGCAAACGAGGACATGGAAGATAATGAAATACTATTGAAATACTCCCAAGTCAAGGAGGTGAAGTAATGCACTGATGTGATATGAACAGTCAGAGTACTTTGCGTCTGTCCTGCAATTATTATTTTTGTTTTGTTTTAGATTTAAAAGGAAAAAAAAGAGGCTTTATTCTGTTAATATGTATCTTTACAATTCTTTGTATTGTATAAAAATATTGTAGGTAAATTACCTTGGGTGCAATGTGTTCTGTCAAAAGTTTTTATTTTGATATTTTGTCAGAGAAGCAGAGAGAGAGCAGGAAACGCCGTTTTATGATGTTGTATGTGTGCTTTTAAAGTGCCTCTTTAATATTGTTAAATAAAGTATGAGATGAAAATATGGGGTGGTACTGTAAAATCATACATGATTAATCTTTTCAAATATATTCCAATATTTTCACAGAAATTTCCTGTCTGCGTGATGTCTGTGGGGTGTTCCTCCCTGGTTGCGTCCCGTACCCCACGGTCCCCGTGCTTCCCTCCTCCCACGCGCATCTCTAACCAAACGATGATATTTCTAATTGACAGTGGGATGCTCTGTATGTCTTCATGGTGTCCTCTGTAAAGTGGCCGCAGGAGGACGTTGGTGCAGCTGCCGTCACCTTCCAGTCATTTGCAAAGCAGTGGAGCTTCTCAACGGTGAAGATGCTGGTGCGTCTCCTCTTCCCCACTGCATCTTGCCCGACTCCTACTCATGGAACATCTGTCTTGCCCCCACGGTGGGGAAAAAAAGCCCAACTTGATGGTGATGGCCTAGTTTAGTCATCACCAAATAGTGATGGTGATGGCCCAGTTTGGGCATCATCAGTTGGTGATAGTGATGGCCCAGTTTGGGCATCATCAGTTGGTGGTGGTGATGGTGACGGTGATGGCCCAGTTTGGGCATCATCAGTGGTGATGGTGATGGCCCAGATAGGGCATCATCAGTTGTTGGTGGTGATGGTGATGTTGATGGCCCAGTTTGGGCATCATCAGTGGTGATGGTGATGGCCCAGTTTGGGCATCATCAGTTGGTGGTGGTGATGGTGACGGTGATGGCTCAGTTTGGGCATCATCAGTGGTGATGGTGATGGTGATGGCCCAGTTTGGGCATCATCAGTTGGTGGTGGTGATGGTGACGGTGATGGCTCAGTTTGGGCATCATCAGTGGTGATGGTGATGGTAATGGTGATGGCCCAGTTTGGGCATTGTCAGTGGTGGTGGTGATGGTGATGGCCCAGATAGGGCATCATCAGTTGCTGGTGGTGATGGTGATGGTGATGTTGATGGCCCAGTTTGGGCATCATCAGTGGTGATGGTGATGGCCCAGTTTGGGCATCATCAATTGGTGGTGGTGATGGTGACGGTGATGGCTCAGTTTGGGCATCGTCAGTGGTGGTGGTGATGGTGATGGTGATGGCCCAGTTTGGGCATCATCAGTTGGTGGTGGTGATGGTGACGGTGATGGCTCAGTTTGGGCATCATCAGTGGTGATGGTGATGGTAATGGTGATGGCCCAGTTTGGGCATCATCAGTTGGTGGTGGTGATGGTGACGGTGATGGCTCAGTTTGGGCATCATCAGTGGTGATGGTGATGGTGATGGTAATGGTGATGGCCCAGTTTGGGCATTGTCAGTGGTGGTGGTGATGGTGATGGCCCAGATAGGGCATCATCAGTTGCTGGTGGTGATGGTGATGGTGATGTTGATGGCCCAGTTTGGGCATCATCAGTTGTTGGTGGTGATGGTGATGTTGATGGCCCAGTTTGGGCATCATCAGTGGTGATGGTGATGGCCCAGTTTGGGCATCATCAATTGGTGGTGGTGATGGTGACGGTGATGGCTCAGTTTGGGCATCGTCAGCGGTGGTGGTGATGGTGATGGCCCAGTTTGGGCATCATCAGTTGGTGATGGTGATGGCCCGATTTGGTCATCACCAGTTTGTCCTCAAGCTGACCTTTGCTGGCACAGCACTGAGGTCTGAAGGTAGGAGGCTGACACAAAGCCGGGCATATTATATTCTTTAATTACTGTTGCAATCATAACATTTAAACGCTGTCAATGAGAGATAGCTCCTAACCGCAGGCTAGAATCCTTGCCACTTGGGGCTTGTAACTAAAACTGCAGGATTAATTTGATTAATTGATAGAATTATTTTCCAAACTACTCTTTTGTTTATGGAGGCTTAAAATGCTTGCCGCCTGCACCCTCCTGGTGTGTTGCAGAGTGGAGATAAAGTGGCTGAAAATAATTAGTATGGCTTAATTTAGGGAAAAAAATAACCTCAAAAGAATTTTGCAGAAAATTTAAGGCAGCACATTTTACTTTGTTTTGGCAGGAAATATTATGGAGCTGGAAATGGGACTTTTATGTTTTTCCCTCTCCTATATTTCACCAGGGCTGCAAACCTACGGGGCGGAGGAGTATTTCACGCCTGGTTGTTACTGTAGCTCTCCCCCACCTTCAGATTCCTAACCTGGGCACCTGGAAATGAAGTCCCCTGGGAGCCCCAGGGTTGCTGCAGGGGATGGGACTTGTCCTGGTCCCTGGGCAGGGTGCGGAGACACCGTCCTAAAGCAGCACCCACCTTATTGCAGCACAGGCCACAGGCGATGCTCGCCTCGGGTACCGCTCCCTCCCGAACGCTGGTCCCCAGGGCGATGCTAGCATCATCATCCCTGCAGCTCTGAAGGATGAAACGTTTAATTCTTCCCTTTCCCCTCTAAGTGAGAGCGGGTTTCTTTTTTCCCCCATCCTCTCCCACCTGCTCTCACCCGCATCCCCCTCCCGCGATCTCAGCACCTGCCAAGTGAGTGATCCCCCCCGCTCCCCCCCCTCCACGTCCATCAGCTCCCCTCGGCTCCCGAAAGCCCCCAGTTTTGCTGAGTCCCGCGTTATCCAGCAGCGCTTGACACTTGGAAGATTGCAGACCCCCGTCAACGTAATTCCAGCGAGAAAGGCAAAGCCGGGCGTCTTCTCCCGGCTGCAGATTAACTCGCTGCTCAGCGGGTGTCAGCGGCATGGGGGGGCACGCGCACGTCCCAGGGTGCCAGGGCTGCACCCCACCGGGATGCGCGGCTGGTCTGCACCATCCTCATCCCAACCCACAGCCTGCACGGCTGGGGACAGCCCTGCAGCCAGCCCCGGGGGGGCTGCAGGGTGGCAGGGTCTGAACCAAGGGTGCCTGGTGTCCCACGGAGCCCCTGGGGGGGTTGCTTGGCTTCTTGCCACCACCCTAAATTTTCCTCAAGCTGCTGTTCGCTCTTCAACCCCCCCCCAAATCCAGCTGGCCTTTCTTCTCAGCCACACACCCAAGTTTCTATGCTTTAAGCCCCTCTGTAAAGCCCGAAGGATAACGGGATCCACCATGGTTGTCACGCAGCTAGCAGGGGTTAAAGATTTATATTATTTTTTTCTTGCTCTTGAGTCAAATCTGGCCGTTCCTTGCACAGCGGGAATTTAAACCCCGGCTCCCACATCCCCCTGGCTGTACGTGAGCGATGGGAGCCACACACGCCCACGGGCTCCTGCATCCCTGATGCTGAATTGCCTTCAGGCGGGGAAACCCCAAGCCCGGGCGGCTGCGGGGTGCAGGGACGGCAGCTTCGGGGGAGCCGGGGACATAAGGCAGGAGCCATGCACCCACCCGGGGGCTGCAGTCCTGCCAGCAGCAATGCCCCTTAAGCTGCAGCCCCGTTTCACTGCCTGACCCCCAGGGATGAGGGGATCAGTCCTTTTGTGAGTTAGAGCATCATCCCTATAGCAGGGGAGGCAGGGAAATAAGCACTGAGAAATCCCAGCCTTGACTTTGGGGCATGGGGGTGGCTCGTCCGCACATTCCCACCGGGCTTCAGTAGCATCCGGCATCGTTTTGCGTCCTTTGTTTTAACCCAAAAACCTTTGTGCTGCCACCGCGGCTCCCGGGAGCCCTGAATCCCGCAGCAGCATCTCCGTGCGGGACGTGCCCAAGCTGTGCCCAAGCAGCAGAGGGACGTGCCCAAACAGGAGAGGGACGTGCCCAAGCCGTGCCCAAGCCATGCCCAAGCCGCCGAGGGCCATGGGCTGCCGGCAGCTGCCTGGGGCTGAGCCGCAGGCAGGTGACAAGTGGCACCCGGGGCCAGGTTCTCTTGCCGGTAGGTGGCAGGGCCCCTCTGCAGCGCACCCAGCCCCGCAGGCAGGGGCACCGACATGCCATTCCTCCCTCTTGGGACAAAAGAAGAAAAAACCCAAAACCCTAAAACGTGACTTTTTGCGGCTGGAAATAGCTGTTTCTGCAGCCTTGGCGGAGCCCCGGTCCCACGGACACCCAGACCCCCTCGGGGTGCCCAGCGCAGCACCCAACATCCCCACCACCCGCCCCTCGCCCGTGAAATATGGCCGAGGCAGCGCCTTAGCTTTCCCCATTTACATTCCTCTGCCGACACCTCCTCTCCCCGCGTCTCTAATAATATCACCCCAGATTAATTGGCACTAATACAAATGTACACAGCTCCATAAAAAGATGTCACCTCGCTCACAATGGGGGAAACGGCTGCTCGCGCATTATCTCTGCTCTGCAGGCGTGTAATTCACTCCTCGGGAAAACACGCTATTTATTCTGTTACCCTATAACAATCTCTCCGCAAACACAACGGGATCGGGGGGAGCGGGGGGGAACACCCGGCCATGCCGCTGTCACCAGCACCCTGGCGGTTGTCCCCACGCAAGGAGCACCCATGGGTCCCCTGCCCCGCGGGGTGGGATGCGCAGGGTGATGGGGCAGGGAGATGTGGGGCTCGGGGACATCCCCGCACCGGGGATCCGGCCCTTGGCCCGGCGTTGGTTGATGCGATTGCAAATTCTCAGGCCTGGGGGGATCTAAGAGGCTTTGGGACAGTGCCAAAAGGCTAATTGAAAGGACACTGGCAAGGAATGTGCAAGGGGAAGGACGGCAACCTGTTTCCTCCCCGTACCCGGGCTCCCCTCCCCGGCCAGGGCTGCGCACCGGTGTTCAGCCCCCAACGGCTCGAGCGCAGCTGTTTTGGCTTCTCACTGCATGGGTGAGATGCAGCCCCCCGAAAAAAAAATGTGTGACAGCGACCAGGGTCTGTCCCTTCAGGCCCTGGAAGGACGCTGCCACTGCTTCCCCTAGCACAAAGAGTCGGGAGTAGCCAACATCCCCCTGCTCCGCTCTGGGGAGAGGAAATTTGGGCGCCCTATTTGTGTCCGCTCCCCAGCCCCCCCAGGTCCATGCAATTAATGGTGTTGCATTTAATTAAATGATTTGTCTAATTGTCGCGACGTAAGCAAACGTGCCAGGTAAGTAACACTGGTGCTGTGGCTGGTGTCAGTGGGCGATGCCACGGATGCGCCCGGAGGAACCAGCTGAATCTGCAGCGCTGCAGCAGCCCCCAGCCCCAAAACACCCACAGCCGTGCTGGGGTGGGGGGGATGGAGACACACACACACCCCCCCGAAAGCAGCAGAACGGAGCCTCAGCTCCCCATCGCCCGGGCCCTGATGGAGCCAGCGCCCATCACGGCTGACGCAAAGCAGAGGCCGCTCAAGTCTCCTTGGGCCGGACCCTGCGAAGCCGTCGCTCGGTTTCATCACACGGCGGGCAAGGGAAAGGCTCTGGAAGCGGAGCTGCCCGCCCTGGGGTGGGACCGTCTCCAGGAAGGCTGCGAGTCGGGGCCAAACGAGGTGAAAAACGCCGTCGGGATCGTTTTGGGGGGCAGCTGGCCAAGCGGGGGGAGAGCAAAGCCTTGTCCTCGGCAGCGTCTCCCTTCCTCGATATTTTTTTTTTTTTTCTCCCCTGGAACTCTTCTTAATTCCTAACTTAATTTCTTTTGACATCCTCATTGCCGGCTTGACCTCTTTACTGGAATCATGTGCTGCTTAAAACTCATTATCCCACCATTGAAACAGGAAGTTAATTAAAAACCCTTTAAAAAAAGAAAAAGAGAGAGGGGGGGGAAGAAAAAGCACACCCCATGTCCAGGGATAGATGGGGAGGGGACACGGCCAAGCCACCGTGCTGTGCCAGGCCGTGCCATGCTGTGCTGTGCCGCGTCCCTGCAGCGCACCAGCCCCCTGTTCCCCCACTGATCCAAAAATCGCATCACTAATTGGGGAGCACCGGCCATCACTGCCGGCAAACCCTCCCGAGACAAGACTGGCCGCAGCCGAGGGCCAGGTTTGGCAGAAATGGTTATTTTTCACAGCAGGAATACTCCCGTCATGGAGCCAAAATATACATGACTCCCCTTTACCCCACAATTAGCCTCAAAATCACCACCTGGATGCATCCTCATGGCGAGGATGGGCTTGTGTGGCTGGGACGGTGCTGAGAGAGACTCAGCATCCCTACACCGTCCCCTGTGTGCCTTGGGGTGTCCCCCCCACCCTGAAACAGGGGGCACGGGGACCCTGGAAGTCACAAATGGCACTTTTGGGACTGTCCATCAACAAAATAAGCTGGATTTTAAGAGGGGTTTAGGATGCCAAAGAGAAGCCCTGGGGACCCCATGGAAGGGTTTGGGGGCCCACAGGAGGGTTTGATGATCTCCAAAGGGTGGTTTGGGACCCCAAAAAGGGGGAGGGGGACGGGACGACAACAAATGTCCCAGAAGGGGGAATTGGTGGCCCTCTGGGAATTTAGGACCTTACAGAGGGAGCGTGAGGGTGCAAAAGGCAATTGAGACCCCAAAGGTGGGGTTAGGGACACCAAAGAAGGGGCTGGGGTCCCAAAAGAGGGGCTTAGGGACCCTAAAGGGGGGTTGGGGTCCCAAGGGAGGGGCTTGGGGACCCCACAGGGGAACTGGAGTCCCAAAGGAGTGGGTTAGGGACACCAAAGTGGGAGCTGGATCCCAAAGGAGGGGCTTAGAGACCCCGAGGGGCCGTTGGGGACATGCAAGAGGGCTTGGGGACCCCAAAGTGTGGGGGGGATAAAACCCCAAAGGGGTGGGGGTCAGAGTCCCAAGGCAGGGTGCTGGGGGGCTCAGGGGGGGCGTGGGAGACGCCAAAGTAGGGCTGGGGACACGCGGGATATTTTGGGGGACGCGGGGGGGGGGGGGGGGGGGGGGGCACACACTCCACCGAGCCCCGCACGGATCGGGCCCCCGGGGGGGAGGTACCGCCCCCTTCCCCGCCGCCCCCCCTCCCTCCCGCGGCCGCCCCGCCCCGCCCCGCCCCGCCCCGCCGCGGCGGCGGCAGCCGGCTACGCCATCCGGTGGGCGGGGCCTGCGGGGGGGGGCGGCGGCCTATGGGCGGCCGCGGCGGTGCGCGGCGGGGGCTGGCCCCGCCCCCGTGGAACGTTCCGCGGGTTTGATCGGCCGCGGCGCCCCATTGAGAAAAACCCGCGGCGGCGGCGGCGGCGGCTCCGCTCCGCCGCGTACGGCCCGGCCCGCCCCGGCCCCGGCCCCGGCCCCGGCCCGGCAGCGCGGGCGGGCGGGCGGGCATGCGAGCAGCCGGGGGCCCGCCCGCCGCCACCCACCTGCCGCCCGCCCAGCCGCCAGCCGGGGCGCCGGGCTCGCCCCCCGCCGAGCGATGTCCAGGAGGAAACAGAGCAACCCCCGGCAGATCAAACGTGAGTTCCCGCTACCGGCACCTCCCCCTCCCCCGCTCCTCCGCCGCGCTACCGCCAGCTCCCCCATTCTGTACTTACCCACACCCCCCCCCCAGCTTATTTTTTTTGCACCACCCCCTCGGCGGCAGCACTCCCGCCCCCGGTGGAGCGCGGCCACCCCGCGCTCCCCGGTACTTCCCCCCCCCCCCCCCGGTACCCACCGGGGACGGCCGCAGTGGGTGCCCGTTCCCCGCTACCGGCCGCCCGCTTTGGTCTCCGTCCCCGCCGCCTCCCCCTCCCCGCCGCCTCCTCCCCCCCATCCCCGGCCAGCGCGGTGGCTCCGGTACCGGCTCCCGATGGGGGCCCCGATAAGGCTTTAAAATATTCCGTTCTGCAAGTCCCGTCCTGATAACATCGCTCTGTCGGGACGGCCTGAAATTGTGATCTTATCTCCCCCGCCTGCCTCCCATCCAGCGCCGCGAGCCGGGGCGAGGGGCTCCCTGACACCACCCCCCCGGGGCTCCCCAAACCCTCCCCCCGCCCCGGGGCTCCCCAGCCCTGCCAGCAGCTCCTCACCCCGGGTACGGCACCCTCACCCTGCCAGGGGCTCCCCCTTCCACACAGGGACCCCCTACTCGCCATGGGTGCTGCTGGATGTGGCATGCCATCGTCCCCGCTGGCCGCCATCGTCCCCACTGACCACCCTGGCCTAAACCTGTCGCCCCGTCTGTTGTGTCCCCCCTCCCGCTCCTGCTTTGCACCCTATCCCGGGTAGGGACGGGGTGATAACACCCCTGGCTGACAGCGGGAGGGACCACCGTGGGGTCCCACGGGACTTTGCCTGCCATCTGTGTCTCCCCCCACCGACACACCGTCTCCCGAGGGTCACGCTCCCCACAATCCAACCCGTCGGCCGGGATCTGGTTTCGGTCTGGTGGGGATGCGTTGGTTGCACTGAGAAATTCTGCGAAGTGCTGGAAGTTTTTCGGTGACAGGCTTAGCTCGGCTTTTCTCCTTTCCTTTCTGGTGTGGAGGTGTGTGTGTGGGTTTTTTCTTTTCTTTCCCCCTCGAGTCGATGGAAGCTGGCGATAAGAGGGAGATGGGAGGATAGGGAAGGCTGGCCACCATGTGATAATCTAGCTTTATCTTTCTCTTGAAATAATTGCAAGGCTGAGTTGCACCTACCTGTTTCCCTGCCTGGGGTGATTGCTCTGGTGATAAAGCTCAGCTAGACTTTTACCCGGGTAGAGTTAAAAATAGTCCCAGCTGCCTCCTTTTTTTTTTTTTTTTTTTTTTTGGTGATCATTTTCTCCTTTAGCTTTATCCAACTTCCGCAGCTTTATTTCGGCAAAAAGCCCGGCTGCCCGGTGATCCCTCCCTGAGTAACTCCAGCTCATTAAACCGGGAGCGTGCGTTAAGACCGAAGCGAGCGGTAGTGTCGCGGACGCCAAAATAACGATGGTGATGTGGGCGATAGCTGCATGCGTGGGGGACACGCCGATGGCAGGACGCCCATCCGGTCGCGGTACCCACCGGCGTGGACCTTGGGAGGGGGGGAAAATGGGGCTGGATGAGGCCGTGGCAAGCTTGGCCGGGCGAAGGCAGCTTGTATCTCCTTCCTCTGCTGCTTTTCTGCAGAGATGTGAAGAAATGATAAAGTGGGAGGCTGATCTCAGGCCGCCGGCGATGGCCAAAACTGATTAAAAGCTGAAAGCTTGGAACCCTTCCTGTATGTGTCAACATGAAAACAGTCATTAGAGGCGGCGAGCGCGGCGAGAGCGCTTTGCCGCTGCCTCCGACAGCTCTCCCCGCCGAGGGAAGGTATGCATGAATCAGGGCTCCGGTAACCAGACTCCTCTCATGTACAGACCGGACCTGTTTCCACAAAGTCTATCCTTTTTATCATCTCGGCTGGAGCATTAAAAACCTCCTCCAGATTGGTATCTGCTGATTTTATTTTCCTGGGTGACGCTATGTTCTCGCTCTGGCTTCATCTCTGCTGGGTTTTGGGTGTTGTTTTTTTTTTGTTTTGTTTTGTGCCTTTTTTTTTTTTTCTTTTTTAAAGCTCGATGCGATGCGCAGATAGGCTCGCAGGGGAGATCGCCGGGAGAGCGGGCGATCGCCAAGAGCGATAAGACAAAGATCAGACACCGGACTATATTTAACCCGCTGCTTTAACCTTCTTCTTTTTCTTCTTTGCTTTTTGGTCTGGAGCGATGCAGCGATGGAGGGGGTCGGGGGCACCAGCAATGCGGGGGTCCCTCCGAGCACACCCACCCCGGGAGCACCCGCTCTGCCCGGTGGCACGCGGTGGTGAGGCTTTGAGAGCCGATTGCATCTCGACGGTGGCTTCTGATAGCGGAGAAAGCACCCGGAGCATTTCTTTATTTATTTAATTTTGCCGGGTACCTGCCTGGGGTGGGAGGGGGCAGTTGCATTTCACCCCCCCGCCCCCACCTTGCTCCATCTGTGGCTATAAACCCAGCAACCTCCCTGCAGCTGCTGCTGCTTTATAGGAGTTGATTTTTTTTTTTCCTTTTTTTTTTTTTTTTTTTCTGTCTTTTGTTCTGCTGGTAGATAGATGTGAGGGGCTGATAGAGAGCAGGAGCTGATCTCCAACCCAGATAGCCTGTTATATTTATTAACTTCAAACATGGGAGTGCGGGCAGACAGCTGATGAGCGAGGCTGCTGGCAGCTGCCTGTGCGTGCACTCGCAGCGCCGGGTCTTCCGATGGGGGAAACTGATAAGCGAGAGATTGATCTCGTCTAGCTGATGTGCGTCTCCCTCCCTGTTGTTGCTCTAATACATGTATTATTTTTTTTTCCCTTCTGAAATTAACTGGAAACAAACATTTTTTTTTTGTAGTAGTTGCAGGGGCCTGTTTGTGGTTTTCTTTCTTTTCTTTTCTTTTTTTTTTTTATTTTCCTTTTCCCTTTCTATTCTGCTTTCAGCTACAGTAGATCTGAGCTGCCGATAAGCGCCGAGGCCCGATCTCCATCCTGATAGAGATTGCCAGGGCAGATAAGAACCACTTATCTCTCCCCACCAGACCGGAGCAGGATTCGCTACAACAACAAACACAGCAAAGAGGGGCAAAAGGGCTCCAACAATTTGTTCCATTGCGAATGTGATTAAGGCAGATGCTTTAATTATCTGATTGGGGGGGGGAGGGGCAGCTGCATATATTTTTGGCTTTTTTTTCTCAAGGTGTTTCCCCCCCCCATGTGCTCTGCGAAACAAGCTGGGCTGAGAAGCCGAGCCCTCCCCAGCGCCTGTTATCAGCTGCAGATGTTGCATTAGTTTGATGAGAGCTTTGACTTTCTTTTTTGATCGTTATCTCCCATTCTGCTCCGCGCAGCATGGGCTGTGGCAGCGGGGAAGGGGGGGGGGGGGGGGGGGCGGGGTGTGGAGGCGACAGCACCGTCATATTTTTGCGCGTGGATTTTCTTTAATTGCTATTAGATGGTGTTAGATAGCGAGTGCGATCTGCGCTGTTAAGCCCCGCCACCTCTTGATGGGGTGGTTTGGGTTGGGTGTTTTCTTTTTTTGTTGTTTTGGGGTTGGTTTTTTTTTTTTTTGGTTTTTTCCTCCTCTCTTCTTTTGCAAGCCCTACTGCTTCCCAGTCCTGCAGGGGGGTTGTGGTGCCCGGGCCAGGGGGTCGTGGTGCCAGCCGGACCATGGGAGCCATCCTTCCCGGGAGCTTGGAAAATTGCATTTCTTGTAAAGATGACAGTGGCCAACCCGGCGTCTATTTTTAGCGGCGGTGGTGTGGTGAGCCGGTGGCGTGGGATGCTCCCGGCACGCCTCCTACCCGCTCCTCTCCCGCTCCCTTTGCTCGCTGAGTCGCTCCTTTCCTTTCGGTCCGAGCAGGTGACTAACTGCCTCCGCTCGCGTTTTGGTTTCTCCCCCCCCCACACCTCATGCCACTCTGATGCTGCTGCACTTTTCCATCACTGCTGGCTGCTGTGCCTCAGTTTCCCCGTCCGCACCTGCTGGGGAAGGGATGCTCCAGGCTGGGGTGGGCGGTGGGCTGTCTGGGGAGGTGCGTTACCCCGGGCTGCTCTGCTGGCTGGGGAGGGTTGGCTGCCTGCTCCCCGGGGATGAGCTGGGTGCAGGCAGGACCTCCCGGCTCTCCTCCCAAAACCGGTATTTTCTGTGCCTGCCATGGGGCTGCTTCAGCGTTGCAGCCCCCCTGTGCCTGGCCCTGCTCCTGGCATCCCGGGGGTGGCATCCCTGTGTCCCGCATCTGCTACTCCCACTGGCGCTGCCTGCCAACCCCTCCCCTCTTGAGCAACCCCCCCGCCCCGAGGCATTTGCCAGCCCTGACTCAGTGGCATCCCGAAGTGGCGGCTCCTCGGTGCTGGCAAAGGGTGCAGGAAGCAAAGCCCCATGGCACATCTGCCTCCGCAGCGGCTCTGCCCATCCCAGAAGCTGCCGGCATCTTGGGATGCGCCGTGGGCGGCATCCGGGGCTCCTGGAGGCGAGGACCCATCGTGGTCCCCTCAGGGTGGGACGGTGCGATGCTGGTGGGACGCAGCCCACCACAGTGAACTCTCCGAGCTGTCGCCAGCCGTTTCTCACTGGTAACGTGGCAGTGCTGCGGGAAAGCCGCTCTCCCGCTCGATGCGGGATTTGGACCAGCCACAGTGATGCTGGAAAAAGTTTCTCTCCTCTTCCACAGCCCAGCGGTCCAGGCGTGAGCATCCCTGTGGGCCCTGCATCTGGGAGAGGGGTTGGCGCTGTACTTGATGGCTGGTGGCCAAGGGGACAGCTTGCCTCAGCCTCTCCAGAGCAATATATCCATTTACAGGCCTCTGGGCTGCCCATGCTCCGCTGGCCACGGGATGCGCTGTGGCTGTCCCACCCTACGAGCCCGTTTCGTGACCTCGCTCAGGGTTTATCCCCAGGATGGCTATTTCTGGCCATCCCCATCTCCACATCAGGCAGGGAGGATGCGTGCGGGATGCTCGGAGGGCAAGTGCCAGATCCAGGCTGGCCACAGCCATGCGTGGGGCACCCGGCGGCGTGGCAAAACCTGTTCTGCCGAGAGCCCCGGTGCATGTCGCTGCCGTGGGGCGGGAAGGTGGTGCTGGCAGCCGTGCCGGCGAGGGAGGCTGCGGCGGCTTTGGCAGGTGGCCACTTCCAGGGCCCGTGGGCGCTGGGGTTGGGCTGGTTTGTGTCTGCTGCTGCTCTTCCACCTCCCGCACCCCCACAGGACACCCCCATGGCACCCCTTCCCAGGGCACCCTGAGCAGGCACGGAGCTGTGGTGATGCCCGCGCCGCGGGGGCCGTCCCTGACATCCCACGCCACATCGGGAAAGACACCTCCAGCTGGGATTTGTGGCTCTGGCTCCGAACTTGCACTGTTGGGCAAGGTCTTATTTTTCCGTCGTGAATCACGAGGCCACCTAGCAAGCTGCAGGTTCCCCTTTCGCCAAGTTGTGAGCCGGCCAGTTCGGCAATCAGGGCTTGGGAAGAAAGCAATCCTTTCCCCACGGAGTGTTGCGGCAGATTGTGCAAGGAGATAGTGCCACGGCGCAGGTGATCTGCGGTTCCTGGAGAGGGGCAGCCCCGTCCCCTCCCTGGCGACCCATCGGAGCCACCCAGCGATGGTGGCATCCCAAAGATAACATGGCGTCAAGTCACTGGGGAGCCAAGTCCTCCAGCGTCACTGCATCCACCATCCACAGCATCCTTGGGGCACCCCTCGCTGTGCAGCGCTCCCAGCCCCGTGCCGGCTGTGTGGGGTCGATGCCACCCGCATCCCTGGGGAAGGAAGGGACAACGCTGCCCGAACTGGGACCAGCAGGGCTGGCACAGCCTGGGGACGGAGCTGCTGTGCCCTGCCTGGTGTTGGTGGATTTGGGGTCAAATACACCCATTCTGGGGAAGGGAAGAGGATGCTTTCCATCCATGCTGTCCGTGCTACTGCAAAAAAAAACCCCATGATTTGCCTTGGAAAATGCTGACTGAGGCAAAGTTGTGGAGAGAAAACCAGCCCAGACCTTCCATGGCGGCACAGCTGGGTGCTGGGACCTGAGGCTGCCCGGCAAGAGGGATGAGAGCGGCCCCGAGCACCGGTCGGAGCAACTGGAGGGACGGCCGGGGCAGAGAAACCTTGTGCTTTTAAGGTTTCTTTATCTAAGAGGAAAAAGTGGAAGACACCTCTCTGCCAGCCCCGCATCACGCTCCGGCTCTGCGAGTCCTATGGCTGCGCCAAGGACATGGATTTTTCTTGCTGGGGGAAGAAGAAATCGACTCCCCGCTGTTGGAGAGGAGCAGGAGTGGGAGCAGGAGGCCAATCTCTTTTTTTTTTTTTTTTTTTTTTTTTTTTTTTTTTTTTTTCTGCAACGTGTCCCATGACTGTTTTTGTTGCCTGACTCAGGGCTTTTGGACGCTCCGGCTTGGCCAGGCTACTGTCCCGCTGCTTATTTTATCGGGAAAGTTCAAGTGTTTCGGGGGTAATACAGTTCCCTCTTCCGATGGCTGCCCGGCAAAGGCTCCGCATTGTTCCTGCAGCAACATGTTTTTTTGGAAGGGATGAAATGCCGAAAGGAATGTAACTGCTGACCTTGGGCTGCAGTGGGGTTAAGGAGTGTGTGCCTATGAGTCACTCCAGATAAGAGCCTTCCACGGCTTTTTTCCTCCAAAATAATTCTTTATCTCCTCTTTCTCACATCAACATATTTTCTTGACATCTCCCGTCCGATAGCGCGTGGAGGAAATGTGCTCCTCTAATTTGTTCATCTGATGAAATATAGGTGCATTGTTTTGTCTTGTCCTTGGGAAGCCGGGGGTCACGGCCCCATGATTTGGGGATGCGTGGCGGGATCGGTGCACGGGGCTTTGGGGATGGGCTTAGGGGCTGGTACCCGGGGCTTTGGGGATGCTCGTGGGGGTCGGTACCTGGGATGCACAGGAGGATGCCCCAGCGGGAGAGCATCACCCCGCGCATTGCCAGCTCAGGGGACCGCGGGGAGAAAAAGCTGCTTTTTAGCTTTCCCCCCCCCGCCTCCCTCCCTGCTCCGCCGGGAAGTTCAGCCGCTCGCTCGCTTCTCCGTCTCCCAGCCGAGGCCTCTCATGCTACTTCCAGCTCCTATGATAATGCGGAAAGTTGAACTGGCCCCATTACTGCGCTGCGATGGTTGCCTTGATAACGCCCCGATAATGGCAGCGATAGCGGCAGCTCGGTAGCCAATGGCTCTGCCGCTCCTCCCATTAACATTCCCCACCACGGACCGGCTCGGAGCTGCCTATCTGCTCTCCATTTCCACTCCTCCGCTAGATAAGAATGGAAATACTGACTTCATAGCTCACTGATTAAAGTGTCTGGATTTCTTGATAATACACAGATAAATTATGTTTTTCAAAAAGAAGGTAGGGAAGGGAGTACGAGGGGAGGGAAAAACCTCCAGTCCATTTTTATTATTTTTTTTTTTTTTTTCCCTCTTTTTCTGGCCGTGCCCTGTGGGTTGGGGTTTTTCGGCTCCAAAGTGCCAGCCTGTGCCCGGGGTTGGCAGCGGGAGGGGAGAGTCCTGTGCGGTGGCCTTGGGGACAAGGGATTGCGACGGGCAAAGAATTTTCGGGAGCCGTGTGGACGTGGGCGTACGGCGCGCGCGGTCACGTCCCTGCGCTGGGATGGAGATGCTGTCCTCGGATGCCAGGGACCCGCTCGCATCACGGGGATGTTTGGCTTCGGCGGCTGCAGCGATGCCACATGGCTGTGGCGCATGGTCAGGATCCCAGTGCCAGCTGTGGCATCTCGGGCAGGCTCCGGCTGTCCCCAAGGAGCAGCGGGCGGCTGGTGGGGCGCAGGGATGCTCGGGAGGCATCTGCATTTCTACATCCACCTCCTACCTGAGCCTCACTGGTTCGGTGGCAGGATGCTGCCTGGTCCAGTGGGATGCGTTGGGTCCGGCTTCATCCCACTGGCCCATCTGGGCTTAAAGATGCCTGAACCCTCGTGCCCGGTGGCCTCAAACAAGGCCAGGTGATGGGAGCGGGCACCGCTCCCTTACCATCTGCTTTTCGAAATTTTACTTGAGTTTCCTCGCTCGTCCCTGCTGGAGCAAATGGGGCTTCCAGACTTTTTGGTTCCTCGCACTGGAAAAGGTATCGACCTCAAGAATCTAAGTTTGTTTCATCTAAATATAAAACTAAAGAGCAAACGGTATAAAGTTCATTTTTTAATGTGCTGCCCCATTCCAGTTGGGCTGCTCTCTTTATTTTTTTTAGAGGAACTGTGATAAAAAGCAGTGATAAAGCCAGGACTGTTTTGTGTAGGAGTCAGTATCTGCGTTATCTATCTCCCTTTTTCACTCTCCGAGCAGCTCTGTTGTTTTTTACTCTTATCTCGCTCCACCAAAATGCCAAGAACAGGAAAAAAAAAAAAATTTTGAAAAAAAAAAAAAAAAAAAAAAGAAAGAGGCAGCGCAGGCACGCGTGTTTGTACGGAGGCAAACTCTGCGTCCGCGGAGCCGGGCATGAACTGCCATGCCGCTTGGAGTTGGAGGAAGAGGAGGGTTGGGGGTGCCAGGGGAAGGTGCTGGCGATGGAGGGGCTGCGTCGCAGCGGGCGCTTGTGCTGGTCCAGCGAAGGCTCGGGGTGGGGGGGGGCTGTGGCAGCAGGGGTTTTGGGGACAGCACTGTCCCAGTGGCTCCTGGTGACCTCCCTCTGCCCAGTGCCAGCCGCCCACCCTGCTTCTTGCAGGTGGGACACCCAAAGGACCCCTCTTAGGGTCCTTTTCTGCTCCTTCAGCCCCACCAGTCCCTGCTCGTTGCTGCAGCGTTGGCTGGAGACCTCAAAATGGTCCAGAATGCCACTGGGAGCTGGCACTGGGCACACTGGGGGGCTGTGAGCAGCAGGGACACCCCAGCCAGAGCACCTTCAGTGATGGGTCTGGTGGCCTTCTGGGCCACATTCATCATCATCCTTGTCCCTGTCCCTCCATCCTTGTTCTCGCCTGGTGCCATCATGGACTGAAAGTCTTGGGATGGAGGTTGAAATCTCTCCCCATTCCCTTCGTGGCAGCTTTTGGCAGCGGGATGGGCCTGGCGGGACCCAAAACCTCTTCCCATGGGGAGGGGGACGGATCCGTTGCGGCATCTCCGGGGTAATTTGTCGCTAGATTAGCAAAGAGCTTGACCTCTGGCCTCGCCGTCACCTGGTATTGATGGGCTCCATGGGGCCGTGCTGCCGGGGGAGTATCCCCCTGGCCTCCAGCTGTTCCCGACTGGAACAGCTTTATTCCAGGTGGGAGAAAAAGTACCAGAATTGAGGGGGTTTTCACCTGGAAAACACTTCCTTTGGCCAGCAGCAGTGAGGGCACGTGGTGCAGGAGCAGCGGTGGCAATGAGCCTCGCGGTTCGGTGCCACCTCGCACACCCGTGCGCATTTGGAGCCCGATCTTCATGGATGGATCTTCCTTCCGTGGATATCGGGGTATCCAGCCACTCCCCAGCCATGGGCTCACACCCGACTGCCCAAATCCTGCCTGGATTGGCATGGGATTGAACATCTCTAACTGCTCTTGGATGGGGATTGGGATGCAGGACACTCCCAGGTCCCCCCAGTAAGGACCGGTCCCTCTCCACTGGCTGCAGAGGGGCTCCACCGGCTGCCTCAGTTTCCCTCCTGTCCTTTGAACGTCTCCTGCCCCCGGCCCCACCACCAGCCGGGAAGGCAGGACCGCGTTAAGCATCTCATCCCCTTCTCACGGAGCAATCTGCTCCCATCCATCTGATGTGCCGGGGACGGGGACGGCTCTATTAGACTCTCTCCTCTCTTAAAATCTATCAGGGTGTTATCGACCCCATCTGAAACGTAAAGTCACTTCATTGTCATTGTCCCTGTATTTTCTTTCTCATTATTTTCCCGTGCCCCCCACGGCCCGTTCCTCCCCTCCCTCCCGCCCCCCCCCCCCCAGCCGCTGTTTGATATGATGCGGCCTCTCTCGCTATTAGTATTAGTAATCGCGGCCCCTGAAGTGAAACAATCTCCTGTAATCTATCAGCGGTTTATCGGCCCTATCTGAGCGCCGGGAATGGCTGGGCTCGGCGATGGCGCCATGCTCGGCCGCTGATAAAGTTACAGAGTTCAGGCGGTGATGAATGTTAAGTAACTGCACCCCGCGCCGATAGGATATGGACTTGGCAGGGGGAGCAGCTCCGGCTGAAACCAATCTCTCCCCTATCAGCAGGGCTGCTTTTTCTCAGGCTCTGCTTCTCCCCGGCTCTTTTCTTCCCCGACGGTTGCGGCCGGGGGCTCCCCTGGGGCAGCGCTGCCCCGGATCGGGCAGGGATGCTCGGGGGTGGTGGTGGGGAGGGGGGGCCGTGTCCCGATGGGGCGTTTTGCATCGCCGGGATGGGGATTTGCAGTGGCCGGGATGTTCCCGGGTGCGGACATGAGCATCCCCTGCATCGGCTATCGCAGCATCCCCCCGCTATCCTTCGTTCTCCCACTGTACTCCATTCCCCTCCTGGATAAATTAGGCCTAAATAAATCATAACTTTAATTAGAAATTTCCCCCCTCAACATGAGCAATTGCAGCATCGCCCCCATCAGCAATCGCAGCGTCCCCTGCCATCTTCGTTCCCCTCCTGGATAAATTAGGCCTGAATACTTTATAAATTTAATAATAAATTATTCTAAATCCCACCCCACCCCCCCCCGCCACGAGCATTCGCAGCACCCACACCCTCCGCATGAGCAATTGCAGCATCCCCTCTCCCACAGGCGACCGCAGCATCCCCCACCACCTCCATTCCCCCACTGTCCTTCCTTCCCCTCCTGGACAAGTTAGGCCTAAATACTTTATAAATCTAATTATAAATTATTATAAATCCCTCCCCCCCCCCCCCCGAGCAATCTTAGCATCTCCTTCTGCAAGCAATTGCAGCATCCCCCAATATCCTTCGTTCCCCTCCTGGATAAATCAGGCATAATGTAATAATAAATTATTATAAATACGTTATAAATTCCCCCCTCTACCTACCGGCTTCCCAAACATTTTATTTTTATTTTTTTTCCTTGCCCTTTTAACTAAGACAGGGCACCGCGGGAAGGGTCGGGGTGAGTTTTATCTGGGGGTGATGGAGAAGGGCTCTTAATTAGAGATAGGTACTGCTGGGGCTGGCCCCAACCGCTATCGGCTCCGTGCATGGGGCTGATATTTAATGTCCTGATATCTGCGGGGGGAGCCTGGCCCTGGGATGCTGCCGCCAGGCTGATAGGGGAGAGGGTTGATTTGTGTTCAAAGAAAAAAAAAAAAGTCCGTTTTCCTCCAAAACGGGGGTCCCGGGGGAAGGTGTGTCTCGCGGGACCCTCGTTTTTGGAGGGCATTGCTGTTTAATGCTGGATCCCAGCAGCATCAAGCAAGAGGAGGGAAAAAATAACCCGCTGGATAACGTGACCTTTGAGGACCGGCATCATTTCCCGGCCACCGAAACCTCGTTTGCCCTCGACTGTGGTGCTTGGCATCCCCCATCCCCGGGGAACGGGCTCGGGGGCACTCGAGGTCGTTGGTAAAGGCAAACATTAATGCGTACCAGGGAAAAATTGGGTGAGAAGAGGCGGGCTGGTGTCCCATCAGATACCGGTGGTTTTGGGATTTGCAGCCCAGGTTGTTCTCTGGGCGTTGCTTGCTGCGGGGCTGACACGGCACAACCCTGCTACGAGACCCTGGGGAAACCCCGGGCTGTGCCCGACCCCACCGAATCACCAGAGCTGGCTTTGCACCAGGAGCTCCTGCGCCCCTCTCCGACAGCGGCTTTCCCCAGGGAACGCCGGCCCCCCCTGCCCGCGCCTGCAGCCCTTTGCTCACGGCTGCGAAATTTGGTGGGGAAAAAAAAGGAGGTTTAGGGGCAGCGGCGCCGCCTCGAGGAGGTGATGCCTGAGCTGGATTCCCCACATCTCGATCGCGATGGATGAGCATCGTGGCGGTGCTGGTGGGGAGCCTCAGCCAGCTGTTTATTGGTTTATTATTATTATTATTTTGGTTTATTTTTAATTGGAAGATGGATTCAGGGCCAGGGTGAGGGTAAGGAGGAGATGGAAGGATGATGAAGGCGGTGGCCTCCATTGTGCTGCCTGCATGGTCCCGCGGAGCCTGGTGGAGGTGGGGACGTCCCCCTGGTCCCGCGGGCGCTGGAGGGGGTGACACCCGGAGCCGAGCGCCCTGGGGACGGGCTGCACCACAAGCTTTGAGGTGCCTGTCGGTGAGGTTCGGGGCGTTGAGTCTACCCGGATCCGGGCTCTTGCCCTCGCTCCCCGGCTCCCGGAGCCCTCCCTTGGGCTCACCGCCTGCCCAGCCTTTTTATTTTTAAAAATAGTAAGTTTTTGGAGTTGGATGCGTGCCGATGAATGCCAGACAGCGAAGGCAGGTTGCCCCCAGCCTGCATGTGGTTTTGGTCTGGGACCTGCTTTCCGCCATGGGGATGACTCCTCCTCCTCCTCCTCCTCCTCCTCCTCCTCCTTCTCCTCTTCCTCCTCCTCCTCCTCCTCCTCGCTCCAGGGCCGGTGGGAAAGTCTGGGGCTGTTGCTATTTTCTATCTGTTATCAAGGCCTCTTATCGCTTTGCTCTTGTCTGCGTGCCGGCTTTCGGAGCGTCCAGGGTCTCACTCTTGGCAGCCTGGAGAAGTCCCCCCTCCTTTTTTTATTTGCTATATTATTTTTCCTTTTATTAAATTTACCGGCTAAGCGCAAAGAATCAAGAAAAGGTTTATTGTTCCTGCGCCGGGAGAACCTTAATTTGAGTGAAATGATTAAATCATCACCTGGGTAACGATGGGTTTTCCTACCGCTGGAAAAGCCCTGGGAATGCCGACCCTCGCACCCACCCGGACCCGCATCCCCAGCCTCCGCGCAGGTGACATGGGCACACCGCCTCCGCTTCCTGCAAGTTTTTACAACCGTAATTTAAAAAAAAAAAAAAAAAGAAAAGGAAAAAAAATTCTCCCTTGTTATCAAAAAAAAAAAAAAAGGAGGGAGAAGGAGGGAGGGAGAAGAGTTAATCGTCGAAGCGGAGTATCTTGGAAGGGAGCATTTTTTGGCTCTTCCCCTCTCTGTAAAGCCAGCCTCAGTAATTCAGTTTTAAAGCATGAAAAAAGGGAGTTGATGAAATTCCACTATCAGCACTGAACCAATATGCAAAATATCTCGCCGAAAATCAAATAGCTATTATGTTTTCATTTCCATTTCAGCGTATTTGCTTAATGAAGAATAGACAGATCAGGCAAGCCGAGGGAGGCTGTGTGCGGTGATAACTGTGCAGGGCTTCCAGCAATCCCGGAGAAGTGACGCTCCGCTCCCTGCTCCGCGCTCCCTCTCCCTCGCCTGCTTTTTTTTCTTTTTTTTTCCCACCTTTTTTTTTTTTTTTTTTTTTTTTTTTTTAAAAGCTATCCAGTAGTTCATTTAACCCACGCAGCCGGCAGCGCCGGGAGCACCGCTGGCAGAGCATCCCCTGGGGATGGACGTGCGTGCTGGGAGCGGGATGCCGCAGTGGGGCAGGCTGGGTGCTGGGATGCCTCCAGGGACTGCGGTGACGTGGGACCAGGATGCTGCCGGCCATCCGTCATCCCTGTAGGCGCTCAGCGGCACCCAAACCCCAGGTTTTCCACAATCGCATTTATGTGGGGCATCCCCGTCTCCCTCCCAGCCAGGGCTCCGTGTGTTGGGGCAGGATGCGGGTGGTCTGGGCACCCCCGGGTGGGTACCACGTGTGGTCCTGGCTCCGTCCATCCCTCCCCAGCTCCATCCATCCCTCCC
Organism: Chroicocephalus ridibundus; assembly: GCF_963924245.1. Classification (NCBI taxonomy): domain Eukaryota; kingdom Metazoa; phylum Chordata; class Aves; order Charadriiformes; family Laridae; genus Chroicocephalus; species Chroicocephalus ridibundus. The sequence continues at coordinate 93,555,420 of NC_086287.1, forward strand.
CGGCTCCGTCCATCCCTCCCCGGCCAGGCTGGAGGTGCCAAGCCACGGAACAGGCGAGAGTCGGGTTAACTTTATCAGAAGCCCAAGAGCCGTGAAGGCGTGAAAGAAGAAATTAGCCTAACAATGTTTCATTTACAGCGAGAGAAACGATTTGTTAGCTGGCGATTGTTTCTGAATATTATCAGGGCCTTTTTAATTGTGCTGGAACTGAAATTAGCAGAATTAGAATAAATTGCCTTCCCTTCTCCGGCAGCCTCTTTATTCACGCTCATTGTTGTCTGCTTTGTATAGATTATGGGCTCTTTGTTCTCCCGCTGTAAATATACATGCCTGGAGTCACAGAGAGCAGCTGAGGTCTGCAGAGGGTTTGTCACCGCGCCGTTCGTTCCCCCTGCCCGCGTGCCGGGCTCGGCGGGCGGTGACGGATGGGACACCGGGCACCCCCCGGCGTGGCTTCGTGCGGCGCGAGCCGCGTGTTCCGCTCTTCCTTTCTTCCTTGGTTTCGGCGGGGATGGGGATGCTGCGTTACCATGGAAACGGCAGGGTGGGCTGGCAGGGCTGTTGGGGGCGGGGGGGGGGACTGCTGGGGTGTCCCCCGCACGCACCCCCTTTGCACCCTCCGTGCACCCTGTATCCCTGCCGTAGCATCCCCCTTTGTCCGGGGCTGTGGGCATGGCGGGGGGGCTGTGTCATGAGTCCCCCGTCAGACAAGGGGTGCTGGGGACCCTGGGGGACGGCCTCTGGGGTCCCTCGCCCTCTCCAGGGCAGGCGTCGGGGCCATGGAGGGGGTTGAGGTGGGAAGTGCAGGTGAGGGCTGCAGCGGGGTGGGCACCTCGCCGTGCCACAGCCATGTGCCTGCGGCACGTGGGGACCCCTCTCGCGTCCCAGGGGGATGCGGGGCTCATTCCCCACAGTGTCCGCAGGGGAACTGGGCATCCCTTGGGGACGCCCCGGAGCAAGGCAGTGGCTCTATAAACCCCCTCTGCAAGGGGACAAGGGAGATGCTGGACCACAGGGCTGGTCGGGGATGGCGTTTTCCTTCCATGGCACGCAGAGCTGCAGGACATCTCCTCCAGGCCCCCGTGGCCAGGGAAAAGGCCCTCTGCTAGCCCCCAAGCACTGGCTTCCTATATTTCCCAACTGGGAGAACTCACTGGGGTGTTTTCCCTCTGTTTTTTCCCCCCTAACCGCCCCCTCTGTGTTTCGGCAGGTTCCCTGGCAGCGATGGAGGAAGGCGAGGACGGCCCGGTGGGGGAGAAGAGCCCCTCGGAGAGGGAGGGGGCCGCCTCGGACCACGAGGGCTCTGCCGAGCACGACGCCTCCAGCCCCCCCGGCAGTGAAGGTGAGTCTCACCGTGATGGCAGGGTCTGACCATGGTGTCCCCCCACCATGGGGATGGGCTCTGCCAATGGAGCAACCTGCCGGGCACGCCAGCATCCTGGGCATCATCTCTGCTGTTGGTTCATGGTGTTAATTAGCAAATGAAGCATCCCACCCACCCACCCACCCACCCATCGAGGGGTGGGCTGTTGATTAAGTGAGACACCACCCCCGCCCAGTCTCCCTAGGGTGCTCCATCCCTCCGGGCACCCTCTGGCTGGTGGCAGGACCCGCTGGGGACAGCCTGGCCCCGGGATGATGGCGAGCAATCAGCCGGGAGCGAGGATGCTCCCTGGCACAGGCAGGAGCAATCTCGGCTCGTCCCGGGGCAGCAGCGTGCTGGGGGGAGGTGGGGGCAACAAGTCAGGCGGCTGGAAACCGGAGGCGGGTTGCTCACCCCGATGGCTGCTAATGAGCACCGTCGCCCTGTATCCGTTTCGGCGCCTTTCACCCCCACCCCCAGCCCCGGCACTGAGTGGAGAGATGTGGGGGCTCACAGTGACACCCCCACTGGGGTGCAAAGTGACCCCCCGGGGTGCAAAGCAGCCACTGAGGCGGTAAGTGCTGGCAGGGATGGGGATGGGGGGCCGGGGCCGTTGCTGCCTGCTTCCTGCCCACGCCGCCGCCGCCTGCCTGCCGCCACGCCGTGCCGTGCCGTGCCGTTCCGTGCCGTGCCCCACCCCAGAGGTGGCTGCGTTTCAGGGCCGGGCCGAAACAGTCCCCAGATATCCTTTAAGTTCCTTCCTGTGGAGGTGGGGGCAAACCCTAATCAGTTAATGTTTGCAGTGCCCTTCGAGATAACCGCGGCAGGGCAAGGCTGTGCCGGCTAATGGAGCCGGCCGGTCCCCGGCGAGCGCCCGCTGCCTTCATCCACCGGCAACCCGGGGAGCGAAGCGTCCCCCAAAACCACGGGAGCCAACCCGTGGTGCGCCAGGAAAGAGGAGGGAGCCACGCCGGCACCCCGATAGCCGGGGGAAAGGAGGGCTCGCCGGCAAACTTTGCTCGGCAGCAGGGAGAAGCGAGCGGCTCTTATCTGATGGGGGAGCCGGGCTGGGGGCGAGGGAGCTGGGAGCCCGGGCGCGGAGCTGCACCTGGCACTAGCCTGCCTCGATAAAAAGGTGATAGCAGAGATAACGCCGAGCAGCAATAACGGCCACTAAAGCTTTCAGCGCGATGGATAAAAATCGATATGCCAGGCACTTTGATTTATAGCCAAAAATAATAGGACTTTTATACCCGGTGATTGATTTATTTGATGTTAATCATTCCGCTTATCACCTGTATTAATAATCTCCAATGCCGGTGACGTCACCCCTGGGTGTTCGCTCTGGCGCCGATCGATTGGGCTCCGTGCTGGTTATCCGCCCGGGACGCCAAGGCAAACATGTACTTTGGGCGCTAATCTTCCACACTGTCATATGCAGATAGGCTTTATCAGCTGCATCTCCAGCAGCAGTTAATGGAGAAAATAATTGTTATCAAGTTGCTATGAATACGCCACAAATAGAGCCGTGACGGGAGTGGGGCCGAACCGGGTGACGTGGGGCCCACGGTGGGATGGGAGAGATGCGGAGGTTTTTCAGGGGATGGGGGGGGGGGTGGGGGGAAGTGGGTGCCCACCCAAGGGAGTTTCGGGAAATCCCTGGGGAGGACGCGTGGGTGGGCTTGGCTGTCCCTATGGGTCGTCCCATGGGGCGCAGGGGACTGCCTGGGTGGGCAATGGGGAGGGTTGGACACAGGGAACCCCCCCAAAGCACACGTGCATCCTCGAGGCTGAACCCCCACACGCATCCTGGCCCCAGGGTGTTGCCGGTCCAGTGGTCCTGACCCCCACGGGATGCTGCCTCTGAAATTCCCCACGCGTGACCTCCTGCCTTCCCTCTCCTGCTGCAGAGTCCAGAGACACCCCGGAGAGCCCAAAGGAGCCGGAGAAGCCAGATCCTGGAGAAAACCTGCAGGAGCCGGACACCTGGAATGGGCCAGGTGAGTCCCCAGTGTGCGACCGGTCATCCCGCTCCATCCCGGCTTCCTGGCTGGACCGCGGGCTGCGGCAGCCCCCGGGCATTAGCCATCTCTTGTAAAAACCAGTATGAGGAGGACTGGGAGCACGGGGAGCTGGGCAGGCTTCAAATACCAGCACTTCTGCTGGGAGAGGAGGTACGAGATGGTGGTTGTGGTCCCTCACGTCCCCAAGCTGCTGTTGGGACGGTAAAAACTGAGTGAGGAGATGTGGGGATGCCAGCGTCATGGCCGGCATCACGCTCCCCGGCGCAGGGAGTGTTTCGACCCTGTCCTGCGTTGCCCCACGCTCGCGAGGGCATTTTGCAAACATCCTGGCAACCACAAGAGCGACGCTCGAGCGGTTTGGCGATGGTTATCAAAACCCCAAGGAGCGAATACAGCCGTCTATCTCCCTCTCCGCATCTCCGCGCCGGGGCCGCTGGTGCCCTGGGAGCCCGGCGAGGCCAGGCGTGCCCTGTGGGTACCCCGCGCCCTATCGCCCCGCTATCTCCAAACCAACCCGCCGATGGGGTTACTGTCGGGGCTCCGCCGCGTAGATTGGGTTTGTGGGTGCCTGTCCGCCGGGGATGGCACCGGCGGGTGGATGGGGACGTGGCCTGGGGGGAGCTGAGACCCCCGAAGAATGGGTGTGCCATGTTTCGGGCTCTGTTTGTGCTGCCAACCCCTGCCCGCGTCCTGCCCTTCCCGAGGGCCGGTGGATCTGGTTTTGGAGTAGCCCCACAGAGCAGCGTGTGATGGGAAGGGGTGACCCTAATGCAGGACAGCGATCGCCCTTCAGGGACGGATGCGATTTTGAGGGGGGGTGTCCCCTGGTGTGTCCCCAAGGCCACCAGCCTCTTGCCTGGGCTGGGCGATGGAGAAGCCCTGGGAAACGCCGACTGCCAGCGCACGTGCTCCTGCAGCTGCCGAAATCCCCACGGCCCGGCAGTGGGGAGCCATGGCCCCGCTCCCCCTTCCCGTCCCATCCGAGGGGAAGCGCTTGCCGGCCCCGCTGATATCCCAGCCCTTCCTGCGTGCCGGGCAGGAAGGAGCTGCGTGGCCGCCCCCGGCTCCTCCTTATCTGCTCCCCGGCCCTTTGCCCCCAGCGCCGCCACGCTCCCCGCTCCTGCGCTGGCATCCCAGTACGGGGCGGGAGGGGGCTGCAGTGCCAAACCCACGGGTGTCCCCATGCCCTGGGGGTCACGTCACCGCGCAGCCCCATATCCTGGCAGCACCGTCAACCACCGGCTCCCCAAAAAGGGACCACGAAGCCTCGGCTCTGGCCATGCCTCCCCTTCCCCCCCTTCCCTTGCCGGAGCGGGTTATTTGCATTCTTTATGTAAAAGAGATTTTATTATCGCCTTCTCCCAGCCCATCTCTATTCTGGTAATTGGAGTGGTATTAATTTCTGTGTGGCTGGGAGTTGATGGCGGTCCGGCGATGCTGCAGCGATAGGGTGTTCCTTTCGCACCAACCGCCGCGATAGCCCGTCTATCAGGCGCTCTGCAGGCTCTGCACTTATCAGGGATGGAGCTGGCGAAAAGGGAAACTCTGAGCAGCCTGAATTTTCTTTTTTATCTGGCAGGATCCGCCGTATGTCAGCAATGGCAGCCGCGAAGATGCAGCGTGGCGGGGGGGGCGGGGGGCACACGGGCTGTTCTGGGCGCCTTTGTTCATACATGTGGGGTCTCGCCTTCCCCTGGCCCTTTTCGGGGGGCTACTGGGTCACATCCCCTATGGCTTTGCCCTCTGGGTCTCCAAAACTGCTGCCCGCTGGGTGCACGGCTGTGCCGGAGGCTCGGCAGCGCGGGGACACGGCGTGCCGGGACCTCGCCGTGGGGCTCCTTGGCCCTGTGTGCCGGCGAGGAAGGAGGAGGATTTTGGTTTATCTTTGAAATGACCTTGTTCGCTGGAGGGGGGCTGCCGCTCGCCTGGCTGATATGCAAATCCCTGGGAGCTGGAGGCTGTAATCCTCGATTTGGGAGCCTTTACAGATGTGCCGCCCTTTTGGCCAGGCCAGCCGGTCACCCTGACTCGGTTCTGCTTCCCGATGGGATCCTGGGATGGAGCGTAGCCATGCTTCATGCCAACCACTTCATCCTTTGGCGGGACTCGAGAGGGGATGTCCATCCTCCCCAGATTCCCCCAAACCCTTCCCGACAACCTCTCCAGGAGCCCTCTGCCATGCCCCAGGTTTCCATCTTTCCCACTTGTTTTTATTCGCTGTGGAGCAGGACTGGTAGCGGAAACTTTCGGGAGCCCCCGCAGCCTCCAGCTCCCCTCCCGGGGCCGTTCCCTCCCTCCCCTCCCTCCCCATCGCTGCCCAGCCAACCTCACCGTGTCGGACCAGTTTTCCTAGAGGGATAAGGTGAAAAGCTCTGACAAATTTCGCGAATGCGGTGTTGGGAAAGGGGAATGGAGGAGAGCAGAGCCCCGCTAAGGGACCGGCTGCTCAACCACATTACAGGACACTGGAGAATCCCCATCAGGACCTGCCAGGAGGCTGCAGCCCCCGGGAAGTCCAGCCAGTGCTTGTCTTTCTGCCAGGTGGGGTGAAGCTTTTTGCATTTGTCCCTGTGGGGACACCGATGGGCCACTGTTCGGGAAGGGATGGAACAGATGGGGCCAAACCCAGGGTGGCTTTTGCCTTGTCACCCCGGACGTGTCCCACCACCCTCCCCGAAAGAGCGGCAGTCGTTCCCAGGGGGTTCCTCACCCCCTTTCCTATATCGGCTTTGCTATTTGGGTCCCCACCGAGATTCCCACCTCGATGAGCCCCCACCCCCAGCTGCTGCCTCATCTGTTCGGGATTTGTTTAATTGCTCCCGGGTGGTAACGATGGCTCTGGGTTAATTACAGAGCATGGCACAGGTCCACCTCTCCTGGGACCAGCCCTGAGCCCCAAACCCATCCTCACCACCAGTTCTGCGTGTGGGGTATCAGGATGGGGCAGAGCAGCTTCTTAATTTTTTGATGCATCTAATTAAAACTGCAGACTTTTTTTTTTTTCCCCTTCCCCGCCCTGCCACCCGCCTTCCCCTTCCCCTTCGCCTCCCGCTCGCCTTCGGTTGTGTTTATCTGCGCCGCGACTCCTGCCTGAATAATCTCCAGCTGCCCGGAGTTTGTCTGCAAACCTCAAGGTTTATTATCGGGGCGAGCAGGGCACGGCGAGGGGGGGGATGGCTCGTCCGGATGGCCGGCACCGCGCCGCATCTGCCCCATCGCTCTCCCTTCCCCTCCGCCCTGGTATGTGTGGGTGGGAAAAATTATTCCAGCTATTTCTCTTTATCGCTGGGAGCCGGGCTGAGCAGCAGATAGTTGTGTTTGTGATAGATTGCTGGGGGAGGGGGAGAAGTTGGGGTTTGGGGCAGCAGCTCCCCCAATTCAGGGGGTCCCCCAGGGCCCTGAACCCCCCCACCCCCCGCTTGCCTTGTGTCTGGCAAAGGCACACGCTGGCACCAAAGGCAACGGGATGTTTGACATCAGGCTGAGGAAGGTCCCAGCAGGGGCGGTGGCACCTGTCCTGGACTGGGGACATCAAAGGGGACCCTGTCCCTGCTGGGTGTTGCCCATGTGCCCGCAGGTCCCTGCCCTCAGTTTGGCCTCTGTCTGGGGACACTGCAGCGTGCAGGGATGCTCAGGACAGTTTGGGGACGCCGATGGGGTGAAGGGATGCTCGGACCGGTTTGGGGACATTGCTAAGTGGAAGGATGCTCAGGCCAGTTTGAGGACACTGCTGGGGTGGGGGGATGCACGGACCAGTTTGGGGACACTGGCAGCGTGGAAGGGAGGCTCGGGCCGGTTTGGGGACATTGCTGGAGTGGAGGGACACCCCTGAGTCAGGCAGTGCTGGGGACTCTTGAGATGTGCAGGTAGCGTTCCCCTGTCTGTCCCCATCCTCCCCGCCATTTTCCCTTGGGAAGAAGAAAAAAGTCTTGCATGGGGTGAGAGCGCTGAGGACCAGTGGGTTTGGGGCTCGGTGCGAAGCCGAACTCCCACTGCCCTCCTCCGTCTGGGTGCTGTCCTCCCGCGCCCCCACAGGCAGGTCCTGCTGGCGGGGTGGCAGTGACCCCCCCGTGCGGTCCCCTCCCCTTTCCGGAGGGGTTATCTGCCCTCTGCATCGGCTCCGGGGGCCCCTTCCTCCCCCCCTCTGGCTTCCTGCCCCCACCCAGCGCACCCCTACCCGCTGCCTGGCACCAGCATGGGCAGAGCTGGGGGGTCCCAGCAGCCCCAAGAACAGGGACAGGGGTCCGTGGCACAGGGGACCGGCCACCCCTGGCAGCCCTAGGGGAGCCGGAAAGTTTTCCTCCTTCTCATCCTCCCTGAGCTATTTCTGATGTTATTCCCAGTGTTTATTGCTGTCCCCGTGGGCACAGCTCCCGTTTATTTCCTGGGACAGGGACCCCCACACACACACCCCGGGGACGGGGACCCTGTCAGGGCCACATCCCGGCAGGACACAGCAACACCCCAAACACAAACGTCCCGGGGAGGCTTATCGGGATGCATCCTGCTGGGGCAGGGCACCCCGGCTTACATGGGGCATACGGGAAGGGCGATCCCTGGGCAATACGTGGCACAGCCGGTGCCCGCCCCGCTGCCAGCGCCTGCCAGCTGTGCACCACAGCTGGTGAGCAGGGTGCCCGGCCCTTTTGGGGTGCAGCACCTCCTGGGTGCCGATACCCCCCCCACCCCCTTTCCCAGCCCCCCTCCCCAGGCACACAGGTGCCTGCTCTGCTCTCCAGGGTAGGTCACAGCTCCTCCATTAACCGGGGGCAGGGTTCAGCCTGATAAAAGATTTGCTTTTGTACTCTGTCAAAAAAAAAAAAAAAAAAAAAAAAAATCAATAAATTGCCAGCGATGGGCAGGAGCGATAAAAGCAGAAATCTCCCCTCAGCTCCCTCCCCCCCTGCACCCCAAAGCTGGGGGGCAGAGCCAGCGGCAGCCCAGCTCTCCCACCACCGGTCCCCCTTGGTCCACGGCAGCTCAGCCAGAGCAACCCCAGGCTGAGCCCAAGCAGGCGCAGCCCAGCAAGGCTCGAGTTTAAACCCTCCTCACTCCTTTGTCGTCCCCAAGACTGCCCTGATTACTCGAGCACCCGGGACGGCAAAGCCGGGATAATCTCCTTAGCCCCTTTGGAGAGATTTCCCTTTGTGAGCGGAGGTGAAGAGTGGAGATGCTGCGTGTTCGCAGCTTAAGACTCTTCCCAATCGCCTCCCTCCATCTTATCGGAGTGGTGCCATCACATCATTTCGCTAGTTGAGTTGTCAGGATTTATTCCTTCCGCCGCGCGTTCGCCGCTTCTAAAAACAGCAGCTGGGGCACGCGGCGGGGCCGGGCCGGGGCTGACGGGGGAGTTGGGGCTTCTCCTGCTCGGCTTTCCCCGGGCGGGAGCGGGAAAGCCACAGCAGGTTGGGTACCGATGGATGGATGCATCCATCCATCCATCCATCCATCCATCCATCCATCCATCCATCCATCCATCCTCCCTCCCCTTTGAGGAGTTCCCGTGCCATGAGGACGTCCTGCATGCGCTGGGGATGGGAGAAGAGACCACCAGTTTGTCTCCATTCCCCCAGGCTCTGCATCACCCGGGGCTCATTCGGGGACTGTACCCAGCGTTGTGGCCCCCCCAGGGCTGGCAGCCCCCGGGATTGGGTGCAAAGTGCTGTATTAATAGGAGCGGCGCGGTGTGGCCGATGGTGGGACGCAGTCCCGTGACACCCCGATAGCATTATTTATCCAGATAGTATCCAGGCAGCTGCAAACACTCCGGGGACCTCCGAGGCCGGATCCCCGCCGAGGGGCAGAGCCGCTTCATTGGGATTTGATTAAAGTCGCGCGGATGCAGTTGGGGCGAGGGGATGCGGGAGCTGCTTGGGATGGGACCAATGGGTTTTCCCAGGTCCGGGTGGGCACCCTCTGCTCTTCCCTCCTGCTCACTCACAGAGGGAAAACAAATGCAGATGCATGGATGCAACTGCACCTCCGGAGCAGCCAGGAGCAATCCTGGGTGGCCACGGGAGCTGGCCCGGCTCAGCCGGTGCATCCTTGCCTGGCCACACTGTTTCCCCAGCCATAAGGATGCTGTGGGTCACCTTGCAGATGGGCTCTTGCAGAAGTTCATCTCCGTCCCACCCCGGTCCTGCGGTCACCCCATGCTGGAGGAGGATGCAGCCGTGTTGCGTGGTGATGCCTCGCCGGAGCTGTGTCCCTCCCAGGGACAAAGCTTTGTGCCTCCCTGTGTGCCCTCCCGGGACCTCCGGGTCCCTGGGGACTCGGGTGCCAGCCGTGCCTTCTGAGCCGTTGATTGCCCGATGCGCGGCTGCGGTGTGATGACAGGATTAATCTTTGCTCTCCGGCACAGCTCAGCCTATTTCTTTGAAATCTCTCGATGGGAAGATAAGCCGAGGCGCGGGGCCGGGCGAGCAGGCGCTGTGGGTCCCGGGGGGCAGGGAGCAGTCCCGGCACCCTGTGTTTCGGCAGCAGGCAGAGCACCGGGGTCCGTGCCGTGCCGAGCAGGTGCACCCAGCTCACCAGGGGGTTTTTCCCCCCCTCCTTCCTTCCTTTCTGCCGCTTTTCTTTGCAACCCAAAGCAAACAGCCGGGTCCCTGCCCAATTTGGTTAATGATCGGGGAGATAAACCCTCCTGCGATAACGGCGGGGCGCCGCCTGGCCAGGGACCGATGGCCAAATGAGATACCCGGGGTGGTGTTCACCTGCCGGGGGGGATCCCGCGGGGAGGGGACTTGCACCCGTGGACTTTGCTCCTCACCGCTCGCCGGGGGGTCACCCAGGGCACCCCACGGGCCGGCACTGGCTCTTCCCAACCTCCCCAGGTTGCAGGCAGGGCAAAGTGGCTGAATTTGGCACCATCGGTGCGCGGCGATGGGGATTGCTCCCCGCTGCCGTGGTTGTCCCCATGTGGGGACACGGCTCGCTTGCTTTCGGCTTTGTTCCCAAAGTGCGGACAATGTGAACACACAGCATCCCCCAGGCTGCCTCGTCCCAGCTCAGCAGCGTTTTCCCCGTGCCAAGGGAGAAGCGCAGCGATGCCCTGTGGTTAGTTTGAAGAAACACCTTTTTCCTTCTCTTTTTTTTCTGACTGTGTCAATGTGGGCACAGCCGGGTACCGCGGGGGCTCCGGCAGCATCCCTGGCCGGGCACAGGGACGCCCATCCGAACGGAGAACCGCTCGGCATCACTGGCTGGGGTTCACCGCCGCCCCGTTTTCAGGGTGACACTGGCAGATTGGGCCACCGGACGGTGCCGTGGCCATCGGGCGCTGGCGGGGAGCGGGGCCGGCTCCGGCAACACTATTTTTGTCCCCCTGTCTGGAACGGTTTTCTCTTTATCAGCGCCTGCGTGTTTTCTCTGCTGGGGATTGATACACAGAAGATGAAGTGCTCTGACATGGGAAGTGTCAGGCGAACGCTCTTATCTCGGAGACATGGTCTCCTGACCCAAACGCCGCTGATTACCAGTGAGACAGGGGGAAGGGGGGGCAAAAAGGGGGGGGCACGGGGGGGAGGAGGTGGCAGTTGGACTCCGTTCCCCAAAAGCAGCCAGGCTATATGGGGTGGCAAAGCCAGGGGGAAGCCGCCACTGTTGGGGCCGTCCTGGGGATTTGGGGGGTTGCTGAACCCCCCCTGGAGCCTGGGGGGGTGAGGACCAGTGGCCTGGGGATGCTGGGACTGCAATGGTCCTTCGTAGGAGGGACCAGCTGGCCGAGGGGCTGCTGCTGCCCATCCTTGGCGCCGGTTCATGCCAGGAAATAAATCCCATCGGCTCCTCAAAGACCCGAACCCTCCTCCTTCTCCCTATCCTGAGATGGAGCCAGTGGGTGCATGGGCAGGGGGGTGCCAGGGATGCGGGATGGGCAGACCCAGCGCCACGCTCACTCCCAAAACCACTTTGTTGAGGATGAAATCCCAGCTAGAAACGGAGCCGGGATCCCCGCGGCCGGGGTGGCTTTCTGAGCGTGCCGGCTCCAAGCCAGCGCCGAGGGCTCCCGGGTCGAAGGCACGGAGGGGTTGCGGGCAGGAGGTGCCATGGGAAGGGGAAGGCAGCCCTGCCTGCACCCCGGCAGGGCGCACGAGCTGCGGGCAGAGCGCATCTCTCCGCTCGCCGGCATAGGCTGGAGGCTGCGGCACGGGGAGGGAGGCTGGCACGTGCCTAAGCGTGGGGACCAGCTTGGTGACCCCAAAGACTTCAGGGACCTTCCAACACTTTTTCTCCAGCCCACATCCCGGCTGGCAGCAGGTTTTGCCGAGGGACACTGGCTGCTCCCTTGGGATGCGCTCGGAGCCGCAACCTCGGCAACATAGAGCTTCCTGGTCAGGCAGAGGGGACCCGCAGGTGACATTGGGACCCGGGCGATCGCGGGCGCCACCAACCCGCGCTCACTAGCCAGCGCTTCCCGTCTCTCACCTTAACTCACCCCAGCGCCGAGAGGATCCAGATGTCAGCCCGGCTAATAAACACATCAGATTTCAATCTCCGCAGCCATGGGATCGCTTTATCCTCCCTGCGCTCCCAGCTCGGAAAGCAATTTTGCCTTCAAACGAGCGCAGCCTCCTCCCCGCCCACGGGACCCGGGCACCAGCTGCGGCTGCCACGCTGCCCTCGAAGGACGGGGTTCTGCGCAGGTGGCTTTCGGCAGGGATCCCCACCACTGACCCGGAGCACCCTGGGGTGCCGTGAGCCTTCCCAGACACAGCTGGGTGCCCTGGGCACCCTGCCCTGCTGGTCGCCTGGTGGGTCGCTTGCCATCTTCGAGGAGCATCTTGTTTTTTGGGGTGCAGCATCCGGCCCCTTCCCGCTGCACAGCGAGGGGCAGCCAGCGCACATCCATCTGTGTATTGGTTACCTGCCATCTTATCTGCGCTCCGAAAGACAAAGGCACAGTTAAAACATTTTAGAGCAGCCTTCATAGCGTATTAACATGTTATCTAACCCATTAAACCAGAGGCTTATCAGATAATCAAAGCCATTAAGCCCTGAAGCTGCTGCGACTTTGGGTGCGGGGATGGGAAATGCTCTTTCCGCTCCGCCGCCGTGCTCGGACCCCCCGTGCCGTGCCCGGATCCCCCGGTGAGCGGCCGGATCCCACCCACCCACCGTGAACGCACAGCCCCGGGGCACCCGCCAGCAGCTCTCGGCTCCAAGTGGGTGCCCACGTCCCTGGGGACCTGGGGCTGCCGGGGGTCCGGCTGGGTGGCATCGCGCTGATGCTGTGCCTGTCTCCCCGCAGATGAGCTGGATCTGGCCGTGCAGGAGGGGGAGAGGCGGGTGCGAACCCGCAGGAGCCTCCCCGAGGGTTTCTCCTGGGGACCCTTCCAGGGCAGCATCCACAGCGAGCCGGCATCGCCGGGACGCAGCGAGACGGTAAGGAGCACTGCCACAGGCTGCTGGGGACAGTGGTGGGGAAAGTCCCGAGGAAACGAGTTGTTTGGGAAGAGGATTCGGTTTGGGAGGGATTTTCCCTGCCTGAGCTCCTGACCCCCTGGGAATCACCTGGTTCGGGTGCCCAGGAGGTTTCCTTCCCCACCGCTCCGAGATCAGAGCATCACAGGGGGCCAGGATGCCGGCTGTCCCCTCCTGCCCATGGCTGCAGGCAAGCAGGCTGCTCGGTGGCACGTGTGTCCTCGCAGAAGAGATGGGGTCTGGGTTTCCCACCCCAAATTTGCTCCCAGGATGTGCCCGGAAAGCGCCAGAGCTCTGCAGCCGGCGGTGAAGGGGCAGGAGGGGAGGCAGCGGCGGGGCTGGTGGCTGTCGGTGGCGGGAGCGCACCATCGGCCACACGCTGCGCCAGGGCGAGCATCGGGGGTGTGAGCGTGCATGGGCGTACACGGGTGCGCACGTGGCGGGTTCCTGTGTGTGTACGTAGAGGCGTTGTAGGTGCTGGATCCTTGCATCCCAGCCACATCCTTCCCCCCACACATCCCCCCGGAGCCACACGTGCACAGCTCCGGCCCAGGATCTTCGAGGCCGGAGGATCTCGCCCAGGCTCCGTCCCCACCTCCTTCTCCTCCTCCTCTCTCCTTTGCTCTTTTTCTTTTTCTTTTTTTTTTTTTTTTTTTTTTTAGCTCAGGCCCGTTTATCTTTGCCGAATTAAATCCTTGATTAACCCTTATCTGCCCAGTTTGGCTCCCTATCTCCCGGTTGGCGCCGTGTGTCCAGACACCCGGTACAGGATGATTGATTTCTTAAAGATATGCGCGGCTTTTTTCTGATACTTCATTTATTGTCTAAATATTTTTGCTCCCATTTCAGCAGCTCTCTTATCGAGCCCGGCTGATGATTCCCAGCCCTGCTCTCCTCTGCCGCTCGCCTCCCTCCCTATCTCTGCTCGGGGAAGCGAGGAAGGAATCGCAGCCCCATCCCTGATACGGGCTGTCGCCCTCGGGTCCCTTCGTCTTTGTTGCTGGCGGCGGCGGGGGGGGGCGGGGTGCAGGGGGTCTCCCCCAAATCCTGCCTGGCTCTGCTTTCTGTCTCCATGTGGGAGATTATCCCGTCCTGAGGTTTTAGTGGGAACTGGGAACACTGGGTGGCTTTAACGCCTCTGTGGCATGGAGCATCGTGTGTGCCCATCGCTGCACTGATGGAGGAGGAGGAGGAGGAGGAGGAGGAGGAAGATGCCTGTCTGCCCCCCCCCGCTGGTCCCATGGGGCTCCTGCAAAACAAGCCTTGCTCTGGAGGGTGTGTAGACCTGCTGGCGGCACCAGCCTAGGGGTCCCAAGTGACAGAGCCCCACGTGCTGGCTCGCCCCAGCTGTCCCCCCCATCCTGTCCCTGCCCTGTATCCCCCCCAGCCCCAGGGTGATGCCCACGGGGGGGACAGCAAGGGCGCAGGGCCATCCCCGATAACGCCGTCCCAGCGGATGCGGAGCAGATAGGGTTTCCGATGGTTATCGGCCGGTGCAGAGCGGAGACACTGACCTCTTTGTTCCAGGGAGAACAAGGAAGGGCTCGCCACGGGGGCTGGGGCCGCTGAGGGGAGCCGGGGCGGACGCCCTGGGGTGCTGGGAGCACCCTGGGGTGCTGCGGGGTGCCCAGACCGTGGGGGGGGACCCACAGTACCCCCCCCCATGCACAGAGTAAATCTGCAAAAGCTCTGCAGAGACCGTCCTCTCCCTCTTGGTCCCGGCAATGGGACGCGGAGGGGCCACCGCAGTCCCCAAGGGAGCCGAGCCTGTGTGCCACCAGCAGCACCCATCCCCGTGTCCCATGCAAAGGGGTCCCTAAGCCCCCAGCCCCGTTTCGCACCCGCTCTCCGCAGAGGCAGGCGGGTTCCCGCAGCAGCGGCGGCAGTGGCAGCAGCGGCAGGAGCGTGCAGGCACTGCGTGTGCACCCGTGGGGCGCGCACACGCGTGTGCGAGCGCCTGCGCGCGGGGGTTTATCACGCTGCCGGCACTCGGCTCCTGGCGGTGATAAGGCCCCAACCGGCTGCGACTGTCAGGCTGAGTTGGAGGGTTTAGAAATATTGGGACGAATAATTAGATTTCATATCGTTACCGCGGCAGCCATCGGAGGATCAGGCAGATTAATTTTCCCCACACACACACTCCCTTTTTGCTCATTAATATTCATTAGAGATGAGGGAAGGCAGAGCTGGGCACGGGCTGAGCAGGGAGCACGGTGACCCCCCCCCCCACTGCCACCCCCCACCCTGACCCCAGGCGTTTGGGGGAGCGATGCTCACCTCCCCCCCCGCCGTCTCCTTGTCCTCAGAGCCCGCCCGTGACGCTGGTGCTGGGGGACGAGAGCTGCTGGCTGTCCCGGCTGCCCCTCGTGCCTGGAGAGCCCGATGCCAACGCCGTGATCTACAGGAAGGGTTGGTACCAGTCCTACACGTCCCCACACCTTGGGGAGGGGGGTGGTGGTCCGGGGGCAGCCAGGCATGGCCACCTTGGTGCTTGGGTGAGGGAAGGGGTGGTGGCGCGGAGGGATGGGTCCCTGTCCCCCATCCATCCTGGCACCGGCCATGCCCCCAGCTCGCCGCCGGTGCCTGCCCACCCTAGCCAGCGCCTGTGTCCCCCCCCAGCGTCTGCTCCTCCACCCCCTCCATGACCCCGCCGCTGGCAATCCCTGGGGCTTGTCCCCCTGTCCCAGCCCTCCCCGGCTGTGGTGGCTGCCTGGGGAGGTGAGGGAGGGTCCCAGCACGCAGAGGCTGGTGCAAATACTGGGGCCAGCGATGGTGCAAACGTGCAGCTGGGGCAAGACCGGGCGCAAGCGTTGCTGCGCGCCTGGGTGCAGGACGGAGCGGGAGCCTCCTGGCAGGCAGGGCCGTGCCAGGCAGCGCTCAGGCGCGGGCAGACACCGCCATCTCCAGGCAGACGGTGGGGTTTGAATATTACAAATTCATATTCAAAAAAAAAAAAAAAAAAAACAACCAACCAAACCATCTCCAGCGCTCAGCCATGGCCAGCAGGAAGCACCGGGCGCTGCTGGGGGAGCAGGGACAAGGGCAGAAGGGGGTGGGGGGGGCCCAGAGCTGAGCTGGCAGCAGGATGGGGGCTCAGGGGGGATGTCCATGCTGACCGCTGCCCACCCTCTTCCCCCAGATGAAGCCCTGTGGTGCAGGACGACGCGCGCCCTGCGGGAGGATGAGTCCGTGTGTGCCTTCGTGGTGGCAGAGCCGCCGGCCGTCGCCAACCACCACGCGGTGAAAGCGGAGCCCGGCGACTCGCCGTACCCGGCCGCGCTGCACTCCGACATCCAGCTGCTGCCGCAGCAAGCCGGCATGGCCGCCATCCTGGCCACCGCCGTGGTTAACAGTGAGTCCCCGGGGATGGAGGGCACGGGGCTGGGGGCGGGGGGGAACGTGGTGCAGCCTGTTGGGACCGTGCCAGGGTCCCCAGCCCATCATGCAAGTGATGGATGTGCCTTCCTTGTCCCTCCCCCTCCGCCAGAAGACGTCTTCCCGTGCAAGGACTGCGGGATCTGGTACCGGAGCGAGCGCAACCTGCAAGCCCACCTGATGTACTACTGTGCCAGCCGGCAGAGCGCTGGCTCGCCCGCCCTGGAGGAGAAGCCCAAGGAGACCTACCCCAACGAGCGCGTCTGCCCCTTCCCCCAGTGCAAGAAGAGCTGCCCCAGCGCCAGCTCCCTGGAGATCCACATGCGGAGCCACAGCGGTACGGCACGGGAGGGCACGGCACGGCATGGCATGCTGCCACAGCCTGGGGACGCTGAGCCACAGAGTCATAGAGTAGTTGGGGTTGGAAGGGACCTTTAAAGGTCACCTAGTCCAACCCCTCTGCAATGAGCAGGGACATCTTCAACTAGATCAGGTTGCTCAGAGCCCCGTCCAACCTGGCCTTGAACGTTGCCAGGGACAGGGCAGCCTGTCCGTGTTTCACCACCCTCACTGTAAAAGATGGCTTCCTTCTATCTAGTCTAAGTCTACCTTCTCTTAGTTTAAAGCCGTTACCTCATGAGGTTCACACAGGCCCACTTCTCGAGCTTGTCCAGGTCCCTCTGGATGGAATCCTGTCATTCAGGTGCGTCTGCTGCACCGCTTGGTGTCGTCCGCAAACTTCTGAGGGTGCGCTCGATCCCACTGTCTATGTCATTGGTGCAGACATTAAACAGTACTGGTCCCAATACTGACCCCTGGGGGACACCACTTGTCACCACTCTCCATCTGGACATTGACCACTACCTTCTGGATGCAACCATCCAACCAAGCCCTCATCCACCAAAGAGTCCACCCATCAAACCCATATCTCACCAGTTTAGAGAGAAGGATGTTGTGGGGGACTGTGTCAAAAGCCTTACAGAAGCCCAGATAGACCATATCTGTAGCTCTTCCCTTGTCCACTGATGTAATCGCTTCATCACAGAAGGCCACTAGGTTGGTCAGGCAGGACTTGCCCTTGGTGAAGCCACGCTGGCTGTCTCAAATCACATCCCTGTCCTCCATGAGTCACATGCAAGGACCGCAGGAGCCAGCCAAGTGGAGGGTCACAGAGGCTGCGGGGCAGCAGCACAGTGACCAGTTAGATGAGGTTCTCCCGCAGTTGGGTTACTGGTTTGGGGCAGCTCGCATGTAGGTGTTCCCCCATCTGAGCCCTGGAAAGGCGGAGGGGGCATCCTGCTTCCCACAGCTGGTGTCCCCGCGGTCCCTGTCCCCCTCCCCTCGTCACCGAGGCATCTGCCTGTCCGTCCATCCTGCAGGAGAGCGGCCATTCGTCTGCCTCATCTGCCTGTCCGCCTTCACCACGAAAGCCAACTGCGAGCGTCACCTGAAGGTGCACACGGACACCCTGAATGGTGAGTGAGTGCTGCCCAGCGTCCCCGCGGGGACAGCCCTGTCCCCTCCCGCACAGCCTGGAAACGAGGACCCGCTTCCCGTGGGTCTCTCCCTGCCTTGCTGGGTGCCCTCCTGCCCGCTCAGCCCCATGCCACGTTCCCTGCAGGCATGTGCCACAGCTGCGGCTTCATCTCCACCACGAGGGACATCCTCTACAGCCACCTGGTCACCAACCACATGATCTGCCAGCCGGGCTCCAAGGGAGAGGTCTACTCACCGGGGCCAGCCCTGCCCGCCGCCAAACCCCTCACCCCTGGTGGGTACCGCGGGCCGCAGCTCTGGGGGGCACGTGTGCCAGCACCCTGCGCAGAGCCTGGCATTGCCACTGAGGGCTGCGGCCCCAGACAACTCCGGCTGCGAGGAGGGAGGTGGGGGACAGGGCAAGCATCCCTGTGCCGGGGCTGTCGGGTAACGCCGGTGCCTCTCTCCCCTCGGCAGGGCTGAGCCAGACGAA
This sequence comes from Chroicocephalus ridibundus, assembly GCF_963924245.1. Taxonomy (NCBI): domain Eukaryota; kingdom Metazoa; phylum Chordata; class Aves; order Charadriiformes; family Laridae; genus Chroicocephalus; species Chroicocephalus ridibundus. The sequence continues at coordinate 93,573,571 of NC_086287.1, forward strand.
CAACGCGTCCCTGCGGAAGTGCAGCCTGCCGGCCTTCCTGCCCGAGGGGCTGCCGGCACTGCCGCAGCAGCACGTGGTGCTGCACGGCCCCCTGCCCGCCCCGCCGCCCGGCCCCGATGGCGGGCCCCCCCCGGCACAGCCCGCCTCGCCCCCTGATGCCAGAGCCGGCAAGCTCTCGCCACCAGCCCAGCCGCAGAACGGAGAAGGTCCTTCATCATCATCCCCCTCCTCCTCCGGCGAGGCCGTCCACATCAAGGAGGAGCCCGTCGGCAGCCCAGCGAGCGAGGCAGAGGTGCCAAAAAGTAGTGGCCCCGGGGAGGGGGGTGGCAGCCCTGACCCCTGCTCCCGGACCTCGTCCCCCCACAGCCTGCCCTCGGCCAAGGTCAAGTCAGAGCTCGCCAGCCCCACGCCGGGCTCCAGCCCGGTGCCCAGCGAACCGGGGACGGGCACGGCCGGCGGCACCGTCTTCCTACCCCAGTACGTGTTCGGCCATGAAGCCGCGGTGGTGCCGCAGGCGTCGGAGATCCTGGCGAAGATGTCGGAGCTGGTGCACAGCCGGCTGAAGCAGGGCCACGGCGGCACAGTGCCGCCCGCCATCTACTCCGGCACGCCGGTGCCCAAGGGTGCCACGTGCTTCGAGTGCGAGATCACTTTCAACAACATCAACAACTACTACGTGCACAAGCGCCTCTACTGCTCCAGCCGGCACCTCGCCGAGGACAGCCCTCCCGGGGCGCGCAAGCTTAAAGCCCTTCCTGGGGCACCCAAGTGTCCCCCCACCCCGGGGACGTTGCTGTCACCCCCAGCGGGTGACAGGCAGGGGACGCCAGCAGGGGACGGGGACGCCGGCCGGGATGCCACGCCACCGGCTGCCCCACCGGAGGTGAAGGCGGAGGACGGGGGTGGCAAAGCGGGGTCCCCCGAGGTGGAGGGGGGGTCGGGGAGGTGCAGCGAGGACAGCCAGAGCCCCGGCAGCTCGGTGGGGGACGAGGGGGACGAGGACCCCAGCAAGACGCTGTGCGAGGCGTGCAACATCCGCTTCAGCCGCCACGAGACCTACGTGGTGCACAAGCGTTTCTACTGCGCCTCCCGCCACGACCCCCCCCTCCGCCGCCCCAGCGCCCCCAAAGTCCCCTTCCTGCCCCAGCCCCTCCGCACCCGCAAACGCCGCAAGCTCTACGAGATCCACGGGGCCGCTCATCGGCCCGCCGAACCCCCGCCGGCCCCCGACCCGCTGCCGGTCCCCGACCCTCCGGGGGCTGTCCTGTCACCCCGCTCCAGCCCGGATGCCGATGGTCCCATCGATCTGAGCAAGAAGCCGCGGCGGCAGGGTGAACCGGCACCGGCACCGCTGCTCCCCTTGGCCGACTATCACGAATGCACCGCCTGCCGCATCAGCTTCAACAGCCTCGACAGCTACCTGTCCCACAAGAAGTACCAGTGCCCGGCCACCCCGCTGCAGCCCCGCACCCTCGAGCACCTCCAGAAGATGAAGGGGGCCATGGCCGCCCCCCTCAAGGGCCGGCGCAGCCCCGGCAGCCCGGGCGAGGGGGACCCCGAAGGCGTGCGGTTGAGGGCAGCTCCGGCAGGGAGCCCCGGCATCCCCTACCCTGGTGCATCCGGGACAGACTCGCTGCAGCGTCACCCCAAGGGTCCCCTGCCACCCCCAGGGGCGAAGGGACCCCTCTCTGCCTGTCCCTACTGTCCCCTCAACGGGGCCGTCAAGGGCGACCTCCTCGAGCACTTCCGTAATGCCCACGGGCTCTTCGTGGCCAAGCCGGTGGCGGCCGGGCAGGGGCTCCCCGATGCCCCGGTGCCTGGTACCGGCAGGACACCCGAACCCCCACTGCCCGCACCGTCACCCCCCCGGCCGCCCGCCCCCCGCCTCCGCCGGGACAGCTTCAACGGCAAGGAGGGTCGGGATGGCAGCGGCAGCCCCCGGCCCCCTGCCTCACCCCGGCCCCCCGCTTCGCCCGGAGCCCCCGAGGGACTGCGGGAAGCCGCCCGCAAGCCCCCCACGCCCCCCGCCTACACGGACAGGGGGGTGCAGACCCCCCCGGCCAAGGCTGTGCCCGGCCCCGTGCCCAATGGCAACCACAGGTACTGTCGCCTCTGCAACATCAAGTTCAGCAGCCTCTCCACCTTCATCGCCCACAAGAAGTATTACTGCTCCTCCCACGCCGCCGAGCACGTCAAGTAAATCCCCCACACACTGCCCCCCCGCCACCGTTCATGGGGGGGCTGCAGCAGGTGGGGAACCAAGAAACAATCGCTGGCAATCCCCCCCTTGCGGGGGTCGGGGTGATGGAGGACCCTCCCCCCCCCCCCAGGAGGCTCTGCCAGGGTGGCTTCAGCATCCAGAGGTCCCTCCGGTGTCCCCAAACCTCTCCCCAGGTTGGGGGTCCCGTGCATCCTGGGCTGAGGACCCTGTGAGGGGAGTGTGGTGCTCGTGGGGGGGCCGGCTCCCCCAGGCCCCCGGTGCATGCAGCACCCCTACCTCTGCCCCTGCTGCAGCCGGGGCCGGTGCTGCAGGGAAACTGAGGCAGGGGGCAGGCACATAGTCCTGCCCTGGCCGGGGGGCTGCGGGGGGGCTCTGCCCCCAGGTAGACACTACAGGGATGGGGAGGGGGCATGGCATGGCTGGGCTTGGCCCTGGGCACCCCAGGAAGCGTGTGGGTGCCCCCCCGACACAGACCGGACCCTGCAGGGAGACAGCACTGAAGCCGAGGATGAAGCAACCCTGGAAACCGTGTGTATAAGTGTGTACAGAAATAAATATGTCTAATAAAGCCGGGCTGCCGCCTGCCTGCGGGTGGGGGACACTGCAGGGGCCACCATCGCCCTGTGGGGGCATCGGTCTGGGGATGCGGACCTTGGGCATGTATAGCCACGGGGTGTCAGGGACAGCCTGCCATAGCGGGGCAGAGCATGGCATCCCCGCGCTGTCCCCGGCACCCACCTCGGCCTGGGTGTCGCATGTCTGTGTCATGGGGGATGCAGCCTACCAGCCCCCAGGCTGGGCTCCAGGTGGTGCTGGGTAGCAGGCTGATAGCTCGTTAATTATTTGGCTAATGAAGCCCCCACAGCCCCCGGGTGGGCTCTGCTGGCCCAAACCTGGTTCTGGTTTCTGCCACGTTGGCTGTTCCCACGCTGGAGCCTCAGACCCTGCAGTGGGGTCCCCAGGTGAGTGTGGCACAGGTCCCATGTCCCCTGCAGTACTTCACGGGAGGCGGGGGGGGGGAGTGTCACCTAAGCACCCCCAGAGCAAGGCTTCTCTCACCTCCCCACAGCTACCCCTAGTGCTTCCCAGTACAGAGCAAGGGGGGAGTGGGTTGTTCCCCTCTGTCCCAGCTTGCCCACCCCGGCTGGCAGGGCTTGCACTTCAGGGAGCCAGTCTGGGCTCCCCACCTCCCACTCAGGGACAGACGCCCCCCCCATCCCCTCCGCTGCCCCATCTGTGTTTTGTTTCCCAGTCTGGCATCCCTGGAGCTGCGGTTGCGGTCCTCAAGGGGCATGGCCAGGGCAGCACCAGCCCACGGGGTTGTGCAAGGCTGGGGCTGCAGCAGCTCCCCCTGCACAGGGCTGCCAAGGGGGCCGAAAACACCCACCCCAGGGCAAGAGGGGTGCATCCCTCTGTGACAGTCCTGCTTTATGTGCCAATGGCACAGTCAGGCTCCTGAGCAGCAGGGCCACGGGGCAGCACAGGGCAGGGACACCTTTCATCCCTTGAAGCGGAGCAAGAACAGGCTTTGTGCCAACTGCCATGGGCAAATGGGTTTGGGATGAAGGAGCCCCTCTACACTAACCCCTCCTCATGGCTTGCCTGCAAGGCCAGAAGCTGGGGGGGCTCAGCTCCATGCCAGGGGGCGGAGGCCAGGCCCTGCATGCCAGCCGGGATGCTGGAGTGATAGGAAAGAGGACAAAGGCAGCAGCTCCCTTGAGGAGCGCTTGCGACAGGTCCCCTCCTTGCATACTCTTGCACCACCACCCAACACAGCCCCAGCATGCCAAGTGGGGTAAGTGGCTGAGTTCCCCCCCAGCCCCCCCATCCAGCAAGTGATATGAGATGCAGCTGAAGTCAGTAGAGCTTTACTTAAATAAATATATTTACAGAGTAGTAGATATTACAGAGAAGAGCTGGCTGTGCTCAGCCAGCGGGGTGCAAGGAGAGGTTGTGCCAGGCACCATGGCAGCCTCCCCCCAGGCATTGACCTAGCAGGGTGCTGGGAGCCCCAGGGACTGGGGGGTTGACAGAGGAGGGGGAACAGGGCACTCGACCCTCACTGCAGTGTCTTCCTGCGGGGCAAGGGTGGGAGGCTGCAGGGCAGGAGGCTCTGAAGTGCTGGGCTGGTCTCCGTCTCCTTCGGCTCCTCCGTGGCATCCAGAAGCTGCTGCATGTAGCAGGAGGTGCCGAGCAGGACGTGGCCAGTGGCCTGCATGGTGAAGAGCGTCCAGCGCAGGGCTTCCCTGGGTGGAGAGGAAGGGAGTGAGCATCTCTCCTTGCACCTCCACTGCAGCATCCCCATTCCCAGAGCTATCTCCAGCCTGCCCCCCCCCAGCACTCACTTCATCAGCCGCTTGGCCCCATAGCAGCGCAGGTCATAGGACATGCTGTAGGTGCCGTAGAGCGTGGCTTTGACATTGAGGCAGCCCAGGTCCCGCGGATTGGTCTTGTAGAGGTCAAATGTGACACACGCAACGTCGATCCTCCGAGGGGGCTTGCGGGACAGGCTCAGCTGGTAACCAGGGGTCTAGGAGAAACAGGACTGGGGTTACCCACCCTCCTGGTCCCACCTCACCCAGCATGCCAGGTACCTCCCAGCCCAGCATCATCTCCCCACTGATGCCAGCGAGGGATACAGATGGGACAAAGCAGGCTCCTGCCACCCAGGGGTGCACTCACCTTAGAAGGAGCCCAGGTCTGCCCCTTGCTCAGAGCCATCAGCACTGTGCCCTCCTCCAGCGTCCGGAAGAAAGCCTCTGTCTCCACCACTGTTCCATCCTCATCCAGCACCAGCGAGACAAGACCCGGGGCGAGCAGGGCGCTCTGAGCCTGTAAGGGTGCTGGGAGTGAGCGGAGGAGGCCAGCCCACCACCCACCTGGGAGGATGGACAGTCCACCGGCAAACAGACAGACAGCCCGCCCGCCCCCCAGCTCACCTGGCGCAGCAGCTCAGCGAGGCTGTGTGCCATGATGCCCTTCCGCAGACTGCGGTCCCAGTTGCAGACACGGAAGGGTCGGGGTCGTGGGGCTGGGCTTGACAGCAGCTGCTGGGTCATGGAGGCACTTGCCGAGACACATCTGGGGAGGGAGAGAGGGATCGGGGTGTCCTGAGACCCACCACCAGTCCCGGCCTGTGCCAGCCTCCCCCAGTCTCAGTGGGGAGCAGCACATCCACCCAGGAGGGCTGAGACACGCTAAAGCAGGGAGGGCTCTGGTGTCCCCCACCCCAGGGACATTGGCTCCCAGCACTTACTTGGAGACAGGGGCAGCCAGGCGCAGGCTCAGGGACTTGGCATAATCCATCTTTGTAAGGAGCACAGTACAGCCTGCCAGGGAGAAAGGATTCAGCCCTGGGCAGGGGTGGTCTCCAGCTCCTCTCCACTCCAGGACACCCCTTCCCACCAGCACCTCCTCTGCTTAGCTCCGGCACAGCAATGAGCCAGTGCCCCGGCACAACTATCTTTTCACAGGGGCTGTGCCTGCCCTTTGGCCAGGGCCAGGCTGGCGGCAGCCACCCAGGCAGAGTCCGCTGCCAGCATGGCTCTTGCGCAAAGCGGCACGTGGGACCTGAGTCAGTGCTGGAGCAAAGGTGAGACACAGGGCTGTACCCTTGCCCCAGCTCCTCAGGAGGCAACATGGGGTTTGGGAGTCAGGAACACCCATGGTGGCACCCCCCCCAACCCTACTGCTCCAGGGAGATGTCCAACCAGGAACCTACCGGGATGGTCCTGTGGAGCATCCCCATCCCCATCCCCATCCCCATCCCCATCCCCATCCCCATCCCCATCCCCATCCCCATCCCCATCCCCATCCCCATCCCCATCCCCATCCCCATCCCCATCCCCATCCCCATCCCCATCCCCATCCCCATCCCCATCCCCATCCCCATCCCCATCCCCACTCACCTCCAGCAGTCACCAACACCCTCTCCACTGGATCGTTCCTACCCACCCCACCTCACGTTATATATCTGTCACCCAGAGACCCCGCCCACCCAGCCCCACCCCTCTTGCCTCAGCCAATCCCCTCCCGTCCTGCTGCCACAAGGGGTGTGGCCAATGCCGGGGGGCGGGGCCAGCCCGGCAGCGCTTCCCGGGCTGCTGGTGGGGTGATGGAGCATCCTCCAGCCCAGACCCACCAGCATCCCACGGGCTGCCCGGGCACTGCTCCTCCTGGCGGGTCCCAGCGAGCCCCCTCCCAGTGCCCCCGGTAAACAGCCTCCTGGGCATTTTACATCCCTGGAAGATCTCCCCTGCGCCTCCCGGGGCTGAATTTGGCCTCAGGTCGGAGAGCTGAGAAGGGCGAGGGGCCCACGGGGCTGTTGCACCAGTTGGGGCAAGGGGCACGGCGTTTGGTGCCCTGGGGTTGCCAAAGCGTGGTTGGAGCCCAACCAGCTGGAGGGGAAAGAGCCGCTGTGGTTCCCAGGAGATCTGCAGCAGAGCAGGATGCAGTGGTGTGCCCGGGGGGGCTGGTGGCCCAGGAATTTGGGGCTTGGGGCTGCTGCAAAGGGTGCTGAGCCAGGGCACAGGGCCACAACGGTGCTGAGCTCCCCCAGGGTGTGGGGCTACATTCTGGCTTGGGCAAGGAGCGGTGGGCATCGGGCTCCTGCAAAAGCAGCGGCCCCGGGGCAGATGGGGTGGAGGACCAGGAGATCAGGCATGGCTAAAACCCTGCGGGCATGCACTCATTGTGGGCAGCAAGCCCTGGGGAGGGAGAAGCCCAGGCAGCCTGGAAGCTGGGAGCACTAATGAGGGGAACTCATCAACACTTGGGTTAATGAGGAGGGACGGGGCGCTGAGCAGGCTGGCAGGGACCCGCCACGATGCTCCGGCTGCTGGCGCTTGCTCCCATTGGCATCAGTGAAAGCCAGAGCAGCGCCCACAGTGACGTCCAGGCCGGAGAGGGGGTGTGAAAGCACGGAACGAGGCCATGAGCCATCGCCTCCAGCATGTCTGTGAGCGTGTGGATGCGTGTGGCATGCTTCTGTGCACACATACGTGTTCCTCCATCTGTGCCAGCGTTATGTCCACATGTGTGTGTGTCTATCTGTCTCCGTGCATGTCCATATCCAGATGTGCATTTGCATGTCTCTGTACCTCTGTGTGTCTATGTACATATATTTATGTGTACATCACTGTGCGTGCCTGTTCATCTATGTCAGCACGTGCACACACATGGAGGTACGTGCTACAGAGTGTGTGCAGACATGCACACCTCTACAGGCCTGCATGCAGGCACGGCTACCTGCGTGTTCATACGTGCAGCTCCGTGAGCATGCCTGCACACAGGTGTAGCTCCATGTGTGGCTGTACCCACAGTCACACATACACGGGTGACCCTCTGCGTGCACACACAGTATCATAGAATTGCCCAGGTTGGAAGGGACCTTTCACTGAGTCCAACCATCAACCGAACTCTGACAAAACCACCACTAAACCATGTCCCTCCGCACCACGTCTACCCATCTTTTAAATGCCTCCAGGGATGGTGATTCCACCACTTCCCTGGGCAGCCTGGTCCAGTCTTTGGTAACTCTTTTTGTGTAGAAATTTTGCCCGATATCCAATCTAAACGTCCCCTGGAGTAACTTGAGGGGCGTTTCGTCTTGCCCTGTTGCTTGTTACTTGGGAGAAGACACTGACACACACACACACCCCCCTCGCTACCCCCTCCTTTCAGGGACCGTAGAGAGCGATAGGGTCTCCCTTCAGCGTCCCTTTCTCCAGGCCGAACACCCCCAGCTCCCTCAGCCGCTCCTCCTCAGACTCGTTCTCCAGACCCCTCACCAGCTCCGTTGCCGTTCTCTGGACTCGCTCCAGAATCTCAATGTCTTTCCTGTAGTGAGGGGCCCAAAACTGGACACAGTATTTGAGGCGGGGCCTTGCACAGGGGGGACGGTCACTGCCCCAGTCCTGCTGGCCACACAATTCCTGACGCAAGCCAGGATGCCGTTGGCCTCCTCGGCCACCTGGGCACACTGCGGCTCATATTCGGCCGATCCTTTTCCCCCAGGCAGCTCTCCAGCCGCTCTTCCCCAGGCCTGTAGCGCTGCGTGGGGTTGTTGTGACTCGGGTGCGGGCCCCGGCGCTCGGCCCTGCTGAACCCCGCACCGCCGGCCTGGGCCCACGCACCGGGCCCGGCCCGCTCCCAGGCGGGGAGTTGAGTAAACGGCGCCCGCCCCCCCCCGCCCTCCCCCCGCCAGGGGCCGTCGCGCTCGGATGACGTCACGCCATGGCCGCCCTGCGCCGCCGCGAGTAGAGGCCCGGTCCCGTCCCGCGCCTCCGCTTCGCCGCCCGCCCCCCCCCTCCCCGCCCCCGCGCTTCACCCCGGCCCGGCCTCCCCCCTCTTCCTTCCACGCCGCCCCGGCCCGGCCCGCCGCGCCCGCCCTCTCAGGTGAGCCGCTGCCCGGCACGGCCGCGCTCGGCGGGCGCCGGCTGCGGCCTAGCGCCGGGGAGGGGGGGCGGGCCCGGGCGCCGGTGGAACTGGGGAGGGGGGGCGGCGGCGGCCTCAGGTGGGGGGAGCTCCGGTGGGGGATGCTGGGGAGCGAGGGCATCCCCCGGGGAAGTGGGGGAGCATCCCTCGGTGGGGGTGCTGGGAAGGGAGGGGCGGCTCTCGCTGGGAATGGTCCGCGCGGGGGTGCGGTGCGGTTTGGGAAGGGGGGTGTGGGGAGGGAAGCGGCAGTTGAAGGCGATGAAAGGGCCCCGGTTTGCGGGGGGGGGGCGGGGCTTGGGGAGGGTAGCCCCGGGGGGGAAGGAGGACTTTCGGGTGTGGATGAGGGGTACGTGGGGTGGGGGGGGTCCTTAGTTTGCGGAGGCATGTGGGGAGGGCCACCCTGTTTGGCGGGGGTGCAGTCTTATTGGGGGGGGGGGGGGGATGCTGAGGAGGGGCAGCCCTAGCTAAATGGGGGGATGCTGGGGATGGGAAGGGGGCAGCACCTGCTTGGGAGGTGGGGGGAGGCATAGTTTTGGATGGGTGTTATGGAAGGGGGTAGTCTCAACTAGGGGTGTCTTGGAGCGGGGGGGGGGCACCTCGTCTTCTGGAGGGCAGTGCGAGGGGTGGTTGGACCCCAGGGGTGCAGGCAGCTCTGACTTTCCTCTGTCCCCAGGCAGGTGGGAACAGGGAGAGCTCCGGCAGCCTTGGCCCCGGGGGGCACAGCGGAAGGACCTCAGCCTGGCAGGAGGCCCCGTGAGGTAAGGGAGGGGCAGAGGGAGCTGGTGGCCAGGGCGAGGAGAAGGGCCAGGAACCCACAGCGGCACCAGCTGCACATGGGGTCCATCCATCCTGTGTTGGGCGGATGGGTACATCTCGCATGGAGGGGGGGGTCTCTTCTTGCCACGGGTGGGTGCATCACCCATGTAGCACTGCATTGTGTTGTCCACCCAGCGCAGCAGGAGCTGTGAGGTGCTCCTCTCTACTCAGAGCTGCCGTTGTCTTTGCAAGCGCTCCAACATGTAGCTGCTGCAGGTGGTTTAAATTCCCTCCATGGGTCGCCAGCAGAGCTGTCTCTTCTCAGAGCTGTCCTTTTGGCATCCACACTAACAATATTTTATTTTTACTGCCATCGGTAGCTCAGCTCGCTCTTCTGAAACAACTGTTAACAGTTGCTTTGGCTTTAGCAAGAGCAGCACCTCCAAGGTGTGAATTCTTTCTCCTGATCTTCCTAAGGTTTGTCTAGATTAAAGAAAAGGGTCAGAGTCTAATCCAGACAACTCTTTGCACTGCTGCTGATCCAATGTTCAAAGTAGAGTTAGCCTCTTGAGTCTGATTATCCACAAATCCTACAGAACGCCGGTATAGTTGCACTTGTTTTCTGTCATGGGACCAAGGCACTGATAATTCAAAATTAGCATTTGCCAGCGGAGAGCTGCAGGAAGAGCTCTGTGTGCTCCAGCAATAGGAAAATCAGTTACACTATGAAAACAAACTCCAGCTGCTTACAGTGCCATTTCTCTTCCAGTTTCAGTCCCAAAGTCTGCCTAACAGAAAGCAGTGGTTAACATTCTGAATCAGGGCTCTCTGAGCTCTTCTTTAAAAATCGGCTGGCTGAAGATGGCTGTCACCAAGCAGTTCTGTTAAATTAAGGCCAAAAGGCGTCTCACTTTTCTGCATTAAAAGCTTCCCTGATGGCTGCTATGTAATTGAAGTTTGCTGTGTATCTTCAAAGTCAGTGCTTCTCTGAGGATGGTAGATAACCATGTATTTAGTTAGTTAACACTGTTAAAGACCATAGTTTCATTCAAAGTAAAGGACTGGGGGCTTTGCTTTTTCAGTTTTACATGAAGTTCCTTTCCTGGATCATGAGGCATTGTATTTCCTTCTGCTGTTGTTGCTACTCTTCCTATTTTTTCCCCATTGTTATTCCTACCCATTGCTTTCATTTTACTTCTATTTTCCAGTTCTTTGTTCCAAAAATCTTTTTGCAGTTTGTTTCTCTTCTCACCTGTCCTATCAGCACTATTTCCCATTCATTCTCCTCAACTCCCTCATCGTACTTCACCCGTCCTCATGGCTTGACTTAGACCGTGTTCCAGAACTTTTCTGTTCTGCATTAAGCCCTGGTCTTCATGTATCCGATTAATGGAAAAGCTTTGATTTTGCATCAAGTTGTTTGGCTGTTAGAAAGCAGAAAAACTACTTTCTGCTATCACAATGGTTTCTGCCTGAAAAAAAGAGGTTCTTTGGCCTCTGCCCTGCAGTGTTTGTCAGAACACACCAGGAGCTGTGAGGTCTCTGCTGGGCATACAGAAGTTGGGTATGAGCTGGTTCTTGCTATGTGACTGACAATTTATAGGATTTCGAGATTGAAGCTCCTGTTTTCTGTAGGGTACTCGGTGCCTTCCTGCTACTGGAGGTGCTGGAATTGTCCGAGTTGTTGGTTCCCATGCTATATCCAAAGTGTTTTCCTTGTTCACTTGGAAAAAGCTTATTGTGGCATCGTACAAAGGCTCATCCTTGGAGGGAAGAATTGAATGAATGGAAATAATGCTTGCTGGGAATATTTTTGACTTAGTGGCTGTTTCAAATCCTGTCTTAACTCACTGCTTTATCCTATAGGTGCTGCTGTGGGTTAGAGTAAGCTGCCATCCTGTCCATACTAGTTCCTGTTCATCTGCTCCCGAGACACTACCTACAGCAGCAAGTCAGTTAGTTGTACACAAAGCTTAACTTTGGATTAGCTGAAGATGCTGCTCAAACTTTTCATGAGTTCTAATTGAAAACAGCACAGCATAGAGTAATAAGAAACAGAGTTTGAGCCTCCTGCCAGCAACAGGCACTGTCGAGAGCCACAAATCCAGAATCCGCATCAGTAAAATGCTGCACTCCCTTAGAGCAGTGTCCGAGGTACACGTGTGACCACAGACTAAGACCTGGTTGGCATTTCAGCCGTCTAATTTTGTACCTTTTGATGCTGTTCATTTAACAAAGAGTAGAAGTTCGTCTTGATCTTGGAAACAGACGTGCTGCTAAGCGTTCCAGTGCTCTGACTTGTCTACTTCTTGCCTTGGGCAAATCGCTTAACAAAAGCGTAAGGTTAAAAATAATTATTTAAAATGTATCCTGGTAAACATAACCCACGAATATTGAAGTTAAATTTTAAAAACAACTTAAGCAGCAAAGGGCTTTCCTCTTACTGCTTTTAGTGCTGTGTCAAGACTTCTTAATCTCAGTGCTGTATTTTAAGTTTAAAAAAAAGTCTTAGATATTGTTAAGCTTTGGAAAAAAATATTATAACGTGGCTGAAGCAGATGAATGTAAATTTCCCTAACACCACCTCAATGTATAGTGCCTTTTTATCTGGGGTGTGAGGGCGAAATCTGTGTAATTTTAAATATTTTCCAGTAAGGCTATGAGACTTAAATGGGAACACAGAACAAGGTGGGCCCCTTCATTATTGCATCCAAGTCCTTGCAGGTGAGGGCAGCCACACGAATGCCTAGCTTAGAAGAAGCATCTCTGTTCCATGCAAGCCATGAAACACTGACAAAGCTAAGGATTAGTTAATGCTTCATTCCCTAATTCGAAAAATTCCAGAGCTCAGTCTGTGAAACTTCAGCACTACCTCTTGTTGCATATGTATTGTGTAACTAAAAGCTTCTCTTTTCCACCAGACCTGATTCTGTTTGTAAATGGGCCGTCTTGAAGGCAAGTCAGGGCTGTGTGCTGAACGAGCCTTCTGTCTGTGCCTCTTCCAGCAGCCTGCACGCATACAGGGAGCGAGGGGCTGCAGGGAAAGAAGGCAGGCTTGTGCCAACGAAAGCCGCAGATTGTTGCACCCAAACGTCCCCTAGGACACCAGGCTGTTCTAGCCTTTCTCATCCTGCGCCTAGATGGTGCTAGGCACCTCTCTTCAGAGTACTTTCCATCATTTCTAGATAGGTGTTGACCAAAGGGCCCAATTTAGGTTTGCAAAAACTGCCAGGTGTTCTCAGCTGTCGCTGAGCGCAGTGGGGTTCTGCTTGGGCTGCTGAGTATGATGCAAAGGTACTGCTACTGAAAACAGCATGATAAAGCCCCAGGCTTCTTATTTAGGAGATTTCTTTACTTCGTGTTTTTGGTAGGCTGTCTTTAATATTGCTGCCTCACAGCACTGGCAGGGACACTGCAAGCCAACAGGGACTGCCGGGGGGCACGAGGACCCAAAGGGAGCAGCTGGAGGGAAAGTCTTGCCAGAGCTGAGTGTTACCTGTGGGTACAGCAAGTGCCATCTGGCTCACACCTGGGAGGATGGCACGTGCTTACTGCAGGTGGGACGGCTGGAAAGTTGAGCTGCCAAATCCTCGATTTCTTTACCGAGAATGTGAGAGCTGCTTTTAAGGGGCTTTCAACTCAATGAGGCACGCGTAAGTGGTTCTAGAGGCAGTGAAGACACGCTTTCGGCTGCAAGTGCACCCTACTATTGCATTTGCTCCAAAGCCTCTCAATGGCAAGGCTGTACCAACTTGTTTAGCCTGTCAAAGTGAGGGTTTTGTAAGCCTCATCTGAAACACTTAGTGACCTGTTCTGAACTAGTCTGCTTCAGACCTGCAGAAAATGAAAATTTGACACACGCTGAGCAAATGAAGTCAGTTTTGTGATACAAGGTGTTGTGCAGCTTTGACCAAGTAGGCTTTGCCTAAACTGCGTGCAATTTTAAAGATATCTCTGAAGATAAAACACTGCTAAATGAGAAGTAGCATTATATATCTGGTTCTTGCCCCGTCATCCTGAGCTACAAGTCAAACAATCTTATCTGTAGGTTAGAAGTTAATTTTTTGCTTTTATAACTGGTTTTAAAGACAGTAAGAAACTGGCTTGGTTTTAAGGCATAAAAATTCCAAGCTTATGATGAAGGGTGAAACCTGTGGATTTCTGCTCTGCCGCTTATGTCAGTGTTGCTCAATTTGAAATATTTCCGTGTAGTCATTTTTCTTAGGTTTTTGCGTTTGGGACATGCTCTTTAAACTTGAGTTAAACTTCCTACATGGAAAGAATAAATCCGTTAGAGCTTGAAAGGAAGCTTGAGTGGCTAGAGCAAGGACTCTAGCACTTCACAAAATTCTTAGTATAGTGTTCTTGCCTTTCATAACATTCAGTTGTGGGGTTTTTTTCTACAAACAAGAGACTACAAGTAATACCGACTAGCTCACCCATCTGGAGTTGTGCGTCTGTGACATTGCTGTTGCCCAAAAGCTTGTTACTGGGATGCTACGCCTTCATCCCTCGCTCTCCTCCTGGGCTCAGAGCCTTGGGGCTGCACCGGACTAAGGAACGGCCGGAGGGTCCATTATCATCTTGATGTCCCTCTTGCCAGAGGAGTTGCTGTGGCGGTGAGTTCGTGAGAGTCTAACCTGACTTTTGGATGGCTGCGAGAGCAGTAACTTGCCATTGTGCAGCAGAAATGCTATCTAGTCCTAACATCAGCCTGACAGTTTTCTTTTAATTTCCATCTCTCTATTTTTATTTTTTTTTTGCTTCCCATTTTACCTTTGCATATCATGGGTTTGCTTTAGGGCGTTCCCATGCAATTGCACATAAGATTGGAGCAAAAACTCTTGACTGCTTGGCCCTGGAGTATCTTTTCTTGCCCACTGGTGAACTTGGAGCAAACAGCCCTTGGAGGCTGGCTGAACTGTGGCTCTCACCAAAATCATCTGGTGTAAAAGGTGGCGTAGGAACTATAGAAGTGCTTCGGTGCGTTGTTGTTTCACTGCCTGTGCAGATAGAGGCACTGGCGAGGACATAAAGCCTGTTGCCAAAGGGAAACTTGCAGGGAAAATACCCACCAAAAGCGGACTGCCTGGATTTCGTGAACTGTTTTCAACTGGGCTGTCCTTTATTGTGTTTCTTATCATTTCTGCCGATGGAAATTAATAGGAAATTATTGTAACTGACAGATGCACTAGATTTTTATAATAGCTTTAATAGCTGCCAGTGGAGGTGAATGTTTTATACATATCACCTTAGCTGGTGGTGGGAACGTGTTCGTATCTGTTTTCCCCTGTCCCTCTGAAGGTCTCGATTTCAAATGCAGGAAGGCATGTAGTTCACTTAAGCAGCACCAAAGAAAAAGCATGTATTTGCAAGAAATCAGAAAACAAATTTCCTGAATACATCTGCACTTGACAGCTTTTATATTTCTCCTGGCCTCTTAAGGCTGACCTTTCAGATGTAATACGCTAAGTTGTTCTACATGCACGCAAAGTGTAACTTCTCAGGCACTTAGGCAATTAAAATTGCTGCCATAAACTTGCTCTTAAAGCCAGTAACAATTTGTGCAAGCATTTATGAACTCAGCATCCACCTTTATAGACTCGGTAAGAATATAATTTGTTTCAGATTACATCCTATTTAACTGCCCAGAGCTGCTATCACTGGGAGGCAATCACTCTTTTAATTTGGCTTTTAATTTTTCAGTAACATCACAACTTTTGGTTGTGAGCAAGAGCAAACTTCTTCGAATGAGCAAAGAAAAGAGTAGCTGGTAGGAAGCTCAAAATGTGACTTTTCTGCTGCTCGGGGCCCCACTGAATGTTTAGATCATCTTTGCATTCATCCATTGGCTGATACTTGTGTAGGGTTTTGAAGACTTGGAGGTAGAGCAAAGTTGTTGGGTACGAACACACAGACTTGTGCTGCTTCTGGGAGTGCTTTTTCTTTTTGCTTTTTGAGAAATGTTCTTAGCTCCTTCTCTGCAGACTTCCCATAGTATAACGAGCAGCGTTTTCTCGAGTGTGACTTTCATCTTGAGAGTTTGCTGCAAATACCAGCTAATAACGTCTTCACGTCGCAGCGAAGGCAAGAGATGTTATCTCAGTGATGACAGTGCATCTGGCAGTGCGCAAGACACAAATACAACAGCCCTGGTCCTGGCACGTTTGTAAAGAAGCAGATGAGTAGCCCGGGTAACAAAGTTGTAATGCCTTCCTGATTTCCAGGCGTGGGCTCTTAACACATGGAAGAGATGCCACATGTTCCCTGCGCTTGCCCTCCTGGCGTGTTTCATCACCGAGATCCCCAATTCTCTCATTACCAAAATGTTTGGGGTTTCAGATGCTGGGAAGGCTTGGATTTGGTTTGGTCGTGTTTACAGTGCGTGGCGGTCTGTTTGGATGCTGTGGCTTGCTGGGCCTTCTGCCTGTCTGCTCTTGCTCTTTGATGGTAAATAACAACCTTTACTATGCAGAACCAGTCAGAGGGGCATAGCAGAGAAAAGTGACGGGGTGGGTCACAAAAAGGTTAGGTAGCGCAGAGCTTCAGACTTTTATTTCTTGAAGGATTGCTGGATGTATTTCAAGGACCTACCAGAGTCTTGTATTTGGAGCATTTCTGCTCCAAGGGTCTTAAAAATAGCGGGTAAAAATCTGGTCATTTATGCCATGTTTTCGTTGCACCAGCAGTAAATGTACTTGCAGGGAGGTTGTAGCTGGGAGCAGCTGAAGTAAAACATGGTACATATTACAGTGAAGAAAACATGTTGATTTGCAACCCTGTGGCTTTTCTTTAGACCTAAATATACTTCTGTAAACCTTGGGTTTGGCTTTGGCTTTTCATTTCTGTCTGATGGCTGCCCAAGCTTGTTCCTGTAGAGACCTTTGGGTTTGGAGGAGGAGGTGGCATATACTGAAACGGTGAATTTAGTCCCTTGGAAAGGGGCCACCTTGAGAGGAGCCAGTGCCTCTGTTGAACTGTTCCTCTGGTACAACCAGAGACCTGTGGTGGGTGCTTTTATCTCTCTTCACTGTTGTCCGCCTTGGTGCTCATAAACCTTATCTGAGATACCTTTCTCAGCTTGGGCTCTTCTGAGGTTGGTTATTGCTGAGGGGAGCGGGGAAGGAGTTGCCATCATTGTTTATAGGGCTAAGGATGTGCTACAGCAAGAGACCACAGCCAAAGGGTAAGAGTTTTTAATCACCAAGAGCTTTTGTCTAGATGTGAACCAGTAATCTTCCCAATAAGAGACGGCTCAACCAGTTCCTTGGGTTAGACAGTTCTGCTGTGATTCAGGGGGTGTTTGTTTTCTTGAGGAAAATAAATAGATGTATGGGTTGGTTTTTTTTTCCTGCTTTACAGCTTGTCCCTTTCTGTCGCATTTATTATGCTTATTATAAGCAGACATCTAATTTTTAACTTGTTCATACCAAGCACATGTTCTTACTGAGCTTCTAGCAAAAGTGCATGATGCAGATAGTTATGGAGTTAATCTGCTGCTTTGAAGGAATTTTGAATCTTTACTGTATAAAGCTCGTGGAGATTAGATGGCAATACATGCACTGTCTAAATAAAACCTGATTAAAAATCCAAGAGTTTTCATGAATGTGTACTGTCCTTGCTTTCGTATCTGTTCTGGATGCAGTATAACAAGCACTGTAAATACACAGGCTGTTTTTCTAGCGTCACTGTAAGTTGTGCTCCTGTGCCTCTTCAGGAGCCTGCACAATCTGCAGTAACATGTGCTTATAGTTACAAAATACACCTGAAAACCTGGCCTTATCTTCTGAAGCTCACTCACTTGTTCACAGAAGAAATGCCACTACTGATTGCGCCCGAAATGAGGAGGCTTCCTGGGGATTTCTGATGGCGATTTGGTGGGAGTACTTGTGTGGCCTTACCTATTAGAGCTTATAGGTGAAACTCCAGCCTTGAGCTCCACTGTTGTATGTGAGGGTAGCACACTTATCTAGTCTGGGACAATACTGGAATCAGTTCTTTATCCACTTTAAACTCCTTATTTCCTTCTTGAAGGTACTATGATAAACTATGTTGATGAATTCAAGCAACCTTTTCTTCTTTTGGAGGTAAAATACAAGAGTACAAATCCTGCAAGGTGACCCCTTCTTGACTTCCCAGCTTGTTTCCCCGTAACAAGTGTTGTTTTCTACCCTCTGCAGACTATTGGGTACTGATGGACGTTTCCGACAGCCCTGAGCGAAACCCCTGCTCTCCTGATGAAGAGGACCAGCAACTTTCCGATGATGAAGTCCTGAAGGAGAGTGGTTCAGACCGGGAACTCGATGGAGAGGGCGGGCAAGGCAGTGTCCTGGGAGAAGAGGAGGAGGATGCAGCCAGGGGACTGAGCCATGGTGAAGAGGAGAATCACTCAGATGAAGAGGATCGCTTAAGTGAAACCAAGTCTCAGGAGTCTGACAACAATGAGCAGAGTGGGGAGCTGAAGAGCCCTCCGCCTCGCAAAGGAGAGGAAGAAGACCGGACAAATGACCTTGGTGATGAAGCATCCTCTGTCACTCGTGAACTAGATGAGCACGAGTTGGACTATGATGAGGAAGTTCCTGAGGAACCAAGTGCTGCTGCTGCAGAGGAGGATGGTGAGAAAGCTGCTGGTGAGGATGATGAGGAAGAGGAGAAAGGAGATGATGCCCATGATGATGAGAAAAAATCCAGCAGTAAAAGTGATGATGAAAAGGATGGCCAGGATCCCCTCAAGGAGAAGAAGAAAGAAGAAGATGATGGAGAAATTGACGATGGGGAAATTGATGTAAGTAGGAGCCGCTCTGCGGTGGGTAGAGCCCTGCAGGGAGAGACCTGTCCTTCTGTTTCAGAACTGTTTGGCTCTTAGACTGCCATGCCTTCTTTCATCTTTGGCGTGAATATCTGTGTTAGCTGCATCCCTAGTGTGCAAGTAACACACTTTTTCTGTGGAGGTAAGACCACGCTATGTACCAAGTCCTAAACTTAGTGGCTAGGATGTCTAGTGCCGTGTACTATGGAAGAGCTTTGTGCCGAGTATTGTTAGAGCCGCCAGAAATAAGCTTTGTTCCCTTTGAATATGGAAGGGCTCCAGTGCTTTAAGAAACTGTTCTGCCTCAGCTCTCAGAGGACTTTTGAATGATGCTGACAGCGAATTACTTAGCTATGGATTAGGCGCTCATAAGCTGTCTCATCAGTTTAGGTTGAGAGGCTGGTGCTGGAGAGTGGCTGCCGTGTGCTGGAGGCCTCAGGTGTGTGCGGGAAGCCCGTGGCCCTGAGCTGTTTGTTGGGCTCTAGCAGCATCTGGGTGTGTGGAAGAGGAACGGAGGGTGCTGAGCTTTCTGGAAAGTGCCTGACCAGCGCGTTGTTTGGGTGATGTATGTGTTCAGGGCTGTGCAGCCCCAGTAGCTACTGTTTCACAGCTGAGAACAAACGCAGCTATTTAGAAAAATCAAAAACTGGGTTTAATTGCATTAGTGCTTAGGACACGTAGCACTACTTATCCATGCTTGTCTTTGGGTAGGAAGCACTGCAATACAGCAGTTGTATTTAATACAGCTTAATACAGTTTCCTTCTTGCAGGCAGAAGAAAACAGGACAAGGTGGTTCTAGCAGTAGAATAGAAACCCTTCTGGGAGTTCCTGGTCTGGTGGACACCTTACTTGAATCTGAATAGTGTTAGTGAAAAGTACCGCGTAGAGAAATGGCCGTTCCAGAGCACCTGACTGGCTCTGCTCTTTGCTGTCCGTGCCAAAAGTGCTCCTGCAGCGGCAGACCAGGCTGGGGCACTGCTGTGACAACATCCTGGTGACCAGGCGAGGAAGCAGTGGGCTGTGGATGGGGTCACTGGTGGGGCTTCTCATTCAGGGAGGGGAGGGTTCAGACTTGCCTTCCAGTCCCCACTGCTGTGTAGCTGACCCGGGCACGTGCTCGGGAAGCTCGCGGGGCCTCGCTGTGGAGAGACCCTGTTCCCTTTTTATTGAAGAGTCATATATTGTTTATTTTTTTTATTGTAATGGTGCTTTGGCAAGTTCTGTTGCTTAAAAAGCTGATGTAATTTTTCTTCATTGTGCCCATTCTGGCAGGTGATTTTGTTAAACGCTTAGTATTTCCCAAAACTTTTGTGTATTTCTGATTCAGTTAGAAGGAATTTCAGCGTGTTGTGGGAGAGTCCAGGCAGGGGGGAAAAAAAAAATTCCTGGAGTCCTGACTCCATGCCTGCTTCTTGATTAAAATATGAATGCTTCCCTTTAGAGTCTAAGGCATTCTTGGGAGCGCTCTCCTTACAAAGCACAAGATGAATCTGTACTCTGGTTTTCATACATTAACTCATAACAGGGTTCGCAGCTGCCTGATTCCAAGGAGACCTCACAGAAATAAATACTTTCCCTTTTGTTCAAGTACAGCATTTGCAAAGACTTCACACGGTTCTTTTGAAAGAAGCAGAGTTGAGCTGGTTATACCATTCATGCGTTGCTGAATGCCATCCCCAGCTTCGGGGGGGAACTGTTAAATCCCTGTATTTTATTCGGCTTTCAGAGTTCTGTCTTGGAGAGGGGGGAATATTAATGCAAATTTTGATTTGAATATATGTGTAGTCTTTAAAATCTGCTCTTGTTCAGGAGAGATCTCCTTGTATTGCCCTCAGAGGAACGCAGCAGAAGAGGCTGTTAACCCATCTCTCTGTACATCCTTTGTTTATCTACAGCCGAGTGATGGTTTTTCCTCCTTTCCAGCTGCTAAATTGATCAAAGTACATAACTTTCTTAATCTTTTCCATGTAGACAACTGCTGTCGCTGCCACAGGGTTGCTGTGATTGCCGCGCAAAGGGAAGGCCTCCACCAGATGCTCCCTCTTCAGCTGTGTTTCATATGCTGAAAACGTCTGTGGTGGTGAAATGGAGGGAGACCGAGGGAAAGCCAGGGTGCCTTTTAGGATAAATAACTGATTTCCTTGCCAGATACCTCTGAAAACTCTCTGGTCGTGTATGCCTTTGCCTTCTGCATAGCCACCTCTTTTAACTCCTTTTGACTTTTCAGATGCAGCCTAATGAAGCCAGGAAAGGGTTTTTTCCCCCTGGAGAACAAAGGCAAAGGCTGGTACTTCAAAGTTTCAACAACTTTCTTCTGGAAGTGTTTCATGACTGTTATTTCATGCTTATCATTGGTGGTTCTTAATCTTTGAAGCAACCTCCATCTCCCAGAGTTTCTTCCTGGGGCTGCTGTGCCTGAGGATAATGTAGTTTCGTTAGAGCTGATTCACAAATCCTGTGTGGAGCTGAGGAGTGGAAGGGAAGGTTGTCCGGTTGTTTCCAGAGAGGACTGGAAGAAACACGTGTGACTTCTTTTCCTGAAAAGCTCGTGTGTGAGATTGTCGCTCAGCGTTGTGGGGAAGCGTTTTATAATTACTTATTTTAGCAGCAGTCATCCTTCAGAACCTGATGTATAGGTGTGTGCTGTCTGTATTGCGTTATTGCATTAATGCAGGAACACCACTGTGTATTTTAAATCAACGCACAGAAGGTTTAGCTTGAGCTAAATAGTGGTGACGTGAGTGCTGAGCAGAGGACAGCCAGTTTAAAGGCTCTGAAGGGTAGTGGTGTTACCCACGCCAGCGGAGCCGCGGTAGCTGTCGGGGTGTGTGTGTGCCGTTAGCCCCTGGGAAGGAAGGGCAATGCCATTTAGCTCATTTATCTCGAAAGACTGTGAAGCTGCCTCCAACTGCCTTGCACATCAACTAAAAGTGCGCGGCCAGCCTCGTTCAGCTGAGGTATGAGAGCTTAATCCACTGTTCTGTTGATTTGGAGCCTTTAAGCGTCTGTCGGCTAAAATGATGCAGCTTGAAACCTTGGTCTGTGGTGTGGCACCAAGACGTCCATAATGTCTGAAGGGTTTTGCAGTCACCTTTGAAACACTGAAGTTGATGCATCTTCCTGTTCGTAGCAGTACATTGCGAAGATGCTCAGGGGTATTTATTGTAACTTTATATTGCTTTTCCCTTGTGTTTTGCTCCAGGGTGTGTTTTCAGTGACTGATATTTGACCATATTGTGAAATGTCAAGTCACTGCAGAAAACGCACCACGTGAAATGTCAGCTTGTCTGTCTCTTCCAGGATGATGACTTGGAAGAAGGAGAAGTTAAAGACCCCAGCGACAGAAAAGTGAGGCCACGTCCCACCTGCCGATTCTTCATGAAAGGTAATGACATGCTGTAATGGCGGAAGAAAACCAAAGATGCTGTCATTTTTCTTGTTTGGTTTTGTACCCGTTAAGCTGCTGTCTGTGTGATGAATTCTGCCCCAGGTGTCCTCAGTGTCACCTTTCTGTTCCTTGGTGGCCAGATGCTGAATTTACATAGACCCATTATGCAAAAATTGCTTTGCCCTAAGTATGGTGAGCTCAGTAGAAGCAAATAAAGGAAAAACTCGCTAATGTTTTTAAAGCAGCGTGGAGTAAAACTGCTTGGGCTGATTTAGCTGTCAACTATTGCTTAGAGGTTATTCTGTGGAAAACAAAGATTCGTTATTTCTTATCAAGCTCGTGCCTTGCCAAAACGTAATTGTTTCTTGCAATCCCTTATCCATCTCACTTCCCCAGTTCCTAAAAGACATTTTCATGAAATTTAAAAATTGAAAATAGGGCTAGAAATACTGCTTCCTGGTAAGAAATATGACGCATCATGGTCATAGCTGCCGAGCTGCTGCAGCCCTTGTGTCTGGTGACCAGGTTCCTGTGTTGCCTATGTAGCGGTGTCAGGTTTTGGCAACTCGCATGGAGCTGTTTTCAGAAGCCCCGGTGAGACGGCATGCTTGAGGGGTGATGTTGGACCTGACACGGTGAGGCGTGCTGGTGGCCAGTACTTCCACTGGGCTGAGGAAACGGTCAGCTGGGAAAAAGTAATCCTCATGTAAACAGAAGCTTTTTCCTCAAGCCGGAAGATTGCTCCATACTGTACCAGATACCACGTGTCTGAAATATGGTTGGGATTGTCAGCCTCAGTTGGAGGGAATTGGGGTGGGAAATCATAAAAAAAGTATTTCTTACTGCGCGTGAGACCTGAGACTTGAAACTTTTAAATTTAACCAGTTGGGTTTTTTAACTCTTAATAGGATATTCCCCAAAGCTTGTGCAACTGCACAACAGCTATCTTAGACTGTCCTGCTTTTCTTTAGTGTAGAGAGTAGGTCTTATAAATATTTTCTTACTTTAACTGATTATAGCTCTCTTCCTCTTCCTTCAGCTTCATCTCACTTAATGTTTGCTCGTTTACTTGGGTTTATTTACAATTGCCCGTGAAACAATTTATGAAAATCTGAAATTAAAAGAAGGGTGGAGAACAGGGTGGAGTCTCTCACTCCTTGCGTCAGTGGCATATGCAACGTAAGGAACTGCTTAGGGGGTTTCCAGAGACGTGACCATCAGATATCATGTACTTGGCTTCCTGAATGTCTTCCGGTATCAAATTTTCTGCCTGTGCTGAGACACGAACGTGTTGGTGATGATGGTGGAACAGGGAAGTCCCTCGGCAAGGAGAGGTGTTTGTTCCTGAATCCTTAGCGTGACGTACGCCTCCATGCAGCATGGAAATATTTGACTGAGTCAAAGTTCAGACTGCAGTTGTTTTTTCTTTAATTTGGCGTTGGTTCAGATAACGTTGACACTCGCTCACCCCATAAAGGCTTTATTGCCACCAGGGAGGTCAGGCACGGCTCACCTGGGACCTTGAAGACATCCAGATTTTTGTCCTTGCTGTGTCTGAGCACTCCTGTTGCGGTGTCTGTCCAGTGGCAGGAGTGACTAGCTTATAAAGCCTTCCAGTGAAGTGGTTTGATGTGTAGCCACCTTGACATACGTAGCAGGGCCCCTTGACCCTTCAGTAGGAATAGCAAGTGTTTGCGTCGGTGTCCGGCAGCCCCTACACCCGCTGCTCAGGCATTGAGAAAAGAAGCGTTGCTCCGTGAGCTGCTGTGCAAAGGGTTTTGTGCTGTCCTGATGTTTGACAGTATCAAAAAAAGATTAAAAAAAAAAAAAAAAGCATCCAGTGTTAGCTCTGACCGAGAATACCAGTTTGTGGTTAATCTGGGATGGATGAGGAGCATCTCCAGGGACCCAGGTGCAGTGTGAATTTCTGACGTGTTGCCCAGCTAGCCAAAATCAGGGTTTCCTCCTTGGGCCCCGGCAGTGTTAACTGCTCCATTGCCTCTAAAGTCAGTGTGCTGATGCGTGAGCTAGCACAGAGTTGGTGATGACTTTGTGATGCAGTCGGCCACAGGGAAATCTGCAAAATGTCTGTTGCCTGATGTTGAGTGGATCAACACCCAGAAGGAAAAAAAGGTGGGTTGCCTTAGAAAAGGCAAGTTAAAGTTGGGAATTAGCTTTGTATTCTGTTAGAGACTCCTGAGTGTTAGCATCTCTTTGGGGGTGGTACGTGAAGCTAATGAGCAGCTTCAGATTTGTCCACTGCCCTCCGTAGCGATGTCTCCTTTCCTGCTTTGTGCTGGCATGCCTGCGGAGTGGGTTGGAGAGAAGGCTTTGAGGTACTTCATGCCTCGCCAGAGAGCTGTTTATTTTGAATGCTCTGTGATGCTTTCTTTGCTGTCAGATTATATCCATTGGTTTCTGTAAAAGGTGAAGCTCCTAACTTGAAGTGTTTGTTGTTAGTAAGACTTGAAGAGCTCACAGGCTTATTACTGCATTTGCTTAATGGTGTGTGTGCGGCCATCCCTCCCTTCTCCCCACCACAATAAGGTTCTTGTACGTTTGTCCATCTGCGACTGGATCTGTTTGTCCTCCCTGGGAAGGTGGGGGGTGGCGAGTGTCTTTCCACGTGTGTGAAAATAGGTAAATCCTCAACAAAGCTGGAGAGAAGAAAAGTCTCATGCCTGAAACAGCATTATTCCTTGGCGGGTTTCAAATGCTTGTGGGGCTGAACAGCCACTTGCTGTAGGCACACAGGAGTCTAACAGAACTGTATTTCCGCAGGTCACTGTACTTGGGGCATGAACTGTCGATTTATTCACCCTGGCGTGAATGACAAAGGAAACTACTCCTTGATCTCCAAGCCTGAGCCCTTCTCCCCAAACGGTGCTCCTCCTATTGGCCCTCACCCGCTGATGCCAGCCAACCCTTGGGTATGGACGTCTTTTGTGTGAATTTATGGCTTCTGCACCTAGCTTTTGTCTCCTGCTCTAGGTGAAGGGAAGATTTTGTTTGAGCTAGTACTTCAGCAAAATTCAATACATCTGTTAGATATGTGATTTTTAAAAGGTGGTTTTGAAGTTGCTAGTAGAGGGGAATAATTTTCCATGTCCTGCCGATAAATCTCCAGCCTATCTGAAGGTACTCCAGGGTAATTGTTTACAAAGTGAGTATTTGCTACTTAAAACTAACGTCAAGTGTCTGTCTCCTTCCTCTTCTCGCCTTTATAACAGGGAGGGCCAGTCGTTGATGAAATCTTACCTCCACCCCCTCCAGACCCTCCAACAGAAAGTGCCTGGGAGAGAGGACTCCGGCATGCTAAAGAGGTAAATGGCATCCTCAGGAAGTAAACTGACTGTCTCCAAACTCCACTGGCCTGTTTCATGGAGAGCAGGGAACTAGAAAAGCTCTTTTTGGAGCATGTAGTGTCTTGGTCTCTTTAAGAAGCCTTCCTTTGGCCTTTCAGCCTATTAACTGCATCTTGTTATATATGCCAGTCAAGAGGAGCTGGCATCCAGGTTTGGGTTTTTTGTGTTAACATGAGCTAGGGAATGTTCGTCCCTGAAGTCAAGCCTTCCACAAAGCAAAACTTTTTAAGCTGATCCAATTTCCCGTACTTCAGTACCTGTTTCTCCAGCACCTATAGGATCCATGTGCCTGATCATTGCAGAAAACGGGGTCAGCACGTGTGAAAGGTTTATTGCCTGTCCGCTGCTCTTCTGAGCTGATGGAACACTGAATTACGCTTTCTATGTCAAGAAAACTCCAGTGTCCTGCACGATCATGAGACTTGGGCAGAAGAATGATTCTGTAGTTGAACAGCAGGTTTCTCCCAAGTGAAGGATTTCTAGTATTGCAGTTTCTCTGTGCCTCAGAAATGTTCTCTCTTTACAAAGTTTATATTTTTACGTTATGGCAGGTATTAAAAAAGGCAACTATGAGAAAAGAACAGGAGCCTGACTTTGAGGAGAAGAGGTTCACTGTGACTATTGGAGAAGACGAGCGTGAATTTGACAAAGAAAACGAGTTTTTCCGTGACTGGAATTACCGCATCACCAGAGACGTCAGAGATCCAGCGTAAGATGCAGTCTTGTTTTTGCCACGTGGAATGGATGGGTGGGAAATGTAGTGCAGTATGGCAGTCTTCAGTTAACTTGTTACTCCAAATCGGAGGAATGCTCACCTCAGAAAATGGAAACAGCTTCCATTAAGCACTACGTACACTAGGTAAAAATTTGAGCTGCCTCCACTCACTTCAGTTTGCCACCACCTTCTTTTACCGTCGTCTTTAAGCCTTTCTGCCTTCAATGTCATTGTCACGCTTGTCCCTCAAGGGCACTATCTAGTTGTGCATTACCTACCTCATGCCAGTTCATTCTCCTGACTTTTTTCCTCCTATTTTTTTATTCCAACCCATGAAAGTTTTAAAATGCTAAAGCCAGGGTTGCAAAGTGAGAGTATGCTCAATGTCCAGGAGCTTCAGGGCAGCAGTTGTACTGTCTCGACCAGCTGGATTTTTTATTTGCAAGGGCATTGGCACAGTAGCTGATCTTAACAAACGTCTTGTCCAGTCCCAGATAAACTACTTAGTAAGACGCTGGTCAGAAAGCAAACCTGTTAGCTGCCAGGGCATGGCCTGGGCCAAAACAAACACCCTAAACTTAAGTGCTTAGGTGATTGGTTTTTGAAGGATGTAAAACGTTGGAGACCTCAGACACGCTCCTGTCACGACTGAGAGCAGGCAGAAGAAGGTGCGATGACAAATGTCAGCTCTGAGAGACTTGCTTAGTAGCTCTTGACCCAAGAAATGGAATGGAAAAACAATTTTTGTGAGGCTTGTATTCTGCAGGAGTACAGGCGAATCTCTGTTTCTCTCTTGCTTACGCATCCTCTGTTCTTCCTACATGTACAGATTATGGATTATTTCTACTTGCTCACAGAGAAAGTGTTTGCAAGGCTTGGTTCTGTCTATTTTAGCGTGAGTGAAATGCAAAAATAAAAGTCTGAAAAGCAGCAGGTTAAGCTTTTGGTCAATAGTCTTTGATTTGTTCTGGAGTGCAGTTCCTTTCCTCACCTTAAAAAGAAGCTATCTACGCAGTTCTGCGGACTGTAACAAAACGGTTGCCCCATAGTAATTTTTTCCTGTGTAGAAATTGGTCTGTATCTCAGTCTTCGCTGCTTCTGCGAAGGCTTTCAGTTGCACCCGGGACATATTACCACCACTGCTCTGTGGGTTGACCATACAGTGTCTTTATTTCATGTTTGTATATGAAAACTAGCATCAGCGTTCTAGTTGTTTTATGCCACTGCCTCGTTGATGCAAGAATTGTTGTGTTAGGTACAGAACTTCTGGGGCTTTTTTTTTTTTTTTTTCATATAGTCAAGAAAAAAGTGTATTGCATGTAGCCAGTGTTAAACAGAAGTAATCAAACAAATGGGATACCTGAAAATTCAAGCACCTTTGTGAATAACCAGACTGTGACATTAAAATGTCTTCACTGTGTGTAAAGGCGAAAGTTATGAAGTTGCTGCTGCTGTAAACTCTAAAAAATAGTGATTTTTCTCACACACACACGCACCTTATTGCACAGATTGACACCTTGCAGCAAACTAACCGCTGGTGGTGCAGCTGGGATGTTAATAAATGCTTTCAGGACTGTCTTGTGACATATGAAGATGTCTAAATAGTTCATGAATCCCTTTTTCTTTTTTGAAAAACTATAGGGAGGTGGACATCAAAGAAAACATTAACTATGGGTAAGCAGGTCTTTGATTCCAGTACTGTTGCAACTGTAAGAAAATACTCTTTTTCCTTTCTCCATTGCACTTCTGAAAACTTCCCAGGCCACAGACCGCTGTCCTACCAGGTGTGGTGGGTGGTTTATTCACTGTATGGATGTAGGTGATATGAATTATTTGCCTAAGGATTTAAGCACTGAATTATTTAAATGCACGGCAGTGATGCTTGTTTAAATGAATAAAAAGTCCACAAATGCTATAGGAAGGGACTGAGGAGATTTGGATTTGAGGCTGGGTTAAAAAATGATGACTTTCCTCTTTTTGGTGTAGCTGGAGATTTTTTGTGTCTCTTTGAACACCTGATGTCACTGAATCCAGACAGTGGTCTGGTTGGCATCAGGAGTTTGTTGTTGAATCAAGCATCAGTATTCAAGGTTCCCTGGTGCTCTTGCCCTTGGCTTATCATCTTGGACAAAAGTAGAAATCTTAAACCATTTTAAAGCACTGAGAGAAATATAGGTAGCCGCTTGATTTGCAGGGCAGCACTTCCATCTCAGCCTGGTTTAGATTATTTGGCACTTTATTTAAAATGCAAAAGTGGGCCCTTTATTCCTCTTACTTACAAGTCAGAGTCTCATTATGGATAATTTGGAATTTGGGAGCACTTGCTTTATGACCTTAGTTCTGCCACTGGCTCCTCTGTGGCCCTGGAAGTTTCTTGTTCCCTGTACCCACCTCCCCGTCTTTACAGTGGATCTGGTATTTTCACTGCAGGTGGCTGGCAGGGCTTGGGTAGCGTTGAGTACGTGAATTAAAAGCATCGAATAATGTTAATAGAAATCATCAAATGGAGGAAACGTTACAGACTTAAAGGAGGGTGGGCTTTAGATCCTTTTCCTCCCCCAAAGTAATTACAGTTCTGCAATTGAGCAGGGTGTGCTTGCCAGTTCGTTTGTGTGCTGGAGGGCCAGCACCTGTTTTCCACTGGAGAATTGCAGCTGCAGATGTGGTTACCTTCATTGCATGGAGGGACAGCACATTGCTGGCCTGCCCCCGAAGCTTAGCTTCTCCCGGTGGAAAGCTCAGCAAAAGCTCGTGTCCTGTGCTGGTGGCCCTGGGATGCACCCATGGCCTCCGGTGGCTGGGCAGTAGGAGATCACCATCCGTTCCCCTTCTGATGTGAGGGCGCTGGAGATTAGCTGTGTGTGCATGGACAGAAAACGCGGCTCTAAATCAATGAGGCAAAACATGCTGTGTTACATTTGCATACATTTGAAGCGGCTATAAAAAGCAGTTGGTGTTTCTGCATTTTTACCACATTGATTTGAAGGCTGAATTTGGTTCACAGTGTTTCTCTTTTTGTGTTTATCAAGAAAGGTTTGTGCTTTTCTCTGATAAGCTTCTACTTAAAAAAGACTGTTTCTGTCTGTCTGGGATATGTAGAAAATAAACCACTTTGTACGGTCACACTCCATTGAACGTGTTTTTTCTTGTCAGTGCACGGTGACTAAGACCTTACCTAGAACACGTAGTGTTTCTGTATGGCGACAAGGTGACATTTCCTTTTCTAACTTTCCCTGTTTTTCATTGTAGGCTTGATCCCTATACAGATCCCTATTATGACTATGAAATAGAACGGTTCTGGCGTGGTGGGCAGTATGAGAATTTCAGGGTTCAGTATACAGACCCAGATCCCTACCGTAACTACAGAGTAAGTAAGGTAATACTCCTTTCCGCGCTCTTCCTTTCAACTTTCTTCTTGGTACTTTTGGTGCTTGTCGTGTTTCCAGTGCAGTGGTTGAAACGGGACTTTTCATGCATGTTCAAGATGCTTTATCTTACAAATAGTTAATTCTTGACTTAATTCCTGCACAGAACACGCTCTAGGTGCAGGGATGGGAGGACGTTCTGGTTTAGTGTGATGAAGGCGAAAGCACGTCTGAGATGGGAAGATGGTTCCTCTCCATGTGCGCTGGCGGCTCCTCTGCGTACCAGGCAGCTGTGCAGTGCTTACTGCTGCATCTGCAGCCATTCTTGGAAATTTTGGAGAGGGAGGGAGTTTCCAGGAAACAATCTGAATGAGGAACGGTTTGCTTGTTAGTTATTGGGGCAGATGGAAAGGATTAGATTTGGACAGGCGTGCTTTGTGTACAGATGGAGGCTCTGGCATGACTGTCCGCCACTGGTGGCATTGCACGTTAGTTGCTTTGAGTCAGAGGAGGAAAGCACCCAGCCAGCCGCTAAAATCCCAGATGCAGTCGGCTGGGGTTGCACTGCCGTAAGGTGTAGAGGTCAACGAAAATAAGGCTGTGAACCCTTTCCTTCCCCTTCCTTTTCCCCTCCTGCAAACTGGTGTGCCTCGAGAACAGTGTCAAAAATAATAAATCCTGCTCAGTGAGGTCCTTTTCACTGGTATTCATTTCATCCTTTAAAAAGTGGCTGTCCTTGTGCTGTAAGACCTTGCTGTTCTACAGAAGCAGTGCATAAACGGCAGCCTGTCCTCACTGTTGTTGCACTTGGTGCACCATCCATTATTTTCTGGTGCTTGCTTGTAAGTTACTTAGCTTGTTACAAACATGGTTAGCAATGAGAGTAAATACTTGTAAACATCAGTACATTTATTTAGTAAGCATAATAAGCCAAATTAATCTTTGACTGTTGCCTTTGAAAATTACAACTGTGATGAATACGATGCGGTGGTTTGTTCCTCTCCACTTTCTGCCTGCTCAGCAAACAGCGATGGCCAGCAAGCTCCAGATTATTTATCTCAATACTTTGCCCTAACATAGGAGGGCGCATGTAATTGCTCACGGTCCCAGACTTTGGAATCTGTCTGCCCACTCTGTTAGATGTTACCACAGCATCATGATTTCTCTTCTCTTTTTAAAGGAAAGAGAGCGAGAACGGGAAAGGGAAAGAGAGAACAGACAACGAGAAAGGGAACGCGAGAGGGAGCGAGAACGGGAGCGAGAGCGGCGCCAGCGGGAGCGAGAACGAGAAAGGGAACGGGAGCGTGACAAGGAACGCCAGCGGCGGAAAGAAGAGTGGGAACGCGAGAGAGAACGAGTGAAGAGAGATGAAAAAGACAGGCAGCACAGGGACCGGGACAGGGACCGAGACCGGGACCGGGACAGGGAACGTGAAAAGGAGAAAGAAAAACCAAAGCCCCGGTCCCCGCTGCTACCAAGGTAAGTGTTTGCTGGAATTCAGACTTGACATTTTAGTTGACATTGTTTTATCTGTGGATCACGAACCAGGCTCGTGCTGATCACAGTGGAGGAGATCCCTGTTGTCTGCAACTCTTGAGGAAAGTGGTAGTTTCAAGAGAAAGGCAATGCTTCAAATGAGCCTTGCTGGCCACTAAGTGGAGCTAAAACATCAGTAAGAACCAAGCGTGCATAACCTGACTCTGAAAGGAGAGCATCTGTCCTGTGGGTATGGAGATGTTCAGCTTGTCCCCGTTCCCTTGAGGCTAGAGTACGTCTTGGGAGGTTGACTGAGTCCCCAGTGCTGAGAGAGTCCTGCAGGTGGTGGTGGCTCCCTTTGAGGCCTCAACAAATGTCCTTTGACAAGAAGCAGGCTGCTTTCGGAGTTTGTGGATAGCAAAAGCATCTGGAGAATTAAATAAAACTCCAAAAAGACGCTAGAAAAACCAAAGGGATTGCGAGCTTTGAAATAATTCTCTGCGAGATGTTACGGTGGAATTGCAGCGTGGAGTCAGGTTTTTTGCCTCCTCCATTTGTTCTGAAAGTCCTAGTTCTGACCTGTGTGAAAGGGAGAATTGAACCAGACAGACTAGAAGTCTAGGAATTTCAAAAGTGAATCCTATTTTGTTTCTCTGTCAATTATTTAAGTACCGTGGTTTACTGATGCACTGTGGATTAAGCATATTTGTAAAGCATTGTATAAATATCACAGCTGAATATAGAACTTGTCGTATGGGAAGTTCTAATGTCACAACATCTTTCCGCTCGGAATCGGGGAGAGGTATCAAATTTCCTGCTGAAGGACATCTCCAGGAAAGCTGATTAGCAGTGTCAGTGTCTGGAGTCTTCTGACAGCGCGTCAAGGAACATGTGGACACACAAGTGTGTGTATGTGCCTCTTGGGGTGAAGAGGGGCGCAGGGAAGCTGTTTCCCAAGATGTATTGGAGCTTCTCCTTCTGCCTGATGTCTGTGTTGTTTCTTGAGCACCAGAGGAAGGTGTGAAACGTGGTGAGCATGGAGAGGAGTGTGCTTTAGCAAAGAACAGGGCTAAGAAGGCTTGGAAGGAGGTGCCACGTGGAATCGCGTGGTTCCAGGTGAGAACAGGGTTTAGTCTTGAATCTCACCCAGAATTTTTATTTGCGTTACTAGAGGAAAAGATGGGGTTTGATGATGACCCTTTTTTCCAAGAGGTAGTCAGAGTTTCAGAACAGTTTGAAGGTGTCATGTGAGTGCTTTGGTGCAGTAGCAGTGTCAGAGTGGTTATAGGAATACTTCTAATTATACGCAACA
Organism: Chroicocephalus ridibundus; assembly: GCF_963924245.1. NCBI lineage: Eukaryota > Metazoa > Chordata > Aves > Charadriiformes > Laridae > Chroicocephalus > Chroicocephalus ridibundus. The sequence goes on from NC_086287.1 coordinate 93,605,414, forward strand.
TTTAATTCTAATCTTTACTTACCATAATTTGCGCACCTTAATTAGCACATTTGCTGTTGGTTCGTGCTCTCCTTGGGTTGGTGATGGAAGAGATCGTGCTGTCCAGAACCATGTGATGATGATGCCAATGATGAAAGTGACATCAGCTGATTGGCAGCTCAGGTTGTTAGTCACTAACCGTCACCGTGACCGGGGTCGCTGTGCGCAAGGCTGGGGCTGCTGGTTGCTCCTTCCCTTGGCACTCGCGCTGGGTCCCGGGGCAGGGCTCTGTGGGAGAGCTTTCGCTGTTTGTGCTGCCCAAGGTTTGCTGGGCAGGAGCGGTGGCCCCATGTTCGCCAATCTTAGATCCATCTTGCCCTGTGTAACCATCTGCGTGAGCCAAGAGATGGGATTTAGAGTGTTTGGGATGTTATATACTTTGTGGATACGGGTTCCCCGCTTCCCTCCTGTGCCCCCCCTCTGCCTTAAGCACCGCTTAAGGGAGCTGTGGATGCCTCTTGGGTCTCCAAAACAGGCTTCTTAAGAGGAGTCTTGGTAAATTAAAAGTAGTCCTTGATACACCTCTTTGCTTTTCTGTTTTTTAAGTCTACTATTCCTTCTAGAAGCGGATCACAGAGAGTCCACCGTTGAAAGCGTCCTCAGCTTTGTCCTGTAACGCAAGGGCTGGTGACTGTAGGGGTGGGCAGAGCCGGAGGGAGGGACAGCAAGCAGGGCCTGCTCTTGGCTTCATTTGTGCAGGACTTTAAAAGCTAGTGGCAAGAAGCATTTGTAACTTTTGTGTTGAATAGGGAGCTAGTTCTGAGCTCTCAAAAAATAAAATACCTTAGGTCAGCACCTACACGCAGTATCTCGTCTTAGAGGAGAGTGGAATTAATGGGAGTACTTACCAGCAAACCCTATGTTGTTGAGGGCAGCTCTCCAAGTATTCTTAATGGGAGTTCAGTTCCCACGGTCCATGTCAACATGAACACACTTACTACAGCGTTTATAGGTGTATGGATGTTGGCAGAGAAAATAAAACTGCAGAAAAAGCTTCTCAAAAAAAAAAAAGTGAAAGCATAATTCAACTTCTTTTCCCTGGGAGAAGATGTCCCTCATCCAGCAGTTTGTGTTTCCCTGCACTGCATTCCCTGGAGGCCTCTGTCATGCTTATGGTGTGACTTGGCTCCGGGCAGCGCCGTTTTGTCCCACATAACCTTTTTGACAGGCTCCAAACTTCCTCGTGGCAGCGCGGCGGTTCGAGCCGTCTCACCTTTTCTCCAGATACCTCCGTGCCGAGCTGCAGAGGGTCAGGGTTGGCACCTTGGGATTAAACAGCTCCCGAGTTTGTTTAATGTGTAAAACGCTTGTGATTGCTTCGCGCTTCCTGGGCGGCAGGATGCACGTTAGTGGCGTAGCCGCTCACCTGCGGGTCTATTTATAGATTCCGGGCTTTCCCTAATCACTAGGTCCCAGCTTTTGGCAAGTCCGGCCTTTCCAGGCGTCATGCGGCGATGGGGGCTGGCTCGCGCCGGGCTGCAGGCGGCTGCCCGTTAACATTCCTGCACCAAAGGCAGTGCCGCTTCCAGCAGGAGCCCACGCGGCCCTACTCTTCCCTTACTAATGAGCTGGAGAGATTGGAAAACTACTCCACAGGGGTTGTGTAACCTGCGAGGAGCTCTGCCAAAGGCAGAGCTGAGGATGTCTGTAATTACAGGTAGATGCCGGTCTGTCCATCAGCATACAAGCTAGCTCCCTCAAGTAGAGGCTGGAGGAAGGAACGAACTGGCATAGAATCGAAGGAAAATTCGAAAAGCAAATAGCCGGGAACATGAAAACAAATTCTCTTTCCATCACTTTGAAAGCAGGAAGGTTTAATCTGATCTCTGAGCAACAGCAGAGTAGTTAAGGCTAATAACGCAGAGAAGCCAGACGACTTCCTGGCATCACTGCTTGCTACAGATGAGCAGGATTAGAATTTAACAACAAATAAAGATTGTAAACCCTAATGGACTCAGTGGTAAATGTTTTTCCTTGAACCTTTTAAAAGAAGAGGCTGCAGTGTTGATGCTTCAAGTAGGCTTGTCACCTGCAGATTGGACTTGTTCGGGAGGAGCGTACAATTGCTGCTTTATGCTTTGGGGTGTTTGTTCCCCAAGCTTAAGATGAGCACTCCAAGAAGTTTATAATCTGAGATTGCAATGCTTGTAAATTTGTTCTTCCCCCTCCTCCTCCTCCCTCCTGAGGCATCGAACCCTTAAACAAGCCGGGACACTTTATGATCAATTAGAGGGATAACTTGGCTGGCTGTCCTCGTGCTCCCCATCTCCAGAACGAGTTCTGGTGCCCCAGGCTGTGACTGATTCTGCTGAGTGCAAAATTTCTGCTTTATATCTCTATCTTGCCTGAGTAGCTCACTGTTGTGCAAACCATTTCAGGGATAAAGAAAGTGGTATGAAATATGTTATTTGAAGAAACTTAGAGCAGTACAAGATGTTCTTGCCCGGACACTGGATGCAGGCGCAGCGCTGCTGGCCTTTAGCTATGAGCAAAGGCCCTACACGCAGAAATAGTAATTTGCTTTAATCCTCCTATTGTTGCATAGGTCTTTATCCCGCCATCACCCCAGCGAATCTGATTGTTTCAGGAGCGCATTAAGCAATGCAGTTAGTGTCGTGTAACCTGTTAGCGGTTGTATTTCCAAAGCACTGAAGGACGTTGAGGAACTGGACCCACTGGCAAGAGCAGCGGCCTCAGTGTGGCTGCCCTGCCGGCTGGGGTGGCACCAGGGGGTTGTCCACCAGGCAGGGAGGAATAAGAGGAGGCAATCCCATGCTGCAGGTCTGCCAGGTGGGCGTTGGTTTCTTTCCCACCTCTGAGAGGTGCTGGGTTTCCTCTGCCAGGGATGCCGCGCAGCACGGCAAAATGAACCTTCGGGTGAGTAACTCCTCGTCTCCAGCTCTCGAGGAAGTTTGTCCTGAAGTTTGGCCTTAAAGCTATTTCCATGGAGACAAGTTTGGTCTCAGCCCACGATATGGACCCTAAAAAGCTGTGGGACGCTGGTCCCAAGTGGAGTGAGGAGGAGGCTGTTGTCCTCAGAGATGTCCCAGAGTCTGGACAGGAGGTGACAGCAGCTCCAAAGGTGCCAAGGAGCAGTGTCCCGGTGAACCGTCCTGTGATTATCGCGCACACAACAGTTTTTGGTTTTGGTTTTTTTTTTTGGAAGGAAGTTTTCTTCAGCTGCGCTAGAGATTATTGATGGAGTGCACTTATGCAGCCATTAAAAAATAAAAATAACACCTGCAAGTAGGGACACTGTAAAATTTAAAGCAATGTCAGAAAGGGCAGCTATTCTGTAGCAAATGATAAATCCTTCGTAAAAACAGCAAGGAGCGTTGTGCTTCTTTCCAGCTTCTGTTGAGGCGGCAGTAGCCCTCCATTATGAGATACTCTATAATGCTGCAGACCCTGGGACAAAAGGTTACGTGTTCTCTTGGCAGAGCTCACCCTTGCGTCATTTTTCCGAGCTAGTTCAAGTTGTCTTTGTAATAGGTCGTTGTTAATCTCTGGGTTGAGCTCATTAATGAACGGGATAACCTGAAGTCTAAAAATCAATGAATGCAGGTTACCCAGGGCTTGCAAGTTAGAAAGTGTCGGAATGAGGTTGATTAGATAAAGGAGTGGCAAAAGTAAGGGAATGCAAATGGAGTGATTCATGATTCTGTGTGTGTATGTGTGTGATCACAAACCGACTGAACTTGTTTTTCGGAAGAATCTGTAATTCTGACTGTTCCTGGGTCATTGTCATCTTTCCCATCAGCTTCTGGTGGTCTCCCCATGCCACCCGCTGGATCTGCTCCCTATTTTTTGAGTGTAGGGGCTCTGCGTGAAAGTAGCTGTTGCTCAAATACAGCTAGGTGTTTTGGTGGGCTTAGTAATAGCATCTCATCCTGTTGTATAAAGATGGTGCAGTAGGTTGGTGGATTTTGTCTTCTCTTAGTTTTCCTCATGGAAATGTCATCTGTTTATTATAAGAAATCCTTTATTTGTTCCTGTTCGTCCTGCCACAGGAGGACGGACAATGGCGTGCACTTCCTTGTTTCAAGTCAGGCACCGGTGAGACCCTGAAGTGCTCTGAATTAGTCTTCACATCCATGAAAAGTTACTGAGGGGGAAAAGCAGCCTCTGTCAGCAGGCGTAGATCTGCGCTCCAGGTGTCTGCGCCTTCCCTGGGCGGCTTCTTGGAGTGCAGTGTGTTAAGAGAAGCAAATGGCCCCAGGCTGTTGGGTTTCCCTGGCTGAAGCCTGGCTTGAGCCAGACTCTGTTCCTCCCGCACAGCGCGGGTCCACCACGCTGTATTCGGTGCTACACAGCGCAGAGGATTTCCCTTCTCCCCACGTACAGAACGTGCCTGGTGCTGCTACGCAGTTCTTCAGACTCATAGTCGAGTGCCCTGTACGGTAACACTGCGGCGATAAACATTAGAGTAACTTGTTTACATCCCCATTTTTTGTGGTGCAGCTTCCAGCTGGAGCAATGCAACCCGGTTAGGCGACTTCGCTTTCCTTTTTATACCCAGTTCATTTGGGAAGTTAGCAATAATAAAATCTCTCCACGAACCAAATCAGCAAAACTTCTCGAAGTTCTCCACAAAGCATTTCTGTTGACTGGAGTTTTCGTTAGTCTTCACGGTGCTTGAGGTTCTGCCTCTGCTTCCCCAGTAAAAGGAGAAGGGTTTCGTAACCGTAGATCAAGATGAAGACGGGCATCGAGTGGCTCAGATGTGGATCTCAAGGAATGTGTTTTTCTTTGGCATTTCAGGGGTGGAATTACTGGAGAGATCTCCCACACTGGATTTTATTAAAACATTGCAAAGACTGGGGCAGAATCACTGCGCGCGCGGGTACCTCTCATTTAGAGGAGGCTCTCAAGGCGTCAAATGCTCAGCCCTCAGGGTAGATCACATCTCAGATATGTTTATCTACCTGCTGTGATGATTTCATACTGTAGGTTCAGATTGTATCTCCACTACTTAATTTCAAAGCCTCTCCCCATCAGGCTTTGAAGAATACTTTTTTTATTTTTTTTTTATTTTTTCTTAAGCGACTGATAACTCTGCTTTAGATCAAAACTTCTCGAGGAAAGCATATCCTTTGCTAATATTTCACCAAGATCAATTAACACACCGGCTCCAAGGTGCAGCATTTCCCGTCGTAGCTGCACGTGGCTTTCGGGAGCTGTTGTCCCTCTACAGCCACATGGGTGACTTTATTGTGCCGAGACGGGGAAAAAAATCTTCTGGTGCGCATGCACCCTGCTGGAGTTTATTTTGCAGCAATTGCAGGTCCCTTCACAAGTGCCTCGGCACATGGCTCCGATCATTCCTCGAATCCGCTTCCTCTGGAAAATTCCACTGAGACACCGAAGGAAAACTCGCGCCGGTGCTGCTGACGCAACGCTTGCTTTCCTGCAAGAAACGAAAAAGCTTTTAAATCATCGGTGGACTTTCCTCTTTCAGAAAACTGAGCTGTAACTGCCGGCCAAAACAGTAGCCCTGGAGCCAGGCTGACGTCACCGGTGACCGTGGGTGATAAGGTTTGCGTTACCTGTGGGGAGCCGTGTCCCACAGGGAGGGGGAAGGAAGGAAGCACTTTCCCCAACAAGCTTATTTTCCCCTCTAAGATTAGAAATGCTTTGGCGTCATTTGCATAATACATGAGGAGGAAAACTTGAGCCGTGCGGCTCCGCTTTTCCCCCTCTGAATTCTTGTTGAATTCAGTGACGTGCTTCAAACGGGGTTTATTTGGGAGCCGGAGCGCGTGCGGTTGGGAGCTGGCTGACCTACGCTGTGGTTTGCCTTGCCAGCTGGATCTGCCTTTGTTCCTCGTCTCGTTGCCAAAGCCACGTTCAGCTTCAGTTCTCCGCTTGATTGCTGTAATTAAATTCCAGCCAAATATGCATTAACGTGTTCGTTCTGGAAAATAAAGCCTTTAGTTATTTTAAGGTTAAAATGGGCTTCGGAAATAGCTAAGGTCTGCAGACCTTGCTCGTGCCCTGGTGATGCAGGATGCTGCTCCTCGGGGCTCTGGAAGGAAATTAAGCTGCTTTTGATCAGTCTATGTTGTCAGTCCCTTTTACTCCTTCTGAAATTTATTTTTTCTAAACCTCGTGGCGTAGGCTTACCTAATTAGGGAGGTCATTCTCAAATATTTGAAATATTTCCTAAAAATTGGAATTTGGTGAAAAAGGAGACTGGGATTCACACGTGTGCTTTGGTAGCGTATGACTTTTCTGCCAGCCACTCTGTGTGCCGAAGTACGTCAGGTTTGCCGGCAGCGTGGACCCCAGCAGCCTGGGTAACTGCTGGCCTGAGGATGAACTTGGGTAACGTGTCGTGAGCTGATCTCGTGGCTCAGCCACCCCAAAGCGGCCCAGGCTTCTTCTCTCCTTCTCTCCTTCCCTCCTCTGTTTGCCGTGGGTCAGCTCCCGCAGTTGTTCAAACCCTGCCCACGGGCTGGTTGGACTCGCTCACCCAGCAGAAAACTACTTTTTTTTTTTTTTTTCTTTTTTTTCCTCCCCTCTCCCTATTGAATTAAGGAGTCGAGTTGGCACATGGAGAGCTCCAACAAGTGCCACATTCAGCAGAAGACAGGAAGGGAAAAATTACCCAGTTGCAAAAGCGAAAGTGAGGAGAAATCCTCCCCCTTCTCAGCATCAAATACATCGCTCATCCCACCCAGCGCTGCACCAGGAGCAGCTATTGTATTCGGCGGAGCTCTGGGCAGCCTTCCTGCCTCATCTGGGCTGGGAACCACAGGCCGGCTGCCTTTTCTCCGTGGGTTTTCCTCTGTGAGCCTTACGGCTTCCTCTGCTTTCATCCCAGCAACTGCACGGTATCAGTAGGCAGGATTTGATTTGAAAAATTTGATTGAAACACCGACTGTTCCATGGGCTGTTAGCCTCTAATAGTCTCTTTGGTGAAACTCATACAGGCTGTAATTGAGATGTTGGTCTAAGGCAGATGGTGAGGATCTTGGCAGTTGCTCCGGCTTACTTTCAGTTCTGACTCCTGAATTCCACTGGAGGAGACAAGCCAAGTGGCATCAGATACCAATCCCTCGTATTAAGTTAAACAAGTTTATTTGGTGACGCTACACGTTGGGCACGCAGGTAACTCTTGAGGAAAGACTTTGAAAATGTCCTGACACGAGCATCATCTTTCTTTCTTGGCTACGGTATGGTAACACATTTACTGCTGAGTCAAAAAGCCAAAGCATATCCAGAAATGAGGCTTTCTGTTGTGGTTTTCCTGGGGAAAAAACCTTTCCTCCAGAAAGTGACTTCATCAAGAGAGAATTGCATCAAACCAGGTAATAGGTGCAAGTAATGAGATTTGCTTTCATAGTCATCTTTGCTCCAAGCTCGCACCCAAGTTGTGGAGTTCAGCGTAAGTTGTTCCCACGTGGGGTCGGAGCTGAGGTCCAGCTCCCAGGCTATGCTGCTGTTGGATGTGAATGTGAGCAAGTTGTGTTCTTGAGAGCGAGACCGAGAATAAATTCTGTAGGAGACTTTTCTTTCTGAAAAATATTGCAGGAGAGAGTTGAGCCTGGAGAGAGGGGCAAGGTCATTCATTAGCTTTCACGTTTGTCACCTTGGAGTGAAAAACTCAGCAGGGTTTATCCAGGTCTTGAGGTGGGTACTGCCTCTCTGCCCACCTGTGCCAGCAGAATATTCCCCCTGAATTTCCCAAAGCATGCAGACTGTGATCCCTCGGGAAGGGACATCAGAGCGGGACATAGTGTTATCCATGAGCATCCTCGCACAGTGTTCTCCTCCTTTCTGCTTCATAGAATCATAGGGTTGGAAGGGACCTCTGGAGATCATCTAGTCCAACCTCCTGCCAGAGCAGGGTCACCTCCTTGATGTAAGGTGTGTAGGCTTTTCCCGACCTTCCTGCTTTGCACTTAAGTGTCTTTGCAAATACTCCAGAGGTCAAGATGGCCTCAAAATGAGTTTGTACTGCATATGCTGGAACAAGAGCCTGACCCCTGCTATGACTATTTAGTGTTATCAGAGTATAAATAATAGGTCCTGTTTATCTCAGCCCCGTACTCAGACGCATGGTCTTCCTCAGATACTCAGATACAGTTGTGGCTCTAATATGGAAAATTAGACCAACCCACTGCAAATAACATCTGCCGTGTTAAATAGCGTACGTTAGAGCAGCACTGGGAAGGGTGATGATGCTAAATGAAGATGCTGGTGAATAATGCTGAGCCATAACTCTGTTTGGGACTCTCTTACTAGGCAGTCAGCAATTTTGTGTGCTAATACGCAAGTGTCCTCTTCTGAAGCTGAAGTGGGATTTGTGGGAGAGGTGAGTGTAAAAGAGTTTCTCCTCCCATAAAATTCTCTGTATACCAGTGTCCTGGTTTGAGATAGAACAAAACCAGTTTCAGTAATTTTACTTTTCACTGAAGTCTCTCCTAACCGACTGTACTCTCTGAAATTAAAGGAATGTTTTGCAGACAGTGTTTTGCTTCTAGCAGTGATAAGGTCTGATGCTTATAGTTAAAACCAAGGAATGGTGTGCGGAGAGGCTCTTGCTTATACTTATTCCTATAACAACCAAGGTGAAGTAACTTTCTTATTTACCAAGTTGGAGGGTTGGAAGCGGAAAAGTGTAGAGGGGTCGCACCTGCATGGAGGAGCGGACAGGACGGGTGACCCCAAACTGACCAACGGGGTGTCCCATCCCATCTGCGTCACGCTCAGGATAAAAGCTGAGGGATCCAAGGGCTCAGCCTCTTCTTTAATGGCTGGCATCCGAGGAGGACTCTGTTCTTCTGCCTTTGATCCTGATCCATGCGTTCCTGAACGCAGTTCCCGTCTGCTGCTGAGTCCAGTCCCGGTGCTGGCAGGTGACGTGATCATCATCCTGGGAACTTGATACTGGTTTTGTATATACTTCATTATTTTCTTATTAATATAATTATATTTTCTTTTTATTGTTACTATTTCATTAATCACAGAATCACAGAAACTTCAGAGTTGGAAGGGACCTCTAGAGATCATCTAGTCCCACTCCCCTGCTAGAGCAGGATTGCCCAGAGCACATTACTCAGGACTGCATCCAGGCGGGTCTTGAAAATCTCCAGAGAAGGGGACTCCACACCCTCCCTGGGCAGCCTGTTCCAGGGCTCTGTCACCCTCACCGTGAAGAAGTTTTTCCGTGTATTTGAAGGGAACTTCCTATGTTCTAGCTTGTGCCCGTTGCCCCTCGTCCTGTCACTGGGAAAGCTGTTTTTAAGGGTTTTTTTCAACCCATAAGTCTCTCTCCCTTATTCTCTCGAGGGGTTAATAGAAAACATCTGTCGTTCTTTTATTGGCCAGCCCAGCCTAAACCTTGACAACTGAGATAGATGTGGGACAAACTGTAAAACTGCTGTAGTTATATCAGCAAAGATAGAGAAAAAGTAGAATACTGCACTGGACTTTAAAGTCGGCGTATACAAGTTCGGGAGTTGGGGAAGAGGTGAAAGGCCATAGGGGTATTAACTGTGTTGAGATTGTTCTAATACTGCCAAGCAAGGAGGAGACGGGACTTCTTAGTGACTGGTGAAGCCTTCAAAGGGCAGAACGGGCTGCGAATTAAGAGTTTTAATTACCCTGTTGTCTGTTGAAAAAGTGTTGTGGCAAGAAACGCAGTCCATAGGATTATTAGAAAACTTGGAGGTTGCTTTTTTTATCTCAAAAGGTAGAGGAAGTTGTTGCGGGGAGTGGTTGCTTCAGTCGTGTGACTAATGGGGTGGTACTGGCGGAACCCAGCGATGGAAGGTGCCTTTCCTCCCCCAAATCCTCAGAGCAAGAGCGTTCATTATTTTCAGAAAAGGAGTAAGCACGTCATTGTACTGGTAATTTGATGAGTGCAACAGACCTCATAAACCTTTAAGCAAGCACCAACTTTTTCTAAAACCCGAGGGACAAGGGTATAAACAGGTAATTGAACAGTCATGTGCAGGTTAGAGTAAGGGTGAGGAAAAATCCCAGGATAAATCACCCATAGATAAGAGAGGTAATAAAGTCTAGGCCTGAAGAAACTCAGCCTGGAGTACGTAAAGAACTATCAGGTGCAGATGCTGAAAAGTTAGTACTGAATCATTTTCAGAGGGTTTTGGAGGAGAAGGGAAGCCTGAAGAACCAAAGCAAAAAGGGGAAACGCAGTTAGAGCCCTTGAAAGGGAAGGGAGGAGATGAAGGGTATCCAGCCTGACTCTCGCATCCTCATGGTTGTCAACAATAGGAGAGCATGTGTTTGATGGTGTTTATGAGCACCTAGAGAATAATATGGTGATAAAACAGCCACTATGAACTGCTTTATGCTCAGCTGATGAGGTAACCGTCCCCTTTGTAAGGGTAAAAACAGATCGATGCGTCTTGGCTGTGATAAAGCTTGTGACACAGTCCCACGCGATGTTGTGATAAGGGAACTGTAGGAGAGTAATTCAGGCTGAATCTCTCCTCTTGGTGCCTACTGGTTGTTTCCGGCAGTTTGCTACGTCAAGAAGGTGTTTCAGATGCACGCTGAAAGTCTGTCCTTAGTCTAGCTCTGTTCGGTATTCTCATTGCACCGGGGTCCCTGCCTACCAGGCTTGGGTTGCTCCAGCCCTAGCTACTTGGCGTAAGCATAGGAAGAACCTGGTTTCCCCCTCCCTTCCCTCTTGCGTGTGCTTATTTCTGATCCTTGGAGGCCAAAAGCTGAAGCTGAAATCAGCTAGCAGGTCACCGCTTGGTCAGTGCAACAAAGCAGCTCACAAAACTTGCAGCTACTGCTGCTTTGAAGGGCTTGCGGTCAGTGATGTAAAAAATGATCGCTCTTCTAACCCTTCATCACCCCAAAATGATGCTCAATATCCTGCAGTGGAGGCTAAGAGCTAGTACTGGCATGAAGGATGAGTTCCTGAGATCTTTTGCTGGCCACGTGCTTCTATTAGCCTTACTATATAAAAAAAGTCCCAGCTCCTTAACTCCTCTTTGTTTTCCAGCCGTCAGCCTGAGCCACCAAAGAAGGAGAAGGAGGCAACCACAATTACCACCACTCAGTCAAAGAGAGCAGATGAATGGAAGGACCCCTGGCGCCGATCCAAGTCCCCCAAAAAGAAACTTGGTGTCTCTGTCTCTCCCAGCCGTGCGCGTAGGCGCCGAAAAACCTCTGCGTCTTCAGCATCTGCTTCTGGCTCGTCAAGGTGAGTGAAGGCAAAGAGCGTGTCACATCCGACCTTTGTTAGTGTGTCAGGGAGCGTGACGTGACTCTTTCTTGTCAGTGGAAGATGTTGAGATGTTTGGGAAAGCAGTTCAAGGCTTGCTGCTCAGTAACAGCTATGGACACTGGCATATAGGTAGTGAGATGGGAACTAAGGGGGGCACGTAACTGTGGGTGCTGTGATGTGATCTGTTGAAAACTACAAAAAGACAGGTCCTTGGAAAAGTCCATTCTTCAGGGAAATCGGCTCGGAAGCAGTCCAGATAATTATTAGCTCACCTGAATGAAAACTGACCATAGTAGGAGCAGAAGGAGATGGAAGCTGTAAGAATTGGAGCCTCTTTGCTCCAGGAGCGCTGGAGGGATGAGGTGAGCCCACGTCAGGAAGAGCGTGCTGATGCTACTGGGGAAAAACTAGGGTTATGGAGGCTTGACAGAGCCTTAGAGGTCTGCAGTGGAGCTGGGAAACCAACGCTTGAACTTTTGAAGCTCCTTAAAAAAGGGGGAAGAATTATCAGGGAGGAATGAGGAACACTCTGAATTGAAGATATGGATCTACAAACCAAAGCCCTCCTGAAGCAGATAGCTTTTCTTGCTGGGATCATTGCACCTGAGATTTTTCTGTTTTCTCATACCTGCATGACTCAACACATCAAGGGATTGTCTAGTGAAAAGGCATAAAATTGTGTGGAAGGAATTCTCAGAAAGGGATGGAAGGTCATTAGCTAAAGGAGAGGAGGCCCATTCAAGGGCACAAAGGGAGTAGCAATAACGGGATCCTCCCTAAAAGAAAAAGGGGGACTGAGGAGAGGCTGTAGTCCTGGCAGACCACCAAGAAGGAGGCAAGTAATTTTTGGAGCAGTGTTTGAGAACTTGGGAAGAGTGTGCTGGAAACAAGAACTTGGTCTCAGAGGACTTCTCGAGAGGCACTGAATTTTAATGTTTCTCTTTCAGGTCCTCTTCTCGTTCATCCACCTATTCTGGTTCAGGTTCCTCGCGATCTCGTTCCAGATCATCTTCTTACAGCTCTTACTCTAGTCGCTCTTCAAGACACAGCTCTTTCTCAGGCAGCAGGTCCAGGTAATGGTTCCTTGGATTTGAAAGTGATGGATGGTTTACTGTTTTCCAAACACTTTGTTAACAGCTGCTTTTGCTGCTGCTTAAAAGCAAATAGCCAACTCTTGAAATAAAACATTCAAACCACTTTCCTGAGTGAGGGAAATGCGATAGACTGCAAGGCAGCCTGCTGGTTTGGTTGTTGAAGGAAGCAGATATGTCAGCCACCCCCTCCTCTCCCCAGTACCCCCCCACCCACTGTGCTGTTGTGGCTGGGCTGTTTCCCATGCCTGTGGTAGCTGCGCGGTCGTAGGAGCCTGGCTGAGATTAATGCTGCCGTCATTTGCATTTTCTGATTGGAAGACGTTACTGGCATCTATTTTCTGTTGCACTGGAATTTCTATTTAAAGAGGCAAATCACATTTCTTTATTAAAGCAGTCCATGCAGTTGTGTTTTGGGATAGTCCTGACACTTCAAAGTAGCAATTCAGTGTCCCATGCTGATTAAACAGAGGCATGTTTATTACTCTGCCACTTCCTTGCCCCTGCAGACAGTTTCCCAAGTCTGGAATATGCATAGTAGGAGAACTGGCTCCTTAGATAGGCACGTCTTCAGAGCTGAAATCGCACAGATACCCAGAGCGGATCACGCAGTCGATGGGAGCGCACAGTGTCTGTAGAGGTGGCTTCTCCTAGGAAAGGCTCAGGTGGAAGCTGATCTCAATGCACGCGCGTACGTGTTTCTGGGGAGCAGGCTGACCTTCCCCCATCCACCCCATTTCAGGCTCTGTTCCTTGCAGGACGATGTCAAGCACAGGTAACGCGCTTTGATTAGCATGCCTCTCCCTGAAGGCAGGAGGGTGAGGAACACCCGAGTGCCTAACTGTTCTTCAGAAAGCCGGTCACCGAGGCGTCTGGCTCGCTGAAGTACAAGGCGGCAAGAAGGGTACTTCCAGTCTTGGCAGTGGGGTGAATCACTTGAACGCCAGCATCTGGCGTGCTGTGTAAGTGGCTCGCCTCTTTGGTCAGTCCTGATCTTAGGAAACAGCTCTTGCCCTTTGATACACTCTACTTGATTTTCCTCCTTGTGTTCCTGAAATTACAGATATGGAGTTAGAGGTATTTTTTTTGTGTCTTTCTCCCAGGATTTTTTTTTTTTTTGCTGCAGTTTAAAGGATTGCGGACTGCACTAGGAGTTACATAGAGCAGGTTGAAACAAATCAGGCTGAACTTGCAAGTCAAAATCCCTACTTGCTTCCCTGTAGACATATTCTCCCTAAGGAGAGAATACAGAGAATATGGAGAAAGCCTCAGGTGTCGGTGTGGAATACCTGAGAGAGTCTCTCTCTTGCACCAACCCTACTTTTTCCTTTTGTTTTCTATGTCTACCACTGCTCTGGTCACAGAAGTTGGCTTTGTTGAGCAGAGTCCAAATATAAAACTAGGATAAGCTCAGACCCATGGGGGCTAGTTCCTGGGATGCAGTCACTAGCCAAAGGAGGGAGTGGTGGCTAAACGCACTGAAAGCCAGGAAAGCCTTCTGCAGTCCCAGAGACTGAGATGAGTGATGTGTCCTTCCTTTCTAGATCACGGTCTTTCTCATCTTCACCCTCTCCTTCTCCAACACCGTCTCCACACAAGCCGCTTGCGAAGGCTAAAGGGGAGTTATTACCACCTGCTGGTAAAGGGTAAGGCTTCATCTCCTTATTGATAACACAGTGCGGCAGAGGCTCCAAACAGTAGCCTAATTCCTGAGTCAGACCCTTCTGACCCGGTTGACATTTTAAGGAGGAAATGGAAGATGCAAAATATGACCTGCATAGATGAGTGTTTAGCTTTGCATATTTAATTAAGTGACGACAGTCTCACTTGTTAAATCCAAGTTAAACTGTACAGGTATCCTTAAGTATTATATAGAATCGTTTAGGTTGCAAAAGGCCCTTAAGGTCACCAAGTCCAACTGTTAACCTAACACTAGCAAGTCCACCACTAAACTGTGTCCCTAAGTGCCACGTTGAGGCCCCCATCCATGGATACGTGGGTGTCTCAAACACATGCGTGATTTACTATTTAAACAGTTTGTGTTTGCAGATATATTTATACAGGAGCTATAAGAAAGTTTAATTCATTCCTCTGCTGTAGCTTTTGTTAAGGCATAGCCTTAGAATAAAGAAACGGTTTGGGCTCATCTACTTCTATTATTGGAGACAAATTAAAACAGTACCGTAGCTACGAAACTGTTGGTTTGGCAGATTATGCCAGCGCTTCTGCTCTTTTAAATGCTTGAAGTCGCTATTGCACAAACTCCTGTAATACATCATAAATTATGGATATGTTAGAGGGTGACACAACACCGTAGTGATGTCACCTCTTTTAAGGTGACCCACAAATAAATTACACCGTGGGAATCCCCCTGAATTCTCCAGAATATGGGACAGTCCCCTTTGCCTCACTTCTTGTACCTTATTAACCTGCCTTTTTTTTTTTTTTTTTTCTTTCTTTTTTCCCCGTCTTCTCAACTCAGAGGGTTCAGCCCTTTAAGGACACGCTCTGTGCCTGCAGCGATGTCTTTACACCCTTCTGGTGCACATTGCAGTGCTGGTTTGGTAACGCACGACACCAGCCAGCGGCCTGCGCTAGCATGGGGATTGTTTTCACTGCGTAACATCGCATGCACTTAATCCTGTGTTCTGCAGGGGATGAATACAGATATTCTTAAGCACAAGAGGAGGAATTAACAGTCTCTCTTTTTGCATGCAGACAGCCGCCTCCTCCCCAGTTAATAGTAGGCGTGACATCAGTGCTGGGAATGTTGAGCATTAGCCAACTATTAGAGCCGAGGTTGGAGCACTCCGAGCCCAGAAATGAGCAGCGCTGAAAAGCCAAAGTGATTCCCGGTCTCACGTAGCGGGTGCTAGATAAAGTCACCGAAACCCTGGGTAGCGGTCCTCTGCGATGGCCTCCCCCATCACGCGTTCCGCAGGGTAACGTGAGCCAAGGGACGGGTCCGCGGGACGTTTGCACCCACGGGCTCTTTTGCACCCTGCTAATCCGTGTGAGGGAAAAGAGCGTTTTTGCGTCAACCGTGCGCATTTGATTCTGAAGCCTGACTGGCAGATTTTAAGTAGGCGTACACACTTTGGATAAAAATTCACAGAACCAAAGGGGTAAGAAGCAGCGATTCCACACAGTCTACTTTGTTCTCCAAAACTGGCTGTTGTATAATAACTTGACTCTGAAAAGGTGCCTTGATTTAGGACATGGCAAACAGACCCCTTTAGGGCAGCCCGTGTTGTTTGAGAGTGTTTTGGTGAACTAGCGCAACTAGCTACAGTAATCGTATCTATATAATATTTAGTCAACAACAAACGTGAATGCATTTCACTGCTTTTGGGAAGGTCTGTGTTCTGTATCTACCAAGTTTGATCAAGCACGTGAAAATTTTAATTTTTGTAGCGAAAAATCTGTGAAGAAACTAGCTGCCCTTCCAGTCCCTCAGCCGCTCACTAAAATTACAACAGCTGCACCGGAGCCAGCCAAACCAGGCGATAATCGAGAGGCAAGAAGGAAGGAACGTCAGACGAGGACTCCACCCAGGAGGTAAGAAAGCTGTGGGGTGGAGTGTGGCTTGATCTCCTGGAAGATAGAGCAAATCCTGGGTTTGTCTTGGGAGTACCAACTACAAGGACTCTCTAGTATTAAAGGAGAAATCTGTTTCCTGGCACAGGAGGGGCACAAGAAGAGAGGGAAGGAGTTGTGGGTGAATGCTAGTGACTTGCCACAGCAAGTGGCTCCAGCCTCTGAAGGTTGGCTGGGGGGATAAAGTAGGTGGAATATATGAAATGTGTCAAAAAGCGGGGTCTGCAGCGCAAAAAAAAGTCACGTTTGAGAGCTGCTGGTTGAGGAGGCTGCGCAGCAAGGAAGCAGAGGTGTGTTTGGTCCAGGGAGCAGACCTGATGTGTTGGAGGGTCAAGGTTTATGGTGATGGGTTTGGGCCCTCTTTACTCTAAACATGTGCCAGTATGGAGGGAGTACGTCTGTGTGGTCCCAGGGGCCGGTTAGTCAGCATCCAGCAGTACCGCTGGAGGGGAGGAAGAACTCTCCCAGTACACAGCTTGCTGGCTCCCCTGCTCTGCTTTCTCTTCCTGGCTTCATCCTGTGTGACTAGTTTGAATGTTTCAAGTGACTCCTTCTGTCTGTCCTCCTAACTGGTTTTGTTGCCTTTTTCTCCTCTTTTTGCATTTGAAATGAGAGGAGCTTCTGATGGTTTTCAAGAACGGAGCACTTTTCTGCATTTAAATGTTTATTAGGCTTAATCCGTGGTGCTGTATTTAAAAATGTTACAGGATAAATGCAGGTCGCGTTGCCCGTTCTTGGAGGGACACGGCGTCAGCTAAGCAGAGCTGAAACTCATCATGCATCTGTCTTATGTTAGAAGTTTTGAAATAGCAGTACGGTACCTACGAGTCTAGTCTATGGAAGCAGTAGTTTGGTGTGTAAGAAATGTATTTACTAGAAATGTTTGTTTTATAAGCACACAGGGAGACTGAGAAAGTTTTATGCCTGCAGTGAGGCACATACGGTTTTCTTGGATCACAGAATGATGTTTTTTCCCCATTGTGTTTTGAAGATAGCTTTAAGTCTGCTCTCCGTTCAGGTTTTCAGAAGCATCCCAGGTCAGTTCTTAATTTTGCTTGGGATTGCATCTCCTGTTTCTTCCCAGTACCTAAAGAAAAGGCCTGGGCTGAGCAGTTACGTCTCCCTAGGTGGAAACTGGTCACAACAGTTTCTTTTGCCTAGAAACTCCATCAGTTCTGGCTTCCATTTCACTTTAACTAATGAATAGTAATCTTGGATGTCTTTAGCCACCTTCCCTTATTCTTTATTCCAATCTTGAGGTTTGTTGGGGTTTTTTTCATGCTTATACCCACACAAACCCCACTGCCCTCCGCTCTCCCTGCGGTGCAAGTGACAAAACAGCTCTATCTTAGCACTGGTGTGTTAGTCACAAAAAATGCCTATCGTTATTTGTATAGCCTGAGATAAAAGGTAGTCCCACTGTGTTACGCAGTTAGCAATTTTTCTTTGTAGGAAGCATTTGCTCCTGGTATCAGTACAGGATTAAGGTGCTTTAGCTCATTCTTTGCCTGGCTTTCATTAGCATTGCTCAGTCTTGCATAAACCGTCTGCTGTTCAGAACAGATGCTTCCTCAGGACTGGGAACGCAAGGTTGAGAAGAACATCTGAAACAATTACATTTGCAAAGCATCAGTCTTGTATCCAATACAGGAGAACGGCATCATGCTCAAACTGTCCCTAAGCAGTTTCTTCTAAGCCCGTTTCACGGCAGAGCGCAGCGAGGTGAGGATGTCGTTTGCTGTCTTGCAGGCGGACTATCAGCGGCAGCATCAGTGGCAGTGCCAGCAGCTACAGTGGTTCCAGTTCCCGATCTAGGTCCTTGTCTCGGTCTCTCTCCAGATCTCATTCCAGATCATCGTCTGCCTCAGTCTCCCACTCCCCGTCTGGGTCCAGGAAATCCAGGTACAGCCTCAACCTTCATAATCTTGGTTGAAGTAGGAGATTATAACTATTCTTAACTGTTGTGGTTTCTTGCAGTGAAAGCTCTCTCTAGCTTCAAGTATCAGAAGCTATAGGTAACTGAGACACAAAACAAGATTATTTCTTTGTGTGCTGTTGCGAATCCTGAGTCCTGAATCGTGACAGTGGTACAGCGTCGGTAGCGTCCTTGTGGCTCATTCATGGAAATAATCTGTCATGTGTGCCAAATTGCCCATTTTAACCTAAATTATGACCAAAACATCTCCGTATGGCCAGGGTGATCCCACATCCTAATTTATTTACAAGTTAACAGTTTCGGGCTACAGAGCTTTGCTCTTCTAAACCTTTATTACCTCTGGCTTCTGAACGTCCTTAGGGAAGATGCTTGTCTGTCAGGAGAGGTAGGTCAGAAAATACCTAAAAGGCCCAGCTAATGATATTTTTACTTTGCTGGTAAAGTTGCGTGGCCAGTTCTCTTTGTGTTTAGCCCCAAGTGAAGAGTTACATGTCTGTGGGTTTTATAAACAGCTAACTCCCTCCAGTAAAGAGCCACGAAATAAACCTCTTTCATGTCCTTCACTCGGGTTTTTTTGCGTCTGTCTGCTCTCAGGAATCCCTGGAACCTCACAGGCAGCCTTGAAACGCGACGCTTCCCTGTGATACAGATTTAAAGTAGACTGATAGTGTAAAACTAGTGGATTAAGTAGGACTTTGGCTCTGACCAGCGGTAATTCACATATCTGAACTCTGTGAAACTCCAAGGTTCAACATCCGCATTATTTTACGGAAATACAAACTTGTTTACTACATGCTTGTCGCATTCATCAGATCAGGCAGGGGTGATGCAAGAGGTTCAGGGAGCGCTCGGGCGCGCTGGCTCTTCGCTGCCCTGCTGTATGGGGCTTGAGAGGAAAAGATGGGAAAAACTCAACGTGGGTGTTGCTTGTGTGGCACTGGGGCCGTGCTTGCTGCTTTTACAGCTGAGTGGGAAAGGGGAGAACATAGGAAATATAGGATGCGCCCAAACCAGACCTGCTGTCACAACCTTGTAGGCGGGAACTTTCCTGGAGAAGGGGTTCCTGGCTCATCAGGTCACCGTTGCAACAATCCACGCGACTTCTTAAAACTCATCTCTGTCGGGATGCCAGCGGGTAGAGACTTAGCAGCCTGTTCCAGGGCTGGTCTGTGCTGACGCTGCCGCAGCCCATTGAGTCGTGCGCAAGGCAGCTTCCAGCGAGTGAGCTTGGACCGTGCTGGCAGGGCATTTGCTGGAGACGTCGGTGTGGCCTGCAGAACCTGCTGGAGAGGCTGCCTGAACATTCAATGGAGTTAGCGTACGCCTGGTCCCGCGTGGCGGTGGCTGTGCTGCCAGCTGGCTCCCAGCTAGCTGGGATTTTTGGAGCCGCTTCAGTATAGCGAAGCTGCGGTGCTGGCGTGCCCCTGAAGGGAAGTCTGGTACATAGCCCTGTATTTTTGTCTGATACACATTTCTAAGTAGAAAGTCTGCCTTAAGTTAATATAATGATTGCCTGACATTTTTAATGTTGAGAATCCATTAGGAGATAGCCATCTTATAAGCACTATTAGAAGATAGCCATCTTATAGCCGTCTTCCCTGTCATTATCAGTCGTGACAGTACGTGCATCCTCAAAACAGGCAGCTGGGCTCTCCTGTACCCTGGGGAGCTGGGCAGGAGCTGTGGGCTGTAGGACTCCAGGGATTTTAAAGCCTCCATGAATAAAAGCGTGCCAAACAACAAAAACATTGCCAGGGAACCCTTGACCTGAGCCATAACACTGACCTGTATGTGATAGCGCACACCCTGCTTTCACTTTTTGTTTACCTGGGGAAGCAGTGACCTGTTTACATGTTGTCTTAATCCTGTTTATAGATAAACAGTACTTTCTAGACTTGCATCTAACATGTTTGGGATTTTTTTGTATCATCCGCACCCCAGGAGACACAGCCTTTATCTCTTCCTGGTTATTACCAGCCTTAGCAGCTTTCTGACATCCAGCCGCTCAGGGGAATCAAAACAAAGCTGTTTGTCTCATCGCTGCCTGGTTCTTGTTGCATTCGTGACTGTAACGGGCTGTTGGCTCTTTCCAGGTCCCTGAGCGTGAGCAGCGTTTCTTCTGTCTCTAGTGCCTCCTCTAGCAGCAGCTCTGTACGCAGCGCCGACTCCGAAGACATGTACGCAGACTTGGCCAGTCCTGTTTCTTCAGCCAGCTCCCGATCCCCGACCCCAGCGCAGCAGAAGAAAGGTAGAGGTACTTGGTTTGATATTTTCTTCTTCAAAGGGTCCTGGAAAAAGAAGGGGGGAGCAGAGATCCGAATACAGCTTGCTTGGTGATACTGTGGGCTCCAGGAAAATTGTTGAGCCAGAGGCAGACACTTGTGGCTGGTGTAGACCAGGGGAGTGCAGAGGGTGAGTGGGTGAGACTGTGGAGAAGGAAGGCAGCGGAGGAAACATATTCACTCCTTCCATCCATGTGTCTTTGGCTGTAAAGATGCCTTTTCCTGCATGGGAGTTCTGCCTGATATTCCCTCTCTTGCCTTGTTCTCTTTCACCCTTGTAAGGTGATGCTGAATCTTCTGGACGACTCCAGTATCACGTTGCTCTTCCTCTGTTCTTTTTAGATGGTAGCAGAGTTGGTGGCAAGAGCTTTTTGTTCATGTTAAGCGTTCTCTCTGCAGAAATTCTGGTTTCCTGAATCTTTTAACCTTGGGGACACATGCTATGCGAACTGATGTGGGCTTTTTCGGTCCCTGGAGCAGCATCCTCTTGCCCTGCCTTCCAAAGGCCAGACAGGCAAAAGGAATTGATCGCAAGTCACTGCATCTGCTCTCTGGTTTCAACAGGAAAGTCAAAAAAAGAAGATAGCACTAAAGAGGAGAAGCGGAAACGGGATGTGCCCGCTCAGCTCCTGAAATCTGCCAAGCCCACCCAGGGGAGCAAATCGCAGCAGGTCCTCCAGACCCAGCAGCCGTCAGCCCCCCAGTCCCAGCAAGGGGGCTTCAGCGCTCACAAAGAGATCAAACTGACGCTCTTGAACAAGGTGAGAGGTGGAGTGGGTGCGATTCCCTCCGCAGGGGGGTCCGTAGAAGCGGATGGGATGGATACTGGGGCTCCGGGCTGGCGGAAGGGGAGCTCCAGGCTCCGGGCTGGCGGGATGAGCTCAGCCAGGTAGGTCTGCCGCTGGGATTGAAGGGCGGCGGACAGAACCAGTCTGGCAGCACACACCCTGTGGTGGCTCGAGTTTGGGACTGTGTTGGCGGCTCCCCTGGGGCACATTCCTGCTGCAGCTTCAAGGGCTCTTCCCAGCTTTCTCGAAGGCTGCAGCCGGAGCACCGAGGCGAAGGCGTGTGCGGCGCAGTCCCACATGCGCTGGGGCCTTGCCCACTGAAAGCATGCTCCCCGCACGCTTCCGAGCAAGCTCTCCTCCCACTGCCCGCTCCGGAGCGAACTGCTGACGAGTCATTCACTGAGTCAGGAGGTAAAAGTGGCGATTGCCTCGCCTCTCCAGGGTGCCTGCCACCAGCCGTGGGGAGCCTGGCTCTTTCCACTTGACGGCTGAGCCTGATGCCCCAGTTCGGTGCCTTCGGCTGAGATTGCAATCCAGATCATGTGGGAGAGTTCAGCCACATGGGCTTTTGTGCCAGAGCAGGGTGTTGGCCCCAGTCACGTGTGTAGGTTCCTGTTTTTGAAGCGTTAATGGTTTTTTTTTTTTCTGACAGTCCGAATTCCCCATTGCAGTCTGAGGCCACAGTTTTCTCTACTTCCCTGTGCTATGACGTGAAGCGCCTTTATCGAGTCTGTGAAGCATGCTCTGTGTGAGCGTGCAATTACACATAACTACCGGCTGGCACGGTCGGACCCTGGAAGAAGGCACGGCTCCACATTCCTCCTTGACGTTTGCTATCCTTGGTGCTGCTGGAAAAAAAAACTCCTACAAAATGCTGCTGTTTTCCTGTCCTTAGCAATTATGAAAACAAGCCGTGAAACACGGTTGCAGCGTTAGCCCCGGTGGCAGAGGATGTTGCTGTTTGCGTGTGGTGGTAGGGGAATTACATGGTGCCGGTGATGGTTGGGACTGGTATGCACAAAGAGTTTAATAGGAGTTGCATTTGTATAAGTGAGCCAGCGCATCACGGGCACCCGTCACAGGAAATATCTCTGCCTCCTTCCCTCCCCAGAGGGGAAATGGCTGCTCAGCTCCGTTGTCTGTTTTAATTCCATTTTAGGCAGCTGACAAAGGAAGTAGGAAGAGATACGAGCCAGCAGACAAAGACAGGCCGACCTCTCCTCCAGCCAAACGGGCGAACCTGTCACCTGACAGAGGTGAGACATCAGCCATCCCGGGGACTCCTGGCCTGGCTGGGTTCCTGGTCTGCCGCTTGAGGCAGTGCTCCAGCGAAAAACGTCCCGCGAAAGTCTCAGCTGCAAGAGTCCACTCGCTGGATAGGTTAATTGCAGGCATGTGTCCTTCCAAAACCTCAGCATGCGCGATTGCCACCAGATAACGCGGGCGTATTAGCCGTCCTGCTGCAAAAACACGGTGGAGGTGAGACGCTCCGGTTTGTGAAGTAAGCGAGGTGAGATCAGCCCTGGGCAGGCCAAACCCGGCCTTGCCTTGCTGTCTTGTGGTGCATGTTGCGAGTACTTTGGCTCCACTATGTCTAAGTCCACTGCAAAAAAAAAAAAAAGCCCTCGCTTTGAAGACACAGCGTCCTCATCTCCGCTCTAGGTACACATCCATCCCGTAGCAGCCTCCTGTACTCCAGTAATGTCACTGGATGTGGCTGTGGAAGTCATAGGGTTTTCCTTTACTGTATCCCAGGGTCTCCTCTGCCTTATATTTCTGTGCATCGCAATGGATCTCAGTCCTCCTGATAGAAAGGCTTGTGGCAGTGCTTAGAAAGGGAGCAGGGGCTGCCAAGACTCCAGGATGGATGCAATAGTTGGCTACATCACCTGTCCTATGAATGAGACGATTTCCCCACTTGCATGTGACACAATCTGATCTGCCCCGTATGTTTAGAAAGACACAGGCTTTCCAAGTGTTCTCCTGTCTGAATCCTCAGCCAGCGGTATGAGCTCCTCAGAAAACCCAGCTAGCACGCTGCATTGAGAGGGACCTAAATGCCACGCTCCGGCCCTTGCTGCCGCTGCTGAAAAAACAAAGTAGGGGGGAGTCGTCGGCCAGGGGTGCCTGGTTTTGACGTACAAGCCAGCATTGACACGTGATGTTGTTTTCCCTGTTGTCTCGGCTGTAGGTGTATCTTGTTGACTCTGGGTGCCAGCCAGAAAAAATTTCTGTGCTAATAGCCTGGTTGCATTCGACTCCTGCAAAGGCAGCATGGAAGGGACTGGGTGAGGTTGAAGTTCACTAGGATCTAGTTCACAGCGACTGCTGAGCTGCAGATAAATGAATGGGCCGACCTAGCAAACCGTGCTGGTTTGATAGCTGCGTAGATGTAGATGTAATTATATACTTTATTTGTTGTCTGTACATCATAAAGCATTTTTAAGCAGTAGCGAATGGGACACAAGCCCTTAAGGCAACTCAGCCTCACCTCCCAGCGGCAAGTGTACCCTTGATGAATTGGGACTGAGCAAGAAGCACCCCCCAGCGTACGGCCTGCGTTGTAGTGTCGCAGTGCAAAGCTGGTCAGTGTTTGCGCCCCGAGTCTTGCTTCCCTGTTCTGTAACTTGCTGTGATCAGATCCGCAGCTATAATTGCTTCTCCGCGCACTGGGATAGCAGTGGTTGGGAAACCCACTGCAGCAAAGCCGGATAACGCAGCTGCAGGACCCCGGCGGGCTTCCCACCACCAGCAAGTCCCCACGGCGGCTCTGTTTGGGCAGGGCATGACGGTTCAGTTCGTGCTGAACAAACACGGAGGTGATGCTGCCCGTGGATTGGCCCCAGCTGGCTCCGAAAGCGGCAGAGCTGCACTCGCCCAGCACTCTTTAAGCCAGTACACCCTGTTACCTGGCCAGCGTGGAGCCAGCTCTGGTGCCGCTGTGCCTGTTGCGCACAAACCGGGTGAACTGCCAGGGGATAATGGAGCACTGACTCGGTCTGCGAGGGCTGGCCCTGCCCCTCAGGTTTGCAAGCAAAGCATGGCCTAAAAGTGCGGTGGAGGAGCCTTGTTCCAGCAGCTGGAGGGACACCGGTGCAGCTCCCCGCAGGTGATGTTCTGTACAGCTGACCATGGGGCACAGTCTTGACTAGCTTTTCTGCTCCCCCTGAAGACGGGGGGTGCACAACAGTAGGTTCCTTTTATGGCTGCTGTTGGACTTGGCTTTTTGCTGGCAAGATGTGGTCGGTCTGAAGGTAGCATCCTTACGCTGCTGAGATGGTGCAGTAGGCAGGGTTGCAACCCCTGCCGTGGTGATGAGTGAGAACGTCTCACCTTTTATTCTCCCGATAGGCTCTCGTGACAGGAAGGCAACTGGGAGACTCTCTTCACCCAAGCAAGAGCGACAGAGGGGCCAGAACCCGAAACCTTCTCCTGCGCAGACGGACAGGTCAGTACCCACTTGTTCTCCTGGGTCTCTTGTGGGCCAGGCTGGAGCTCACGCTTTTCTGCTTCTCCAGTGGTTCAGACCCTCCTCTCGGGACAGCCCTGAGGCTCTCTGGCCCTAGTTTCCAGTTGTCATGGAGGCACAGCGAGAGGAAGGATGCGGAGCTCCCTGGGCAGGAGCCAGAGGCGCTCGGGGGTTCACGTGGAAGCCACTGGCTAAGCTGTTCCAGCTCAGAAACGAGCAGGAGCCTGGGGGTTTTCTTGAGGTCAGTCCCAGCAAGAGGAGCCAAGTGGGTTAGGTGCAAGCTCAGTCGTGCCAATGCCTCTGCCTCTCGCTGGTGCTGCGTAGTGCTAATGAGAAAGGAAGTACAACCCCTTCACCCCGCTGCCGAGCTCCTTGTGGCACCTGGCTCGAGTGCCCGATTCCCTTTCTCTCTTAGCCTGGCATACTCTCAACTGCTCACTTTGCTGCTGTGAGTTGTTAAAATGTGGCCCCTGCGTGACGCTGAATGATGACCAGCCCTGGCTTTATGCCTTTCCATCCCCTCTGGTGACAGGTGACCAGCTCACGTCCGATTTCTTGGCAGCCTGCACCCGCTTCTGTACTGGGAATACCCCTTTGCAGAACTGGATGTGTGGCTCCAGGGGCCTTGGGCTGTGCTCCACTCAAAGCCCTTTGGCTAAAGGGTTGCGGAGCACCTCCTGTGGCACACCTAAAGCTTCCTCGGTCCTCCTTGCCCCTAGCCAGCCGGCGCTGCTTTGCATTTCTCTAGTATCATCTCTCCGAGGATCTCTGTGAGCAAACAGACGCAGCCCTGTCCCGCACCCCTGTGTTCCTTGGCCAGCAGGACTCGTGTCATCCCTTCTCCCCAGCCTGGGGCACGAGCGAGCCTCAATTTCTGTGCGTCAGAGCCATCCCAAACCAAAACCTAGCCTTGGCTGCCACAGCCCTGTCCTCCTTCAGGCCCTGAGGTCCTGTTTTCTGGCAGCGAAGAGGAACCTCAGCCTTTCCAGGCAGGTGGTGTTGGCCGTGTGCTGGGTTCTTGACCCTCTTCTGCCTGCTACTGTTTGGTTTGGCAGTGTCGCCTGGTGGGTTCGGCGTGCCCGGTGCCCAGGCACGGGGGTGGTTAAGGACACGTTGGGTTTCTCTGGGGCAGTCGAACGGTAGGTCTGTTCCTGTTTTGAACTTCTTGAGGCTGGTTGGGTCGTGCTTGAAGAGGCCCACCGAGGGTGCAGGTGGCATTAGCAGAGGAGACGGTGACTCCCACTGCTGACATCTGCCAGCAGCAGTGGCACAGGCTTTCCTGCGTGGAGCCAGTCATTAGCCCGGCTGTGGCTCGGACTGTGCCTTTGGTGTGTTACCGAGCCAGCAGCACTGCAAAACCCCAGCAGGCTCGTGATGCCGTTCTGCTTCCCGGCCCTCTCATCCTTGTCCCACTGTAAAGGGAAGTGGTGGCCTGTGGTGGGAAGAGCCACAGGCTGCTTGCCCCCAGCCCCGCTCACAGCCTGATCCAGGAAAAGCCACCGCTGCCAGCGACAGGGACCAATGGCTCCTGTCCTCTCCGTGCGGGGCCGGCCAGGGAGGGAATGTTCCCCCAGCTTTGCTTTGCTCGTGCAGCAATGGCTTCGGACTGCAGCAGAGCATGGGAGCAGAACTGGAGTGCCGCGCCGGGGTTTGTGAGCTCCCCACAACTGCCGGTTCCGCACCACACGACCCAGCAGCATCGCGGGGCAGGGGCTGTCAGGATTTTTGAGACCATGGAGGTTCTCCAGGGCTGCTGCGCTCTTACCCGTGATGCTCTCCCCTCTTTGCTTCTGTGACGGTGAGCTCCCTTGCACACGTGCATCCCCCAGCAAACTGCTGACAACAGCCGACGCGGCCCTTGGGGGTTACTGTCGTGGTGGCCGTGGGGCCAAGTTTACATTTTGGGATCCCCCCCAGAGCAGCTGATCTTTTACTGTTTCAGCCAGTTTACCGACCCCAGGCCTCGCATCTTGAACCTGTTTTCTTCCACCAGCACTTAGAGTGATGCTTTCTGCCGGAGCAGATGCCGAAGGGTTTTGTTTCCAGCGCGGCGTGCTGCCGGCGAGCGCCCTCTCACCACCCCCTCCTCACCCTCTCCTCTCTCCCCCTTCCAGGAAACGCCAGCTCTCGCCTCAGTCCAAGAGCTCCAGCAAAGTCACGAGCGTACCGGGCAAAGCATCCGAGCCAGGCCCCACGGGCGCCAAAGCGGGCAAGTCCAGCACCCTGTCGCGACGGGAGGAGCTCCTGAAGCAGCTCAAGGCGGTGGAAGATGCCATCGCTCGCAAGCGGGCCAAAATCCCGGGCAAAGTATAGTGGGTCGTGCGCGGAGCGACGCTCTGCCCTCCCCCTTAGTGACTGTTCATGTTTTTATAAATAGTGTAAAAGCGGCCACTTTGGGATTTTGCAGTTCTGTCTTATTTTGGCTGCGATTCTTTTTAAAAAAAAAAACCACACAAAAAAAAAAAAATTAACTGAAGTTTTGTCAGCTGAGACGCCCGCCATGACTCGCTCCGGCTCCCGAAGGGCGAGCGGGGCCAGCTCCCCCCTGGCTCTGCCGGCGCCGGTTCCATGTAAATTATGCACAGAGGACTCCAGCCCCGTCGGATGCTCTCACTGTTCCTCTCTTTCTCTCTGCCCTCTCCTCTTTGCTAGCCTTGAGTTGTATTCTCCTAGTTAGCCCTGCTGTGTGTCGAGTGTCTTCAGCAATGCAGTTCTATATACTGTGTAACGAGAGAGCCGAAAACTGCTGTGAACTACTGGCAACATCACCTTCTCCCCCCCGCCCTCCCACCCCAGGAACAAAAATATATATATATTCTTGACTCGAGTCTGATTGGGAAAATGACCTGTCTTTTATTTTAAGCAGCGGATTGTTTTGGTTGATTTAAAAGGAGCCCTGAAGGTGTCGTGGGGACGTCTGTCTAACAAGGAGGGTCCTTTTTCCTTTTTTTTTTTTTTTCTCCTTTTTTTTTTTTTTTTTTTGAGGGAACTCCCTGAAATAAAGTATTTTGATAACCAGTTCTTCCTTTCTCAACTCTTCTCTGCCTCCCCTCTCCCTTGCCTTGTGGGCGGGGGCCTGTCCCCCCCCATCTCCGGGGTGTGTAGTTTATTTTGCCTGCGCTACGGCTGCCCCCGTGCCCACATGGACTCTGCTCCGGCCACTGGGAGCTGGAGGAGCTGCTCTGTCTCTTGGGGGGGAGCACCGCATCCCCTCACCGGGGGTGCCCCTGAGGCCCCCCCCCCCCACCGTGGGCCCCCACTGCTGTGAGCCTGCAGCCCTGCCCTGCTCCTTCCACCCAGTATGAAACCAGTGTCCCACTGGTGTTAAACGTTAGCGGGGGTCCTGCCGTAGCTGGCTCCACCTGGTGTGATCTGGGGCTGCCTTTGCTCATCCAGACCTTCGGGGGAGGACGTTTGGGGTCCCTGCTCCTGTCTCCAGCGGGAGGCTCTGCCTTGTCCCTGCCTTCCTGGGCTGTGTGGCACCCTGTGAAGTCACCGCCAAAACGGGTACAAGCCCCGTCTCTCCGGTAAAAGATGAAAACGTGGTCCTGTGGCTGCGCAAAACTGTTTTCCCACATGTGTATCGTCCCCCCCGCAACCAGTACTGTATTTCCTGCTATACTGGGGCCACTGGGCTGCTATGGGGACAGAGCCCGAGCCCAAATCCTTCCCCTTCTCTGCACATCAAAGGTGCTGAGCCCGTGGTGCAGCGCGACGGGGTGCTGTGGTCCAGGCGAGCCCAAGCCTGGCTCTGTAGCGGGATGGGGTGCAAGGGGGGGTGGGCGGGATGCGGGGGCTCTGTATCCGCATGTGGAATATGAAATAAAGAAGAGGGGGGAAAAAAAACCCCAAACATCTACTCATCCCTGAACCAGCTCCTCTGGTCCCGCCGCATCCTCCCCTCTCTGCTCAGCGCCATCATCCTGGCTTTGAGCATCCCACGCCGCCAGGACATCCCTTGGTGATGGACCATGAGAGTAAGGGAGAGGTGGGGGGTGGGGGGGATGGACACAGCCCTCTGGCCCTTTCCAGGGTTGCCCAATTTGGGATTTCTGCTCCGGCAGCCCCAGGAACGTGACGGTGATATCACCGTGGGGCTTGCGCAACGGGGCCAGGGCCTGGGGCATGGAGATCCCGTCCCCATGGATCGCCGGAGGGCGGGGGGACGGGTATCCAGGGCATCCCGTGCCCGCCATCGGCGGGCACGGAATGCCCTGGATACCCGTCCCCCAGCCCTCCGGCGACCTGGACCACGTAGCCCCACGATGCTCTGTGCCCATCACCACGGCGTCAGGGCAACCAAACTGGAGCGGGAGGGGGACGCCCACCTTCCCTACAAATCTGTGCGTCTCCGTCCTCATCAGCTCCCCCACCCCACACACACACCCCCCCCCCAACCTCGACCTCCGCAAATACAATTTTGGAGGTGTCGGGGAACCGATTTCCGGGCTGGAAGAGGTTGGGTTGAGAAGGAAATACGACGGGCCCCGCGGGGAGGAGGAAGGCAGCCGGAGCTGGAGTTTCCAGGTGTGTGTACATCACCTGCCCGAGCCCTATATAAAGGCGGCGGCGGCGGCGGCGTTGCCACTCGGCCGCCCGCATCCCCGGGGCAGCAGTTCCTAAGGGTGTTTCTCCCTCCCCCCCCCCCCTCCCCAAAACACCCCCTCCCCCCCCAAAATTTTGGCCGTGCTCCCCGCACCTTCGACCTGATGGTAAATGGGGAATGGGAAGGGGTGGAATTGCGGGGTGGGAGCCGGGATGGGGCGAGAGCCGGGGTGGGGGTGTTTGTGTGCACGTATGTACATAGGGGTTGCATGCGATGTGCATGGCGGAGGGGGTGTGTGTGTGTGTGTGTGTGTGTGTGTGTGTGTAGCAGCACGGGTGCGGGTGATGTGGGTGCCTGTACAGCCTGCGGGTAGGGGCTTGCTGCTGGTTTTCCAGCCGTGTGCCGGTTGGGAGGGCGCCGGGGGGTGGTGGGGAACGACGCAGGGAACGGGACCGTAGTGCTCTACGCGTGTAAGGGCTGGCCGGTGTCGTGTGTGCACACGTGCACGGCTGTACACACACACACGCACGCGCCGGTGATGTGTGTGTGGGTGTTTCTGGCTGGGGTGTGCGTCCGTGGGTGCGTGGAAGCGCAGTCCAGGCACAGACGTGTGTGCTGGTAATCTCTGTGTGTGTGTGTGTGTGTGTGTGTACTCACACACGCATACATCCGTGTGCGTGGATGTGCTGGTACCGCTGTGTGGGTGCGTAGGTGCACACAGGCAGATCCCGTGTCTCTGTCTCTGTGTGTGTGTACACACAGACGTGTGTGTGTGCATGGAAGGGCAGTGTGTGGCGCGCGCGTGTGTGTGTATGTGCTTGTACATCTGCGTACCTGCACGCTGGCACTAACGTGCGTGTTACACACATGTGCTGGTATTTCTACGTGTGTGTGCACCGTGCTGGTGCTCGGGGGGTGCCTGTGCTGATACTGGGGGGGGTGTGCGTGTGTTTGTGCATAGCTACACGTGTGCTGGCACTCTGTGTGTGTGTGTGTACACACAGGTGTGCTGTGTGTGTGTATGTACCGGTGCGCTCTGCAGCTGTATAGCTGTGTGTGTGTGTCTATGTCTCTGTGTGTGTGTGTGTGCGCGCGTGCTGGCGCTGCGCACGCACACGTGTACCCACACACGCTGCGTCTTGAGGGGGTGGGTGTGTGGACACGGGCGTGCTGGTACCCTGTGCGTGTGTGCACACACGTGTGCGAGTGCTCCGGGTGCCGGCGCCCGCGTGAGCACCCTGCACATGGCTGCACGCTCCTGGGGGTTTTTTGGGTGAGGGTGCGGGCACACACGTGCTGGTGCATGTCAAAGCCCCCCGGGGTTGGCGGGGTGGGGGGGGGACGGCTGCGAGCTCACCCCTACGTGACCCTTGGTGGGGGGGGGCGGTGGGTCCCTGCTGGGCTGTGTCCCCCAGGAGGGCACTGGGTGGGTGTCCCCCCGCCCTCCACCTCTGACCCGGGCTCTCCCGCAGGGCTGGCTCGGTGCCCTGGCGCTGCTGGGCACCCTGGCGCTGTGCCGCAGCCTGCGCCGCCCCGGCAGCCCCCCGCACCATCCCCACGTCCACTGCTACAGCGCGGGCGAGCTGCGGGACGGCGAGGCCCCCGTGCACCTCCTGGGCCGCAGCCTGCGCTGGGACCACTACGTGCCGGTGCAGCTGGTGCCGCCGTTGGAGCGTTTGCAGGAGGCCAACGCCGGCCATCGCCGAAGCCGACGCCACCGCGAGCGTGCTTGCCCCGCGCTGCAGCTCCGCGCCGGCCTCCACAGCGAACCCAACGAGCGCTCCATCTCCCCATGGCGCTACCGGTGAGTGTCCGTCCTCCCCCCAACCCGGGACCACCCCACCCCACGCTGTGCCTCAGTTTCCCCCAGCATCCCTCACCTGCCTCTTCTTGCGGGGGCATCCCCGTTGCCTGCCCAGAGGGGTTGATACCAGCACGGGGCGACTTGGGGGGCACAGGGGAAGGGGCTCGCTGACGGTGCGTGTCCCCCCCCCCACCACCATCCACAGCATCGATGAGGATGAGAACCGCTACCCGCGCAAGCTGGCCTTCGCCGAGTGCCTGTGCAGCGGCTGCGTGGATGTCAAGACCGGGCGGGAGACGACATCGCTCAACTCGGTGGCCATCCACCAGACCATGATGGTCCTGCGGCGCAAGCCCTGCCCACGTCCCGCCAGCCCTGGCCTCGTCACCTTCGAGGTGGACTACATCAGGGTGCCGGTGGGCTGCACCTGCGTCCTGCCCCGCACCGGGCGCTGAGCCCCCCCCACGCCTCCCCCCCCCCCAAGCTCCTGTGGAGCCCCGTAGCGTGACCATGTCACTGCATCCACCTCCCCCCACCCCGTGCTTGTTTTAGAGCACCCACCTGGCTCCCCCCTTCCTTCCCCGCAGCCGGGTGTCTCCCTCCAGCCCCCAAAACCTTCACCTTGTTATTTATGATTTATTTATGAGCCTTGCTGCAGGGGGACTTTTTTTTAACCCTTATTTATTGCTGACCCTCCCTGCGAAGGCTGTGACTCCACGTCCAGCATCACCCCCATGGTGCCCAAGGCCCTGCGAGCGCTACCCGGGGGCTCGCTGGTTATTTATTCCCCCACCCCCGCCCCCCGCAGAGCTATTTATTGTCTCCTCTATATGTGCTATTTAATGCTGGCAACGTGCAGCCTGCAAATAAAGTCCGACACCCCCCACCCACCCCCCCACCCACCCCCAGACATGGTCCTTGCTCTGTTCCCAGCCGGGGCGTTGGGGATGCTGGCACAGGGGGCGATGCCGTGGGGGGGTTGGAGGCACATCCATGGGGTGATGCTCAGCCGTGGGGCATCTCTCAGCCCCGGCGCGGTGGGCAAAGCACCAGTACACCCAGTGCTGCAGGGCAGGACGAACTGGGAGGCAATGCGGAGGGTGGCAGGGCAAGGGCGGGGGGGGGGGGGGAGGGATGTGCCCCACACCCCCAGCCCCTGGGGGGGAACCAGCCCCAGCACCCACAGCACCCCTCCACCCACACCTTTCCCACGGCCCTGCCCCCCCCCAACCCTGGCACCCACGTCCCATGGGCCCAGCGCCACCTGCTGGGGCCACCACATGTGCCCTGGCGGCACCCATGGGTGCCCTGGGACGGCCGCACCCCGCCACAGACCAGGGTTCATGCCGGGGGGCGGGGGGGGCAGAGCTGAGGGGCCGGGGCAGCTGCTGCTGCCCAAGGGGGACAAGGATTTGTCCCCACCGCACAAGCGCATGGTGTTGTCCCTTGTCCCCATATGTCACACCCAGGCATCCAGATACTCTCCCGCACCCACGAATGGGAAGGGAAATGCGTCATTGGGGTCCCCACCCCACCCTGCCAGGGGTGACACCAGCTTTGGGGGGGGTTCACCTGGGACACACGGGGCAGCTGCGGTGCAGGTCCACCCTGGGGACCACATGCCACCCCCCAGCTTCACTCCACCATTGGGTCCACGGACGATTTCGGGAGGGGACAACAGCGTGGGCCTGCCCCCCCCACTGCCACATGTCCCCTGAGGACATCTCCTGGTCCCCTCCACAGCAGGAGGGACGTGGCCCTGCAGTGGCCACACTCCGCCTGCCCCCACCCCAGCTTCAGCTGCTCCACGGCGTTTGCCCATAATCGGGTTGTTTGTCCTTAAAATCCCACCCAACCCAGCCCCAGCAGCCCCCGCCAGGGGAACAGGAGCCAGGGGGAGCCGGCACTTTTCCCACTTTTTATTGCAACAGCAACCGCAAAAGTGACAAAAAACAGCGAGCGCCGGTGCAGGGAGCACAGCTGCCTGACCCCCCCCCAACTCCGTGGTGATGTGGGGCCCAGGAACTCCTCAGGGAGCTGGGGATTCCCTGGAAAGCTGGGGGGTCCCCAGGGACCGGGGGATCCCCTAAGGAATTAGGGACTGCTTGGAGGGCTGGGGACCTCCCCAGGCAGCTGAGCGCTCCCAGAAATTTAGGGATCCCCAGGAGTTGTGATCCCTCAGGGAGCTGGGAGTCTTCAGGGATTTGGGGATCTCCAGGAGCTGGGGACACCCCCCCCCGGGGAGCTGAGCATCCTTGGGAATCCAAGAGGAGCTATAGAGCCTCTGGGAGCTGATGACCCCTCAAGGAGCTGAGCATCCCCGGGGATATGGGGATCCCCAGGAGCTGGGGGACACCCCTGAGGAGCTGAGCATCCTTGGGGATTTGGGGAGCCCCTGGAGCCAGGCACCCCGCTTTCCCCCTGAGGAGCTGGGGTGCAGCTGGGAAGCAGGAGCACAAGCGGTGCGGCAGCGGCAGGAGGGCTCCCCCCCCGCCGTTACTCAGCCTCGACGGGGATGGGGTTCACCTGCCCCCCCACCTCCGCCGGCTGCTTCTTGCGGGCATCGGCGGGGGGCCGGGGCGGGGGGTTGCTGGGCGGCTGCTTGATGGTGTCCCCCATGTGCGGCCGCTCCCGGGGCTTCTGCTCGATGGGTCTCCACTCCTCCCCACGCACCGCCGCCTGCAAAGACACGGGGGCCGTCAGTGTTTGGGGGGGGTTCCTCCTCCAGCAGGACCCCCAGCCCCCCCAGAAACCCTCCCAAAGCCACCCTGCGCTCACCAGCAGGTAGATGCCACTCGCGATGCCCAGGCAGACGGTGCCCAGGATGGTGGAGAGGAGGAAACCGGCGGGGACAGCCAGGCTGTGCAAGAGATTGGGGGTTCGGCAGGGGCTGGGGGCAGGGGGGTGGGGGCTGTACCCCTGCCCCGACCCCGTACCCCACTTACGCGGCGTGCAGGATGGCTCGGATGTAATAATTCCTTGTGAGGGGCCCGAACACCTTCACCACTGCTGTCAGGTACTTCTGGCCGCTGCAGAGCAACACCGGGGGGAGGTCAGAGGGGTTGCATCCCGCAAAGGGGGGGCACCCAGCCCTGAGGACCCCCATCCCCACGCTCTCCCTGCATGGGGAACCCACACACGGGATCCAGCCCCGCTTCCACCCCACTGCTCCAGACCCCAGTGCCGTGTCCTTGTGTGTCTGTGAGGGGGGGCTGGGTACCAGGACCCCCCGTGCCAGGGCTGAGGGGACACACACACACACACACACACACACACATCACTTACCACCTCTCCATGGTGGAGCCCTTTTGTCGCTTGCTCCTGGGGTACTCGAGCAGGCAGACCAAGACGCCTGCCACGCTGCGGGGGGGGGGGGGGCAGTCAAGGAAAGGGATGCTCGGGGCCAAGATTAGTCCATAGGCACGACCCTCACCCGAAAAACAAAGGCTGTTTGGGGCAGGGAAGGAGAGCTTTGGGCCCAGAGTGGGGAGGAGGATGATGTCTCCCCCCCCCAGTCCATGCCTCCCACCCGAATGGAGGGTTTTCCCCGCAGACCAGACCCGGGCATCCTCTCCGCAAGGATACATGGCGTACGCCGCGAAGTACCAGCCCTTGAACTGCCCCGCCACGGCCACGATCCCGCCCGTCAGCATGACTGCGGGGACAGAGCGGGGCTGGTGGGGTCCCTGCCTGGGGACATGGCCCCCCCTCCGAGCCAGGACACAGCCCCCCAAACCCGGGCTACAAACGCCAAACCTGGGATACCACCACCACACCCCCCCAGACCCGGATTACGACCCCGACATGGGGGATGCCGAGGAGATGCTGTGTGTGGGACCCTCTGGATTCAGGGAAGGGAACTGGGGGGCTCCAGGATGGGGGGCTCGGGGCGGGGGGAGGTTTTTTGGCCCCGTGGCCACATGCCACCTCCACCCACGAACTTTGCTCCCCTCTGGCTGCCCTGCGCGGGCAGAAAACTTGAGGAGAGGAGGAAGAGAAGAGGAGGAAGAGGAGGCTCTAACCCTGCGCATCCCCAGCGGGGACGGGACTTCCCGGTCGTCCCCGGCGCCTCCCGTTTGCACCATCCCGGAAGCCCCCAGCGCCCCCGGGACGGCGCGGCCTGGCCCCCCCCCCCCCCACACACCGGGGCTGTCACCCGCATTGAGCGGGACCATGCCTCTATGGCCCCCCCGGGGCTCACCGCCCCCCTCCATCCCCCCGAAACCCCCCCCCGGGAGCCGGCCCAGCGGGGCTCACTTCCTCCAGCCGCCAGCTGCACCGGGCCGGTGCGGGGACACCCACGTCCCCAGGGGGACACTGGTGGAGGGGGGGGGGGGCTGTCCCTGAGCAGGGCTGGGGCGCCCGGGACCCTCTGCAGCACCCAGGTCCCCATCACCCCCCCCCCCCCCAACCCCTGCACCCCCCCGGGACCCTGCAACCCCCTCCTTCCCCCCCCCCGGCCCGGACCCTGTGTCCCCGCACTCACTGAGCCCGGCGGCCAGCGCCTGCTCGTTAGCCCACATGGCCCACTCGATCTGCCCCATGGCTCGTCCCGGCCCGGTTCGGCTCGTCCCGACCCGGAAAGCGGACGCGGCGCGACGATGTAACGGGGGCCTGGCCACGCCCTCTTCGTCATAGGCACCGCCCCCTCCGTGTAGACCACGCCCCCCTTCCTTGTAGGCCACGCCCCCACCCCACAGGCCACGCCCCCCATGGGGACCCGCTTCAGCCCCCCCCCAAGGGGACACAGCGCCGGTGCGGGACACAGGGGCCGTGCGGGGACAGGACCAGCCCCGCAAGGGACACGAGGGGACAGGGGACATGGTGGGGTGACGAGGATGGTGTGGGGGGAACAGGATCAGTCCGGTGCAGGGGGGCTGGATCAGCCCCGCAAGGGACACGGGGCCACGTAGGGTGACAAGGGTGTTGCAGGGGGACAGGATCAGCCCCAGCCGGAGCATTTAAGGGACAGGGGACGGGATCAGTCCTGCAAGTGACATGGTGGGGACAAGGGATGTGCAAGGGATAGGGGCCACATGGGGTGACGGGGGCTGTGCAAGCAGAAAGGATCAGCCC
Organism: Chroicocephalus ridibundus; assembly: GCF_963924245.1. Classification (NCBI taxonomy): domain Eukaryota; kingdom Metazoa; phylum Chordata; class Aves; order Charadriiformes; family Laridae; genus Chroicocephalus; species Chroicocephalus ridibundus. Next base: position 93,641,251 of record NC_086287.1, read on the forward strand.
CAGGGGACACCGGAGGACAGGGGACATTTGGGGGGGACAGGATCTGTCCCAGCAGGCCCAGGCACAGCCGTTAGGAGAAACCAGCCCCGTCTCCTGCCCCACACCTTTGTCCGGCGATGCCAACCCCCCTCCGCAACACCTCCCCTGGAGTCCATACACCCCAAACCAGCGCTGCAGCTGGAAAACCTCTATTTCCTTACAAAACAGTAAAAACCAGCCCCAGGGGTCACATCCCACCCCGGGGCTGGGGACGGCTTCGCACCAGGCCACCCCCGGGTGGCACCAGCAGAGCCCCCCCCAACACGTCGTGGCTGTCCCCGGCGGTGTCACCGAGGCTCAGGTGCAGCGTCGGGGCAGCCCGTCTGCTCCCAGGAGATGCTGGCTGGGGTCATCCAGGAGCTGGGGACCAGGGCCGGGCTGCGGGGCAGGAGATGGGTTACGGGGGGCCAGATCCTTTGCACCAGGGAGCCCCACTGCCTGCAGGGAACCCCTCCTGGGGGGCTGGGGGGCAGCTCCTGGGCTCCACAGAACCCAAAAGCCCACCCCATGGATCACACCAGCAAGAACATGTCTAGGGATGGGGTTCTGCACAGCCCTGGGGATGGGGCCAGGGATGGGGGTCCACACACCACCCTGGGGATGGGGTCCCGCACAGGTCCTTTGGGGATGGGGCCCCACACACCCTCCTGGGGATGGGGGCCTACACAGGTCCCTGGGGATGGAGACAGGGATGGGGTCTCACACACCTCCCTGGGGATGGGGTCCCACGGAGGTCCCTGGGGACGGGGACAGAGCCTCACCGCAGAGACCAGGCAGATGGGTCCCCCTGCCCCACGTCCGCCCCCAAAGCCCCCCCCCCAGCCCCCTACCTTGGTGTGCAGGATGTACCGGACAGCCCCCGGCACTGGCTCCGTCACCACGGCTGTGAGCAGCTCCTCCGGCAGCGAGGCCGAGTCGACGGGCAACCCCCTCACGAACCTGCGGCACGGCCGAGCACTCAGTCCCAAGCCCCCCTGCCATCCCTCTCCCCCCAGCCCAAGTAAGAGACGAGATAGCCCTTACTGGTCCCCGTTGGTGGCGGGGGGGAAGCTGCGTCTCACCACCTCCACAAACTCGGCCACGGTGTCGGCCAGCGTGAAGATGACGGCGTTGGGGCCGGCGTCGAAGGTGTAGGCTACCTGTGGCGGGATTGCGGGCGGGACACGGGGACCTGGTGAGGGACCACAGCACCGCAGCCCAAGAGCCCCGCGGGGCCGGTGTGGCCAGCTGGTACCTTGGTGCATCCATGGTGGGCATTGAAGCGGTGTGCCAGGGCGATGATTTGCCGCGAAAGGTCATTGAGGTAGAAGATGGGGGGGAAGGTGTCGAGGCAGGTGGCATGGAACTGGTTGCTGTCCTTCATGGTGAGCTGCCCGAAGCCCTCGAAGTCCCGCTCACGGATGTGCCGCATCATCAGGGCCAGGCGTTCCGGCACCACCGCCTCTGCCCGGTGCTGCCGCGGCAGGAGGGTCACGGTCACTCCGGTTTGGGGACACCCACGGCACCGCGACCCTTTGGGCTTCGCTTGGGTGGCATCGCGGGTGCAGGCCCCCTGCCTGCCCTCCCTCCGTGCCCCCCAGCATGGAGAAATGTCCCCCCTCAAGGGAAACGGGACCCCACACCCTGCCTGCAGGCAGGGGACAGGCAGCTGCCTGGGGCAGGATGTGGCCCATTGCCCCGTACCTTCAGCAAGGGGCTGGTGTCCACACTCGTCTGCATCCCCGCCGTGCTGCCCACCTGCTTCTTCTCCCCGCTGACCTGGGGGGGGGCACAGGTGGTGGGACATGACCCCCCCCTGAACCCCCAGCCCCAGCGAGGGGCACCCCCTGAGCCACGGGGTCTGCACCCACACGGGGCTGGGGTGACCCCAAATCCCACCCAGCTGGGGGGTGGTGGGTACAACCATAACCCCCCCTCTGCCCCGGTCCCTCACCACCAGGACGAGGACCCTGAGCTCCGGCCAGTGTGTCTCGGGGGCCACTTGTTGGGCGAGGCTGTCCCTGCCGTCCGGCCGCTCGCCCCGCTGCCACTGCACGAAGCCCCCCAACATGCTGCGGCAGGCGCTGCCCGAGCCGCGCCGGGCCACCTCCGACAGCTCGCCCTCCACGCCGTACAGCCGCGCCAGCGCTGACACTGCGGGGACGGGACGGGGTCAGGGGAGGACACCACCCCCCCACCACCACCACCACCACCCCCCGCCTCTGCCACCCGCCCTGTCCCCGCTCACCCACCCAGGCAGGCGTAGCCGGCAGCGGAGGATGCCAAGCCGGCGGCGGTGGGGAAGTTGTTCTCGGTGGCGATGTGGATTTTGTAGGAGAGGTTGAGCGGGGCCACGTCCTCGGCGCTGCCACCCCGGCGCTTGCGGGCCAGGCGCCGCACTGCGAGGGGACGGGAGCCATGCAGGGGGGGTCGGTACGGGGAACACCCCGCCCGGCCCCAGAGCGTGGGGGACACTCACCCTCCCGCAGGCAGGCCTGCAGCCGGGGGTGCCCCACGTCGGCCTCCTCCCCGTTCAGCCACAGACGGTCCTCTGCGAAGTCCCGGCTGGCGGCGGCGGTGGTGGTGGTCTTCAGCTGCAGGGAAAAGAAGGGGGGGAATGCGGGGAGCGGGGGGGCTCAGCATCCCCCTGTGCACAGGTCGGGGGCAGAGGGGCCCGATCCTGACCCTGACCCCCACACCAACCTGGTCCTGGTGCAGCGTCACGCTCAGGGAGGAGTTGATGGGCAGGATCAGGTCATTGTCCCGCTTGCCCCCTGCAAGAGATGGCACGGCATGGCACGGCACGGCACGGCACCCCTTGGCATGGCATGGCTTGGCTCAGCACAGCTTGTCATAGGTTGGCTTGGCACAGCACGGCATGGCACGGCACTGCTTGGCATGGCACAATATCACTTGGCATAGCACAATATCACTTGGCATGGCATGGCACAGCTCGGCATGGCACAGTATCACCTGAGATGCCACGGCATGGCATGTCACAGCTTGCCATAGGTTGGCTTGGCACGGCACAGCATGGCATGGCACAGGACGGCACGGAATGGCACAACACGGCACGGCACGGCACGGCCTGTCACAGCTTCTCTGCCCACTTTCCCCCCCCCCAGCAGGTGCCAAACCCGTCCCCGCCACCGGCCCGCCCTCCTCCCGGGGCTCTCCGCCCCGCCTGCCCCGCCGCTGCGCCGGGGGGTCGCGTCCCGGGGGCTGCCCAGCCCCGAGAGGGGGTCCCGGCCGCAGGGGCAGCCGCCGCCGGCCGGCGTGGCGCCGGTACTCACAGTATTTGATGACGGCGATGTTGACGGGGGCCGTGCAGGTGACCATGGCGAGCGCCCGCTCCTCCGCCATCGCGCCGCCGCCGCCGCCGCCGCTCCCGAGGCGCTCCCGGCTCCGTGCGGGCGGCCTCAAGCCCCGCCCCCGCGCCACCCACGTGTCCGTGGTCCGTGGCGGGACGCCGCCTCACCATTGGCCGGCGCCGCAGCGCCCGGCTCCCGGCGTCCAATGGCAGCGATCGGACCACGGAGCGGCCCCGCCTCGCCCCGCCCCCTGCCGGCGCTGGCAGGGGCAGGCGGCGGCGCCATCTTCGAGTCGGGAAGGAGCCGCGCATGCGCCCTTACGGACCGGCGGCGGCGGGGCAGGGCCGGGGGTCCCGGTGTCCCCAGTACGCCTCCAGTGCTCCCGAACACCCCCCCCAACCCCAACGTCCCAGTGCTCCAGCGTTACCCCAGTGCCCTCAGTACCCCCAGCGCACCAGTGCTCCCAGTTACCCCAGCACTGCCCCGGTGTCCCCAGTACCCCCCCAGTGCTCCCCGTGTCCCAAAACCCCTGGACCCCCCAGTACCCAGTGCTCCCAGTACCCCCCCAGTGCTCCCATTGCCTTCAGGGCCCCTACTGCTCCCAGTATGCCAGTGCCTCCAGCGCTCCCAGTGCCTTCGCGACCCCCAGTGCTTCCAGTATGCCCAGCACCCCACTATCCCAGTGCCCCTCCAGGGCTCCCAGCGCCCTCGGCATCCCCCCAGTGCTCCCCGTCCCCCTACAGTGCTTGCAGTGACCCCAGTAGTCCCGGAGTCCCCCGTTCCAGTATACCAGGGGCTGGGAGCCACCAGCACCCCCTGGGTGTCCCCATCCCGCCCCCACGGGCACCCCCAGCCAGGCCCCGCCGCACGCGTGTCCCCCCCCCGGGGGTATTTTTGACCTCTGGTCGCTCACTTGCAGTGGAAAATATCCCACAAATCCGGGTGCCTGGGGGTGGCGGGGGGCACACGCCGGGCACGGGGGTGACAACGTGGTGCTGGTGGGCACAGTCCCACTCCCACGGGGTCACCGACGGCGGGGGGCGGGAGGGGGGGGGGCGCAGGTCCCATCCCACCCCGAATAAACAGCCAGGGCGATAAGAGGAGCAGCATCCTCCTCATCCCACCCCTCTCCATAGCAGGGAGCTCTGGGGACCTCCTTGGTGGCGGGGCAGGGGCTCCCCTGGACGTGCACCCCCCCTCCTCCGGTATTTATAAGCATTTTCCATGGGAGGGGACAGCCTGCGGATATTTTGGGCCATGGAATTCTTCCCCCCCCGTCCCCGCCACCGGCACAGGTGCAGGGCCTGATTTAGCTGGGCAGAGCTGCAAATAGCACGGGGGGCACACGGCGGCTTCCTCCGGCACCCACCCAAACCGTCCCCCCCCCGGCCCCTGCCCCAGCGCCTGGGGTGACACCAGTGGGCACAGGGCTGTCCCCACCACTGCGGGGCTGTGGGGAGGGCGCCGGGACCCGAGGGCTGGCCTTCGCCACCAGCATGCCCCGCTGCTGGTGCCAGGGACGGCGTTGGGGACAGCCCTGTCCCCCGGCACTGCCACCCCACATGGGGTCCCACTGCCCGCAGCATCCCCCCGCCCAGCCGGGCTGGCTTGCACCCAGCATGACCCCCCCCAACACTCCCCTGGGGTAGGATGGAGCAGGCACCTCGGCTCCCGGGGACCCGCAACACCCCTTCTCCCTTCAGGGACAGGCAGCCACAGTTGGGGCTGCATGGCCACATGCCTGTCCCCTCCCCTGTGGTGCCCTCCCTGCCCCAAAAAGCCCCGTGGGCGCCGTTTGGGGAGCAGATAAGGTGGTTCCTCAATGCGATCAGCCCTGGCCGTTGTCCCCCCAAGACTTTTACTGCCCCCAGGGACAGGAGCCAGGCTCTGGCCAGTGCTGGGACAAGGGTGGAATCCCCTAAATTCTCTGAGAGGACACCAGTGGCTGCCCCCGGGGAGGGAGATGCCCGGGATGGAGGGAATCGGCTGCGCAGAGACAGCCCGTGTCCCTGGGGAACCCCAGGGCCAGGACATCTCCCAGGGACACCCACAGGAGAAACACCCACCGCGCTCCCCTGGCCAGCGCCCAGCAGGGCTTTGGGGACGGCACACGGTGCCAAGTGTCCTCCCTCTGAGAGCCAGGACGCGGCTGCCAGGGAGGGGGCATGGCCACCAGCACACACAGCTGGGGGGATGCCAGGAGAGGTGTGGGGGAATCCCCCCAACAGCCCCCAGGCAGGTTTAGCAACACCGGGCACTGGGACAGCAGGTCACGACGTGCTCGGGTGGGGGGAGATAAGGGCTGGGGGAGCCCAGGGCAGGGAGGAGGGCTGGGGTGACAAAATGGCATTGCCAAACCGCTGCCGTTAACGGGAGGAGTTGACAAGTCAGAGATGAAGCTGTAAAGAGAAGCCCCACGTTTGGGGAAGGAGCAGCCCCGACAAGCCGGAGTGGGGGGTACCCAGCCCCAGCCATGTCCGACACGCCAGAGCCGCGGCACAGACCACGCAGCGAGGCCGCCCGTGGATGAAACTGCCTTTATTGAGAAAAATGGTTTGCTACAAATACGTCATTGATTTTATTCTTCTTCAAAAAACAGTACGTCTCGTTAAAAGGTCTAGTTATGCAAAAAGTCATGGGTAACACACTGACGAGCACGGCTCGGGGCGCAGCCGGAGCCCCGGCACAGCCCGGCTGGCAGCGGGCAGAGCCGGATCCGACCCCATGCCAAGCGGGGAGAGGCAGGAGCTGCCTGTGCAGCGCAGCGCCCGCCTGCGCCCTTGCAGCCTGGGCCCTAAAGTGCTTTACAAACGCAGCTGTTGCTGCCCCCCTGCTCTGGCGTCGCAGGGCAAAAAGGAGGAAGAGAAGGAGGAAGGAGACAGAGAGATTAGTAGCACTGTAGCAGAGGCAGGGAGCTCCCTGCAAGAGCTCCCATGGAGGCTGCTCCAGGACCTGAGGGTCCCAGCTGAGGACGGACAGGGGAATCCTCCCGGGTCCCTTTTGGGAGATGCCAGTGCTCTCCATCCCACCAGCGACATCCCCCGGGGCCAGGCAGGTGGCAGGGATGCCGTGCTGGTAAGAGAAGACCCCGTCCCTCCTCGCTAGCCTTGCTCGAGGGAGGGGAGGGTCTCTGCACGCTCCTCGTATACAGCTGCCAGTGGCACAGGGGAGCTCACAGCCCCAAAGAACACCCAGTACTATTTAGATCAAAGTAAAAAACAAGACCGTATTGCTGGGGCAGAGCTGGAGCTGGAGCCAGGTCTTGGATAAACCACAAAAGGGCACTACTCCGAGCAGGGGCATGCAGAGGGATTGCTCTCCCACACCTCTTCTCCGCAAACCCTTGCTGGGAAGCGGCATGGCAGGTCTGCGGGTATCGTGCACCACCACCTCCCCGCAGTTCCTTCACCGAGAGCCTTGGGCTGATCCTGTCGCTGGGGTGACACCAAAGGATGGCAGGGTCCCAGCGCAAAGCACCTCTCCCCCAGCCCTTCAGACGGGACACAGCTTCTGCTGCACACGGGGGCCACGCTCAGGCTGGCAGCAGCCCACTCAAGGCCTGGCAGAGATCTCCCTCCCACCCTCTCCCAGCCGCCAGGAGGAAACTCCAGCGGCAGCAGGAAGAGCAGAGAGGAAGGGGGGCAGGGGGGACAGGTCACCGGGACGCTGTGGAGCATCTCCCGGATCAACATCTGCCCAGGTGTGCCCCATTCCCAGGCAGAGACCTGGGAAAGGGAGACGCAACCCCCTATTTCAGGGGGACAAGATGCTCAGCGTTGGGGACGGGCTCTTGCACGGGCAGAGGTCCCTCCTGCGCACCCATCGCCCGGATACGAGGCAGCCGCTCTGCACCGAGCGCCAGCACATCACAACTAACCCGCCTGCTCCCTCGCAGGCGGAAACCACCGCTCCAGATTACGCTCTGCCCACGGCCACCTCCAGCACCGTCACGGAGCTCTGCCTGCCCGAGTTAAGCCATCGTAAGCCCAACCACGGGCCCTGGAGAGGGTGAGCAGCTCAGAGAGCACAGCCGGACAAGCGGCTGAGAACACAAGTGGTGCTGCTGCTCCTCAAAAAGGCAGCCCCGCGAGCCGCTCGGCAGCCAACGAGGTGCTGCTTTGACTCGGTCTCTCCTGCAGCACCACCTACCTGAGGAGAAACACGTCGACAAGGGAAGGGAACGGTCCAGAAGTAACCAAAGATGACACCCGCGTGCTTCCCACAGCCCCCACAGAGTCCCACGCACTGGCCTGGGGTCCAGCTCCTGCCTCCCACCTGATTTCACATCCACAGCTTGTTTGTTTGTTTGGGTTTTTTTTTTTTTTGTAAAAAATATACTTTCTTAATAATGTTCCATAAAAATACTCTTGTCCCCAGTGACAGATATTGCAGTGTGAAGAGTAACAGCTTCTGTTCCCGCTCTATAAAACGTGGAAAAGGCATCATGCCAATTAATGTAGAAAAATGCAAGAACTCAGTATCACAAGAGCCGGTACAAAACGAGGGAGGTGAGAGTTTCACTGGACGCCAGATGCCATCCCTGCAGACTCCTCCGAACCCACTGCCATCACAGGGCACACGAGGGCAACCGTCTCGCCCTGGGATTCAGCCCGGCCTGCTTTGGGCCTGGCCTGTGCAGTAGCAGGCAAAGGAGGCAGCTCCTGCCGCAGCACAGGGGACGGGACAGACCGACGTCTCCAGAAATAGCCTCGTGGAGTTTAAAAAAAAGATACGCTCCGTGCCGTTTTCTTCCTTTTCAAAAAGGACGTGGACGATTGCAGTTTCAAACTAGGGCATTTCTGCATAAAATGCATCATAGTTTTACGTACCTATTCAATTGCAACAGAGAGCATGAAGACAAATGGTGCCAAAAAGCATCTAATAATAAATAGATCTGGATACACGTATATACTCCGTATACGGATATGAAATGCCTAACCAAGGAACGATCCCAGCCCTTCGGTGCTGACTCCTCTCTCCCCCCAGCAGCGGATGTCTCTGCTCACTCACCAGTCCAGCGCGATGCTAAAGAGACTCCACCTTCTTAAACAAGGTGGGATTTGCCCAGAGAGGAGAGGGAAGAGAGGCAGCAGCGGGTCGCCGGCGGGCTGACGAGCTCCGTGCCTCCCCAGCAGAAAGGCCGAGTGTGCAAAAGGAGATGGGGTGTGAGAGGGGGGGGTCCGAACCGACGCTCTGCAGTCACCCTCAGTTCTCAGAGAGCGACAGTGCCAGGGCAGCCTGCAACGCTGCCTCCTCATCGATGTTATAGTCCTAAAAAACAGAGAGGGGTGGTCAGCAGAGCTGGCGTGGCCAGGCCACGCAGCCTCCATCAAGCAGGAGGGGTGGTCATGGCAAGGAGCCCTTCCTGCTCCTTACTGGCCCGCCCAAGGCTGTGAGCCTCCACCTCCTCTGGCAAACAGGTCCCCAGGAATGCCGTGCTCTTTGGGGAAACCTTCGTGCCCATGGTCCCTCTCCTGCCTGGAACCTGCCAACGTCAACCCCGCTCTTTGATCTGGCAGCGGCTAGCCCACATGGGAAGCTGTGGCCAAAGGCTAAAGCTTTCTATCAAGGCCACGGGCTTCTCCAGCACTGCAGTTTGGATTTATGCAACACAGTAATCGCTCCCGAAGGTGGGGATATTTCTCTGTAAATAGCTGTGGGTCCCTTTCCCTGAAATCTAGTCTCCCTGCAATAAAAGCAGGATGCTAACGAAATTTCCCCTCGGTCACTGCAGCCAAGGCTGAGCGATCACACCCTTACCCCCACACGAGGGGTCAGCAGCTCCCCGAGAGAGGGGCCATGGATACCTCCCACGTGCAACAGCCAGAACCCCCAAGGCTGAGCTGCTCCCCTCCCACTACTTGTGAAGCCTCAAAGAAAAGGGCTTTTGTGTTACAATTCCTCAGGGGAAGAGTTTTAATGGAGCACACGGAGGAAACAACCCATCTTCACAGAGAGCAGTAACCTTTCCCTCCCCTCCTTCAGAGACATTTTCCTGGTGTCTGACAATGACCGGTTTGAGCACCTCCCAGAGCAGGCGGGGAGCCCAGCCCCACACCCATGGGGGTCTCCCGAGTGGGGCTACGCATGCGCCATGTGCCTCCCACAAAACCCAAATTAGGATCCATCCCCTTCCCCTCCTGAGGGGCTGCACAGCAGGACAGGCTGGTCCTGGCACAGGAAGGGAAGGGCTGGTTTCATCTCCCAGCCACTCAGCTTAGGACTCGGGGAAGATAACCCTGTTTCGGCTCAGAGCCATACTCACCACGAAGGTGTCGTAGGAGAACTTGTGCCGGTGGAGGAGGTGCTGGAGGAAGTTGGCGCTCTTGTAGCTGGGGTCCCCCCAGGGCATGGCTGAGCAGACCGGGCACACCTGCAGTGGGCAGGGACAAAGGGGAACCCTGACTCACGAGCGTAGATCTCCTCCACCTCTATCTCCCCCGAGGAGGGGACACGAGGGAGAGATGAGTAGAGGTCCCCTCTCTCTCTCTCTCTCACAGAGCGTGTCCTGCAGATATTGTGCTAAATAAGGGGGTCTCCCACCCCACCAAGCAGATCCCTCAGTGCACAGAGCCTCTGGCACACGGCCCAAGCTGCTTTTAGCCCACTGGTAAGTTACACGCCTGTGCACAAGCACCTCTGAGATGGTGCCAGAGCTGTAAATTCCCCGCCTCAGTCAACCCAGCGGGGATGGGGAAAGGAAATCCAGCACCACCCAGGTTGCAGGCACAGGGGGACAGAGGCAGCTCGTTCCAGAGAGCCTCTAACAAAGCAAACAGAGGCAGGTCCCCACCTCCCATCAAAGGGATTTAAAACAAACTAAACCATCTGGAAACACAGCTGTAGTTTATGCGCAGCAGCAACAGCTCTGCATGCTGGTGGCCTCAGACACAGCATCAGCTATGGTGTATTTGGATTTCCAGGAGTTACCCTGCACAGAACCAGCCCATCCCAGCGCCCCGGTGTCACTCACCACTTTGTTCGGGTCATTGCGGTGGTTCTCCATGCAGTGCTTCACCAGCTCCTGCTGGTCCAGGTTCCGGGCCCCACAGTACGGGCACACAAACGTCGAGCGATTGGGAATATTGCTAAAGAGAGCAAGGACAAGCTCAGATATCCCAGAAAGTGACTGGATCGACTCCTTCCAAACTAACCCAGCCACCCCTGTTTGGCTTTGTGCCACCCACTCACGGTGGAAACCAGCCCAGCTCATTCCCACTCCAGGCTGAACCACCCTGGTCTGGTTGGTCCTTCCTCCCATGCCATACTCTGGAACACAGGACAGTACAGAGGCTGCAGATGCCAAAAGGAAAAAGGTGCTGCTGTTTCTCCCTGCGATTGCCCAGGGGAAAGTAAAACACACGCTCGGATTTTAGGGCTTGTAAAGGAAGGGAGTGCCAGTGCAGTCTGCAAGGAGGGACACACATCCCCACTCAATGCATGGTGGTACCTGGGGATAGGCTGCGACGTGGGGACAACCGGAACGAACTTGGGGCAGTTGGCCATCTGCTCCTGCACCTTCGCGCAGGACGAGACGTGAGAGCGCATTTTTGCAAGGGTCACCTGGAGAGTAAGGAGAGAAGAAACATTCCCGGAGGCTGCAGGAACACCTAGACACAATGCTGGAGCCTCCACTACAGCTCAGGAGAAGAGTTTTGGCAAGTCAACATCAGAGTGAACACTGGTCTGCAAGATGATCCACACCAGCCTGGCAACGCTGTACCAGACCGCCCTTCCTCACAGGAGAGATATGGGGTTGCACGCTCGCTGCACATGTCCCCGGAGGTCACACACGAGCCACCTAGGCTGCGTTATCATAGCACTATCTCTATTTTCCTTTGCGAAGGAGGAACTGCTGACAGCCGGAAACCCCAAACTGCTCTGACACCACACGAGATTAGTCCTGGACCGCAGCCTGGGCGTTACAAGATCCCCAAATCTAACAGAAGCCAGAAAGTGCATCAGCGGAGATGCACACCATGAATCACGGCTTTACAGCCGGTCCCTGAAGTGTCCCAGCCCAGGCTGCCCCAGGGCAGGCCAGGCTATGCTGGCAGTTTGGCTCCCCCACGGCCATCAGGATTACAGCACCTCAAACAAGACCTAAATCCTTACCCTCGTTAGGAACAGCAGCAGAGCTGGTTTGTCTCAGCCTCTCCCGTGTTGCAGGAAAACCTCAACCTGCTTTTGAAGGTCCCCACTGTCTAATAATAGCTCCAGTCTGCTGACAAAGGCAGCTAGGAGAGAGCGCCTTCATCTCCGCACAGCTCCGCTTGCCTGGCTCATAGCAGTACCTGTGACACGCAGAGGGGACACCACACCTCGCAGGTGCAGTTTGGGGACCTGCCGAACAGCGGACTCTGCAAATCCAACTGTGGAAAGCAAGCAACCTCCCTCCCCCAGCACCTTGGCTGCGGGATCGGCAGCAGGACAGGGACAGACAGCCTTCTCCCACGAGCTTTACCTTCTTGCTGCAGCCTCTGCAGGGAGCCTTGTAGGATGAAAGCTGTTTCTCTACACTGGAAGCCTTCTCCACCTTCTTGGGGTCGAAGGGCATGCGGCAGAGTGGACACAGCGGGGACGGCACTTGGAGGCAGGGCTGCAGGCACTCCCCGCAAAACCTGGGGGCACAAAGAGCAGCACTGAGCAGCCCAGCCCAGAAGGAAGAGGGTTAGCAGGACCCCAGCCCCAGGGACTCTGTGTGCCCCAGGCCGCAGGGCAGCCCCAAAACCCAGGGATCGGCATCCTCACTGTGAGGAACTGGAGAGAACGGGGAGCTTGGGAGAGGATGTGGGGAGACCAGGCACAGCCCAAGCTCGGAAGGAGCTCTCTGAACGCGCAGCCGGAGCTCAGACAATGCCACTGCTCCAAGACCCATGGACGGGAACGGATTTGAATGCAGCCAAACAAAGACCGATGCCGAGCATCCAGGCCACGCAGGGATAAAGCGAGTGAGCACGTTAAAGCTCGGCTCACCTCCTTTCAAGGTCCTCATGCCTGCAGGAGCACGGATGAGAAATCAAAGCAGCGGAGAGAAAGCGCAGCAAGGCACCCCCGGGCTCGAGGCAAAGCAGCTCGGTGCCCACAAAGTCAGCTGTCACAGCATCCCCGTCCCCTCTGCCTGCCCACCCATGTCACCCAGAACAGGGGAACGACGTGCTGCTAAGCCTCTGCCGCTGCACGGGGAGGGACAGTCATGGCGCCTCTTGCCCCAGCATCTCCCCCATGAAGCGCCCACAGCCCCAAACAAGCAGGACGGGGGGAAGAGCGAGACCATGCTTGGGCACCAAGCAAAGCCGTGGCCTCAAGGGGAGGCCAAGGTGTCCCAAAAACAGGCTGTGAAAGGGGGAAAAGGAGGTGTCACCAAAACGCTGGGGTGACAAGCAGACCCCAGCTCCTCATGGCTGTGCCCTGGGTGGCCTCTCTGCGGGGGCCAGGACACAGCACCCACGGGTGGCCTAGATGGGGGGGTCAGGGCAGGACTCCCACAGCCGGCACTGCCAGGGTGCTGGGAGCAGAGTTTGGGGGGGGTTCCAGGGGCAGGAACCAGGTCTGGGCGCAGAGGGAGAAAGGGGCTGGGGTCAGTGGGTGGGCAGCATAGGAAGGACCCTTGGGTGCCCTCCACACCGGGTCCGGGGAGTAGGGGGGGGATACAGGGCAGCACCCAGCTCCCCGGGAGCGGAAAGGGTTCCGGGTGGGGGCATGGCACCCGGTGCTGGCGGAGCAGCTGGGGGTGGGAAGGGGGTCCCGGGGCCGAGCACCACCCAGGGGGTGGGACAGGGATCCCGGAGCTCTCTGGGGTCACAGGGCAGAGGGATCCCAGTGTACGGGGAAGGGCGCCCAGAGAGCGCGGCGGGCCCGGCCCCGGAGGTTGGGGCAGGCCCCGGTGGTCGGGGCAGGCCCCGGTGGTCGGGGTAGGCCTCGGGGGGTCCCCGCCGCCCCCGCCCCGGAGCCGGTCTCACGTGTGTCCGCAGCCCGCGATGCCGACGGCGCGGTGGAAGACCTCCAGGCAGATGGGGCAGCTGAACTGCGCCTCCAACGCCTCGGCGGCGGGGGGCGGCGCCCGGGGGGGCCCGCCCGGGGCCTGCGGCCGCTGCGCCGCCGCCACCAGCAGGCTCCGGAACATGGCGGCGGCGGCGGCGGCGGCGGGGGGGGGCGGTGCCTTGACGTCACCCTGCGCCGCCGCGTCATCGCCGTGCGCCGGGAGCGGAGCCGAACAGGACGGGGCCGGACGGGGCCGCCATGTGCGACGCGACGGGAGACGATGGAGGGTGCGGGGCAGACGCGGCACCGGAACGGCGCCGCCGCCTCCCGGCAGACAGGTGGGAGCCCGACCCGGGACACGGGCTGGCCCCCCCGGGGCCGCTGCCGGTACCGTCCCCGGCACTGTCCCCGGTACCCTGCCGCTACCCACCTGGTACCCTCACGGTACTGTCCCCGGTATCCCCCCGGTACCCTCTCCGGTGCTGGCCCCCGGTACCCGTCGGTGCTGTCTCTGGTGGTGCCCCTGGTACTGCCCTCCATTGCAGCCCTCCGGTATCCCCCCGTGCTGTCGCCGGTACCCCCCAGTACTGTCACCGATATACCCCAGTACTCTCCCCGGTATCCCTGCGGTACCCCCCGGTGCTGCCTCTGGTGTCGTCCCCGGTACTGCCCCCCGTTGCCACCTCCGATCCCCCTCCGGTGCTACCCCCGGTGCTCCTCTGGCACCTCCCCGGTATCTCCCGGTGCTGCCCGCGGTATCTCCTGGGGTGGATAAGGGACCGGGACCGCCGCGCACCCCCCCGCCCGGGACCGCCCCTGGGGAGGGTCGAGGTCCGGTCCCCTCCGGTGACCGCCCGTGTCCCCGCAGCCACCCGCGGCCCTGCATGAAGTGTGGGCAGGGCACGGCCGCCCTCGTCATCCGCCTCGGGGACGCCTTCTGCCGGTGAGGGACCCGGACGGGATGGGGCTGTGGGGCTGCGGTGTGTGGGGACACGGGGCTCGGACATGTGGGGCTTGGGGACATCAGGGCTTGGGGATATTGGGTCACTGGGACATCGAGGCTTGGGGACAGCAGGGCTTGGGGACATCCAAGCTTGGGGATGCAGGTCTTGGGGACATTGGGGTTTGGGGGCATCAGCGCTTGGGGACACTGGGTCTCCGGGACAGCGGGGCTTGGGGACATCAGAGGTTGGGGACATTGGATCTCAGGGATATCAAGGCTTGGGAAGAGCAGAGCTCAGAGACAGAGGGCTCGGGGACATGGAGTGTGTGGGGCATGGGACATTGCATGGCTCAGGGCCCTGTCCCCGCAGCGACTGCTTCCGCGAGTACTTTGTGCACAAATTCCGCGCGATGCTGGGCAAGAACCGCGTCATCTTCCCGGGAGAGAAGGTACTCGGGGGGGACAGGGATGCTGGGAGGACCCGTGTGGTGGCAGTGGAGCTGATGACTGTCCCTCCCGTCCCCGCAGGTGCTGCTGGCGCTGTCGGGGGGGCCGGCCTCCAGCGCCATGCTCCGGCAGGTCCAGGAGGTGAGAGTGGGGACAATGGGGGGGGACGGGGAGGGGCACGGCTCACCCACCTCCCTCACCCTGCGCCTCTGCCAGGGGCTCAGCCGGGAGACGGCCAAGAAGCTCCGCTTCATCCCCAGCCTCATCTACGTTGATGGTAAGGATTAGTCCCGCTGCCCGTTTGCTGCCTGTTCCCTGCCCCACTGCCCGCTCCCGGCGTAGTGTCCATCTGTGCCGTGTCAGGGCTGGGGGCTGCCACCTGGGGTGTCCCCCTCACCCCGGGGGATGGGGTGGGTGCCCCCTCTTCACCGTGACGGTGGCCCCGGCGCTGCCCCCCTGCCTTGCAGAGGGAGCGGTGCGCGGGCTTAGCACGGCACAGCGGGAGCAGAGCCTGGCCCGCATGGAGACCCTGCTGCAGGCGACCGGCTTCCCCTATCACCTGGCCCACCTGGAGCAGGTATGGAGGTGGCAGGGGTAGGGGGGACACGCCTGGCCACCCCCAACCTCCCCCTGGTACTTATCTCTGCCCCGCAGGCGCTGGAGCTGCCCGCATCCATATTGCAGCCAGGGCCGGAGAAGTCCGGCAAGCCCAGCCCCTCCTACAAGGAGGCCGTGGAGGGCTTCATCCAGCAGCAGCGGCAGGAGGGGGACGGGGATGGTGGCACCTCATTGCCTGACCTCGGCACCCAGGACGCGGTGGGTTCCCCGCCCACCCCCCGCCTGCCCATCGCTGCCCGCACCCAGGAGCTGCTGCGGCTCTTTGAGGCCGTGGAGACGTCGACAGCAAGAGAGGAGCTGCTGCAGATGCTGCGGTGAGGGTCCGATCCTGCCCGGCATCGGCACCGGGCATGGCGTAGTGGCTCTGAGCCAGCGTCATCTTGTCCCCCAGGACCCACCTCATCCTGCAGACAGCCCGGACCAGGGGCTACACCAAGGTGATGACGGGCGAGAGCTGCACCCGTGTGGCCATCAAGCTTCTCACCAACCTAGCGCTGGGTCGCGGTGCCTTCCTCGCCGTCGATACGGTGAGCAGCCCGCCGGTACCCTGTCCCTGAGCTGGGGATGGCTGTCCTCGTCTGGAGGGGTGACACAATGCCACGGGAGGGGTCTGTGGCTTGGTGGTAGTGCAGTCCCTTGGTAGCCATGCACCTGCAGGGCTTTGTGGACAACCGCCACGGTGACGTGATGGTGGTGCGTCCCATGCGGGAGTACATGGCCAAGGAGATCGCCTTCTACAACCACTTCTTCGGTGTCCCCACCGTCATCGCGCCACCCCTCCCCACCAAGGTAGCGATGTCCCCCGCCCCCTGTAGTGGGGAGCCCAAGTTCTGTGTCCCCACGATGGGGATGGGACCCCCCCGCCGCCATCCCACCCCTGTCCTCTCTGCTCCCTCCCCCAGCGCCAGGAGAAGCCCAGCATCCATCGCCTGATAGAGCGCTTCCTCCTGGGACTGCAGGAGGATTTCCCCTCCACCATCAGCACTGTCTACAGGTACGGCGTCCCCTGCGCGAGGGCACTCTGGGGTGAGGGGGGCAGTTTGGGGGTGAGCAGGGTGAACCCTCACCCCCCCACACATTGGCTGCAGGACGGGCGAGAAGCTGAGCCCGGCTCCGGCCAAGGCGAGCAGCGAGTCCCAGCGCTGCCTGCTCTGCCTGTGCGCCCTGGACATCGCCGGGGGTGAGTGAGGGGGGCGGTGGCGGGCACAGGGGATTAAGAGGGGGCGGCCATGCACCCCCAGCCGCACCCCTGCTCTGCGGCTCTTGCAGAGGAGGAGCTGGCCCTGGAGCCCACGCTGATCACGGAGGAGACAGAGCCGGCGGGGGACGGGTGCTGCCAGGATGCCACGGCAGCAGGGTGAGCATGCGGGAAGGGGGGATGCCGTGCTGGCACCGGGGCCGTTGTGCCAGCACCTCTGATGGTCCCTGTCCCCCCAGGGCTGAGAGCAGAGCTGCCTTCATCCCGCTGCTGTGCTACGGCTGCCGCCTCACCTTTAAGGAACTGGTAAGGCTTTCGGGGCACAGCAGGGCGGCTCTCCTTGGGGTCGGGTGTCCCCATCCCCATGGCTCCTCTCTTGCAGGGCCCCCTCGCCACGCTGCCACCCTACGTGCGTGCCGAGGCCCAGCGCAGGATCCGCAGGTAGGAGGGAGCGGGGTCCCCTCCCATCCCCCCTGTCTCGGCCCTTGATGCCACATCCATCCACGCCATGTCCATCCCTCGCAGGGCACAGATGGAGCAGCAGAGCCAGGAGGTCCCGCTGGAGGATGAGGAGCCCGGCAAGAGCTGAAGGGGCTGGGGACGGTAGGGGACACAGACCCCCATCCCTCTGGGGCACCGC
The DNA here is from genome assembly GCF_963924245.1 of Chroicocephalus ridibundus. Taxonomy (NCBI): domain Eukaryota; kingdom Metazoa; phylum Chordata; class Aves; order Charadriiformes; family Laridae; genus Chroicocephalus; species Chroicocephalus ridibundus. Next base: position 93,658,410 of record NC_086287.1, read on the forward strand.
TGGGGCAGGGTGGCCCCCCCAGTCCCTGGATGGTGGGGGACCAGAGCCTCTGAGGACCCCTGTCACCCAGGCAGCTGCTTTTGCACCCTGTTTTGGTTACAGCCAGGGGGCAGGGACAGCCCCCAGACCCCATTCGGTGGGTGCCAGGGGTGCTGGTACCCCCCTGGGGGCAGCAGGGCCCTCGTACCACCCTGCGCCTCCCTCGCCCCAGCCCAGCACAGCAGCCGGGGAGGTCTCAGCTTTGTTTTTATTAGATATCTGTATAAATAAACCATTTGAATTAATAAAAAAAAAACCAAAACAACCAAAAACAAAGTCACAACGAGTGTCTAGAGTCCAGCTGGGGCGTCCAGCCTCACCCCGCGGCTGGGGGGGGCCGTGACCCAGGGCCCCCCATCCTGGGGGGCTATTGCTTTTGAGTTCAACCTGGTTCTGGAGCAGGGCTGGGGAGAGCGAGGAGGGGGCACAGGCCAGCTCCTGCCGCCCCCATGCCACCCCTTCCCCAACAGCCAGGGGTGCCCAGCAGGTGTGTGGGGGGGGCAGGGGCGGGCAGCTCCTGTCCCCCTGCCCCGGGAAGGCACGACGTGGTCTCCGCAGGTCGGACGGCTTCAAAGCAACGTAAGAAAAACATCCTCCCTAAAAGCGAGTGCCGAGTACCCTGCGTCCCACTGCCTCCCCCAGCAGGATGCGGCCCCAGCTTTGGGAGGGGCTGGTTAAGGCATTGGCGGTGATGTCCCCGGGAAGGGGGAGGGGGCCCAGAGCCCCCTCCCCTTACTCCTTCTCCCGTGTCCACTTGATCATAGTCTCGGGGGAGCGGTAGAGGAAGATGAGCTTGGCGTAGAGCTCCTCTTCCAGCTCCAGCTCGCCCGTCTCCCGCACCAGGAAGATGTCCTGGCACAGCTTCAGGATGCGATCCACGCAGGGCAGCTCCTCGAACATGATGGAGTGCGAGATCTCGCTGAAGAAGCCCCGCACGAACTTCCCGATTACCAGCACGATGGAGACGTACAGCCCCATGATCCTGCAAGGGCCGGGGGAGAGCATCCTGTATCCCACCCCCAGCTTCGCACCCCTTTTGGGGTGCAGCCAGGTGGTCCACCACCACCACCCCCCGCCCCTCACCTCGTGCACCCCCTCCACGTACCCGTAGCCAGCCAAGAAGCCCAGGCTGGGGGGGCTGACTTTATCGTTGAAGATGACCATGGGGAGGATGTTGCCGTCGTGTGGGGGGGCCTCTTTCAGCCGCACCACCCACCACTCCAAGAAGCTGTCACCTCCTCGGCCGGCACGTGCACGCTCCCGTTTCAGTTGCACCTCCACATCCAAGTAGCTGTCCTCCCCATCTGCCGGGGGCGGGGGGAGTGGCATCGTCAGGGCACAGCACGGCCACCGATGTGCCCCCAACACTGATTTTTTTTTTTTTTTTTTTGGTGGGGGAGGCAGAGGGGGGAGACACGATAGGACCCACCTGGCAGCAGCTGCTTCACTGGGTTGGCTTCAGGGCCGTTGGGTGCCCGGATGTATTTGGGGAAGAGTTTGGGCACTTGCCTGCAAGAGAGTGGGGTGAGCCGGGGGAGGGAGGGGGACACAAGAAAACCGTCCCACTGAGGATGGAGGGGGGGGGTGTCCCCTCCCCAGGGACACTCACACGGGGGAGTCACGGGTGCCCTGCAGCAGCTGGGCCAGCTCCATGCGCTGGGGCGCGCCGGGCTGCAGGTCGGTGGTGTGCTTGTCGAAGGTGTGCTCCACCGTCCCCCCCTTGCCCAGGTCCCTGCGGGCAGAGCGGGCAGCAGAGGCTGAGTGAGTGTGCGTGGGGGGGGGGGGGAATGCAGGCAGGGCTGCCCCGTCCCCACCGTGCCAGCGGTACCTCTGGAAGGTCCAGGTGAGGCGGAGGGTGATGTCGGAGGAGCCGTTCTGCAGCTCCCGTCGCATCTGCTCCCGGCTGGGGGGGCTGATGCTCCAGAGCGATCCCGAGCTGCCCTCGATGCGGGCCGTCACGATGTCCTCGTAGCCGTAGAGCGTGATGAACTGCATGGCCACCTGGTGCCGGGGGACGACGACACACACACACAGCTCAGCCCCCCACCCAAGGACACCCCCAGCCCGGGGCGCCCCTCCCCGGCTCTGCCAGCCCCATGGGGCAGGATGGGGGTTTGGGGGGGATTTACCGGCTGCCTCTCAAACTCGTTGGTGAGAGCTTCGTAGTCCTGGGGGGTGAAGGGCTGGATGGATTGCTGCTGGGCGCTCATGGTGAACAGCGGCTGTGGGGGGACAAGGTGCTGTCAGTGGGGCAAGGGACCCCGGAGTCCGAGATGGGCACCCCGGCACCCCCTCCCCGTATCCTCACCTCGTACCCCCCCAGTTTGAGGGTGACAGTGACATCGATGGGGTGGTTCACAACGCCCACCACGGAGCGCACCAGCGACATGAAGAGCAGCGGGAACCAGATGATGGCCACGAGGAAGAGGATGATGAGGCCCCCCATGCCATACTTCACGATCTTCTTCTTCTTCTGCCCCTTGGGCTGGGGGTATTTCTGGGGGAGGGGAGACAGCACATGGTGCCAGGTAGGCTTGGGGGGATCCCAAGCAATGAGGGGCTTATTGGAGGTCCCTTCCCAGCCCAATGGGGCCGTACCTTCTCTGTCTCGCGGCTGCACTTGATGATGAAGATGTTGGCATAGATGTCCTCCACGCACATCCAGTTGGAGAGGGACAGCGTGGTGTCCGTCCAGACCCAGTCCATGACAGCCCGCAGCTCCACCAGGAAGGGCACGAGGCGAAACCTGGGGGGTACACAGGGAGAGGGGGCTGGTACATCACCCTCTGGGCACCCAGGTGTCCGCGTGGCCCCGTGCCATACCCTTGGAAGAGGAAGAGGTTGAGGTGGTTGTATTTCTTGGTGAGGAAGTTGCCCAGGATGCGGGTGGGGTAGCCGCAGCGGATCTGATAGGCTGACAGCGAGAAGTAGATGCACTTCACGAAGTACCACAGCTGGGCCACCGTGTTGAGGCTGAACAACCTGCAGGAAGGAGGTGTCACTCCTCTGGCCACCTCTCTGGCCAGGCTGGGCCACCACGTGGGCTTGGGGATACAAAGGTGCCACATTAGGACCACGCCGTGCCCTTGAGGACGTCCTTGGCGGATGCTCGGTACCTTTCCGTGACTGCTGGCAGGATGAAGAACATCCAGAGGTGGATGCTGAAGACCAGGATGACCTGGAAGATGAGCTTGCCCAGCACGGTCTTGCGGAGGTAGAGCGCACGGTCGATGACCATGGTGGTGAACTGGATGAGCAGCATGACCAGGAAGGCCTCTGGCACTTGGTCATCCGACAGCGAGGAGGTGATGTCGGCGGCCGCTGAGTGTTTCTGGGGATGCAGGAGAGGTCAGGATACGGCCCAGCCTGACCCCGTGGTGGGAGCCGGAGGTCTGTGCCCTGCAGGAACCCCCTGCTCACCCCAAACGCCCAGAAGCCGAAGATGATGATGATGAAGTCGACCACGTCAGCCAGGAACATGAAGGCGTAGACATCAGTGGCTGCCCGGTGCTGGGTGTGCAGGATGTCCCAGAAGAATCCACGCACCGGCTGGTACATGTTCTGCGCCCTGGAGGGGACAGAGGGGACAGATGACCGGGGGGGGCTGCACTCCACATCCCTCACCCCAACCAGCACCACGGGGCACTCACATGGTGAGGAAGAAGAGCTTGACCCGCAGCCCAAACGCCTTCAGCTTCTTCTGAGCATGGCTCTGTTTTGCCTCTTCTTCCTCCTCCTCCTCCTTCTCCTCCTCCTCCTTCTCCTCCTCCCCATGCTCTGTGGGTGAGGCACAGCATGGGTGACAGCCCAGGGTCCTGCGGGGCCGCATCCCGCCCGTCCCCAGCACCCCTCTGCCCTGGGGGACGCCTGCATTACCCCTTGCTGGGGCGTGAGGGCTGGGAATCAGCACTCACCTTCCTCCGGAGCCATCTCCAGCTTCTTCTTCCCCCGCCACCTCTTCCTCCTGAAGCGGAGCTGTGTGGCCTTGGTTCCCTCTTCCTGCCCCACGGCATCGCCCTCTGGCTCCAGCCCCACGGCTGCGCCCGGTGGCTCCGGCTCTGCCAGCGCCTCCGTCCCTTCCTCACCCACCGGCAGCGGTGGGGACACTGCTTCTGCCCGCCTCTCCTCTTCTTCCTCATCCTCCACCCGCTCCACCTCTGCCTTCTTCTTGGGGAAGGGGTCCTCCTCATGGTCCCACAGCCCATAGGCCTGGGAAGGAGGGCGGTCAGGGGGATGGAGTTCCTGATGCCCCCCACCCCATGCACCTCACCCCCCAGCCTGCAGCATCGGCTCCCGTTGCACCCCAAGGACCCAACCAGCAATGGGTGCCTTGGGTGGGAAGCAAGGCAGAGCCACCAAGTGCCCACCGGGTGCTCTCCAGAGCCCCCATCACCCCCAGGAGCATCTCCAGCTCCTGGGGATGCCCACCCAGGCAATGCCCATGGTGGTGAGCATGCTCCAGGACTCACCAGCAGCAGGGAGCGATGGAAGAAGAGCGCCAGGAGCTGGATGAGGTCATACTTGATGTAGCGGTCGGTCTTCTCCAAACCCAGGATGCGGGGTGGGAAGAAGGGCTTGCCCTCATTGCGCACCAGCATGGCATAGCCGTTCCAGGGGAAGAACCCAAACTGGAAGAGGTATTTCACCACCACCATGACCTGTGGGGACACTGGGGTCAGCAGGTGGCAGCCGGGGGCCGGGTGGCATTGTCCCCTCCCCAGCCATCCCCTGCCCACCTCAGTGAAGATGATGGCCGTCATCCAGAACCGCTTGCTGGGCCTGGGGATGGAGAGCATGGCCCAGAGGAAGACGAGGATGGGAAGGAAGAGGGAGATGACGGAGGCGGTCACCATGTTGTTGAGGATGATGATGAAGTAGCAGAGCAGCTCGGAGTGGGCGGCCACGCAGCGGTACCCAGCCAGCAGCAGCTTCAGGAACCGGTTGTGGGACTGATAAAACTTCTCGGACTCTTCCAGCTCAGGGAAGTACAGCCGCCTGCGGGGCACAGGGGGGTGAGCCGGACCTGCCACCCCCCGGCCCCGGCCCCACGGTCCCCACGTCCCCATACCTGCTCAGGAGGAGCTCGCTGGCCGTCCGGCTCCGGTTCTGGGGCAGGGCCAGGAGCTCCTGAGACCCAGCCACCTCCTCCCGGGACCCCGAGATCACCGGCTCCTGGCCGCCCCTGGGCAGCGGGTATCCTTCCGGGGCAGGGGTGTCTCCTTGGTGCCCGCTGGGGACAGCATGGGGACAGGGGTGAGCCCCCTGCCTGCCGACCCCTGCCCGCGGCGCTGCCGGCTGCCCCCTCGGGGGGTATCTATGCACCTGCCTGGAAGCGACGCCGTTTTGGGGGTCCGCACCCCCTGACCCCTGCGGGCTCGACTCCTCGGGGGGTTCCTCCGGTGGCAGCAGGTAGAGCTCGTCCAGGACCCCACGGTGCACATCCTCTCCCTGCAGCGGGCAGGGGGTCAGCGCCACCACGGGGCTGCCACCACCCTCCCCGTACCCCGGCGTGTCCCCTGGGCTCACCGTGGCCAGGCGGCGCGTGAGGACGTATCTCTCGAGGCGCAGGACGTTGGACATGTCGGCGTGCTCCCGGGTGCAGGCGTCCAGCCACTGGGTCAGCCCGTCCACCATGGCCCGGCACAGCACCCACAGGAACCGCAGGGTGTTCAGCGCCCGCTGCACCACGTTGCTCCGCTCTGCCAGGGCGAGGAGAGGGACGGGGCGGGGGGTCGCTTCGTGCCTGTTTGCACCCCCCCCCCAGCACTCCCTTATGCTGTGCTCCTGCTGCCCACCTACCAGAGCCTTCCTCCTCCTCTTCCTCCTGGCCTTCAGCCTCTTCGGGTGCCTCCAACTCCTCTCTCCTTCCGCTGTCCCCTGCAATGGTCAGAACCCCCCGGCCCGGGAAGGGGTAGTACCACCTCAGCAGAGGGTGGACGTTGTTCCTGGTCCCCAGTGGGGCTCTCCCGCTCATCACCCCACAGCCCTTCCCCCCATCCAGCTTAAAAACCAGCGTGGGCACCAAAGGGGAGCTGCACGGCTCGTGCCCAACCCCATTGCAGCCATCAGAGAGTCCACGCACACTGAGGCGATGCCCCATTACGGGACGCCAACAGCAGCCAGGGCAAACAGCAGGCACAGGGCACGGCTGCACCCCCTCCTACCCCCCTTTCAGCCCCATTTTGGGGTGAGCCAGACCCACCTGCAGTGACCTCGGCACCAGGTGCCTCCGGCTGCTCCTGCTGCTGCAGCGCCGTCCTGGTGTTGGTCACCCAGGCCTGGTAGGCGAGCTGTTGGCGGGGGGAAAGAGGGGCTGTCAGTGCCCCACGGACACCACGACACTCCCCCCAGCACCCCGGCCACACTCACCTGGAAGGCGCTCTGCCTGCCCGGCCGCGGCTCCTCCAGCATCGCCTCCTCCTCCTCCTCGCTGTCCGACTCGAAGAGGAAGTATTCCCCCGAATGCAGCACTGCCGGGGCAGCACAGGGTGTCACGGCACGGCCGGTGCCATGGCACGGGGTGTCATGGCACCACCGGTGACCGGTGGCATGGCACAGGGTGGCACGGCACGGCTGCCGACTCCCCGAGGCTCTCTGCCTGACACGGCGCTGCCAGCACGGTGCCGAGGACACCCGTGGGGATCTCCGTTAGAGACAAACCCTCCGGCACTGGCGTTCGGAGGCAACCAATGCCGGTAATCCCAAACCCAGCCCGGCACCCCCAGTCCAACACCCCGTTAGCGTTGGGAAGCAGAGAAGCCCTGGTTAGTGCCCTGCAGCCCAGCACGGGGTCGGGGGACATGCAGAGTGTCACCTTGCCGAAAGCACCGTCACCACCGCTCCCCGCAGGTGTTAGTGGTCCCCGGCGGAGGGACCTTGCCGAGGGGCTGTGCCCCGTTATGGCCCCCGTGCCGAGGCAGTACCTGCGGCGTGGTCTAACCATGGCCGCCACCACCGCTCCCTCTGCCGGGAAGGGTCCACCGGGCTGCCGGGTGCTGTGGAACAGCAGACAGGGGGGGACGCTGAGCACGGTCACATTCGGTGCACCCACCCCCTGGCACGGGGGTGAGCCAGGGGAGCAGGGAGGGGGGTTCACCGCAATGCTCCAAGAGGCTCCACTGGGACGGGTGTTGGCGATGGGTCATGGTCACCATACTGTGCCCAGAGGGGTGGAGGGGACAAGGCGGGGAGCCCCTGGCTCTCACCTGGGCTGGCCTCATCCTCCCCCTCGGCAGTGCTTCTGGGCAGCCGCTCCTGGTGGTACTTCTCCTGCTTGGCTCGGATCCGCTCCATCCTGCCAGGCAGAGGCTGCTGCGGAGCCCGCTCCCCCCCAGACCACCCCCCCCCAGGGGCACCCCCATCCAACACAGGGGTGCCCCAAGGTGGTGGCAGCTGCAGGGCTGCCCTGTGCCCCCCAAAACCCACTCACTGCCGCTTCAGCTGGGCCAGCGACTTCTTCTCGGCTAGCCGGTGGGAGCGCATGCTCTTCAGGGTGCTGGCCTTGAACAGCGCGACACCCCTGTGGGGACGGCGGGAGGGTGAGGGGGGGGACGACACTGTCACCCCAGCACCCACGGGGACCCTCCAGGACCCCAGCCCCACCTGGAAGCCTGCAGGGCAGAGGCCTGGAGGTCCAGCATGACGTGCAAGTAGTAGTAGCTGAGGAAGACGCGGCGCTGGAGCAGGAGGAAGAAGAAGCAGATGCTGTCCCAGATGATGCCCGCCTCCTCCACGGGCAGCGAGCAGTCCTGGTCCTTGCCCATCTCCTTGGCTGGCAGGCAGAGATGCGGGCAGGTCAGGCAGCAGCCCAAACCGGCACCCCCAACCCCACCAGCGCAGGCAGGGCAGCACCCAGACCCCCCCCCCCAGCCCCAGGCCGGCACTCACGGTCGTAGTAGCCCTTGACGGTGCAGACCAGGCTGAAGAGCTGGATCACCCAGCAGAAGTTGCTCTGCATCTGCTGCACGAAGACGCAGGAGAGGAGCTGCGGGGAGAGAGGGCAGAGCATGGGGTTAGCCCGGCCACAGCGAGAGGGGGACAGTGCTGCCACCCGTACCCCTCCCCAGGGGATGCCCAGGGGGTGGGTGGCCCTGAGGAGCAGCTCGGGGGACGCTGCATGGCCAGGGCACGTCAGCCCTCACCGACAGCATGTTTTTGGAGATGATGACGGTGATGTTGTAGAGGATGAGGCAGTCCCAGAGCACGAGGCGAGCCCGCGCCGGCTTGCGCAGCATGGCAGTGCCGAAGAGGAGGAGGTAGAAGCAGGCCAGTAGGTAGCCGAGGCCGAAGAGGCTGATGCGGGTGGCACCGGTGATGAAGACCACCACCAGGACGAACCAGAAGAGGTAGCGGAAAACCACCACCTTTGCCATGTCCAGGTATGACCTGTGGGATGGGGCACTCAGAGAAGGACCCTTGTCCCCTCCCAGCACTCACGCTCGGCACCACTTAGTTTTGGGGTGCAGCAAGGTGCTTCCCCACATCCCAGCCAAACCAGTATGGTCCCAATCCCCGCACCAGCCCTATCTTGGGGGACAAAGTGCCTTGTCCCAGTCTATGGGGTCCCAGTGCCCATGGGGGTCATGCACCATCACCAGGGGTGTCCCGGACCAACGCATCTCCTTCCAGCACAGCCTCAGGGTGCTCCTGTCCCAGACCTGGGGGTACCATCCTAGTGGCTCCTGTTCCAGCCATGTGGGCGGCGGATCCTGTCCCAGCCCAGCGTAGGGGGGAGGACTTCCCTGGCCCAAAGGGGTCCCAGCGCTGGTGGGGTCCCATCCCCATGCTAGGGGATCCCAGCCCAGCAGGTCCCACTGCCTGCAGATCCCATCCTGTCCATACCCCAGGGGGTCCCATACCCCAGGGGAGGGTCCCATCCCCATGGTCCCAGGTGCCCCAGCCCGTCCCATCCCTGGCTCGCAGGTGCCCACCGGCAGTGGATGAAGTTGGGCGTGGGGTTGTGGGGGTCCCGCGCCAGGTCGAGCCGGTCAGCGTTCTCGCCAGCCGCCCGCAGCCACTCCTCGGTGCGCTCGGCCTCGAACACCCGCCATTGCTGGGCCACGCACAGCAGCAGCACGAAGTCATCTGCGGGGACATGGCTCAGACCAGGGGAGAAGCCCGGGGGAGCTCCTCCAACCCCCCCGGCTGCCCTCCCACCTCCCCTCTGCTCACCCTCCTTGGGGCAGGATGGGACCCCCACCGCTACGGCTGCCCCATGGGTGCCAGGGGCTGGAGGGGGGGGATACGGCACCCCACAGGGAGGGGGATACCAGGGCCTGGGGTGCCCCATGGGCAAGAGGCTGCCAGGGCTTGGGGTGGGGGGACAGGGCACCCCCATGGGCAGGGGGATGCTGGGGAATGCGGTACCCCATGGGCAGGGAGCTGCTGGGGTTGGAGGGGGGGGGGATACCAGGGGGATACCAGGGACCGGGGGGCCCCGTGGGCAGGGGGGCTACTTACTGATGAGGTTGGTGGACTTAGGGGGCACGAAGAAGTCGGGCAGGTAGAGCCACTTGATGAGCGCCGAGTTGAAGGGGATGTCCCGGCTCCAGCGCCACGGATAGTCTGGGGGGCGGCGGGCACATTCGATGCCGGCCCCCCGACACCTTACCCAGGGCGGGCAGCCTGCCCACGCACGGACCTCCGCCTCCCTGACCCCTGCAAAGGTGCCCCCCGTGCCCCCTGCCCCTTACCCACGCAGAGGGCGGGAGGCATGCCCACGCACAGCAGGTACTGGCAGAGGAAGAAGATGACGAGGAAGAGGCAGTATTTGGGCCAGAGGCGGGCGATGGCCGCCCGCCGACGCCGCGTCAGGATGACGACCAGCCAGCAGCCGTGCAGGATCACCATCAGGTTCATCCGCTGCCCGATCACGTTCACCGTCATCAGGAAGCAGATCTGGGGAGGGGGTGGGGTGGGTGGGGAATGCAGATGCTCAGCCCTGGGGTGCTGCGAGCGGTGGGACCCCCCCCCCGCAGCACCCGCTCCCCACCTCCAAGCCAAACTTGTAGTAGAAGTAATTGAGGAAGTATTTGGCACAGCTGCCGAGGCCGTGGTCGAGGTGCTCGCGGGAGATGTCCTCAAAGATGGTCTCGGTGACGGGGGCCACCAGCTGGTGCTGCTTGCGGTAGTACTCCTGGCGCCGGTACACCACCGCCTCGAACACCAGCAGCAGCAGCACCAGGAGGTGGTTCTGGGGGGACAAGGGGGTGCTCAGGACCATGGCACGCCACTGAGCATCCCCCAACGTGGTCCCCGCAGATGGGGTGTCCCCATGCCCACCTGGATGTAGCCCAGGTTGGGGTAGCCCTTGCGGATGCCGAACCAGTTGGCAGGGTCCACGGGACCACGGTACAGCGTGGAGTTGCCCATCTCCTCCGGGCTCAGGTTGGTGCCGTTGAGCTGGGGCTGCAAAGGGAAGCACCACCGGGCATCAGCGCCCCTCGCCCCTACCGCCAGACCCCACCTCCAGCCAGGGAACCCCCGCTGCACGGCCACAAGCACCCCAAGGACCGGGCAACCCCCCCAGCATGGTCGCCCAGGCACCTGAGTGCAGTTGCTGGAGTACTCGCTGGGGTCAACAATCTTGAGCTGGTAGAGCATCTTGCAGACAATGATGATGCAGGTCCAGACGGTGGAGAGGCAGGAGGCCATGTGGCGGAAGCGGCAGTAGGGCATGGCGAAGGTCCACAGCAGCACCAGCAAGAAGTTCATCAGCGATACCTGGGGCAGTGGCCACATCAGCACCCTGAGGTGCTCGGCCAAGCCCCCCCACCCCGGGGTCCTGAGGCTGGTACCTCCTGCAGGGCCACCCAGACGGTGTAGAGGGCCACCAGCTTGAGGATGTGGAGCTCCAGCAGGCGCCTCACGAAGACCTGCCCACGGGTGAGCGTGTCCGAGAAGGTCCAGCCCAGCACGATCAGGCGCTCCAGCACCAGCCCCCATTTGGTGGGCACTGTGGGGACACGGACTGTCACGGACACCTCCGCAGCCACCCTGGCTTGGAGGACACACCAACCCATCCCCGTATCATCCCACACTTGGAGGACGTCCCAGTCCATTCCCACAACCTCCCACGCTTGGAGGTCACCCCAATCCATTCCCACAACCTCCCACGCTTGGAGGTCACCCCAAATCTATATCCCTACCCTCATAGCTCCTTGGCTTGGAGGATACCCTGATGCATCCCCATACCTTCCCCATTCTTGCAGGACGCTCCAACTATTCCCGTGCCCTCTGAGCCCCTTCCTGGCTTGGACGATGCCCCAAGCTATCCCTGCACCCTCCCTGCCCCTCCCAGACTTGGAGGTCACCCCAATCCATCCCTGCACCCCCCCAGCCTATTCCTGGCTTGGAAGATGCCCCAACCCATCCCTGTAACCTCCCCCATTTGGAGGACACCCAAATCCCATCTCCCTACTCTCCCAGATCCTTCCCGGCTTGGAGGATGCTCCAATCCATCCCTGCACCCCCCAGCCCCTTCCTGCCTCGGAGGACACCTCATCCCACCCCATCCCTGCCCAGTACCCTGTGACGCGGTGTCAGAGTCGCCCGTCTCGGCGCTGTCGGCAGCAGCCACATCCCGCAGGAGCCGGCTCCCATGCAGCTCCTCAGGCCTGCGGGGTGGAGGGGTCAGGGCAGGGATGGGGTCTTGGGGTGCAGGGGAGGAGCCACCCCAGCGTGGGGCCCTACCTGGGGATGTGGCAGGGTGACGGGGTGGCAGCGGGGATGTGGTCCAGGTCAGTGATGTGCATGAACGGCCGGTGGAAGTAATGGAGCTGGAGGATGCAGGCCAGGAGGAAGAAGCCTGGGATGAGGGTGCTGGAGAAGAGCTCGGAGACGCTGAACTGCTCCAGGCCCAGGTCGCCCAGCCTGGGCAGGGAGGGGAGGGTCAGCGCGGGGCCGCATCCATCCCACCCTGCACGGGCATCGAGCCGGCACGCCGGGGTTCAACCCCAACTTCCCTCGTGCCTCAGTTTCCCCTTGTGCAACGCATCCCTGGGCCATGCCCTGGTGCCACCACAGGGCTGGCAGCGGCAGGGACTCCACGGTGGGTCATGGACACTCACTGCTCATAGGTGAGGCCCGTCAGGTTCCTCCAGTACATGGGGAAGTCTTCAAACTGGAAGGTGTAGACGGCGATGAGCACCAGCATGGTGTACGCCACCACCAGCCACCAGAAGCCCTTCAGAACCTTGCGCCACAGGCTGTAGTACACCTGCGGGGACAGGGACATCAGCGGGGCCACGACAGGGACAGAGATGGGGACGGGGAGGGGGTCCCTGGCACCCCCTACCTGGAAGAGGGTGAGGCAGAGGAGAAAGAGGAGCATGTAGACGATCTTGTAGACGACGAGGCGCCCGGCGAAGCTCACCACGATGAACATGCCGGCGCAGACGCAGATCCAGTATTTGGCGTAGAAATCCCGCACCAGGACCCCCAGGGCCTTCAGAATGTCCCGCTGCCGGCTGGGCTCTGCAAGGCAGGGAGGGGGCTGCAGGCAGCCGGGCGGGGGGACACACGCGTGTCCCCGGTCCCCGGCAGCTGCCTGCATCCGGGCACTCGCACCCCAGGGACGCTCAGCCCGGCGCAGAGTCCCTCTTGGCTGGGGGACACCAGGAGCCCTCACCCGCGTCTGAGACGGTCACCTCCAGGAGCGGGGTGGCTGGGGACCTCCTCGTTAGCAGCTTCTCCTTAACGAACTCCCGCAGCAGCAGCCAGAAGGTGAGGGTGAACAGGAGCTGCGGGGACAGGCGGTGAGCGAGGACAGCCGGGTGCCAGCGGGGACAGGGACGAGGACACCGAGCTTACCTTGGCCCCCAGGTCCAAGCAGGGATATGTGGGGTGCTCCAGCCCCAGCTGCTTGAGGCTCATGAAGCCGACGCGGGTGGGCAGCTCGGGGGCCAGATCCATGCCCCAGACGTACTGCAGGCTGCAGAGGGCGATGCCGTAGAGGAGGAGGAAGGGCGAGCAGAGCATGGCGAAGTGATGCCGGCTCCGCACCGTCCAGATGAGGCATGCCCAGAGCAGCAGCACGAAGGTCAGCCAGCTCTGGTAGGTGATGCTCCACACCTGCGGGCAAGCAGGATGCGGCCACTCGCCCGGGCTGGGTCCAGGAGGTGCCCACCATGTTCATCCCCCCCCGGCCCCTGTCCCTTACCATCATGGCGATGAGGGCGCAGACATAGCTCTGCTTCATGATGACATGGCCCAAGGCGTGCAGGGGCAGCCGCTCCGCCGGACGCCTCCTGCCTGGCCGCGGGGAGGGGGACCGTGAGCCACCCCCCGGGCCACGGGCTGGCCACAGGAAGGGGGAGGCGGTGGTGGGCATGGACTTACCCGGCTGCGGCGAGTTGCCCATAACGTGGATGGTGCAGTTCTCAGCCCCGGCGCCTGGCTTCCCGGTGCTGGGGGACAGCATGGGCTGGGGGGGCAGAGAGGGCTCAGAGCCCACCCCGGCACCCCCAGAGCATCCCGCACCTGCTCCCCACAGCTCAGGCATTGCTGCAGGGGGGGCACACCCCCCTAAACCCACCTTGGTGTCCTCAGCCACGCCATCGGTGTCCTTGGGCCAGCTCTCCAGCTCCACCAGTTCCCTCTCCGGGGACCTTGCCGGTGGCTGTGCCGGTGCCGCAGTTCTCTGTGAGGGGCAGGAGCCAGCTCAGGGCACCCCGCTGCAGCCGCTGGGGGAGCAGGATCATGTCCTGTCCCCCTGCCGAGCCACCCCCCCCAACCACGGGCACCCCACTGCCTCCCAGCCCCCTTCCACCGGGCAACCCCCCATGCCAGTGCTGGGGCAGTGAGAGCAGCAGGGCACGCTGGGCATCAGCATGGGGTCTGGCTCAGCCCCGCAGCCCCTCACCCTGGCATCCAGCCGGCGCAGCTTCACCAGGGTGGCCACGGTGTAGTAGAGCAGGAGCAGGATGCCGGGGTTGGCATAGACAGGCCAGGGGTGGTCGGTGTTGAGCACCAGGGCGTTGGGCCAGGAGCAGTTGCGGTAGAGGATGATGTCCTTGAAGCCAAACACCCTGCGAGGACAAAGCGGGTGGCGTTATCACCCCCCCGCTGAGCCAGGACCCCCACTGCCAGCCACGGTACCATCCCAGCACTGGCACAGCACACGGCTTCACTGGGCAGCCTCTGGCCACCCTCCCCGGGGACCCACCGCAGCTGGCAGCAGGACGGGGGCCAAGCAGGGCGACGGGCTGGCCACTCAACCGGGGCATCACGGAGACCCACGGCACGGCTCCTTCCCCCGGGACTCACCGTGCCCAGATGGTGGGGGGCGGGAAGACCCCCTGGACGAAGGGTGTCTGGTAGGCATAGAGGCAGAGGAGGTGGCCGCCCGCATAGACACCGATGAGGACGCAGAGGGTGTCGAAGGCCAGGCGGCTGGCGGGGAGGTGGCAGGCCCACCAGGTGCACAACCCCACGAAGAGCAGGTAGTAGACGCTGGAGGAGGCGGAGGGCAGGGTGATCCCTGGGGAGCAGTGCCCCGCGGGCGGTCAGTGCGCGGCCGAGCATCCTCCGGCCATGCAGCCCCTGGCCGAGCATCATCTGGACCGAGCATCCTCCCCAGCAGCGTGGCCACTGACCCTCCCTGGCTCACTGCATGTCACCCCCTGTCCCATACCCACCGGCCAAGGCCAGCAGCAGGATGGCCAGGCCCTTCCCGGCCAGCCAGAGCAGCCAGTGAGCCGTCACCCGCAGCCTGGTGCTGAGCGGCGTGTCCCCGTCGGCCGCGTCACCATGCCGCTCCACGTCCTGCTCTTCCCCCTGCCAGGCGAGGAGCACGGTGTGAGCGCGGCGGCCTCAGACTGCTGCTCACCGTGCCTCAGTTTCCCCACTTGAGGGAGAGCACGGATGGACGGCCGGGGCGCCCTGCCCGGCGCTGTGCGGGCGCGCAGCCCGGCACCTGGCTGTGTTTATCTCATTAGCCGCTTGGAAAGCGCCTCCGAAAGGCGGCTGTTTTTCTTGGCGCCGGCACCCGGGTTCCCAGCACTGAGCTTTTTTCCAGGCTGCCTCCCGCGCTGGCCCCACTCTCACAGCAAAGGCATCCGCATGGTCCAGCGCTCCAGTTACAGCCCGGCCACGGCCGGAGCCGGGCAGGCGAGCGCCCACCACGACAGCCCGGACCAGAGGCGAGCACCCCAAGACAGGGCTGAGCCCCGAGGGGTGTTTGCTGAGCTGGGGGGTGCCATCGACTCGGGGTCGTGTCTGCCTGGGTGACACCGGTGCCACACGAGCACAGTGTCCTGGTGCCCTGCCGCTGGCACGGCACGGCACCCAGCCCTGCGCCCTGCCGGCGAGCTCAAGCTGGGCGCCAGCATCCCACGACTGCCCACCCCGCTGCCCTTCCTCAGCCCAGGGGCTTCGGTGCGGCGGTGCCAGCTGGAGCCTGGGGGTCCGGGCACCGCGCTCCCCCCACCGTCGGGCAGCCCCGCATCAAGCGGTGCCGTAGGGCCGGGCTGTTTGCCGGGATCCCTATAGCAACGCGGGAGCAAACACGGGCGCTCCTCCGCGGCTGAGTCACCCCAGCCCCGTACGAGGTGCCGTGCCGATGACCCAGCCCTCCGCCGCTGCCCGCTCGGCCAAAACTGCCCCAACCTGGGTCCCTGGCCACCAGGGATGTCCCCATGCCAAGCTTCTGCGTGCCGGGCTGCCCTCCCTGGGGAGGGGACAGGGACCGGTCGCCATGCCGCGGAGAGGCTGGACGTGGCGGGTGGGATGCTGCCGACGGCGGCAGGGTTGGCTCTCACCCGCTCAGGGGGCTCCAGGGACTCCGGCCTCCGGCTGCGGGCGACAGCACCGGCCTTGGGGACGAGGTGGCGGCACAGGCAGAGGCAGAGGGACGAGACCAGCAGGATGCCAACGTCGGGCGCCACCAGACGCACCGAGTTGGGGATGTCGCTCAAGTCCAGCCTGGGGGGGTGGGAGGAGGAGAGTGGGGCAGGGGAGGGCTCAGGGGTGTCCCCCCGCCGCCGCTGCCATCCCCCCAGCCCCACACCGCCAGGGTACCCTTACCTGGTGACCCCGATGTGCCGGGCAAGGACCTCCCAGGTGCTGCCTGCGGGGAAGCAGGGAGGCGCTGAGTTTGGCAGACCCCGTGCGGGCAGGCTCCCAGCCCACCCAGAGCAGGGGCTTCCCCACGGGAAGAACACCCCACACCCATGGGGGCCCGGGACGGGGTCTGTGCCCAGCGCAGCGGCCGCCGAGCGGGCACCCTGGCGTGGCACAGCATGCCCCGGTGCTGGGCACGTGGCTGGGACCCCGCAGAGCCTCAGCAGCCCCCCAGCACGCAGCAGGATGGGATCCCCGCACCCGCATGTCACCACCTTGGGCGTCCAGCCGCGGGGCACTGCGGGGAGAGGGTGACGCCTGGGAGAGCAGAGGCGCAGGAGGGGGAGGGCAGGCGTGGGCACCCCCATGGCAGGCGCCCTGGCACCCCGTACTCACAGCTGGGCCCCAGCAGCTGGTCCAGGATGGGCAGCGTGTACAGGCATATTTGGAAAACGAAGTGGGCGAGGAGGAAGAGGATGCTGGTCCCCAGCAGAGCTTTGAGGAGGCGGACAGTGTGACCTGCGAGACACGGGCACCCCATTAGCCATCACCCGGGGTGACACCAAGGAGCACCAGCATCCCCAGCAACCCCGGGAAGAGCTGGGAAGGGGTGCACCGTGGCCATGCCAAGAGACGCCAGGGGTCTGCCCCAGAGACAGGGTCCCACCAGGACCTTGCGTGTCTCACCGTGCGCCCAGCACAGCCTAAGAACACTCTTTCTACTGCATTCCTGGGGAAACTGAGGCACGGGGCAATGCAGGGAGCCAGGGCCCCAGAACCACACTCCCTCCCACCCTCCCTTGCCCCTGCAGCACCCTCCGACCCAGCTGGCACTGCGCGCTTCCCAGCCCCACTGCAGCGGGACCAGCATCGGGATGCAGCTCACCATTCCCATCCCAATCCCTGGTGGAATGCCTTGCGGGGGCGGCTGCGGGTGGGTGCCAGGGGGTCCCCCACACCGCGAGCCCCGTCAAACCTTCCACCAGCTGCAGCCGTGCCCCCATCCCACCCAGCTCCCCGGGCCGCACGCCCGTTTTCCTGGCCACGGCGCAGGCAGTGAGCCCACCGCAGCTGCGCACCGGCCGGTGGGCGGCCCCAGGCCAAAAACTCTCCCTCCACTTGTTTTTTTCCTGTAAATCCGCGTGAAAGCTCTCGGCAGCGTCCGGACTCCGGGGCCGTGCGAGCCCATGAAATATTCAGAGGGCAGAGCTTTTAGCCACGGCCGTGCCAAGCGCTGCCGGCTTGCGTTACAGCATGGCTCAGCCTGGCACGGAGGGCGGGGAGACAGCAGGGCTACGGGCACCCTGTGCCCACCATGGGGGGACACGTCCCGTGCACCCGCCGGAGGGGATGCTCCCATGCAGCCGCCGTGGGGGATGCACCCCCTGCGCCCCCCCAAAGCATGCCCACCGCGGGGGGACGTGCCCCACGTGCCCGGGCAGGGCGGAGGGGCTGCTGGTGGTACATCCCTGCCCACCCTGGGAGGGCACAGCCCAGCCCTGAGGTTTCTGGTTAATAAGGCTGGGGCTCAAAACTGACCGTTTTGGAGCGGGAGGCCTATTAATAGCCGCGCTGGGCTATAATTAACAGAGGGAGGCTGCCACGCGGAGCCACGCTGCCCAGCTGGGGGGAAACCGCAGGAGAAGGAGGGCAGGTACCTGCCGCAGAGCGGCTGACAGCCCCCGCGCTGCCCGGCTTCCCCCCCTCCCCGGGACGGAGCTGCCCGCATGATGCCCACCCTTCTGCCCGGTCCCCGTGCCCCAGGCTGAGCCCCTTACCTCCGGCCGAGCGCGGGGTGGGCCCCGGGAACCATGGCAGGAGCAGCAGGAAGAGCAGGTACACCAGGGAGAGGACGTTGAAGCGGAAGAGGCAGGCTGGGGGCAGAGGTAGGGGCAGGGTTAGTGCCGGGGATGTGGCACTGGGTGGGGGGTGCCGCACCCCCCCAGGCTCCTCGGCTGTATCCCCCCGCCCCGGGGATCCCCCAGGACGGCACCCCGAACTGCACAGCGAGGGACGCCCGAGCGGGAGGGGAGGGACACCCCAAAACGATGGGTAGTCCCAGGCAGGGACTTGAGTCCCCCAGAAATGCCAGTGGGAAGAGAGGGACATGGGCAGGAGCCCGGGCTGGGTCAGTCCTTGTGACCCACATGGGTGGCACGGGGAGGGGGACACACACACACACCAGTGGTCCCAGATACGTGGGGTGACAGGGAGACAAGAGCCATGAGCAAAATCTGCTGCATTTCCACGTTTTTCCTGCAAAGTTTGCAGGGCCCCCCCACGACTGAGCCAGGACACCCATGACCGGGCTGGGACCCCCACCCACAGCCACCCCGGGGGTGGCACAGCCCCTCACCTGCACCCAGCCCCGCTCTGGGCACGCCACCAGCTCACCACCTTCCCCCTCGCATATTTTTAGACCTAAATTACAGCTTGTTTGCAGGCGTGAAACCGTCGGAGGAGCTGGGCAGGGAGCGGGGCTGAGCCAGCACCCCGCGGAGCTGCCGCCGGCGGGGACAGGGACCGCACGGCGGGGACATCCCGGGGCAGCTGCCACCACGGCTGGGGACGCAGCGTTCCCATCGGCTGCATGTACACACCAGGCGAGCGGTGACAGACACGGGCACATGCACCGGCGCGACCTGGGACCAGACATGGGGCAGCCCTGCGGCCACCAGGCCACGGTGACGGGCACAGCCGCTGCGGGACACCCACCAAATCAGTGCCTGGCCACTCTGGGTCGGGGGGATCCCTCTGGGGCAGCCCAGGGAGGGGACAGCCACAGGGAACGGGCGCTGGGGACCCCAGCTCTGCGTGGCCAGGGACCTGCTCCCCCTGGCACCCCACTTGGGTGAGGCAGTGGGGGCTGACAGGGCAGCCCACGGCCCCGTGGGGCTGGGGGCAGGCTGGGCGCCAGGGGACGTGCTCAGCATCACCAGCCCGGCACGGCCCTTCCTGTGTTTACGAGGCTTCAATGGGACAGCACATCCTGGGGCAAAGGACGGCGCGGCCTGGGGGGACACGGTGCAGCCCCCCCAGGAACGGCAGGGGATCCTTGGAGGGCGCGGGGGCGGTGGGAGAGGAGGCACCCAGGAACGCACCCGGCAGCCCGGGGCACATTCCACGCGGCACCCATCAGGGCTAATGCCGGTCCCCGACCCCACAGCAGGGTCCCCAGCTGCCTCCCTCCCCCGGGGAGTGCAGACAGCCCCCAACCACGGGTTGGGGGGGGGCAGGGGGGGACACCGACACCACCATCGCGCCAGCCACCTCTCCGCGGTGACCCCAGGACGCGTCACCTCCCCGCACGCTGCCGAGGGTTGCTGGCTACGTTTCGGCAAACCATGATCTCATGGAGCAAATATTCCCCTTCCCGCGCCAGCGGCGACAGGGCTGAGAGGAGCCTTCCCGGCGCGTGGGCGAGCCGCGCTCCGGCTTACGTGGGAGCCAGCCAGCCTCCCCTCACCCCCAGCCTCGAGGGCCACCGGCACCCCCCATCCTGGCACTGACCCCATGGTCCAGGGCAGGGTCCTTCGGGTGTCTGGGGTGAACCAGCCCCAGCGTGAGCCCCCGTCCCAGCTGCGGTCACCCTGTGGGTGCTGGTAGCACGGGAAGGCTGTGATGGAGCCCCGCTGGCATCTCCTGGGCTGGGGTCTGCCCGAGAGCTGTGGGGAGGACGGGGATTATGGGCACCGTGGGGAGACCCAAGGGCATCGCTGGGCACACATATGCTGCGGGGACCACCCATGCCCAGAGGAACAGCATGACCCACGTATTTTACACCACCAGCCCCCCAGGACTGCGGGCATTACTCCCAGACAAGGGCCAGGACAGAGCAGGCATCCTGGTGGCAGCGGCTCAAGGTTGCCCGTGGCACCACGAAGGGCTAGCAGCAGCTGACAGCAAACGCAGAGCACCCCTCTGCACCCTGGGGCTGAACAACCAGCACCCACGGGACCCTCCGGATGGCGGCTGCCCCCCTGCCCCGGCTGGCGGCATCCCCGGGAAGGCAGGATGGTCAGCGCTTGCTGGCTTCAACCAGCTTTTAAAGGCTCGAGGATGAAAAACGGAGGGGAAAAACGATGCTGATGGTGTGGCCGGGCACGGCACGGCCCAGTTTGGGAGCACCCGCGGTACCCGGCTTTGCACCCACACCTCCTCGGCAGGGCCAGCTTCGGCGGGGCGTGCCGTGCCGGTGGTGCGTGGGTGCTCCGTGTCCTGCACAGTCGGAGGAAACCAGTTCCCCGCAGTGCTGACAGCGGGTAAAGCGCCAGAGCGGGGAGAAAAACCAGTTTGGCCTGTGGGGAGAGCGGCGGCGGCGGCGGGGGAGAGCAGCCCCGCGGCGAAACCCGCCCTCCCGCACCCCATCCATCCTCCCCGCGAGGAGCCAGGCGGGTGGGTGGGTGGCACCCACCACGGTGACACCAAACGTCCCCCTGCCCGTGCAAGCAACACCCATCGCCCACCGTGCCCCGCGGTCTCGCCTCTGCGGCACACACAGGGCAGGATCCGACCCGCGCTGAGCATCCCCCTTGTACCCCCAGCAAGGTGATCCCGGATCCGCACCCCAGACCCCCCCCCGCCTTCCCCAGCTCCGTGACCGCGGGGATTTGGGAGCAGCCGGCCCAGCTCCCACGCTGCCGGGGAGTTCACCGCCGCGGCGGCCGGCGCTGGCCGCCAGCAGCACTTGAAATATTAACGACGTTAATGTGCCGGGAGGAGGATAAATCGCAGCACAGGGGACCTGGGTGAGATGTGCCGGGTTTCCATCACGCTGGCCTTGAGATCCCCCTGTGGGAGGGGAAGGGGGATCAGCAGGGACCCCCGGGGAGGGCAGGGACCCGGCGGCAAGGGTGGGGAGAGCCGGCACCAGGGTCTCTCCCATTGCAACTGGGCTGGGGAAGCATGGGAAGGGCAGCTGCAGGAGAGGGTCGGCGTCTGGCGCAGCCCATTCCCCTGCAAACCGGGCACCGTCCCGCGCCCAGCCGGCTCCCAGGGACGGATCCATATCCAACTGCATGGGGAAAGGGGGCTCCCCGGCCCCCAGCAGCGATGGGGGAGCCCCACACACCGGCACCATAGCACCATCCACCCTGTGCCCACACACAGCCCATACGCCGATTGGCACCGGCGCAGCTGCTGGCCCTGCAGGGACCTGCGGCCGCTCAGGATTAATTAACAGAGCTCTTTAATTCCCTGCTATTTTCACACGGGCCCGTTACCTGCTGCCGGAGCCAGGCAGCTCTGCCAAGCCACCTCCCCACAGCCAGGTCCTGCCTCCCGGCTACCAGCCCCCAGCTGGGGTCCCCAGGGCTGGGGGGGGGACACAACGACACCCAGACAGTGTCCCCAGGGTGTCACTTTGCCCCCAGGACCCTGCGCTCTGCACCCGCTGACCGCAAACCAGAGACAGGCTAACGAGTGCCGATCACAGTGGCTCGCCCCGTCCCAAAATCCGGTCAGCCCCAAAGCAGCGAGCCCCTGGGCTGGCAGAGCCAGCCGCCGGCACGTTCCCAGCCCCAGCCCCGGCTCCTCTTTCCGGGAAGAGGGAGCAGCCCCGCCGGTTCACCCGCCGCATCCTGTTTTTGTGGAAAGTTAATCCCGCTCCTGCCAGCACCGAGGCAGAGGCCGGCCCCGCTCCCCGGGGATGCTGCGGGAGCTGCCCCAGGAGGGCACCGGGCCGGGTGCCAGCGGGTGCCACGGCTGCCAGCCTGGGAAAGCCCAGCAGCCGGCCAGTGCCTCCCGCAACGGGACAGGGAATTCAACGGCTCCGGGGGCGGATGCTCGCTGCCACCCTAGAGCTGGGGGACACCCCTTTCCCCGGCACTCAATGGCCCCGGGGCTGCAGTCCCTACACCGGGCACACAGCAGGATGGGGGCAGCCCATGCCAAGGGGACGGAGTAGCCCTTGGAGTCCCCGGAGCCACAGGATCAGCACCAGGATGCCCGTACACATCTCTTGCTTTCACACCCACCTGCACCCAAGGACCCCCCACTCTCATCACACGGGGACATTCCTGCATCCACCATAACATTTCCCACGTGCAGCTCGGGGCCGTGACAGTGTCTGCCATATGGCAGTGCCAAGCTGTGTCCAAACACCCCCCCTTTCCTCGCCCAGTCCCCACGGGCACCCCGGGACTCTGCTGCGATGGGGCGCAGAGGCAGCAAAGGGTTAAACCTGGCCTTGCCCGGAGCGATAAAGCCCCTGCAGGACGAGCCCCAGGGGCAGCGTGGGGACACCCGCGGAGCCCCCACAGCATCGCCCACCTCAAGGGGCTTTGCAAAAGGCTCCGACCTGGAGAGACGGGCACCCCGGCACGGGCAGAGCCCCGGCAGGCTGCAGGCGGCCGGCCCTGCAACCTCCCATCCCCCTGTGCGCCTGGGGAGGAAACGGGAGTTATTGCTCTTGGAGACAGCAGTGGCTATTTTTTATTTTTTTTTTTTAATTTTTCTTCTTTTTTTTTTTTTTCCCCTCCTCTGTTTTTTTTTTTTTACCCCCCCTTCATTTTATATAAAGCACCTGACCGCAGGAGGTGGCTGGCTGCAGCCCACGCGCCCACCAGCACCCAGCTGGGCACCGGCCCCCTGCAGCACCCAGGGTTGGCCAAGACACCCCCCCCCACCCCCCAGGGACCCCCAGCACCCCACTGCCCCCACGGCAAGGGGGGCTCGGCCAGGAGGGGCCATGTCCTCGCCTCACCCCGCGTCAGGCCCCCCGGTTTTGGGGGCACGGCAGCCCCAGGGAGGGGGGGGGCTGCTGCCCTCATCCATTGCTCCTGCCCGAGCACCGTGGAGCCGGCACGGCCAGGAGCATCACCCAGCATGGGGGTCCCAGTGCAGCGCTGCCCGGTCCCCACCTCGGTCACCCCTCGGGTGGGATGTGCACCGCAGGCTGAGCCCCCCCGCCAGCTCCATGCACCGCAGCATCCCCGCCAGGCAGGACAGAGCCGAGGCATCTCCCTGCGCCGCGGGGGGGGATACGGCCAGTGGCATGGCTGGGAGGTGCACCCTGGGGGTCCGCGCCTGTGCCAGCCTGTGGGAAGCGGGGGGCTGCCCCGAGCCCTGCCGTGGGGGCCAGCTCCTGTACCTCCACCCACCCCGAGCTGGCCAGGAGCCGCAAGCAAACATCCTCCGGACGTTTGGGAAGAGCCTAATTGCCAGAGAAAGGAAGGGCCACAGGCGGGTCATGCTCCGGGGCTCTTCCTCCCCTCCCCAGGTGCAGAGGGACAAGCCACATCCCCCTGTGCCTCAGTTTCCCCTTCGGTGCAGGTGCGAGGCCCCAGGCCCCCCCAGACCCAGCTGAGTCACCCACACGGTTATTTTGACAAGCGGCTGGAGCAGGAGGGAGCTGCTCTCCCAGGACAGCCCCCGCCCAAGCGGGGCCCCCAAATTTAAACAAGCCACCTGCGAGCTCACCGGGAGGGAAAACGCCAAAGCCACCGGCACCACCAGCCACGGGAGGCTGCGGTTCCCCGGCACAACGTCCCATGCCGGAGTGGGGCAAGTGGGCAAGCAAGCCTGGCACAATTTGGGGCCAAATCGTCACAATTGTGGCAGGAGGGCCCCATGCGTGAGGCCGCGCCCAGAGGCCACGTGTCACCCCGTGCGCCCATGGGATGTGCCCGGCAGCTCCCGTGCCCCGCAGCAGCGGCTGCCACCCCTCCAGCCGGGGAGCCCTTGTGCAAGCAGTGCCCGGCCACCTTCCCTTCCCAGCCCCGTCCGTAGGCAGGGTTATAATTAACCTCCTCACATCCTGCACGATGCACTGAGTCACTCCTCGAGCAAACCAGAGCAAATAAAGAAGAGCTTTTTCAACAGACACCGACTTCCTCTGCCAGCGGAGCTCGCCCCACGCCGGCGGCACGGCCAGCACCACGTACCCCCAGCCCGGCTCCCCAAAACGCAGCTGGGACAAAGGCTGCTTGGCTGGATGTCACCTCTCTGGGTGACACTACCCCAAAAGTCATGCCACCGCTTCCCCAGGCTGCGGGTCTCCCGGAACGGGCGGCGTGAGCCCGGCAGCGGTGGCCGGACCCTGCCCGTGCCCGGGCACAAGGAACCCGTTGAACAATCCTGTTTACGGAGAGGTTTTTCCTTTGCGTCTATGTAAACGGAGAATCCCCGAATGGGCTCCCCCCAAACAGCCGGGGTTCAAAGAGCCGATTCTTGTTCTGCGC
Organism: Chroicocephalus ridibundus; assembly: GCF_963924245.1. NCBI lineage: Eukaryota > Metazoa > Chordata > Aves > Charadriiformes > Laridae > Chroicocephalus > Chroicocephalus ridibundus. Next base: position 93,682,688 of record NC_086287.1, read on the forward strand.
GTCCCAGGACACGGGTATTTTCCAGGCTGGTAGCCAGACGGTTGCCTCGGTGGGTGGTGCATCTGCCTTCAAAAGGCCAGCGTTGCTTAAAACGGGCTGGGAGCAGCTCGGGAGCCACGGCCTTGCAGAGGCTGCTGCCGCCGAGGTGGGTGCCCCGCTCCCCGCCGGGAGGGTGCCCGGGCACGGAGCCGGGATGGGTGCCAGCCACCCCCCGAGCATCGCCGGGATCGGGGCCGTCCCGGCGCCCTCTTTGCCCCCTACCCCCCTTTGCAAAGAGGGACGAGTGGGGTGACACGGCGGTGTCCAAACCGGGACGGTTTCAGCCCCAACCGGTCCCCGGGGAGGTGGGGACACACACACACACACACACGCACAACCAAGGCGCTGCCCCCGCACCCGCTCCGGAGAAGTTGCGGCGTTTCCCGAGAGCGGGCTCGGTCTCGCGTGGGACTTGGGGGGCGGGGGGGGAGAAAGCCGTGCAGGGTAGTCCCCCATGGGGCTGAGGGGTGTCCCTATACCCCCTGCACCCCCCCCTCCTCCCCCGCCGCGTGTCCCGCCACCGACTCCCCCCCCCCCCCCGCCGCCGCCTCCCCGGGGGCCGGCGGCGGCTCCTCCCGGGTGGGGAGCACCGCGACCCGGCTCACGCGTGGGAGGGTGACACAACACACCCCAACAAAAAAAAGAAAAGACACCAATTCACACACACACACACACCCCCGCCCCAGGTGCGGCCGCACTCACCGGCGAGCAGGGCGAGCGGCAGCAGTAGCCAGTACAGCCCGGCGCACAGCGCCCGCCGCTCCATCCCTTCAGGGCCGGCCCATGCCCCGCCGAGCCGAGCCGAGCCGTTCCGCCCCGCCGGGGCTGGGCTGGGCAAGGCCCCGCTGGCCGGTCCCGGAGCTCCGCGAAGGGACGCGCTTTCCCCCGCCCCGCTCCCGCCGCCTTTATAAAGCGGCGCCGCCCGCCCCCCCCCCCCCCCGCCCTCCCTCGGCGGGCTGGCCCGGCACGGCTCGGCCCGGCCCGGCTCCGCTCTGCCCCGGTACGGTACGGCCCGGCCCCGCCTAGCGCCGCCCGCCGGCACTGCAGCCACCGCCGACACGAGTTGGGCCGGTCTCAGCCCCGACGGGCAGCGGGATTTCCGCCCCCCCCCCCACCGGAGCGGAACGGGGAAGGGGGTGAGCGCTGGCCAAGCAGCCCACCGGTTCCCGCCGCCGGCAGCAAGGAAAAACCAAAAAATATACAAAAATGGTTAAAAAAAAAAAAAGAAAAGATGATGTATTTCCTGTTTTCTTCACCCAAAAAGAAAAATAAGAGGTCGGAGCTAATTGAGGCCGAGTGCTCCGCTCGGGGCCCCGGCGCTCGGTAATGCCAGCGCGGAGCCCTGCAGCCCGGGCAGCAACACGGCACGGGGCACTGCAGACACCCGCCGCGCTGCACGGGAGCGGGGGGTTCATGCGTGCTCCCCTGGGAGCAGCCGTGCACCCCTGGGAGCTGGGTGCACGGTCCCATGTCCCTGGAGTTGGGTACACGGTCCCGTATCCCCAGAGCTGGGTGGCCACCGCACACCTTGGGGAGCCAGACACACAGCCACGCGCCCACGGAGCTGGGTGCCCAGGTGAGGGGAGCTGGGTGCCTCGATGGTGGGGCCGGGGGCACGGTCATGCACCCCGGGGGCTGGGTGAGCTGAGCCCTGGCTGGGGGGACGCTGGGCACTGGGGACAGCTGGTGGCGAGGGCAGCATCGCCGGCGGCTGTGGGGCAGCGGGCAGCACCCCGGCAGCGCTGGTAACTGCCATTCCCTAACAGGAAGCATTGGCCCATGAAATTCTCCGCATTCTTTGGCTTCCCCGCATTTGTTTTCCAAGCACACTTAATAAATTGGCATCCAGATGGCACTCTGCCGACCTGCTCCCCACCTCAGCAGCTCTGCTCCCTTCCCTGGGCTCCCTCCATCGCTCTTGGGGCTCTTTCCCCCCACCCAGGCCCAAGCCCCAGACGTGCCGTAGAAACTGCAGCCATCCGGACATCACTGCCCACACCGTAGCTGCCGAACCACAGGCAGGACAAGCCTGAGGGCCCCCTCGGCACGTGTGTCCAGAGTTTTGCCAGGCATAGCCCCTCGAGGGAGCTGGGGTGGGCTTTGGGCACCCAAACAGCTTCTGAGCATCCTCAGAGCAGGGTCTCGGTCCTTCTGCCCGGCCACATTGATCCCCACTGCTGTGACCCAGACAGATTCACTCGCATAAATAAAACACTCGTCAACGCTGAGCCGCGAAGCTCTGCATTAACACCACGCCTGTGAAACCCAGACACGGAAATCGCCGCTGCAAAAGCCCCAGGCTGCATCCCCCCTACCCAGAACGGATCCAGGAAAAGGTGGCGCATGGCGCCCATGCTGGCGTCTCGCTCCCAGCCCGGCCCCGAGCACCCGCCGCACCACAGCCGGCAGCTGGGCTGGGAATGGAGGCTGTGGAAGTAAATGGGCACGGGGAACGGCACCCCAGAGCCCTGCCTCGCATAGCCGAATCCGGCTCTGAGTGGCCCTGCTTCACTTTGCCGGCCTCGCTCAGGCTTTAAGAGAGATGCTGGAGAACGGTGCGGCCCCCTAATGTGCTGCGGGCACAGCCTGAGTGCCCGGCGAGGCGTTTTATGGGCAAGCAAGCTTCTCCCACATCCGGGCAGTGCCATTAGCGCACGGCCACGCCGTGGGGCAGGGGGATGCCGGGGGCAAGGGGTGCTCTGGGTGCCTCTGGAACACCTTGTTCCCATGGCTGTCCGGAGCTGGAGCACCAGGCACTTCCCAGAAACAGAGATGTGGGGGAAGGCAGCAATGGCAGCGTCCCTGGAGGGACCCCACGGCCACCGCAGAGCTCTCGCTGGGAGCTGGGCAGGGCTCGGCCCCACGCGAGCTGGAAACAAGCAGCTCCCTGGCCCCAAGCGTGCTGGGGCGAGCAGATAAGAGGGGTGACCACCAGCCCAGGGGGCGGGGTTAGCGCCATGTCAGGTGCTGTTTGCCCCGCTCAGGGTCTCCCACCTTGCAGCCCCCCGCACCAGCCGAGGGCCGGGCAGCCTCCCTCCCTCCCTCCCTGCAACGGGCAGGGGCACACGGTGCACCAGCCGGTCCCCCGAACCGGGCGCTGCGGCACCGGGCAAAGTCGGAGGGGGCCTCCCCGGAACGGGTCTGGTGGTCCCCCGCCGCCAAACGGCCCCCTCCCGTCCCCCACGTGGATGCACCCCTACAGGGAGGCACGGCCCCTTTAAGAGCCCCGTGGCGCCAATTCCGCCCCACGTGACCCATCCCGCCCCGCCGGTGGGCGGTGCTACCGCCGCGCGGGTTCCCGCCGAGAGCGGAGCCTTTGGCGCGCGCGGGAGTGGACGCACGTGTCGGCGCGCCGGGACCACCGCCACCGGTACCGGGACCACCGCCACCGCCGCTATGGCCCAGCTCCGCCTCACCGATTTCTTTGGTCGCACGAAAGCGGCTACCGGAGCCCCGGCCAAGCGCGGCGGCGGCCGCCGGCTTAAGGCCGCCTTTGCCGGGCCCCCGGTGCACCGGGAGGCGGAGGAGGACGGTGCCCTGGCGGGGCTCAGCGCCCACCCGCCGCCGCTGCCCGGCTCGCCGCGCACCCCGTCCCGCGGCGGCTCCCCGGCGGTGCGGGGGCTGGCGGGCAGGAAGCGGAGCCGCCGGGAGATGGAAGGGGAGTCGCCGGTCGGGGCCCGGCCCGGGGAGCCGAGCGGGAAGTCGGCGCGGAAGAGGCTGGAGATGCACCGGGACGCGGAACCGGGGCTGCCGGCCGCGGTAGGGAGATGCTGGTGTCGGGGTTGCGGCCCTAAAATGGGGATGGGGGGAGTGACTGGGGGGGGGACGGAGCGTAAAACCAGGACACCGTCTCCGGAGCAGTCCCCCGCAAGGGCTTGACCCCCCCTCCCCTAGTGCAGACCCCCCCTGGGCTTGTCCCTCTTCTCCTGATGCAGACACCACCACCCCCCTACGCCAGGGCTTGCTTCCTGCCCCTACTGCAGACCCCCCGATGGCTTCCCGCCCTTCAGTGCAAGGTTATGGGTGGGGGGGACACCGGGGAGGGGGGGTGCGTTCCCTGCACGTCCCGGGGCAGCTTCTAATGCTCCTCCACTCTTTTGCAGGCCGCCAGCCCCTCGCCTCCAGCCACTGCTTGCCCCCCGACACCACCCTCGCTGGACCCGGCAGCAGACCCCCCGGCCAGCACCACCCGCTCCCCTGGCGAGGGACAGGATGGGGGGACACAGCCCAGCACAGGTGACAACCCGGGGACAACCAGACGTTTGCAGCGGGTACGTGACAAGCCTGGCTTTCTGCTCCATTTTTTTGTGTTTCTTGCCGGTGTGCGAGCCCTGCTCTGACCCTGTGCCCCCTCCCCACCCAGGAGGACCTGGCCGGGCTACGGTGCCGCCTGCAGAGGGTGAAGGCGCTGGCCCAGTTGGCCCAGCTGCCACCTGTCCCCGTCGCGGCCACCGCCGACCTGCGGAGCCGTCTGGAGCAAGCGCGGCAACTGGAGCTGCGGATCCGTGAGAAGAAAGCGGGAAGCAGAGCCACGCCGGGAGCGCAGCCATCTGGGGACACCGAGTCGACAGCTCCAGCGGCAGAGGCTGGGTGAGGAGCAGCTTTGAGGGCTAATCGGGGTGTCCCGCTGGCTGCCACAGCCCTGTTCTGCTGCTCGGCCCCACAGTGGCTTTGCAGGGGTCTTGCCACCCCGGTGTGGGGGCTCTGTGGGAGCGCTGGCTGGCCCCGCTGCATGCACAGGGCTTCTCTGGAGCAAAACTCAAGTGTGGTCCAAGCCCCCCTGACTCCGCTATGAGCGCTGGGGCATCCATGTCCCTGCCCGGGACATGAAGGGTGGGTGATGTGACCCAGATGCTGGCACTGGTTTCTCAGAGAAGAGATTTGGGATGAGGGGAGGAGAGGGATCTCCCCTAAACCGGTGAGCATGCAGCTCCTAGGCTCTGAGGTCAGCAGTGGGACCACCGTCCTGGCCGGTCTCGGTCCCCGGCTGCACCCTCAGGGCTGTCCCAGCACTGTGTTCACCCTCACAGCCCGTGGCTGTTGTGTGCGGGGGACCCTGACCCCTCTCCTTTCCTGGCAGTGAGAAGCCCCCGGCGTACCAGCGGTTCCACACCCTCGCGCAGGACCTGCCCCCGGGGCTCACGCTGCCCTACAAGTTCAAGGTGCTGGCGGAGATGTTCCGCAGTGTGGACACCATCGCCGGGATGCTCTTCAACCGTGCTGAGACCATCACTTTCGCGAAGGTCAAGCAGGGGGTGCAGGACATGATGCGCAAGTAAGTGGGCAGCAGTGGGCAGCCCGTTTTGGGGTCCCAGCTGAAGCTGTCGGGGCTGATGCCCTGGTGTCAGCCCTTGGGGTTCCTGATCTCTCTGGGTGTTGTGGCAGGCAGTTTGAGGAGCGGCACATGGGGCAGATCAAGGCGGTGTACCCCACCTCCTACAGGCTGCGCCAAGAGAAGAACATCCCCACCTTTGGCAATGGCGTGAAGAAGTCCGACTATCAGCTCACGCTGGAGCCGGTGCTGGGGGAAGGTATGTACGGCTTTGCGGGGGGAGGCCTGAGAGCTGTGGCACACTGGATCCTGGCTGGGATCCCTGAATCCCCACGGATGCCCTCTGCTTGGTCAGATAATCATTTGGCACATAAGGGTCTGAGCGTGTTGGAAGTGGAAAACCCTTTTGGGACAAGCGGGAGGATGATAGGGTAGCGCTTCTGGCAGCGACTCAGCCCCACGGCAGGGCTCTGATCCCATCCTTCCCGAGGCTTGGGCCCGGTCGCGGTGTTGCCATGCTTGGCCGAGGTGCTGTGGGTGATGCTGATGTGTCTCTCCTTGCAGAGGAGAAAGTGGACGGCCGCCCGCACTTGTCGGCGTCGCGCTTGCTGGAGCGCAGGAAGGAGTTCAACCGCAACCTGGTGAACATCGTCAAGCAGCACCACAAGGTGAGGCTCCCCCAGCGCCCTCCGCTTTTGGGGTTTGGGGTTGCTCTGGTCACTATTTAGAGAAGCAGGTGGAAGGAGCGGGCTGGCATCCAAGCTAAAGGACATTGCTGGTTCCTGTGGGATGCTCTCGAGTGGAGAAGATGGCAGCTGGAATCTTTCCTGGCTCTGAATTTCCCCCAAGCCAGCTGCTATGTGTTGCCAAACTGTGCTGGGAGCGCAGAGCAATGTCCGGCTCCCCCGTACCTGGCCCGCAGGTGCCGTGACACAGCTCTCTCCCCTCTTCAGGCATTCCTGGCCGCCCTCAGCCCTCCCATGGTGGTGCCGGAGGAGAAGCTGACCCGCTGGCATCCCCGCTTCAACGTGGACGAGGTGCCGGACGTCAGCCCGGCAGAGCTGCCGCAGCCGCCCCAGGAGGGCAGGCTCACCACGGCCCAGGAGGTGCTGAGCACGGCTCGGGGGATGCTGACCCCCAAGGTGAGTCAGGACCAGGGTCTGGCTCCGTCTGTGGCGGGCAGACCTCAAACCACGTGTCTCTCCGGGAAGATGTTACCGGATAGGGGTTGGGAAGGATCATTCGAGAGCCACAGGACTCGGAGCGCTGTAAGATGTAGGCAGGTGGGAACGCAAGCCTGGCTGTTACCACTGCAGGTTGTGGTGTAAGGTGTGGTGTAAGGCTGGTTTCAGGCTAGAGGAGCCGTCAGTGCTGACTTTGGGGCTGGGAGCGGAGATGAAGCACCCCAAAGTGTCCTCTGTGCAGGCAGGACGGGTCGGACATGCTGGGGTGGGAGCGCTGGGCTGCAGGGCGGCGGCGGGGGCGGTGGAGGGGAAATTTCTCCTTCCTCCAGCGCGAGCGGCTCTCAGCTGTAACCCAACTCCTCCTCCCTCTTCCACATGAGCAGATGGAAAAAGCTCTTGCCAACCTGGCCTTAAGAACCGCTGAAGCCAGTGCGGGGGAACCGGTGGTTTCCAAAGCACCGTCCCCTGCCAGCACCTCCAGTGCTCTGAAAGGGGTGTCCCAGGCCCTGCTCGAGAGGGTGAGTAATTCAGTCCTGGCCGTAACACCGGTGCCGGGGAGCGGGGGGGGACAACACGACCTGCCTGTGTCTCACCCCGTCTTCTCTGCTCCCCAAGATCCGGGCGAAGGAGGCGCAGAAGCTGCAGGCGCTGATGACGCGGGACCCGCGGCAGGAGGAGCGGCTCGCCATGCTGGGGCGGCTGCCAGCCATGGCCCGCATCCTGCGCAACGTCTTCGTGGCCGAGAAGAAGCAGGCGCTGGCCATGGAGGTGGCTTGTGCCCGCATGGCCGAGAGCTACAACGCGCAGATGCCTCCTGGTAGGAAAGCCGGGGCGGGGGGGTGTCTCCTTGCTGGCGCGGGAGGGTCTTTGCGGGAGGAAAGGGCTGGGGAGTTTGACCCGACTTTGACCCGGCGGCTGCCGCTTCTTTTCGCAGGCGAGATGGAGAAACACTTGCGCCTCTTCGCAGAGCTGCTGCCCGACTGGGTGGGGATCCACGCCATCAGGACGGACACCTACATCAAACTGGACAAAGGGAAGGACCTCGGCCTCATCACGGAGAGGCTCACCAAGGCGGCAAAGGAGGCAGAAGCCCTCTAAGCCCCCCAAGGGTCGAGGCTTCCCTTGTGCAATCTCCTCTAAATGTAGCAAATCCTGACTGCGCTCTGGGATCCGATGTGGGCTTACGGGAGGCTCGTCCTCAGGGATGTCTGAGGAAGAGCAAAATGCCTTAATTTAACTAATTCCTCTGCCAGGGTCCCTGAGGTCTGCCAGGGTCCCTAACCCTTGAGCTCAAGGCAGGCAGTCCTGCGTCCTGGAGTGACAACGCAAGCTGTGAGGAGGAACTAACAACCTCTGCTTGGCTTGCTGCGTTCTCCTGAAGGTTTGATGCAGAAGGTTTCTCACGAAGGTTTGATAAAGGAGGCTTCTTCCATCAACGGCCCTGCTGGGGTGGAGGCAGGACTGGGCAGGGTAACAGGCAGGAAGGACTGAGAGAAGTCGTCACAAATTGATGTTTTTGGGAGTTCTGTGCCTTGTTCTGTTTTTAAGAGAGGGGAAAACGCATCTCCAGCACTCACTGGAAACAACTACGGGACTTGTCAAAACATATTTGTATTAAATGTTTTAAATATAGCTGACTTGTGTTAACCCAGCGCTCTTCCTCCGTGAGCTGCCTGTCTACGCCGTGTTAGCACCGTGGCTCTCCATGGCAATTGGCGCCGGCCGGCACACGCAGGGAAGGGCTGGATCGTCATCCAGCTCCTGGAGAAAGCCTTACTGGAAAAAGTGAGCGTGGGTTTGCAGGGAACTGAATGCAGCTTTTGTAAATCGGGACTGCGGAGCAGCTCCCACGGGGACAGGAGCAGCCAGGGCTGAGGGTGGGCGCAGGGGGACTTCTTCCCCAGGGGAAAGCCCGGGTCACTTGGCTGAAGTGGTTTGGGAAGAGGGACAAAGAGGATTCTGATGGCTGCGGAGGTGCTGGCCTGGCCCAGCGCCCAGGTCAGGTCAGCGCTTGCCGCAGGAGGGGCAGCGTGGGGTACAAGGGAGGAGGTGGGGGCTGCCCCTGCCCAGCACCACGTTGGGCGCACCTCGCACCGCTTTCTGAGCCAAACTCTGCTGGTTTTAGCATGGGACACCGAGGACTCGCACGGAACAGGGACTGTCCTTCATCCCTCTGGGTGGCGGATCGCGCTGGTCCAGGGAAGTGTCCCCACCTGAAGCGCTGGTTTCGGAGGCTGGCAGCATCCCTGTAGCACTGCCCCAGGGAGCAGGCAGGCCCTCCTCCTCCTCCTCTTCCTCCTCCAGGACCCTGCTCGCCATCGTGCAGGCCAATTGGCTAGCACTGCTGGCAAGAGGTAGCCCTGTTTCCAGGGAGGAGGGTTTAAACCCAGCCTGGAGGCTGGAGGGATACACGGGGCTGGGGTGCGAGGCCGGGCTATCGGCTGTGCTGAACGGACCTTGCTGCGGTGGAGAGGAGCTGGTTTCGGCAGCCTGGCAGCCACGCACGCGCCCCAGGGGAGCTCGCGGCAAGCTCCCGTTCTGCTGCTTGGGACAAAAAAACCTTCCTCCCGCCTGGCAGCCACCCCTGCACAGCCCCGTCTCTACAAGCAATTACATCAACAGTCGCTCACAGCCCGGCCAACGTGAAGGTACCGTCCCTGGGTTCCCTGATGTCACCCCTTGGCCCTGCACGCAGCCAGCTCTGGCACTGGCGGGGCTTACGCTCGCTTCCACAGCACGCAGCTGCTTTCCACGGCTCTTTGGGGTGGAACTAATTTTTCCCTTCTCTACCTCGCAGCAGGGACCCTCTCCTTGTGCCAAGAATGCGCGCGAGGCGCTGCCTCCCTTGGCTCCGCGCAGGGGCTGGCTGCGAAAACAAGTGCCCTGGGGGAGGTTTCTCCCCGGGGAATGGTGTTTCTCGGCGCAAACTGAGCAGCCACTGAAGTGGCTTTTCAGGAAACAGTGATAAAAATAGCCGTAATAGCCCTTACAAGTGTAAGGGCAGGGAGTGCAGCATCCCTGCGCGCTGGATGGGGAAGGTGAGCTGAGCTGTGGGGAGCTTGTCTATGATCCCACTGGTACTGGGCGCTTCCACTACAACCAGCAGGACCAGCCTGGGTACACCCGCCTCTGGCCAGAGAGGGGTGCCAGGCACAGAGAAAAGATACCTGAACTGCTCAGTCCCGGCCAACTTTCCTTCCACGCATGTGGGGTGGCAAGGGGGAGCTCATGCCACCGCCTCGCTCTCCACTGACTGCTTGGTTTTGGAGGAGGACGCTCACGTGGGTAATAAACGGCTTCAGCTACTGCAAGCACAGCTCTCAGACAGTTTAGAAAAAATAAGTCGACATTTATTTTACCAGTGAGTTCAGCCCCTGCAAAGACAGGGACACAGTCCCTTATGTTTTCAGGCATGTGGAAGTTTTGGCACGCTGGGTCTTAGCTAGTCCTGTGACCAAAGTGAACCAGGCTATAGGGAGCATCTCCAAACCCCGCTTCATCCATCACACAACCCGAGTGAGACCGCTGGAGCTTGGCTGCAAGCGTAACACCTTTTCTGTCTTTCCCGTGCCTTTATCTGACACCAAACATACCAACATGAATGGGCTCCAAACCAGCATCATCCTTTCAGTGCCCCGGTAAGGCAGCACAGGGAAGGCAGCCGCACAGGGAGCCAGCTATCTTGCAGCAGATGGGGATTTTGTGCTAAATAAAAGCTGCTCCTGGCTGCAGCTGCAGGCTTTGGTAGGTGCCAGTGCTGCTGGACAGAAGGTGGGCAACCAGCCCCGAGCATATGCATGGCCCCCTTCCTCACTGCCTGTCACCCCGCTGCGTGCTACTTCTCCTGATGTAGATGGCTCCTAGTTTTGCAAAACCCGCTGCTAAGGACTATCCCGGACCAAAGGAAGGCAGACGGTTTCCTACAGTAGAGACCTTCAGCTTCCTGCTGGGTGAAGGGAAGGAGAGCACAAGCCAAGCTGCAAGCTGACTTGGTGTTTGAGCTCCTCTACACCAGCAACCTCCACCGCGTTGGCAGCGGCTGCCTCCCGCTCTCAGGACACAGGGCTCGGCAGGCACTTAATTCTCTTTAGGAAGCACTACCTTAATGTAAGAGCAGCCTATTCCGCCGTGAGCGACAGCGGAGAGCAACCGGGCCATTCACTGCGGTCAAATACATAGGAGTTTATCCCTTAGACTAATCATCGCTTTGTGCCCATCATCTGTGTTTCTTTGGCAAACTCTTAAGGGGTTCCTCGGAGGCTGACCAGGCACAGCTCAAATGAAGGGGAATGCTGGGCCCCCAAAGCTATCAGAGCTCTCCTGCCTCAGCTGGAGTATTTTCACTTTGGTCTCCTAAAAAAAAAAATATTTGGTGAAGATGCATCTTGGTCTCCCTCCCCAAAAACAATCAGGCTGTTCCTTCTTCCCAAAAGGATGAACTCCAAAAAGGATCCCTACACTCAACACAGCTTAATCTGCAGCTTGGAAAATAAATAGGACTTAGGATTGTATAGCATCTGGCCAGAATCAAAACTGTAGGTTCCCCCCCTACCCACCCCCTTGTGACATCAAGAAAGAGTCACCGAATAAAGCCCAAACTCGTGCACAGCTCATGACGTGCATTCCCTTCTCCCAGCTCCTCCTCAGTCATACTGCAGCAGAGAGTAGAAAGGGATGGACTCGAGTTTTTCCGACCCTTTCAGGAGTTTTAACTCTATGATCACCAGGCACTCCAGGACTTCAGCCTTCAGCCTCTTCATCAGCTCACAGGCTGCACACATGGTACCTGCACGACAGAGGTTGAGCAGAAACATCGTCACTCGAGGAGCAGTGCCGAGGTACGCTTCAAACCCCCCAGCCGCTCCTGCTGTCAGCGACGCACGCGTCCGTGGGTTACACATGCTCTAACACCGTCTGCTTCTCACCTCCAGTTGCAAGCAAGTCATCTACAATAACTACTTTTTGTCCCGGTTCCACGGCGTCGCTCTGGATTTCAAGCTCAGCCTGCAGGGTGGGAAGAGTAGCATCATTTTAGTCTTGCCTTACAGAGAAACGCTTCACAAACTGCTAACACGCGGTGGAACGCAGACGAGTCTTCAGCGAGAGCAACCTTAACACTCAGCACCTAAAACCCCAAAAAACACATATTCCAGCTACAGGGGAGTACCACGAAAATATATAGCGGGTTAGGTGACTGCTGGGCCAACCCTCTGGCACGTCAAAATCCTGAACGTTCATCAAGTGAGTTATGGTCCCTTCGTGAAACCTTATCCTGAAGCAGATTTCCAGTGAGGAAAATCTCCTGTAATGCACTGGGCTGGAGCTCTCTGCTTGGAGAGCACCACCAAGCCAGATCCAAACCGCCACAGGCACGTCCTGTGTCAGATGAACTTGTCCCACGCAAGGGTTGGCCCAAACAATCCTCATAAAGAATGCCTAGGTTCGGTGTTTCTGCTGCCGGTCCCTGGGTGCCGTTAGTTACCAGCGGTAGCGTGTTATTGGGCTCACACCTCTGCTCTTTAATCGGAGAGGCTGCGGTGTTACGAGGCGAGCGCTCTGTTTTGAAGCCATGCAATAAAGGCATTTACTTATAGCACTTACTGGAAGAGTGGGAAACACACTCCACATTCGTGCCCCTGAATTCAAGCCAAAGAAAGCAATTTAGCATCAAGTCGTTATCATGCCCCCACCCCCCCAAAAAAAAAAATTACAAAAAAATCACAGCGCGGCTCAGCGACACAAACCGCGTGTCCATGGCTCGGGAAGGGAGCCGCCATGCCAGGGCACGGTGAAGCTCAGCGCCGCTCCTGAAGCTTGTGCCATGCCAGGCTGCCCGTGGCATCAGCACTGGCTGTGAAACCCAGCTTGGGGACCACCCCGTTGGTTTTATCACCCCCTCCTCTCGCTGACACCCCCCAGCCCGGAAACCTTCTTCTCCCCGGGCATTACCTTGCCATACTCAAGCGTGTAGGAGACTGACTCAGTCGGACCGGGAAGCTTCCCCTTTTTCCGTATTGGCACGAAGCCGATGCCCAGTCTCTGAGCCAGGGGGGGGCCTATGAGGAAGCCACGGGAGTCCAGGCCTGGGGGGAGCAGAGCAGCACAGAAGAGTCATTCGACTGGGGGTGTCTTTGCACAATACCCCAGGTTTATCCTCCCGTATTCAGCAGAGTGTCTCTAGAAGCAATTTGCTCTTACAGCCATTTCTATGGGTTGAAAACACACACACCACACTCCTGCACTGCCTGTGCTCGCCAAGATGTGCTGCTGACGGGCTTCCGGGCACCGCATCAGCCTATTTTGCCTCTCCTCTGGCTCTTCTTAGAGATAAGCTCAGCTAAGCTCCAGTATCAGTTTGGCCACACAGCCAGGGAGTTTGCACCACCGGGGGACAGACTTCAGTTAACATGAGGCATTTGGACCACGTTTGGTCTAGACTCCTTGAACTTTGGGCTATGACCCAGCCCGAGCACTGCTTTTCTAAGCACTTCCATTCTCAGCCTCTTTCATAGGTGTGTTGCAACGTGTTACCACCACAAAGGCTGTTTCTGTTGGCTCGAAAAAGCCCCCTGAGAAGGAAAACGTGCTGGAACAGAGTGCCTGCCACGGGGACTGTGCGAGACCTTACAGGCATGCCTGTAGGACTTTACGTCAGACTTTCAGTCTGACTGTCTTTCAGTACTTTTCGGTACTTCCTGACTCTCTTTAATGATGAACGCAATGAATTACGGAATTGGCACTGAAGTGTCAGATGGAGTCTGCCACATCCCAAACCAGTATTTTAGGAAACTACAGCAGTAAGTTAAGGGTATAACCTGTCCCGGCGTTACCATATGATAGAGGCCAACGCTCGGGTGACTATAACGTCCAAAGGCTATAGTATTCCCTGCCCCATTAGCAGAGGAGCCTCCCCACGCTCCCCCCCCGGGCAGCCCGAGGACAGGGTGCTCTGTCCTGGCCTCAGAGGTGTTGCAACCAACACTCACCTACAATAAAGTCGATTCGGGGGAAAGACGCCCTCAAATGCTCTTCCAGAAGATCGATCAAAGTCCTGAAAGCTCCAGGATCCTTCAGCAAGGGGCTGATATCGCTGCAAAGAGAAGGAAAGGGGTTAGTCACCTCCGGGGGCTGGTCTGGCTCCCGACCGAGCTCCTAAGCCCAGGAAGGATGGATGGGCGGCGAGCCCGCGTCCCTTCTCCGTCCCCGGTCCCGTCCCCGTCCCCGTCCGCACCGGAAAAGCACGCCGGGCACCGGGAAGTCGGGGAAGGTCCGCACCCGGTCCCGCACCCGCCGCAGCCGCTCCTCGCTCATGGCGGCGGCCCCGCTCTGCGCAGCCGCCGCGCAGCGCCGGGCGGGAGGGCGGGCGGGGCGCTCGGCGGGGAACGGCCCCGCGCCGCCTCCGGGGCCGCCAGCATCGGGTACGGCGCCCCGATACCCTGGGACGTGGAGCTCTGGCACCCCGGGGCACGGAGCTCGGGAACCTCGGAGGCCCGACCCCTCGATGCATGGAGCTCTGGAACTCCAGAGCCCCGACCCCCGGTGCATGGAGATCTGGTACCTCAGGGCGCAGGGCATCGGTCTCCCCCTGTGCAGGGAGGTCTGGTATCCCAGAGCCCCAGCCCCCCCGGAGCATGGAGCTCTGGAACCCCAGAGCATGGAGATCTGGTACCTCAGGGCACAGAGCATTGGTCCCCCCTGGTGCGTGGAGCTCTGCAACTTTGGAACCCCGACCCCCTGGTGCATGGAGCTCTGAAACGTCACAGCCCTGACCCCCTGGTGCATGGAGCTCTGGAACTCCACAGCCCTGACCCCCAGTGCATGGAGCTCTGGAACTTCACAGCCCTGACCCCCTGGTGCATGGAGCTCTGAAACGTCACAGCCCTGACCCCCTGGTGCATGGAGCTCTGGAACTCCACAGCCCTGACCCCCAGTGCATGGAGCTCTGGAACTCCACAGCCCTGACCCCCTGGTGCATGGAGCTCTGGAACTCCACAGCCCTGACCCCCAGTGCATGGAGCTCTGGTACCCCCGGGCACAGAGCACCCGTCCCCCTGGTGCATGGAGCTCTGGAACCCCAGAGCCCCGATCCCCTAGTGCATGGAGCTCTGGTACTCCAAAGCCCAGACCCCCTGGTGCATGGAGGTCTGGTACCCCAGGGCACAGAGCACTGGTCCCCCCAGGGCACGGAGCCCTGACTGCCCGGTGCATGCACCCCCATGCACGGCACACCAACTCCCCTAGTGCATGGAGCCCCAGTCCCTGCATGCATGGAGCTCTGGCATCCCAGGTCACAGAGACCCAATGCCCTCGGTGCGCGGAGCTCTGCTACTCTGGTGCATGAAGCCCTGGTCACCAGGTGCACAGAGTTCTGGCACCTTGGGGCATGGAACCTCAACACCCCCTGGTGCATGGAGCTCTCGTCGGTACCCCAACCCACAGAGTCCCAATCTCCCCAGTGCATGGAGCTGTACCACCCTGCAGCATGGAGCCCCAGTCCTGCCTCTGAAGAGTGCTCTGGTACCTGCAGCACGTGTTTTTCCTCAGTGCATAGAGCCCTGGGACCTTGCCTTGCCCCAGCCAGCTTTGGAAAGGGGTCCTGTGTGCAGAGGTTACACTTCCCTTCATCCCTGCCCTGCTATCACTAAACTCTTTCCTGCTTTTCTGTCCCTCATCACCTCTTGTGAACCCCTGGAATCGCATTTTGTGGTTGTTAGAACCGTTGGTTTGGATTACACTCGTGGGGGATGATAACACAGCCAGTCTGAGCGCCCTCGGTCCTGGGCTAACAGCTCGGCAGCTACTGGTGTCACTTACTGGCACGGCAGGTCAGGGCACTCTCACACAGCTCCTATCTCCCATCGCCTGATGGGTGAATAGCCGTTTGCCCACGCAAAACCCATCGTGGGCAGGACACATACTACTGAATGAGTACAGATCTCGTCTTACATTAGCAAATACGACTTGGGCCTGGTCCAAATGCATCTGGGCACAACCCGCTGCAGAAAGGAAAGGCGGTTCTAGCATGCAACACCCCTGGCTGAGCTCAGTGCTTGCTGCCGATGGCTGCGATGGGGACAGCTCGGCTCCACACCCTCCAGACAGCCGTTACGGTCTGTCTTTGAGGTGTGTGACAGCACGCCAGCAGCTATCCAGGTGTTTTGCAGTGATTTAATGTGGACCCCGTGGGACAGGTGCTCAGGGCTGCAGAAGCCTGGCTTTCTCCTAATCTTGCTGGACTAGTTGCTCCCAACCGCCCTGTGGGGTCCTTTCAGCTAGGAGAAGTGGCTCTCGCGCAGGAGGAGCAGCCGACAGGAGGAGAGGCTGGTCTCCTCTCCAACTCAGCTGTGACAGGCTCGCGTACACATCACGGCTCATGAGAAACCCAATTCTGCCTGCATCCCAGCATCTGACACGTCCTGTGTCATTGCACAGTTCCCAGTGCTTGGTGCAAACCCTCAGGAAGCATTTGCCACACACTGAATCCTCCACTGCTCTATTTTCTTCCTAATTCATCTATAGATGGCAAAAGACACCTGTTCAATGGATGTCTGCCTGAGGTGCAAAGGGAGACAAGCTGAAGGCCAGTGCAAAGGTTGCTCCCTTTCTTGTTAAGCTCTCTATTGCCAGAGACAGCCCGCGCAGGAGGTCACCGTGTCTCCTTTCACAACCATTCCCTTAAAGACTAAGATTTTCCCTGAAGTCAGATTATCTCTTTGGCACCAGAAGAATCCTCGCTAGCAGCTGTTCCAGTGAAGCAAGCACAGATGAAGCACGTCGTCTTCCACTGGAACAGGGGCTTCGCAACACCCTCGCTCCCTCAGATGAGCTGGAAGGGTTTATCCTGTAACCTTACCAACCACGATACTGGACAATGAGCTATTCCAGCAACTCCTCTTCTTCCTGGCGGATGGAAGTCATGGAATTTATCTGCCTACCCATGGAAATAAGCAGGAGCTGGGAAAGGGCTTTTTTGCAGGCTGCCTGCAGTGCAAACACCAGGCACCCCCTGCCTTCTGCCTCTCACTAATGGAGAATCTGTGAGCTGGGGTCTTCATCACACTTTTCTTGTTTGCGGCCCTCCTACGCAATCGCCACCGTTACTAGCAGAAGACACCACCACATTTTTCTTGAGGCTAAGCGAGGTTCCCAGGCCCCTCACGCCAACCAACCCCAGGCAAAGCAGCAGCTCTCACCAGGAGGAGCTGCCGAGGGCTCCCACCGGTCCCTTTGCATCCAGCAGCTGGGTGAAGAAACGGCTGGGGGGATCTCTCCTCCTCTGATGCGGGATGTCTCCTCCTCTGATGCAGGATCAGGCCTCAGACACCATCAGTTCTGCCAGGAAGAACACAAACGTTACACCAAATCGGACTTCCAATGATTCAGCTGCCAGAAATTATGCCAGCTCAGGTTTAAAAAACATTTCTCAGATCTCTGTCAGAACTTCACCTCATTAATCCTCCATTTCAAAGGTTATGAATTGCACCTACCAGTCCGGACTGGTTTTTAACATCCAAAATAAATTAGTTTCCCCGTCATTGTTCAACCTTTGAAACAACAGCACTGACTCCTACTGCAATTTCCATCTGAAAAGAACTTTCCTAGGACCAATTTCCAAATGTGATGTCAAAGGACTTGGGCTCTGGAATATCATCGGGGAGGTGTCTCAACATCCGCTTGCGGCTTCCAGAGGTTTAGGGCTGTTCTGTGCCTGGGGGAGGAACCACCACCTCAGATCTGGACCCCCCAGAGGGTACCGTAACAGGGGGTCACTGGCTTTGCCTCTCTTTTGGACACAGAGCTAATGAGTAATTTAGAAGTGCTTTGAGATCCTGATACGAGAGATGTTATTAACCTGTCAACATAAAAACTGGGGATATAAAAGCTTGCGGGCTAACTCTAATCAGCTTAAACAGGCAATTAGAAGAGCTGTGCTGAGTATGGAAGTTTCTGTTCCGTTAAGGATTTTAAAACTTCAGTGTGAAGTGGAACAAAATGCTCAAAATTTCAACATACCCCACAAGGGGAAATGAGAACTAAAATTTCCTTTCAAATCCGCTGGAACGTTTCGTTTCAATTTCAGCTTTAGAAACGCATGCACTTTAAACCCATTTTTTTAAAATATCTTATTTCAACAGCAGAAAAATGCAGTTCCCCAGCCAGCTCCCTGGGCTTGGGACCGAAGCGTCCGTACTGAATAACGAGCTGGCTTTGTCCCCCCTAAAAGAGGCGAAGGCACCATGAACCAGCTCTGCCCTTCCACAGCATCCCTGTTTGCGCGGAGCCGAACCCGGCACCTCCTGCCCGCTGCGGCAGGTTGGATCAGGCCCTTGGAGAAGACACAGAACTCCTCTCTCTCCTCTGGCCAGCCTGGCCGAGCCGGGAGGGGATTTTGAGTCCGATCCAGAACTAATGGATTTGGCACGCATTCCTCGCTGCTGGCGAACGGGCCGACGGGCTTTTCAGCCCCTATCCCTTTCAGATGGGAATCGTGCTACCCACCTACATATCACCCAGAAGGGTATTAAGTGACTCCGGGAGGGACAAAGGCATAGAGAGCTGCCAGGCTGCCGCTCTCGAGAAGTTGTATGGCAGAGGTTTGTTTTTTTACACTCCTAAGAAACCACAGGCTTTTGGCTGGGGATCCACCTTTATTTAGGATTTATATAATCCGAACTAGACTTCGAGCAACAACAAAACTATAAACGGTGGAAGGGGATATAAAGAAAACAGGCAAATGGAATCTTTTCTCCAGTTAAACTGGCTTTAAAATAGCCAGTTTCCAAAGGAAAAAAGAACCAAAAATGAGATTTCAATTCTTCCCTTACAACTGTTCTTAAAAACTAACAGTTTAATTCAAGAGGCGCTGTCGTGTTGCTTTCTGATAACATATGAAAAACTCACATCAAATACTATCAGAAAACAAAAGCAAAAGTCTATTCCAAGTATTATAACTGTTAAGAGAAATGGAAAACAAGCCACTCCAACTGCAAACCAGTTAATTGGATACCGAACAAGCACTCGAGAGTAACTCTTGGAGAGGAAAAGTGCATGTGGTTTATAAAGTTTCCCAGTGCTGAGGACAACAGCAAGATCCCTGGGGAGAGATTTCTCGTGTAGCTGGGCTGAAGAGCCTGCTGGCAACTCTGCAGACAATAAACTGCCTCCCAGCACTGCCTTCCCCTCCAAAGCCCCGATTCAAACCATTCTCACCTTCAAAAGGTCTTTCTTCAGCTGCTGAAATTATTTCACTTGACGACTGCAAAGATGTCCTCACTGGAAAAAAAAAAACAGTGTTCTCCAGCCTTTGGGAGATCCTCATCTTGCCTGCTTCGCTTTAGGGGAAACCAGGAGGCTTTTGGAAGCTGTCCACCACGTTTGGGAAAGGCTCGATGCGGCAGGTACCGGCAACTGCCAGCTTCCACGCGGCAGCGAGCGTCCCAGGTTCAACAGCCTCCTCGGCGATATTAATTCCAGTTCCGTTAGTAAAAGCCCACTGTCATCCTCAGCACTTGCCCGAAAACTCAGTCCCCAGACACCGTGTAACGTTTTATTAGCAAATACGCGGGTATCACTCGCTCTCGCCCTGAACTTGCCCATTTTCACTTTTAATACTGTGTTTCTCGGCTTCCCATTTAAAATGCAGAGGCATGTTATCTTTCATCACCGCACTCAATACAGTTTGCAGGGCATTAACCTTGGCTCTTAAGTGTTCGGAATTGATCTTCTGCTTTCCAATTCCAGTGTTCAGATCCCCAAATTGTTGGTCCACAGAGACTAATTTGCCACCGAAATAATCCATTTGTCGCTGCAGGATTTTAAAGCAAGACTCCATTTTTGCAGCCATAGACTGTAAATGCAGTAGGACTTTCTCCACGATTATTAGTTACATCCATTTCAGAAGCTCCTCTGCATGGAGGGCTGGATGATAACGCAGCCTCAGGGGCAGAGCAGGGAGACTCAAGAGGCTCAGCTAATTGGAAATTAAAGGCAAGAAAGAAATTCCTTGGACTCTTAGCCCAAGCAGATATTAAGCTTTTAGCATTTAGCAGACATATTTAAATATAAAGGGAGGAATGCCACACAGAAGCAGTCTTAGACAGATATCATCTTTCCTTTAGCTCTTATGTCTTGCAGCTTGAGAAAGGAAGCCACCAACAAACCAGCTTCACCGCTGCAGTCCCCGACTGACCAGTAAACCCCACCGGCCCCACTCCTCTGTCAACTCCTATTGCACACACAACCGCAGGCCGCTCCTGCAAAGCCAACTCCTGCCCCGGTATGGGCAGTTCACGAAACCGGGCAGCTATCACCTGGACCAACTTCAGATGGGAGGCTTAGGATAATTATTAAGGGCAGACGTGGCAATACGTGCTGCCTGCTTTGTGATCCAAGGCATGTAACGGTGTTTTTGAGCTGCGTCACACTAACGCTGCAGGCTGGCAGCGCTCGTCCCTGCGGCTGCGCTGGTGGACGCAGCCTCAGGCCACGTGTGCCCCTGGTCCCCACACCAGCCTCTGAATTGTACTCAGGCAGCTGTGTGGGCTGGGAAATTGATCCACGTTAAAAATAATACAGGGAAAACAAAACAAGCTATTTTTAACCCAAGTCAGTCCCGTGATCTGGAAGGCGTATCTGCGAGACTGTCCCAAAGCAAGGTGTTACTCAGTTGTTTTACAGGTGCGCACAGACAAATCATATAATGCATTTCTGATAAATTAGTTTATTTTTCTTCATTAGTTCTTCATCTCACAACTTTAAAATCTGTACATCTTTGGGAAAGGCTTGGATTTAAAATTCTTCCTAGCCAGCCAGCTGTAAAACTACTATTCTTATTTAAATTTAAAGCAGTAGCTTCTTCACATTAAGCTTTGCTCTTTTATAATAAACGGACACGAAGCAGATAATAAACAGACATCAAGTCAATTCACTTATAGCAGCCAGCTTTCCAGTGCAAAGTTTACATCCAGTATCTATGCACTGATAGATTATTTCAGCGAGGACTTTGTGTGCTGCATAACCAGGCAAACACCGTGTGTGCTGAGAACAGCACGGCTCGTCCAAGCAAGTCACACAGACAGGGGAAAAGCAGCATCTTCAAAACTGCAAGCGGTGAAAGAGTAAAGAAAGACGTGGCAGCCAGGCAGGCGGGGGACACGGGGTAGCAGGCATCCAGCACGCTCACGATGTGCATACTGCAAATGCTAAGAACCGAGAAACGCGTCTGGGCTAGTGCTCAGACGATGAGCTGCGATCCTGCGATGCAATCTCTTCATAAGCAGGACGTAGAAAGACAAAGCGCTGTCAAGAGTTTGCAGCAGACATGTTCATAATTATTCGAGGGCTGACAGCGATTTTCAGGGAGTTGCAGTGACAGACTCCCTCCTCTGGTGGTATCTTTATCTGGTGATAATCGCGGACTCTGAACAGTTCTGGGTGACAGAAGCAGTAAAGCAGACGTGGACCAGACCCAGAAAATGGGAAGTTACTGGTTTTGTGTGGTCTCCTGTGCTGACAGACACGCGTGACTGCTGCAAGTCCTCCTACCAGTCCTTCTCATATAGCATCACTGAAGAACAAGCTGATAAGAATCTCTCAAGACTTGAGCTATCCACACTTGTCAAAACAGAGGGAAATGTTATGGATGAACTGGAAGTGCCTCAATATACTGGAAGGACAATCAGCAACACCAAAAGGTATCTAAGACATTTGGACCATAAACAAACGCCATTTACAGATGAGCAAACAGTGAGTTTCAGAGGCTCTGCCAGCCGACGAAATAAATGTTGGCTGTGATTTCTGATAGGTGGAATAGTAAGAGCTGACTCAAGTGCTGTTCTTATTACAATCTTACAGGATTATCCAGCTTCAGGAGATACGCAGTAGGAATTACTGTGGAGGGGATTACAGGTAGCATAAACCATGGGAACGGAGAGAATGAGAGCATTTGGGATTACTGGGAGGGTAAGAACAAGCAGCTGAGAAGCCCGTTGCGGGCAACAGCACAGCAGTTACAACAGCAGCAGAGCTCTCGACTCATCTCAAGCCAGCCCCAAGCTTTCCTTGGGAAGGGAGCAGGGCTGTTTACAGGTACAGAGCACCTTGATTTTTCCCAAGACAGCACAATGCCATGCGGAGAGGGCACACGCACTGTATAAAACACTGCAGGGGTGGAAGCAGAGCTGCCGGTGCAAACAGCATGGCTGGGGTTGCTTCTAGCCACTCCCTTGAAGCCCCAGAGTAACTTTGCTTGGTTTTGTTCGAGACACGCTTATTAGCAATAACGAAGGGTGTGAAACAGGCTCAAAAGCAGATGAGAAATTTGCAATGTGAAATTGTGCGAAGGATCGGCATTTACCGTGAACTCTGCTTGGAGAAGTGCTACACCCAGGCTGTGGAAAGTTTGCACAAGGAGAATTCCTCAGAGAGCATACACTGGAAACAGGGTCAAGAGTTAACATCTGATGTAAACGGGCATTTCTGAGCCTGCAGTTGGCTGGACCCAGATCATGAGACTGAATGCGTGACTTAAACCATATTTGGACCCAGATTTTTGGAAATAAAGAAAACCCCTTAAATGAACAACTGACTCCCAGCGCCCTAAGAATATCCTGCACACCATCAATAAGACAATACTTACAGGAATATGATCTTCAAATTTCTTCACACTGTTACCTAGGGAATGCTTGAAGCTACAGATGGAAGGCAGGCAAGGGTGTTCTCCTGACATACTAAGGGAGCCAGCCCCCAGGTTGGGAACAGGAGGGAGCACTTGTTTGCCCCCAGTGATGCCCAGCAGCGGTCTGAGCCGTACAGCTGCACCCAGTGCTCTCAAGTTTAGGAAGAAAGGAAAACCAAGTTGGAGTCCAAAGAGTTCACAATGGAAATCAAACGCTAAAACAACAAGCTGCAGACAAACAAGCCAAGGGCAGTTTGGGCAGGGTTTTCTGGCGGCTGTAGGTTTCCTGAACAGTCCCCCATGGCTGCTGTTGGGGCATCCGAACAAGCCATGATTTGGGAGAGCAGGTTGGGTGGAAGGAGCAAGAGGAATGGTGCATCCATGGCATTTCTGAGGTGATGGCAGAGTTGCGGTTGTCCAGAGAGCTTTTACGGTTGAAACAGTGTTCACTGTATTTACCATTTACGGAAACAACTAAAACAGCAGAAGAGTACAGGCTAAACCCTGAGCACTAGCAATATAAACACTGGCCCTTTTGGAAGAGCAAATGATGATATCATACGTACATCACACCCTTCCTGTGTAAACAGGAGTGCCAACATGAGAAGACATGCACTGTAAACCATATGTCCGGCTGGTTATAGCTTTCCCGTGTAGCTCTTGAGGGCTGCAGAGATCAATGAGGCCAAATGCACTTCTTAGGATCAGACTTGGGCTGTTTCAGGCACTTCCCTAGTTTCTCACAGCCTGGAGGAGACCAATTCTGTTAAAAACAAACAAAAAATATATAGAAAGATGATTCATACCAAGTACCTGCAAAGCCCTAGCCCTAACCACCCCCTTTTGATCCTCACAAAGACGCTCTTACGTCCTGCTTGAAAAATGAAACTCCTCTTGCAGCTGATGCTCCTGCGGCTCATCAACTTCCCAACTCCAAACGCTATTTAAAAAAAGCTTTAGGAAAGACTACAAATCCTTCTGCAGCAGATGATTCCCTCTTCTGGGATACAGCGGTCTCTCCTGTACAAATGCAGTCTGCTGGGACTCTGGTGACCCTCCTCTCTTCCCTGTAGTAGCATGGAGCAATCAGACCATGAGGTTTTGGTGAAACCCCAAATTTTCCTGGGATCCAGCAAACAGTTCTCATTCTCAGCACTAAGATATCCATGCACCTTCTTGAGGAAACAAGCAAAAAGCAACAGAAGGCCAAGGGTGTGAGAGATAAGAATGCTGGTATTTTAATGAGCATTTTGATGGATGAATTCATGAACAGATGGAGTAGGAGGCATTTATGAGACAACTACTCCAGTGCACGCAGACCAAAATTATTTCCCTGCCTTGTTTCCGTGTTTCTTGAACTACCTTTCTCCAGCACACGTACAACAAAGAAACGACGTCAGCAAGGAAACCCACTGCAAACCTCAGCTTCCAAAGGGATTAACGGAGGAAGGAATTTGGGCAAAAACTTTTTCAATTTCATGGGGTCTTGTCACTTAAAATTTGGGACTGCGGTATTGTGAATGGCAGGTCACAATTGCCATTCTGCCTTCAGAAAGCTTTTGCGTTTGTTCTCTGTCCCTCCCTCTCTCAATGTCTATCCATCCACGGAAGATTCCTGCTGTCACCTATTACAGGTCAGTTCAGCTCTGACCTATTGCCTTTCATTTTACTTATTTTTATCCTTCAGGTCGTTTATGTTTTCTTGGAATTAAAAGAAAAGCTTAACCCCAGAAAAAATGCCAGAGCAGGTTTCTATTCCATGCAGCTGACGACAGATGGCAGTGAGACACCAGCTATCTCTGCGGAAGGAGCAGACCACAGAGGGGAGCTTTGGCAGAAGGCACCTCGCTGCCCGAAGAGCTCCAGACGGTTTAAGAACAATTAATGCTGCTTTCTAAATCCGTTTCTCAATTTGAAAACGCACAACCACTGCTGGAAATTTCAGATGCTTGACCACTCCGCAGAGGTAACAAGAGATCCACAGAAACAAATGAAACGTTTGTTCTTTTGAAAAAAACAAATTGTATCTGCTTCAGTCTCGCAGTCCAAGTTGGCTTTCCTGGATCTGTGCTGTAAGTGGTGAGAGCCCTGAGGACACCATGTGTGCCCCAAGTCAAACACGCAGGCAAGCCAGCACGGCTCTGCTGCATGGAGCAACTTCTACATTTCCACAGGAGGAAAACACAGCAGAACTGGCTCTCACAGGAGCTTCATCTACGCTGCTGCTGGGATACACCGCAGATGGGCCAGCAAACACTTCCCCTGCTCAGGAGGGCTGATGCTGCTGCGCTTCCATCAGAGAATCCTTTAGGCTGGGAAGAATCTTTAACATCATCAAGTCCAACATCAATCCCAAGACTGCAGCAGCTACAAAACGATCCATCTACTTTAATCACGGAAAAGCAAAGACAATTCTCCTCCTCTGTCCCAGTAAGGATAGTAAATGCCCATATCAAATAAAAATTTAGAAGACAGAGTTGGACATAGTATTAGTATGTGATATTTATCTCCCAGCATCCTCCAAAGACAGATTTTAGGCCCAATCAACCCCAGCAATACTATTACTACAGAAAGATTTGGTTGTCTTCACCTCTGGTCTCAAAAGCCAATAATTTAGTGCCTGTTTATTTCAGTTTGGTGACCGTGTAACTAGCCTGTCAGAAATTTACGTAGACCAGAAAACTCATAAGGTAAAAAAGCTTCCTGCTGGGATTTGAACATTTCTCCCAGGATTAGAATACCACTCAGCCCACCGAGGAGGGCTTTCTGCCTCAGATGGCCTCAACGATCTGGTTTGAGCTTGGCCAAGCATTGGAGCAATCATTAGCTGCCTCTGCTTACAGACTAGACAGGCATAACTGGACTTGGCCAAGCCCTGGACATTGCTGTAGCCAAAGCAGAAGTGGAAGCCCATGGTCTGCAAAGCTTAGAACCATAGAACCATAGGGTGGGAAGGGCCCTCTGGAGATCCCCCCGTCCAACCCCCTGCCAGAGCAGGGTCACGCAGAGCAGGCGGCACAGGAACACGTCCAGGCAGGTTTGGGATGTCTCCAGAGACGGAGACTCCCCCACCTCTCTGGGCAGCCTGTGCCAGGGCTCTGCCACCCTCAAAGGAAAGAAGTCCCTCCTCGTGTTTAGGTGGAACTTCCTATGCTCCTACCCAACTGAGCTAGAACAAGGCACGCTCAGGGAGAAGACTGACTCTCATTAGCCCCAAGGAGAGGACTGGGGTACAGGACGAAGTACAGGACATCCAGTCCATCACTTTTTCCATTATGCAACACAAAGACACTGCATGTTGACAAACAGGGATACCAGATGTTTTCACAGCACCTAAACACACTGCACCAGGGTGGCTGCAGAACAGCAGAGTATGCCTACATTTTATGAACCAGTTTTGGAACTGGAATTAGCACAGAAGAAATGCTTTTCCAGTGAAGGTCTCTGGCAGCAGCCAGGCACTGGGGAGAATGCCTGAACCCAAAAGGTCCCAGAGGAGCACAGAACAGTGTTTATTAAGGGAAAAGTTGAATAATGAAAGAAAACAACACAGAAACAATGGTCCTTCAAATCTTTTTCCTACTTAACATCCAAAAATAAAAAGATGTGACAAAGCTAAGAAAGATCTTTGCCTTCTTACTAAAGAGACACGGCTCCACACTTCGTACTTTTCTGTCTGGCTGGAGATAGACCCTAAGCGGCAGGTACTGACTGTTTGTTTCAGAATCACAGAATCATAGAACGGTTTGGGTTGGAAGGGACATTAAAGATCATCTTGTTCCAAGGCCCCTGCCGTGGAACAGGGCAACATCTCCCGCTAGACCAGATTATTTCAGCATCAGAAAGATTTTGCCTGTTACTATTTTGTGTCAGTCTAAAGACGCATCGCTTTAGACTACACAAACTCTTGCCATCTGACAACTTTACCTCCTACAAACTATCCAGTTTCTTTCTCAGGTTCTCAACACAGCAAGCAGCATTTGACAGGAAAGCCAAACTGTAACCTCCTAACACGCAATTTGAAACAGAAAACAGAATTGAAAATGTTTGTCATGTTTCAAGCCATAAAGACTTCAGAAAAGCCAGGCATGGGTGGAATTGGAGGAGACCGAGCAAGACCAAAGATCACTGAAAAAGAGCCACTCGAACAGGGGACTTTTGAGAATTGCAGAAAGGGATTAGAAAGGAGAAGAACGTACAGCTGTACATACTGCTGCATCTCTAAGGAAGGAAGCCACAGAGTTTATCACAGCGTGTTGGTAGAGCTAACCCCACGCGCTTTGTACGAGCCTTCCTATGCCGCTGCGTTCCACAGGTACCAAACAGCCCTCTCCTCCATGGAACAACCAGACAGCCCTTCAAATGGGTGAGCGTGGGTCTCTTCTCCATCACTTCCCAGCATAAGGTGACATTTTTAAGCCTTTACAAAATATATTTTAAGCTAAGGATTCTCAAAGGCGTTTATGCTTTAACCACTCACCATGACGGCCTTGTCGCACACATTAAGCTGTGGCTCCCCTGGCACCATGGTCGCTTTGTGCTGCCGGACAACGACAGATATTTGCTCCATAGCCCTTTGGTATTCATCGCTGGCAAAACTAGAATGTGAAAAAAATACAGACATTACTAAGGGGGCTGCATACACAGCATCATTACAGCGTCCACATCACTAAGCTAGGTCAGAAGACTTTTCCTGGGCCACAGGCAAAGGAGAAGAGTATGTAAACACGCAGTTGACACTAATTGTCCACAGGTCCGTAGGGGAATGAAACATCTGGGCCGACAGAGTCCAGCCTGGCTGGGCCTGGAGGCTGCGGGTCTGAAATGATCTGCTTAGGGCAGCAAGGACGGCAGATGGCCTGCCCGCCCCAGCAAAGAAGCACATGGCTCCTGGCAGATCATCTCTCAGCATGGGGCTTCAGCTTTGAAAACAGCCAGTCCCAGTGGCCCCAAATGTGCCGCTTCGTAGTCAGGCAGATACGCTGCAAGGTCGTGTCGACTCCCAAGGGGGATCTTGTTGGCAAAGGTGGAGTGTACAAAGAAGGGTGCTTCTGGGGTTGTCCTCAAGCTGTGCCTTAAACTGTTATCAAGGGAGACTTCCTAGACACAGGACAAACACCTTGCCAGACACGTTAGTACATAAATAAGTTTGCTGAGGCGATCCTTCCTGTGTGTCACCCAAGAGGTCACCCAGCTCTCTGCGTGTTCATCCTCCGCTCTTTCAAGTGCTTTTCCATAACACGAGCATCACACAGAGGCATTTATTGTAGGGAAACAAAGGTAATGTCAATACTTTGTTTTTCAAGAGTGTTCTCAAGCTAAGGGTTTCAAACACAACCGTTGGCTAGTTAAACTTCACAATCACCAAGTCAGATGAACTAATATTATGCAAACAGGAAGATGGAGGAGAAGAAGAATAGAAGGGACTTGTCCAAGACAAGAATACCTCCCCCGTTTCGCAACATCCACTCCAGGGTTCTGCCCCATCTACATTCTTCCATTACAGCTTTATTATTCCAAGCTGGGACCCATCTGTCATGCTCCAAGCCCTCATACGGGGTTATAAATTACCAGATTTTACTCCAGTAGGTACTTGTTTAAGTGGTTCAGGGTGTACTTCACTAATACTTGAATTATTTCTAAAATGGAGGATTACTACCCAATGATCTCATTTTGTCCATCATGTTAAGAGTCACTTAAAAAACAGAGAGCGGCAAATCGCTTCTGAAGATAAAAGAAACAATGCAGCTTGGTCCTGACCTCAGGCTCCCTTTGCTTACAGTCCAAGCTGGCCACCAGCCCCACACTCCAGCTAATTTCCTTCTTTGAAAAACAATCACATTTCGAAGCCCAGTAATGTGCCAGCAGTTTCCAGTAAACCCTATAAATATCACATCTCGGCAACCATCCAGAGAGAAGCCGATTGTGGGGATGGGCCTGAGCTTTGCTGATAGAGAACCGGAAGGGAATTTGAAATGACAAGCTCCAGCAAACTAATCTGTTGCTCTCACACCCAGCTAGCTGTATCCTGGTGGAGCGGCTATCACCGGGACCGGCTGCGTGATCTGTACGGACCACCCTGAAATTCACACTATTCTCGCAAAGCTCCCAAATTTGCTCGCTCCTCTCCCCACGCATCCCACCTTAGCTCTCCCAGCAGCCGGCTGCTGACTCCTGCGCTGCCCCAAAGACTCTGCCGAAAACAGTGGGGCAGGCAGAAGCTTGGGAGCTGCCAAAGCCCGTCCCTGACTCACAGCCTGCTGAGGACGCTCAAGGCAGCGATCAGCCAGCGCTGCATCCCAGGGGCACAATGGCCTTTCAGTTTGGCGAGATTTTATCTGGAAGCCCTCTGGTCGCATTTCAAGCGCACAGGATTGCCAGCCCGGCAGCCCGCTTGAAAAAAATCAAAACAGATTTTTTAAAAGAGGCAGAGAGGGTTTAAAGCTAACCCGTGTTGACACGCAGAGGACAGCGAACACGGGAGAGCCTGCGCGTGGAGAGAAAAGGCTTCAGAGACAAACGCAGCGAGGGAGTCTGCCTAAAACCGCAGGCGAGTACCAGGGATGCACACAGCACGTTCTCAGCTGGAGACTGGATGAAACAGGGCAGCCAGAAACATTTTAAAGCCTTCCATACTCTAGTGATGGAAGTGGAGATGAAACACGGTTTAGTGAGACACGTGTATTTCAGTGTTTTGGATTTCTAATGCAGCTATTGTGCCAGGATTCAAAAGCTCTTCCAAACCCGAGCTAATGACACTTTATTAAGATCCTCATATTAAGGATTAATATGAATTAATACATATTTTAATCAACTATTAGAGTCTAACAGATACTCTAGATATCAAATCATTTAATGCTTCCTACTGCTGCTCTTGTAACTATCAACCGTGTTTATTTCTGTCACATGCTTGTGTCATCTCTCCAGCGTTCAAGATCTGCTTTTGGAAGTGGACCCATACGATAAAATGTTGCTGCTAACTAATTAAGCTCCACAGCATCTTTGCAAATATTTAAGTGCTAAAGAGATCGCCCAATTTCATCCATCGAAACGGCTTTTCATACATAG
The DNA here is from genome assembly GCF_963924245.1 of Chroicocephalus ridibundus. Classification (NCBI taxonomy): domain Eukaryota; kingdom Metazoa; phylum Chordata; class Aves; order Charadriiformes; family Laridae; genus Chroicocephalus; species Chroicocephalus ridibundus. The sequence goes on from NC_086287.1 coordinate 93,711,927, forward strand.
GATTCCAAATTAGCTATAATCTGGACAGACCCGTGGAAAACACAGCTGCGGTCTGGATGAAAGATAAACAATATGTTGTCATGACTGCTGCTTTTTGCTCCAAATATGCCAGTCCTGCTGCAGTGAAAAAAAAAAAATAAATCTTTTTGCTATAATCTTAACTACTGCATTGATCCACGGCATTGTTGCTCATTAGCAACCTACAACACGTGCATGCCGCAGTATAACAAAGTAGGCTCGAGCCATTCAAATCATCGTCTTGCTTTAATTCCCATGGTCAGGACAGCCCTGGCTTTTTCAGCTAGCTCAGCAGTGACAGGAAATCTTGGCCTAACCTCGGTTCCTGGTGTTTTTGAACCGCTCTCCCCTGCGGCTTCTACACTTTTAGATTATTTCAGCATTTCGCATAGGCTGAATGACTTCCCCGAAGCATGATAGAAACGGCCGGGCACATATAAAAGACTCGCACTTCTCACATAAGTACAAAGCTGGCTAAAGCTAAAGAACACGTATAGATTATGCTCCGAGTCATACCGCTAACCTATAAACCTCGTCTCAGTAGGGCTTAACATGCTCTTAAGCTGGCTAAACCTGTTGACACTAGCTTAAAACATATCCGATTGCAGCTGTCTTCCTTGTGTTGAAGTACACGACAGCGACAGACCCCGAGTGCTGTAAGGTGTCATGCAATCCTGGAAGATCATCACAGATCGTCTTCAGATGCCTCAATTAAACACATGAACTATCTTCCTCATCCAGACGCGTATCGAGTCTCCACACATAGCAGGGGACCGCAGTGCCTGCCGGATGGTACCAGCCCCGGCGCTGGCATTGACATGAAACCGGAGGCACGCGGAGACAAAGCCCTGATGGCGGTGGGGGTTGGTATTCCTGTCTTGGGCCCATGGAGATCCCCATTCCGCGCTTTGATGAGCTCAGGTTTTGTTCAGACCAACCTGATTAGCTCCACAATACGAACCAAGAGCCAATATCCATGCAGCAATTTGTAAAGTATTTACTCACTGCATACGGAGGGTTAAAAATGTCTCCAGCCCTATGCAAGAAGGGCATTTTGAGACAAAATTCGCAAGAGAAGAGTGCCTTTAATCTGTGTGTAAGATGTGGATAATTACTTCATGGTAATCAGTCTGAGTTGTTAATGGAGCTGGGAACCTCTTTTACTCTTGCATGGCGTCCCAGCATTTTCCTGAACGCAGATGCAGGCTGCAAGGGCAGGGTTTGCTACATTCTCTGTTCCAAAAAAAAAAAAAAAAAAAGATATTATCTATACAGGTGTTTGGGCATTGTTGTCTGCATGAAGATCCAGACCTGGCTGCCTCCAGGGCATGCTGCATTTTGTATTCCAGTTCAACAATCCTGCAGAAGGAGAGCTGGGAATAGCACTGGAAGAATGAGAGGGTGAGCAGGTGGTGTTGTGAGGAGTTTGCTAAAAGAGATCCCCCAGCGTACATGAAATTATTCCACGCTCAGAATGAGGGAACGGAGTGGACAAAGTCCAGGGTCATTACACTAATTGACACTTTACCTCCGGGAAGTCTCTGGAGATCCAATCAGGGCTGGATTGCGAGCGCAGGGTCCCAGGCACAGGTGTGGCCTGTGCTTCCTTCATTTAGTGTAATTGTGCCTTGGCAATCTGTTCCCGTCTCCTCCCTCGCCAAACACAACTCCAGTGGAACCTGCTCTGCTATTAACCCCACCATGCCCTACGCTGAAATTCAGGTTTGGAAGAAAGAGGGTTTGTCTCGCGCTGCTTTTGGTGTTAGAGCTCCGGTTTAATCTTGCAGCCGTCAGTCTTTCACCTTCAGGTCTGCTGGCATCCTGAGCTGCGCGGAGGGGGAGAGGGAGACTCTCCACCGTCATAAATACACCCTTAAATCAATCAGAACCGGAGCAAATTAAAGAGCATTTTCAGCATTTTTAAAAATCTAGATCTTGATGTTTTATACCTCGTCCTGATGATTCATGTGTGGGCACAGCGCAGTATGTCTATCCTGGGAGTGACAGGACCATGTTTTTATTGAGAGGAGTGTAACAAAATGGGTATCATATATAGCGCGCTTCATAGAAACCTGACAGTGGGCTCTTAATAGATGCTTTCAGATTTATAGCGTGTTTTACCAGACGCACATGAAGTTATGAGAAGAGCAAAAAACTTGGCTAATGAAGGAAGTATATTTTACTTCCTTCTCCACTGGAATTATTTTAATTAAAAACATTATTTTTAATTGTGAAATACACCCAGATTCAGGTAATTTGATTTTATCTGTTATCAGTGCGGTGAGGCTGCTCAGCACTGTCGTATCCAAGTCTCGATCTTGTCCCATTATTCAGTCTTCCTCAGTTCCTCTCTTCTATTATCAAGCTTATTTTCAATTTAAAGTCTGCACAATACATGCGGCAGACAACAGGTTTGGGGCTCTGCTGCTGAAACATGGCAACTTGAAAAGATCCACAGGGCCGAAGAAAAACAAAAAAGGAATCAAACGGAAGAAAGCCGGGCTGCTCATACCGCAGTTCAACTCTTTGGTCCAGCAGCATCTGCAGGGCCCCAGATGCAAATACCCTGTACGGGGCACGTGGCCAGTCAGCCACATGAGTACGTGGAGTACTGATGATTCCTCTCACCTGTGTGGATTCTCTAATGGTGTCCACAGCCTTCCTTGCAGCAAGGAGATGCGATCATGCTGATCCTCTACCTGGTCACCTATTTTCAGGGAAGTCGTTAACCCCCCGGCTTCGAGAATCCTGCCTTTCTGCTGGATTTCATTGTGACTGACCGCATCGTTGAAATGGCAGAGGGGATAAAGGCAGAGTGACTATGTAAAGCCTTAGCCTCTGCGTGGACAGGTAACAGAAAATAGCGACTGTCCACCTGATCCTCCCGCTAGTTGCTTCAGTGGTATTCCTGAATCATCATTTAAGCAATGTGTCCTTCAGGCTGCTCTCTGAGGCTGTAGCGCTGCCTGGACCTGTCTCTGAAGATGTCCATTTCAAACTGCACTTTGCATTTTTGAAACCGCTTCATGTGCCTTTTTACTTCCAATATTCCTTTTTACACAGCACCACGCTAGTCTAGACAGTTACTCATCAAAATACCTGCAGGCTGCTGGTCTGCCACGATTAAGCCCAAGTTACAGGTTGCTCAAACGGCGTGCCACAACGCAGAGCGCTGATCCCGGACTGGGCAAAGAGCAGCTATCGACTGAGATGAGTTTGCCTCCATTCTTAGTCCCCAGGCTAGGGACTGTCCTGCGCAGATGTATTTTTCTTCAGCCCTCTTCCCTCCAGCGCTGGCTGCGTACCGGCTGCCACGCCTGGCTTTCATACTTCTGACGACCATCCTGCATCCAGCCCCTACATGGCTGATGCTCCATGTTTTTTACTGGCATCGCTGAGGCTCTTTATCCATAGCTCTCCACGGTTTCCACAGATTTAGTGTTCCTCAATGCCACCTCTCCTGTGCAGCAGCTAATTCGCCCCTGCAATGCAGCTGGTACCATTTCCTTCTTTTTCAAGAAGATGAGGAGTCAGCATCTCCCCTGGGCAAGATTCTGGCTCTTTGTTATACACATTTTTTCCCCCATTTTGCACCTTCTGTCTTTTCCCCACAGAGAGGTTTCTGCCCTGATCAGTAAGGTGAGACTGGCAACTTTTCAATCAGATCCTTTCGCCTTTAGCTTCCCTTCAGGAGCTTCTTCCCTTCTTTTCTGGCTCCGTAACCAGTGCAATTACCTCTCTGATGATTTCCTGGATTTTCCATCTGCTTGAAATAGGCACTTGTGAGCTCTCTTGTTAATTAATGTGTTCTAAAATCATTATGTTCATCAACCAAGCCTTATCAGCTCCATTTTATCCATAATAGTAAAATCTATTGCCCTAAGTAAAACACAGGTATTTTGACGTTCAAAATTTAGTAACCTCCGTTGTGAACAGAGGCTAATCGCTCAAAGCAGAAGCCGCTACAAACCTGGAGCATCAACAAGGTGCGAGCACGCTGTATTTACTTGTTATTAAAACTTTGCACCTCTGGCTCAAACCGACAGAATTGCAGAGGTTTCTGTTATAAATTCTTTTTGCAGCTTTGGAGTCTGATTCAAACCACTCTTTCTACTTCAGTCTGCATTAGGGATTTCGTTAACTGTATTTTAAGCTGTGCGGGCGTTTGCTATGTATTATTACTTGTGTTCTTCCTGACTGGCAATAAAGTATTTTAGTAAAGGTGTGTATAAACAGTAATCTGTGACTTGGGTAATAAAACTGACAACTGGTTGTGAAGACGTTACCAACAGATAATGTTACCGAATTTGTCACGTAAGGTCTGAATGGAAAAACAAGTTCCCTATATGGTACTTAGCGGACACACAATACCCCAAACATAACAGAATACGGTTGGACTCCGTGATCTCAAAGGTCCTTTCCAACCATGAAGAGTCTATGATTCTATGAATTTAGTAAAGAAAGAGACCTATCAGATCTTTTAGTTCTACATGCTGCTAAATTTGAGAACAAGGTCAACCCACAGTTTGCGTGTCTTTATACGAAGCGAAACCCCCTTGTAATTGCATCTCGGGAGGAAACAAAATACTGCTTAGACTTAGGGAAATGCTTCTGCTTTTTGTGCTGCCTAACACACAAACTTATTTATATTTTAAAGTTGAGAGCTACAGAAAGAGACATCTATCCCACAGTTTACACAATCTCTTGGATGAAAAAAAGACACAAACGGTTCGTTTCTCACTACACAAGGACCAGATAACAAGGTAACTCTTACTTATTTAAGTGCAGTTAAATTATAATTTTTGGCAACCAAACGCAAGATTATTTACCATTAACCACATTTCTTTGAAATATATTGCCCGTATATACCCTGGTATTGCAGATGTTCTTATTAAAAGCACCTCTCCAGATGCCAGTTTGGCCTCATCAGTACCTGTAGGCATGTTCATGCGCTACCTCATCCTGCAGCCATATAAATATTAAGTTTGTCCTACGGTGCCAAGCTTCTCTCAACGCTAGGACCCCAGAGTCCTGCAGTTCTCAGGTGAGACCTCCTCTTGCCAGGAGAGAGGGGGATAAGAGCTTGGTAGCGAACATACCTGATGGTAGCGCTTGAGCATGTCAGGCCTGAAGGTCAACTACAGGACAGGGATCTTGCTCCATCCAGTCTGTTGATGTGATGATGTAAATATGCCATCACCTGGGCAAGCTCGGGCAGCGTGAGAACTCATAACATGTATTTGGCACGGCTATGAATCCCAGCTAACAAAATGCAAAGTCTGTGAGGCTGTTGGATTGCCAGGCTGAAGTTCCAGTCCAGACTGAGAAACATCAGTAATTATCTTTCAAGGCAAAGAGGTAAACACAACCACGTCCCTTGGCAGAAGCTGGGGTGCAGGAGGCGGTCCAGACAAAACCAGAGGGGCAATAGCAAGAAGAAACAGTCACAACCCTGTCGGGAGAGTCTGTTCCTAGAGTCAGACATGCGGAGGGATGCAGGCACGGCCTTACATGAAGGGGAACATAAGTGCAGGGTGCCATATGGCTCAGAACTGCCAGACGTGTCCTCAACATGATGACAGGACCTGCCTGTAATTGCCTGACCAGTTTTTCCACTGCGTGAAAAGTGCTCCTGTGGGAGATAAGCTTTTGCTGATATTGTTTCCAGGCAGGCTCCAGGAAATCCAGTGAACTGTGTCAGGAAGAGGAAGGACTTGTCCTGCTTCACCACAGAACCCAGAGAACTGAGAATTTTATGTGCTGTCTCTAGATCTTGAAGGACTTGCATCTTCAGTGACCCCTTTAGCAGCCAGTTCTCCAACAGAGCCTGAAAAGGCTAATCCCCATGTTATGAGATGAACTGAAATTGTAGCCCTGAAAAAGTCCCTTAGTGTCAGGCAGTACCTTGTGTGCACAGTGTCACGACCCAAAGACATTTCAGATGAGATGCCTGAGCAAGTCAAAAGCGTTGCCACAGTTGACTGAGCTGACTGATTTCTAGGATTCCGCGGCTCCGAGATCCCCTAGGATCCTAGCAGGAGCCCAAATATATAAGCAGTAAATCTCTCTGGAGATCGTGGGCTGCCTGGCCTTCGTGCACAGCAATAAAACCTCCTACCGGTGGTTTTGCAACTGACCCCACTCCAACACTAATGCAAATCAGGAGATATGAAAGATTATTAAAATCATTTTAGGGAGAAGAAAAGGCTGTACTAAAATAAGGAATAAATGAAATAAAAAAATGAGAAAGGCAGGCAGAGAGAACAGGGCATCGGTGTGCCACGCTGCTCCTTTGCAGCAGCGGAAAACCTAATAAAATCCAGTACAGACTTAACAAAGCAAAGTGGTAAAAGTAAATTACATAAAAGAGGGAAAGATACCAATAAATGAGGGGTGCAATGCAAATTTTTCTGAATTCTTTGGCAAGAGAACGAGGCAGCGGAGGAGCCAAGCTAGTGAAAGAGCTCTGTGATACACCCAGCTCCTGCAGGGCTGCAGGAGGATGAACAGAGGAGCGTGGCCAACATGGACCGCGAACACACAGAAACCTCGGGCTGCAGCACGAGCGATACGAGCACACCCAGCATGTACGGACAGACAGATGCACGCTTGGAGGAGAATGCTGGATTCCCTTCTGAGAAACATTAGTGTCGGGACTCCCAACAGGCTGTCTGCCAAGGGGGATAATTAAGCTAAATAAAAATACACAACAGTAACAGCTCCACAAATGAGTATAATTTAATTACCACATTCAATATAGGAGACCCACTTCCCATGAGTTTTCCATTGTGACCAGAGAGGAGACAATAGCAACAGAACGTGCTGCAGAAAGGAAGATTCATTTACTAAAAAGAGGCTTTCTATTAGGGTCTGCATATTAAACAACATCACAGCTTTCTATAATCATGTCATAATCTTGCTATAAAATTCAATCAAAGCAACAGCTTGTGAGTGTCCAAAAATCAATGGAACTGTATGAGAAATGATTGCGGATCTAACACTGGGATTTATTTCAACGCTTAATCTGTGGTGGTGGTAAGGAACATCTAAACAAGAGGGAAGCAGGTGTCCTGCAAACACCTCTTAGGGAAGAGCTCTCCCTCAAATTCAGAGGACACACAAACAGTGGACACGCTACAGTTCACTTAATACTACCCATTTGTTTGATTTTTGCAAAAAGAGGTCATTTCTATCCACTCATCTTCCTAAAATAAAAGAGTTGTTAAACCAAACAGGGCATAGTCTCATCTGGAATCCCAAGCCACTGGCATAGTTTCACTGAGCTGAATTTAAAATGCAGGAGCTGCAGATTTGCTTTATTCATTAGTGCTGAAATGCAATAGAAAGCGAGAGCTAACATGCTGGGCTTCTGAAGAGCTTTATACACTGCGTAATGCACCTCTAGGGTGCTCATCTGTTAAGTGAGAGAGAAGTGAAAATATTTTTCCTCCCCTTCTCCCTCTAGTGAAAACACTTAGTGGACAGCTCAGGCTCAGTTCTTTTGGAAGTAATGGAGCGAGTGTATCCACTCAATTATTTAAAACAGTTGAATAATTGCAGTCCTGTCAGCTCAGAAGACATCTCTCTGTTAAAGCTGCTGCACAAAACCATTTCTGTGCAGACGATCACAGTACCGCTAGTTTTCTCTTTATTTATTTCCACATTCTCCGATTCGGAGCCACTGGTGAGGGATGAGGCCGCGTGCCCCTGTTTGCAGCTAGTTTTGCCGCAGGGTAAAACTCGGTAAGTAGAAGGAAGGAAGAAGGGAGGTAGGGACACCTTGGGAGCTTTTTTGCAGGTGGCAGGTTTATACGTGGGCTGTGCTGGCTGATGACTACATGAATCCTTACAGAAATCTCTCAGGGCATGGTGTGTGTCGTAGATAAATGTTAGAATAGTAGGCTTATAGGAAAATGGATTCAGACAGCCAGGAGAGTCCAAGGATGGAAGAGGATTGGCCACCAAGTCCTCTTGCTAAAGACCCCCTAGAGAAGCTCCTTTAGCAGAGTCTAGAAGATTGGAAGGTTACCACATTTGCTTCCACAGATTCCAATGCACAGAGGAAAACCACCGCAGAGTATGTGAAGATCACTAGATGTTTCTTCCCTACCCCCAAAACACGCAGAGAATCAGAGCTCCAATGCACACGCTCATCAGTGCCACTGCTTTGTTCCACAGCTGCCCTGAGCTCAGTCCTGTCCTGTTCAAAAGTGTGTGTTTTGCCTCCTCCGTCAGGGGTGGTAAGACACAGAACAAGAACGACCAGACTCACAAGTTGAGCCGTGGACATGTGCGCATCCATCTAACCTGATCGTTTGAAGATTTGTTCCTTTCTTTTTACTACTCCCACCAGTAATGGCTTTCTGGGACAGCTTTCAAGCAGATTGCATGAAACAACTACCAAGGCAAATGAACTATATAAAGCATACACAGAGTGCTGAGAATTTTCATATCTTCCTTAACTGGCTCACCTTAATGGGTACTTCTCTCCAGGGTCCCTCCCCAAGTGGAAAAGCAGCGGCAGGCTGGTGTGCTCCTCCTGTGTATGTGTTGTCACTCCAGAGACATTCTGCCCAGGACAGAAATCAATGCCCTGCAGTGAAGAGGAGAGAGGTCAACAAGGGAGGGAGAAAAATTTTAGCTGATGCCACTTTCTTCAGCACCTTGTTCCAATATACCCACCAAACCTCAGAATTATTTTAAACCAAGAATCCACTTCAGTGTGCAGAATGGATTCTGATCTGATGGGGTAAAATCAGGTGACAATGTTCGCATTGCACTGACATAAAAGCTGAAGCAGACCTTACAGTCTTGCCTTATAAAAAAGTAATCTCTATAAAATATTCATTAAAATGAAATGGCAAAACAAAAGACAAAGAGGTGAAACCATTTAATCATAAAAATTCTGCACCCGGAAAGTATCTTCTCTCTTTGGTTTCTCTGGCTTTGAAATAACACAGAGAGGATCGGATCACTTGGCAGTTCTGATCAAAAAGCGACGGTCCCAGAGGAAACACCCAGCGAAACCAAGGGGCATTACCCTGACAGGCAACGGGCACCTGCTAGCCTCCCTGAAAACTCAGCTTGCCAGCACCTGACCCCAGACCTGAAGGATCTGTTTCACTGAAGAACGAAGCCAATCTGGGTAATTTTAAAGAAAGGGGTGCATTTGTTGATCTGATTCATAGCGTCTCACCTGAGGCACCCACCCGGGAAGGAGAGCGGGGCTGAAAGAACTGCGTTAAGTTCAGAGACATTCCTGTCACGAACATTCAGGTCTGCAGGGTCAGAAGTTGGGATTTTCCCAGTAGGGGCAGTGGATACGGAGGGCACAAATACTGGCACTCTCCCTTTGCTAGCAGCTATGGCTTAAAGTGCTCGCTGGCCACCGAGGGACTGAGCTAGCCGACTGCTAGCCCAGAGCGGTGAGCTCTCTGCATCTGCCCTTGCACGCCTTGCCAGGCTGCGTCTCCCGAAGCCCAGCCAGTTATTAGCCAGGTGTCGAGCTCCCTAATCACCTAGAGCCTGGCCTGCAGTCTTGAGGGCTAACAGAACCCATTTAAGCCCTGGGAATAGCAAAAAATGCAAAGCACTAATTTCACTGAACAGCAAATAAAGCAGGGGGCCCCACAGACCGGCAAGGACTAGCACCAAATGGACTTGTTAAAGCTCAGTTTTACAATTCCAGCTAACACGCTGCGCTCCTTACAATACCTCAAAACGCCCCAAGACACGGACAGAGACATGGAGAGAAGGTAAATGGGAATATTTCAATGGAGGTGGGAAAGCAGCTGTAGCATTTGCTTATAAAACAAACAAACTGAAAAGGCTCTCTACAGATGTGGGTAGGATTTGATTGGCAAACAATTTTCTAAAAATATCCAGTGTTTTTAATGGACAGCTGGTCAGTGGAGCAGTTAATATTCTGCTTTTCAATAAAGCAAGAAGTTTAGAAGCCCATGAAATCCCATTTATCTGCACAGAGCTATAGATTCCTGAATCACTGACTGGAAAAATAAGGGAGTTGCTTGATAGGTTGTAGTGGCCTACCAATAATGGACTTTAAATGGATACAAAAATGATTGACCTTTCCACCTTGTGACACCACAGGCCTCTGAAAGACACAGTGAAAAATAGATTTTTATTTTTATTTTTTCAAAGGAACGGTTAATGAAAAGGTATCAAAGCCTACGTAACATCCAAATTATAATTTGGATGCAAATCAAACAAGCAATTTAATTAAGAGCCCGCTAATTGGTACAATGCTCTTCGGCTGCAAATGCTTTAGTTTGAAAGAAGATTTTAGTCTCTTGGGTATTTGTTTTTACATTGCTCTGTTTACATTTTATCTTTTGTTTCTTATAAAATCCTTGTAGCTGAGAGTCCAGAACACAACCCAGGCTACGTCCCAAAGCCTCCCAGGAAAGAAAGGGCTGCGACCACTCGCCTGATGCCACTAGCCACAAGCTATCTGTCTTTCTAATCTAAACACTCAATCCCCTCTTCAAAAGTAGACTATTGGGGAAAAAATAAAATAAATAGGAAAAAAAAAAAATCAAGCATACCGTTTTATGACATTGATGAATAACTCTCTTGAAACGTGGCTGAAACCACCCTTTAAATTTCTAAGGCCTTTCAACTTTAGCTCCACAAATAAAATTGACTATTATTATTTTTACGTACTGTGTGACTGCCAATATTCAACCTACAGAGAGAGCATAAAATATTTTCTACCTGCTCATCAACAAATGAGCAAAAAATAAGAGGTAAAATTACATCCTCGTACCCCTGATCAAGGCATTGTCCTGCATCAGAGTAAGTAATTCACTACAGATACAGCCAGAGGAGATCAGTCTTCCCTCCCTTAATTTATCACACACAACTCTATGTCATTTTTATTATTTTTTTTTTTTGTAAGTCAAAGCATTTTCAGTTCTCAGGATGGAAAGAGAAACATCAGCTATACCAGTAAACTGAAAGTCTGTGATCCCCAAGTCTGGATTGCTTTTCTTTTCTGGAGCAAAACCAGTAAAAATTAAATCTGGTTAAGATTTGAGAAGTATTTAAAGCGGAGACAATACACACTCCGGAGCATCTGGACAATGCCTCTGGTTGCTTGGAGAGCATGCAAATTTGGTCACTTGTGGTGCTGGGAGCTGGGGCGGAGGGACACGCCAAAACTCCTTGTTCTATGTCTTGGATGGGAGAGAAAGAGCTGCCCTCCAGCTCCGCCACCCCAGACAGGCTGCGGGACAACAGGCCTGCTGAGGAAGGGCACTCTCCTCCTGGGAGAGTGGTGAAGGCTGATAGAGGATAATTTTAAATCATATCACCATTTTGGATCGTTTCTTGCTCTTTATTAAACAATTTATTTTTTTTTTTCCCCTTGTAAAAGCCTGATCCAACAACATGCCCCGTGGAGCCCAAGAACGCTGTGAGCTTCAACAATAAATGCAAACGGGCCAAATTCTCAGCCTGAGCAAAAGCCACATCGTTCCACGGGCAGCAGAGGTGCTCTCCCCATTTATGCTGACAAGGGACCGGCTTCAGCTCTCTGGCACTGCCAGGGGGATGGCAACTTCACCCCAAAATAAAGCCATGTTATGTTGGAGAAAAGCAGGGAGGTAGCTATGCCTGCCCAACCCAGCAAGATAACAAAACCCCGTCAACTACCACTTCATCTGCTGTTACTTCGTTAAGCTGTTTATTTGGCAGACTGTTAATAACAGTATGCGGAGGATCAATAGCCAGTGAAAGCACGTGCATAATATTTTACTCTGCACACTACCCAAGGTAATTTGCATGTTTACAGGTAACACTGATCAAACAAAGCAGAAAGGTCACTCCCTGTGTTTAACTAAATTCTTGGATCTTTTCTCCTCAATTATTAAAGCATGAAAGTCATACTAGAAGATCCTATTTAGAGCACGTTAGCTCTGTGCCTTCTAAGGGAGCCCATAAAAGAGCATCAGATGGCAACCAGAAATAGCTCAGCTCCTGCACCCCGTCTCTTGCACGGGCACAGTGTTTTGCACCACTGAACAGACCTGGTTGCTGCAGGAGAAATTCCAGCAATCCTTTTTTTAAAAAACAAAACAAAAAAAACAAAAACAAAAAAACCAACACAAAAATATTTCCTGCACATCAGGTAAACCTTTCAGTGAGCACGTCTTTCTGCCCTTCTCCCCAGCAATCGTGTAACCTGGATTGTTTTTCCCTTCTTAAGATCTAGCGGCTATTGGTTGCACAGCTTATGCTTTAATTTCCAGAGCAAATGGACCACAGATGCTATGTCAATATAGACATGAGACAAATACAGCCGGTTGCCAGTTTGGGCTCTCCGCCAAGTGATGGAATCACCACTTGTGTTAACGTAAGCCCTCTGGCAATTCGTCACCCTGGCGCTATCCCAGATCCCTCTGACTTGACAAGCGGCTGCAGATTTTGATAGCGGCGTGGCAAATCTGGGGTCTGTCTCCTGGTCATGTCTCCTCATTCCGCCACACAAAACCCAGAGCAGCAAAACTGTATTAATATTGGAAGGGGAAAAGAACAGCAGTTAATTAAAGCCAGGGATGTTGTTTCTTGCTGTTTGCCACAGCACGGGTAAGCGGCCGTTCTCACTCTCCTGGCAATTCCCAGCAAAAGCCTCCCAAACCAGAGCTCTAAGTGACCAGACCCCTGGAAGTGTGACTGCCAAGCTTCAACCCTGTTGAACAAAAATTGCTTCTAATGTGTTAACTGTCTGGAAGAGACCCCAGAAGATGGGCAGATCAGCAAGCCTCCAGCGGCTCTCAAGCAGAAGCGATCAATGGCTAGCTCATATGCTCAGAGGACCACAATCAAATGTCATTATTTGTGAGGTTCTACTTGACTTCACATCCCCCTCGCAGAAAAGGCTTTATCGATCCCTTCACGTTGAAGAGAAGGGCAATCAGACAGACTGCGGCAGGAATAACCCCGTTGGCATTTTACATTAAAACAATAGGGTCTTCTGGCAGGCACCTACACCAGTCATTTAAAGACACAGGAGCTCTCACGGAAAACCACTGAAGACTACTAACAAGATACTAAGCTGACAGCAGAAAGGTTGATGTTATCAGCCACTCTCCAATGAACCAAAGGGTGTTTTCCACATTTTTTCTTAATTATTTTTTCCCCTTCTTGCATCACTGCTCTTGGAGGGCCCAAGAACTATTCTCTGCTGGACAGTCTCTGTGGCAGGCAGAGAGAAGGAAATTTCCTTTCCCTGGCTAGCTCATACTTCTGCCTTTTCTACATAGCATTACATTAGTGAATTCCTGGAGGACTTGCTACTTACACAGATCCACAGAGAATATACATTTTTTCAAACCGCTTCTTCCAAACAAGGAAGACGAAATGTACCTCTCCCTTCAATCCAATGGACAAAATAATTCATAACAACGCAGACTCTGAGGGCTCGTATTTTAGGAATGGGAAGCTGTGCACCTAGCGTCATGGCTGTGGGCACCAGTAGCAATAATACAGAAATGCCAAGTTTGCATGCGTTATTTGTCATGCACTTGGCAATTCAGTTCCAATTTGGTAATCAACAAGATTGTCTTACTGACTAAAAGGATAGATGATGAGAGCAACAAGAACAGCAATTTACAGGAGACTTCCAGTAAGAGTCCTGCGTGACTTGTGCCATACAGGAGAGGGAGGTCCCCGTGATCATCCTTAGAGTTCTTACTTCTGCTCCAATACACAACGCATGTGGCTGCTTTTATTACTGCTGATTTTTGCTAGAAGAAAGGTGGCCAATGATGGTGGAAGAGCTTATGCGCTGATACCCACCAGTCCTAGAGCAATAGGGACTCAGGTCTTGTGCAGGGTGAAGATTTCTCTCCCTCGACCAAACTATTTTAAAATCTTTTAACTATTTAAAAATATAAACACGTTTTTCAAGTAAAGTTTCCTTTTCATCTACCTCTGTGTCCTATTTATCACCTCTTAAATGTCAGATATGTCCAACTATGTAAACTTGAGCCACCTGTATGAATGGAGATGAAAGCCAGGTAAACAGACCCAAATAAGCATCCTAAAGGAAAAACGTCCCACAAGGTGCTTACTCGCACTTGCTCTGTTGAGTGAGCCTTCCCTTTATGCTTCCAAGAGACTAACCAGTCAAGAATGCAAGTTACGTACGTAACCCAGTTAACAGCAAAGACAGCATCAAGGTATCCTCTCCAGCACTAAGACTACAGGAGTTTCTAAGAGCAGTTAGACTAGAAAAAAAATTGCTTTGGGGTTAAAAACCAAACAAACAAAAAAATAGGAAGAACAGAACAGCAAACTTCATCTTCGTGAAAAATGACAAATTTTAATCCCAGGCCATAAGGCAGAGGATGCAGACCAGTAAGGACACGTTAATGTCATGGGAGCCTAAGATGAGTGTAAACCTGTGTACTGCTTGCATGGGATCTTTCCAGTGCAAACATTCCAACTCCCATACGGGCAGAAGCATTCATATCCCTGTTATGCTTTCCTAGGCTTTGCTTTCTGCAAGCCGCTTCTCTCTGGTACATTTTTATTTGTATATACATACTTTATTAGTTAACTAACTTATACCGAATTCAAAGGCATAGCTTTCCAGGTTAGAGGCCAAAATCGCACACATTCTTTCTAGTTAATCCTGAAAGATCTGGTAGTCCTAAACAGACCCAAGACATGCACTAATTTCACATCTTCCAACATCAACATGAAAACGTGGTTCTGGCTGCTTTAACGGTATAATCTCATCTAAAAGTCAAACAAAACCGCACAAAGTCTGGATTAAAAACAGCGCAAGTTTTCTGTATCGATGATTTCCCACACTGCCAATTACCAAGGGGATTTTGAAAACGAAAGGAGGTTTGGCTCAAATGTGCCACGTATCCGTCACAATGATGAGATACTCAGCTACCCATAAAACAAACCTCTTGAAAAATTTGCAGACAGCTGCTTTGACACATTTGGCCAACTTCAGACCTCTTTGAAATGGATGGCATGTCAACCAGATATGTCCGTTTATTGCAGGTCTGACTTTGGACCTTCAGACCAAAAGCATTTCACATTTGAGAGTTTAATAAATCATGACACTGGATTCACAGTAAGGTTAACGACCATGCAAAATATCACACAATTAACAAAGCCTCATTAGCTGAAGTTCTACTGGGATGGCAAATCAAACTTATTGAACAGCAAACCTGCCGACAGTCAGAATTCCTAATGCCACACAGGCGCATGTATTTAAATATGTTTTTCAAAAGAAATTAGCAAACCAGTTGGCCTTTTTGATTCTGGCAGCAAAAGTGTAGTCCAATATCAATACAGCTGAGAACACCAGTCACTGAAAGAGGCAACTGTACCATAAGGTGAGTTTACAAAACTCCTAAAAGAGGATTCAGAACTGTGAAACTCTTCTGCATTCTGATTTATTTCTATTTTTAAACTTGCAAGGCTTGTAATTAATGGCTCGAGGACATGAGGAGAATTGGAACAAATTTCAGCCTCAGCTTCCTCTGCATGTTGTTAATGGCTAGTCTGTCCACTAATGTGCTCCAATTTTACCCACATCAACCACATGTGATACAAGCTGCAGGAAAGCAAGTGAATTTTTAATCATCTCTCTGATGTACAGTATAATTGCTGACTTTTATCAGGCAGTAGTTAAACAAAGACTTAGAAAGAAATAAATATTCCTTAATTGCACAACTGCCATTGCTCACAGTAGGAGAGCCTTTGAAATGAGTAACTGGTCCCCATTATCACGTCTACACACGTAGTCAGACATGTACAAATAAGTTTAGACCAATGTTGATGTTTATTTATGTCCCAACTAGGTATGTAAGCGTGCGCGTGTGCTTATATTACAATGGAGAGCAATTATTCATGTGTGACATTATCTTCCGCGCACATGGGAAAAGCATGCCTCTGAGCCCACGCGTGTACCCACATGCAGGCACATACAAGCTCCCGGTGCCTCTCACACAGGGAAAAATCTTCCACACTGTGCCACGTGTAATATATGGGTTTTACTCGCATACTAACCTAGACAAATACATTATCTCATTTTAGCTGTGTAGAATTAGCATTGAGACAGAGCGTGCGATGCATTTCTGGAGCCAACTTTCCTTTCCTTCTTACTCTGTGTAAAACAGAAACTTTTGAGTCCTGGAGCATTACAGTCTTTAAAAGAGAAAC
Source organism: Chroicocephalus ridibundus (assembly GCF_963924245.1). NCBI lineage: Eukaryota > Metazoa > Chordata > Aves > Charadriiformes > Laridae > Chroicocephalus > Chroicocephalus ridibundus. The sequence goes on from NC_086287.1 coordinate 93,728,151, forward strand.
ACGCGTATTTACAGCCCCGAATGTAAATTACTCCCTTGGAGCTGACGCTTCCTTCTACCCCCAGGACATCCCAATGAAAGAAACTCTGCACTTTTACATCGACAAATGTCACCAGCACTTATTTCTGCACCTGTGATGCCTTGAGGACCCACCATAAGTTAAAAAAAAAAAAAAAATCATACAAACAGTCCCTCCCCAATACCAGCCTGCTGTCAAAATTGCTGAGAGCTGTGCCATAATGCATTTAGTTCATGTCTGAAGGTATAATCAGCAAGGCACATGTGTGAACCTGCCATTCAAGAAATGCCCCAGAGTTTAGTACCCGAGTCTGAGGCAAGAAAGATACAAAAGAAGAAAAATAACAGTGCTTAACATCCCATTGTGAGAAGATCAGCCAGGAAATTACAAAAGCTGTGCCTATTTGGCAAATAAAATGTTTTACATCTTATAGAGTGATATGGGCTTGCAAAAGTGCTGATAATAGATTAAACACATGTACTCTACTGTTTTCAACAACTGCTGTTCTTTCCACTGTGTGGTTCCTACGGCTTTCCTTTTCCTTTCAAGAAAAAAACCCACAACCAAAACAACACACCAACAAACCCAGCCCATTTCCATTTGAATAGTTGAGGGAACCAGGTTTTTTGTACTAGATATTGCGAGATACACGATCAATGCAGCATCAGACTCCAAGCTCAAGCTTTGTAAGGGTATACACGAAAACTCAGAATTCAGCAGGGAAAGAAGGGGCATTAAGCACTGATTAAAGAGAGCACCCCTCAGAACAACTCAGATTTTGCTCATTTTCCTCTGCTTGTCTCCAACTTCAGTAGAGGGCGGCTGTGACACCAGTCCCCTTAGCTTTTGCAGCAGATCTGGTAGCTCTTAAGAGGCTGCGAATAAAATGTTGGCTTACAAGCGCACAGCGACATTCTCCAATTTAAAACTCTGTTTTAAAGGATTATTTTTCCCCAGGATAACGAATGATACCGGGGTGCAGGTCGGTGTCCTGTTACCTTGCTGTACTCCTCCCAGGAGTTGCTCCAGGTCCAGTAGTGAGCCTTGTAAAGCCCGACCCTCACCGCCATCATCTCGTTGCCACGATAATAGAATATGGGCCTGAGAAGGAGAGCAAAGCTGTATGAGAAACACCATCGCATCGGGCTCGGGCAGCCACCGCCGCAGCAGCCTCGCTGATAAGGGAGACAAACACTTCAGTGGGGTCTGACTTCCGATTCAGCTATCAGTCAGAAACAGGCTGCCTCCTAATAGTCTCCACTGCAAGGTTTTCAATTAACATTTTTTAAAGTGTTCATCAAGTTGAGAGCTCACACGGCGCAAAAATGAAACATTATACAGCTTGGCTGCCAGTGATTGTTAATCCTTGAACTATCAGACCCTGTTATTTCCTATAGAGCGTGCCGATTTAAACACCAAATGTCTCAGAAGCAGTGCATGTGCGCACAAGAGCGAAAGGGGGATTCAGAGACTATGTGATGCTTAGCCTCCTCGTTACGGCAGCACCAAGCTATGTGCTGTTAGTGTCACATGGACAGGGTGGCCCGGGAGGACACCAGATGCTGGCCTGTTCTGGATGCCATCTCAGAAAAAATCCATATGGAAAAACCTGGCAGCCAGACATGCTATACTTTTAACTTCTGCTCATTTATTTTTTTTCCCCCAAAACCTCCCTTAGGATCATCTAAATGTACCGCTGAAAACTGCATATTTTTTTTCCTGGAGGTCTTCCTAAATAAGAATACATTTGAGAAATGCACTTTTCTCAGAGCATTTGGTCTGCACCCATGCACATGCTGGGCATTCCAGATAAGTTCCTGTTGGTTTCCCCGATAACGTGCTCTTGTTTTTTGAGGGAACAGTACAAAATTTTACAGAAACAGAATATCTGCAGGAGAGAGGTTTGATTTCTTGGTGCAGTTCATCACACAAGGACATCAGACTTAGTCAGCTCTTCTCTCCAGTTGTTTCAGGCTGCTGACAGGGCGAGATCGTGACGCCGTTTATCACTATTGGTAGGGTACATACATCTTTGTCTTTCATTCAGAGACGCCACTTGGCAAAGCCTACTCACTCTGGTGATGCCACCTTGAAAAAACAGTCCCTAAATACAAGATAAGATTAAAATCTCCACATCTGAATGTCAGGAGTGGCCTTACATCTCTTCTATTTTAAAATTGTAGCCTCCCCTGCAGGTTCCTCGCACAAACAATGAGCCTTTCTCCTTTGTCACCAGCAACTGCCTGTGAACAAAGGGGAAACTTGCTGCCAGTAGTGCCCACTCCTGCATCCTTAACCCACCTGGTGAAATAAAGGCAGCTTGAGAGGTCTGCCAAAATGCAGAACCTGATCTAAACCAGTCCCATTAACAAAATAAAAAGCCCAAACAAACATACTACAAAACATGCCAGTCTCCTTCCTTTGCTGTAACACTCACTATTTGACAAGCTCTTACATGCCCCTTTGATTGAAGATGTGGAGGTTAGGTTTTTGCCCTTTTTTTTTTTTAATGAATTTTCCATCTTTAAAAGATTACAGTTTGTACTCAAAATTCTGCTATTACTGATTTCTTTTTTCCCTATTCACCTTTTCCTTTTTAAGCTTAAAAGAACACGACAACTGCATCATCTGGATAGTTTTTGGGGGCTATAGGAACTGTGACCTGATCAGGTCTGGGGGGAAAAAATAAAAATAAGGAAAAAAAAAAGAAGAAAAAAAAAGACTAAAAAAAGAAGGAAAAACAAGAAAAAAAAAAGGAAGAAAAAAGGAGTGAAAAAAAGAAGGAAAAAAAAGGGGAAAAAAAAAAAAAAGAAGGAAAAGCCACGATGTGCCCTGAGTGACTGCTCACTATTGTAACACAAACACCGCCAGTTCCAAGGAGCTGGTGACTGCAATGAAATTCTCTTTTAAAACGACAAAGCAGCTTTACAAACTTTCAGAAGTAGAGATGGGATAAGCTGTGTTTGAGGAACCTGCAGTGCGCCATGTCAGCCACTGGCTGAGCTCTCAGGTAATACTGTATGCAATGCTTTGCTTAACAGGCACAAAAGCAGTTTTATGGAACAAAAGCCTACATCCAACGCAGAAAAGAACTCAAATATGTTTTCCACGCGTATCTTTCCTTGCTACCTCACAGACAAAGAATATGTTTGTATTCAGATTTCCTGGGCTGCCAAATTCCTCATCAAAATCACAACTACAAGACCTCTTTTGACCTCCAACCCTTCCAACGAGCGAGCTGATATTTGCTGTCAAATCGTAGCGCCTGTACCCAACCGCTGGCAGCATGCCTCCACGCCCCAAAAGATCCCAGGTCTTTAACCCAAATCTATTCTTGCAAAAGCATACACAGAAACAAGACCTTGGGAGGAGGTGGGATTCCAGATCATCCGCACCCGCCCAGCCTACACCCCCCAGTCTCTCTCAAACAGGGGCTACAAAGACCCAGCATACACTCTTGGATGTTTTTCCAGTAATAAATAATGTATTCTCCCCTACCCAGGCTACAGTTTTCAGGCTTTTATCTCCCCTATTGCCATATGTTGTTCCAGGGATCCCTGCTAACCCCCTGACATTTTCATCTGTCCCCAGACTCCACTGTACGGCAACATGCCACATGTTAGGAAATCCCTCCTCTGCTTGCTCCACCAGAGAATTAGCCCATTGCGTAAAGCTCCGGTGCTACCCCACCTCATTGAGCAGGAGCAAAGATGCATCAATTCAGTTTATAAAATATTTCTGTAAGCTTGATTTAAAAAAAAAAAAAAAACCAAAAACCAAAAACCAAAACAAAACAAAAAAGAAACCCCCAAACTTGGCATCACTTCACTTTGGAGGCAAGAGTCGGAGCTCTGGGCTCATAACTAACCTGTCAATTAGCTTGCCCTGCAAGATGGCAGGTAAAAGGTCGATGCCGTCAATCTGTCTGTCACTGGGAGGCTGCAGTCCCGCCAGGGAGAGGCTGGTGGTGAAGAGATCCATCACGTTGCCCAGCTGATGACTGACCTGAAAAATCAACAGAAATGCATTTGCAAGAAGACCTTCAATAAAAGCCGAAACGAAAACAGGCTGGTTTCCACCAAAGCAGAAGTATTGCTTCTTGAACCTCCTCCTCTGCTAAGCATCCTTTGAGACTATCTTCCTTTACAGTGCTGCAGTCACTAGCAAACCTCCTATTAAAATAATAAAGGAGATGAACCAAAATGCAAATGCTCCCCGTAAACGGAGAATTATGGATCATTTTTTCATTTTCCTCTCTCTCTTCTCTATGCACATACTTTACAGGAGCATGTTTTCACAGAGTTCAACTTGATTTAGCAAATTCCAAGTCACTCGTGGATTGAAAAATCAGCACTTAAACCAAGAAAAAACACAGTCCTTGATTTGTTCCCTCTCCAGGTCATCTCTGGAGTCTAGAATACCCTAAGAGAGCTCCCAGAAAGCACTGGGATAGATGGATAATAACAAAAAGAGCCCAATGACTTCATCTGCAAACCATTTCCAACAATTCAAGAACTGTAAAGTTGTGGTATTTTTAGTATATATTTTAATAAGAGAGAAAAACATCTGGTTTTGGCTCCAATGGAGATGTGCAAGCTTTTTTTTTTTTTTTCCCTTCCTTAATTGGAAGCCATACTTATCTCTCTGGTTTTAATTATTTATATTTTAAAAATCTAAAAAGTCTGTTCTGACTGATACTTTCTGAATCTTTGCTCCCATCCTCCTTGCGGTATGCTACAGTTATCTGCTGTAGGATGTTTAATTAGCCAGCGACACACTAAATTGAAGCAGATACGTTCCAATCAAGAGCAAGACTGTTTTGCACCAGGATGCACCAGCACAAGATGTGACATGAAAAGAGCCTTTTCAGCCGTACCACTTGCTCGGAGACAAGAAGCCATCTGATACAAGCCCACATCTGTAAGTACAGAAGCACTTTCTGACTCAAATCCAAGCTCTAGCAGCAGCCTTGCAATTGTCAGTGTGAACATTACGATGCTGGGACTATCAAAGACTTTTTATCTCGGAATCCTCTTTTTACGCACAAACAGACCCCCAGCCTGTAAGCTGACACTAATTATTTAAATACAACAACAAATGATTACATGATAAACGAATTTTTGCAAAATGCTGTCTCTAGAAAAAAAAAAATGAAGAGAAAATGTTATTTTTGTTGGGACACTAAGCCTTTTATTAAGGGACTGGGCTGAAAAAAGTGAACACAAAGGAAAAATTAACAAGCTTAAAAAAAAATAATCTGGAGAAAGCAACATGCAGGGGACTGATTACAAGTTTAACATTATAATATCACATTACTTAATTATAGTAATTTCAAATTTTAATGGCTTTCATTCATCAAAAGGTGTCGGCAGGAACACATAATATTAAAGCTGCATACAAGAATATTTCCAGGACTCTGAAGAGATCAAAGTGCAAAGCTCTAAGCACAAGAGGAAGCCTGACCATGGAAACCCTTGCCCAGGAAAGCAGTTGGATCAGGCAATCGAGATCAATAGATCTTGCAAAAGGTCTGGGACATTTGAGGTTAAGCCTTATTCCTGGCCATTGCTGCAGCAGGCGGCCTGGAAGAGGACGTGCTCAGCCTGTCCTTGTAGGCAGTGACAAACAGAGATGAGCCCACAAATCCCTCACAAAAGCAGATGTATAGATGAAGCTCCCTCTCTGCATGGAGAAAAGGATGGGGATCTTCTCATACACATACAGCTGTGGAGAAGGAAACAGAACTGAGCCCTCCGATGGGGTAACCCTGCTTCTGGCTCTCCCCAGGGCCATTTGGCAAACACAGAACCAAAGGCGGCTGTGTCATCCGTGGGATTAGCTGGGGCAGACAGTGCTGCGTGCTGCTTGGACCTTCACCTTGCATAGGCTCTTCTCTGGTCTCAAATGTGCACTCAAAAAGGACTGACATTAAAAAAAATAAATAATCAGTATACACGTGTGCAAAAAAGAAACCGAATCCAAACCATCAGCTCACACCTTACAGAGCTGGGCAGCCTCACGGGCCACTGGTGTTGGGATTGCTGCACTCCCTCTGAAGTCAGAGGGGATTACAAATGCTCAGCGTCTCAGCAAAGATGCTCAGTCCCTCATAGGCTCATCTGCTGGTTAATTTACCCCGAGCGTGCCTTCGGAGAGCTGCAGGGTCAGCAGAACACCATATGCAGAGCTCAGAGTCTAATAAAGAGGAGATCTGGCACACGCCTGCTCCCTGACAACTGCTACGTCAGGAGCAGGCGGGCAAGCTGGTGTCTGAGACTTTTTGTAATTAGGTCTCTCACAATTTATAAGGCAAATCCAAAAGTCACTCTTCTCGTCGTCGCTCCATTCCCTCGCCTCAATCTTTTGATAACAGGCAGCAAGAGGCAACCACTGACCTGAGACTCGTGCCTCTAATATCACCTAATTTATACATCGCGTTGTGACAATCCTGTGGGGCCACCATGGTCTTCTTGTACTGGCCCTTATTAACCATAACCAGATGTAGATGACTCTCTTTAATCATCAAATTACGTTCCTGGTCTCAGACAACATTTTTCCGTGAAGCAGAGAAAACTTCTTAAGGAAATTAAATGCCCATGCCACAGCCACTTGGATTTATCTGTGCTCTGCAGCACCACATTGAAGAAGGCGGGGGGGGAAAAAGGTTAATATTTATATAAAACTTTGAAGTATTTTCAGAGAAAAATAAAGAAATTACCATTTTCTCCTGTCAACAGTGCTCTTTCATTCTAGTTGCCTTTCCCATATTTTATTTTTTTTTTTAAGAAAAGAAAAAGAAAAATCCAGAGAGGGCAACAGCCCAGAGAAAATAAATAATATATAAAAAAGAGTGAGATCAGATATTGCTCGTATCAGTGAGAAACAGCCGGTATTACGCACGTAAGAACGGATTTCTCCCCCTTCCTTCCCCCCCTGCTTTTTAATAAACTCTCAGTATACACATAACGTCTTTAAGAAAATGAAATCCTTTTGCTGTGGGCCACGTCGCTAGAAGAAATAGTCACCACTGCTGTTATCAGTGCTTTCAAGCTTTAACTCTGAATCAAAGGCGACAATTAATAAAGTCGCCCCCGCCAGGAATGGAAAGGAGGAAAGCTAAATATTTGAAACTGGGTGAACAAATGTCAGGGTGTTTTTAAATAAAATCCTTTTACAGTTATCACAGCGAGCAGACCTGATATCCCTGTCTAATTCAATTTCAATTTGCGCCCCATGGGAGATAGCGAAGAAAAGGTTGCAATGCTGTCTTTGGGTTGATATGTTCTTTTCTCCTTCAGGAAGCAGGCACGAGAGAGGAAGGGGAGGAGGGTGAGGGAAGAGAGGAGGAGGATTCAAATACCAACAGAATATGATTTTTTTTTTTTTTTCCAGCTGGATCCTTCCAGAAGGCAGATGTGATGTGGGGAATGTTGAAATGCTGATTTGTTGTGAGTTCACCTGGAAAACGTAGCTGAGGAGGAAACTGCAGAAAGGCTGTTTGTGTGTGAATAAATATTCCTGATGGGGGACGAGAATTAACTGAATGTTGATGCCAAGAGCAACACGCGCTCCTGAGGCATCCCTCTCCCCCAAAAAACTGCAAATCAGCCAACTCCATCAATTATCCTAACCTCTACCAATATCCTGTCAAGTGTTCACAATCCCGTCACCTCACTTCTTTCGTTTAAATAAAAAGGTACTCCTTTATTTCAGCAAACACATGTACCCTTTAACAGAAATAACCCCCCCACACACCCTGTATATCAATAAGATTATTAATAAACTGCCAGTTCCCATCAGCAGAATGAGCCTTCCACCCAATAACTGGATTTCACTGGCCTGAGACACAAGTCCTCTTTTCTGGCTGCAGTTGTGCCAAGTGGAACAGTCACTGGTCCTCTGCCTGCTCCTCAAAATGTCCACAGCTGGGAAAGAACAACCGTTGCACTGGGAGCAACCCCGGCGCAGGACGGAGGAGTTGACCCTTCATCATTGTGCTTGGTACTGCTGAGAAGCTCTTTGCTTCCACCCTGGTTCAGGGCTCCCAAGCCTTTGTTTCCTTCAGCTCGTTTGAAAAGAAAGAGCAATGAGAGACTTTGAAGCAGTTTTCCCACATTTTACGGATTCTTGGACTACACAGGATTTAAGCTGACTAGTTTAAACTCGCAGTCAGGAAGGTGTTGAAGCTACAGACTCCACGAGATGCAGAAAAGAAGCCAAAAATGTACTAGCAAACGCGTGTCTCTTCACTTACTATGTCAGCAAAAGAGGCAATTATGAAGCAATAACTACAGGCGCCCCACAGGCCAACGGAGCATGAGCTGTATTACACAGAAGCAATGCCAAACCTCTCACCTGCGGTCACTGCTGCTGTGGGTACCAGTGCTGGAGCCTCGATGGCAAGAATACAAGCAGAAAAGACATATAAGTAGCTATATCACATATTTACTTATCAGTAGCATCGTGTGGGGGTCTAACTCGGAGCAAAGCAGCACATCCTGGGGACAGAGTTCAGAAACGGCTTCTCAAGGCACCCGAGTGGAGTCCCAGAGGACATCTGGGAGCGTAACGCCCGCACGTGCAGACATTTGGCAGGCAACATCGTGAACTGGAGCCCAGGGTAGGAAGGATTTAAAGTTAAGCACGTGCTTAAGAGCCAAGGATGATATCAGCAGTGGTGGAGGAGGGGATTTTCGGGCACATACCTGCCCAGTGAGACAGTAAGCACACTCTCTGGCTCCCTGAGCATGCATGGGCTCGTGATAGTACAGCATCGGTCAGTCCACCCTCCTACGCAAACACGTTAATTCTGCACAGAAATGACTGTTCACAGGAATTCAAACAGCAGCTTCAACTGTGGCCTCAGGCAGGAAGCCATGCATCACGCCAGGCTACTGAGATCGTTTTGCACCACATAAAGCTTCACTGCTGCGCTACGTGCAAAAGACTACCTGAGAGAGGGGTACTGGCCAGTTACGGCTAGAAAAGAAGCAGGCACAGTGATTTCTCTACTCATGTTCTTAATTATCCTCAGAGTTACGACAATGGAAAGAATTTTTAAATTTGGTATTTACTTGTCCCCATTTATAATGCATGTTTACTTTTAGCACATTATTCAGTTTGGACATGGAAAACAAAACAGTCAGCTTCAGTTTCATGTTCTCGTATGCTAGCCCAAGGCTGTTTAACTTGGCTTGTAAAGGCTTTATGGAAATGTTTAAATTTAAACAAAAAGACTGTTTTCATTTCGAATTAAAAAAATAATAAAACATCCCTAGTAGGTTTAGTGAACTCTCTAAAAATGATGAAACCAAACTACCCTCCTGCCCTCAGCTGCAGATCTAAGCTATCTGATGGGCTTCCTCCTAAACGTAAATGATAAAATATCATTATCCTGACTCAATTAAACCACTGAAAAGGAATGCAACTTAGAAAAATGTTTTATTTATGAATAGTTTGCAGTCTTAAGAACAGCGCCCAGTTAACGAAGTAGCACTTTCTTCAGGGATGAGAGATGCTCACAAAGGGGAGGGAATCTGTATTATTTACTGTGAACCCTGCCTGCAGAAGAATTGATCGCATCTTTCTTTAATGAGAACTGGGACAAGAGAGGCTGGTAGTGCCACTGGAGGATTATTTTGAAGTGATCATATCTGAATTTGTGTACAGGCAGGAAAGAGCAATAGTCTGGTATCTAGACCTCCCCTAGTGGAACTTTTATCAAACATGAAAGCGAGAGCAGTGAGGGTCAAACCACTTGATACTTCAGGGCACAGAGAGCGCGTGTGGGCAACACACTCCTGCTCTAGACTGGGACACACGTTAGCAACCTGTCTTTATACTCCAATTTGTTCAAACATGTAACCCACTGAAAATATTGTGTTCCACAAGACTAACGGGTTTAAATAGAGCAGGAAGACAAAAAGACCAGACCGCTTGGGGCTCGCAAAAGTATTGATCAGAGACACTCGAGGTGCAAATTTGCAAAAATGAACAGGAATGGCATTGTTCTTGAGGGGCAGCATTCAGCTCCTTATTTAGACAGACGTCTGGACTGACACAGGCATGTTAAAAGTCTGATCCAAAGCCCACTGAATCCAGCAAGAACGATTCCACTCACTTCAGTCCACTTAAGACAAATCAGAATTCTTAAAAGCGGATACTCACCCCTCCTGCAGGTATATGTCCGGGCCACCAAGCAATAGCTGGTTCTCTCATGCCACCTTCAAAGGTGGTTTGTTTGCCACAGAGAAAACGACCATTGCTTCCTCCTAGAGAAGGAAAAGAAGCCGTACAACCCACAATATATCAATATCATATTTCGAAGGGACACTGTTAACTAGGGAATTTTTAGGCTAGTTTTAAGTGAATTTTCATTTCTGCACGAATGCTTCTTCAAATAACATGCCCAGAGTTATTTGGATTTGGTTTTTTTGTTGTTTTGTTTGGTTTTGTGTTGGGTTTTTTTTTAAATATACCTTTATGATGAAATTTTAGGAGTCTCTTTTCAGGTCAGGGAGAAAGCGATAGTTAAACACAACTTGCTATCAACCAAACAAAGAAAAAAAACCAACACCTAAACAAACAGAAAATACTTTGCTGGCATTTCCCTTCCCTTTAAGGATGTTAACTGCTGTTTGTAACTAAAGGAAATCTGACAGTTTCAGGCAGAAACAGTATTTTTTTCATAATCCTTTTAAAGCACCAGAGCAGTATTAGATGCAGATATGAGAATGAGAAAAATAATCATGCATTCCCTGAATGTTCACTCTCAGAGATAGCAAGTGCGTTGCAGGAATGTCCGGGTTTTTAACCCAGCCTTGTAGCTAAGCTTGCTGAGGAGCAAACAGGGAGGTCCTGCGACTGATTCCAGGTCACACAAAGTCAAACACAGCGGCTCAGCTGAAATCAGAACTCAGGATACTCCCTGCTTTGTGGTCCAATAACCACGAGACAGCCTGCCTCCAAACAGAAGAGAGTGGGTTATAAAATCAATTTGCAATGACTCTGTTCGGGAGAAACAATCATTTAAACAAAAGAAAACTTGTGGAGTAACAAAAATATTTTTTCTTCGTGCTATTTTCATGAGAGCTAAAGAAGGAGGACGTCTTGAACTCTCTGTAATTACTCAGAAAGCTCAACTATGCATTTGGCAGATGGAGAGTAAACACTCTGCTAAGTTATTGTGCCTGGTCTTGAATAAATTAAAAATATTCACCCCCTGACAGTGGAGCACAAAGTAGAAACGCACACAGGTGAACAGACAGACTGGGTCAGGCCAAAAGTCCATGTAGCTAAGAGTATCTCCTCCAACGGTGACCAGAAGTAATGACCATAAGCTAACTCTAAATGTAAGTGCTCTGGATTTTGAGGCTTCTGCTAACTGCAGAAGAGAGAACTCCAGGTACAGCTCTCTCTACCCCCACCCTCCAGACAAGGAGACTTAAGCCTTGATTGCACAACCCCAGCCCAGTTTGTTCATCCGAGACTCACCTTGTTTAGGAGCTGAAATGAGAGCAGCCCCATTATCGGAGGTGAAAAACACAAAAGTGTTCTCACTGATACCCAGCTTCTGAAGATGTTTTAGGATTTTTCCAATGCTATCATCAATTTCCCGCACAGCGTCCCCATATCTGAGGCAAAAGTAGATGCAAAACATTAAAGGCAGCAAAAGAGGAAAAGTGTCACGCAGCATAATGCATTGCAATCAGCCACAACGCTTTTAGTGGACGTTAATTTATACCTGTGCTGCAGAAACACTTCTCTTATGCATCAAGTACTGTACGAAAGTTTTCCACTGCTAAACCCGTGTCTCTTACCTGGTGAGAGCAACTTCTCCTGGGTATTAAGAGTCAGATTTTGTTTAGATATGAGCCACTCTTGGACAGAGACCAGCAACCGATATAAATTTAGCTATAAAGTTCTCAAATACAGGCAAAGCCACTTCACCATAGACTTGAGGCTAATAACGCAGTTTTGCTTATAGATGCTGGTTTGAAACAGCAATCTCAGAAGGAAGCCTGACAATTATCTGCAGAGCTCTTTGCCTCCTGTAAATTGAGTTTTTCACGCATGTTTTTCTACTTGCTAGTCTGATTTATAGGCTTTTAAAACAGGCACTAATCATACAAAAGCCTTCCAAAAATCATCTGTGCCACATACAGCACTTCATTACTCACACAACTGGCAAAGGAGCTTAGACTCCCCCTTCTCCCCCATTTTAGTCACATGATCTTCATTTCAGATTATAGCAAAATTATTAAAGAACAATCCAAGCGAAGTCCTCATTAACTAACGTATTTCAGTGCGCACATACACTTTTGAGAAATTATCCATATACTTGGATCTAATAAACGTTGCTTAGGTTTTCTGTTTCTGCAGCATGAGGTATTAATTAAAAAAACCCTAATAAAACCAATACCCACAAAAACAAGACTTACAGTCCTCTCTGACTAGTGCCCAGGAAACGTTTGGAGGCATAAACAGGAGCGTGGGTAGCATCAATTGCCCAGTATAAAAAGAATGGCTGCTGGCTGGCCTGCTGCTTGCTAATAAAATCGAGAGCTTCCTGTAAACAACAATAAAAATGAATTTAACGGAACCATCCTCTGCCATCTAAATCTCTCCAAAAAAAGAAACATAAAGTCACTGTGGCTTAGAAAGCAGTATTAAAATAGACAGTACCTGCAGGTAGATCTGAGTCAAGTTGGCTTCACCTGTCTTCAGATCAATTTTGAAATCTTCGTAGTATCTTAAGATAAAATGAATCAGAGAGAAAAAATAACCAATCCTAAGGAATACACAACATAAGAAGGCTTTCTGCTCCCCCCGCTCCTTACACAAGCAGGTTACTGTTGCTACTCAGCAAATTCTCTTCAGATATTAAAAAGAACGTCACCATATTTTTTAGCAAATTCCCTTCAGATATTAAAAAGAACGTCACCGTATTTTTTCTCACGGGAGAAAGCAGTGAAATGGCTAGATCCAAATTAATGACTACAAGATTTGGACAAACCTGAGAGACCGACTTTTCACTGTTAAGGTGTCAGAATAGGGGTAGTGTGCTTAAAGATCTCATGCCACTACTCCTTCAATAGAGAACTGGTTTTTTTTTATTGTGTATTTATTTTTTTTATTATTACTCACAATTTACTGTGAGTAAAATTTGCAGAAGTACACAACAACTTTCAGTGAAATAGAGCAATCCTGGAATGAGAATTTGGGCTGCTTTGTAAACGTTATGTTAGACGTATCTTTAGACGCCAATTAAGTAAAGAAGGGCGGGGGGCAGTCCTCAGGAGAATAACAGCAAGTGAAATAAGATGATAACCAGGCGCAAAAGTGAATGGACAAGAATGGCACAGACTGCAGACTTGGGAGCACAGAATGGCGTTATGAAAACAGACAAAAGGTTATTACAAACAGGAAGAGAAGGAATAAAGAGGTCTTTCAGTACAGAATGGAACCAGCTTCCAAAAGAAGTAGTGGAGTGAAATCACCACAGGAAGCCTTTAGGGCATGACAGGATAAGCAAACATCTCTGGGAGGGAGGCACTGTACAGCAGTCACATCCCCGGATGGTCAGCACACAACCTGCAGGTTGGCCTTGGTACTCAGACCTTTATTCATCCCCAGGATCAAACATTTAGCTTCACATTTAACAAGCTTCAACTTTAAATCTAGATGGTAAGGTAGAGATGAGGAAGACAGGATTCCTACAAAAAGCCATTTAGGAGTTCAGAATAAAGTTTATTAGGCAGCTAGCATGCCTCGTCACTGAGGGGCATCAGTGCCGTAGGTCTGTATTGTCTCAGCTTTAACTGGAGAAGTCAGAGTGCCACAATCACAACGGAGAAGCAGCAGGTACTGCCCCCGCAACAGTGCTTGAGTACTCTTTGCTGCCAGCATTGCTTTCAAGACCTCTCCTTCCCCCATGAAAGGCTATCCTTCCTTCCTCTCCTAGACGCGAAATTCACATACCTCTTGACAGTTAATCTATACCTTCCTGTTTCTGTCTGCCTTGTGCATTTTCCCACAAGGCTTTCCCTTCACTCTGCCTTAGCTCCAATGGAAACCACCACCCAGGCCTTGTAACGCTGGTTATTGGCCACCCCAGACTAGCGGGAAAATCCTGTTCAAAAGTACAAGGGCAAAGCAGGAGATGAGATCCTGGCACAGGATGTTGCAGAGACCAGAAATATGAATAGGTTTAGAAAAGAGACAAGACTAGTTCGTGGAAATTAAGTCAGTGGCTATTAAAGATCTGGACGCAACTTTCAGTTTAGGAAGGTGGACAACCATGCACGAGGAAGACCATTGCACATATCTGTTTTCTTATACCCTTTCCATAAGCATTCACTACAAATGGTCATCACAGAGTATAATGGATTAAATGGACCTTGAGCCTGACCCAGAAGGGCCCTTCACATGTTTCATGACCTTTTACAAGCATCTTTCCTGCACTGGCTTACTGGTGAACCACAGGACATTCAGGGCCCTCTGTAGTAAGCATCTCAGATCATATATGAGGCAGGATATTCCCAATGCTTGACACGCTGTCAGAGTCCTCTGCACGGGGTGCAGTACCTGTAGATCACTGCCCATCCAATTGAGTCTGTAACTCTGACTCTGAAGCAGCTGCTGTTTTTGCCAACCCCTTTTTCACTGAAATGGGTTTGCTGCGCTAGCGCTTATCTTCCAGCACTATAATGTCAGCACGGAAAGCAAAGAAAATAACATTTCCAGGCAAGCAGCTGAATTACCTGCCAATCATTTCCCAGTCCCTATACACAGGGATATTGGGGAGCGCTCTGTTATCAAAAGGTCCAAAATGGCAGTTTGGGGATCCAAACCATTCATCAAACCCATGCTTCATGGGGTGGAACTGGGGCCTGTGACCCAGATGCCTAGAAGCAAAAGAAACAGATGAGTTAAAATTCTGCTGCAAAGAAGCAAATAATAGTCTCATAAGAATGGCATGCAAGAAAACAATCTTTGCCCAAGAAGAAAAACTTCAAGCATTTTAATCAAATAAATGACTGCAGAGCATTGTCTTGATCTTTCTCATACTTGTTGCAAGTGCATCCATGCAGACTCACTCCAGTGCTTCCATATATCCCATTTTAGTCTACTGTCCAATCTTTGTTTTCCATTATTTCCTTCTATTGGTATCTTCTCTCACACTGTCTTGATGATCTGTACTGATGGATTACATTGCCCAAAGCCATTGCAAAGATGCACGTAGTGTTTTACTTAAGGATTCTGATCTACGACAAGTCACTTTTATACCACTAAGCTATAAAAACACAAGGTAAAGCTCATGAAACGTACCATTATATCTGTATTCCCTTTATGGAATACTCATACTGCCAAAATGGTACAAAGAGACCTGAATGTAAATGAGAATGAGTTCTTTACGTTCACATGCAAACATAAAACACGTTTAGCTACTCTTGATGACAGCTCCATTCTACTATGCAGCTTGAAAATTCTCCATCCTTAACTTCAAGATGAAGCTCCTCTCTAATCTCCAACTTCTATACAGCAAATTCTCAATTTCCTTCATTTATACTATCTTGAATATACAGAATGCCCATCCTCTCCCAGTCGCTAAAGAAGATCTCTATAGCTTAATATTTATTTAATCGTTCCAGCTTCCACTCACAAACCTGCATCTGCAACCTGTCCATTTTGTGCCATCACCCTCGGCACATTTTCAGAATACAAGGGGCATAAAATGCATTACCCGAAGTAAAACGATCCATGGTGTTATTCTCAGCTATTCCAAAATAGAGTTATAACAGAAAATAATCATCATTCCAGCTATGATCATACCTTGATGATGTAACTAAAACTGCAAGTCTCACCTGCAGGATTCTGCCCTTTCCTCATTCACATACATGGTAATACAGAGCTATTCCTGGGTGTTTCTACAACAGGGGACGTGAAGAAATACTTTGATCTAAGAAAGTCCTAAGAGAACTTACAGAGGAAGAGACTTAAAAAACGTAGCAAATAATTACTGAGATGCAAATTACTCTCTCCCTCTCACAACACAAAAAAATAGGAAGATATTTAATGAAATGCAACAAATTGTAAAACAGTCATGGAAAATACTTGACTTGCAAACATATAATTACACTGTGGAACTTACTGTCACAGGACACCCTGAAAAGTTTTTAAAAGGGATGTTGAAAGGATAAAAAAAATCATCTTCTGGAAAACTTAAAAATCTTTCAAAGCCCTAAAATTCTATGCGTGGCTAGGATGAGACTCCAGTTTAACTACTTTGCATTTCTTTACACCTTTCTAGGAAGCAGGTGGTGTGCACAAATGACAGAGAACTGCCACTGTACAGTATCATTCCTTAGTCCTGTCCCGGGTAACACTTCTTGGGTGCACAGTGATAGTGCAGTGCATATTCATGTTTAGTCTGCTTCTTGCTAACAGCTGCACGTCCTTCCAGATTTGCTGTTTTCCAGAGAACTGCCTGGAACCAATCTGTATTTGCGTTGTTTATTTCTTTTCCCTGGGTGTATGAATTTACATGTATTAGCACTGAACTGCATCTTATTGCATGCAGCCCACTGATCCGATTCTTCACAGCCACTCTGCTGTTTGGATTTGCAGTAATAAATAATTCACTGTCTTAGGTTAGTTTGCTTTCCTTCCAATTTCAGCAGCAACGGTGAATCCAACCACAATTCAAACTCACTCTTCTCTAACTTGTTAACGAAACTGTTAAATAAATTGTATCCCATTACTTTCTTAAACAGTATCCCCCGGATACTACTCCTGTCCGAAGTCTCTTCATTAACGATTACTCTGTTAGCCAAGCAGTACTCCTCTGGTGTCTATGTAGTTTCGAAGTTGCTGTTTATGCATTTATTTATTACAGCACTGTTCCAAACTGTGAATCAACTGTTCAGAGATACCCAGGCCCCATGGGATTCCATTACAGCCCACAAGCGCATTTGAAATTCAAATGTTACAAATGCACCAGTTTCAACTATTCCACTGGTAATTCCACCGTGCTTGTTTGATCTGAATATCTTTCAGGCTTTTCCCTTCCGATTCTTCACAGACATCACAAAACACTGGTTTTTAGAAGTTCTTCTGTATCCTCTACAAAGATTATACTGTACTTCCAGGAAAGTCCATAGAGTCAAAGGACATTCACAGAGTATTGGATCAGCCCTCTAGGTCTTTTAAAACACCTAGTATCAACTATCCCAGTTAAGCCTATTCCTGTCTACCTTGACCTTCTACACTTGATGAACAATCTTCAGTGTAGTCCTGGAGACGTCTGCATCTCTATTTCTATACCACACGCTTCTACTCCTGCCAAAAGAAGCTTTCACAATTTAGTCTACTCTATTAACAAAAAAACCCAACATATAGCAGTGGCGAAAGATAGGTGCTCAAGGCAAATTCCAACAGAACATCTTGGTGGTTTTTGATTAAATTAAGTAGTGTGATACATGGATGAAAGCACAGAGAGTTGAAGGATTTATAAATAGATATATATATACACACATAAAAAACCCCTTAAACTCTTTTTATGAGGATGTACGTATGTACTTGTAATGGTAACACTCAATTCAGAAATTGATCACAGCAGGGGGGATGATCCACCAGAGATTTCAAAAGTTGGACATCTGAGCTTCAAAACTGTGGTTTTTTCCCTGCAGTTCTGGTTGTTCTGAGGCTCCTTCACAATACATACACACTCATAGTGAAATCTCAAAGCAAGAGATCTTAAAATAAGTTTACCATTTGCCAATGATCTTATTGGTGTAGCCAGCTTTCTTCAGCAACTCTGGAAGCAGTAATTCAGAATCTGGGATTCCTCCTACTATATCCTGTGGCGTGTATGCTGTGTAAAACAAACAAAAAAATCTTTCCAACTCTTACAAATATTAGAGCAAGCAGCTCATGGCTACTTATCATTAGAAGCACTGTTACTAGGACAGAAATAGCAATTAGTTTGATGTAGCAATATCACTCCTTGGAAGTCCTCCCAGGCCACAAGATGAAGAGAACAAATTGATTCAGAGAGATCAAAGGGAGTTCTCCACCCACTTGCACACCATGGCCAATAATAAAAGGGGCTGCCAACACAGAATGAAGGAAAGACCCTTGAAAAGGGGGGTCATAAAGAGAGTGAGTGCTTTAGGTGTGCACTGGAGTTGCCTTTACACTTCCAAATTTGCTTTATATTTTCTAAAATGAAGGCATTTTTTTCCTAAATCAAATGATCGATAAACTTGCTCAGACCGCAAGAGCTGAGAGAAATTATGTGTCTCCCACAGTCCTCTGGCCCTTGAGAATCTAAGGTATGACTTTGGTTAGAACAGAGATAGCCAAGCACGCTTGCTGATACAGTGTGAATCAGTACACAGCTGCTGCTTCTTGCCCAAGCATGCATGGTCTCATGGGGTGTCTGTCATGCTGGAATCAATGACAGGAACCAAAATCAACCCAGGGACATTATGAACTGGTAGTCTTCCCTGGAAGCACCATGGGCACAACGGTTCTACAAAACCGCCAAGGCTGAAATGCTTAGAAAACTGGCTGCTGAATAAAACCGTAACCCGCTTGTTCTTTACTCTGGGTGTTAACATACACCCCACATGACTTCCTTTCACCAGACTGGCCAAAGGAATCACTAAGCAAATGGATCAACCAGTCTTGTTTATGTCTTTTAATTTGAGGAGGTTTTCTGCTTGATGAGAAGGAAGCAATAAATGTCACGCTTATTACCAGCAGTTAACATGGTAATCTTTTTGTGCCACTCTGGAAGATCACCAAGCCAAGCCTTTGTTCAAAGCAAAACTTCCTACAAAGCACAGGGGGAAATCAAGAGAGGAAGGCAAATCAGCAGTGAAGCCCATACCGTTTCTGGCATGTGCATTCGTAGTGTAAAAACCATTCCTGACTGGGAGACGGCCCGTCAATAGTGCTGCCCTTGCTGCAAATAACAACAAAATAAAACGGTTTTGGTTTACATGCATTCTCTGTTTAACATTAATATTATCATCATATTAAGGCTGAGGACAGCGCACCGACTGAAGCATGTCAGTGTCCTTTTGCCACAGCCAGCTACTAAGATCACTCACATTAGAACAGGCAGCAACTCCCCTCTCCAGTGAGCCATGGAGATAGACAGGTTCTGATACGACAACATTTGAGTTATTCCAGGACAAACCCAACTGAAATTTGGCCCCTTTATAAAATTACCCACTGCTGTAGAGTAATTACTTTCAATAGTCAATGTAGCAGCCCTTCTATCTCAGCAATTATAGAAGGAATACCTGACATAGACATGTAAGAGGAAATTGTAACAGAAACTGATTACATGCTTAAGGCTAGGTTTTCGAGCTTGCCTGAACAAAAGTCACGTAATAGTGAAGAAAGAGCTGCCCAGCTTTGACAACAGAAGTCAGGTCCTGACTGCAGGAAACATTTAAATAGATGCTTAACTTTAAGCGTATGCAGTACCACCACTGGACTTTGCAGGACTTCAGCATATTTTAAATGCCGTTTCTGAGCAAGGACGTCAGCAGCACACTGACAAATTATGTCCAAAATGAAAGCTCAAATAAAAAGCCTCTGTTCCTCATTTTTGTTTCAGTTCTTGGCTGTCAGTCATGTTTGAGGGAAAAAAGAAAGAAAAAAAGCCCACCCCACAGAAAAACAATTAAGGATAAAAATATCTGCATCTCCCAGACCCAAACGTTTCTTTTATCTCTCGTCCCTTCCCCAAGAACCTTGCAAGCCACCAGCCTCAAAAGCAGGACACAACCTGCTGCCGTTCCTTGCATGGTCTCACCAAAGACAATGGACTCAAACTATGTACAAAGTATGTTCAGCAAAAATTTAGATACAGCTTTGTCTGTTTATCCCAAAATAAGAAAGATTAAAAAAAAATGCAGTGACTGAGGCTAGAATACTAAACCAGAATGTTTTAAAAAATCCTTTAGCTGGACCAATTTGACCACTAAAACACTGCTTTGTATGAACCAAAGATTGTAGGTTTTCCAATCAAAACGTAAATAAAAAGGGAGCAAAATGCAAGATCAAAGCACTAATTCCAAACTCTACCCTGAGGGTAATCGCTGGTTTGGTTGCTAGTTCATGTCAGATGCTGGCAAACATCCCAATCTTCTCAGAAGGTGGCATGCTTATATGCTAGTTTAAACTCAAGTTTACTCACACGGAGAACAGAGGGGGCTGGCAGTATAAAAATCCAGGAAAAGCATCCCTTCTGAAGCCATCTGGTCTAAGTTAGGAGTTTCCTTAGAAGGCTCTCCGAAAACTCCCAAATCGCCCCAACCCATCTGTAAAAAGAACACACCAAAAGATGTAAAAGTACATTTACTCTTCCACGACGACAATGCTTCTGGGCCCACATAACACTTTTATTGTATCCCTTCACTTCTAAATCTTTATAGTGCTCATCTCCTTATTTAGGGATTACTTCACAGATGTGATAAAAATGATATTTCCCCAACCCAGTGAAGCAGAGAACTAGTAGAGTTTTCACTCGCAAATGGGAAACCAAGGCACACATGAGATTAAATGGCTAATAGGCATTAAAACACTTGTAGCAGAACTGGGTAAGAATCCTAATGCCTTCACTCTTACACAAGTGCCTGAAGACTGGCAAGTGTACGCATACCAAGGAGGAAAAGGAAGTTACACATGATACGCTCGATATCGTACAGCTAAAAGTCTGACCCTTCAGACCCTGGTGACATGTCTTTGTGTTGGACCACTGACCCCAGGGCTCCCTCTCAGCCTGCTGAATCTATCTATCCATCTATCCATCTGTGTATACGTAACTAGAAATGCAAGGAAAAGGTCTAAAGTCAAAAGCAGTGCTGCAGGAAAAGAGAGAAAGCGTTTATTTTAAAAGCAAGCTCTGGAGAGAAACCTGCCAGAGGCGTCGTATGTCACTCTGCTTATTTGCAAAACAGTGGTTTCACCCTGCATCTTCCTCCTAATTCAGAGAGGTCACACACCAGGAGAACTGTAAAATTACCATCACATTGTCTACATTCATTGCTGAACACTATTACTGGCAATAATACAAATAAAAGTAAGTGACTTAAAACAGAAGGTTCTAGAAGGGAACAACTTAATGAGCAATTAGGCACCGTGGTTGCTGGAGATTACATTATGCTTTAAAAAAGGCAATAACTTTCTTTAATACAGATGCGTATCAGGTGAGCACCTGATATAGAAGGTGTAATGTATCAAGATCTTTAGAAAACCATCTGTCTGGTCCCATTTGAGAGTCTAACATTTACACTGCAGCAGTGCACTTTGGAAAAAAAATTTTTGGAGAGCTGCAGAGCTGACTGTTGAGGTTTGAGGGAGGAGCAATTAAATGGTACCACCCAGCAATAGGGTGTGGAATTAAAACAGACTCAATGGGATCACCCTTGAGTTCTCTATTCATCAGTTTCTTTATCATCAAGGAAGAAAGAAAAAAAATCATGTTGCTGTAATTTAAAAGCAGTGTCAGAGTCACAGAAGTTACTGAACTATCAAAGGAAAAAGACCATGGAGATGTATTTTTAATGAACAGCATTTTAAATAAATAAATAGATCACAAAAACTCCAGTCAAGATCTGTGCCTCATCACGTCTCGTGCCGTACCAACACTTCTAGAGTGGGATAATCACTATCCCAAGGAGCTTTCATCTTGAAAATTACAAATGCCAGCTTGGGGGGAAATATTGCTGAATGGAAGTTTGAGACGGACTGCTGGAGGCTCAACTGGCCAGAAAAACTAGGCTTACAAGGTAATTATCTTGTACAGGAGTGTAGAAATACTATGAAAACAACAGCCATGTTGAATTGGCAAAACAGAGCCAAAACAGGCGGTAAGAGCATGCCCACCTGTTAAGTCAGATACCCACACTCATTAGCTTTTTGGGTAGCTTAAAATGGCACATAATGCATTTCTACTACAAACACACCTGAAAGACAACATGAAAATATCAGAAGAGAAGCAAAACAGGAAGGTGGCAGCACCTTGAACATGTTGGAAATGAATATATTTCCTTACCCATGTGGCTAAGACACTACGGAGTGCAAAAGTGGAAAGACTTTTAGTTGGAAACAAATCTATGATTATTTCTGCTCTTTAATGATTTATTGCCCTTTCTTTTTTTCCAGTTCAGAGAGCAAAAATTAATGGAATTAGTTTTCTTCTTGTTTAGTTCTTCAGGAAGCAAGTTTGGGTTTCTAGAATGTTTCCTGAAATGTACTCGAGTTTCTTTGTCTACACTTGTAGCTGCACCTTATTCAGTGCTACTAACACTACATCCATCGCTAGTATTAGAAGATATTGCCACAATTATTTTTGTAAGCTACAAAACCAAGCCTTAACTTCAGAATGATTCTATCAAGGTTCGAAAACCACCAAGACACCCTGTTTTTCAGTATTTACCAGCCAGTGGAATCCTTTGCCAAGGACTGTGGACTTAATTGCTCAGTCGTTATGAACAGACTGGTAGATAAGATGATTAGACTTCTAGATAAGGTATGTAGGTGTGTAAGCACCTATTCCAAAAGACTTGCATATGGGCTTGACTTTCTAGATCTGAGAAGTCTCATTTGTTTTCAGCAGGACACCCACGCACAAGGAATAACGAGATGTTTGCATTAATACTGCAGTGTTTCTAGTGGAGGTCACCTAGGGCAGCTCTGCCCTGAAGGAAGGCAGGGCAGGGGTATGCCTGGCCTGGGCCTTCCTTTCAATTCTTGACCACTTTTTACACAAAATCCAGAAAGGACTCGAGAAAAAAAGCAACGAAACATGACGGCTTTCAGAGTAAGTACTTCCAAACCTATTCAAATATTCCTGCTTATTTCAATCAAACTTTTCCAGATCATCACATCAACCCGCGAGCTGCGCCTGAATCACTGTGCTGAAGACCTCTGACCATGAGTCACGGTACAGACCCTGTTCCTGTGCCATCCCACAGGCACTGGCCTACTGATAACAGGAGGGGGTTCAGCACAGGGCTGAACACAGAGGCCACACCACCTGGAAGGGATGATGAGTGAATCTGGAAACTGTGTGACCTAGAGGGATTGTACACACCAGGGAGAGCCTTGCTCTGCAGGAGTCAATGAGACAGAGCTCTAGGCAGCCCAAAGAAGCAAATAAATGTGCAAGACACACTCTCGAAACACAACTCTTGCCAGGCCCAAAAATATCCCTTGATGTGCACCTAGGAGGATGCCGGGAAAGAGTAATTTGCAGGATAAGGCTCATGGGGAGCCACCCTGATGAAATCTCTATTTAAAGGCCTCTGCCCCAGTACCACTTTGGACCCAGCCCATGTGCCACGATGCTCCCACGAGCTCAGGGACCACCACCACAGCATCTCTGACGTGCTGTGCACGCACCACGAACAAATTTCCCAGACATCAGCAGACCGTTTCCGACAGCGGCTCTGCCTGTAAGGCGCTGGTGCTCAAACCGTGCCCCCGTCGCTAGGGCCTGGGCAAGAGTGGGCCACCGCGGGAGCCCCTCCACTAGCCCCAGCACCCCACCTGACCACAAGGGCCCTGCTCTCACCCCAATGACAAGCCCCGCTCAGCCCACACCCTGTAATTAAGAACTCTATGGAGCTGATGCCCCAATTTCTCTCAGCCACACCGACCCCTTCCCAGGAACACAAGCCCCTCTATAGGGACAGGCACACGGCCCCCTTCTTGGCCA
The DNA here is from genome assembly GCF_963924245.1 of Chroicocephalus ridibundus. Lineage (NCBI taxonomy): Eukaryota > Metazoa > Chordata > Aves > Charadriiformes > Laridae > Chroicocephalus > Chroicocephalus ridibundus. The sequence goes on from NC_086287.1 coordinate 93,751,909, forward strand.
CAAACAGGGCCCCCTCCCCAGTGACCAACATCCCCTCCATCCACCCTAACAGCCCCCCTCAGTGCCACCCCCCCAAGTGACTTCCTCCCGGCGACACGGGCCCCCGACCCCCAGTGACGAGTGTCCCGTCCCCCCGCGGGTCCCCCGGCCCTACTCACGTCGTCCATGAGGAGGAGGAGGATGTTGGGCGGCGCGGAGGCCGCGGCGGGGCCCAGAGCCCAGCACAGGCAGAGGGACACCAGCACCACCCTCGCCATGGCAACCGCCGCCCCGCGCGCCCACCGCGCGTCACGTGAGCACCGCCCGCCTCACGTGACGCGCGGGAGGGGCGGGGCGGGGGGACGGCGGAGGCGGAGACAAGATGGCGGTGTGCATCGCCGTGATCGCCAAGGAGGTGGGGCTGGGGGTGAGGGGAGCGGCGCTGGGCCTCGGGTTGTGGGGCCTGAGAGGGGCAGTGGGTCCAGGTGGAGCTGTGGGGCAGTTGGGCCAGGTGGGGCCTGAGCAGGTGTGAGGGGAGAGTGGGGCTGAGGCTGTGGGGCCTGAGCAGGAGTGATGGAGGGGAGCAGGACTGGGGCTAGGTGAGGCTTGCAGGGTAGGGTTGAGGGGAGCGGGGCAGAATCTCAGGGTGTGCGGCCTGAGGGGGACAGGGGAGCTCAGGGGGAGCTGTGGGGTCTGAGTGGGGCTGACGGTAGAGGGGCAGGGACTCAGGTTGTGGGGCCTGAGGGGGACAGGGTGGTCAGGGGGAGCCGTGGGGCCTGAGCGGGGCTGGGAGGAGTGGGGCCAGGACTCAGGTTGTGGGACCAGGTGAGGCTGTGGGGCCTGAGCAGGAGTGAGGAGGGTAGTGGGACTGGGGCTGTCGGGCTGGATGAGGTTGTGGGGTAGGGGTGAGGGGAAGGGGACAGGGTCTTGGATGGTGGGGCATGAGCAGGGGTGACAGGAGCGGGGCAGACGCTGGAAGTTGAAGTGGGCTGGGCAGAGTAGGCTGGGACCAGGGCCTAGCGAGCGCAGGAGCAGTGTGAGGGTGCCCTACAGTGTCCTGCTGACAGAACAGGAGGGGGGTTTTCCTCAGAATGAGCTGGGGACAGGCTCTGCTGGGACAAAGGGGCAGGTCAAGCAGTGGAGAGACCTGAGCCTTGTGCAGTGCCTGTGCAAGTGATTCTCCTGCCACTGGTGTATGGAGACAGATCTGCTCCACAAGCGCTGCAGAGTGTAAGGGGGGGCTCTGCTGTGACAGCTGTGAATGTAAAATGGTTAAAATAGCTTACTTCTGACAGCAGCAATTCTTTGGGTGAAAATACTGTCGTGGCATCAGCTGTCACTTACACAGCAGAGTGGCCAGTCCTACTTAGCATAATTTGTTCTCCTCCTCAGAACTATCCCCTCTACATCCGGAGCATTCCAACTGAAAACGAGCTGAAATTCCATTACACCGTGCACACTTCCCTCGATGTTGTGGATGAAAAGATCTCTGCGATGGGCAAGGCTCTTGTAGATCAGAGGGAACTGTACCTAGGGCTTCTCTACCCCACTGAAGACTACAAGGTGTATCTTTCTAATGAAAAACTGCCATGCCATTACGTATTTATAGGCTCTTCCTAGTGAGGGACTCCATGTGCGAAACCTCTCTTCCTGCTTAGTGCCATGTTAAAGACATTGGCAGAAAATATATGGACTTGTTCAGTAATCAGTTTGTCACGCAGAGGGTCAGGTTGGGTGCCTTGTCAGTTCAGCAGCTGCTTTGTTGCTCAACCAGGTGGTGGAAAAATATACCTTTAGCCTACATGAGGGACCGCAACGCGTGAATAGTGCCTGGTGCAGCTAGACTTCACCTTTTGTGAACTGTGTGCTTTATTCCACACTCAGCTTAAACAGTTGCCTGTGACTAGAACAGATCCTAGACTCCTTAATAACACAGAAGTGAAAGTGGCAGGAGTATGAAGGTGTCTCTGGTCAATTACCTAAATCCCAGGTGTGTGGTCCAATTTCTCTAAAATATGTACTCCACAGCCACAGCTGCCCCAGTGTTTTTAACTCACAAAGTTGATCTTTAGAACTTTCTTTGGCTTTTTCTCTGCATCCCACAGATGGAAGTTATCTGCTGTAACACACCTGACTTGTGGGCTTTCTGATTGTTAATTTTTTAAGTCTCAGTCTTTAAGTATCAGCCATACTGGCTGATACTAGAATATTTCCAGGTCTCTCTGGTCTCCCAAACAAGAATAAATAAGGTGTCTGTCTCACCGAAATCTTCTTAAGAAAGAAAACCTCACCAGAATAGCTAGTGGGAGGCTGCTTCTGAAATTGCAAGGCATGCCTTACTAGGCAGTGTAGGAGCAAACTTGACCTGGAGTTATCAAAGATGTCATCGGTCAGGTAGAAAGGGGATACGGTTCCTGCAATCTAGTGTCTCGCTTAGCTCATCTGGTCCTAGTTGTGTGCTGGGTGCAGCAAGAATGTCATGTTTCCTCTCAGCTTGTTTCTTTGAGTGTATTCCAGCCTTGTTTTAGTTGCTTTGACAGGCTCTGGTGTGTCAGAAGCACATGCCTTAACAGCTGCACAGATACGGCTACGTGACGAATTCAAAGGTGAAGTTTGTTATGGTGGTGGATTCTTCAAACACAGCACTTCGAGACAATGAGATCCGCAGTGTAAGTGCAGGAAATCAGAGCACAACTTGCCACATCAGTGTTTTTGCTATTTCCGCTTATTCATAAAGTGCTGAGAAGCAAAAAAAAAAAAAATTAATTAATTAACTACAATCCCTTTTCAGATGTTCCGAAAGCTGCATAATTCATACACGGACATAATGTGTAACCCTTTTTATAACCCTGGGGACCGTATCCATTCCAGGTAAGTCAGTTGATCGTACTGATCTTTCTGATCTTTGTCATCTTTCTGGAACTTGCCGTGTACTTATGATGTAATAGGACCAAGAGCATAACCCCTGTGGTTGACCAGTTCAGATGTGCATGCTCTGAATGGAGAACAGCTGTGTTGTCTTTGGGCCGTTACTGCATAACAGAAAACTCTGATAGTCCCATGAGAAAGTTACAGTGAACTCTCACTCCCACCTCAGAACCAGCGTTAGAAATTTTGGCTCAAGAAAATAAATCTCTTGGGGAGAAAAAAATTCCCTGTTTTATAGGTAAATACGAGCATAAACATAGGTAAATAGAGCAGGTTAAACAGAGTGAACAACCGCGCTTGTCCAGGGCTTATCCTTCTGTAAGGACACATGGGCATTCAGCATGTGTAATTCCTCACGTGTGAGGGCCGGTGCCTCCCGTTTCTCATCTGTAATCTCACAGGAATTTTAATCGTGTTGGAAGTTTCTATTGCCTAGGCAAGAACAACTTCTCTTACGCTTTGCTGAGGCAGATCTGCAGCCAGGATAAGACTGTCCTTACTTCAGCTTAATTAAAAGCCGTTTACTCAACAGAGCATGCTATAGAGTAAAAGCATGTATTCAGCCTGGGGAAAGCAGCTTGTTAACCAGTAAGAGGCATTGTTAGCCATTGGCTTTGTTACAAGAGATCTGCTGTGCAGAACTAGCTGCTTCCTTTACTATTCTGTGTTCATTTCCTTCTCTAGGGCTTTTGATAATATGGTGAACTCCATGATGATGCAGGTGTGCTGAGGCTCTGCCCCTTCTCATCTGAGCATTGAGAACATTCCCCACGTACAGGAGTGTGCCTACAAAGTGATGTATATATTGTCTTTGTTCTGTGTAGTATTTTAAATTTATTCTATGTAAAATAAACTCAACACCCGCATGGTTTGTACGCATTTCTACTCTAGCAAGCCTGAGCATAGCACAGAAGTCACTGTTCAGCTTTATGCCTTCAGGTAACATGTGAGAGGCAGCTCTTCCTTCAGGAAGGTCAGCTGAGTCAGATAGGAGGCCAGTTCCCTACAGAAACATGTGCAGCTGTGCCTCTGTGCAACTCAGATGTTTCTGTAGGAATTGGGCTTTGTGTAAAAACAGCAGTTCCTGCTGTGCTTGTGATTGCAGCAAGCACAGCTGCACAAGAGCCAGCTAAGAGATTATTATTGGGGTCAACCTAGATTTCAGTCAGCTGAGATGCACAGAGTGACACTGTTCCTCAGATGTACTCGTGCTTCAGAGCAGTTCCCCCAGAGCAGGAGCAGCACATCAGCAACAGCAGTCTTTCTGCTCTTTGCCAGCCCCCTTTGCTGCTGCTCAGGACTCTCCACTCCGACAGGAACAACACAAGCAGTGCTTAATTCAAACATACTTGGGCTCCTTGTCCTGTTTTTCCTTAGCTGGGAGCACCCAGATCTGTGTGTACTTATGCCATTAGTTCTTGGAAAGAGAAAACTCTGCAAGTCAGCCGAAGGCTCCAGGTTTCTCCACAACCCCAGCCACTGTTTACATACTTGAGAAAGCTCTGGCAGACAGCAAACAGCTGGTCTCAGAGCATCAACTTGAACCTGATGGAGCCCTGCACTGGTCTTGCCTTCCTGGGGAAGGCAGATCTTGGGGTGACTCACATTTGACAGTATTTGCTGTTATCACTTTGCACCTCTTTGAGACACAGTTAACAGCAGCTCCAACCCCGGTCAGGGAGAGCACAGGTAGCACAGCTGGGATAATCTCTTGGTGTGGATTTAAGACATCAGGATTGCACAGCTGCCTGGTTTATCCCAAACTAATCTCTATTAGCATCTCCTCCCCCTGCAGCTCCCTGCTGTTCTAATTAAAGACTACCAAATCAATAGCAGGTATTTATATATATATGTAAAAATACAAACTAGACTAGAAAAGCATCCCATCTTCGTAATCACTTGTGCAGTAGACTCGCGCTATGCAAGACTGCGCATACAGCAGGATCAGCAGAGGTAACGCAGGCCTCTGCTCCAAGCCCCACACTGGGCAGTCTGTGCTTCAAGCACCTAATCAGTTAAAAATATATAAAACATAGCTATAAATAAATAAATATAGCTGCACAGCTCCAAAGGATACAAGAAGCCCGGAGAACGCCAGGTCAGCGCAGAGTGTCAGCTCACAGCCAGCGCGCTCTCACTGCAGTTGAAGTTCACACAGCGGGATCATTTATTTTAAAAATTAGTGACATTTACAATACTTTCTGTCAAACAGAACTTAAATACATTTAATCAACAACAACCTGTCAAATAATGGGAGATGAAAGTGTTTGAGCCTCACCCACTATCTAAACAAGGCACAGCGGTACACTGCTATTCCAAAACATTTTCATATTTTAAAAAAAAAAATCTTCACTCTCTCTCACTCAGAGACAGGAGCTCAGCATTTCCTCTTCCACAAGAGAGTCCGAACACCCCAAAGTAGTTTTTGTTAAAAATTAAGTCTCAAGAATTTACAAAGCTACTAAACGCAAAAAGTTTAAAGCCCTAGAAAAAGCCAGTTTTCCACTCTAAGCCTAAGGGTAGCTCGGATCAAGGCTGGCCTCGGCAGCACAGTCCACGCTGGACAAAGTGCAAAATCAACACAACGTGAAGAGTGAAGGCTTCGAGCTTTAAAAAAATCCTAAGACCTTAAAGAAAAAAAAAGAACCAGTGGGATTTTTAGCCTGGCAATGCCCCCTGAGCTGTGAAAAGCTGCTTTAGGAGTCAGTCGCATCTGTTGCATCTGGGTTAGAGGAATCCTAACCAAGGCTCTGGAAAGATTAGCGTGAGAATTACGTAATAAAACCCGATTTCAATGCAGAACTTCACACAGTAACGCTGTCTGCCGGTGTTTGCAGCCTGCCTCTTTTAACACAAAGTTCCCCCCCCCCCCCCCCTTTAAAAACGAGCGGTTTCAGAGGTCATAAACACAACATCAGCAGGAAGGGGAAAGCGCCAGGCAGCGCCTGTTCCCTGGTGCCCAGCTCCTGTGGTGCGCTTCAGTCCCCACCCTCTAAGTTCAGCTGGGCTCACACCATCCCCAAACCCACATCCGCAGCAGGAATAGTGACGGGAGCAAAGAGGAAGATCAGACCAAGTTTGCAACAGTGGAGATGATTTTTGTAGTACTGCTGCTGCCAGAAATAAAGCGAAATGATGTGTTAGCAGCGCTCTTTGATCCCTATAGCTTCAGAATAAAAAAAAGCAGGAACGGGGGAAGAGGGGGCTCTTGACATCTGAAATAAAAGCAGGGAAGGGTTTTGTGGCACCCAGATCTTGTTTAACCACCATGGAGATACAGAGGCTTCCAGAGAAATAGCAAAGGATGCCTTTTCCCTCCCCTCATTGTTAGATATACAACAGCAGCAGCGAAGCTAAAAACCAGACCCAAAACACATCATTAGGTTCCATCATCTTCCCAAGAGCAAGGTCAGGAATCCACGAGGCTGACAGAATTAAGGAAAAGGTCTAGAGCTGTAACCCAAGACTTCCTCCACTGCTTTGGAGAAGAAAACAGTCTCTGGCAAGGTATTTAGGATCTTCTTATGGGCAAGAGAAAGCAGCATCCAGCCTCTGCAGAAACAGCCAGCAAAGCTGAGAGTGCTTCACGGGCCGAGCAGGACACGTCCGCCCTCGCAGGGGCATGGAGGCCATTTGGACAGCTAAAAGCCAAACCAGGTTTACTGCAAACCCTCCAGTACAGCCCTTTTCCATGGGATGAGGATGAGACTGATGGTCTGGGAGAAGCTCTTCCCAGGGCAGGATGTTCTCTGGAATGAGCCTGTTCTCAATGAAAGCACAATCTCCTCAAGCAAAGCTCAGGTGAGCTTCTCCGGGGATGCTGGTAGGGATCCAGCCGATGTGCAGGTGCAGCAGATCACATTTTAAAATTCATCTTTTTTGGCTTGGGTAGGCATATTCTTAAATCTCTCCAATCCCATCGGCATCACCAGGGCAGTCCAGTCCTTTCTAATACGGAAAATACCAAGGCAGCAGCCTCGCCCGACCCCTAAACAAGAACAAGAACAGTACCCTAGAGCACCGGGGCACTGCTCAGCTGCGATGTCAGCTGTGTCTAGAAGCACAGCTACCTGCTCCTCCACCCCTCCAAGAGCTGGGATTCACCCTTCTGCCCCCGCTAACCCAGACCGAACCCCCCAAAAGACAGGGCAGCCCCAAAGCCAAGCACAGCTCTGGGACAGGTCAGGCTGGGACTGCGATGCCCACCCACCAGCCCCCCAAACCCCTGGCAGGGGCACGGGGACAGGAGCGAGTTTCCAGGTGTTTTTTCCTCCCCCAAAGCTCCTCTCCGCTTCCTCCCACAACGCTGAAGGGGCTGGGGCATCGTTGAAGCTAATCCGCAGCGAGCTCGCAGACACACAAGCAGCGAGAGGTGTGCCGGAAAATAGCTCCAGGCCTGTGCTGGGGACGCGAGGGATGCCGGGACAAGCAGCGGGGGTGTCTCTGCCACGCCATCGCTGGCTGCTCACTTTGGCCCTACCCCCTCCCAGCTGCCCACAGTCCCCCTGAGGTGCCCGTGTCCCAGTCAGACCAGCCACCACCAGGCTCCTACCAACCCCACAGGCACCGGGGTGATGCTAACAGCACGCGATGGGCAGGAGACATTTCTAGCACAGGTCTCCAGGAGGATACTCCTGCCGGAGCCCTCCTCCATCCTCCCCTGGGTTGGAGCTGCAAAACCGAGAAGCTAAGCATGGCCAGAGAAAGGGGCAGCTATCCTCATCCTGGGGACACCCTGTTCCACAGGGATCTTGACCCAAATATGCAAGGAAACCCCCTGCCCACTCACCTGTACGTCCTCCCTCGCACCCTCGGGTGCTGCCCTCCATAGTAACCTCCCCGCTGGGCCAGCCCTCCCCAGGGGGCTTGGAAGCGGCTCCGGTAGCCCCCGCGGTCGGTGGTGCTGATGCCCGGCATGTTGGTCCTCTTGGGCAGCACCTGGAAGGCAGGGGGTGGCTCAGCCGGCGCTGGGGATCGGCACAGCCCCATGCACATGGGAGGGATGGATAGACCATCCCGGGGCCTCATCCAGCTCTTACCTTAATGACACGGCCTCTGAACATGCTCTCGTCCAGCTCCACCGCAGCCTTCACGGAGCTCTTCTCTTCAAACTCAATGTAGGCATACCTGCGAGGGGACGGGGTGAGCAGAGCTCCAGGGACACCCCGCTGCTCCCAAAGGCTGGGGAGCACAGGGCAGCACCCTCAGCACCCCAACCCCAGCTCCCACGCACAGCACTGACCCTTTGGGGTGCCCCGAGAACTTGTCACAAAGGATGGTCACTCGGTTGATCTGCCCACAGCTGTTGAAGTGAGACTCCAGCTCTTCTGCCGTGCCCCCGTAATCCACCTGCAACGACAGCCCCAGCCCCCTCCAGCACCACCATCCAGCTTCCTCCGGCTCGTAGGTCTGCATTCGCACACCATCACGGAGGGCAAAGGGCCCGGCTGACCCTGCTCATGCCTTGCCACCACAACCTCATCATCTCCTGAGGTTCAGAAGATACTTCCAGCTGAAATGCTCTGGTCTGGAAACCCAAATCCAAGAGAGAGGCCCCCCCTTTGAGGGAACAAGCAATGCTGCACGACCTGCAGCTTCCAGCGGGATATTTTGGGGAGCTGACACATGCAACAGATTATCTGCAAGTGGTTGAGGATCACGGGCAGGTGCTCAGTCAAATTCCCAGTCTGGGCTGGGCAGAGGCATTTGGGATGGGACCAGCCAGCCTTCGATAGGGGGTGCACAGGCCCCTGTGCTGGGGATCTCAAACATACATCCAGCTGGGCAAGGAGCAGCGAGGTGGGCTCTGCTCCAGGGTCTCCTACTTACATTGCCCACGTAGATGGATCGCTGGTCAACCTCCTTCTTCTCCTCGGTTGTCTTTGGGAAGAGAGCTGCAGAGACAAGGGGTCGTGCTGGACGGAGTCGCAGGAGCCCTCTGGCAGAGGGACGTCTGTCCATGCGGGTCTGCTCCCAGCTGCCACCGAGCTGCCACACTGCAAAGCTCCCTGGGTCCCCGGTCACATCCAGGGGCACACCCAAATCCCCACACTGCTGCCACCACCTCCTCCATCCCCTTTGTCCCCTCTCTCTTCACACAAATTCAGCGTGAAGCACCAACAGCTAAACTCAATTACTTAACTGAATTGAATTTAATTCAATGATTTACTGCATCTTGTCCTGCAAAGGTAGGAGTTGGATATAACCTCAGCACCATGCCACGCCTGGGACTGCATCCCTCACCCACCCTTTGTGCCCAGTCTCAGGCTGCCAGGAGAGACAGACAGCGCAGCGTGCTCTGGCTCTGATCACCGCCCTGTGCCCCAGAGGTGTCCCTAGGGGCGGCGGACAACAGCAGCAGCACCCAGGGACAGCCCATACCTGCCTCTGAGCTCATGATGAGGCGGTTTTCGGCTTCCAGCTGTAATTCCTTCAGCCTCTCATCCTCCTTCTCCATCTCTCGCACTTTGGCTTTGATGGCCTCCAGCTCCTGCAACCCAAACCAAGACTCACATGAGCAGCACACAGAGCAGGGACACCCCCGCGCCGCTCCCCACCCTGGGCTGGGACGTTGCAGCGCTACACAGCACGCACCTCCACCAGCAGTGCCCTCCCAGGCTGGGGACAAGGGTGAGCTGGGTGCTGGGGACAACGGCCTGTCCCACCAAAGGGGAGTTCAGCTCCCAGCTTCCATGGGGAGAAAAAAAACCCAGGGAAATACTTCCTTTCCTGTGCTTGCTTGTGAAGCAGCGTGTGCTGCAGCAGAGAGGCCCCAGCAACACCAGAGCTGCCAGAGGGAACTGGAGATTTAAGCTGGTGACAAACAGGAGCCATTGACTCTTGCCCAGCCAGCCAGCCATCTCAGCAGTGAAAGCTAAGCAGCAGGAGAGTGACAACTCAATTTCCAGCTTCTCAGCTCAGGGATTTTAACAACAGAAGCCCAAGACTATTCTTAATTTTTGGAAGTGCTTGAAGAGAGGCGTAGAGAGTTTTCCATTTCCTTAGAGAAAGAGAGAAAACTGATTCCACATTCAGCCAGGCACTCACTGGGTCCGGCACATCCAGCTCCTCCACACTGTCCCCCTCCAGGTGGCTCACATCTGAGTCATCAACTGCAGCCTTCCGCAGAGCTGCCATCTCTGCCACGTCCCAAGATGCCTCCACCGCTGCCAGGGATGATGGGTCCTGCCACCAGATCCCTGAAGTGTCCAGGAAGAGAGGACTGGGCAGGAACAGGGGCAAAAAGCCATTTAATAAACAAACTGCCATTTAACACAGAACCTAAAGCAGAACGTCAGCCAGGCAAAGGCTTTAAGGGTGCTTCCAGCAGGATGAATAGGTGCCACCAAAGCAGTTAGTCTGCTCTTGGTGCTGCAGGCAGGCTTGCAGCAGGCCCCCAGAACTGCAGGACTGAGGGGCTACTGAAGGTCTCTGCCTCATACTGAGCCCCTTCCCAGCTCAGAGGGGACCTGGAAGCAGCTTCCCTTGGGTGAAAATAAACTAGGCACAAGCATTACAGCCTGCTGGCAGGGAAAGGGAAGAGGAGGCAGGACCTGCCCCACCAGCAGGGCTGCTGCCTGCACAGAGGGAGCGGCAGGGAGCCCTTCCTCACCCAAGCAAAAGCAAACCCACACCCTTTCAGCCCCAGGGCTTTTGGTTTGCGCCCTCTGAGGGACAAACTCTCCCACCTCGGGGCGGGAAGGGGACACCCCTCCAGCCCCGGGAGCCTCGGTGCCTGTCACCGAGCCGGGCCCCGTCCCAGTCGCCCGTCCCGGACCCACCTCGCCCGGCCCCGGAACATGCTGCGCTGAACTGCGCGGTGCCGGCGGGAACCAGCGGCGCGCCGCCACGTGCCGATCTCCAGCCGCCACGTGCCTCCCTGTCCCGCCGGCGCGCCACTTTCACACGTCAATGGCCAATCAGGGTAGGGCGCGCCGCCAGGCCCCGCCCCGTGCCGGCAGGGCGGGGGAGGCGGCCCTGCCCAGCCGTGCCCCTGGGACCGCGGGTTCGAGCCCCGGGGGTGGCAGTGGACACGCGTGGCCGGGCGGAGACACAGTTCCCCTGTGTCTGGGGACTCCCCCCCCCCGACCCTCCTTGGCCACCGACCCCGCTGGTGGTGCTGGGGACCGCAGCCAGCTCTCAGCAACCGTCTCTAGCACAGGGGGAGCAGTGGGGCACCCTGCAGCACCTGCAGCAGGGGGGGGAGATCCCTTTGGGTTCCCTGGGGACAACCCTGAATGCCCCCCAGCATGGACACCCCTCCTCAGAGCCGGATGCAGGGCAGCAAAAGACCCCAGGGCTATAATGAAGCCCCCTAGGGTGGGGGGCACGGGGTGCAGGGTGCTGCTGGGAGAGGGGAGCGAGGGCACCCAGCACAAGCTCAGGCGACGGAGCCTCCAGTTGATATTAAATTGTCTTTATTACACAGATACAGAGTTAAGAACAGACATAACCTGAATCATAAAGTTTACATCTTTCACAGGTCAAACATACAGTACACTTAGAGAAAGCGGGAAACAGCAAGGGGGGGGGACAGCATGCCGAAGGAAAGTCCTACCACGTCATCTCTCTGGACTGGCCCCCAAAACCCACGCCATGGGGCAGGGCAGGCTGCGCCCTGCCAACCCAGCCCTGGTGGGGGGCTCTGGTTTCCAGCCCCCCGGGGACCGCTGTGCCCCGGCGTCCCCATCCCCAGGGCTGGCAGGGTAACATGGGCAGGGCTCAGCCCCACACGGGACCGGGGAACTGGTGCTGCCCACGCAGCCGTGAGTGAGGGGGGATGGCGGCATGACACCTCCCTCCTGGGGCCGTGTCATTTGGTGGCATCAGAGGAGCCCTCGGGGCTGCCACCGCGGCAAGGACACCCCAGCGCAGTGCCTAGGACCTAGGAACAAGTTGACATCCTATCCCTGACCTCAAACCCACCAGGATCCAGGAGGGCATCCCAAGGAGAAGGGGGGGCCCCAGCACGCCCCAGAGAAGGAGGGTGAGGAGAAGCTGTGGGAGGGCTGGGGGGACTCTGGCAGTGATGGAGCAAAGCCTGGGCAGGTGTGGGACCCCCACTCCAGGGTGCCCAGCCTCGCCGGGACACGGCACTTTGGTTTCAGCTGGGATTTCGGGTTGGAAACATGAGGAAGGAGCTGGAGAGACCCAGCACCCAGCGCCCTGGGCTGTGCCTCCTCGCGGGGACCGGGACCTCAGGCAGGCTGTCCCCATGCCACCAACACCGCCCCCCAGCCCCAGCCGTGATGGTGGGGACGAAACCCGAGGAGGGGAGATGTGGGCACTGGGGTGTCCCTACCCCCTGGCCACGCTGCACTGGCACCGCACAACTCATCCATCTGCCACCTCCCACAAAGCCACCAAAGGACACAGCTTGGGCACGGCTCAGGGCACGTGTCCCCTGGTCCCCCACACTCCTCAACATCATTTTGGAGCAAAACCCCACAAACGCCTGCCGCTCCGGCCAGCGCCTTCCCGGCCAGCGCCTTCCCGGCCACCACGGCCCCCTCCGTGCCCGCATCACTCCGGCCCCGCGACCGCACCGCCGCTGCCGTCCTCCCTGCATCACTAATTTTTTTGGGAAATATTACACTTTAAAGCTGTCGTTCTGGTTTGGACATCTGCTAGCGCCGCGCCGCCCATCCCCTCCCTCCCTTGGCTTTTGGTTTCAATGCAAGGTTCTGTAGGGTATTTTTGTTATTATTTAAGAAAAAAAAAAAGAAAACAATAATTAAAAAAAAAAAAAACAAAAAAACCCAACAAAAAAACCCACAAAAAACAAAACAGAAGGGAGTGGAAACGAGAGCAGACTCCATAGTAATGCTCTCATCCACAGTTTCCCGGCGAGGCGGAGGTAGAGAGGCAGAGCCCCCGGTGCGGAGCGGGGCTGGGGGCACGTGGGGACACGCGGGGACACACGCGGTGGGAAGGACAGGGACGGGACAGACACCCGGGAGAGCAGGCGGCCCTGCAGCAGGTGCATCTGCAATACTCTTATATATTACCTCTTCTCGGGAAACGTAAGAAAAATAGACAATATTACATATGTCACACCATAAATAAAGTGAACAGTCACTCGAGGGGCACCCGGCAAAGCTCCCGGCCACGGGGTGCACAGAAATCCACCTGGGGGGATGCACTGAGGTTTTGGGGTGCACAGAACCCCCCTGGGGGGGATGCACCAAAGCCTTGGGGTGCACAGAAACCCCCCGGAGGGATGCACCGAGGTCTCGGGGTGCACAGAAACCCCCCAGGGGGGATGCACTGAGGTCTCGGGGTGCACAAAACCCCCCTGGGGGGATGCACCAAAGCCTCGGGGTGCACGGAAACCCCCCCTCCAGGGGACGCGCCGAGGCCTCGGGGTGCACAAAGCCGCAGCAGGGCTCGGCGCTGGTGGCACGGGGCTGGTAACGTCACCTCGGAGGCGCCCCATGCGCCAAGCTCTGCTGCGGCACGGCACGGCACGGCACGGCACGGCACGGCCGTCGCAGGAGGCAGCCATGAAGGCAGCACCGGCCCCTGGGTGACTGGCAACACAACTGACCCGGCCCCAAACCTTTCCCTCCTCTTCCTCCCCTACAGAAAACACACAGGATGGTTTTTGCAAATGCGGAAAAACTACAGCTCCTATCGAGCACACGACTTCTGCTCGCCTCCGGCCAGCCTCGCTGCCCCACGCCACAGCCTCCAGCGGGTTCTCATCATCTTTTATTTGGCAAATGTCTCTTATTATTATCACTATCATCATCATCGTCATCGTCATCATTATTATTATTATTATTATTATTTTTTTGGACCTCTGCAAACACTATTTACATTCACATTAGCGTACAGCACTCCTGCCCCGCGCGGGGCTTCCCTCCTCGGAGCCGGGGGACTTTCCGTATTGCACTCCCGTCCTCTGCGCTTTGTACAACGATGCGAGAAATACAAAATAATCAACATTGTCCTTGGCTGCCTCCTCGGCCAGGAAGGAGGTGGCGCTCGCTTTCCTTTTGCCTTTTCCCTCTTAAAAAATCCTTGCAACATAAATCCGACACGGGGTGTGGGAGCAGCCCGGCAGCGAGGGGCTGGGGGGGAGGGGTCCGGCCGCAGGTGGCCCCCGACGGCTTCAGAAAGGGAGAAAACCAAAATCTGTCTTTTAATCTCTTTTTTTTTTTTTTTTTTTTTTTTAAAATTCTCTTTCTCCAGGTTGGCGGCGGGCAGAGGTAGAGATGTGCCGGCTCTGGCTGCGCCCACCCGGCGGTTCTCAGCCACCATCTCCCCCTCCCATGCCTTGGGGGCTTGTTTGTTTTTTTTAAAAAAAAAACACCTTTTTTTTTTTTTGCTTTATTTTAATAGAAACTCTTTAAAGCCCCGGGGGCATGTCCGTCCATCCTTGCGGGGAGGGGAAGGAAGCAACAACAGAACGAAACGAACTTTGGCAGTGGAGAGACGTTTGGATCTTCCTTGGTTTTGGATTTCCTTTGGAGCAGAGGTGAGTCTGGTCTGTTCTTGGCTAGCTAGCAAGGTAGTTACAGGTGAGCGTCCGTCACACGGCTTGACTTGGCGTCGTCTGGTTTTTGGATTTTTCTTTTTTTTTTTTCTTTTTTTTTTTCCTTTTTTACAATTTCTTACTTAAAGCCAAAGAGTCCGACGTTTTCTTTTTTATTTTCTTTATTTTTTTTTTTTACAAAAAAAAAAAGGAGAAAAAAAAAAAAAAGAGGAAGAGAGAGACGAAGAAAAGAAGTTTCTTTCCTCCTGCAAGCGAGCCCCTCGGCAGCGCCGATGCGGGCCGGGGCCGGGCCGGCCTCTTCCCACGTCAGTGCGTGGCGAGGCTGCAGCCAAATCCCTCATCCGGAAAGAAGAAAAGGGAAAAAAAAAAAAAACCAAACAACCCCAAAAAAACCCAACAACAAAAAAAGGAACCATAATCCCCCAAGCGATAGAAAACCAACCAAAAAAAAAATAGCCAAAACAAAGGCCAAAGAGAGAACAGAGAAGACCGGTATTTGCCTTAACTCCACTTAAAGCCCAGTTTGAGGATCCGTGAGGATTATTTGTGAGAGCTAGAGAGGTCGTTTCGGAGGTCACACGAGTCAGGTAGCTGAGGAAATTGCATCGAGTGCAGTCCGTGTCTTTTGGAGAGCGGTGGTAGCAGCGGCGGCGGCGGCGGCGGCAGCAGTTCCGAGGGCGGCTCAGCGGGACGCGCTCTCCAGCGGGGCCGGGGTGGCCGGCGTGCCAGCGCGGGAAACGGCCGCCGAGCCCGTCTCGCTGGGGCTGCTGGCGATGGTGGCCACCCCGTCGGGCTGGCACGGGCCCGGTGGCAGCCCCACACCGGCGGCGGGGGCGGCGGGGGCCGGCAGCCCTTGCAGAGTCTGCCCGCAGACGTGGTGGTGCTTCTCCCAATCCTTGTGCTGGCAGAAGGAGCCGCAGTAGCGGGCGGTGTTGCAGCCGCTGCAGGTCTCGCTCGCTTTGCGCCCGCAGTTCCAGCAGCTCTGCGGGGATGCAAAGCCAAACCTCAGCCCTGGATCGTGCACCTCCATCCCAGATCATGCGCCACCATCCTGGACCATGCAGTCCACCATCCCAGACTGCGCAGCCGCATCCCGGACCATATATCCTCATCCCAGACCGTGCACATCATCCCGGACCATGCGCCTGCATCCCAGTTCATGCACATCATCCTGGATGATGCGTTCCCATCCTGGACTGTGCACTCCATCTCAGACCATGCACCCTGTCCTGGACCACGGACCCCCATCCCAGAACTTGTATATCGTCTTGGACCATACATCCCCATCCTGGACCATGCATCTGCCTCCTGGACCGTGCGCATCATCCCAGACCATGCACCTGCATCCCAGACCACGCGCATCATCCCAGACCGCTCATCCCCATCCTGGACCATGTACTCCATCCTGGACCATGCACTCCATCCTGGACCATGCACCTCCATCCCAGACTGTGCTCCCCCATCCTGGACTGGGCATCCCATCCTGGATCATGCACCCCCCCCATCCAGCTCAGTGCAAGAAATCCCCTCTTCCCACCCCGTGGTGCTGCCGCAGTACCCAGTCTCACACGCACAGACGCTGCAAACTTGATTGCAAAAGGAGCAGGTCCCAAACGCCTGTGTCTGCCACCAACCCCGTCCCTTCTGGCTGGCCCCCACTGGCCCCCACCTCGCTCGAGTCCTCCTGCTGATTGATGACGGTCAGGGCGTCCTCCGAAGCCTGGCGCTTGGCCTCGGCCAGGGCTCGCTCCATCTTGGCTCGCTCCGTCGTGATCAGCTCATGGGCTTTCCGCTCGGCGTCTGACACGGCCTTCTGCAGCTCGGACATGGCCTGGCGCTTCACCTCGTTCACAGCTTCTTCTGGAAGGAAAGCGGCTGAGGATCCCCCTCTGCAGCAGCTCCCTGGGACGGCTGCGAGCACCCACCCCGCGCTGCAAACCCACCCTGACCCCCTCCAGCCCCGCCGGCAGCCCGACGCAGCACAGGGAGGGGATGTGGCAGAGACCCTGCCAGCTCAACACACCGATGGGTGCCGGTGCCCACCCCACACTCACCAGCCTTCCTCCAGATCTCCTCCGGCATGTACCCGGAGAGGGGCCGTGGTGCAAACTCCCGGTGAGCGTCTGCGAAGGAGATGGAGTGACTCCGTTAGGAGATGCCGTCCCCTTCGAAACCCCCCGCCGGCAGCACCGGACCCCCCGGGGGAACGGCACATGCACCCTGGAGAGGGGCGCAGCCCCCCACCCCCCGTATGCACCCCGCAGCCCCGGGGGTCAATACCTAACTGGGGCGCCTCGGAGGCGGAGGAGCTGTTGTGGGGGCGGGCGGAGGGGGGGCTGCCTTTCTTCATGTCCTCGGCGTCGCTGTAGCGCCGGATCCAGTGGTTGAGCTCCTCGCGGTCAGCCTCCTGGCACCGCCGCAGCACCGTCAGCGACCGGCGCGTCTTCTCCACCATGTCCATGATGCAGTTCAGCAGCTGGGGGCAGGGGGGGGCAACGTCAGGTTCGGGGGGGGAGCTCTGCCATAAACAGCTGGGGGACTGTGGTGCCTGATGCTGCGGGGGGATTTGGGCTGTGCCGGGGCCGGGGTGATGCTCCGGCTGTGGGGGGCAGAGGATGCTCGGGAGAAAAGCCCTGGGGGGGACACGGTGGGGATGGAGGGCAAAGTGTGTGGGGGGGCAAAGCACACACGCCAGCCCCATGGGACTGCCGGGGGGGGCAATACATACGTTGTTGAGGTGTTTCCACTCCTCCGCCCACTCCCGGTCGGTGAGCCGGTGGTCGATCACCTCCTCCTGCCGTGCCCCATGCACCGCTGCAAGGCAAGAGCAGGGCAGGCGTCAGCCCCCCGCAGCACCCCTTTCCCTGGGGGGGTGCTCCCCAGCCCCCTGCCCCATCACCCCCCCAGTGCACGGGGATGCCGCCACTCACCGGCGGGCCGCTGGCGCTCGCGGAGCTCCCGGGGGTCGGGGTGGCGGTAGGCATCGCGGTAGTGATGCGCCATGGCCATGTCCTCCAGGCGGTAGTGCTGGGGCAAGGTGGGGGCGGCGGGGGGGTGCCCCAGCCCGTTGGGGGGGTGGCTGAGCCCGTTGCTGGGGCTGTAGCGCTGCGCCGGGCTCATGGTGCACGGCCGCTTGCTGAGGTGCTCGGGGTGCAGAGGGTCTCGGTCCAAACCGTTCTCTTTGGTCCTGGGTGGAGGAGTGGAGGTCGGTCCCCACCGGGCATCGGCGCCCACCCCCCCAGGGAGGGGTGGCAGGGATGTGTCGCCGAAAAAACACCCCCGTGCCCCTCCGCCGGCTCTCACCTGTCTGGCGTCCTCCTCTTGCCGCTCTCGCCCACCTCCAGGAGCAGCTCGGAGGAGTCGATGGGAGAGGAGGCGTTGGCGTCCAGCAGCAGCTGCTCGTGCTGGGCCAGGTACTGGGCCGGGGTCTGCTTGGCCATGCGGGCGCAGTGCAGCAGCTCCCGCTGCAGCAGCGGCAGGTTGGCCTGCGAGGGGGGGCGAGAGTCCAGTCCACAGCCCCACAGACCGCCACCCCCCCCCCAACCTGGCACCCACCTGCTGAGAGCCCCCTGCAGAGCCTGGCCACCCGAGCATCCCCCCCCCCCACCCCAGTACAGCCCAGCTTTGCCCCCAGCCCACCATGGGCAGGAGGTGTGGGGCAGGCAGCAGCCTTCCCTTTGGGGTCCTGCTCACCTTCCCCCGGGGGACATCCCCGTGACCCCACTCACTGCAGCGTGCCTGAGCCAGCTGGGCTGCCGGGGGGGACACACACATGGCACCCCGCAGGGTCTGGCCACATGCTGCCACACGCACGGCTTCGACTGAGCCCCCAGCATCCTGGCAGGGGTTGCAGAGCGTCATCCCCCAGCCAGGTTGGCCACCTCCACCACGCTGTCCCCGCAGCTCTCACCCTGGGGACCTGAGCCCCCAGCCCACCCGGCACCTTTGGGGCACAGGGACTGGCTGTGAACTCCCCACCCACCCACCATGTCCCCCCCGGGCACCGTGGCCCCAAGGAGCGCAGGGAGCAGCAAGAATTAAGCAGCAGAGACCCCTTTCTGCCCGGGCGCTCTGGCTGCCAGCTCTGGTTTTCTCTTTAGGCAGCTGATCCACAGCCAAATTCCCATCTGTCGGACACGTTAGCGCCCGAGCCGGAGATGCGTGCTGCGGCGAGCGGGGCCGGACCCTCCCCTTCCCCAGCCGGGGTGGGGGGGGGGGAAACAACCCCACAAAAACAAGCAAGCCCCCGAGTCTGGGAAGCACGCCGAGCCCGGCTGGTTGCAGTTAGGATAATGAGAAACATCTGGAGCCCACGGTGGGAACAGCTGGGAGCAGGGTGCCAGGGCGGCCGGCGGGGCCGCCGCGCGCTTGGCAACGGGACAGCGGGGATGGCTCCCAGCCCGTCCCCGAGCCACGGAGCCACCAGCGCCCGCCGGGACCCCGTGAGCCTGGCGGCCGGGGATGCATCGTCCCCCTGCTCCCACGGTGCCCTGCAAACCCGGGCAGGAGGGTGAGGGGGCTCTGCTCCCCGCTCCCCCGGCTCATCCCTGCCGCATTTCGGCTCCTGCCGTCCCCTGCCAGGAGCAAACCGCTCCGGCAGCTTTGCAGGCAGATTCCTGCGGCGAGCGCAGAGCTCTGCTCTGGGGGGCTGGGGAGGCAGAGGTGGAAAAGGGGCTTTGTTTTGTTTTTTTTTTTTGCACTTTTTTGTTTTTCCTCTGCGAACGAGGGGCAGGCGACGCCGGGCTTGAACATCTGCCGGCAGCGCCAGTGCTGCCAGGCATGCCAGCGGTCGGCGAATCCCTCCGGAACGGGGTGACGGTGCAGAGTCAGCGCAAAATTAAAAGGCAAATAAAAAAAAAAGGGGATTTTTTTTTTTAATGAATTGCAAATGGTTACCAGCTGGGCCAAACCCCTCGCTTTATTGCAAACAGCCCCGGCCTCGTGTGACTCCACACGTGCAAGGAGCTGGACGTCCAGGGCGGCAGGGGGCACGGGCAGCCCTGCAGGCAGCTGCCAGCCCCGACCCCAAAGCCACCCCCCGAATCCCCTTTTTCCGGCGATGCCAATGCTAACCCCGACATCCCTGCATTGCCCGGGCTGGGGAACCCACCTTGAGGAAGGGGATGACGAAGGGTCGCAGCGGGAAGTTGGTGGCCTCCTGGAGCTTGGCGTGAAACTCCTCGATGGTGAGCGTGGAGTTCTGCGGGGACAGCCCGGGCTCAGCGCCATCGGCCGTGGCCCCCCACCCTCCCCTGCACCCCCCGGGGAGATGCTTTGCTATTTCTCCCCCATTTCTGCTCCTCCGCCGGCTCTCTCGCGCTCAAGGGAAAACCGTGCTTGAGGGAAAACCATACTTGAGGGAAAACCATGCTCAAGGCTTTGCTGGCAATTCCAGAAATGGGGACCCCCCTCTGCACCTTGCCCGCCCACCGTGCTGTGCAGATCACGGGAGATGCCAGAAAAAAAATAATCCAGGATTTAGGCCAACCCATCACCAACAGGACCCTCTTTTTCTTCCCCTATTTAGCACCATCTCCACCCCAAAAGGAAAACACAGGATCCCCGCCAGGGCATCACCCCACCAGCCCCGGGACTGACCCTGCACCCGTCAGACGTACCACGAGCCCCAGGACGAGGGTGCGCACCCGCTCCCCGATCTCGGGGGAGATGTCGTTGCCGAACTGCTGCAGCGTGGTGAGGAAGCGCTTGAGCTTGGAGAGCTGGCGGGCGCCGCAGGCCGGCGGGAGCTGGTGGGTGGAGAGGGAGGCGGAGGAGGAGGTGGCCGGCCCGTTGCTGAACCCGTTGGGGGTGGATGGGGCCCCATTGATGGCGGTGGGTGAGTGGCTGCTCCCGTTCATCACTGCGAGGAGAGAGGGAATGGGAGGTCAGAGCGGGTGGCTGTGCCCTGGCACCGCGGGGACAAGGGTGGGCTGGGGGGACCGGAGCATCCTGCTGGGTTCTGTGGGGCTGACATCCCGCCCAGGAGGTTTTGGGATGCTGCTGCATCCCTGGGTTTGCATCCTGGATCGGTCCCTGGCACTGCAGGAGGCAGGTGCGGGCTGCGGGGAGGGATGGGATGCAGGGCATGCCCCAGCGCAGCGAGGGCCTGATCCTGCTCCTCAACATTCAAGGCAGCCAGGAGAAGGGGCTCCATCCTGCCCCTCTGGGAGCTGCTCAGCACCCGCCCAGGAGAAGCCAGGAGCCATTTCCCACCAAGCCCAGCCTGGCTTGCAGCACGCCGGCGCCTCTGGCCCTGCTGCCCAGGCTGGAAGGACCGGAGCTGAGCGGAGCACCCCATGCCAGGGGACTTGGTGGTGGTGGGGATACACCTGAGGGTGCCAGCCTGCGGTGTGGCGAGCCCCTCGCTCCTGTGCCAGCCCTCTGCACAGACCGCGCGAGCGCAGGGACCTTTCCGCAGCCGGCGTGGGTGACGGCACGCCTGGCCCCATCTCCTGACCGCGCGCCGCTCCACGGCACCCGGGCATGCACCGCACCGCTCCCCGCCGAGCGCCGGGCACCCGGCTCCTGGGATCGCACTAACCTTGCGCTGCCTGCGCCGCCCTGCCTGCCCTGCCTGCCGCGACGGGCTCCCGCTCCCTCTACGGCCGGGCAGTATCAGCCGCCCGCTAAAGAGGTGCCGAAAATAACCCGGTGGCCACAACTGCTTTTATTCCCATGACAGGTGCGTTACTAAGTTAGACGCCGCACATGTCCCTCGGCCGGGCTGGGGACGGGGTTCGCATCCCCGTGACCCGCTGGGGCAGGGAGAGGGGCTGGCACGGGGGAGCGCAGCCTGCCCGAGCCCCCCACCACGGCACCGTGCCCGCCGCGGGACCCTGCGCCTCCCGGGGGGGGCTGCGGCTGCAGCTCGGGTCTCTCATGAGAGCGGATGCTTCATTTTACTTACAAAGACAGACCATCGACCATTTCAAGCAACCATGAAAACGGCCGCGAGGCAGAAACGTCGGAGGGCCAGCGTCTCGATCTGCAAGCAAAATAAAACACGCTATGATGAGAGAGCAGAGGGGGCAGCTCTCGGCCGGGGGTCCCTGCAGGCAACGCTCACTGATGGCGGGCACGGCAGGGGCACGCGTGCCGTGGGCGAAGCCGCCCGGACCGAGGGATGGAGCCGGGTCCCTGCATCCCGACGCAGACGGAGGGAGGGTTCAAGGGATGCTCGGCTGCCTAACACGGTCGCTGCGTTTCGGGACCACCCCCGCACAGCGCCAGCACAGGGGGTGGTTTGCCGCATTTCCCCCAAGACCAAAAACAACCGAAACACTCTTGCACTGTGGGCTGAGACACGGCGGAGACGCTGCCTGCACCCCTGGCCCCGCGTCCTGCACCGAGCCGAACCCAGCGTGCCACATCTGCCGCGGGGCTCGGATTAAAAAGCAAAACCCCTCAGAGCACAGCCGAGCACAAGCCGATTTCTAATTAGAGAGCATCTGGCCGGGAGGGCAGCAGGGCCATGGCGGCGAGCAGTGGCTTGGGGGGGTTGTTTTGGGGGTGTTTTCTTCCCCGCTAGGGTTTCTAAGCAAGAAGCAGCTACAAGCAAACCTCTGTGCACACACACGTCTTGGTGGAGCTGGAGCAACCGCTCACTATGGCCACCGCTGCTCCTTCCCCGGGGGGACCAGCCTCAGCCCCTGCCCGCCCCGATCCTGTCCTGCGTGTCCCTTGTCCAGCTGTGTGCCGGGACGGTGACAGCGACACAGGGAGACCGATCCCTGCTGCAAGCTCTGCAGGCATGCCACAAGCCCACACACCACTGGTGCCACCAGTGCGTCGGGGCTCCCCCAGTTCAACGATGCTACAGAGACTCAGGACTCGGACCTCAAGTGCCTCCTGAGTCCCTCGATGCCACCACACTGTGTGGGCAGGGCAAGGACATCCCTGCCACCATAGCTGGCTGTGACCCTGCCCTGCCACTGCCGGCTGCCACACGCAGACGGGCAGGCAGGTCCCTACGCGCCCGGGACCCCCGACGGAGCCAGCTCCAACCATGGGGACTCCCCCAGCCTGCAGCATCCTCCAGCGCCCAGGGCCACATGCTGCTCCGTGCCCCCATTTGGCGACCTTGTGGCAGGAGACCAGGACGTCCCCATCCTCAAGCACCTCGCAGGGCACTGCTGGCGATGGGCAGTGCCACAGTGCTCCCCGCGGACACACGCGTGACCTGGGGCTCAGGGCGTGCAGCCCAAAGCCCTTCTCCAGTGTAAGGATGGGCAATGCCACCCCACCATGTGGCCAGTGCCGCGCAAGGGGCTGAGGACGCCGCCGATCGAGGATGCAGCGTGTGACCCGGAGGCGAAGGGAGGCGGGCAGCTTCCCTGCCTGGCATCCCGTCCCCGTCCCCGCCAGCAGCCTGGTACTCACTGGTGTTTGGTGTGAAGGAGGGATGGCGCGTGGCTCCCTGCGTGACGGCCGGCGGCGGCGGAGGCATGCTGGGCGGCGTGGACCTGGGCTGTGTCTTCACGTCGGCCGGCGAGTCGGGCATGGTGGCAGCCCGCGTCTCCGCGTTATCTGCGGAGAAAGGACACGGGGCGGTGAGCGGGGTGTGTGCCGGGCAGCGCCACGCTTCCCCTCCTAATGGGCATCAGGACAGGGGCAGAGGGGACCCTTGGGGACCTTGGGGTGGCCTGGGCATCTCCACTGCCTGGTGTGGGACAGCAGCAACCCTCGGCCCGGGCAGAGCTCGGGCAGCGGGGATGGTGCCTGGTGTCCTGTACGCCCGCAGGACGGCGGGGATGGTGCAGCTGCACAACGGTGGGGACGGTGCCCTGTGCCCGGCGTGGATGCAGGGTGGTGGGGACGGTTCTGTCCCACACACGGCACAGCCCAGCCCAGCACACGAACAGCGTGTGTGTCCCTGCAAAGCCATCGCTGTCACGTCCTGGCACCCTCCTGCCAGAGATTACCTGCCCACATCTCGGGAATCCCCGGCTGCCCGCTAACCCCTCGCCATCCCCAGCAGCTCTGTGCAAGGCTGCCATAATCCCAGACAGGGCTTATGCACAGGCTATAAATCGTGGGCTCGTTACGGCCAGTGCTCGGTGGCCGCAGTGATGGCAGGACCCGCGCACTCACTGGTGGCTGTCCTCCCACAGGGAGCCCTGCGACGTGCCGGATCCTGCAAACCAGGCAGCGCGGGACTCCCTGCCATCGCCGCGCTGGGCTCCCCCCCGTCATCACTGCCTCCGTCCCACTGCCCTGCGCTTGCAACCCCAAATAACACCCGGCAGCGGCATCCCCGGGGGAAGCGTGCCAGCACCGTCCCCTCTGCACAGCGGTGGCGGGGCCCCGGTGCAAGGTTTCGGCCCCGCGGCTGCCGCGCCGGGCGGTGATGGGTGGCTGCAAGTGTGGGCAGCTGCGGTGGTCCGTCAGCACGCCCGAGCCCGCGCCGCCGCCGCCGGCCCCAGCCAAAGAAGGAAGCGGCCGCCACGGCCGCCCCCCGGCCCCGGGGTCCCTGCTGGCCCCGGCACGCTCCCCGCCAGGCACGGCTGATAAACACTAATCTAATATGCATGCTTAATCCGCTGCAACTGTCGTGAGATTAATTGAACCCTGCAAGAGCACATTGTCCGGGCTAAATAAAACCAGGGCCTCATCCCGAGCAAGATGCTATCAGGGCTTGTGCTGCAGCCGATGCTGCGTGCAGAGGACCAGGAGATGGGAGAGTCAGCAGCAAGGGCCAACCTCCCGGGCGGTCATCGCTGTGGTCCCACAGCATCCTCCCAGATGGCTCCGGCACCATGGGAACATCCCCACGCCAGGGACCGAGCCTCCCAGGTGCATGGAATCCTGCAGACGCCTGGATGTGCATGCTCCGGTTTCCCTTTCCTCACCCCCTTCTCCCACTCCAGCCTCAGGAGAAACCCCAAGACCACGCAGCATCCCTCCCCGTAAAACAACAGTTTGTTTACAGGGCCTGCCAAAATAAACGGGACATCCTGAAGAACACCTTTCATTTTCCTTTTCATGGACATGCCCACCTCTGGGTAAGGCTTCTCCAGCCTTCCAGACTTTCCCCATCGATCAGCGGAGCAGGATCCAGCCCCGGTGGCAGAGGACGATCTGCCAGCGTGCACAGAGCGTGTCCCAGGCTCAGGCTCAGCATCCCCCGGGCATCGCCCGCTGCCCAGCTCAGCAAAGCACGACGTGCATCCCCTCTGCCTGCCGGCTCCTGCCCGCAGCAGGCAGGGCCAGCACCTTCCCATGACGTGGGGCTCTACATGGGCCACCCCCTTGCCCTTCTCGCCCTCTCCGAGCCCGGGGCGTGGGCTGCGGGGCGCAGCGTAGCGAGGCATGGCAGCGTGCTCTTCATGTCTGCAACGCTGCAACCGCCCACGTGCTCGGCCCGAGGCCCCGGCTCTCCACGCAACAGCCGCTGGGCATGGGGACGAGCCGCAGCAGCGTGGGGACAGGGTGGCAGCTCACCCGGGTAAGTGCACCTGCACCGGCTGCCTGCACGGTCCCAGCACAGAGGGGCTGCACCGGCGGGTTCGGCTCTGCCATCACTTGCACGGAGGGAGGAGGCTGCGAGATGTTCACCCTGGTCTGCATCCCCATTCCTGCCTGCATCCCCATTCCTGCCTGCATCCCCGTTCCTGCCTGCATCCCCAGCACCATCCCTGCCTGCATCCCCGTTCCTGCCTGCATCCCTGGCACCATCCCTGCCTGCATCCCCGTTCCTGCCTGCATCCCCGTTCCTGCCTGCATCCCCGTTCCTGCCTGCATCCCCAGCACCATCCCTGCCTGCATCCCTGTTCCTGCCTGCATCCCTGGCACCATCCCTGCCTGCATCCCAGTTCCTTTCTGCATCCCCGGCACCATCCCTGCCTGCATCCCTGTTCCTGTCTGCATCCCTGGCACCATCCCTGCCTGCATTCCCAGCACCGTCCCGTCTTGCCTCCCCGTCCCCGCCTGCATCCCTGGCACACACCATCCCTTTCTGCATCCCCATCCCTGTCCCCCTCGCTGTCCTGACTCCGCGCGCATGCCCACGCTGAGGGGAAAACATGGATACGCTCCTTCTGGCACCGACGCGGCTTTTCCACAACTTCCCATCAGGAGGAAAGTTTCCACGAAGCTGAGCAAACACCCAGGGAAATGGGGCCTGGCCGTGTTTTTTCTTGTCTTTTCCTTTTTTTTTTCTCTAAGCCATAAATTTTCCCCAAGGTGTTTGCAACCCAAAAACCACCGCGCGGGCACGAGGACAAGGGACGGCCCTGAACCCGATGGGATTTCTCAGTGCCCGAGCCCAGAAATGTCCAAAACAAACAGAGCCCGGGATGCCCGCAGGATCCAGCCGCGGCCGTGGCACCAACCCAGGATGGGATGAGCTCCGTGGCGGGCGAAGGGGGCTTTGGGGGGCACAGTGCAGCCTCCCGGCAGCTCCTCCAAAAAATAACTCCCCAACACGACTCAAACTCCGCTGGAATTTTTTTTTTCCCCCCTTTCTTTTTCTTTTTTCTTTCTTTGGGTTAATTTGTCCCAGCCGCTCGGGGCTGTGTCTGTTTTCCTCCATCTGGTTTCCATTAGGCCTGTGCAGCCCAGATGAATAAGTAATAATATAAAAATAAAAGGATTAGTATTTTCTCCTTGGCTGGCGGGAGCAGGCGTCCCCCGCCCTGCCTCCCGGGGCCAGCGGATGCCGGACCCCCCCCACACCCCTGCGCGACCCCAAGCCCCCCATTTGTCACACCGGAGGGTTTAACCTACAACGCGCTGGCCTGGGCACAGTCCCCGCTGGGGTGACACACCAGCGCGGCCGCTACCGGGTGACGAAGCCCCGCTTGGCCCCAGCTTGCCCACGGCACCCAGCCCCGCGCCGCCCCAGCAGCACCGCAGGGGTTGGGGTTTGTGACCCCGCTGGGCACCGGCGACCCCTGAATTGCTCACCCTGGCTTGTGCGTGGGTCTTCCCCGGTGGAAGATGTGATAAAACCTGTTAGCCGGTCCCCCTGCCTCCCACCGGAGCTAGGGCAGGGGGTCTGCTCGTCTGGGTGCTCCCCGTGGGGCAGTGCTGGGTGCCGGGAAGCGCCCATGCATGGCACCGTGCGGCTGCGCACACCGGCAGGCACCAATGCATGGCACCCTGCAGCTGCGCACGCCAGCAGGCACCAATGCATGGCACCCTGCAGCCTGGTACCTGGCAGACGGGGCCCCAGCAGCCGGCCCAGCCCAGGGTCCGTTGCTTCCCACGGTCCCGGGGAGCCCGTCCCCGCCGCCGCAGGCTCTGCCCCAGCCTGGGGTACCCGTCCTCCCCGGGGCAGCGAGCGGCCCCTGCTCTCTGCAGCCTTGGGCAGGACCAGGGAGCAGCCGGGGATGGAGACAGGGATGGGCCAGCCCCGCGGTGAGCCCGATGACTGCAGAGCACCCAGGGACCGCTGTCCTCTCCAGGGGCAGGGATGGAGCGGGGAGGGAGCTGCCCTGCCTGCGGTCATTGGAAAGTTCCGGCTTTCCCACAGCCCTCCCCTCCCAGGCTGGGCGAAGCTTCCCGAGAGAGGAAGGGGTTAAAAGGGAATTAAAAGACCAGCATCCTTCATGCTCTCCAAATGGCCACAAATGAAATCCAGATGCTGGAGGCGACGTCTCCCGAAGCCAGGCTGCCTCCGAAACAAAGGCGAGCATTCCTGCTCCTCAGCTGCCGCTGCCGTGGGGGCCAAGAACAACTCCCCAGTAAGATGGCGAGGGACCGAGCCGTCCCAGCTGGAGCATGTTAGGGAAGTTCACAGTGCCGGCGGCCAGGCAGCACCGACAGCCACGTGCACGAGCCCGGCAGAGCTGGTGGGAGCTGCAGGCCACCATCATCTCCCTCCTCCCCTGTGCCCAACCTGATCCCCTCCCCAGGGACGCGGAGACGATGGGGGTAGGTGACAGCAGGCAGCTTGGAGGTGGCTCATCCCCAGTTGCACGCAGAGGGAGAGAGAGCAGGACAGCGGCTGTGGGATGTTGGAGGGATGCGGCAGGGATGCTGCTCGCTCCCAGCAGTTATCCCACTGCCAACATGCCCTGTGTGCACATTTTGGGGGGCCAGGCTAGCAGGGAGCAATCCAAAATGAGCACAAATGAAGCCTTTGAAAGAGAAAGCCAATTAATTAAACCCTCTGCACAAGGTGTAAATGAACCGGGCTTCAGCCGGCTCCACGCCTGGGGAGGCAATGGCGGGGTCGCTGGTGCGGGGAGCTCTCGCCGCAGGTAACGGCCGCCACGAGGACAACGGGACACTGATGTGCCCGGTGGTGCCAAGGGAGCGCTGGCAGTGTGTCCCAGCCCTGCCAGGCACTCGGGCCCTGCCTGCACTCCTGCCTGCAGGCAGGGATCCTCCCAAGGATGCTCATGCCCTGGGTGGCACGAGTCTTGCCCTGCCCTGCTCCTCCAGCCGGGGGCATGGCGGCAGCCTGGCCCAGCGTGGGTGACCATGCCACGCCAACCAGCCCACAGATTCGGGCATTGTCCCTGTGGTTTAGTTTGGCTGCCCAGCTGAGTGGGACCTGCTGTCCTTGCACCGCCGCGGCAGCCCTTTACACCGGTTGGCAAGCCAGCCTCTGCCCCTGCCATCCTCAACTTGCCCCTGGGTGTCCTGCGATGGGTCACACGCCACTGGCCCGGGCTGTGACGCTCCCCACCCACCCGATGCCGGGAGCAAAGCGGGTTTCGCCACGCTCAGGTACATCCCCATGTGCTTTGCTTTCCCCGCAGACCCTTCACGCGAGCAGCCCCGGGTCGCGCTGCCCACACCAGTGGTCCCAGCATCCCGTGAACGCCCGGCGCCGCCAGGGGATGCGCCAGGGGAGCTTGGCAGCTGCCAGCAGGGACCCCAATGCCTGGTCCCCTTCCACCTCCCCCACGCGGTGACAGCATGGCTCCACGTGGGACATCCGCACCCGGGGCCAAGCTCCCACACGTGCCCCGAGCCCAACAAACCCCATTTCTCCAGCCACGACCAGTCACCCAGGGACCCAAATCCGCCTCCTCGGCCCCGCGCAGGCAATGCCAGGCAGCTCCCGCTCCCCCCCGAGCCGCCGTGGCCAGGGAGGAGGGACACGGGTTTGATTTTCCTCAAACCAACAACACAAAAAAAAGCCAAAAAAAAAAAAAAAAAAAAAAGGCGCCCTCTCTGTTTTACAAGCCTTCATTTGCTATTGTTTATGTAAACAGGTAAATTGTTTCGTATCTCAATTAAAAACATCTGCCACATAAATGAATACCAATTAACTCATCCTGTTTTTAATTACTCTGTTAATTACACACAGGCAGCAAAAAGGATGGCAGGGGAATAGGGAAAGCATGCTTACAACCCCCCCTTCCCACCTTGCTCTTGGCAAGGATCCGAAATGTGCCCAGATAATGATGGATTAAGGTGGCTGGTGAAAACCGTGGCTCGTGGCCAGCTCCGGCGTGGCGGCTCCCTCCCGGCCCGGCCGGGTGCTGCCGGGGTGCCTCGTGGGGGTATTTCCCAGCACCCTCCCGAGAGGCACCGCGCCGCCCTGTTTCGGAAACCCCAGGGCCCCGCGGGACGCGCCAACGCCGCCTGCGTCATCCCCTGTGCCGGTGGCGGCCACCGCACAACCCGGCTGGCTTTCCCAGTGCTGGCCCCGCGTTTGCTCTCAAAATGTGTCCCGGGGGAGAGAAACCTCGGGATGCCGAAGCAGGCGGGAAGGGCGGGAGGATGGAGGAGGCTTCGGGCGGGCAGCATCCGCGGGGACCAAACACACCCTCGAGGCCCGTGCTGCCCTGGGGAGCCCTCCTGCCACCGAGGGGCTACTCCTCGGCGTGGGCACAGCGGCACGGGGTGGATGCCATCCTCAAGTCGGGCCAGCGGGCATTGTCGAGGGACCCCGGGCGCTGTCAGCCGCCTCGGGCTCGCAGCCCCTCGCCCCCCCCCCCCTACGGCTGCGGGAAGCTTTCCAAGCGAGCAGATGGGGCAGGGGAGCAGCGGCAGCGAGGAGGAGAGCAGAAAAGGCTATTTTCTCACGCTACATATTTTACAAGTCGAACATTTTGTGCATTTCAGCCTCGCCTGTAAAAGCAGCTCAGGCTCAGCCCCGGGACTTGACGTCGGAGCCTGTGAGTCAACAGCGGCTGGTGGCAACGTGGCTGGCCAGCGCAGAGAGGGGCCAGGCGGTGGGGTCCCCCCCTGCGGAGAGTGAGGCTGGGGGGTTCCCATGACCCACTGGATCCGGGGAAGCAGCAGGATGGCCAAAAAACCCCCTCCGAGCCCTCCAGTCGGGGCGCAGCATCTGCAGCAGATGCTGCCTGCATCTGACCCATCCTGCCAGCAGCTCCAGGGCGGGGGGGGGGAGAAGGGCACACACACGCCCTCCCTGCTCCCCAGCTGCCTTATGCTCCTGGAAATTAAATATACTGGCTAAACACGGCGAGTAAACAGAGCGCCGTGGCCAGCCCAGCACACCTGGAGGCACGTGGTGGCATGGGGCTGGGGCTGACCCCACCAGCGGCACCGTCCGGAGCTGCCCCCCACCCGGGAAAAACCCACGTCTTGGCTGCAAACCACCTCCCCGGTGCAAGGGCTGCGGGTGCATCACCACGGCAGGGCGAACCGAGCCACCAACACGTTGCCGAAGGGGCACCCCAAAACCAGCCCGATGCCCCAGCTGCAGAGCCGGATGCTCTTTGAGGGCAGGGAGGGGTTCAGGCTAAAACACCCCAATTTGCAATTTTTGCAGCCGCCCAGCCACGTGCAGAGGGATGCTCGTGCCCAGCAGTGGCCTTGACGGCTGGAGCGGGGACAAGCGGCACAAGCAGCCAGGGCACTTGGGGCATTTTGGAGGCAGAGAGTGGCTGGGGAAGGGAAAACATCCCCTTCCACACGCCAGCGCCAGCAGGGAGCTCCATGCAAGGTCCCTGCAGCGTGGGAACGCCGAGGCGCCGACGGCTCCCCAGGGACCCCGGGCTGGATCATGCCCTGCAGACGCCAGGACGGTAAGGGCTCCAAGGGGGTGCCGAATCCAGCCGTGCATCCCCACCGCCGCTGCATTACTGACTCTTTGTCTATTTTTGAACCGCAGGCTCCATTTCAAGGCGATTTTGCCCATGTGAGATTGAATCAAACAACACAGGAAAAAATATTAATGAGAAATTTTCAAAATAAACAGGAAATCCCTTGGATGCTTTCTGGAAACATTGGTCAGCATCTTCCGAAGGAAAGCTGCTTGTCAAGGTGGGGTTGCCCCTGGGGAGCCTGAGCACACTGGGAGGGACAGCCGAAAACAAGCTTCAGGAAATCTAAAAATAAACCCCGAACCGGACAATGGCACTAACGCCAACGGCACCCAGACAGGGGGGTTCTCCTCCGTGCCACAGGCCTGGTCTCGCCCTGCGCTGGCCATCATGAAGCTCGCAAGGATTGGTCCCAGCTTGGGGACCCCCCGCTGTCCCCATCCTGGCGGGGCAGCTAAATCCAGCTCCCGCCCGCGGTCCGGCTTGGAAAGCACAGCCCAGGGCTGTAGCATCCGACCCGCAACCCCTCAACCCCAGCAGCAGCGTTTAAGCCCGAGCTCAGCAGGGCAACCCACGGGTGTCCCCGCTCCCTCCCAGGTCCCAGGCAGCCCCGTTTGCAGGATCAGGCCCTGATCTGCCCAAAACCTTGTGCACACCGTGACTGTGCTGGTCTGGATGGGGGGCAGAAGCAGCATCGGTGCTGGTGGTGGTGGGGTCAGCTCCCTGCCCCCCTGCTAGCACTCAAGCACACCTCACCGGCAGCCCTGCACTCCTTGGTTGGCTCGCCGGCAATTAACCTCCATTAACAGACGTAGTAACGGACATTTACGGGGTGCCTCTCCTCCCTGAGCATCCCGCGGCACCCCGCGCCCCTTCCCCGGGTGGCTGTGGGCAGGGAGCTAAACTGCCTCTAGACCGCACCGGGGATTTAAGCCGACTGCTGGCAGCGAGCGGAGCCGAGATCCCACTTCCACAGCAAAGCTGGACATCGCGCAGCCCGGATCCTGCACGGCGTTTCCCACACCTGAAAACGACCGTGGCTCGGAAGGAGGAATCAGGGGAAGGGACACAGGGGACGTTGGCAGAGACTCGCCAGCCCCCAGCCCCACGTCCCCTGTGGGACCTGCCAGAGCCCCCTCCTCGGCACGCTGGCCTCGGGCAGCCCACCCCGGCTGTGCCCACGGGGCTGCCCCTGAGCCCAGCAGTGCCGAGCGTGCCGCAGCGACGGGGAGAACCTGGGGGGCTGCTCGACCCTCCCAAACCGAAGCACCACCAAGCACCGGAGTATTTTTCCACCCTGCAGCCTGGAAGCCCGCGGCGTACGGGGCAAATCCTGCACCCACAAGAGGCCACGCTGTTCCCCTGCCTGAACCTGGCACCCCTCCCCGTGCTGGCACCCAGTGCCACGGGAGAACAGCCTCTCCCCCCGCCAGGCTTCTTGGCTTTTCCTCCCTACAAGCCAACATCTGCAGCCACACTTTTTTTCAAACAAAACACGCCCGACATCTGTCCGTCCCCGGGTAAAACCTTACCTGCCAGCGCAGACACTGACCGGGCCTGCCGGGAGGCAGCCAGCAGGGAAAAATCCCTTTGCACAGCCAAGTTCATCTCTGCTTTCCTCCCCAACCACAGCAAAAGCAACGCTCAAAACTTCTCCCTGCATGGAAAGGCTCTGCGCGGGGACCTGCTTTATCCTCCGGGGACCCAAGCGCCCGCCCTGGGTGGCAGCTCGGCCCCACGGGGCTCCTCACCCGAGGACCGCGGGCGCCGGGGCTGTCAGCATCCTCCCTGGCTGCTGCTCTGCATTTGCCGTGGGGTTTTGGGATGGCTCCCCCACGTCTCCGTGCCCCGTACCATAGCAGAGCTCACCCCACCGCGCTGCCGAGCAGACGGACGTTTGCAGAGTGTCTTCAAGTCACTTGACAAAGGAGCGGAGAATTAATATTCCTTTTAATTAAAGGCAGAAAAATCTCTTTGTTCCTGAACAGAGAGAAAACAACAGAGGGAAGAGCTCAAAAGCTCTTTCTAAGCTAGAGACAAGACCATCGCTTAGATTCAAAGACACTGTCAACGTGCACGTGACCTCAAATTAAAAAAACAAAATGAAACCCAGCGGCGGCGGCGGCAGCAGCTCCTCTCCGAAAACGAAGGAAAGTTGCAAAGTTTTTCTTGGCTAATAGGGGGGGAAAAAAAAAAATCCAACAAAAGGTGTGTTTAACCAGAGAAACGCTCTGCAGTATCCGAAGGCACCATCCAGCGGCGAGGGGGAGTGACAGGGAGAGCCGGCCAGGCCCTGGCCCACATCACGGAGGAGCGCGGAGCCGAGCCCGCTCCACCGCTACGCCGACAGCATCCCCTTATCAAAGCCAGGCCACCGCCGAAGGAGCTGGATCATGATTAATGGCTGCGAGGTTCAGAAGCGGGGCAGCGCTGAGGCAGAGAGCTGGAGGCTCCCCGAGCCAGCCTTCCTTCCCAAGTCCGCATCCAACACCACTGTCCCCCAGCACACACGAGGACACAGCGCGTGTCCCCAGCACGGACCTGTGTCCTTGCATGTAAACACAGAATTATGCTGGTGTAGCTGGAACTTCCCAAAGCAGCCCTGGGTTTGCTGGAACTTCCCAAACCAGCCCTGGGTTTCCTCCCACAAACTCTCCCGAGTGGATCAGCTCCTCCTCGCCATGAAACGCGGCTCCATCTCTACATCGGCGGCGGCCGGAGCGGGATGTGGAGCCGGCGGGTTGGCGCTCCGAGGAGGGGGGATGCAGGGATGGGATGAAAACGACTTCTCCCGCAGGGCAGAAGTCGGGAGCCACGACGCGGGAGGGTTTGTTGGGGTGGGGGGGACACGACAATCTCGCGTGGGTTCCCGGGGATGCTGGGCGGCCCCGCGCTGCCCCGGCTCTCGGAAAGCAGCTGCCGGGTGCGGGGCGGGGAGCGCAGGCAAAACCCCGGCCCCGCCGCGGCAGGGAGAGGGGTCCGCATCCCGCCGCCCCTGCGTGAGCGCCGTGCGTGGCAGCGGGGCCCACGGTCGCGGCAGATCGCTCCTGCCCCGCACGGACGGCGGCTCCGGTGCCCGCTCGCCCCGGCTGCCCCCCCGCTCGCCCTGCCCCGCTCCGCCGCCGCGCGTCCCGGGGGCCGCCGAGCACGGGGTCGGAGAGACCGCGGCGGCGGGGACCGCGCTGGCTCGGGCACCGGGAACATCCCCGTCCCCGGCGCACCGGCAGCTTCCCGAGCACCGGGAGCATCCCCCGGGCACCGGGAGCCTCCCCCTCTCCTGCGCACCGGGAGCATCCCCCGGGTACCGGGAGCCTCCTCGACTCCTGCGCACCGGGAGCATCTCCCGGGCACCGGGAGCCTCCTCGACTCCTGCGCACCGGGAGCATCCCCCGGGCACCGGCAGCTTCCGACTCCCCTGCGCACCGGGAGCATCCCCCGGGCACCGGGAGCCTTCAGCTCCCCTGCGCACCGGGAGCATCCCCTGGGCACCGGTAACACCCCCAGCCCCTCTTCCCCGGGGGCCTCCCCGGGCACCGGGAGCCGCCCCGTCCCCGTTCCCGGGCGCGGACGGCACTTACCGTCCTGAGGTGTGGCGGAGGCGTGAGGTAAGTCCCAAGGCAGGGGCCGGCAGGAGCGGGCAGAGCCGGCAGCGGCCCCCGGCGGCGGCGGCGGCGGCGGCGGCCCCGGCCCGCTTAAGGCCGGCGCGGGCGGAGCGCGGCCCCGCGGCGGCGGCTGCCCCCAGCACCTGCCCGCCGCCGCTCGCCGCGCCCGGGGCCGCCGAGGGCCGCCAGCCCGGGGGTCGGAGCGCTTCCCACACCGCCCCCCGCCCCCCCAGGAGGGGGGGCACCGGAGAAGCGGGGGAAGGCGGGGGCGGAGAAGCCGGTAAATCCGCGGGG
This sequence comes from Chroicocephalus ridibundus, assembly GCF_963924245.1. NCBI lineage: Eukaryota > Metazoa > Chordata > Aves > Charadriiformes > Laridae > Chroicocephalus > Chroicocephalus ridibundus. The sequence continues at coordinate 93,786,177 of NC_086287.1, forward strand.
TCGGTTCACCCCCTGCGCGCTGCCCGGCGGCGCATCCTCCGGCGCCGCGTCGCGGCCATGGGGCGCCCGCGGCCGCGCTCCGTGCCGGGCCGGGCCGCCCGCAGCGCCCGCTGCCGCCGCGCCGCCCGCCCGCCCGCCCCGGAGTGAGCGCCGCCCGCCCGCGCCGCTGCCTTAGACGGCGCCTCCACCGCGCCCGGCAGGGGGCGCCCCGCCGCCGCCGCCACCGGAGCCGGGCCCCCGGGGTGCGCGGCCAGGGGAAGGGGGGACCGGGATGTACGGGGACACGGGGATGCACGGCACCGGAGGGGGTGTACGGGGACACGGGGGGCTGCACGGCACCAGGGGGGTGTACGGGAACACAGGGGTCTGCTTGGCGCTGGGGAGCTGTACGGAGTCATGGGGCTGCACGGCACCGGGGGGGGGTACGGGGACACGGGGGGCTGCATGGCACCAGGGGGATGTACAGGGACACGGGGGGCTGCGTGGCACTAGGGGCTGCACGGCACCGGGGGGGTGTACGGGGACACGGGGGGCTGCGTGGCACTAGGGGCTGCAGGGGGTTTTGGCGGGGGTGCACAGGGACTGGAGACTGCATGGGGATTGTTGGGGGGACAATTTGGGGGCTGCAGGGGGCTGGTGTTCGCAAAAGGTTCAGGGTTCGCAAGGGGTTGGGGGTGCCAAAGACTGAGGGTTTGCAAAGCTGGGGGGGGGCTGCATGGGTGGGGGTCAGCATATGTTTTGGGGGGCTGCAAGGGGCCAGGAGTTGTTTGCGTGGGGTCAGGGGACCGCAAGGGGATGGCGGCAGGGTTTGTCTGGGTCGTGGGAACAGCCAAGGGGCCGGGGCTGGGACTGCAAGGGGCTGGGGGGCCGCGGGGGGCTGGAGTTGTGGTTCTTCTGCTTCCCTCTCCGGAGACCCAAGGGCCAGGGTTGCCGTAGGAGCAGCCACATGTGCAGCCACAAGCCACATGGGCACAGCCCCCATTGGCACCCCACGGTCTACATGCCCATCCCGGCCTGGCCTCGGGGTGCCCCCCACCCCGCTTGGCCTCGGTGAGGCTCCCTTGGGTGGCCGTGCTGTGCCCCAGCACCACGGGAACGCCAGGGGGGCCCTTCCTCCAAAGCGGTGCATGGCGGCGGTGCATGGCGGCGGTGCATGCATTCGTGGCGGTGCCTGCCCACGAGCCCTTCCTGGGGGGAAGCGTTAAAAATTTCCCTCCCCCCTGCTCCCCCCCCACCAAGTCCTACTACGATGTTGTTGCTTGCTTGCGCGCCCGGTAACGCAATCCCTGCTAATTTCCCTGCCAGCCGAAGCCCTGCCTCTTTGCGTAATTACTCTGCTTGGCAGCTGCCTTCCCTCTGCGAGTTGCTGTGCGGAGCCTTTGCCGCCCGTATGGTTGTTGTATTACTCATCCTCACCCGCTTCCCAGGGCTCCGGCGCTGGAGACCGCGGCAGCCTTGCCAGGCGGCGAGTCACCGCTGCACGGCTGTTGCACAACCGCTGCAGGGGTGTTGGGTGGCATCGCCGCTGCACGGCCGCTCTACAGCCAGTGCATGGCCCTGGCATGACGGATGCACCTCCACTGCATGGGCACCTACCTGCACGGCCGCTACAAAACTGCTGCATGGCCACTGTGTGAGCATTGCATGGCCAGTAAATGACCAGCACACGGCCACTGTGTGACCACTCACAGCCAAGCTCCCCTCAGTGTCACCCCACTGATGGGGTCGCAGCGGGACGGTGCTGCAGCATCCCTACCCAGACCCCTCCAGCCCGCTCTCCGCAATCCCAACCTCCAGCTCCGGTGTTGCCCGCCTTGTTCCAGTACAGCCCCACTGGGGAGGGCCCACGAGCAGGGGAGGAAAATCCACCCCTGTGCACAGCTGTCCGCCCACCCGGCTTTGCATGGGTGTCACCGGCTGGCACACGCAAATGCCAGCGCTGCGTGTGCATTTGGACACGCGGTGCACGGCGCAGCCCCCCACCGGCGCACGCGTCGAAGCATCGGCCGTCACCGAGGCAGCCCGAGAGCACTCCCAAGGCAGAGCCCAGGTTTTCTGGGGTGCCAGCCCAGGGCTCCTTTGGGCTCAGCTGCTGTGTCTGGCCACCTACCAGGAGAGCAGGGACCTCACCACGGGGGTGACCACGCTCTTGACTGGGTGGGCTGTCCCACACACCCATCCCCATGCAGTGCGAGCCATTGAATACAGTGCAAACCCATCCCCACAGACCTGCCCACGGGCACCTCGCTGGGACGGTGCCAGGAAAAGCCACAACCTCTCCGGCTCCTGGTTAATTTGGAGTGCAGCTGAAGGATGCCATCAAATACCTGGCACCAGCCAAGGTGGTCGAGCCAAGGCTGAGCCAGGTGGCCAGGAGCCCACAGAGCCTTTGCAGGGAAGGCGGATGGAGCTGGGCACAGCCATCCTGCCAGGGCCACCGCGCAGGCAAGATCTGCCCGTGCACCGGCGGGACGGGTAGGCAGCGGCACTGCAGCATGTCTGGGACAGCGTGGGCAGGAGGGAGCCACGCTGCGTCCCCCCCGGCGGCGTTTGGGTGGCGGGGTCTGCTTCGTTTCTATTCCGCTCGCGCAGCCCGTAATTTTGGTCTATTGAAGTCATAATTCACTACTGTGAAAATAAACATTTGTGTTAGCTCGCTTTATTCGGCGGGTCTCGTCTGAATGTTAATAATTCCCTGCCGGCGTGCTTGCACGTGGCCTTGGCCGCGGGGACAAAGCCCGGGCACCCGTGGCTGTGGCTGTGCCCGTGGCTGTGGCCGTGCCTGTGCCCACGGCTGCCTCCTTGCATGCGCGGGGTAGGATCTCACCAGCCTTCGCACGCTGTCCCCAGGCATCCCTGGATCCCAACAGAGAGGAGACGGGGACCGAAGTGCCGCTTAGAGCTAAGCTGGGGATAACGAGGGAGCTGGCTGCTGTAAGATAAAGGTGATGGAAAGGTAATATTTTGAGTAAAGCAGATTGAGTCCAGCACCTGCTCTGGACCCTTCCCTGCCCGCTCCTGTCCCTGGTTTTTTTCGCTTGCACTGTTTTGTGGGTGCTCCCACCCGCAGCGGGGATGTCCCCGCACCCACACCGTGCCATAGCCCAGCTGGGGCAGGCAGGAGGACGCCTGGACCACCCTCCGGCTGTCCCCATGGCTGTCCCCACGGCTGTCCCCACGGCTGTCCCCAGTCAGCCGCCAGCCGGGACAGGGCTGGCCCCAGGGCTCCCCGGGTTTCTCCCCGCTGGGTGCAGGGGGCTGGTGCTTCCCCTCTGCATTTGCATCTTCCCAGCCTTTATCTTTCTCCCAGTCTCTGTATTGCTGCAATTACAGACACTTTAAAACACAATGATCTGGCTGTTAGCGTGATGGATGACAGAACCTTTCTGTCTGGTTTAAATCATTGCCGAGAGTGAGCAAACTTCCCCGGCTTAACCCCTTCGTACCCCCCAGCCCTCTCCCTGCCCAGCCCATGGTTGGTGGCTGCTGGCCGGGTGCTGCCATGTGCCCCGTGGCCACTCATCTGCAGCACGCGTGGGTCCCAGGGATGGGGATGGAGAGGGGTCTGGCGTCCCTGGATGGAGAGGGATCAGTGCTGGTGGGGAAACATCCCCCATGTGAGGGGTCACCACCTCAGCTCCCTGGGTGCACAGGATGGATGCCGCGCCATGGGGCAGACGACGGGACCAGCCCCACTTCGTCAGGGCCAGCAGCCCCGCTCTGCTGTGGTGGGAAAGCAACGGCCGGGGTGGGAGATAAGCGTCTGCCAGAGCCCGATAGCCTGGATCTGTCCCAGCCCAGGGCCTGGTAATCCTTCCCCCGGCAAATCTGAAGCCGGGGCAGGATGGGGCCCCGCCGGGTTCCCACCCGGCAGAGAGGGTGGAAACTCCTGTAATGACTCGGTGTCGGTCACGCCGGCGCGTGATTGATGGCGCAGCGTGCAACAGCCCGGCGCGAGGATTAACTGCACATGTTATGGCAATTCGCGCTCCCTTTGTTTTGAGGAGCCGGCATCTCCCGCCACCGCGCATCCCGCCCTGCGCCCACTGCTGCCCGTCCTCCCCGTTCCCGACAGTGTCACCCCCATGGGTGTCTTGGTCCCATGGGAGGGTGTCGGTACCGTCACCCGTCGTTCCTGCTCACGGGACCCACGGGGAGGAGGAATGTCCTCTATCCCTGCTGGGTGTGCTCTGGGAGAGGTTGCAGTGGGCAGCTCAGGGAGCTGCCGAGGACCTGTGCCAGGCAAAGCAGGTCCCCAAGGCACAGCCTGGGGGTGAGGGGTGCCACCAGGGCCTGGCACGGTGTGTGCCAGCAGATAAGGTGCTCACTGAGGGCAGATGAGGGCAACTGGCACCAACCCTCGCAGGAAATGGTCACCACCATGTGCCATCCGGGCCCCGTATCTGCCCATGCACATGACCCCGCCGCTATCGGGGCTGCGCACACAGGCTGGGGGCAACTTGGTGGGTGCCCCTGGCTCACGTGGCCACCAGGCCAGCCCCAGCCCCGTGGCCCATGCATGTCTTCGCAGCCACCACAGTGTTGGAGTCCCTTTTCACACCCCGTGGGTGCTCAACCATCTGTCCTGACCCACCACTTCTCTTCCCGTGGCTCTCGCTCAGCCCCTCACCCTGCATCCCACCGGCACCGTGTTGTCCCCCTTCTCCCCAGCTCTCCCGAGCTCCCGCAGCCCGGGCTCTTGCTCATCCCCATCGCTTCCCGGTGTGCCTGTAAGAGCTGATTGCTATTCAGGCTGCGTCCCCCCTTCGCAAGCCTCAGGCTTTTTAAAAAAGCCCACGGTGTTGGTTTATCGCACCTTCCCCCTCGCCGCGCTGGTGACTCATCCCCTCGCCACCACCACGCTGCGCAGCCGGGAGCTGTGGCAGACCTGCCCCGCTGCGGGCAGCACCCGTGGGGGCACCCGCAGCCCCTCTGCCGCGCCGTGCCGGGGGTCCTGCCACAGCCCGGCTCTCGCAGGAGGCTCATCTGGAGGCGAAGGCACCGAGCCGTGCCGGCGCTCAGCCCCTGGCGTGCCACAGGTTTCCGGTGTCACCCCTAGCGAGTCTGTCTGTCCGTCTGGGTTTCTCGGTCTCCCTGCTGGGGAGCAGAGCATCCCCTGGGGAGCAGAGCATCCCGGGGTGCTTCTCTGCGGTCCTCAATAGATGTGGCTGCACCAGCGGTCCCTGCCTGGCACAGCGCCGAGCAGAGCTGGGGGACAGAGTAGGACCCGGTGCTCGCAACCAGCCGCAGCAATGCAAAGCCCCACGCCGCTGGCGGGGTCCCCATTTTGCAGAGGGACCCGTTTTCTCAGAGCATCCCCATGGGGACACCGTGCTTGGGCCGGGAAGGGTCAGTGTGACCACAGACGGTCCCATTGCCCTGGCTGCACGCGCAGATGTGGTGGCCTGAATCTCAGCGCCTAAATCCATCCCGGAGCGAGCACCGGGAGCCAGCCTGCAGCCCCCAGAGCTCTTCCCATGGCATTTTTCTTGCAGCAGGAGCCCCGGCTGGCGCTGCATTTCCCTGCGCGTTCATTCATGGGGGAATGTGGTGGGGGGAGATAAGGGGCTGGTGGGGAGCCAGCGGCCGGGGAAGACGGCTTGCCCGCCGGCCGGCTATCGCCCGCCGCAGCTGCATCCGCCGCGGTGACATCTGCTCGGCAGGAAGTGCCGCTCGCCAGCCTTTCAGCAGAAAGGGGGTTCGTTTGCGCCTGGCTTCCCTCCTCGCCCACTCATGGGGGTCCCCGGCCTCAGGGCCACCACCCCGCAGCCGCCCCAGCCCCTCACTTCCTCAGCCGAAGGCTGGAAGGAGCACCTTACCGCCCCCCGGCCATCGCCGCCGGGAAGCAGATCTGGAGGCTTTGTGGCTTTCGCACAACTTCCATAACATTAAAAGAAAAAAAAAAAAAAAAAGAAAAAAAAAATCCTGTTTTCCTGGCCGACAGATTCGTTCCTGCTTCGTGGCATTCAAAGGGAAACCGGCCCCCACTGCTTATCATCTCCGCTCGCCCTGCGCCGCAGGCTCCGAAAAATCACCAGCTCGGCTTAAACACCGGGAGACTTCGGGATGCGACACTATTCCTCTGGGTCCTTTACAGTTCCTGGGCTGCTGGGCGCAAAGTTTCCAGCTTTTCTTTGCCACGGAGAGTCTGGAAAGCATTTTCATTTCAAGGCAGAGACTGCCACGTGCTGCCCCGCCTCCGGGAGAGGTTGCTTTGGGGAGCACGGGGACACTGCTGACCCCACCATGGGAGCAGCGCCCGGTGGCGGCACCGTCGGCAAGTCCTGCCAGCATCGTCCTTGGCCAGCAGGAATTCGCTGGGAGATGCTGAGCAAAATCCCCTGAGCTGCCCCAGGGAGGACAGCAAGCTGGGAGTGCCGGCGCAAAGGGTCCCTCCGTTTCTTCCAGTCCCTTGCCGGGGGAGCTCCTGTCTCCACGGCACTGCTTCCCTTTGAAGGGCTGGGCAAGGGGAACGGCGGTGCTGAGCCTCCGTGACAGCCATGTCCTCGCCTCAGTGCCCCTAACGTCACCTGGACCACGCAAGATCTCCGTGCAATGCCAAGGTTGGGGAGATGAGAGCATCTCTCAGCCCCGCCATGGCACCACGGCCACCCCCTACCCGGCGGGCAGCCCTGGGGGGGGTGAACGGTGTGTTCACACTCCCCCTCTCCCCTCCAAACCGGGGTGACCCGTCTGTTTGCCAGCCCCACCCCCCATCCCACAGGCTACGACTGCCTGCGCAGGCCTCTTTAATGATGGGAATTTAATTAGCTTGCATTGCACTTCCAACACCTCGCATCCCTGCAAAAAATCAATGGGAGCTAGCGGGAGGCGGTGCAGCGCAGCCCGCCTTCGCTCCAGCGTGTGGATGGGCCTGGGAGCAAAGCCTGGGGGGCTGCTTTCAAAGCCCACCCCCACCCCAATGCGGCCAAAATGCCCCGGCACCAGGCTCTGGCCGCGTCGAGGTTGGTGCCGATCTGTGCCGTGCCGTGCCGGGCCGTGGGGAGCCGCAGCCTTGCGGCGGGGAGGTCTGGGATTCGTTACGAGGTCCAGATGCGCCGTGGCAGCGGGGGATGTTGCGGCTGTCTCTGGCCACCTGCATCGTTTCCAAGTTCCCAGGCTAAAAGCAGGGCTTGTTATCAAGAGCAAAAAATGTGCCACCTCTGTTGTATTTCATTTCCCTTTCTCCACCTCTTCCCTGCCCGCTGCGCATCGGAGATAACAGCTCTCCGCGCCGAAGCCGGAGCGCGGGGCAGGCAACGGCCTCGCCAGCCCTATCGCTGCCTCGCCGGCCGCAAGGAAATCAGGAAGTTTGCAGAGATATTCGGCCAACAAAACAAACATTTCTCCTGCCAAGAGCCTAACCGGCAGCTCGGCCAGCCCGCAGCAATCTGCACGCCTCCCCTCGCTGCAGCCATCCGGTCGACGGTGCCCGCCGAGCCACCGCAGCCCTGCGGCGCCCGCCCGGCCACCGGCACCTTATCGGTGGGTGATACTCACCCAGGGTGCGCCAAACACTGCGGCGGGTGGCAGGTCTGGGGACAGGGACCCCAGCGCAGCTCCCACCTGCAGCGAACCGACACGCCACGACGGGTGCAGCGCCCGGAGTGCACCCCAAAGCCTGCCCTTGAGCCCGTCCTCGCCGTGTCCCCAACCCATGGGGTGGGTGCCAGGACCAGGCGGTGGGGCAGGGAGCTGCGGGCAGGGAGACGGGGGGGTGTGAGGGGGAAGCAAGGCAAAAGGCCAGTATTGTTTGGTCAGGGCAGACAAATGCCGGTGACTCAGCCGGCAACCGCTTTCCTGCCCGCGCTGGGCATGGGCCCAGCAGGAGTCCCCTGGCCCCCACCCTCCAAGAGCTGCCCCAGCCCCACAGCCGAGGATGGGCTGTGGGGTGTCCCTCGCTCTGTGCACCGTTGTGCCAGTGCCAGGGGGATGCTCCGGCACAGGACCGCAGGATGCCCCAGCCCCAGGGATCCTCGCCGCTGCCACGCTGCAAGCGAACAACAGACGTGGAGAGCCTGTGGGGTCGGATCCTGATCCTGGTGGCACAAACCGGCGGCACGCAGGATCCGGCCTCTGCCAGAGGGCAAGCGTGAGAACGCGCTCCCGAGCCACATGTGAGCCGCTGACCCGAGAATGAACGAAAACACCCAGTAAACAGAGGATTTGAACTCTGTAAATAAAAACTAATCATGGCTGATTACTCATTATGGAAAGGTTAATTGCAGAGCGGGCTCCAAATGGGTCCTTGTGCCGGCGAGCCCACCGTGCCCCGTGGCGCTGGTGCTGCGGGTTGGCCATGCCCTGCCTCCCTGCTCCCACCAGCCGGTCCCCATGGGGACGCCCCGATGGGCACCGGCCGTGTGCCACCCCCGGGGAGCACCTGCCCGCCCGAGGCTGAGTTCGACATCGGGGTGATTCACCTGTGCCACGGCATGGCACACGGCACGGCCACAGCCACCCGCCGCCTTCCTCCCGCCGCTGCCTTGGCCTTACCTTGGCCGGTCCTGCCCGCCACTTTGGCCCAGGAGGGGTGGCCGTCTGGCTTCGAGGGTCCCCCGGGCATCCCAGGGGACGGGTGTCAGCACCCCGGTGCCGCGAACCTCGCAGGGGCCGGCACAGCCAGCCTGCTGCCACGTGTCGGTGCAGGAGCCGTGCCGGGGAGGGAGATGCTGAGCACCGGTGGGGCGCAGTGGGGCAGGGGGTGTCCTGCCCGCTCGGTGCCTGCCCTGCCGTGGGGGCCGTTCATGAGATGGCCGGGGCCGGGGTGGCAGCGGAGCCGTGTCCCATGGCGAGGGGGAAGGTGAACAGCTGCCGGGCAGTGATAATGCGGCGGGTGGGGGGGAGTCCGGGCAGCTGCGCCCGTGTCCTTCCCCAACAGGAACCATCTGCGACCAAGCCCAGCTCTGCCTTCCCTATCAGCCATTCCGGTCTGACTTTCCAACAACTTCCCCTTCGCGCCGGCTTCACTTCCTCACTGCGAGGGGCCGGCGCGGTGCAGCTCGGCACGGGCAGTGCCATGGAGCAGGGCACGGCAGGACCAGCACGGTGCAGCGTGGCACGGCACGGCTGGCATGGCGCGCATCGGCACGGGCAGCGTGGTGCAGCGTGGCACGGCAGAACCAGCGTGGTGCAGCATGGCACGGCTGTCACGGGTGCAACCCAGCACAGGCAGCACCGTGCAGCATGGCACGGCATAGCCGGCACGATGTGGCGTGGCATGGCGTGGCGTGGCAGTCAAGGTGCAGCACTGCACTGGCAAGCCAGCGTGGCACAGCACGATGCATCCCAGCATGGCATGGCCGGCTTGATGCAACCCAGCGCGGTGCAGGACGGCGTGGGGAGCGCAGGGCGGTGTGGCGCAGCGCGGCCGGGGATAGCTGCAGCACAGCGTGGTGTAATCCCACACGGCGTGATGCAGCCTGGCACAGCGTGGTACAGCCTGGCACAGCTCGGCCACTGCAGCGTAGCACAGCACGGCCAGCCCACTGCAGCACCGCGGGCTCGCCCCCCTCCCCTTGCTGCAGCCCTGCAACCCCCTGGTCCCTTTGCCAGGGGACAGCCACGGGGATGAGGATGTCTCCTGGCCGCTGCTGGCTTCCTCCAGCATCAGCCCCATGCACCAGCCAGCCAGGATCCCTGGCCTGCTTGGCACTTGGGATAACCCCCCCCTGGTGGGGATAGAGCCCCCCTTTGCAGTCCATCCCTGCACCCCCAGGCCAGCTCTCCCCACTCCGGGGCCCGAGCTCCCCGACAGCCGCCAGCGAGAGAAACAACTTGTTAGAAAACCGAAAGGCGGCTCCGGGCTGCAGGTGGGAGGGAGGAAACGTGTCCTAAAAATACAGCAGCGCCTGCACGGTCCCCGAAGGTGGCTGAGCAGATGGTGTGTCTCGGCGGCCACCTGGGCTCCCGCAGATGGTACCCGGGGCTCCCTGCTTCATGCCCCCAGCCTGGGGCTCCTGGGGTGGGGGGGGGACAGGGAAGGGACGGTGGGGTGTAAGTGGGAAGGAGGGTCACACAGCGCGGGGGTGCAGGGATGCTGTGCTGCGGGGGCACAGGCTGCGGGACAGAGCGGGGTGAAGCAGGGTGTCACCGGCAGGGCACCTCTGCCCTGTGCGTGCAGCCCAGGGACCCGGGGGACGGCGAGTGTGGTCTGGTGCTGCAGGGAGACGAGGGGAAACCCCGGCACGGGGCCGATGCGCCAGGGGAAAGGGCCACAGAGCTACAAACCACAGCCCCAGCCCAGCCAGAACGGCGTGCACCCAGCCGGGGCTGTGCGCTCGAGGGGAGATGCTGCAGCAGCCCCCCGCAAACCTCTTCCCCGGACCCACATCCTGCATCCCGGCGATGCTGGTGGGTCCCAGCTCCATCCCATCTGCCCTGGAGGTGCCTGTGCCACACCAGCGAGGGCAGAGCAGCCCGGCCACGGGGATTGAGGGCTGGCAGAGGTTTTGGCTGCATGGGGCCGTGGGCTCCCAGCTGCCTGTTCCACCGGGCAGGAGGGTTTCCATCCATGTTTTGTGCTCTCTCCTCTTCCTCTTTTATCTCTGGCTGGACAGGCAGCCGCAGGCCCAGGTGGGCTCGGCGTCATCAGCTCAGGGTTTTGCCGAGCTGCCCTGTAGCGAGGGTCAGGCTTGCCTGCAACGAGAGATGGAAAGTGCACGGGGGATTAAATGGCAGCGGCCGCTCCTGGGGAGCGTCCTGGGGCAGCAAGTCAAAACCAGAAAGTTTTGGGGCTGGCCAGGAAAATCCCACCCATATGGGGTCCCGTGTCCCCCATGTCACCTGTGGTGGGAGGGTTTTCTCCGCAGGCAAAAACAGGCGAGCACCTGCCCGGGCAGCTGCAGGGGCCGTGCACCACCGGCACTGGGCTGCCAGGGGCCAGGGAATGTCCCCGTGTGGGGGGAACCCCTGGGGTCCTGGGGTCTGCCTCAGCGTGGGGGGTAACCCCTGGGAACCCGGGGTCTGCCCCAGCGTAGGGGGAACCCCTGGGGTCCCAGGGTCTGCCCCGGCACAGGTGACCCCCCCCTGGGCCACCCTCGGGGGAGCCTGCGGCGCTCCCAGCCGGTTTCTCTTTGAGTCAGAGCCTCACGCTTGCTGCCGAGCAGAAACTTCCCCCCTCTGAGATAAATGAGAAGCGGGACGGGCTCCCACCACCCCCACGCTCAGAGCGCAAGAAGGCGGCAGGAAGGCAGAAACCCCTGGGGGGCAGCTGGGACCCCGCCGCGGCACCTGCCTTCGCGCTTAGCCGGGTCACACCAGCCGCGTGCTCGGCATGGCACGCTTCCCCGGCGCCCGGGAATGCCCCGGTGGGCGCTCGCTCGGCCCCGTGTGCTGCCGGTGCCCACGCACCCCACTGCCGGTGGTACCCCACCGCCTTCCCCTTTCCTTTCGAGAGCAATGCGGCCACCCCAGGGAGGGGGGTGGGGGGGGAAACCCGAGGTGAAAGGAAGCCACAGCAATAACCCGTGAGCAAAACACCACCAGCAGCTGCTGGAACAAAAAAAAAAGAGACCATCACCTCCCAAAGCGGGCGCTGCTTTTTGGGCTGCAAGGGAGCGCCGCCCTGGCTGCCTGCACACGTGCGGCTGGGATGGGGGTTTATACATCCCCATACATGCCCAAATCTGCCTCTTCCACCCCAGAGAAATGTGGACGCAGGAGCAAAGGCGGGAGCCGGGGATGGGAAGGAGAGCGGCAGCCGAGACGGGGAGTCGGGGAGCCGCCGAGAGTTCACATGAAACACAAAGACAAATTCTTTAAGGGAAAAAAAAAAAAAAAAAAAAAAAAAAAAGAAATCAAAGGGATGTGGAGAGGGAGATAAGAGGGAAGACAGAGCAGGAGACGGAGGGAGCGGGGAGGACGCGGGCAGAGGGAGGCAGGAGGCGCGGGCGGAGGCGAAGCCGGGAGCCGGGGGAGCTGTCTGGCGCGGTCCCTATCGGCTCTCTCCATCACGGTAGCCTAACCTCAAGTAGTTTTTCACTGAGATTGGAGTGATCAGGTAGGGCTGCCCTCGCAGGCAGCTGCAGGGCTGTGAATAAGCACCTGCTTATCTCTGCCCAACGGCTGTGCGCGGCTGCAGATTGCGGGGAGGACGGGGAGCTGCCTGCCGGCTGCGATTTCCATATCAGCGCCCTGCAGCCGCCTGCGCCAAATAAACACAACAGCCCCATGGACAAAAGGTTAATTATCAATTTTCAGAAAGGGAGAGAGAGGGGAGGGGGAAGAGAGGAGCAGAACGGGCCGTCGCCAGCCGCGGGGACGCGCAGCCGTCCCCAGACGGGGTGCTGGGCTCTGTGCCCGGGGTGCAGCGTCCCTGAGCATCCCCGGCGCTGTGCCGGCACCTGCGGGGCGGAGGACAAGGGATGGAGACGGAGATGGGGACGGGGATGGGCCTGTGCATGCACAGGGGCAGTGGAACTGGGGGGAGATGCAGGGAGAAAGGGCCCTTCACTGCCCCCTGGCTCAGCCCCGGCTGGGCAGGGGCAGGGTTGGAGGAAGGCACATCCTCTTCTTCATGGGAGTGCAAGTCCCTCCCGGCTCCTCTCTCCCCACAGCTGTGTTTCTGCATTCAGCGCGTTCCTCCTCCTATCGAAGCGGACGCGGGCTCCCAGCTTGGCCAAGCCATGGGGCTCGGGGAGAGGTGGGGAGGGAAGAGGTGCCCTCATCGCCCCAGCCCTGCGGGTAGGCAGAGGTGGGCTGTGGTGTCCCCCTGCTTGTAGGTTAGACCAGGTGAAGCCATTCGGGATCCTTATGGGCTCTTAATCCTGGTGCTTGGGGTTGGGACTTGCCCCTCGCTCCTGCCACTCAGGAGCAGGTTGTTAAAAGGGGCTGGGGGTGCCGGTGCTGCCCCGCTGTCGCCCACCCTACACCCCACGCTCTCTGAGGCAGGGGTTGGTGCTATGGAGCGGGGGAACTCCTCTCCCGACACAGCCATCCCTGCACCGGGATGGTTTTCCCACCCTGCGGCGTGGTCCTACGCTGAGCACACCCCCGCTGGGGGAGCACGGCCCCGCCTGTGCCCGCGACGCTCCCGGCTCACACGCGGAGACGCGGCGCCCGAAAGCGTGGCACGGGGCGGCAGCCGCCACGCTGCCGGCAAGCCTCGAGCCCACACGGCGCCAGATTTAGCCACCGACACGCTCCTAAAAATAGCCGGGAGCCGGGAGGCTGGCGAGCAGCATCTGCTGCGATGGGGAGCGGGCAGGGAGCTCGCGGGGCTGGGGTGCAGGGGGTGGCCCCAGCGTGCTTTGGCTGCAGCAGGGCTTGGGGCCACCGGCGCTGGAGGATGCGGCCATCCCTATGTCTTGGGGCAGGAGGGCACCGGGACGGAGACGAGATGCTCTCAGGGTTGGGACTATCCTAATCCGCCTGGGAGTAAGATGTGCGGCTGCAGCTAAGAATATTGGGGGGGTTAACAACATTTAGCACTTAGGCAGGGCGTTTGTGCGCGCCGGGCTTCGCAGCTCTCCCCCGATGGAAACTTGCGGGACCCTGGAGGGGTGAGGAGCTGGGTTTCAGGGGGGATTTGGGGTGAGAAGTGGGGGGCAGAGCTTGGGCTCTGCCTGCGGTGCCTGGCAGGGACTGCCAGCGTCTCTGGTGTAGCCCCGACCTGCCCCACAGCCCGAGAGGGGTCTGGCCTCCAGCGGGCAAAACACGTTAAAAATACCAGGCTAAGTATACGGGGGAATGCAGGCGGCGTGCGAGCGTCTTGGGCTGGGGCAGACAGCCCCCCTCACCTACACCCCAGCCCCCCCAAGCTCACCCCAGCCCAAAATACTAACCCGGGGCCCATCTGGTGTCCAACTGATGAGCACAGATGTGTTTGGGATTTCCAAGCCGGCTGGCAGCCGTTCAGACCTGTCGCAAGCTGCACCTGCTGCGGGATATTTTCCCTTCTGGATTTAATCCCCCTCTCAGCAGCCCCAGGCACCCCCACCCCGGGCTGGGCGGGCAGCAGCAGACACCCCCCCAAACACACCCCAAGTGATGACCCTCCTGCCCTGCGCCCACCCCTGCCGTAAATATGGATGTGGAAGTGGGAGAAGGATGAATTAAGTGCACAAGCCGGGAGGCTGGCGTCGGGAGAGGGGCTGTGCCGTGCCCAAATCTCAGCCCCTCCCAAAGAAATGTTGGGGGGCGGGTTGTCACAGCTGCCCCCCACCCAGGATGGATTTCATCACCTCCGAGGTCTTTTGGGAGGGTCGAAGGGAACATCTCGGTGAGCAGCCCCGGCTGGCCACTGCTGCAGAGACCTGAGACTTTTCATCGCAGGCGACGAGCCCAGGCAATGCTCTTGGGCTTGGAAACTCGCCAGTGCATTACCCACCCCCTCCCCAATCCCCCCCCCCCCCCCCCAATTAACGTGACGTTATTATTTTTTAACAAGGCTCTCCCGGATCAGATGCTGACCCCTGCAATGATAACGCAGCCTGCAGAGGGAATAAACAGCAAATCCCCTTTTAAATGAAGGCCTCTCAGAGGGATTAGGAGCGAAGGGGTGGCCTCTCCCCCCGGCCCCGGGCTGGGGGCTGCCTGTGCAGATATGCGGGGCAGGAGGAGGCCTCGTCTGTCCGTCTGGCCTGTCTGAAGTGGTCCTGGGCGATATGGAGTGATTAGGATTAGACACATCCAGGATGAGAGTTTTTTCACCAGATAGAGATGATAATGGGACCCATGGGGAGGATTACGGTCCCCGACTCTCCAAGAAGAGCTGCCATCTGCGTATCCGTCTCCTGACGTGTCTGCTCCCTCGATGTGCCCAGCCGGACGCTCCCTTGTCCGTGTCAGGATGGCAGCGCTGACCCGCTGCACCCTGCGCGGCTGGACCTCGCGCCCTATCCCTGCGAGGGTCAGGTGGGAGTGAGGGATCACGGCCATCGGGGGTGGGAGATGGGCTGTCCTGCACATGAGCACAGCACCCAGCGTCCCTGCATGTCCCTGGGGTGCTCAGGCATCCCCCGGCATCCCCGGGGCACCCAGCATCCCTGGGATGGTCAGGCATCCCCCTGCATCCCTGGGTCACCCAGCATCCATGCACCTCCAGGGTATCCAGCATCCCCGCATCCCCAGGGTACCCAGCATCCCTGCATCCCTGGGATGGTCGGGCATCCCCCTGCATCCCTGGGGCACCCAGCATCCCTGCACATCCCCGGGGTGGTCAGGTATCCCCCCTGTATCTCCAGGGCATGCGACATTCCTGCATGTCCCTGTGGCACTCAGCATCCCCCTGCCATCAGGGCCATCTCTGGAGCTGCCCTGTGGCCGTTGCCTCCCAGAGGAACAGGGAGAGATTCCCAGCTCCTGCCCTAAAAACGTCCCAGGGTGCTGAGCGCCGCAGCTGAAAGCTGGTGGCACTCATACGGAGCTGGGGGAGCAGAGTCTCGCAGCCTAAGGGCTGCAAAGGGTGGCACACGGCTGGGAACCAGTAGGAAGACCAGGTGAAAACACAGTCAATGTTTTTTTGGGTCAATAAAAAGAGAAAAAAAAAAAAGGCCTACGAAAGTTGTGGTTTATTTGTATTTAAGGACTAAGCCACACAGTCACTATTTTCCCTTATAAAACGAACACGGCTCTCTTGTTTCTGCTCGGGGGCATGAGAACAGGCTGCTTGCACAGGGGCTGGAGGCGTCCCCTGCCCACCGGCCTGGGGCTGTGCTTGGGGACGCCATCGTCTTGGCCGTGCCAGCGCCAGTGGCACAGTGCCGGGCAGGGTGACAGGGCTTTGCTGCCCGCAGCATCTTCCCGCAGGCACCGAGGGGGGCTCAGGGCGCTTGGCCAACTCTGCCACCCTCCCTCAGGGTGACATGGGGGGGACCATCTCTCGGTTCAGGGCCACCTCCACGCACCCAGGATGTTGGCTGGGGGACAAGGTGACATAACCCCGCGACAGCGCGGCGCGAGCCTCGCCGGCCCCTGGCCTTTCCCATCCCTGGAGCGAGACGAGCGCCGCTGCCGTCCCGGCCGCCGCAGGGGAGAGAGCGGTGAGAACTGTCCCGTTCCCATCGCCCGGCACCGCCGCTCCCCGCCGGCAGCATATTTCCCTGCTGAAGTCAGAGCCACCCGGCAAAACACCCGGCTCCTGCCAAAGCACCAATCGCACAAACATTTCCTATTTGGGATGTAGGCGCCCGCTGCGTCCTCGGCCGCGATGCTGATCCCGGGGCAGCACGGGCTGAGCGCACACGCGTGTGCGCGGCCCGAGGAGCCCCGTTGAAGGTTGGTGCTGCTGCGATCACCGTAATTACGGGGGGAGAGAGAGAGAGAGTGGCATTTTGAAGTTTGTATAAAACCTTAATTGAAGTCTTGGCTGCTGTTAATTATATTAAAGGCAGAGCGAGCGATGGGCTTTTTATTAGTTAATGAGGATTTTCATTTTCCAGCAGAGGGGCCCTTTGATGTTTCCAGGACTAATGGCTGTTAAATTCAACTTGTTTGCTTTGCCGGTGGTGAAGGGTGAGGAGAAGCAGGACCTGCTCCGGCCACGGTGCCCGCAGTGGCCGGCAATAGTGCCCAGAGATGGCTAGGAGCCACTGGCCACCATGGTAGGAGAACAAGGATGCACCCGGCAAGAGCCAAAGATTTTCCTGCTCCTGACGTGGATTTGTACAGACTATCTTCCAAACCTGTGGCAGGCTGCAACCCTCCTCCTGCAATTAGCATTTATTATGATTATTTCGCATACATTACCAGCGGAGCCGAGAGCCAGTGCTATACCCCATCTGAAATCATTTGCAAATTTCTTTGCATCGTTTTTCCCACTCTCGGAGGGGAAGGGCCGCACAAACAGTTTGCTGTGAATATTCAGAGCCGGGGATCGGGGAGGCGATGCCATCCGTGCCGGTCCCGCGCCCCAGCCACGTGGCCGCGCGGCTGCTCCCCAGCTGGATGATTTGTAGCACTAATCAAGGCAGAGCACACTTTGAATTTCAAATGCTGGCAGGGAAGAGCCAGGCAGGAACCTGGGCTTTGGGGAATAGTCAGGAAGAAAATGGGTTCATCCTCAAGCTTCCACCGAGCCGTCGCGCGTGGGGTGCCAGCCTGAGACCCCTCTGCCCCGCGGGGCTCGAGTGGGTTGCCCCCCCATGGCACAGCTCCAGGAAACCCAGCACCTATTTAAGCACTTTTTGGGGTGCCGGCGTGCCCAGTGCTGCCCTGCAGCGTGGCGGGGCTGTGCCAGTGGGGCAGGATGGGGTGGGGGGGGTTGATCCCGGGCGCTCCGGGACATCGGTGGCAGCGGGGATGGGACCCTCTGCAGCAGCGCTGTGACAGCAGTGAGGGATGCTCACGGGGCTGGGGACGCCGGGGGGCGATGACTGATTGCTGAGCCACCTCCCCAGGGCTGGGGGCCAAGGGGGCAGAGAACATGGGGCAGCAGCGGTTGCCCCCCCCCCGCCCAGGTCCCCCAAATCACAGCTCATCCCCTCCCGAGGGACCACGCTCTGTGCGACCGCCACGGGGCAGGAGGGATGGTGTGTGTGTGGGGGGGCACTTCCTCGCTAATTACCCCTTGTCCTTCCCTGTCACGCTGCGTGGGGGGAGCCGAGGGGGGCACAGCTTAAGCTATCAATGGTCCTGCCTTGATGGGAATAAAATATGCACTGAAAGACATGAAAATGGAGTAAATAAAAGAGATAAAAATGGAACGATCAAGCCAGCAACTTCTCCTCCTCTGATTAAAAAGAGGGAGCGGGGGGGGGGAGAGGGGATGCGCTGAGCCCTTGAAGAGGCAGCTGCTGCCGCAGCCGCAGCCCTGATAAAGGGGCTGAGACAGCCTGTTTGGGAGAGATAAAGTGAAGTCCCAGCGTTTACTGTCCTCAATCCAAGCCTTACCATCAATATTAATACAGCCTGACAAACTGGTGTTTAAGATAGAATAAATATAGACTGGTTCTGCTATTACCTAGACCTTATTAATCTGCTTGGAGGCATTTAAATGCCGTTAAAAATATGGAGTTTACTCGCCGGCACTTCAATAGCTTCACAATCCGTCAGCGTTTTGTTTTCCACCCTCCTCCTCCTCTTCCCAAGGCGTTGTCTGCGGGTGCCCACCGACCCGCACCGCTCCGGGTAGGGACCAAAACCGCGTCGGGGAGCAACAAGGCGGGAGCTTTGCTGTGGGAGGATGGCAATGGCTGGGAGATCAGTTGGGGCCATCAGGGAATGGAGGCAAAACTCCTCGGCGCTGGGGAATGAAGAATCCCAGTCCCGGAGAGCCAGGACCCGTGTGCCCAGATGATGGAAATTTGCCCCCGTGCTCCTCTCTGGGAGAAATTCAGGGCTCCCACAGCCCGAGTGATGCTGGTTTCGCAGAGGCAGCAGCCGAAGCCCCAAAGCAGAGGAGCAGCCCTCCCCGGGGCCCTAATTAGCCAGAGGCTCGTCAGCGGGACTGAGAGGGCACCCCTGCTCTTCCACCCCACTGCCAGCGGTTGCGCTGAGCCCCCTCACCGAGCTGTTTGGCTACACACGGGCTGCGGCTCCTTCCGCGGCACCGCCGGCATGGGGCTGGGGCAGCCGATGCCCACCCTGCCTCCTCTTCTCTGCTCCTGGCCCCACAGCGCGGGCGCCGGGCTGCCCCATGCCATGGCACCCAGGTACTCCTGCCCTGCCAGCTCCGTGATGGAGACACTGCTTGGTGCCACCGCAGCATTTTCGGGCAAGGTGCCTGGAGTGCTCGGTGGGTCCCTGGCACCCTTTCCCATGCCACCCTGCTGCAGAGGAGCCCCAGCACCCACAGGGACAGCCCCGCGCAGGGCAGGATCTGTGAGTGCCATGCACATAGCTGGGGCATCCTCGTATGTGGTGGAACCCATGGGGGACGTGGTTGTGGTCACCCCAGCATAGGGCAGGACCTATGGGTGCCATGCGCATAGCTGGGGCATCCTGGTATGTGTGGAACCCATGGGTGCCAGGAGCATGGCAGGGGCCCCCTGGTATGGGGCAGGACCTATGGGTGCCATGCACATAGCTGGGGCATCCGGGTATGTGGTGGAACCCACGGGTGCCAGGAGCATGGCAGGGGCATCCTGGTATGGGGCAGGACCCATGGGTACCAGGAGCATGTCAGGGACACCCTGGTATGGGGCAGGACCTATGGGTGCCATGCACATGGCAAGGGCCCTGTGGTATGGGGCAGGACCCATGGGTGCCAGGAGCATGGCCAGGGCACCCTGGCACGGTTCCCCGTGCAAGGCAGCGGGCACAGATGGAGCAAGCGGGCGCGTGTGCGGGGCAGCGCGCGGAGCGAGCGGGCGGCTGGGAGCGGCGCTCATTAGACGTGTATTATTCATCGGCAGCTTCTGTCGCCTGCCATCTGTTCCCGGCTGCGAGTCGGGCGGGCGGCAGCAGCCTAACGGGGCTGACGCGGCCCCACTCCTGCTGTCACACCTGGGCCGCCGCGAGAGCCGGCACCGCCACGGGACGGCACCCACGCGGCGGCTGGGAAAGGGTGCGGGATATCCCCGCTGCCCCCCGGG
This sequence comes from Chroicocephalus ridibundus, assembly GCF_963924245.1. Lineage (NCBI taxonomy): Eukaryota > Metazoa > Chordata > Aves > Charadriiformes > Laridae > Chroicocephalus > Chroicocephalus ridibundus. The sequence goes on from NC_086287.1 coordinate 93,805,652, forward strand.
ATGATGCTCGGTGGGGTGGGTGGGTGCCTCGTGCCGTGCCATGGAGCATCCTGCGGGAAGGGGTCCTGCTGCGGTGGCCAGCCCCCCCACTTCTGCCGGCTCTGCTCATCAGAGGCTGGGTTCCCGCCGGTTCTCAGCGCTGGAGCAGGATTAATCCCCTGCCACCCCCCAGAGCTCATACATGACCCCAAAGGGCAACTCCAGGGTTTGATCCTGCTCCCTGCCTTGCTTGAGTAAGAGCAGGGCACAGACACTGCCGTCCGCCTTGATTTTTATAGCTGTAATTAATTGTGGGAGCGCGGGGCTGGGAGGTGCTCAGCTCCGAGCCCCTTGGGGTGGGGAATGGGCTTCCCACCCACCGGGCAGCTCCGGCGGCAGCAGCGCCCCTGGCAGCGGGGAGGTGGGAAGAGGGGATAGGGTTTGCACCCGCTCAGTCGTGCCGTCGGTGCCATGGCCTGTTCCACACTTGGTGCGCGGCCCTGGGCAGGATCGGGCCCCTTCCCATCACAGAGGCAGCTCTGGCTTGCCACCCGAACCCAGGGTTGGGCCATGCATCTGCACCTGGAGCAGGACGGTGGCTTTTCCTCCTCGGAGCACAGCAGCCGAGCTCACCCTGCACTCCGAGCAGCACCTTCATCCCCCCACCTTTCAATTAAAACACTTGATGAGCTATGTAACGAGAGCGCAGCATCCCCGCGGGCTCTCCAGCGAGCTGCCTGGGCTGAAGGTGAGGTCCCGGCACGGGGGACATGCATCATGCCGCCGTCCCCTCCCGGGTGCCTGCCCTTTCTGCACCTTGGCTGCATCCCGCAGCTCACCTGGGAGGACTTGAGCACTCGCCAGGCCAGGAGCTCGCTGCCCTAAATTGATAATTGCCAGGTTTTAATTACTCGGCAGCCAAATGACCTTTTGCATCTGCCAGCAAGGCCATGAAACATCTCCCTGGGCGGGAGCAGACATGCGGTGGGGGACAGAAGGGGGCTGCCACAGCCACTGGCTTCACTCGAACCCACGTGTGACAGGGACAAGGCCAGGGGACAGTGTGGTGGAGGCTGAGCACAGGGACCCCTGGACCTCACACACCCCCAGCGCCCCACTCTTCTTGCAGGCAGGACACCGAGGAGCAAAGGGCTGCATTCAGAGCCTGTCGTGCAGCGCGGGGGAAGGCGAATACAGCTGGAGATGGCTGGGTGAAAAAAAGACCAAAGTGTCCTGGGGTAGGGGGTCTTCCCTGGCCCCGAGGAGAGCCGGCTACCTCTAGCCATGGGCTGGCCTTGCCCTGGGATGGAGTATCCCTGGGGCAGAGCTGGTCCCTGAGACCCCGGCATGGTGTAGCATCCCTGGGGCAGAGCCGGTCCCTGAGGACCTGGCACAGTGCAGCATCCCCAGAGTAGAGCCAGTCTCTGGGGCCCTGGCATGGTGCAGCATCCCTGGGGCAGAGCCGGTCCCTGGGATCCTGGCATGGTGCAGCATCCCTGGGGCAGAGCCGGTCCCTGGGATCCTGGCACGGTGCAGCATCCCTGGGGCAGAGCCGGTCCCTGGGATCCTGGCATGGTGCAGCATCCCTGGGGCAGAGCCGATCCCTGGGATCCTGGCATGGTGCAGCATCCCTGGGTCAGAGCCGGTCCCTGGGATCCTGGCATGGTGCAGCATCCCTGGGGCAGAGACGGTCCCTGGGATCCTGGCACGGTGCAGCATCCCTGGGGCAGAGCTGGTCCCTGGGACCCCAGCATGGTGCAGCATCCCTGGGGCAGAGCTGGTCCCTGGGACCCCAGCATGGTGCAGCATCCCTGGGGCAGAGCCGGTCCCTGGGATCCTGGCATGGTGCAGCATCCCTGGGGCAGAGCCGGTCCCTGGGATCCTGGCACGGTGCAGGGTCCCTGGGGCAGAGCCAGCACTCCGTGCTCCAGCCCGGCACAGGGTGCAGCAGGCTGCCTCGCATATGTAGGGCCCCTGGAACCCCTTCGCTCTCCCGAGCTGCACCCAGGGCATCCTCATCCCTCCTTCCCTTTTCTCCTGGAAACAAAACCAGCCTTTTAATAAGGCAGATCCTCCACTGCTGCCTGCAGCTCCCCACGCCACGGCTCAGCAGAGGCCGGGGCCAGCCACAGCCCCGAAAGCAGCCCCCGAACCAGGCACAGCCTGCCCTGTGCTGCCTGCAACTCCCTCTGCCTGCTCCTGCCCGCTGCCAGCCTTCGCCTCTCCCTCCCGTGGAAAGGAGCCCTTCTCCTGGCGATAATTACTGAAAAGTTCAGCGCCGAGAGAGACGGGGGGAGGGATGTATTAAAATGCATGTGCACAGCTTGGGCCTTGCAGCAGATGTTGGCATAATTAGAGAGGAAAAAATTATGAAATTAATTTGTGGTTCAATGTAAATTTTGGCGTTGAGGGGGGGGAAAGCGCAGTCCTGCTCGCCTCCCGCGCGCTGCTCCCTCGCTCGCACACCAGCACGCGCCGACTGCTGCCGGGACCGTGCCAGGGGGTGTCGGGGGGACCACGGAGCCCAGCGAGGGGGACAAGGTGATGGGTAATGCCTGGCCTTAGAGCTGCGGGCGTTTGGCAGTACTGCCTCCACGCTCCATCACATCGGGGGATGCGGAGAGGTCGGCCACCAGCCCAGGAAGACGGGCTAGCAGTCCCTGTAAATGATGATGCAAAAAGAGGAGATCTGGGGAGAGAAAGTGAAAAGCAGAGTCCAGGGATGGCCACGGTTGGTATTTCTGTTGGTTCCCACAGATGGGTATTGGCTAGTACGCTCGGCGGCACGATCGGCTTCGGGAGCCCTTCCCCTTAGCGGGGACAGGGTTGAGCCGTGCGGGGACCGTCCTCATAGACATGCTGGTGGCATTCCCAGAGCCACGCTAGAGCAGGGAACCAGGAGCAGCCAGACAGAGCTTTGCTTTTCCCATCTCCTCTTCCTTTGGGAGCCGGAGAGGAATTAATATCTGCCGTCTCCCCGCATCCACCCCCAGCCCCCAGGGACGGGGCGCGCGGGCTCAGGTTAATGCGCCCATTGATCGGCAGCATCCTCCGCGGTTACAGTTGCTCTGCGCCGCGATGCACCGTTGCCTGTTTTGCCGTTCCTGGCGAGTGATGGATGGCCTGTCCCGGGGCGAGCGCGACCCCGCCGCTGCCACCTGGGAAATGGGGGTCAGCCCCGGGGCCGCGGCCACGCTCGGCTGGGTGGCACGGGGAGATGGGGGGGCTCTGCGCTTGCATCCCCACCGCTTACAGTTTGCATTTATTTGCAGAAGTTTGGGGGTCCCCAAATTTGCGCTTCTGAAGGAGAGGGGGAGGTGCAGGAGGCTGCTCCCGAAGGTGGCGATGAGCCCGCTCTGGGGCTCGGGAAAGCTGCTGCTCAACCCAGAACCCCCAAAAGCTCAATGTGACCCCAAAAGCACGGCCCCAAGCTGGAGCGGAGAGCAAGAGCAAGCCACAGCCCCTAACACGGCCTCGAGCCCGGTGCCTGCACCCCCCCTGCCCTCCCCGGCTCCGCGGTGCCGCGGCAGCCCAACCCAAAGCACCGGGACCTGGTGGCCACCCTGTCCCTTCCCTCCTCTTCCTCGGAGCCGGCAGCTGGGAGTTGTTCCCATGTCGCAATTAATCAGTGCAACGAGTGGAGATGCATTGTTACGAGTTAACGGAGAAACGTCGTTGTTGGTGTTGACAGGCTGGGCACGGTGGGGGTGGGCAAAGGGGGGCTCTCCGTGGCCCCTGCGCTGGGAGTGCTCGGCAGCGTGGGGATGCTCCGGGCACCACTGGTGGGCAGAAGCGGGGTGGGGAGAGCCCGGCAGCAACCCCCCGCATCACCTTGGCCTCCTCCCGCTGCGCTGAGCCGAGCGGGAGCGACAGCCGGGCACGGGCACCGCGGGCACGGGCTCGTCCTGGTGCCCGCGTGCTCCTGGTGTGACTCCATCTGGCCCCATCTGCTCCCACCCGGGCTCGGCGGGACCAAATGTGGGTCGCGGCGAGCGCGGGTGACACACCGCGGTGCAGCCGGGGAGCAGCTGATCCCCCCGGGCTGCGCGGGGCCGTGCCGCCGGCCGGGATTACCCAGCTGCTGCCAAGCTGGCACAGGGACTGTCTCCTCCGAAAGGTTCCCTTCCAGGGGATTACGGATAATGCATCTGGAGCAGCACTCGTTCATCCAGGTTTGTGATTTATCTGAAAATCAAATTCCAGTAATCTCGCCTGCCATCTGGCCCCTGCGGACACGCAGCCGGCCCCGACCCGGGCGGGAGGCAGCCGGGAGGGTCAGGGTGTGGGGCTCCACGTGCCTCCCCGAGCATCATCCTCGAGCTGCCGTGGGGAGGGCGGAGAGGGCTCCGGCGTCCCTGGGGGTGGCGCGGGGCACCCTGGGCAGAAGATGCCCAGGGGAATCTTTTTGGGATGGTGAGGGGTGCCCACGTGCCAGGATGCGGGCAGGACCTGGACACTTCATCCCCTTTCAGGGATGCTCTGATGTCCCTGTGTCCCCAGACACCCGTGGATGTCAGGATGCGGGCAGGACCTGGAGAGCTCAGCCCCTCGCAGGGACGTGGGCAGGAGGATTTGGGACCCCTGGCCTGCCCAGGGGACGTGCTGGCAGCAGGGATGTCCCAGGCTCCAGCGGGGAAGGCAGAAGAAGGCAGGATCCGTCCTTTCCCCCCCGACGGGGAGGCCACAGGCTGCAGAGTGGCCCGGGAGGGGGTCGGGGCCCCGGCGCTCCCCTCCCCTCATTCCCAGCTCATTAAGGCTCTCCCATTATTCTGACATTTGTGCGCGTCACGTACCGGGAAGAAGTAATTTACTTAGAAGAAATTAAAAGTTCATTTTAATTGAGCGCACACTGCAGTATGCAAATGCGGGGCGCATTATGTACACTGATGCAGAGACAAAGGCTGTAATCAGCTGTTAACCCTCTGCGAGCCGGCCCAACGCTCCGCGGCAGCTCCGGCATCGCTCCGGCCGCGCTGGACACCCCATACCTCCACAGACGGGGTGTCTCCTGGCCACGGAGGAGTCGCGGGATGAACCCTTCGTGCATCTCTCCGCCCCGCCTTGGCTCGGATGCAGGAGCCAGACGGGGGATGCCAGCGGCGGAGGCTGTCACCCAAATCGCTGTGACGTGCTGGGATGGCTCCAAGCCAGCGAGACGGGGTGCGCGGTTGGGGCAGGGGGTCTCCCAGGGGTGATTCAGCCCTTCTGGGGAGCCCAAATGAGAGGAGGATGGAGGTGCAAAGCCCAGATGAGATGAAGGTCCAAAGGCCAAAAATATGGCTCGTCGCATCTGCGACCGCTCTCAAATCCAGCGGTAGCTGGATTTGAGAGCGGTCGCAGATGCGACGAGCCCACAATATTTGCAGCATCCCGTTGCCCAGGAGTTCCTCAGCTGGGTTTTGGGGTTTTTTTTTTTTGTGCTTTTCTCCTTTTTTGCATATTTTTTTTTTTTCTACTACCTGTCAGACCTGAGATTTTTTACTGGCAGCGCAAATGGAACTGGTTCGCAGATGCGAGATGACAGCCCGCTGCAGGAGACAGACAAATTACCTCCAACCTCGGCTCAAGACGCCCACAGACTCCCAAACAAAGGGAGATGGCGGCGGGGGGTGGGGGGGGTGTAGCGAGTTGTCGGTGCTCAGTGAGGCTGCACACACCCAGGTCCGTGGGTGCTGCGTGGGTGCATGGTGTCTGCGGGCATCCCATGCACGACGACGCTATGAGCCACCCTGCTGCGAAGGGCTGTTGGGGATGGCACACGTGGGCATCTGACATCATATTATGGGGGGGTGACGCTAAAAAGCAAAGGGGGACAGAGCTGTCCCCTTGGAGGGGACACACTGAGGGTGACAGGGTGGACTTTGCATGGACCCGGGAGGGGTGATGCTGTCGAGCATCCCTGTGTCTGCCTGGGCTGCGCCCGGCGCCGCCGCCGGCTTTGCCAAGAACGGCAGGGACAGAGCCAGGATGGGACCCTGGCACCCTGAGGGGGGGGTGACGATGGCACTTTTCACCCCAAGGCCACGTGGGGAGGAGGGTTGGGGTGCACCTTGGAGCTTGCACCTCCATCCCGGCCGCCCTTCGCTTGCCCTGTGCTCCCAGGAGCTGCAGCCCCAGTGCCCCCAGTTGGCTCCCAGTAGCACAGGCGACCGGGGTGGTCCGGACGGCTGCGGTGCCGCAGGGAGGATTTAATTGCTGCCGCGTAACCTTTGCGTCCCGTCCCACGTGCCAGCCGGGCGCCCGGCTCTGCAGCTCCAGATGGCGCCCGGGAAAGAGTTAAGTCCGCTGTGATCAACAGCAAGAAGCAAGTGGTAAACAATTTTTCTCTCCCTCTGCTAAATTAATATGCAAATTCGCCCCCCCCCGCCTCCCGCTCTTGCTTCGAAATTAGCGAGGTAGAATGCTTGGGCTAATTATGCATTCAAACGAGCAGGCTTCGTTAATGTGGCACTAAGAGGAGCCTGAAAATGATTGTGAGACGATGAAATTGAAATTGGAGCACGGCACTTCTAATGCATCTGGAGTCACTCTTGCGTGCCCCGGCAGATGTAACCTGGCAGTGACCGGCAGCCCCCGCCGCCCTGCCTGCGTCCAGCCACCCGCGGCGCCCGCAGCACCCCACAGCATCCTCCCCCCGCTTCTCCCTTTCTGCTCCGAGAACAACCGGGTTTCAAGATTTCCCAGCCCGGGGATGGAGGGGTGGGATGGCCCCGTTCGGCGGAGACGAGCCCTGCGCACCCAGAGCTCCGGGTTTGGGGTGGGGACGGGGCAGCCGCCCTGGAGCATCCCCAGGAATTGGAGCAGTGGGTCGGGGTCAGGACTGACGGTGCCCCAAGCCAGTAAAGCAGCTCCCGGTGCAGCCCTCGGTGGGTCCATGCACGTCCTGCTGGGTGATGCCACTGTCAGCCTCCCGTGCAGCTCCTCCAGGTCCCCACGCTCCCAGGTTTCTCCTCCCCAGGCCCAATCCTGGCCCCTGAGGCAGTCGGCAGAGCCCGAGCTTGTTTGGGAAAGCTCCACGTGTACCAGTGTTTGCATGGACAAAACTCCTCCTTCACCTGGACACGCTCCTGGGAATGCTGAAATCCAACAGACGCAGAGGGGTCACAGGGGAAGTCCTGTCCCTGTCACCATGTCCCAGTGCCTGGCAGCTGTTGGCACGTCCCAGCAAGGGCCACACCAGCGGCACATCCGCATCCGTCACATCGCGTGGCCCACTGCACGGCCAGGCATGAGCCCCCGCCCCAGGAGTGTCCCACCACAGGGCTGGGTGGCACGGTGGTGGCATGCAGGGCCAGGTGGGGGCTGCTTTGTCCAGCGTGGCTTTGTCCCCCGAGGAAGGCGGCATCCATGGGGCTGGGGATCTGCAGAGGCAAAAGCGGGAGAAAACGCTGTGGGTGACGGGACAAAACAGGGAGATGTTTTACACTGGGAATGAACTGCTGGGGATGAGCAGCCGTGGGCTGCGATGGACGCACAGGACAACGAGGGGTTTAGGGGGGAACCGGCTTGGGATGTCACCAGCCCCAGTCTCCGCTGGGCTAACTGCTCCCTGCTGGCTGCGCGGGCTGGGCTTCAGCCACGCAAGGGCTAAGCCTGGTTTCTCGTGAGACCCGGCAGCTCTGCAGCCCTGACCCGGCAGCCGCGGCGGGACCAGCCGAACTGAACCCCCCCACCGGGCAGCAGAGACGGATGTTGGTGTTAAATATTCGTCAGAGGCGTGGATTTTACTGGAACCCGTCCATTAAGAGGCAATGCACAATCTGCAGCGTGCTCCCGGTAGCCGGGGCATGCCGTGGCGCGCGGGCGGGCGGGCGGAAGGCGGCGGGGAAAGAAGACGGATGCTCCGGAGGAGGCTGCAGAGCCGTAAGCCACATGCACTGTTAGTAATCAACGAGGATCTACAGACTTCAGGTACTCAACCGCCAGGAATAAATAGAAGAAATAAATAGACGAGGAGATGAATAGCACCCCCAGGAAGGAGGGGAAGGAATGGGGGAGCAGCAGGGATGCAGACCCCGGAGGAGATGGTCCCTTGGAGTGAGGTGGGATTGGAATGGCACAGTTTGGTCCACAGGGATGCTAAGCACCCTGGAAGGATGTCAAGCATCCCAGAGGAATGCTGAGCGCCCTAGAGTGATGTTGGACATCCCAGAGGGATGCTGAGTGCTCCCGAGGACACACCGTCGCCAGGGAGGCCATCTGGCTCAGAGCCGGCAGCCTCCCCCATCGTGTGTCCAGGCAAGGCTGGGGCAAGGGTAGCCCACGGATGCCAGGACTCGCCGTGGCCGGCTCCGCTCCGCAGCGTGCCCCAGGGTCGGGGCTGGCGCGCGGAGGAGGTTGTTTTCCCCCACTCTCCGGTAATTTTTCCCTCTGACTATGATGCATAGCGGTGCTAATTCGGCACGTTGCCATTAATTCCAGCACAGCTGCCTCTCTCTCCCTCAAGGCATTTCACTAATACTCAGCTTCAGAGCCTCTCAGCAAATTAACATCATTTGTTCTGCAGAACATGTTTTATTTCTACACTACATGCATAGCTTATTACTCTGCCAGAAACTCGGGGTGTGCGGGGAGGCAGCGCCGGCGGGTACAGCCCTCCAGAGCAAGCCCTGCTCCCTGCCTCGCCGTGCCTGTCCCCAGGCGGGCGCAGGGACAGTCCCCGGTGCCACCTCGCGCTGCCGTGCCTAACCCCAGCTGGAGCTGCAGGGATTTTCTCCCGGCACCGGGATGCTCCGGTGTTGTCAGTGCAGCCCGGGCTGGTGATGCGAGGTGGGATGATGGCAGCACGCTGGATGAGTTGCTGGCTGGCGTCTCCCGCGTCCTCCCTCGGTGCAGATGGATGCTCCCTCGTTTATTGACACTTACGGGACGGTGGTGACAAGGGGTCCTGGGGTCCAGAACCAGCCGTAAGCCAGATGCACTGTTAGTAATCAATGAGGATCTACAGACTTCAGGTACTCAACCGCCAGGAATAAATAGAAGAAATAAATAGACAAGGAGAGGAATAGCACGCCCAGAAAGGAAGGGAGGGAATGGGGGAGCAGCAGGGATGCAGACCCTGGGGGAGATGGTCCCTTGGAGTGAGGTGGGACCCCAGGACCCCTTGTCACCACTGTCGCATATGTGTCAATAAACGAGGGAGCACCCAGACGTGTCCCCTCATCACTGGCCAGCACAGCAAACCTGCACCCCAGCACCCTCCCGCTGCCCCCCCCAGACACCCTGCGCCCACCCTTCCCTCCTCGGGTTATTGCTCTGGCTGATTAATGCCTCTGGAGTTTCAGTTAACGATCTCTGGGTGCGGGGGAGGAAGGGGCAGGCATGCTGGGCCCCCCTGGGCTCGCTGGGTGGGCAGCTGTGGGCAGAGGGACCCTGGCCCCCAGCCCCCCCTGGCAGCAGGGCCAGCTGGGGCTTGCAGGAGGTGATGCCAAAGGGCACCGGGACCCCCTACACCGGCAGTGCCAGCGGGACGGCTCAGACCCTCAGGCAGCAAAGCTGAGCTGGAGCAAAGCATCTCCCACGTGGTCCTTGGTGCTGAGCCCCCCGGGAGATCCCGGGGCTGCTGGCGGTGGGCATGAGCCGGGCAAGGTGTCATGAGCTGGGCAGGGTGTCCTGCCCACCATCCAACAAACCGCAGCCCCCACCGGCGTTAATATCAGGTCTTTCACTTTGATTAAGGTTATTTAAGCTTTTTACCGAAACATAAAACCTGATTGTTTGCATAAACAACCTAATTGGATTATAGTGCACAGCATCGCTAATGCCGCGGGCTGGCTGGGAGCCGGCGGCAGCACCAGGGCCGCGCCGGCAGACGGGACCTCCGGCTCTACCGCCCTCGGGGTGGTTTTGGCAGGGGGTGGGTGAGACACCTCCATGCTGGGGTGTGCACACACCCGCCACCACGCTGAGCCACAGACGGACCCGGCCTCGGGGTGGGTGGCAGCCGCATGGGGACACCGGTGTCCCCAGCACATGGCCCTGGCTGTGCCCTTGGGGATGCTTCACCTGCGTGGCAAGAGGGGACGAAGCCCCCGCTCTGGCACTGCCTGTGGGAGGAAGAAGAGGAAGGAGGAGCGAAGGTGCTGGGTGGGAAGCGGGGGGCCGGGAGCCCCGGGCGGGCGGCTTTGCAGGAATGCTGCCTGCACAGCGTTTCCATGGCTGGGAGCTGCAGAAGGCTTTCATGGCAAAAGGCGGAGAGGCTCCATGAATATTTCATTAGGAAAGCAATGTGGTGTGCTGCAGAGAACATCTGGCTGGAGTCCCTGGAGACCCCTGCCTTGTGCAGGAAGCAGGAACTGTGAAATATGGAGGAAAACGAGGGAGAGGGGGAGACAGGGGGAGCATCCCACGGCACAGGGAGCGTTTCTGTCCCCCCTGGCCCTGTGACAGGCAGCATGGGGCAGTAACAGGGAACCTGCTCTCGTCCTCCCATGAATGGTGGCCCCAGGAGGTTTACACGAGGTGGAGGGGCTGTGGCGGTGCCATCCCGCTGTCTGAGGGACCTTTTCTGATCCTTCTTCATGGGAGGTTTTGGGGACCCAGGACCCAGCTGCAGCGCGGTCTGTCCCTCGCAAGCAGGACGCTGCTTTTAATCCCAATATCCGATGCAGGAATAGGCAGAGCTGCTCCTCCGGCTTGGAGCTGCGATGCATGGGCTGGCTGCGGGGCCAGTGATGCTTGGGCATGGGATTGGGATGGGACAGGATGGGAAGGGATGGGACAGGACAGCTCCTCTTGCCTCGTTCCACATCCCTCCCAGGGAGATGCTGATGCCCTCGAAGCTGGATGCTGTGATGTTCCCGGGGCTGAGCTGCTGCCCCGGCTCCTGCAGGCGATGGGTGCTGGGAGCCGAGAACCCTGCGGGAAGTTTGTCCCGGTGCTGGTGGAGAGAGGACATCCCTGGGCACAGGGGTGCTGCTGCGCACAGCCCAGGCCCTTCAGGGGTGCAGAGCAGCAGGCAGGAGTCAGGGTGGTTCAGGGGCTCGGCATTGCCAACGTCTCTTTCCCTCCAGTGCCAGCTCCTTCCCCTGGTGCCGGCCAGGTTCGGTGCTTGGGGACCCAGTGGGAGCCCTTTGCCTTCGCGTGGGTGCTGGTGGAGCTGCGAAGCCACAGTGCTCCCAGCACACCGGCATCTGCTGCTGGCTCCGACGTTGCTCCCGCGCCACGGGGCAGGCAGCACGCTCACTGACCCGGACCAGCACGCGGCAGCATCGGTGCTGCCGGACCAAGGCTCTGCCCTGCACCCCTCATCGCCCTCCCCAATGCTCCCAACACCCACCCGCACCCCCAACCCCATGCGACACCCACCAGCACGCCCAGCCCCTGGGGCCAGCACCCTGTGGCTGTGACCCCCGCATCGGCCCCTCTCCCCAGTGCCCTGCAATCCTCGCCTTCCTTCCTCCTCCTCCCCAGCGCGGCGGTGAGTGCAGAGGGCTCTCTGCCCACCCTCTCTCTCCGTCTCCCCCATTCCCAGGCTCGGCTCTGCGGTAGCCCCAGTTTGGGAGCAGGGGACGGTTCCCACGTGCCAGCCCTGCCGCCGGCAGGACTTCGGCTCACACCCTCCCCGCTCCACCGCGGCCACCCCTGCTCGCCGCCCCGCGCAGCTCCCGACACCGCCGCCGGCAGACAAAGCCCAACCAGACAAAGCCGCAGCCTCCCTCGCTGGCCCCTGCGTGCGTGGCCAGAGGATGGCAAATCCCCCCTTTGCAGCCACCGGCCGAGCCCCGATGGCACCCAGAGCCCTTGCTTGCCCTCTCCGCGGGCAGCGAAAGGCTGGCAGCGCCATGGGGCAGGCCATGGGCGGGAGAGCGGCAGGACGGCCGGGGAGGCCGCAGGCAGCCTGCACGGGGCTGAGCCAGCCGGGGTGCGCAGCCCCGGCAGCAGACACATGCACGCACACACAGCCTTTAAAACGAAGGCAAATACCTCTCTCCTCTCCGGCTCCACCATCCGCCACCCGTCCTGCCTCGGCCACGCCGTGCCTCTGCCGCGCTGCCCGTCCTCCATCCACCCCGCGCCGGGACGGGCTGCCAGACCCTCCTCTCTGCCGCCGGTGGGTTTTGGCCCCGCGCTGCCTGCTGGCGTTTTGGCAGCAGCAGCCTCGCCGCTCCAGCGATGGCATGTGTCCATTTTTTTTTTTTTTTTTCTTTCCTCTCTCCCTTTCACAATCCGTCCTCCCCAGCCTTCTCCGCCGGTGCCTCCGGAGCCGCCTGCAGTGCCAGCTCGCAGGGAAATTGGCAGCGAGCGTGGTGCAGGGATCCTCCCGCAGCTGACGGAGCCCCGCCAGGCGCAGGCAGCCCTTCTGCCAGCCACCAGCCTTGGCACGAGGGGCTGGGGGGCCGCGGGGGGCTGCCGACGCTTGGCAGCCCTTCCCCAGCACCGCGCGCCCCAGCCGCCACTGCGGCTCCGCTGCCAAAAGCCAAATAAGGGGGAGGAAAAGGGGAAAATGGCAGAGAGAGGCGCTGGCTTCACAGTGCCCGTCGGTGGGGGACCTGGGTGACGTCCTCGTCCCTCGGCGAAGGGCGCGGGAGCCTGGCCATGGTGCCAGCATCGCCCGGGGAGGCTCAGACCCATCTGTCTCCACTTGTGCCCCCAGCCCGGCCAGAAAAGCCCATCCCGGTGATGGCAAGCACCGATACAGCCTGGCTCGGCGATGCTGCATGGCGAGCACGGCTCCTGCAGACACACCTCTTACCCAGCATCCGTCTGCCGTGTAGGGGGGCCCGGGAAATTGGAAAGGGGAGAGCGGAGGAGGGACTTCTGGCGATGGGTGGGTGGTTTTGGGGTGCCCTCCAGCCGTGCGCTGCTCTGCACGGCCACCTCGGCCTCGTGCAATGTGTCCCCACCCTGTGCAGGAATCCTATCCCCGGTGGTGCAGTCGTGCCATGGCTCCGTCCTGGCCAGCCATCGGCATTGCAGCCATCCCACTTCTCCGGCTTTTCTTACCGAAATTCCTGGTCTCGGTGTCTTTTTGAAGGGAGAAGCAGGAGCGTGGCTTGAGCATCCACTGTAGCCCAGACGCTCCCGGTGCCGGTGCCCCAGGAGCATTCCTGAGGCCGAGGGACACCAGCGGGGATGGCCGGGCAGGAGGCAGGGGACAGACTGCCAGCCCAGAGCCAGCCCAGCGCCCTGCTCGGCTGCACCCAAAATAAGTCATTTACTGAGAGCCATAGTCATTGGGAGCCACAGAGGTACCAGGGCTGCCCTGCTGCCCTTTTCCCAGCCCCATGGCACAGCCCCATGGCACAGCCCGGTGGGACAGAGCACCAGGAATACCAGCCGAGGCGCCGGCACATGGAGACACTGCTGCCATCACTGTTTAAGAGGTTTACCCCCTAATCAGGGATGCATTTAACGGGGTTGGCAGGAGACACCAGGAACCTTCTATGGGGCAGGACGGGGCTGTGTGTGAGTCACACCAGCCCCATCCCGGACTCCTGCCACGCAGCGCTCAGTGTCCCCATGCGGTGGCATGTCCCAGCCTGAGAGCCATTGGCCGGGGATGCAGCAGCTCCTGGGGTGGTGGTGAGGGTCCAACGCCATAGGGAGAGACTCAGGAGACGTCCCGGCGTGCCCCTCTGCCCGTGCCCCCCTGCCCGTGCCCCCATCCCCTGGCGGTCGTCCCCCGGCCTGCCCGTGTCACACGTGCGCCTGCCATTTCCTCAAATAAGCAGCTAATCTCCATCAATCATAATTTCGCACAATTATCATAATAGGGCCATTTTGCACTTATCCTCGCCACGTGACGCGGGAGGCACTTACGGCTCCACTTCACGCCGAGCGTCTCCGAGCTTCTCCTGTCCCCGGGGAGTCACGATGGCAATCGCGTCCCCCGTGAGCCCCTGGGGACAGACCCATCCCCTGCCACCCTGCCATGGGCAGTGGCTCCGGTGGCAGCAGATGCTCGTGCCGGGCGGGATGCAGGCACGGGGGGATGGTAGCAGGATGTGTCCCCTGGCTCGCACCCTCCCGCTGCTGCAGCAGCACAGGTAGTTTAAACCCCAAATGGGGACACAACCAGGTTTCTCCCACCATATAGCTGTGCTGGCCCGGCTCCCCGCGCCGCGGCAGCCTCCCGGTTGCACCAGTGCCATGTGGCGCGTGGTGGGGAGCACGGCCGGCAGCCCCGGCTCTGACCCTCCACCAGCCGGCAGGGAGCAGATTAGGGGGGCCAGGAGGTGATGAGGCATGAGGTCCGCGGGTGGGAGATTAGGTGCCGGCAGATGGATGGAGATCAAACGTTTCGCTCCACCTTGTTTACAGCTCCCTCCTCGGCGGTGGTCGGGGACGCCGGCACAGGCTCTGGCTCTGTCCCCCCTCGAGCTGGGGCAGGATGGGGCTGGGGACTGATGGTCTCGGTGTGTCCCAGCTCCCCCCTTGCCGTGCTCTGTCCTCACCCCAAGCAGCGCTGTGACAGCAGAGCCCGGTGTCCCCGTCCCATCCCACCACAGGGCTCTGGGCTGGAGCCGCCGGCAGCCACAGCACTCACCCTGAGCATCAAGCTCCCTGTAACCCAGCGGTGTTTGTGATGTTTACACCACTGTAGTAATTACTTTCCTTTTTTTTTCTTCTTCTTCTTTTTTTTTTTTTTTAATAAATACGGATGTTGCCACAAGTAAACTGTAATGTAATAAAAGCTTTCTGCTGGATCCATAATTAATCAGCGAGCTGTGTAAGGCGGCGGGGAGCAAGTGGAAAACCCTCCTGCCGGCGCCGGCTGCGGGGCTCACACCCGGCTGGGAGGGAGGCGAAAAACCATGGTGGCAGCTTGGGGACATCCCAGTGCCCTGGGGACCATCGCAGCAGCCCTGCAAGCCTGGGGTCAGGGGGGTCTGCGGGTGGGCAGGGCTGTGGTGCACCTGAGTCTCAGCTTTTGGGGTGCCTTCACGCGCTGGGTGTTTTGCTCCCAGCTGTGATGGCACATCTGGAATGACCCCCTCCCTGTCCTCACCACCCCGATATGGAGAACGGGGCCTGGCACCCCGCGTCCCTCCACACGCAGCCAAACGCTGGCGCAGGGTGAGCTGGCACCGCTGCTGCTGAATACACCATAACCCGCTCCCCCAGCACTGGCAATGGCTGGGGCTGGCTCGGCGCCACTGGGGAGCAGCTCCCTCCTGGCCCCGGGGAGCAGAGTGCGGCCCCCGCAGCCCCCGGGGTGGATGAGGGTGTCCGGGTGCTGCTGGCGGCCAGGGCTGAGCATCGTCTCCGGGGATGTGGACAACTCCAGATGGCCGGTGGGCACCAGGTGCTGGGGGACGGAGCGGCAGAGGGTGGCTCGGGGTGGACATCTGCTGTGCACGCGGCCAGCTGGCCCGGCAGCACGCCACGGCCGAGGGGAGCACGGCCCCATCACCCGCCTTTTCTCCAGGGCGGTGGTCCCTACTCAACCCGCAGGGGCTGCGCAGTCGCAGAAGAGCATCCTGCCTGGTGCACGCATCCGTGGCTGTCCCAGCCCTGTCCCCACGCTGTGCACCCAGTCCCCGCCAGCCCTGGGCGCCCTCTGGGTGGTTGCAGAGACCCCCCTGCAGGCATGTGCCCCAGAGGGGGTTAATCCCTGCAGTCTGCGGGGACCCGGGGAGGCTGGTGACAGATGGCAAGCGCAAAAAGGAGAATGACATTCGTGGTGGCAGGGTTGGGACAGTGGTTGGTGGGAGCTGTGCACATCTGCAGGGCAGCATGTGGGCAAGGGGTATGCTGAGCCCTCCGGGGGGGCAGATGGGCGCTGGGGGCTGCTGGGTGTGAGGGGTCCCTCCTGCGGCAGCTCCACACCGGGGAGGCGAGCGACGGGGGGTTGTGCAACAGCCCTGCGGTGGGGAGGGAGCCCCACAGCGGGAACCGTGCAATGGGGAGCCATGCAATGGGGAGCTGTGCGTTTGGAAGTCATGCAACAAGGATGGAGCCGTGCCAGAGGGAGCTGTGCCATGAGGAGCCATGCAGTGGGGAGGGAGCCGTGCGATGGGGAGCTGCGCCACGAGGAGACGTGCAACGGGGAGGCGTGAAACGGGGAGCTGTGCCTTGGGAAGGAGTGCAATGGGAGGGAGCCGCGCGACGGGCGATGGCGCAACGTGGAGGCGTGCAACGGGGCGCCGTGCAGCTCTGCCCAAGGCTGGGCTCCTGTCCCCGCTTCCGCTCCCAGCCCTGCTGCGCCTCGCTGGGCTGCCGGCCGCCGGCCCCGGGTGGAAACACACCTGAGGGAGGTGGGTGGGGGTCGCCCCGGCCGTCCCGCTTCACGCACCGCCACGCTCGGCCAGAAAAACAAGATTCCGGAGAAGGCTCCACAGAACACGGCTCCGAAGAAGGGCTGGCGCATGGCAGCTTGCACGGCACAAGGGCCACACGCCTCTCGGCAAGCGGCTGCCCCGCTGCCCGCGCCATGGCTGGACCGGCAACATCCCGGCGCCGAGGCTGGCAGGGCCATGCGGGGCATCCTGGCCCATCCCACCATGGCTGCACCCATGTGCCCGTCACCCCGGCCACGTGCCAGGCCTTGCCAGCGAACTGCTGGGAGAGTGTCCGGCTGACCCCGCGCCTCGGGGCATGTCCCACACGTCCTCCATCGCTGCAGCAGTGAATGCAAATCTGCAGTGGGACCGGTTAAAAATACTAAACCAAGCCGAGTTTCCGCTTGGCACCGCGGGGCTGCGACGGGGGTCGGTGCTGCCTGGCTGTGCCGTGCCGTGACCCCTTCCCGGCTCCTGCCGAGACCCTGCTGGAGCTCCAGCCCGGCCAGGGGTGCTGGATACGGCCACAGCGCCGGGGCAGGAGGGGAACACGGTGCTGCCACTGCTGGGGAGCTGCAGCTCGGCCGCCATGTGCCATCATGGCGACCTCTGTGTGTCCCTGGGGGTGTCTCTGTGTCCCCAGGACGTCTGTGCATCCATGGGATGTCTGCGTGTCCCCAGGATGTCTCTGCATCCACGGGATGTCTGAGTGTCCCTGGGGGTATCTGCATATCCCTGGGATGTCTGTGTGTCCGTGGGATGTCTGTGTGTCCCCGGGATGCCCGTGTGTCCGCGGGACCTCTGTCCCCTCCAGAAGCGCCCATGGGTCCAGGCTCTGCGCAGGGGCCCCAGCCATTCCTCAGCCCTGCCGAAATCCAGCCGATCAGCACACGGGCCGCGGCACTGCAGGGGCAGAGCTGCACCTCCATGATACCATGGACACCCACCATGGCACCAGAGCACGCCGTGGTGATGCTGCAGGGGGATGCGGTGACACCAGAGGCAGGCTGCGACGCCACCGGGGGACCTCTTCCCCGCGGCGAGAAAAGCCCCGCCCCCAAGTAGGCGGTTTGGGGCCAATTCCCCATAAAACGGGTGCGGGGGGGAACGTTCGTGCCCGGAACGTTCGGGCGCGGTGCCGCGTTTCCGCCGGAGCCCGTTCGCGGGCGGACCGGTTCCCCGGTGCGCGGTGCCGCCGCCGCCAGGTGAGGCCCCGCCGGGGCTGCGGGAGGTGGCAGCGGGGCGGGGGGGCCCGGAGCGGGCCCGGCTTGTCCCATGAGGCGGGGCGAGCCGTGGGACGGTGCCCTTGGGCCCGGCTCCCCTTCCCTGAGGGGGTGGGGGAGCGTCGCGATTAACGGTGGCTTTAATTAACATGTAATAAACATGCCCTCCCGTCGGGCTGCGCGGGAGCGGCGAGACTGGGCTGTGAGTCCGGGCCGGCCCCTGGGGTTCACACCGGCCTTTGGCCCCCGGGCGGGACACGAGGGGACACCGGTGCTGTCGGCCTGTGGCCGCGCTGGGCCGGGCCTGGCCCTGTGTAACCTGGGAGCCACATGGCGAGGGGTTTTGCTGCTGCTGCTCTGCGAGCTGGTGTGAGTAGGGTGAGGGGCGGGGAGCGGGAGGGTGGAAATCGTTGCGGGGGAGGGGAGGAAGAGGAATAAAATCGTTCCTTCTCAGGAGAGACGTCCGTAGTGGTTCAGGCTGGTGGCTTCCAGCCCCACCGTGCTTTGCAGTGGTTTTGTGGCGCCAGGAGCTGCCGTGAGCTCCCTAGCTGCATCCTTTAGCCATTGGAGTCTGGGGGGGGTCAAACCTTCTCTTTGAAGGCAGCAAGCACCTGCTGCACAGCCGCCATCTGCCCAAGGCCCCCAGTGACAGGTTTACACTCTGACAGGGAGGGTTCGTGTCGCCAGTTATCCCCGAGCAACAGGCAGGTAAAGAAAAACAGCCCCTGGCATTACATTGCCCTGTCCCGAGTGTAAGTCTGCACACACCCAGTCAACGCGAGTTCTCTGAAGCCCATAAATGCACAGGCCTGGCTAAAGGTGCTGCTGTTTATTACTCCATTAAATCTGGACTGGTGCTGTGGTAAAAAGGGGATAATGTAATTTTTGGAAGTGGCTGTTCTGAAGCAGCAGCTAACACCTGCTCCGGAGCTGTATGAGGAACAGCGAGGATGCCAAGTGCACTTAGCCGCGCTGGCCTGCAGCACGGCATGATCCTGGCAAGTGGTTGCTTCCAATTAATGCTCCTATCAACGTCTGGGGCATTAACGTCTCGCCAGTGAGCTGGCCTTGGGCACAGGTTAGGGGGAGGTGATTTGGTTTAGGTTAGGTGTGGTGTTGTCTCTTTATTTTATATTTTAGTCTCTACGGAGAAATGGAAAGATGTCATGTGAGCTTCGTCACAACCTGTTTTGTTTATTTCCATTCTATATGGTATGTGTCGTGAGTGCATATGGTTATCACACTTTGGGTTTAAAGCCTCTCCCCTCCCAGATGTTTCCGCACTAAATCACAAGTTTCTTTTGCAGAAGCAGAAATTGAGGTCAATATGCAAAAGAAAATATGTGCAAAGCCGATGTCTGGCTGGAGAAACGCTCTGAAGGTGGATGGGAGAGACTGCAGGGCTCACAGCTATGTCTATGCAAAAATAAACACTTGCCACTGTCAGCAGCTGCTGCCTCTGGATGTGTCTGAGCAGCCTGAGCTGGGTTGAGCTGTGCTCAGCTCGGAGTAGCTGCCAGTTGTCTGGATCCTCTTTGTTTCAGCTCCTCCCCATGGTGGGACGCTGAGCTGGGAGGCTATTTGAGTTAAGCTGCTCCACTGATAGGTGTTTATAAAAAAAAAGTTTAAAAAAAAATAAAAAAAAATCAAATCATTATTGCCAGCATCAAGGAAACATTGAGTACACTCTTACAGAGCGAGAAGTTGCCATCCTTTGGTTATCTCCTCTTGTCATAGTATCTCTCTGGGGATACTTCGGTGTTGGTGTTTAATAGCAGCCGTTAGACCACGCAGAAAAGCCCATTTTCTTCACAGCCACAGCCCTGTTCTTTCCTCTCTGCTCCCCTGTTGGCGTCGGTGATGGTCTCTCTATGGAGAGGGTGCTTGTTCTTGCTGAGTTTCCAGCCAGAGCTCCAGGCTCTGCGCAGGGTGTGTGTGTCAGGGTTCTTCTGAGGCGTCTCCTCAGTCCTCTCAATTTATTGCTTCTTCCACTCATCTCTGGTGCAGCAGCGGTCTCCCCTGCAAAGTGTTCCCGTAGTCCCATCACCTCATTATATTCTTACGGGATTTTGCACTGTGCGTTAACTTTTTCCCTGATGCTTCTGTGAGATGTTCCAAGCAGCGTCCAACACTATTACACAGACCTTTCCTTTTGAAAGGGAGGATGAAAAGAGGGGTAAAGAGCAAACTTCAGGGACTTCTTACCAGTTACCACAAAAGCTTTTTTGCTAACGTCTCCCGTGAGCGGATAGGTTGATGTCATCGTGCTGTCTAAGCACAGAAGGCAGAATACGTGACTGGGATACAGCTCGCGATCTTCTTGTAAAGCCTTTAATGGTGCTGGTACGCCGCCCTGTTCTCTTTTGGAGATTTTCCCTGTTGAAATGCCTCTGTGCATCATGTCACCACTGTGGCCGGGCGGCCGGCGTAATGCTTGGGCTGGGCTCAGATCAAGCTCTGGCTGCCCGGGTGAAGCCTGGTGCCGCGTCTGAGCTTGTCCCGATGCAGGTTGGTACTTTCAGAATGAACAGTCCCACAGGTCAGCGTGTGCAGGGCTGCGCTCCCCTGCTGCTGTTTGCTGGGAAAACCAGCTGCTCGGCGCGGGCAGGGCTCCTGCTGCCTGTGGCGGTTTGGGAGCTGTTAACCACTTGGTCTGTCACGTAAGAAAGCTTTTCAGCCGAAGCGGTGTTTGTGATGGATGACCCGTCAGGTGGGAGGGTTGGGGCACTTTCCTGTACTTAGGTGTGCTGTTGCTCGAATGAAGGCTCATGCAGGAAACAGTCCTCCACTCGGCTGAACCTTAGGAGGCTTGGATTTCATGTCTGGCTCCGTGCTGCCTAACTTGAAGCACAGAGCAAGGCAGCGGTTTACCAAAGCGGTGGAAACTGAAATTGAGAGCTAGGTACTTTTGTCTTTAATTTCTTTAAATGCTGGTCCCACTGAGTAAGAGTAGCACGTCAAGTAGCCGCTACTTAGGTCCTAATGTTACTGATCGATGAAAACTATTTCATAATTTAAGTTAGACTGGTTTTTAGGGATGTGGAAGCTGCGTAGGGAAGGGTCTCTGTCTTCTGTTCCATCCGGGCAGGGCCTAGCGCACTGGGGATGCAGCAGTCTGAAGCATAAACATTAATAATACAGTGGATATTATTCAAATGAAGGCTACCACTTTTCCTTTGTGGGAATAAACCCTTGGGTAATCACTGCACATACTTATCTGTTCCTATAATTGCTTTCTGCAGAATCACTTCAAAACAGGCGGTGCTGGCAGGATGCTGGTCTCCCTGCTCTTCCCTCAAGCGAGCCGGCCCCTTCGATGCCTCGTCCAGGACTTGCACCGTTGCAGATGGGGGTTGCACAGACAGAAGAGGTCTGTCTGTCCCCGCAGGGGTCTGCAAACCACTCGGGCAGCCTACAACAGTGCCATTACCCCTGTCTTCACTAGGGCTTTGGCTTTCGGTGATAAAATTGCTATCGTTGACCAAAACGGTGAGCACACTTACAGGGACCTTCTCAGCCAGAGTCTACACTTGTCCCAGGAGATCTGTAGAGCTTTGGAGTGCTCCAGCAGGGACTTGAAGGAAGAGAGGATCTCATTTTTGTGTCCCAATGATGCCTCCTATGTGGTGGCCCAGTGGGCTTCCTGGATGAGCGGGGGCATAGCGGTGCCCCTTTACAAGAAACACCCCGTGCAGGAACTGGAGTATGTGATTCAGGATTCGCAGAGTGCTCTAGTCATCGCAGCAGAGGAATACGTGGGGAAAATAGCCCCTAGTGCTGAGAAGCTGGGAGTCCCTGTTCTCCCCCTTCTTAGGTCTCATACTGATGGATCCATGAGTCACGCAGCACTGGAAGACAGTCCTTTGACAACCTGCTCCTCATGGAAAGACAGAGGAGCCATGATAATCTACACCAGTGGGACGACAGGAAGACCGAAAGGTGTCCTCAGCACCCATGAGAACGTGCAAGCCGTGGTGAGTGCTGCTTTCCCTCTGCAAAGCTTGTGCCAAGTGACAGAGGTCTTGGCCTTCGGAGGTGATTTGGGGTTGCAAACCCCAAAGCACAACACGCCTTACCACAGCCGAATTCCTGCACAGAGCTGTGAGGCTGTATCTTGAAAGTCCTCAACACTTTTAAGGTGAACGCGCAGAGTGTTTGAGGCTCTAAACCTTGTCCTTTTGGTGTTGCTGTGCTGGAACTGCAGCCAGGGGCAGATGGACTCTTCTCCTTGCTTTCCTGGAAAGCAGAAGGGATGAGACTTGTTGTGAAAAGACTGCTTTCTTTGCAGTTTGCTTTTCTTCACTGTGACTAGGAAAGAATCTTTACCCTTAATTGGAATATAATTTAGCCCAGCCTAGTACAGTACTGTGTGAAGTCTGTGCATTATTCAGCTATATATCCCCAAGGCAAAAAATCCATTAGCTCTCTGAGCCAAAAGGAATTAAAAGTTTGAATGAGCCTGCTGACTACCTCACCAGTTGCTTATCACTGCCTGCAACTGATAGACTCATGCCATTAGGGAAAAAGGGCAGGGAATACATCGTGCCTTACGGATGCCGCCGAGAGCTTACGTTGTGCTGGGTGCTCAGATACGGCAGTGTCGGGAGTGGTATGAAAGCCTTGATGGATAGAGCCAGGGCTTGGCTATATTGGGCAAAGAATCTGTTCCCTTACAAATATGCTGATCATTTGGGAGGTGGCCTGAGCAGTCACCATCTTTTGTGCTGTCTCGCAGACAAGCCTAAAATGTGCTCCCTGCCCTGTGGAAGAGGGTTGTGAATGACATGACTGAATTCCACCGTTCAAATGCTTTTCTTATTTTTAGATGGCTGGAAATAAGCTTTCCAGTTGCTAACACTGGGCCCTGAAGGGTATTGTTCACCCAGAAGCCTGAGGTCTAACACTTTAGATAGTATTCCTTTCATAACGATATTTTAGAAGCTTGATATACTAATATATTTTTACTAACATAAAACATATTTTCTGTTCATCAGACAGTGATTTTCTGCTCCTATGGACTGTTCCTTACAGGTACTAGAAGCCCAATGTCATCGGTGTCCAAACTATGTCAACAGAGTTCTGGGAAAATTAGGTTTTTGATTACTATTTCTGCCAACTCTGCCTGTGCAGCACCAGGCTAATAATCTTGTAAGTCCTACTTAAAGACATTGTTGACTATTTCTTTCTCAGTAGCGCGGAAGGACTTCGCTGATGTATACGAAGACACATACTGATGAGATGCAGGAGGTGTTCCTTTTGTATTCTACTGGTGTGGGAATTTTGCTTGTGCTGACCCTAAAGGAAAGAATTCTGTGCCCAGGCATTGTTCCGGGAGGTCTGGCATTTCTGACACCGGCTGTGCCCAGGAGATCTGGATACTCCAGGCTTTCCAAGCAGTGAGAGTCTCTCTTCCTTCCCTAATGCTGGGTTGTGTGTTTTCTTCTGCAGACCACAGGGCTGGTTGAAAAATGGGAGTGGAAGAAGGAGGATGTTATTCTGCACGTGCTGCCTTTACATCATGTCCACGGGGTGATCAATAAGCTCCTCTGTCCTCTCTGGGTGGGAGCGACATGCATCATGTTACCCGAATTCAGCGCACAGATGGTAAGCCTGGAGGGATTGCGCGTTGCCTTTGAAATTCAGCAGCAAGACCCCATGCGTTGTAATTAGAGCAACTTTAGAAATAATTTCTTAAAGATTTCCAGCCTCTTTAGCCACTGGCTGCGTGCGGTTCACAAACTGTCCGTTAAAAAACGCTTTCAGTTGGACGCTCAGTCTGGGGTAAACGTGCTCTTCTGGAGGCTACAACTTGTTTAAGCGTGACGTACGTAACCGTAACGCAACACTGCCCCTCCCCGTGATGTTGAGGGTCTCTGACTGGAGGTGTGCCCTTCAAATACCCACTAAGAGGATCTGTGCCCAGAATAAGGGTTGTTAATTTTCTAGTACTAGGAAAGGTGGAAATACTGCATTTTTTTTCTTGCGTGTTAGCGGTGTGCTGCTTGAAGCTGTGCTGCTTGTTGGGTACTTCATTTTTAGTAGCTTGCATTTTCCCTTCCAATCCTGTGTCCTTGGTGTTTTGTGTTACATTACGTGAGAGAACACAAGCTTTAGAGTTTTTTGCAGCCCAGGTAAGAGAAATCCTGGTACTCATCACTTGCATGAAAACACCGCTCTTTCTCTGTGGAGAAACAAGTGTTAACAGATCTGTTGGTTTAGACTCAGCGATATGAGAGAGCGTTTGCAAATTGAGAGCTTCTTGCAGGAGAGGTGTCAGGACGGAAACCTTGGATGCAGTAGAGACACGCTTATAATGTTGTGTTCTAGCCGAGACAGGAAACGCTGGTCCCAGTGCTCTGCTTCTCGTTTGTTCCTTGCTGCGGTGGCAGGCAGCTGACCTAAAGAAAGGAAGAAAAGGGACTAGAAACAGGGCAACCAAGAGTAAGGTGGAACAGTTTCTACAGTTACCGGCCCCTGGGATGCAGCAGCGTTCATCTACGTCTCCTAGTGTCGTCCGTGGTGAGAGACGTTGGAGTCTGCAGTGTCACTGTTAAGGGAGCAATTGGGTTTGCAGGTGCTGGTGCCACCTCGTAGCAAAAAGGAAACGTGCGTTGTCAGTACAAACTCCCTGGGAAAGTGAAAAGAGCCTGTCAAGCTTGTGCTTTGTAACAGAACAGGCTGCTTTACCTGTTCGTATTTATTTACATACTGGGTGGCCTCGTCACACTGAAAGGACAAAGTACAAAGGTGTGGGATACACCCAGAAGCCTTTGACTGTGCTGCTGTCAGGCAAGGGTGAGTCTGGGCTCTGACCTGAGCAACTGCAGGACTGTGTGATTCTTCATTGCTTATTTCTGCTTCTCTGAGAAGCAACCACAGAAAATGCACGCTTCCTTTCTTGTTTCAAGATGGCCCTGACACCTGAACACCCAGTTGTTGCCTGAGCACTGGTCCTTCGGGGGCGGGGGGGGGGGGGAAATTCCCAGAATCCTGGAGGGGCAGCTCTGCATTTGCGTGTCCAGAGTAAATAGGTCGGATGCTGTCATAGAGGAAGGCAGGAAGGTTCCCTGGCAGAGCCAGTGCTCCTCCGTGGCCACTGCCAGATTGTCTCCTGTCGTGTTTAGGGTGTCACCCCAAAAGCTCAGGGTGCAGTAGGGACACATGCCCCACCAAAGCCGGGGCTTGGAGAGTGTCCAGTCCTGGTGATGTGTCAGAAGAGTGTGCTGGCAGCCTGGAAGCAAAGCCAAGCCCTCTGGAGGGCGCGTTTCTCCACGTCCTGTGCCACCGGTGATTGATTGTCCCTTATACCCTTGTGTTTTTCTCTGCTCTCTCCCGACATCTGCAAATCAATGAGCTGACGTTGAAGGATGGGTTCAGGTGCCGGGGAGTGGGATACCCCGTCTGCCTTCTCTGATCAAAGCTCTCCCCGAGACTTGACAACCAAGGGCAAGCGGGGACAGTGCTGGAGGGCGTCCGCTTGACCCTGGAAGTTGAACTTGGGCAGGGAGGTCAGCGCGGCAAGTGTGCCTGCCGCAGCGAGAGCTGTTCCGAGGGCTCTCAGGTGCATTCGGGCTCTGAAGGATGTCACTTGCTTTTCTCTTTTTTTTTTTTTTTTTATTCCCTTTATTTTTCCAAGGGCCTCCCCTGGGAGCTGGAAGTGGTTTGATCGACACTACAAAGAAAGCACATGAGGGTAAATAAGGCTTTCTTGTGGAGTTTAATGCAAGCTGCCTTTCAGTTCCAGTCTATTTTCACCAGCTGTTTACAAAATGCCCTTTGCTACTGAAATCAGCTTTCAGAAAAGCAGCAGAGTTTCAGTGGAGGATTTTGCAAAAGGAGCCTGAGTTTTGCTGCGTGATTTTTTTTTTTTTTTTTTCTGCGCTGCACCTTGAGAAAGCAGCCAATTATAGTGTGATATAAAGAAACTCGAATGGCAGCTAAAACACTTGACAGGCTGATCAAAACAAGGCTAGGAACTTACTCTCAACCTGCTGCAGACATATTTACCCTTGAGTGATACTGGCAAGGGTTCAAGAGAAACCGCAGCAGCATGCCCAATGTGTGTTTGGTTTCTAATCACTAACACTTCATTATACAAAATAAATACTTTATTATTACAGTGTTTATTAAATTACATAATTTGCGGCGTGCCTTATAGTCGAGGATACAGATGCCAGTCTGGTTTCGGTGGTGGTAATAATACTCTTTTTTTTTTTTTTTCTTAGTTAGAAGGCGTTTCAAGCCCCGGACCAAGGCTTGCTTGTCGTTCCCTGCAGTGCAGTGTTAGGAGGTGGCATCTTTCAGACCCATCCGTCTGCTTTTGGTAGCTGTCCAAGGAAAGGTTAAAAATCAAGATTGTGGAGTAACCCCAGTGTCCTGACCGACATCCACTCTCTTACTAAAACAGCACCTGATGTCCACGGCTGCATGCAAGCTATTGCTGAGGCCACAAGGGCTCATTAAAGTGTATTGAGACGCCTCAAGCGTGAAAGTTGCTGCATAAAATCAGATTCTTTTTATTAAATGAGGACATCCATTACTTTGCACTAGCTACTGTACATGTTATAATTCACTTTATAGCACCATCTGTTAAGACTGTCTTGCTTAAGCTTTTTGTAGCATCTTTTTATTGTAAGTTATTAAAAAATATGGCTGCATCTATTAATCATTTATTAATAAAGGGTTTATAAATGGACCCTTAATTTGCAGCGTTACAGTCCACTTGTACATGATGTGCTAAGTCCTCTGGTGCGTGTACTCCTTGCGGTGAGGCGTGTCTCCACGGGGAGCCCTTCTCGGGCCGCTGCCTGCGTTCCTGCCTGGAGACCGTGGGAGCGGATCCCAGCGCTCCCGGGTATGCTTCTGGTGCTTGGGAATGACAGCTCTGACTGTGGGGGGAGATGTTTCAGCGCCGCTGTGGGCATGCGGACCGGGAGCGGGCAGGAGAACAGCAGTGAGCCTGATTGTGCATTCCTCCCAGCAGCTGTGTGGGGCAAGGGTGGCTCTGATATTGTTATTTATTTATATTTTTTTTTTCCAAGGGTGAGAACTGGGAGGGCAGAAACCTCCTTTGGAGCCAGAGCAAGCTGCAGCCTAAGCATCCCGATACGATCCTCCCATTATAACTTGCTTCCAAGCTGAGTTTACTTCTCCAGCTGCACTGCTCCTGTTTGCAGGCAGCCAGCGTTTCTCAGCTGCTTCTGAACCTGTTTGAAATGCCTGCCTCTTCTCTTACGCGGGAGTAGAAATTTTAAGGGTGCTGGGTTCATATAGTTTTTGCGGAAATTGCTCAGCAGTGAGTGGGGAAGAGATACTGTTAATGCCTCTGCTTGATGAAGGAGTGCAGCGTGAGCCGCCTTCTACTGGGCATCAGAGAAAGCCCATGGGCAAGTGTTTTTTGGAGCAGTTTGCACCACGCAGGCATTAGAGCGTGCATTCCCCAGCGATTCCTTCTCTCTATGTCCCTTCCTCACATCGATTCAGTAACGGCTGCTAAGGCTGAGCACACCCTGTGGGGTGACTGTTACTCGATGGAAAATGTCAGTGAGTCCGGAGAGACGGACCCAGGGGAAGCCAGGCGTCCTCCATGCTGGTGCTCTTGCCATGACAGTCACACATTGATGGCCCAGTTCTGAACTGGGACTTGGCTGTTCTGGGCACGCTGGGGACAGGAGCCTTTTGGAGCAAGTCGTGAGGTCAGTGTCTGCTTCGCAGGATCCTCTGCTGAGGTTTTTGTCGAGTGTGGATCCACTCTGAGTTTGGGTGATGGGAATGGCTTGTCTTTGCCTTGGACCATCTCTGATCTCTCCTTCAGGGAAAGATGGGAAAGATGTTCTAATAGCAAAAGGCTCCCTGTCAGCGCTTCACGTTGATAAACATGAGATCGGATCCCAGGAGGTCTTTCAGTCTTAAGTGCAGGAGGGGAAACAAAAGTATTCAAAAACGTAAAGGAAAAAGCTTGCTCTGAGTGAGGGGGGAAGCTTATGGAAATCTCAACTCCCCGTGACCTAGTTGCGGCGTGCGCTGCCCACTTGGCTCTGCTGGGCAGGTTTGGAGCTGTGGTGTGCTGCCCGCAGAAGGACAACACTGTCTGTGCCCTGCAACCGCTTCCGTGATAAATGCGCCGAGATGCAGATTTATTGCCCTAAAGTTCCAAAAGGAGCCGTTGTTTTGGTGCCAGCGTTACTGCATGTCTGACTTAAGCTGCCTTCAAGGATCAAGCCCTCTAAAAATCATACCCGGTTTTACAATGTCACACGCAAAGCCATCAAAATTGTTAATTTCATTTGGACTGTTCGTTCTAGGCGTTTGTCCTGATGGGAATGATGAGTGCCCAAAGCGAGTGTGTGATTTGGGACTAATTCTCCCAACGTGCTGCGAACGTGCTGTCACCCACGGCGGCGTTTTCCCCCCGTGGTGGGGGAGTGCGGCAGACCTGACGCTCGTCGAGGTTTTGCGTGTGAGGTGTTGCTCCGGGGTCGCTGCTGCATGGTGTGCTTACACCCCGGACTTCCTCGTGGAGACCAGCAGCCTGTGCTACATCTGGGAGCAAAACTGTTTGTCCTTGCCGCTGCTGTTATCTGTGCGAACCAGGCTGGGCCGAGGTTGGGTGCTGAGGCTTTAAACCTCCGCCGGGCTGTGCAGGGAGATCTGTGGCTCAGCAGTCACCGTTGCCTCCGGGAAGGAGAAGCGTGCACCGCAGTGAGCCTCTCCCCTGGATCCGTCGCTTCTGCAAACATCACTCTGGGCGGCTCTTTTAGTTTATTTTTAAAAGAAAAGCAAATCCAAGCAGAGGAGTCTGATCTCCAAGAACCAGGCACCGCTAAGGCGCTGCTGGTAGCGCGCTGGGGATTGCGTCTCCCATCCAGTTTCAGCTGGAGAAAGGCAATTGTCTTTTCATCTGTTAATGGGAGGCTTCAGAGGAGTAATTTTATTTCAGACTCAAAGAGGAGTCAGTGGAGGGAGGAGCAGGTCACTAGTGAATGGATTATGTTTGATCACTTCTCGCAGACCTGGCTTTAAAAAGTTAGAGTTTTTCTTCCCATCTCCCCAGATCTGCCGTCTGTCCTCAGCATCTGTTACGGAGTAATGTCTTTTGATGTGTGTGGGGAAATATAAAAAATGGAACCAGAGCCTGTCATATTTACTTATATTACCAGGTCCCAGGGAAAGCACTTGCTCCTTTCAGTATGCCTACAGCATAGGAAGGGTTTAAAAGCTTCAGCCTGGAATGCAGAGGGGCCATCAAACTGCGCTGATGAATAAATGATTAAAACCAGAGTCATGCCGAGCGCAAACAGTTTGGGGTTATAACAAACATGAGACGAAGCCACCAAGGGCCCGATTTCCCTTTGAAGAGAAGAATGTTTCTCTCTCTGCATATTGCTTATGGAGCGCTCGCGGCTCGGTCCTTCGGAGAGAGCAGAGCCCCCCCGTGATGCTCTCCCATCTCATGTCGTGCCCGTCTGCCTTTGTCAGGGATACACCGGCGTCGGACGTGGATGCGCGGTCCCTGCCATCCCTTCGGTGATTCTGTAGAGGTACGGGAGCTTTCTGACCTCGGCGTTAGGGACAGGGTCTGGCCAAACGAGGAGCTGGTTCGGCCGCAGACGCGTTGTTGCCTGTTGCTCTCGCAGCCGCCCTGAAAATTGCAGGCAGCCCTTTTCCTCGCCGGCGGCGCTGCCCGCCCGGCAGCAATCGATGCAAAACGCAAACCCGTCTCCCCGATCAAAAGGGAAGTAAAGGGATGATTTAACCTTGCATTAGGGGTATTGTTACTTTTGAAAAAAATCCAATAGCCACTGAAAATGATACGATAATTTTGTAGAGAAGGAGAGCCGTTGCATCTGTCAATAGAGGCAGCAGCGTGGGCCGTCTATTAGCTGTTTGCGGTCTGATGGGAAAATCCATGCTGATATTTGCTTCCTTTTCAGCTTTTGCATGTTTTTGCCTGCATCCCTTCTGGCTGGTTTGGGGAGTCCTGTATCAGGCAAAGCCTCGCAAGATTTAGCGTGCAAATGGTTGTTGCCACCTTCTCTTCTTTTTTTTTTTTTTTTTTTTTTTTTTTGCATGAGAAGATGCCCAGATGTTGGGAGCTTTGGTGTTTTCTGTCTAGTTTCCGGCATTGCGCGTCTCTCTGAAGGTGAGTCGCCTGTAAAGGAAAAAAAACGCCTTTTCTCCTCTGTGTTTGCATCTCTTGCTTCAGGTGATCTTAGCACATCTGGCGGCTGGTTGGGAAGGTTGCTGTGTGGAAGGACCATCTCTTGGAGCAGCTTGAATGTTCCTCTGTCCTCAATCACTTCATGCCATCTGTGTGCTGGAAGAAATACGTGGGAAAAATCTTACAGCTGTGTCTCACTGGCCTTGTTTTGTACCCACTGGTGTAATTTTCTCTTTTTTTTTGTGTTTTTTTTTTGTTTGTTTGTTTGTTGGTTTTTTGGTTTTTTTTTTCATTTACTGATGGCAAAATCCCCCTGGCCGGCCCATGGAATTGCCCAGATATGCTTTTGTGCAGTGGGAGGGGAAGAAAATCAGGAATGTCAGGCTGATGGGAAGACTCTTGGGAACAGAAGGTCTCCCGCTTCTTTGCTGGCTCAGGCAGCCCCGTCCTGTAAGCGTGCCCTGGGTTTTCGCTGCCATTATTGCTGATAGGAAGCTGTTCCTACTCTTGCTTTCTTGCAGTTAGAAACTTTTGTGTTTCTAGCCCTTATTTATCTTAAAAGGAATCTTGGTCCATCTCCTGAACGTCTTCCATCAGAAGACTTCTGCTTCCCTCGTGGCCGGTGAGCGCTCAGTGCAAAGTCTGGCAGCCGTGGCACGCAGTGCCGTGTTTGCCTCCAGAATCCATGGCTTTTTAAAAGCCCTTGGAGTCCTGAGGTATCAGGTGAGCAAAATAAAATGAAATGATGGGCTGCCGATACCCCGTCCACCCCGTAATTGATGCGGTGACGGTGACACAGGGGATAACAGGGAGGGGGAGATTGATCGTGCTGCTCTAAGCCTGCCGGTGCTGGAGGATGCCGTTGCGCTGGAAGGGCAAAGCTGGCTTCTTGCTATGAGCCCGTCCAAGCCCCAGGATTGATTGATTAGTCCCAGGTAACGAGACTTTCCCAGATCCTTCTCTCAAACCGTGAAGTTATAGTTATAAAACAGAAATAGCTGTTACAGCTGGCTGGGCAGTGACAAGCCCTCCGGACAGCGCGGGGTCTGCGGAGGGCTTGGGGCTGCCAGCTCTGTACCGCGGCTCGGTGCTTAGTACCGTTAAAACGCATGGGTAGGATCCAGGTTTGGCCGAGCGGGAGGAGAGCAGGTGGAGATGTTTGGCTGTCAGCAGATCACCCCGGCAGCTGGTGGCACAAATCCAAAGGCAGCTGCTTATCTTCAGGAAGGGGCTGTTGCTGGGGCGAGTCGGACTGACACAGACAAAGCCGTTCCCGTGGCTGGAGTGGCGGTAGGGAGGATTTTATCTAGGGCAGGAGTCGAGCAGGCGTGCGAGGACGGGGGACTCTGGGGTGCAAGAGAGATCTGATGTGTTTTGGAGTGATGGGTTTTGTTTTATATTCAAATCCAAATCCGTGTGAAAATAACTCGGCTGCGTGGCCAGGCTGGAAGTCTGCCTGCGCTCCCCACAGCTGCTCTGGACTTGGGAAGGCAAAAAAAAAAAAAAAAAATAAAAATCACACAGCAAAGATTGAACAACCCTGAGCATCTGTCTCCCTTCAATTCTTCCGGCACGGTCCTGATCCCTGCTTGCCACCACGCGTCTCTCCCGGCCCAAGGCAATGGCTCTCGGGAGCAGCAGGCTGAGGAGCGCAGGGCTGTGCGTTCAGCCCCTGGCTTTGGGGAGGTCCTTCTCCATCCTGCTGCCTCGAAGGGGAAAGATGTTGGGGGGCTGAAGAGAAAAAGATCTTTGGGGAGGGAGGCTGGGAGAAGCACAGTAGGGGTTAGATCCTTCTAAATGCGATTTTGCCTATTCCGGCTTGTTTTAGGGAATTGTGCTGGTAGGTGGAGTTTCTGCAAGGGAGAGCAACGTTCCCTCTCCAGGCACATCAGCCATCGGTTCGGGCAAGTCGTGTTCCTCCTCTGTTTTCCCTGGTGCCAAGGGGATCTTGGAGTACTCATGTCCCAGTTCCTGAGGTGTCTGGGGGGTTTCCACCTTGTGCATCCACCTCGCCCCAGGGAGGGCCGGCCCTGGGCTGGGAGGCAGCGTGAGCTCCCTTCTGTTCAGTGGCACGGTGCCTTTGTTGGACGTGCCCTGCTCTATTAAGAATAACAACCAACATGGTGGTGTTGGGGTTTGTTTTTCTTTTTTTTTTTTTTTTTTTTTTATCTTAGGAGCTGATTGTTCTGAAGCAGTGGAGTGAGAGACGCGGGGGGGAGGCGGCGCCGACGCAGCCAAGTAGAAAGTAATGAAATGGAGCCCGAGCGAGCAGGACGGAGGGGAAGGGGGCAGAGTGACAGCATGAAGGAGAATCACTTGTTCGCCTTCCATCAATCCCTGCTTTTTCTCGCCGTCGCACGCGCCTGTGTGCAGCTGAGCGTGCGCGGGCAGGGAGGGGAGAGGCGGCGCGCGGTGTCAGGAGCTGTTAGGGAATACATTTGTCAACAACGGGGCAGGGATCGGAGCGAAAGGAAAGAGGCGGCCATCACAGTAGCCTTTTATTTATTGATGGCTTTGGATCGTTCCTGTCTTGGGAAGAGCTTACCTAGGGGGAAGAGTGGCAAGGTGTGGGAGGAATGGCCCTGATTGATTGTAATATTTATGGCTCCTACCCTTTGCTAACTGCTCCCAGGTGGGGCTGCTCAGTCGGGGCTCGCTCGGTCTTTATTCCCCACCAGCAGAGGTGGCTCCTGGAATTTGCCCCTATCTGTAGTTCCCACAGGTTAGCAGGCGTTGCGACTGAAGAACGTCTGTCCCACAGGGACCGTTCCTCTCGGGACGAGGGCTGTTGGTGGAGCTGCCCTCCTGGCTCGCTGCTGTCTCCAGCCTGCAGATGTTCTACCTGCGGTTTCTGGTGGCCGATGCGAGCTCCGTGCCCGCTCGCCAGAAGATAACCGTTTCCATTGCAGTGGAGTCTCGCTTCCCATTCAAGTGCATGATACCTCTCTTCCCAACCCTGCCATCCATCTTAAAAGTGTTTCTCCCTCAAAAGTCTGAGTCTCTGGGCTCCTACCTGTGACTTGGTGTTGTTCCAAAGAAGAGCTCCCACGCTTTGAAAAGCTGGTGGCTTTGTGAAGCTTCCGAAGAGCTGTACGTGATAAGGGAATTAGTTGATTGTGCCACAAGCTTCCATCTTCAGGAGCAAAACCTTAGCTGTAACATGGTGGTACTAAAAAATGCCGTTTCCGTCATCTTGTGCCCATTAAGAGTGAAAGCATGTAGGTGATCCACTGGTGGGATGAGAGAGTCGAATAATGTGCTTTGGGCATGATGAGGGTTGGGACCTGTTTTGCTGGACGTGGATGAGGGGCACAGAACAGGCTTCCAGTTGTTTGTACTTTCCAGAAATCTTAGATAGCAGAGGTTTGATTGTTCGTGAGCAGCCCAGGGTGGCTTTGCTCTGGACGAGCCTGTTGCACTCCTGTGCCTCAGTTTCCCCTTGCACCGTACGAAGGAGCAGTGGCAGGGTTCACGGCCTCGTGTACTGTTTGCCGAGCCCTCGCTTGTGAACCTCTTCAAAGGGGCTGAGGAGTTGGCACTGACAGCGCTGACGATCGCTTCCCTCTGCGCTTTATGTTGGGGTGTATTTTTATATGTGTATGTTCCCTTCCTTTATAGGTTTGGAAGAAGTTGCTAAGCTCCGAAGCTCCCCGTATCAGTGTCTTCATGGCAGTGCCCACTATCTATGCCAAGCTGATGGAGTATTATGACAAGCATTTCTCTCAGCCGCAAGTCCAGGATTTCGTGCGTGCCTTTTGCCAGGAGAACGTCAGGTAGGTGAGCGATGCCCCTCTGCGCTGGGCAGGGGCTGGCTGTCCCCACGCTGGATCCGCCGAGGGTGTTTTTAGTGTCTCTTTCACAAGAACCGGGGTGACGTTATTTAATTATGAGCCACTCTTGCATGGTAAAGCCAAAAGGGGTCTGCACACTCGTTATTTGTGTCACCCTACGTAACACAAGGCGAAAGACTTTGTCCTGCATCCCCAGCTTGTACTGCAGTACCCCTTTTAGGAGGCTGTCCCGTCTTAAAACCCGTATCAGACAAAGAATCTTCTATATGTGAGGAACATTCTTGGTAGCAGTTAAAAGGTTTTTGGGGATTCTGTCTTCAGGTTTTATGTAGGAGCAGGCTTTGTGTAATCCTGTGTTAGACCGCAAATTCCCTGGAGCAAAGGTGATGTTGGATGCTTTCTTATATGGAGTTTCCGTGTGCAGGTTAATGGTGTCAGGCTCAGCAGCCCTGCCTGTGCCCGTCCTGGAGAAGTGGAAGAGCATCACTGGGCACACGTTGCTGGAGAGGTATGGGATGACTGAGATTGGGATGGCGCTTTCTAACCCCTTGCATGGAGTCCGTGTCCCAGGTAGGAGTCTCTAGAGGGTGCACGCTGTTGGGAGGCTTTTGGCTGTGAAGTGTTCTTGTTTTTTCTGATCATGGAGAATACACATCTAATCACCATTTGTTGTGATTGAGGAGCAGGATGTGGTAGGAACAGTGATGCTGGTAGGGGAATTGGCCCAGAAAGGGGCATGGGTGTGAGAAGCGTCTGGTGGGCTTCTCTGGGATCACTGCCCGTGGTGGATCGGCAAAGCTGTGTGTGCAGAGCTCGCAGTGGTGCACACTGACCTGATCGGCCAGGCTGGTTCTGTCCAGGAGGCAGAGTCCATACCGACGCTTTACGATGTCCAAAGTCTCAGCTGAAGCACTGTGATGGGACTGCCTCAGCTCCAGCTCTGTGAAGTTGTATTCGTGTGCGGTCTTGACACAGGAGTCCCCACGCGGCAGTTGGTGTCCAATCGATCGGCACTGAGCGTTTAAAATAGGATGTCTGCTCACTCTTATTTTAGTGCAAGTTTCTTGACTCTTCAGGAATTAGAAATTGTCACACCTCGTTGTACACTCTGGTTCTGTTCTCTCCTTGTCTTCCCTCACTTCTCTTAGCTACACTTTGTGACTCCTCTCATTATCTGTAGTTTATGTAACCTAGAAATAAATTGATCTGAAACATTAAAAATATGAAATGCCCCCGCCCTCCCTTTGGTTAAAAACGTGGCCATCTGTCTGCCGAGCCACCCAGCCCACCACTGTGCCACCTTCTCCTCCCCACATGCTGTCTGCACGTGCGTGGCACCATATGCATCGTCTTGGTCTCCCGTGTCTGGGGGACCAGAGTTACCCAGGGGGGGCTGTCCTGGGTGTCATGGCTTCCCACAGCACCCCAGTCCCATGGGATGCAGAAGCCGCGCTCCTGCAGGGATCGCACAGGGAGAGGAGAAACCACGGCTCCCCCAGCACCGGCTCCTCAACGTGAGAACAGCTCGGAATACAAACTCTAGTTCACTTCTGCAGAGCAACTGTAGTTCTCCCACCCCGGCTCAGCCAACGTTCCCTTCCCCGAGAAACCCTGGAGAGGGAAGCAGGCAGGGAAACGAGATTCCCACCTGCGTGAGCTCAAGCTGTCCGTGATCGCCACGCCGCAGGGTGACGGTGCAGTTTGAATGTCCCTGTGGCCTGGTTATATTTGCTTTCCGTTCGTCTTCGGGAGGGGGAACGAGTGGAGGCTCTAGAAATTTCCCAGGAGAAAAAAGGAGAAAGGAAAGAAGACTGAAAACAACACGGGCAAGACAGATGTCTTGTACCTGGGTCTGCAGGGGAGCTGGGGAAGATCCTCTCGTGCAGCTACCAGCGGAGGGGCTGGGGATAAAGGCCGGCTGGCCGTCATTCCAGCCGCCATCCAGGGGCTCGCTGCAGCCCCGAGAGGGGAGAGAAGGATCTTACAAAGGTGTGGATCAGTGAGAGACATTGCAGAAAGAAGGCTATAATTGAATAGGCTTGACTAATTTATTTCGGGAAGTGTCAGTTGGGAAGCAGATGGGTGAAGCTGAGGCATAATTTACTGGAGCTGTGAAAGAGCTTTTGATATAGTAGCCCATTAGAGGCTGGGATGTAAGGTCGCCACGGAGCACCCAGGGCGAGAGAGTCAACTGAGAAATGCAGCGATGGGCTGGGAACAGAGGCTGGGCGGGAGGAGGGGTGAAGTGTCCACAGAAAAGACCTCAGACGGCGTCGGCGTTACAGGGAGAGATGCTAGGCAGTGGTGACCACAGACCCACGTGCTGGCCAAAGCAGTCAGAGCACCGCATGCATGGCACTTAACCCCTTGGGTAAATCCAGGGATCCTCACGCTTGCCTGGGGGATTTCTCTTGGATTGGAAGCAGTACACATCCTTCTCTGCTGCTTCATGAGCTCCTGCCTCGAGGAGGGGTCCTGGGGCTTCCCTCGCCGCTTCCACCCACTTGGCGTGGCTGGGGAAGGGTCGAGTCCTTGGCACCTGCCTGTCCTGCCCGTGTCACCGCCGGTGTCTCTGGCAGCGTGGCACCGCTCTTCACCCGCGGCACGGGTCTGAAGGGGCAGGGGCGGGTGGGCAGCCTTAATTTCCAGAAGAAGAAAAGATGAAAGATTTGAAAGATAAATGTTTGCTTGTATATGGTTAAAACCCTGCTTAAAATGCCTCTGTTTTCACCAGCTCTCATTCTAATCCCCCCTGGTGCTGTTACTGTGAAGGGAGATGAATAATTCATGGACGGAGAATGCCTCACTGGGCCTAATCACCACTTTAATTGGAGGTTTAGATCAGAGGCGGCTAATAGCTCCTACAGCGGGGACTCCGTGTATTGTTGACAGTGAGATCGTTGAGTGCCTTATCGTTGGCCTGTTTCAATTCTCCCAGGACACCACCGCACATAACAGCATCGAGGTCCCCAGATACCGAAGGACACAGACCGCAGGGCCAATTAAATTTATCTGGGAAGAGCTGACAACTTTTTTAAACAGAGGGGAAGGAGAACCGGTGAAAGAATAATAATGTCACTCCTTGCTGACTGCCGCCCGGCTGATGCCGGCTGAGCTGACACCGTGGGCATGTTGCCAGCATTTCTTAACATTCAGGAGCCTGCAAA
This sequence comes from Chroicocephalus ridibundus, assembly GCF_963924245.1. NCBI lineage: Eukaryota > Metazoa > Chordata > Aves > Charadriiformes > Laridae > Chroicocephalus > Chroicocephalus ridibundus. The sequence goes on from NC_086287.1 coordinate 93,842,195, forward strand.
TTGGAGAGAGCTGGGAGGGAGCGAGAGGGGAAGGAGCAGGGATTTCTCCCCAGTTTCCCCTCAGGATTATGGCTTGGGGACACAAAAGGAAGCCAGTACTGAGTGTTGACCCCCCTTCTGATCACCCCTGATCGTGGTCTTGGTGAAGCCAGGACCTCCGGTGCCATTCCTTTGGGAACAGGCTCAGCCTTCTGCTGACCTGTTGGAGTCAGCACGGTGTGTATCTTGACACGACAGATGGACCTGAGAAGCTCTGGTCATTGTTTTTACACGAATTTTATTAATACTGTCAGGTTCGTGTAGCTCTAATCAATGTTACGAACGTTTCCAGCCTTTACAGATGTTGATTTCCAAGTTTGTAATTTTTCCTAAATACCAGAAAGCCTTTTCCAGACCGAATATAAGGAAACCACCCCCCACGAGTGACTTATTTTACATGTTGGTTTTACTTTATCCAAGTAGGAAATGATTTGTAATGGTGATCTGAAACACCGTGTGGGAAACACGTTGCCTCCTCTGTGTCTTCAGGTTTGTTTGACAGCACTGTGCTGATGGTTGGTATTTCATTCTCAAAGACTGGGACCAGAAGTGGGCACTAACCATTTAGTCCTGCTGCCCGTGGATCAGTCCATTATATTTCTGCATTGAGGCCAGTAGCTTGCATCCAGGGAGGAAGCATCTTCCAGGAAGGCATCCATTTGATCTCGATTTGAAGGCTTCCAGAGGTGGCAAAATTGGGAGAGCCCATGGCAGTTCATTGCGCTGGTTACTGCTCCCTCCGCGAGCTTTGCAAGACTGACTTTGTGGTGCCTGCCCGTCGTCCCTTGCCTCGTCTCGCAGGCGGGTTGGAGGCTGTTCGCACAAGGCGTTTTCCGCACTGGAGAAAATGTTCCCATAGAAGTCTAAAGGGTGGCTTCAAGCAAGCTTGATGCGCAGACACCCAGCGTGTTTTCCATGACTTGTTACTCGCTTTTTCAGTCCTCCTGGAGTCTACCATGGCAGGTAACAGACTATTAAAACACATAAGTACCTCTACATGGCACCTCTGGGCGCTTCTACTGGTGACTTGTCCTGGCACACGCTTCTCCCTCCGTACCCTGCTGCAGTCCCCTGACTCCTGGCAGCGTCTGGCCGGGAGATGGGAGCAGCCCAAGCGATGCTCATGGTAAGACAAGGGCCTGGCTGCGCGTGTTGCCTGACCTGAATGCCGAAGGCAATTTCAAGCTGAACAGACACACATCATAGAACTGCCGTGTCGCTTTCTGTTTATTTCTTGCCAGATTTGCTAATTGTTCGGGTAGTTTCGCTGCAATAAAATCTCACTCCCTCATAGCCCATCTGCTCTTAGCTGATCCTGCAGGGATGCCATAAATCTGGGCTACGACGACATATCAATTTCCATGGCAACTGACCAATGTAGCAAACAAAATCATGATGTCACAGATACCGGATCTCCATGGCTTGAACAGGAGAATGAGACCAGGATAGGGAAAATGCCACTTGAACCCAAACATCTGAAGAACAGATGACAAGAGGAAGACAGCGCTGAGCTCCAGGTCCTGCACACCCTGCTCTAAGGACTTTCCAATGTCGAGCTGACCCTAGCAGCTCTAGGAAACATCACCAACTGGAAGCTCCCCAGGGGAAAAAAAATGATCATCTCTTAAAATAAAGAGTACGCTTACTGATATTTAAGCTCAGGCCTGTCCGGTCCTCCTGAGCCACAGGCTGCTCTGTGCTGACATCCCTCTCCCCACTCGCAGGGGATGAAAGTCACGGGCTTCATCTTGCAGTGAGCGCCGTCCTGTGCCATTGAGATGCAGAGTGAAACCTGCCGAGCCAGCAGATGCCCACCACTCCTGGTTGCTGCTGAGCCTGGAGCCCCCCGTCAGCCAGAGGTCGCAGGAACAAAGCTGCCCTTTCTTCTGTGCTTGCAGATGCTCACCAAGAAGAGCGTGCACTAAGCCAAGGGGTGGGAGTGCCGCAGGCTGCGGGTTGGGGAGCTCCGGGTCGCAGGACCATCCTGGAGCTTAATAGCAGTTGTTCGTGACGCTGTGTCAGATTCCCTGGCTTTGAAAATTGAAACCTGTGGAAGAACGTTGTGGTTTTGATCTCTGCTTTTCTCCTGTGATGTTTTATATAGAGTGTATTGATGTCTCATAAAACTGAGATAATCCCTTGCAATTCTCACACTGTTAAGCCTTTGCCTTCTCTGTCAGGTCCAGGCTGTAGAGAAGCAGTGAGCCACTGTAGTAATCATCGTGCTCTTTCTTTTCACATCTGTGTAGGTTTTGTGGTGCCTTTTTTTTTTTTAAAAAAAAAAAAAAAAAAAAAAGACAGCTTCATTACTGAGCTACGAAGCTGTGCTGATGTCTTCAAAGACTGGCCAAGAGAGACTGTTCAGGGCCGGAGACACATTTGTTTTCCTAGGCATTTCCAACACTGCCTGCTCAGCGAACAGCAGCGTATTGCACCGCAGTGACATTTGCATGCAGACATACGATGTGATCGAAGCCTTCCTGAAGGGTAACCCCCTGCTAGGAAGTTCTTTAGTGCCAGCACAGTCTGCAGATGCCATTGATAGACGAGCAGCTGCTCTTTTGCATCCTTGATTTCGTTGTTTCCCAGAGGCTGTCCACTCTTTCACTCTTGTTTTCTGTTGCAGGTTCTGTGGGCACCCCGCTTCCAGGGGTGAAAGTGCGCATCGCCACCGAGACCGTGAAAAACGGTGGTCGTTCCTACACCGTCCATGCTCAGGGAGATAAATACAACACGCAGGTACTGCTCAGCCACGGCCTCTGCTGCTTCATTTTGTCTTGTGAAAAGTTCTCTCCCCCCTAGCTCTTTGAAGCCCCGAGGGTTGAGGCGTGCTCTGCTGTTATTCCCAGGAACTCAGTGATGCTATTTAGAGTTTTCTCTTTCTCGTACTCATTTATGGCTTACTGTAGCCATGGTACTTTGTGGACCGCGCAAGTGTTGTCCTTGCCTGCAAAGAAGAACAACATGTGAGAGAGAACACCCCTCTGTATGGGGGTGGACGGTGAAGGCTGTGGTATAAGGGCTATGGTATAACGAGATGATGCTGTGTCTGGTGAGGCTGTTGGTGGCCCAGAGGAAGGTGATGGGTCAAGCAGTGTCTGGCTTTTGAAAGCCGGGTCAAAAAAGTTGAAGTCAGCTGCAAAAGGTAAGAACAAGGCATTGACAGGAATTCAGACGGGCCCTACTCCGGTCACTAAATAGTCTGGAGGAGAGGATGAGTGCTGGAAAATCTAGAAATGGGGTCTGTGTTTATTTCACTGGGTTTGATCAGGGTTTTAGCAGTGAGAACTGGAAGGACAATTGGGGACCTTGGGGATTGCATTCATTTTGAAATGATGCAGGGGGCAACTCACCAGGTTTCCATGGAAGTCCAGCTCCGTGCCGAGCTCCGACTGCCAAGTGATATCTGCGCCAGCAGTTCTGGTATCTCAGAAGCTGGATATCCTCGATGGTGAAGTGGTTGGGCCCCTTCCCCATGCGCTGCCCCTGTGTTGGGGTGCTACGTGTTCCCCGCTGCAGAGGCAGCCCCCAGCCCAAGGTCCGGGGTGTCCAGCTGCCTCAGCCCCTTTCTCTCCCTGCAGAAACGGCTGAAGGGGGTCTGCGTTCCTGCCGCATCTCCTTTGCACCCTCATTGTGGGTGCAGGTCATGCCGCCTCCGACAGATCAAGAGCCAGGTGATGTACAGGCTGGGCTGAGCAGATAGATGCTGTGTGTGCGAGAGAAATTACGCCAGCAGTCGCGTGCGCCGGGTGGGTGGGAGACAGGCAGGCGTGAGATTCAACCTGAAATACGTAGCTTCGCTCGCTCCTCCGGGGAAATAGCTTCTCATCTAGCCGTGTGCATGCCAAGGGTTTGAAAGGAGCTTTCTGGTCTGGGGCAGGGTGTCCCAGGGACACTGCCGCTGTAAGTACTGGTGAAAGGCTCGAGAAAGCCTTTTTTTTTTTTTTTTTTTTTTTTTTTTTCTTCTCTAGATTATCTGTGCTGGCAGCTGGAGGAGCCGGCAGGACGACGGGCAGCCCCCCGTGTGTGGGTTGTGGTCAGGCGGCAGCAGGTTGCATTCTGTGTTCCGATGCCATGACGGAGCGCTGGATCCCACCCCAGCCGTGCAAAACGAGCCCAGGGGAGAGCTGAGAGGGACCACTCTGGCCAGGGATTGTGGCTTTTATTTAAAAAAAGGGTTGCCACTCTTCACTCTGTGTCACTGCCGTGGCGTGGCCGAGCAGCGGGCAGAGCAGGAGACCTGGGTGCAGAACTCAACACGTAGGAAGGTGCATCCCATTTTTGTCACTCCACTGGATGGGTGCTAGGTTTCACGGTTTTGTAGTCTCATCCTGGAGTTAGATCCTGGCCTTTTTTTTCCACTTGTGTGGAACTGAGACATGAAATATAACGTGTCCATTTTAATAATGATCCTATAATGCTTTTTTTACCCTAAGGGATCCCTAGACGCTTTACAAATTAGATCTTAGACACAAGAATCCCCAAAGCGCAGCTACTTCCAGGATGAAATGTGGATGTTGTTGGTCTGAATTATGAGAGGGGAAAAAAAAGTAATGTGTGTTTTTTTTTTTTCTGCTCAATACTCCTTCCCCTTTTTTCTGGTTGTTGTATCGAGCGACCGGAGAAGACGGGGAGCCCAGATGACCTGTGTCTGGTGCTGAAATCCCACCACCCCCCAGGGCTTCAGAGAGATGAGGCTCACACAACTCTCCTCTTTTCTCTGACTCCGGGCTGCTTGAGTTTGTATCTGGGGCAGAGGAATTGCCTTTTTATCCCAGCCGTTTCTCACATACACACTTCAGCCCCCAGCGTGGGTGGCTGAGGTCCATACCAGTGCTACCAGGAGCTCCCACCAGTGCTGGTGTTGGCCCCACGGCGCTTGCTGATGGCTGCCTTTCCATCAAGCTCTCCCTCGGGATTTTTTTTTTTTTGACTGTTCTGGTGAATTCTCAAGACATCAAGCGGGGAGGGTGTGGGGAGGTGGTAGAGTTTGCCTCTGGGCGTTGGCTGATGGGTTGGTCCCTCTCTGAAAGGCTGTCCCCATATCACCCACCTCCCTCCTTGTCCCAGCTAAACTGGGTGTTTCTTCAGGCTGAAGGGAGAGCAATGGTCCCATCTGAAGGGAGAGCAATGGTCCCAAGCAGGGCTACAGGCTTGGGGCAGAGTGGCTGGAAAGCTGCCCAGCAGAAAAGGACCTGGGGGTGCTGGTGGGCGGCCAGCTTAACATGAGCCAGCAGTGTGCCCAGGTGGCCAAGAAGGCCAACAGCATTCTGGCTTGTATCAGGAATAGTGTGGCCAGCAGGAGTAGGGAAGTGATGGTGCCTCTGTACTCGGCGCTAGTGAGGCCTCACCTCGAGTGCTGTGTTCAGTTCTGGGCCCCTCTGTACAAGAGGGACATTGAGGCGCTGGAGCGTGTCCAGAGGAGAGCTACCAGGCTGGTGAGGGGTCTGGAGACCAGGTCGTATGAGGAGAGGCTGAGGGAGCTGGGCATGTTTAGCTTGGAGAAGAGGAGGCTGAGGGGAGACCTCATTGCCCTCTACAACTACCTGAAAGGAGGGTGCAGAGAGGGGGGTGCTGGTCTCTTCTCCCAGGTGAGTAATGACAGGACCAGAGGAAATGGTCTGAAGCTGGGGCAGGGGAGGTTTAGGTTAGATATTAGGAAGAATTACTTTACTGAAAGAGCGGTCAGGCACTGGGACAGCCTGCCCAGGGAGGTGGTTGAGTCGCCATCCCTAGAGGTGTTTAAGAAACGTATAGATGTGGCACTTCAGGGCATGCTCTGAAAGGCAGAGATTGTAGGTTGGTGGGGGTTTTTTTGGGGTTTTTTGGATTTGTTGGTTTGTTTGTTTGGTTGGTTGGTTTTTTGGGGTTTTTTGTGTGTGTGTGTGTGTATGGTTGGACTCAATGATCTCAGAGGTCCTTTCCAACCATGAAGATTCTATGATTCTATGATCTGCTTTGGGCCACCCTAGGAGACAGTGGCCGGCTGGGTACCTCCAGGACATCCACAGCATTTCCAGGAGCAGAGCGGAGCCGCTGCCCCTGGGACTGCCAGAAGGGCCGTGGGGAGGTATGAAAAACAGTCCCCGCTCTCAGCATGTCTTGGCCCAGGCGGACGCGTGGAGGTGACAGGAGTTTGGGTTTTATATGGCCTGGGTATGGAGCGTGACTTTGCATCGTGTGGCCACGCTGGCGGGCGGGTGGCGGCCGTGGTGGCACACCTCTTCTCCCAGGGACGGGGTAATTTCACTGCTTCACACCTGCGGTTGCGGGCGGAAAGCCTCACCTGCTGCCTGTTCCTGCCCTGCCATGCTGCTGCTGGCACGCTGTGTGCATCATGCTTGGTTAATAATTTATGTCAGAAGAGAGTACGTCAGTGGAATTTATTTAAAACAAGGAGGATCTGACAGTCCGAGTGCTCATCACGCTCCACCAGTCAAAGAAAGGCCTGGCTTTTTTTAAAAACAGCTTCTTCACGGCAGAGGGGCTGTCCCCGGGATGAGAAGACCCGGTCAGTGTCACCCTCCCTGCCTGTGCCACTGGACAACCCTGGCGTGGCCTTTTTCTTGCCTCTTACGAGAAGGGATGAACAAATACTTCCTCACCTCCCTCGCAGGGGGGGCTCTGAGGCTTACAGCATGTTTTTTTGAGGGCTGGGAGGTCTGTGGTGTGGACCCGGCAAAGGCAGAGGGGTCCCGGTGGAAGGACAGTGGTGGCGGGGCTGGTGACAGGCGGCACGCGGCCCTCCCAGCGCCCGTTCTGCCAGGGTTTGATACGAGCCTCCGCAGCCCCATCCCTGCTCTGGGCATTTCTCTCCGGTTTGGCATTGACGCTGTGAAAAATTACCAAATGTCACGTAATGGATTGCTGGAAATAAACACCTCCCGGCAGCCGGGCCGGCCCAGGGAGCGCCTGCCGTCTGCTTCACTTATGAGATTTTCAGGGCAGGGACCTCTCTCCGTACACAGAAAGCGCGGTGCACATCTGTGCCGCTGCGCAGATAATAATGAAGCTGCCAAGCCGGAGCTGATCCCGGCCACAGCGGGGGCACGAGGCCGTGCCGTGGGGCAGCCGTGCCGTGGGGCGGCCGTGCCCGGCAGCACGGAGGGCTAAGAGCGAGCACGGTGGGGCAGATTTGGTGGGATGCTGAGCACCCCGGCAGGAGTCGGGCTCGGAGCCGTCTCTCCTCACCAGCCTCTCGGCTCCTGCGAGCAGGTGATCTTTGTGCCGGGGGTTAGGCGCATTGTCAGGGCAATCTGCGAGGCGTTCACACCTCGGCTCCGCTGTGCAGAAACCCTCCTGACTGCGAGCGGAAAGAGCGCCTGCCTTTGCCAAGGAAATTATTTGCTTAGCTGTACGGAGCCTCGCAAGGTCACCGCCTTCCCCGCTCGCGTTGGGCTGAGGTTTCTGCCTTCTGCTCCCTCTCGGCAACAGAAGACAACAGACTTTCCCTGAGCTGTTTCTTCCCCGCTAACACCGTCTCTCCCATTAGATGCTGGCGGATCGCGCCGTTTCCTTTCACGTTGTCACCCTTTGGACGTGTTTGCGTGTCCTGCTGCAGCGAGGTGCAAACAGGAGCCTGGCGGCATCGCGGCGGTGGCGGAGGAAGGCGTGTGGGTGGTGGGAACGGGGAGGTGGGGAGCGTTTCTGCTTTGCCATCCGGTAACTGCCTGAGCTTGCAGCAGGGGACTGCTGTAATTTGCAAAGCTGGTTTCTGGCACACCCTGAAGATCAATAATCTACTTAGCTGAAAGTTTGCTGGATCTCTGTTCTTCCCTTCATTTTCTCCCATCCCTTGATTAGAGTGTTGGATTCCTTTCACGCACGTGCTCCAGCCCTCCGATCTCCTTGAGGCTCTCATGAGCCTTGTGCTCCATCGCGTCTGGTTTGCTCAGGCTTTCTAGCTGACTCTTGTGCTGTTTCCTTGCTGGCTGTCGCTGCACCGTGGGCTGCGAGCTGCTTTCCTGAGCTGACACGGAGCCACGTGCTTCAGGCTGTCGGCCGTGCCCTGCCTGAAGCTGCACCACCACTCCCAACAGCGAAACGAGGTGCTCCAGCCTGACTAGATCCCTCGCTGCACGATCCCTCCCCAGCCGAGGATGCTCTACAGCCTGTTGTGGGACAGGGCCACCCGCGGTGGGGCAGCGCGGGCCGGGGGTGGCACTGCCCGGCAGAGTCACAGTGCCTGACACGGTGTCATCCACCTCCTCCCTGCGCAGGAGCGTGGTGGTGCGGAGCGTGGTCCCCTGGGGAGATGCTGTCCATCGAGTGCTTGGGGAAGTGCTCCTCCTCCAGTACATCCCTGGGGAGCAGAGGTCTGGAAGTGGACATCAGGGGACAGCAGCAGCTTCGTCTGCTTTGAGCCATCCCGGCCATTGCTCTCGTCCGAAGCAGTTCCGAAACATTTAACCTGCCTTAAGCAGCTGCCTGTTGAGTTCGTCTGATCCTATAGGAACAGGCTCTTTACCCAAAAAGCCTGGGTGTCGGTGTAGGGGAAGCTGTCAGCGTTCCTCCCTACCCATGACCCCGGATGCTTTTTCTCTTGGTCTTTTTTCCCCTTAACTTTTTGGCAGCCTGGGAATCTCGCTCTCCCCCCGGCTGGCTCCGGCGCACAGGAAAGGGTTACAGCTTCCCAGCGCCGAACGTTTCAGTTTGCTTTGTTCAGTGCAATGCATATTTCATACGCTTAGCTTCCCAGCTGGCAGAGGCCTGGAAACCCTGCGAGCTGTCGGGTATTGTCTCTCTCCTTCTTTATTTGTTTGTTTGTTGGTTGGTAGGGTTTTTTTGGGTTGTCATTTTTGTTGGTTTTCTTTCTTTTTTTTTTTTTTTTTTTTTTTTTTTCCCCTTTTCCAAATTGCTCGCTCGCACGAAAGCCAAACCCCAGTCCCTGACAATAGGGGTCTATCAATAGATAAATGGTTTCACAGCTGTATCTAATGCAGTGCTCTAGCCAGGGCTTTTATGGCGAGTAATTTGCTCGTGATGAGGCTGCGAAGGGAGCCGTGCGGGACGTACGGGTTGCAGGAGCTGGCAGCAGGAGGATGCTGCAGCCATGGGCTTTTCTCCCCTCCCCACCCACCCCCACCACTCCCCCCCCTGCAAAGGTTGTAATTATCTCGTTGTTTATCCATATGCAAGCTGTCGTCCTGGATGAGAACCGGCGCGGCTGCGGCCATCCCTCCCGAAAGCCACCAGCATCTCCTGGCCCCTCCTCCCCGTGTCCCCCGCGTCCCTGCCATCTGCTAACAGGCTTGCCGTTGGTTTCCAGCACCTCCATGGGGCTGCGGGTGCTGGGGGCAGCTGCCACCATCACCCTTTGTTAAGGCCGGAGGTCTCGGCCGTTGATGCCCCTGTGGAGGGGACCAGGAGTGGCTCCACCTCGTTCGCATTCATCCCAGGTCTCTGGAGAACCGGTGGGGAGGTGCCCGGTCCCCACTGAGCTGCCAGGGTTGTCTTGGAGGCTTCCTCCAAGGTCTAGGCACCTCCATGGCTGCTGCCCGCGGGCAGTGTGCCATGGGTGGGGGTAGGTGCTGTGGACTTTGGCACTTGGCACGTCTCTGGGCCGGGTCGTGCGTGGAGGTGCTGTTGCACGTGCACCTCTCGGGTGGTGTCTCCTCATCTCATCCATCCAGGTAATTTGAAACGGCTGGTGTGAGTGTGCCTGGCCCTTCTCCTGCGAGTAGCTCCTGAGGTTATAGGCAGCCAGTTCTGGGCTACTATGTCTAGTTCCGGGCTCCCCGGTTCCAGAAGGACAGGGACCTGCTGGAGAGGGTGCAGCAAAGGGCTACCAAGATGCTGAGGGGACTGGAACACCTCTCTGATGAGGAGAGGCTGAGGGATTTGGGTCTCTTCAGTCTGGAAAAAAGAAGACTGAGGGGGGACCTTATCAATGCTTATAAATACTGAAAGGGGTAGTGTCAGGAGGATGGGGCCAGGCTCTTCCCAGTGGTACCCAGCGACAAGACAAGAGGTAACGGGCACAAACTTGAGCATAGGAAGTTCCATCTCAATACGAGGAGGAACTTCTTCACTGTGAGGGTGGCAGAGCCCTGGCACAGGCTGCCCAGAGAGGTGGGGGAGTCTCCGTCTCTGGAGACATCCCAAACCCGCCTGGACGCGTTCCTGTGCCACCTGATATAAGATGACCCTGCTCTGACAGGGGGGTTGGACTAGATGATCTCCAGAGGGCCCTTCCAACCCTGTGATTCTATGATTCTATGACTGGCATTCCTGAAAGTGGACAGGTACGGACATGCTGGTTGGAATGTGACCACCTGGCCCAGGGAGTCCTGTCTCTGGACTTGTTTCTTCCTTTTCCTAGTCTGATCAGACCTCAGCCTAAACCAGTTTGTTCTTTGTCCTTGGTGCTCCTACGCTTTCAGAACATATCTCCTCCCGACGGTACAATTTTTCACCTGTTTTCTTGTCCCTGCTGCATCCCATCCTCGTGTACTGGTACCTCCCACAAGTCTCTCTATACCTCCAGCATCCCAGTTCCATCTCCCGTCAGCAGCTCACTGCCCTATGGTGCTGGAGCCTCGTAGGATGCCTTCACCAGGACAGCAAGTTGCTGATTCAGGGTTGAACTGTTTCTTGGGACTTGGGGTGAAATTCAAGTTGAGCTATGGAGAGCCAAAGGCTGGCTGACAAGGCTGGATGGCTACCCATCATGGGATGCTTTGAGCTTCATCTCCTCCACCTCACGAGTCTTGCCCTCAACCTCATGATCTCCCCCATCAGTAGCCGCCCCCCAGGGCTGGCAGCATGGGGAACACGTTGTTGAAGGCAGCCTGGATTAGATCTGCTGCTTTTCTTCTATCTGGAACATCAGTCCTCAGGTTTTCTGGCACAATCCACCTTTGGTAAACTCACGCTGCATTTTTTCTCATTTTCCATTTGCCTCCGCTTCTTCCAAAAACTCCTTCCAAAGCCCTCGCAGCGTTGGATTCTGCAGTTGTGTATATTCCGGTTACGATTTCTGTTTCACCGTGTTCCTCTCATCTCCTCAGTATCCTGTTTTGTGTCCCGCCCAAGTAATTCAAGTTTCTCCACTTTGTTGCCCAGGCTGCTTTCATTACTGCACAAACATTTTAGCAGCTTCTCATTGATCACAATTGCATTTTCGTATGGACTTATATCTCCTTCCTTCTTTCTGTCTGTCCTCTGATTTTTATTTTTTTTTTATTTGGCCATAGTTGTATTTTATTTCTTCCTGGTAGTAAACGTGGAGGCAGAGATTATGTTAGCGTCGTGTCCCCTTGTTTCTCAGCTGAAAACTTTTCTTATCACAGGAGCAGCCTTGATTCCAGAAGACTATGTCCTTGCACATTCAAATTGAATCCATCTGTCAAGAAGAAGCTTCTTTCCGCAACTGTTTCCCTTGAGCTAAGCTCTGTTGTAGCACCCTCAACCTTTGTCGCAGCACCCTCAAAATCTCCATCAATCTCTTTTTTATTGTTTTATGCTTTCATTCCTCCTTGTAGGGGGAGGAAGACTTGGGATGTGTGTCCTTGGTCCCCTTCACCAGGCTGGCAGTCTTGGTTCTCCCAACATGAGGGACAAGGGGTGGATTCCTTTCTGGTCTCCCCGTGTCTGATTTTGGTCTTCAGCCCTTTTCTGTATCGTTGCCCATGCCAGGAGAGCCTGGGAGAGCTGGGGTGTTCATCTTTGGCGTTGTGAGGCATGGGGTGAAAGCAGGTCTCCTGCCAACGCAGTCGCTGGTGCTTGTTTCTGTTTGACTTTTGCAACTTCGCACCTGAGTCCTTCCGAGCTGTGGGTTCATAGAACCATAGGGTTGGAAGGGACCTCTGGAGATCATCTAGTCTAACCCCCTGCTAGAGCAGGGTCACCCAGAGCAGGTGGCACAGGAACGCGTCCAGGCGGGTTTAGGATGTCTCCAGAGACGGAGACTCCCCCACCTCTCTGGGCAGCCTGTGCCAGGGCTCTGCCACCCTCACAGCAAAGAAGTTCCTCCTCATGTTGAGATGGAACTTCCCGTGGTCAAGTTTGTGCCCGTTACCCCTTGTCCTGCCACTGGGCACCACTGAAAAGAGCCTGGCCCCATTCTCCTGACACCCCCCCTTTCAGTATTTATAAGCGTTGATAAGATCCCCCATCAGCTGTCTGTTTTCCAGACTGAAGAGACGCAATTCAACCCACGTGCTTACAACCTGCCTCCTCCCCTGATACGTTTGTTGGACCTCCATCTGGTCGTGGAGGCTGTCGCTGCTGTGGGACATCTTGGAGATATTTGCCAAAGAGCCCTGGTCGTGGTGGTGGAGATGCAGAAACAGAGACCAGAAGGAAAAGGGACAGTCTCTGCCCCGGGGTGCTTCCAGCCGAAGGGAGGAGGCACCGGCCGCCGCAGCGTGGTTTAGCACAAGGAAGCAATTAGAGGTTCTAGGGCAGCGCGATCGTCTGTAGTCGCAGCACATCACAGCCTCCCTGACCTCGACTTTTGAGTGAGGCTTATGAAAAATGAACCGAAGGTGGGCCGCTAATTGAATCCTTGCCTGGTCCTCTGCCTGCCCCCGAGCACAAAATCAGAGCAGGCGTTGCGAGGGCACGTCAGGAGCCTCTCTCTAATGAAGAGAGCTGAGGGAGTGGGAAGATGTGCTGACATCTCGCCTCGTTTATTATCTTCTGAAGCCTGCAAACAAGAGGGACGAGAACAGCAGCGCGGAGAGCTGCTGGCGTTTCTGGAATAGTGTTACACATCTAATTTATGGTGTTAATATAGATCAAGAAGTTTTGGGTCCGTGGAACAACTGCGGGGAGGAGTGACCTTTCCCAAACTTGGGTTGTTTTCTGTGGTTCTTTTGGGATCATCTGGAGTTAATCAGTCTGGTAACTCTTAAAAAATCAGTATTGCCTAAAAATATATGCCGTCACTTTTGTTTTCAGAGGAACAACATTTGCTGTAAGTAGAGGGTTGGGTTTTTTGAAAACAAGTTTCAATGTTCCAGTTCCACTGTGCACCAGCCTTGCTTTTAAATTTATAACCCTCCAAAATGAAAAGTAAATTGATTGCGTTATTCCCAGCCCTTTTATAAAAGTTAACATTGCAAAAACAGATGTGAAATGTGGCCTTGTAGATTACAGTCTGGGCTTGGGTTTTTTTTGGTTGGGATTTTTTTTTTTTTTCCCTTCTTTCTCTGTGCTGTGTCCCCGAGGAGCAGAAATCTGCCTTTTTCCAGCAGGAGGAAAATTGTTCTGTGTCTAAATTGCCTCCTGCTTGCCTTCTGCAGGATGCTGCAGGACACGCAGCTCAGAGGAACGATAATGCTTTTACAAAAACACGCAACTTGGCGGGCAATTTTTAATGATGAATGTGCGTGAGCGTTCGGATTGCCTGGGAATTTGGTAATGCTCTAGCAAGCCTCACACCTCTAGGACATCCATTCAAATATGGCCCAGAGAGACAGTGATTAAAAGGCACTATAAAGCGGATTATTGGTCTCCAGCTTCCTTTTAGGAGGCAGGTGAGCATGTCCTCATCTCTCTTGTCACCCGCCGCAGCAGGACTGGACGTAGCGTGATCCCATGGTCTGGAAGAGCCGGGTCTGAGCACAGCCTGGAGCTCCCGTGCCTTCTCCAGGTCAGTTGGAGCGGAGTTGTTGGATGCCGTGTTGTGGCAAGGCTTTGCTGTATCGCAGCGCTCTCCGGGCCACCGAAATCTTGAAGGGGTGAGTGAGTGGTCTCACGCGGGGCAGGGAGCGTGTCTGGAGGCGCTGGTGGCAGGGAAGCTTCTGCGGCAGCGTGGTGGCGAGCGTGGCAGGGCATCCGTGCTCCACAGCTCGACCCTACAGGGAGGGAGCGGGGGCAGTTCTTCAGGCTTCGTTATATTATTTTCCGTGCTCCTGGTATGTTTAAAAAAAAAAACCAAAACCAAAAACAAACAAACAAAAACAACACAAAAAAAAACCAGAGAAAAGTTACTGCTCTGCGAGAACTGCTAAAAGGGCTCCATCACTTCCATAAACCTCACACATATAAATTATTGTCTTCTATTAGTCACTTAAAAGGCTGGGTTGCTTAATTATTGTGATCGCAGTAATCACTTATTTACAAGGTGGGGAAAAATGCCAAGCACTTCCAAGCTGAGCAGCGCTGTGGGGCCGTGGCAGAGGAGGCAGGGCTGCAGAAACATTTCCTTCCTCCCCACGAACGTAAATGCTTTTGCTTCTCTTGGTCGCGTCAGCCGCGGTGCCCGGCCTGTGGACGCCCCGGGCTGTTCTCTCCGGCTCTGGCAACAGCCGTGGTGAAGGAAGCCGGGCTGCTCCGAGCCCGGGGTGGTGGCAGCTTGCAGGAGTGGGGCTGGCTGGTTCTTCCTGGAGGGAGGACTGCGGAGGAGTCGGAAAGCGGCCTGTGGGAGGGTGGGACAGGGAGTGGGGACCCAGGGGCAGAACTGGAAGTAGGGAAGAGGAAAAGGAAAATGACGGGAGATCTGCAGGCCCTTGCGCTGCCCCCCCCCCTGCTCCGCTTCGCCCCATCCCAGAAAACCGTCTGCAAACGTCCTGCCTCGCGCTTCTGGGGCACGGGAGTTGCACGGTCCCTTTTAAGGTCCCTCCCGAGGGAAATGCTCTGATCCGCAGCCTTGGGTACTCACCCAGGGAAGAGCTTCAGATTATTATTTTTTGGGGGGTCAGGAGGAAGGAGGGGGTTGGTAGAAGTTAAATGTGTCCCCCTGAAACCTACTGTTTGCAACCTGAAGAAGGTGTGTGTGTGTTTTTTTCTTTTTTTTCCCTAAAAGCTTGTCTGTCTTCCTCCCAATCCTATCAGCCCAATAACGCGTTATTACCTCCCCTTACAAGCCTCGCCTTCCAGCTTTCACTCCGTGTCTTCCACATGTTTCCGCTTAGGAATCCGCTATGCCTCCTCTGCTTCCCAGCGAAAGAGACGCCGCTCCGAGCCTACCTCCATAAAAGACCCTAATTCCATTAAAGTCCATTACAAGCTCCTCTCCCGCAGTTCCCGGAGGAGCGCGGGGCAGCCTGTATCAGAGACCGCAAGAAAACAAATGGCCACTTTGAACAAATCCCAGGGCCGCGTGCCAAGCGGGGATTCCCAGCTATTTACAAACCGTCCTCGCTTCCTCCTAATAAAGAGGTAAAATGGAAGCAGGGAAAATATGCATTTTATAATCACCCAGATTTAGCCCTTCAAAGGATTTATTACAACCTTTTATTTTCATGCGTGGAAAATGTAATCTTATCTAGCGTGCCGGCTGGCCCAGCTCAACTCGCCGCATCGGTTTTACAGCAGAAAGCTATCAAACAGCAACCTTCGGGGGCACGCTGTGCCGGGGCGTTAAAGTTGCTCGAATGCATTAAAGCAGCTGAAACGTGCATTAAAATATGGCACTAGGAGAGGAGGATATCTGTGCAATTAGCGATCTGATGCTTTCAGCAGCTGCTTGCAGCGTCGATCCAGCATATCAACAACGGGGGCCGCTGAGATGTGACGGAGGAAAGAACCAAACACGCTGCTGCCACAAAAACCCCGCTTTCAAAGTGGGTTAGCAGCCAGCTAGCTGGGGGGATGCGGGATTTTAGCGGGGATCAGATGCGAGGGATTGTCGGAGACAAATGCCTTGAACCTTGAATTTTAATCTATGCTGTTTGCGAGCAGCAGAAGCTGCTGGCGCTGGGGTGGTTTGTGTCCCCTCTGCTGCGCTGGGGAGCAGTGCCAGTGACACTCGGAGTTCAGCAAGCAAAATCCTATTAAGATAACGTCACGGCCTTTCTGTTTTACTGTTTGCAAGCCAGCCATAACATCATTAAATTACACAACAGGGAGGTGCCTGCTGCCAAGGAGCTCTGCTCGAGATAAGACGTGGGTTGAGCCGCTGCCAAAATTTGCGTTGATATGACAAGAAATTTGGAGCTGGTTCAAGGCTGGATTCGCAGCAAGACATGGCAGCGCGCAGGTAAACAGCGCGCAGGATTGGCCCCCGGGGCAGCTTCTGCCGCGCTGCGCCGGGGCACGGCGCGGGTGGCGCAGGTAGGGCAGTACCCGGCACGGCTGGCACCGGGCAGCGCCTGCGCAGGGCAGGGCTCAGCCGGGCGGGCCGGGATCGAAGACGTTCATAGTAGCCAGATTTACACCCTTTGTTGCGTTCGGCGCTGCCGAGCAGAAGACAGGAGTCTGGCAGGACCTGTGGACGAAGCTCAGGCAGCTGAGCACGGCTCCTCGCCGTCCTTACCCCCGCCACCCCCTCCTCAGCCCTTTCGGGGGAGTCGGAGGCAGCCCGACGGATGAAGGGATTGGCCTCGGAGGCTCACGCTAGTAATTAAAAAGCCTGTAATGTGATTTCAATAGTCTGTTACGTGTACTGAGATGGGGCGGATGGGATGGCAGGTGAGCGGGCCGGAGTTGCCCCCCGGGAGGAGAGGTGTCGCGGGCAGGGCTGTAAGGGCTGCACTGCCCGATGGGTGGAACTGGAACTGGGAACACTGCGGGGACTGAGGTGCACAAGGACGTTGCTTGTTTTTTTTGTGACGCCACAGCAGGAAAAGGAGTGAGAAGAAGGAGCTGTGTCATAAAATTACACCGCTGCATGTGACAGCACTGAAACCCTGCCTTGCCGGTCCCTCTGCATCACCCGCCATGTCCCTGCCACTCTTGTCCGCTCAGGCTTTGTGCCTCTTGCCCTTTTGCTGCTGCAGGTTTGGAGGTTCGGTGCTTGGCTCTCCCGGATCCCGGGTTCCTCTGTGCTGTCCTGCTTGTGGGTAGTCTGGTCCTCAGGCTCCTTCTTTCAGATCCCCAGGGGAGAACTCACCCAGCACCGTCCTCGCCTTGCCATCGTTCGGCTAAACTCCCCTCGTCAGCATTAAGGATCTTTTTCTCCTGCGGCATCTTCCAGGCAGCGGAGGTGATGCACAGCCAGGGCTCCGGGGCTCAGCCCAGCCCGTGACACGTGGAGGCATTTAGGTGGCTCTGTAGAAGTGCCTGGGCTGTGCCCCAGGTCACCTCGTCCTCCAAGACAGGACATCAGGAAGAAATGACTTAAAACAAGAAGTGTGCCTTAAAAGCAGGTTTCTAAGCAGTTTCCTTTAGAGAAGCTTCGTTTCCATCGAAGGCTGCGCAGAGCCTGCCCTGCTCTGGGGTTCTGCCTGCCTCTCCACTTCTGCTCTTACCGCTTGCCCTCGCGGCTGCCTTTCTGGCATTGCTGACTTTCGGGGTCCCAGATGTATCTATCATCTCATGCGTGTGGCGGCAGCTCAGGTACAAAGTGGCTGGGAGTTCCTGTTACCGGGATGTTCTCTGCCAAGGGACGGAGCGACGTGTACAAGCGCAGCTCGTCGTGATATTCCGTCCCAGCACTGGCGTTGCGCGTCTTCCCTGCAAAGGGCTGTAGGTTAACGCAGTGCCACGCGCGGTGCGACGTTCGCGCTTCTCTAGTGCCTCATCTCTTAGCCTGCCCGCGTCCTTATAATTACAGAGCGGTGCATGTGCAGGGGAGATGAGATACCGTGCAGTGTCGGGCAAGTCTGTGACCTTCCTGCCATTCTCCAGTTTCCATAACAGCAGGATATTTGTTTTGTTGCCATAGAAAACCTGCCCGCGCATGTTTGCAGGGTACCGAGTTGTCACTACAACCGTTGCCTTCCAGCGAGCCTGAAAGGAGCCGCGCGTCCCCGAGAACAAATCAGATGGTGTTTCCTGCCACCTCCTCAGGAAAAAAAAAAAACCAACCCAGGAGTGTTAGATTGACAGTTTTGGAAAGCAAAGTTTTCTCTCTGTCAACAGAGCAGACAGCAGCGTGGCGGAGTCACGGGAGCACATCGTCCCCTGCCTCCCCCGGCCTCGCCGCGGCTGCCCTCCTGCCTGCATCGCCCGGCCGCGGCGGGCGGGAGGATGGTCCTCGTCCCTGAGGACGCCACAAGTCTAGTACATCTGGGGTGAGCGGTGGTGCTGCCTTCAACACCGGACCGGGATCCGATCTCCCAGCTGCTGCGGGACAGTGGTGCTGGGGGAGGGCAGGGCTCCGCCGCTGCCAGCCCAGCGACAGGTCGCTGCGAGTGCCAAGCGGTGCCGCTGGTGGCCGGTGTCCCCAGCGGCTGCCGTTTGCAAGGCTGAGCCCTCCGCTCGCCCTTTCAGCTGGCTGCTGTCACGGCAAGATATACGGGCCTGGAGGGCAGCAGCGCTCTGGGGACGGGACACCGAGTTGTCAGGCATGTGTGGGTCTTTCAGGACGCAGCATCTGTGACCAGTTTTCATCCATCCCCCGAGAGCCTCCGCCACGGGGAAAGGCAGCCTGGCCCAAGAGAGACGGGAGAGGGTCTCCTCGAGCGGGTGGGTGCCCTGGTCGGGGTGCCTGGAGATTGCAAAGCGTGACACGCTGTCTCTGCTGATGCCCCCCCCAGCATCCCCCACACCCCAGACTGTGCCAAGGCTCCGGGGGCAGCCTTGGATGATGGGGGCAGGGGGGATGTTTCCAAATGGTTTCCTGGGAGAGAACCTGACCCTGGCAGAGGGTGATGGGTGCTGTGGTGGGAGCAGGGTGAGGAGAGCTGTTGTGAAGCCAGTCTGCGTCAGGCCATCCAGAGGTCAGAAACGACCAGACTTTTCCAAAAAGTTATTTCTTGTCCAGCTGCGTGCATGTGAGAGCTCTCCCTCTCCCTCTCCCTCTCCCTCTCCCTCTCCCTCTCCCTCTCCCTCTCCCTCTCCCTCTCCCTCTCCCTCTCCCTCTCCCTCTCCCTCTCCCTCTCCCTCTCCCTCTCCCTCCTCTTCCAGGATGGCAGTTCTTGTTTTCATATAACACAGACGTATATTTTCAGTGCTTTTGAATATCGAAGGCACTTAGGGGAGCCCTTCCACCTGAGGAAAGAGGTCCTGCGGGTGGATGGGCTGCGTCGGAGGTCGGTAAAGGCTGGGAGGGCACAAGGCACACACATGGGTCCCGCTTGTCCCCCACCGCTGGGGGACAGGCGGCGGAGGCGATGCAGCTGCTCCCCAGGATGCATTCACTGTGTGCTTGTCCTAGGTGACACCCGGTCTCGAGGGCCAGGAAGGGGAACTGCTCGTGAAGGGACCCTCCGTCTTCCGCGAGTACTGGAACAGACCCAGAGAAACAGCAGATGCCTTCACGCCCGACGGCTGGTTCAAAACAGGTACCGCAATGGCTTCCCCGCGGCGGCTGGCAGAGGGCAGCGAGGGGAGAGGGGGGCAGCAGCTCCGGTTGGGCTCACGAGGTTCCGCGGCTGCTGGGGGTGGGGGTTGGAGATGGGGGGTCGCAGCCTGGCTGGGGGTACGGGCTGGACGTGCTTCCAAGTGCTGGAGGAACTTCATTTGTGTTGGCCGTACTTAGCCAAGTAACGGGGTATGGCTGGGGTTGCTTGCTTGTAAGCACAATGTACTGGTGCTTGATGTTTTCCGGGGACTTAAACTTTGCAGACGGGTGGGATTTAGCTTAATTTACGTGGGGACCGTGTCAGTGGAAAACCCTCGCCTAAGCTCCGAGGTGCCGGATCCATCCTGCCTCCCTTCTCGCCGCCGGTGTGGTGTCCGCAGGGCGGTTCGCGCTCCTGGTGATGGCGGAGTGTTTAAGGTGTGTAGGGTCGAAGCCGTGAGCACGGGCAGCGTGGCCGCCGGGGGTGGTCTGGGGTCACGGGCTTGGCCACCAGCATTGCGTGGCAGCTTTTCAAGGAACTGGCAGTTGTCAGCCAGAAAATATTAATTGATGGGAAGCTGAACTTTCTGGGGAAAAATCACAGCGGGTGTCTTCAGTGCGGGAGCGGCTCGGGAAGGGGTTTTGAAATTGCCAGAACGTTTTTTTTTAAAGTGAAAAGTCTGAGTCTTGCAAATAAAGAGGCCTTTTAATTTGAAACCAAGGCTCGTTCTATTTTTCCATGATAAGTTGTGGAAATGCAAAGGAAATGTTTCTTTTTCTGGGTTTTTCTCAGGGTTTGCCTTTCCCTTTCAACTAAGAGAAATGTTGCCGAAACACGAAGTGTTTCCAGGGAGGGGGACACCTCTGGTATTTCCTCCTTTCAAATCACATTTCACTAGAAGATAATACCCTAATAATAATAATGATACATATTGTGCGTGGGTCCTGTGTGCGCCTTGGTAGGTTTTATCAGATATTTGCAAACAGAGAGAAGATCCCGTTTCCCTGTGGTAGCAGCGGATGCCATCGGGACTGTCCCTACCTGAACTGCCGTGGCTGGGACAGTGAGTTCTCGGAGGAGAACTCTTACGGCTAATCCTGCCCATCATGTGGCATAACAAATTCAAGAGGGTACCAGGCTGAAGACCTTTCCCAAAGGGAATGGATGTCACAGGCCATGAAGAAGTTCTGGGCTTCAAATTACACCTCCTGCTCTGCGCGTGGCGGGTGGTCAGAGACCTCCCCAGTCGGGGGTTCCTGTCCCCCTGTCCCCGGGCACCGTTCTGCAATTTAAATTAAATACTAAACCGGCCACGGGACGGGTTGGCAGGCTCTGCTCCCGCTGCCGGTTGGTATCTCGGGTGCCCACCTTCCTGCCGCCGGCCGGGAGCCGTTTGGGCAGTGGGGTAGATACAGGCAGCGTGTTTGTCTGCCAGCACCGAGCCTGAGCACCAGTTAATCTGACCGGTGCAGAAGGGCGGGATGGCTCATTTCTGCCTAACCTTGACATACGCGCAGCTCTGGCTTCCCCGTGCCCCTCTTTTACTTGGGTGTCAGCGGTGCCGTCGAGTCAGGAGTCAGGCTGGGTTTCTGATGCCTTCTGTGTAATCTTATTTATTTACGGTTCTTGAAGAAGCTGTGATTTATTGTTGTTGTTAGCCCCAAGCAGACGTGGAGCTGCCCTGCCGGCAGTGTCACCGCGGGTCCCCATCCCGGGCGGGCACCGCGGGCTGGGACTGGAGCATCATCGGGCGACGTGCAGGGTGCGGGGCAATCAGCTTTAAAAAAAATTTTTTTTTTTTTTAGTCGACACTCCTGATGAATATTTCAGATGCAAAGGAATAGCGTGCATTAATTATTGCAAAGAGATGTCTTTAGGAGAAAATGATTTTGAAATTCAGTTTAATTTCATTGTAATGCGCTGCAAACAGGAAGGGAGTATGTGTGTTTAATTGGCTCTCGGGGGTAAGGCCGGGAAGATGGCATGCCTTTGTCACAGGCCATTAGTGATACAGACTGCATAATGAGAGAGTACAATCAGCTCACAGCTGCCGGCTCCTACGGGGAGAGAATGATATTAAATAGAAATCAGTATAAATTAAACTTAACCCTTTCACTAGCTGAGCAAAGCTCAGAGCTAGGAATAAGGGAGGGGGGAGCGGAGACAGGCGTGGGGGATCCGGGCTGGGTCGGGGGCTGCCTGGACGACCCCCCCAGCGGCAGACCCCCTGCCAGGCTGCCTCCCCCATGTCCCCAGCAGCTGCCTAGGGAGGACGGTGGGCTTTTAACTCCCTTCCCCATCCTGTTCCCCAACTCTTTGCCTTTCTTTCCTTTCGTTCCTCTCCTGACCGCTTGCTCCCTCTCTTGTGGATATTGGTTCGATGGGGCGATTTTTTTCCAAAGTTTCATTTAGCCGGCGGTGCCGTGAGCGAACCCCGTCACCCTGTGCTCGCCCTGCCTGCCCCCGCCGTGATGACAGCCTTTGGAGATCACTCGGAGGCGGCGAATGTCCCCGTGGTGGTCAAAAAACACTTCTGGGATTTGAGGAGGTTGTGTTCCGTCATAGCGACTGGGATCCGGAGGGTGAATTACCCCCGTTAAGCAGCGGCGGGTAACTTTGGAGTGGAGACCACACTGGCAGAATCCCAAAGAGGCAAAGCCTGGCCGCTGCCGGGATAGAATCTGCTGTATCTGCCATTTGCAGGTCGCCTGGTCGGTGTACGGTGCTCCCGAAACCCAGGCGATGGCATTTCTGACTCTGTACTAGCTAGCGTTCCTCTCGCTGCTGGACCAAGGGACCTACAGGACACCTGAAGCAGACGGAGAAGAGAAGGCTCCGGGGAGACCTTATAGCAGCCTTCCAGGGTCTGAAGGGGGCCTACAGGAAAGATGGGGAGGGACGTTTTACAAGGGCACGGAGTGATAGGACGAGGGGTGATGGCTTCAGTCTTGAAGAGGGTGGATTTAGGTTAGATATCAGGAAGAAATTTGTCACTCTGAGGGCGGCGAGCCCCTGGCCCAGGTTGCTCAGAGAAGCTGTGGCTGCCCCATCCCTGGAGGGGTTCAAGGCCAGGTTGGACGGGGCTTGGAGCAACCTGGGCTGGTGGGAGGTGTCCCTGCTTGGTTTCTAGGGAAATCTTGGAAAGACCAGGCATTTAGTGCAGCAACTGCAAACCTGTGTTTCCTCCCCCCAGGACGAGAGGCAAACACCGTGTGCGCACCGTGCGGGAAGCCAGGGCATCCCTCTGCGAACGTGCCCGGTCTGCGCCTCCACTTAGAGAAGGAACGAGTACGTGTATCTCTGTGTTCTGGGGGAAAAAAAAAAAAAAAAAAACAGATAAAAAGGCATGATGCCGCAGTGACTTTTTGATGAATTCAAGATCGCGGCTCTTTTGAAACACATCTGAACTTGTGGCGTTGCGCAGGTGATTTAATGTTTCTCCTGTCCTCTTTATTCCCTCTGATTTGCACCGTTGTCTGCCTATCTCTCCATCTCCCTCGTTTCCATCTCAGTGAATTTGATTATTTTTATTGTATTAACACTGTTGACAGAGCTGCTTAGATCAAAGTCCCCTCCAGCCATTTCCAGGGAGACTGCTGGGTATCCACCTGCTGTCATACATCCGAGCGGCACCGAGCCCTCGGAGGCCGAGACAAACCCAAAGGAGAAATGCCTACGGCCGTCTGTCTCCTGCCCCTGCGATACCTTCTCAGCTGCCCTGTGCCCCGCGAGGTGAGGGGCAATCTCCGAGCACGTTCACGTGCCGCTGAGCAGGAAGGATGGAAGAAAGGAATAAAGAAGGAAGAAATTTTTTACAATGAGGGTGGTGAAACCCTGGCCCAGGTTGCCCAGAGAGGCGGGAGATGCCCCATCCCCAGAAACATTCAAGACCAGGCTGGACGGGGCTCTGAGCAACCGGATCTAGTTGAAGAAGTGCCTGCTCATGGCAGGGGGCTTGGACTAGATGAGCTTTAAAGGTCCCTTCCAGCCCAAAATGTTCTGTGATTCTATGAGCAATCGCCGAGCAAACCCTGGGAGCTGGAGGGAAGCAGCAGACAAACACCAGCTTCTCTGGTCATCCCGCTCCTGGTCCTTACTCACCCGTCCCAGCCGTGCGATGCTCGCGTCGCTCAGCCTCTGGCGCTGTCAGATTGTGTTATCTCTGCCCAGGAGGCAGCGATCGTCAGGCAGCGAGCGGCTTTGGAGGCCTGAGGACGGGGACGGAGGGTTGGGGAGCGTGATGGAGTCGCGCAGCGCGGTGCCCAGGCGCGGCCCGTTTGCCCCCGTGTTTTCCTGCCCGGGCAGGGCCGGGCTGGGTGCTCTCTCCGGAGGAATCTGGCAATACAGTGGTGCGCGCAGGGGGAGTGATACGATCAGAAAGCGGACTTCTCCCCGAGGGAGGGCCGGCTTCCATTCACATTTGCCCGTACATCCAGAAAATTAGAATCTGGTGTATTCAGGGAGATTTATTTTCAATTACAGGTTAAGGCTGAGACATGAAATAGCACCGGGTTTGAAAGTAGTGCATAAATCCTCCAACAAATCCATGTATCTCAGCTCCATATAATAAGATTTTATTGATTGCTATATTGTATCTGTCAGAATAAAACTCTCTTAATGCATGCATCAGGATGGAGAAGATAGAAAGCTTGTTGGTAGTAGAACCTGATTCAAGAATCAATGCACTTTGATTAATATGTTGTTAAGAAAGTAAGAGTTATTTAACTTGTTTGATGCGCATTTCAAAATGATGACTCATATCTTTTAGGTTTCTTTCCTTAAGCTACATTTAAAAAAAACAGCCTTGTAGCTTTTTTTCACATTGCTAAGTCCTGGTTTATCGCTGATTTTTTGCTAGATCCTTTTACGCAGGTCACGAAACCCCCAGGCTGCCATTAACAATAATTCCTGTGGCCCAAAAGACTTCCCGTGTGGAGTTGTTGAAGGCTTTAGAGGAAAAGGAGGCTGGGGTGGACATGCTGTCTCTGTTCCTTCTGGATGTTCTGCAGTGAAAGAGGGAGCTCCAAGAAAAAAAAAAAAAGAAAGAAAAAAGAAGTTAATCTGGAATAAGACATCATCGGGAGAAATGAGAAGCACCCATCAGTCCTGGCAGGCTTTCAGACGCTGCCGAGCCCGGGCAGGCGGCAGCATGCTGTGCATCTGTGTGTGCTTGCTGAACGCACCATTCTCTCGGCCTTTCCGCTGTGATCTACGAACTCGGGCACCGAGTATCTGGGAGCGTCCTGCTCAGCACTGCAGTTCCCAGCTCGCTCCAGGACCTGCTTTTGCTGCAGCCGTGAATCCCCAGTCAAGGGACGAAGCCCGGTGACTCTCTCAGACCGGTTGCAGGGACCTCCTGGTGTCCGTCTGTCCTCTTCAGACTGAGCTTTCCAGACCGCAGCTGGGTGGTTCTTGCTGGCACCAGCTGCAGATCCTTGCCATTCCTGGCCCCAGCTCTTTGATTTCCATCCCACCACTTCTTATGGAAAAGGCAAAGCTGCCTGCAGTCCTCCAGCGCAGAGAAATCTGGTATTTGTAGGAAACACCTCGCCAGGTCATCCTTGGCCAGACACAACCCATTCCTCCTCTCGGGCTGGCCCCCAAGGAGAAGGGGCAGGAGAAGCAGCAAGGAACGTGCACCCCATCCCTGCGGCATAGGCTTCTTCCCTGGCACTTGCCTGTCCCCAGAGACAAGCAGGTGTTTCCCTGCCAGGGGAATTGCTTACATTCGCGGGTACAGCACTGACACCTGAAACAGAAAATGCTTTAGCCTGATCAAGGCAGATTATAAATAGAAATGCATCTCATTAGCATCCTAATCTGCAGGTTTTCTGTTTGTTTGCAGTGTCTTTCCCAGTCACAAATCCAGTTAATGCAAATTCTGTTTTTAAAGAAACGATTCCTTAATTATAATGTCTTGCAGACGATGTGATTTACCGGTTTGGTAAACCCACCGGAGGAAGCGGTGGCTCCCTCCGAGGCCGGCCCGAAGGAGCTGCTCTTTGAACCTGTCGTAGCTTGAGCTCGTGAGTCGGGCGGGATGGCAGCGCTCACCCGCTTCCTTTGCTGGCGGCTGAGAGCTTCGGCCTGTGTTCCCACAAATGAAAGGACACCCCAAAAAATGCCAAGGGTGCCCCAAACACAGCTCCACGTGCTGCTTTAGGAAGGCAATCCCACCGGATCTCTATGGGACAGGAACAGAGGCTGTGGGCACCTACCGGGCAGCCTCTCCGGTGAAGCCAGACCGGCCGTGCCCTCAGCCCTCGTTTAGGAGGAGTTTCTGGAAGTAAAAACACAAAGATGGCATGGTGTCTAGTGTATCAGCCGTGTGTAAAGATTCCTTTATAATCTCAAAACGTTACTTATGCACACGCACTCCAACACTGTGGAGAGAGAATTCACTTTTTCTGCTTCCTTCTCCT
Organism: Chroicocephalus ridibundus; assembly: GCF_963924245.1. Taxonomy (NCBI): domain Eukaryota; kingdom Metazoa; phylum Chordata; class Aves; order Charadriiformes; family Laridae; genus Chroicocephalus; species Chroicocephalus ridibundus. The sequence goes on from NC_086287.1 coordinate 93,867,771, forward strand.
TGAGGAGACAATATTGCCAGCTTTGCCGGATGGCTGGAAGTCGGAGAGTCGTCAGGACGCCGCGAAATGAAACCCGTGTGTTTCCCTGACTGCACGCGGGACTGGTGTTTTCAGCAGTTCAGAGAGTGACTTGGGGTTTTTGTAGCTGTAAATGAGAGCAGCTTTTGGCACAGAATTTGTTTACTCTCTACTAAAGCTCTGCTCTGGTTGTATCAAACCTCTTGGATGCCAACCTCTTACTTGTTCGAGAACCTCTGCTACGCGGGGTCCAGTTTTCAGAGGCGTGGAGCAATTGCACCCCAGCTGAGAGCTGGTGGGAAGAGCAGGCACCCACATCTCCAAAATCCAGGCTGTTCCCCCTCAGTCTCTGGTTGCTTTTACCTTTCAAGCCATGCCACGGCAGAGCTGCCCTTGCAGCCTGGAGGGAGAGGGGCTCGTTCAGGCTCTGACCACCAGGAATGACTCATCCCAGCCATCCAGTCCATCCCAGGGATCAATGCAGGGGGTCCCGGCCGCAGCTCCAGCTGGGATACGTTGTAGAGACATCAAGCTGAGCTCTGCAAGCCCGTCAGAAGATCTCGCAGGAGAATTGCAAGCCGGCAAGTGGGTTAAGAGGGGAAGCGCAGGACTGAGCTCAGGATGTGGTAAAGAAATGGGCAGAACAATCATCTTTCTCATGGTACTTGGCAGAGCCCCTTGGCTCATTGGCAAGGCTTTCTTTCAAGTGACTACTTACTGCTATGTAAATAGCGTGTCTCCTCCAGTGCGGAATTAAAAACCCCGTAGGGTAAGGTCAGTATCGAATCATCCGAGTGAGATCCCTGAGCAGTCGCGCGGAGGACAGGACCACGGTCCCATCGCAGGCACTGTCAAAGCAGGTATTGTCTTGCGTACAGCTGGAACACGGCCCCGGGGCATTTTCACTGGTCCACGCTCATGGTTCGGGTGCTGTGAAGACTTAGTGTTCGTTGTGTGTTTAGTGTCACTGATTGCCCCGTGACCATGGGGGCTTTGGAAAGCCTCTTCAGCAGGAGCGATAAACGCTGCAGAGGGTTGTCTACAGCAGTGGCTGGGGGGGGTGGATTTACCGTGCTGAGGTGGAGACCATCAGGGTAGGAAAGGTAACGATTAAGACTGAATGTTGAAGTGACAGGCTGAGGGAGTTGGGGTTGTTCAGCCTGGAGAAGAGAAGGCTCCGAGGAGACCTTATAACCCCTTCCAGTACCTGAAGGGGGCTACAGGAAGGATGGGGAGGCACACTTTATCAGGAAATGTGATGATAGCACATGGGGTAATGGCCTCAAACTGAAGGAGGGGAGATTTAGACTGGATATCAGGAAGAAATTAGGTGGTGATGGGGGTTATCTTCAGTCCTGACACCTGCCTGTCACCAGAGATGCCCAGCTCAAGAGGAAATTTGTTGAAGCTAGACCTTCCTTCCACCTTTGGCCATCTATCATTTTTTCTGCCTTACTTCGTGTCCTCAGCTTTCCCTTCCTCCTTGTTTGCCGGGTTTCCCGTTGCTCGAGGCACTCTGCTGGTGCCCACACCGTCTGTTTAGCTCGCTGAACAGTTTTTGGCGTTTGATTTACATAACCCAGCACCGCCGTAAGTGGAGCGGGGTTGGGGAATTGCACAAATTGATTACAGCTCGTAGGACGAGCCGGGAAGCCAGTGGCCTGATTTCCTTCCTTCCTTCACAGCGCAGGAAAGCGAGGGATCGCTTTTAGCAGGCGCGATCCAAGACCAAGCGCCGTTAAGTGGTGGGGTTTTTGCTGGGCGTTTGTAGTTCGAGCTGGTAGTAGCGCTTGAAGAAGAGCTGAGCGTCTCTGGCTTCGAGAGGCGCTGGGACAGACAGCGAGGATGCGATCGCTCCAGGTTCTTTACTTTCAACAAGAGTCATCCCTCCGGGCTTCGCTCGAGACAATTGAGAACGTATTTACTTACGACTAATGGTACTGCGCTGTAAGCAAAAGTACAGGCTTCTGTATATTTAAGCAAACAATTTAAGGCAGATATCTTTCCTCATATCCCACCGCTGCCTCTCTTAGTCAACAGCCTCCCATCGTTATCTCTGCTTTATTTAATAATGCATCTCAGCAGAGCCCGGGACAGGTCACTGCACTGGAGAGAAGAGGTAGTGCTCTCTTTAGCTAAGGTGTAATTGATCCCTCAGCTGTTCCGCAGAGGGCGGAAGCCAAAGCAGAGGGGTTTAGCCTAATTTTTTTTTTTTTTTTTTCATTATTACAATTATTATTTTGAGCTGTGCACACAGGGTTGCCCCGCTCTTCAAAGTTTCGCCAGCTGAGTGGCAGCGGCGTTCAGCTGGGCTGCCACACCTCGGAGCATTTACTTATTTATTAGTCTTGGAGTTTTCTTTTTCATCTTGTTGTCTGCAGGGATTTCTATAAATATTTAAATGCTAATGTGAAAAGAAACGTTTTTCATTTTTACTTACCCATTTTCTTTTCTGGCTTGTCCTCTGGGCAAACCCATCTGCAGTAATTCTGGCTGTAGGCAGCGGGGGGTGGTGGTGGGGGGCTCCCTCCGCCCAGCCTGCTTGTGTCGTATCAGTCACCCATGAGCTCCTGCTAACGATGAGTGAACCTACCAAGTCGTGGCTGCCTGGCTTGCAGAAATGTTCAAAGGTTCGGCTGCTTTATCTGCTGTTTTCCGTTAGAGGAGCGTGGCGCCCTTGGAGCAGGGTGTGCGGTGTCCCCAGGCTGGGGAGGCTTCATCTGCTGCTTGTCCTTCAGGTCTGCCACGCGCTGAAGGGTTGGAGAGGCTCCTGGTCACGCTGAGCTACATGTGCGGAGCGTACCCAGAAATGAAGTACGGCCAAGGGCAGGCAGGACCCAGGGTGCTGCCAGACTCTGCCAAAGGGCTGATTTTGTGTTAATCCATTTGGTCCTGTCCTCTCCCGGTTGAAAGCCGGTGCCCAGGACTTCGCTGGCATATGTCATGTAAGGTGGGCTGATGCCAACCCAAGCCAAGGCTGGAGCAGGGACCATATGCAGCAATTCCCAAGGCCCTGAAACAATAGTACGGAGACGGGCTTTTGTGTTTGCTAGCCAAAGCCTGCTGGCCATTTGGGCGTGCTGGGAAACCCGTCTTGCAGGGGGTGGGAGAGGGTTTGGGGGGATGCCGTGGATGATGCTTTTTTTCAGATATGTCTCTAGATGAAGCTGAATCTGCCAGATCCCTTCATCTGTGGGTTTTAGAGAGCTGCCAGCGCCACTGCCAGCCGTATCCAGCCCTTCGCGTTCACCTAGAATCCTCTATGTCTGTGAAGGAACATGAAATGGTGCTGAGGATGGGGTGAGCTTCGCAGTTAATCATAGAATCATAGAATCTTCATGGTTGGAAAGGACCTCTGAGATCATCGAGTCCAACCATACACACACACACAAAAAAAAAAACAAACCACACTAAAAAACCCCAACAACCTACAATCTCTGCCTTTCAGAGCATGCCCTGAAGTGCCACATCTAGACGTTTCTTAAACTCCTCTAGGGATGGTGACTCGACCACCTCCCTGGGCAAGCTGTCCCAGTGCCTGACCACTCTTTCAGTAAAGCAATTCTTCCTCATATCTAATCTAAACCTCCCCTGCCGCAGCTTCACACCATTTCCTCTGGTCCTGTCATTACTCACCTGGGAGAAGAGGCCAACACCCCCCTCTCTGCACCCTCCTTTCAGGTAGCTGTAGAGGGCAATGAGGTCTCCCCTCAGCCTCCTCTTCTCCAAGCTAAACATGCCCAGCTCCCTCAGCCTCTCCTCATACGACCTGGTCTCCAGACCCCTCACCAGCCTGGTAGCTCTCCTCTGGACATGCTTGACAAAGAAAAGAAGCCACCAGATGCGCGTATGTTCTGTGCCCATCTCCTGCCCGTCCCCATCAGCGTGGGCATGAGGAGCAGGCATCAGGAGTGCTCCTCCTGTGGGCGATACCTCAGCCTTGACTTGTTTGCAGAACCCAAGGCTCCAGACTTCGGTACACAACCAAGAGCCCACCTCATACGTCCACCACAACTTCACTGGTGCAGTCCCATGGCTGGGGTTATAGCCTATTTTCATGCAAATTGGACCGAAAACAATCTACATCTTTCCTGTAGTGTAGTTTTCCGTGCTTTTTTTCTCTCTGGAACGGCAGTTCTTTAAAACCAGAGTGACCAGAAGATGCACCCTTGGGGGGAATCCTGCGGGAAGGCATGGTGCAGCAGGACTGAGTGTCACAAGAGGTTCATCTACCCCCGCCGTGCCTTCTCCCCGGTGCTCGGCGGAGCCCTCTGAGCCAGCAAGGTGCCCCAGGAGAAAAGTCCTCTTGAGAGCAGAGGCAGGTCTGTGCGGTGGGATGAGCCCACTCGCAGCGGCCGGGTCAGGGTCGTAGAGCAGAGCACGGACCGGGGGGAATTTGCACCGAACAGGCTTCAGGATGGCGGAGGACACAGGACATGCAGGGAAGCCATGAGGGTACAGCACGGGGCCAGCGAGCATCACCCCGGCTTCTCACCCTGCTGCCTGAGAGCCTGTAAAAATATGGCTTTTGGAGGAAGGTGTCACTGATTTATCAGCCGAGACGGGGGGGTAGCTGCACTCCCGGTCTGTCCAGCAGCAAGTCCTCCGCTCCCCTCTCCCCTAGCAGGGAGCGGAGCCGGGGAGGGCGCAGCTCAGAATTCCTGGGTTAAAATCAGACTTGTCTTATCTGCAGCTTTCACCTCCGGGGTTCCTGGAGCTGCTGCCAGCGTTCCCTGCACCGCTCCGTCTCCCGCTCCGCCGGCGCAGCCACAGAGCGTGAGGAGGAGTGCCTTATTAGCACAGCTCTTTGCGAGACGCCCTTGAGTGATTTTTTTTTTTTTAATTTTTTTTTTTTCCTCTTTTCCCCCCAGGTGTAAATGCCAGGGGAGGCTCTACCAGTGCTTCACATTCTTTCATCTCGGCAGGGTTTTGCCCTTTCTCCCAGCGTGGCTCTGACAGCAGGCTCAGCGCTGCTGCCTGTGGAATACAAACAAACTTCCCCGTTGCAGAGCATGACAGGAATTCATTCCAGACTGGGTTGTTTTTTTTTTTTTCTTTTTTTTTTTTTTTTCTCTGCTTTTCTCTTTTCCTACTGCTGGATGCTCCAGGGGTCTCTGGAGAAGTTTTGCGAGTGGGGAATCTGTTGCTTAACCCCCTCTCTCCCGGGAGCAGGCAGCTCGCAGCAGACCCGACAGCTCTCGCGGATGGGGAGGGCTGCAAAGCAGCTTGAAGCCGCGATGCAATTCCCGTCCCCTGAGCGAGTCGGAGGAGAGGAACTGGCACATTGAGATGTCTGCCTCCCTCCATCCCCTAGCACCAGCCGTTAGGGCAGTGGGAGGGTCTGTTCCCCGCTTGCTGAGCACACAGCGCCTGCCATTAGTGCTAATGGGAGTTAGGCACGCGCACGGAGAGGCAAGGATGCCCCTGAGCTACAAATCTACTTGGCAATTTTATTATGTAAATAAATGGTGCTTGCACATACACCTGCTGCTGCTGCTGCTCCTGGTGATGTTCATGGCAAGACACGTAAACAAACAGCGATTCCGTTCTAATAGATTTATTTCCTTTCTCGTGAGCCATTAAATTACCTCCAGATTTCACGCAGGTAGAAATCTGTAACAGCATCGAAATCTCGCTCTGCCTCAGTGGCCGGTGGCCCGCAAAGCGTGACAGCCACCTATTATTCTCAGATATTGTTTGGGGGGGAGGCACGGGAGCAACCGGCATCATCCGCGTTATATTGGTGTCTTTGGATGCTCCCACCGCTGCCGGGCGGTTTTCTAGCGAAGGCAATGGCAAACTTCCCCGTGCTGGGCTGAGCTCGGTGATGCTCATCCAGAGCCCTCGGGGCAGTTTCTCCCTCTGACCAGAGGGTGAAGGGCTCTGCCCTTCCAGGGGGTTGAAGCCTGGTTCACAGCCCCCTTCTAGGGGTCGCTGGGCCCCCGGGCAACCCTGTGTCCCCCTGGAAGGGGGCTGTGGACCTTGAGGAGGCTCTGGGCTGGGTTTTGCATGGAAGCCCATCACCCCCCTGCAGAGCATCAGCGCCGGGGCTCGCCAGGCTCCCTGACACCGTCTTGATGGGACCTGCAAGGAGAGCAGCCGGCTCCTGTCGGAGCTGACCTGCCTGTTCGCGACCGCAGGTAGATATCTCTGTGCTGCAGCGGCTGAGCCGCTCTCCTCCCTTCTTCTGCTCCCTGGCTCCGCTGGAGGGTGTTGGCAGCGGGACGGGTAGCAGACAGGTGGGGCCGCTGCCAGCGAGCGCGTTGAGGCGCTGTGCCGGGGATGCCGGTGCCAGGAGAGCTGCTGGGGGGAGAAACGCGGTGCCGGCACTTCTCCCGGCAGAGAGCTGGTGCCAGCGGGCAGGGCTGGGTCACTGGGAAAGGTTTTTGCACCGCACCCGAGCAAACAGGAGCCCTGGAAGTTGCTGGCGAGGGGAGACGGTTTCCTCATGAATAATTGGTGCGTCATTAATATGCATGTGTTTTTTGAAGAAGTTTCAAACTCTTTTTTTCCCCCTCAGGAGCCTTTGATGCTTTATTAATGGTTGCGGCGCGCACCGAACCCTCGGTACACCGCAACGGGAGCGGTGCCTCGGAGCAGCCCCGTGCCTCTGCCCATTTGGTTTTGGTCGCCGCCTTTTGCGAGCCCAGGGAAGGGGTTTTGCGGGTCCAAGCGGCCAGGTGAGAGTAGATGGGCTTGGGTAGCCCCAAAGAGCCGCTCCACTGCTGTGCCGGGCTCCGGAGGCGGCAGCAAGCTGCTCTGTGGGAGCCCGGCCAGGTCTCGCCACCGTGGGTCCGCGCAGGAGGGAAAAGATGCGCAAAAGCCGAAGTTCCAAGAGTTCAGCGTTACGCCCTGGGGCAGGATTCACAGGAACTGTCTGGGGTCCCCTCGTCCCTCAGAAGAGGATCCAAGAACCTGTCGAAGGGACAGGATCAGGGGTTGGCTCTGGTTAACTTGGATGCTGGGAGGAGCCCAGGGTTTTCCTGCCGCTTTTTCCAGCGGAAGCGCTCGGGGATGCGAGGCAGCAGCCGGGGAGCAGAGGAGGAACGGAGCAAGCCCCGGGGAAGCAGCCTGGTTTCAGAGACGGGGTGTGCTGAAGCGCCGGGGTGGATGGGGGGTGACGGGGAGAGGTGACGAGCCTTCGGCAGCCCGGGCAGGTGACCTGTGCGAGGGGGGACACACAACAGGCCTCTGCGAAGGAGCCACAAGCCAGAATTTCAGAAGTGCTAATTACTGTTAATTAGCTACAATTTGCGCTCGTAACCTCTGTTCTTAGCCAAGATGGCTGACAGCAGCGACAAACATTATTCGTTTCCACGCAATAAATCAAGCTAAAGTTGCTTCTGTTATTTAGCCTATCATTTAGCATTTCATTAAATAGATCTGTACACATACATCATCGTTGCCGAGGCTGTGTCAGAACCCTGCAGGAGCCAGGCGGAATCAATCCCAGCAGCGCGGCGTGCCGCGGAGAGAGGCTCCGGATTCACCGTGGTGCCGGGTGGGCATCTTGCTGAGCAGCCGCCAGGCATCCTGGGGGGCATGAAGAAGAGCGTGGCCAGCAGGTGGAGGGGGGTCATCAACCCCCTCTGCCCGGCCCTGGGGAGGCCACATCTGGAGCACTGGGTGCAGTTCTGGGCTCCCCGCTTCCAGAAGGACAGGGACCTGCTGGAGAGGGTGCAGCAAAGGGCTACCAAGATGCTGAGGGGACTGGAACACCTCTCTGATGAGGAAAGGCTGAGGGATTTGGGTCTCTTCAGTCTGGAAAAAAGAAGACTGAGGGGGGATCTTATCAATGCTTATAAATACTGAAAGGGGTAGTGTCAGGAGGATGGGGCCAGGCTCTTTTCAGTGGTGCCCAGTGACAGGACAAGAGGTAACGGGCACAAACTGGAGCATAGGAAGTTCCATCTCAACACGAGGAGGAACTTCTTCACTGTGAGGGTGGCAGAGCCCTGGCACAGGCTGCCCAGAGAGGTGGGGGAGTCTCCGTCTCTGGAGACATCCCAAACCCGCCTGGACGTGTTCCTGTGTCACCTGCTCTGGGTGACCCTGCTCTGGCAGGGGGTTGGGCAAGATGATCTCCAGAGGGCCCTTCCAACCCCTACCATTCTGTGATTCTGTGGTTGGTAACACCCAATACTCAGCCAGAGAGTTACTAGCAGCAATGCCGCTGTTGCTCCTACAGGGAGATGTGGCTTGGAGGGACGAGGTCTCTCTCGGGTGCATGAGATCGGGTTCCTGAGCTGGGGACTGACCTGCAGCCGTCTGCAAGGTCCCTGTTGGAGGAAACACGTTTTTTCCAGGCCGGTGCTGGGCTTTCCCTCAACTCCGGCATGGAAAGAGCGGCAGCCGAGGGGCTGAGAGGACCGAGCCTGGGCTCAGAGCTGCTCTGCGTCGTCCTCACTTGATCTTTGCCCCTCTGATGGAGGGGAGATTGTGACAGTTCACGTGCAATAGCAATAAGTTAGTAAAGGGTGACGCGTGGGGGGCAGTGCCCCACGCGACAGGACGGGGTGGCAGAGGAGGGCGAGGAGCCGCGCTGTGGTTGCGCTGTGCCCTGGGAAGGTCCCCTCTGTTTGCTGCTGGCCTCTGCTGAGCTGGAGAACGCGGTCGCTCTCACGGTGTGCAGAAGGAAAGGAGAAGGTGTGGCATTAGAACGAGCCTGGAGCTACAAAGAGTGGCCAAATCCTGGCACCGCAGTAGGTATTTCTGGGCACAGGCAGCTCTCATAGCACCGAGGGACCTGAGCAGCGTCCTGGAAAAGCAGCTACGGCTCTCGTGCAGCCGCAGCAGCGCTGGGCTCTCCTCTCTGTGCCCGCGAGCGTGGGGGAGCTGAGCAGGGCAGAGGGGGGAGCTTTCTGACGGAGCTCTGCCCACCCATCCGTGCGGTCCAGCCTGGAGTGGGACCATCCAGACCTGGGCGCTCCGGGGTTCAGGCCCGGTCCCTGCTTTGCCGCAGCATCTTCTTACCTCGCCCCGCGTGCGGGGGAGGGCTCCCTGCCTCTCGCTGCTCTGGGGATTTCTGGTTGGGCTGCCTGGTCCAAGGGGCTAATGGGAGCAGCTCCCGTTTGCCCATGCACCACGCATTCGGTGCCCTCCCTCTCCCAGTGCTCCGTAAATAAATTCCCCTAGTCCATCCTAGCACACTGTATCAATCTTGTTTAATAGACTGGAAAGCTTATTGCACGGCGGCAGGTCGCAAGGAGTGTCGAGGTGATGGATTGCGCCTTCCCGGAGTCGAGCGTCGTTGATGTATAATGAAATATTTATGATTTATTCCAGCTAATAAACTGGAGTGAAGTGTGTGATGTATGTGAGCAGATGGGGGATCTATTGATGCGGTTTTCATTGCGTGGGGGGAGGGAAAGGTTTATGTCTGTAACGGAGACGTATCCCACAGCCTCCCCGCCCTCTGCCCATCAAGGTGGGCACTTGGTCACGGAGAGGACAGAGTATCTAATTCCTGTCGATGGCCTTTAGCGCTCGCCTTCTAACTGTTTGTCCACCCCCGCTGTCTCCTCCCGTGGTTTTTCTCAAGCACAGGAACCTGCGGCAGTGGGAAGAGACCATTTGTTTGAGCGCTGGGCCTGGGGACGGGAGCAGCGCGGGGAGCTTGTGCCAGGAGGGATGGGAAGACGGGCAGAGCGGCTGCAGGAGTGTCACTGCCACGCCACGCTCTCCAGCTTCCCAGCCCCGCTGTGTCTGCGTTGCCTACAAAAAAAAAAAAAAAAAATCATTTCCATGGATTTAGGAGACCGCTGAGACACGGAGCTGCTCTGGAAAGAGCAGGGAAACTTGGAATCCCTGAAAGAAGTGTGATGGGTGATGAGCACGTGGAGTTTGTTGCTGCAGGACGCTCCCAAAGCCGAAAGGTCGGTGTTCGGAGTGGGGAGGAGCATTTCTGTGGTCCCCGGGATGGACCTCCTAATCCACAGGCAGGAACCTGATCCTGCTCAGCTTCTCCGGGAAAGCTGTGCCTGAAGGCAGGAGGACCCGCCTGCCAGCTTCGGCCCCACAGCCGCCTTTGAGTGGGCAGGGTGGCCATCACGAGCCTCGGCCGGGCCGCTGCGAGCCCCCATTCAGCTGTGGGTGGTGAAACCTGCCCGGGGAACTGAGGCTCGCTCCCGCAAAGCCCTGCTCAGGCAAAAGGGGTCGGAGCCCCCAGTTTTTGCTCTGCTCCCCAAACCAGTGAGAGTACGAGGATCAGGGCTCGGGTTCTCCACCCCCTGCCCAGAGCGTCGGACCAATCCTGCCTGGAAAATAAGTCATCGTCTTAATCACCAACCTGCGGCTGCCAGAGGGCGAGCTCTGCATCCGCCTGGGATGGACCCAGAGCATCAACAACGATTTTAGGGAGACGGGAGGCAAGTAAGAGTTAATCCCAGGGTAGAGCAGAGATGGATGCGCAACCTTCAGCCCACTGCTCTGCGGTGCGAGCAGCCATCGAGGCCGCTTCGCATCCCGCCGCTGTCCTGCCAGCTGTTCCCGTTTCTGCCTAATTAGCCTCCGGATCAGCGTGCTTTGAGATCCTCGGCTGAAAGGCACTGGAGAAGGGCAAAGACTGATTATTCCGACTGCCTCCCTGCAAGCTTCCCGGGGGTCTGCCAGCTGGGAGCCTGCCGGTGCCCCCATCACGCTCCTTTGGCGAGAGCGGCAATTCTCCAGGTCCAGGCAGCGCGGGGGAACGCAGGAGAGCGAGCGTCTCGCTCTGTCTCTTATCTCTGGAAATGAAGGATCGTAGTGCCAGGAGAGCAGCTGATAGCAGGGGATTCCTCCTGGAGTTTGGGGGAACAAAAAAAAAAAAAAAAAAAAGAAGAAAAAAAAAAAAAAGCTTAAAGGCTCCCTAAAGAGCAGGTGTCGAGCCTGGCAGGAGCGGAGCATCGGGAGCTCCTGGGCCAGGAGCGCGCTGCAGCCGGCGGCACGGAGCTGGGAGCAGGGGGAGCCCGGGCTCCGGTTTGGGTGGGGAGCAGCACCCCGCTCCCCCCGACCCCCCCGACAGCGGATGCCCGTCAGAGGGAACGGGGCTGGCGTGGGGTTGTTTTTCCTCTCGGCGCAGCGGGAGCGGCCGCTCCTGCTTTTTCCTGGTGGTTATGGGGGTGGTGCAGCCCCAGCCCCTCCTGGTCCTGAGCCAGGCTGGGGGCACAGGTCCATGCTGTGGCACAGGAGTGTGACCCGTCAGAATGCTTTCTCGGGGACCATCCGGGCTGGCCCATCAATGGAGACCCTCCAGGACACACTGTGGGGGTCTGAGGGAGGTCTGCTGGCTGTCCCCTGCCATCCTGCCTTGTCCAGGGGCAGCACGGGGGGACCGTCCCCAAAGGAGCAGCCATACGGGTCTCTTCTGCGTCCCTGCCGGTCAGCGTCTCCTGGAAAACTGGCTGTGAGACATCCCCACTCTCCGTCCCAGCTCTCTGAGGAGCACTAGGCTGGGCTCTGCATTCTAAAGACTTAATTTGCAAAATCTGGAATGATTCGTTAACAGCAAAACGTCTAGTTAATATTAGAAAGTGCTCAAACCACATTCTGCTGCTGGCAGGGAAGAGCCCACCAGCACCCCCTGCTCCGCTCCGGCCCTGGAGACCCGGCTTGCCTCCCGGGGCTCCTCACCTTCACGTTTTTCCGCAGGCACTTCTGAAACCTGGAAAAGCGTCTCCAGCAGCCAGGAAACTGTTAAAGGAGCGGCTCCAGCCTGCTGGGTCAGCAAGCACTTTCCACCAGGAGCAAATCGCTTAACTGGTATCGTGGGGCGGGCGAAGGGAGCCCAGCCATGCCCGAGAGCACCGTTTCCCAGGGGCGAGGGCTGTGCCCCACGCGGGGGGATGTTTTGCAGCATCTGGTCAAGACTCTGGAGCTCCCCATGAGAGCGTTAGCCACCGTGGCAGGAGGGTAAAAGTAACCCACTTTTTTTTTCTTCTTAATAAAACAAGATTCCCTTTCGAAGGGATGTTTTGCTGTGCCTCGGTATTTTCTGCTGGGCGGCGATTGGGCTGCAAAAGCGCCGTGGAGTGGCGAACAGGAGCGGCAGGGACGTCGCAGACCCTTCTGCTGTGGGATGCCCTGGGGAGACAGAGCCAGGAGTGTCCCAGCTACGCCCGTCCTTCAAGCGCCGTGTCCTCAAGCTGGACTGGGTTTGATAACAGCCACAAAGCAGGGCTGAGGCTTTCTCCCCCGACACCGCAGGAGGAGCCCCGGGCACTGCCATCCCTTTCCTGATGCTTGTCCCCACTCCTGACGTGCACGAATGCTGCCGTGCCAAGCATCACCAGCGCTGGATCTGCCCGGCTTCCATCCTGCCCAGCAAGGTCCTGAGCGAATCTTCCATATTGCAGCTGCCAACAGCAAAATCCGCTCGGTCGGATGCTCTGTTCGTGGGGTTGGTGGTCTGCGTGGCTTGGGTTTGTCCTCCGGTCCCATCTGCTGGGGAGGCACGGCGAGCCGCTTGGGAAACACCCGCCACGTCTCTTCTGGGGAGCTTTAAACAGGAAGGAATAGGTGTAGCAACAACGTGGGGCTGGTGAAAAACCTCCCAGAAGCCGGGAGAGGCCGTGTGACAATGTGGGAGCCGGCATGGCGTGGCGCCGCCTTGCTCCCGTGTCGTCTCGGCGTGCTGGTTTTGGGCTCGCAGCCCCGCGGCTGAAGCTCGCACGTCGTTGCCACAAAGCTGGCGACACGTCGTTGCCAAACTGTCTTCCCTCTCGCCGTCCTTCCAGGCATCCGCGTGGCATCTGTCCCCCGGTGGGCAGGGACGTTGCGTCGGCAGCGGCTGTCTCGAGGGTGGGCTCCTCCTGGGCGCCAGCCTCTCCTCAGCACCCCGTCGCAGGGCCGAGACCTTTGCTTAATGAAGCCCCGTGCGCCTGCAGACCCGTTACGAGGGCAACGCTATCACCCTTCATTGGGTTTTTCCAGCAGATCCTGAGACAGGCCCGGCTCTGCGTCTAGACTGGGCTGAAGCCACCATCGCTCGTCATTTTACCTGAAAAGTCTCATTTTTTTTTTTTTTTTCCCTGTGCACTTCTGCTATCTCAGAGCTTCTCCAAGCTGCTCCTCAGCATTTCATTTCTCCAGCCAAAGTGCTCTCTTGGTCAATAGGCGGTTCAAATGTTTGCTCATGACGCCTTTGATGTAGAAAGGTTGCCGTGTTTGCCAGGAACAAGCTGACCCGTGGGCGCGGGTGTTGGCCCAGGAGCCCCGGGGAGGGTTTGCTCCTGTAGGTCTGCTCCTGGCAGCAATGAACCTCTTGTTCGGGCACCGTGTTGGTCACCGAGAGGTCTTTCTGCTCCCCGAAGGAGGTGCACAAACTAAAAGGCCGTAGTGGCAGAATCGCAAGGGCCCTTTCATCCCTGCAACAAGTGTTTCGCAACTCGAAGAGCGTCGCTGCAGAAATCTGTGGGGGCTGAGTTTGGAAACAGGGTCTCCGTAGAGTTCGCGTGGGCAAGGCGTGCGCCCCCAGTCCAGCGGCTGTCGCCGAGTAACTATCTATAGACAACCCTGCCCTCGAGGTAGATCTTACCAAAAAGCCTCATTTTTAAAACAAAGCTAGCCTGGAAATGGTCTTTTATGCCTTTCACTCAGCGCCTGACGGTTCATGGCGCGGCTCGTGCCAGCCTGCGGTCTCCGTGGGCTGAGCCATGGCTCGGCGCGGCGTGGTACCCGCCGAGCCCGCAGGCCGATGGAGATGTCCACGGCTTGCCCGAAGGTGCTGAGCGGGCAGCCCTCGGCAGCTTGGTGGGGAGGCCTGGCCCTCTGCATCCCCCCTCACTGCTCGGAGCCATGCCGCTCAAACCAGCCTGCTGCCGGTTATAGCTACGACTATATATTTTATATACGTATAAAAGGCCAGGTTGGATGGGGCTTTGAGCAACCTGATCTAGTGGGAGGTGTCCCTGCCCATGGCAGGAGGGGTTGGAACTAGATGATCTTTAAGGTCCCTTCCAACCCAAACCGTTCTAAGATTCTATGATTTTTTATATATATATATATATACTTTTTTCTTTTTTTTTTTAATATGCATATATATAAAATTGTCTGAAACTCCAGCAAAGCGCAGCCCACCCCCAGCTCCACCAGCGCAGGAGCCTCTTCAGTATGCAGCTCAGCAGAGCCTTTAACATTTCGCGGAACAGATGCCCACGGAGCATCTTGAAACGAATCCAAAGGTAGCGGTGACGGCTGCTGTCAGGGAAACAATAATCCCGTGGCCTCGCCAGCATCAGCTGCGCCACAGCACCGGCGCTGAGCCACGTGCGACGGAGGCTTCCGCCGCCGCCTGCTTTGTCTGATGAAAGGAGCCCAGTCGGAGGTAGCCCGGGCAAGCAGAGGCGGAGATGTGGTGTCAGAGACCGTAATCTTCTCATCAGCCAAAAAAAATCTCCTTCACCGCACAGCTGGCTGCGAGGAAGGAAATACTGTTTCCGTCTCCGTGCTGCGGGAAGCATCCGAGCACCGGCACGGCCGTCCTGACCCTGCCGTTGTGCGCTGCTGGGGTGATTCCTGTGCCGGAGGGAGGAGGAAGGGAAAGGCTTTGGGAGGAGGATGGAGAGGTGATGGGGTGCTGTTGGGGTTCACCCTTCCCAAGCTGAGCTCACGTCAGTCCTGCTGAAGCCAGAGCAGGACCAGGAGGCTCCAGAGGCTGGGGTAGTAGGAGGACCTTTGGGATGGATGGGCTCCTCTCTGGCCACAGCATTCCTGGGGCTTCCAGCGGGGCTGGACACGGGGAAGCCCTGCCCTGAGGCACTCGCAGGCGTGCACGGAGAGGGGACATGGCCAGGCAATAGCAAGGGCCGTTGTCCCCGTTTCACGCAAGAAGAGGCGGTGGTTCAGGAGCAGGATCGCACAGGTATGGAACTGCCCTGGTTCCAGCTGGGAAGGAGTTCATTTTCTTTCTAGTGACTGCTGTGAAAGGAATGTCAGTGATACCTAGTGGGTTTAGTCGTTGGTAACCGATATTTACGCTGTTCAAGGACTTTTTTTCAGCTTCTCATAGAAGAGCAGACAGAAGGATGGAATGGCCCATGGACCATTCCATACCACAGATGCCACGCTCAGTATATAAATGGGGGCTAGCAGGGGGGTTGCTGCTCCGGACATCGCCAGTTCACTGGGCACTGGGTGGCGAGAGTGACCTGGTCATTATTATTATTGCTGTTGTTGTTATTTTTCCTCTTCTATTAAACTGTCTTTATCTCAACCCACAAGGAGGGTTTTTTTTTCTTCCTTTCCCTTCCTTTTTTTCCCCCGTCTTCTCCCCTCTTCCTTCTTGGGGGTGGGGGAAAAGAGGGCTGCACGGTTCTAGTTGCCAGCTGGGGTTAAACCACAACGTGAACCCACTGTTTGATGAACCTCTTCCACGGCATCCCTCCCGTCCCTGCGCCGGTGCAATGGGTGCTCCCTGGGAGCGCCCGGGAGCCACGGGCACGGCCAACCGGTAAAGGACAGTCAGCAGAAACGTGTTGGGAGCCCTGGGGAGGAGGGCACAGCCCTTGCCACGGGCCCTCAGTGCAGCGCCAGGTTTGGAAATGATGCTCTTAGTGCTGTTTAACGGCAGCGTGTCGGGGGGAGAGTCATTAAGCAAACGGCAGCATCCTTTTAACTAGTCTCACTGGCCCAGGAAATCCCTGCTGGCCTGGGAGGCAGCGAGCGCTTTTGCCGTGCTGGATGTGCCGGCGCACACGCCGTCCTGATGTGCTCGGCTGGTAGCAGATGGCGCAGGGCAGAGGGTAATGTGGCTGTCCTCGGCGGACGGCAGTCCCCCGGAGCGTGCTCCGTCCTGTCAGCGCGGGAAGTGACAGCGAGACCCTGATGCTCGGCTTACGGGAGAGAGGAGGCAGAAAGAAAGAGACGGGGGGAAATTGCAGAGCTCGTCCCAGAAGCTGACAATAATCACAATAATAATGCTAACCGCCCGCCGTGCCGTGCTGTGCTGCTGACGGGGCTGGAGGGATCTGTGCGAGAAGCGGTGATGGCGTTCGTGGGGAGCACGGGGATGAGGGGGTCTCCTCTCCATGCCCAATCTGAAACAACTCTTCCTCCTGTCCCTGGCGGTGTGGGGAAAACCTGGGAGGGCGACAGCTTGGGGAACATGTCTCCTTCTAAAAGCACATTTCACAGTTGACAGTGGCACTTCTCTGAGCGTGGGGCACGTCTCCACGGACAGGTGTGAGCAGACCCTGCTCGTGCTCCTGCCAGAGCCGGGGAGACAAGGGAGGGATGTGCAGGGATGCTGGTGATGGCCATGCAGGTGCCGATGGCCATGCAGGTGGCCATGGCCATGCAAGGATGCTGGTGATGGCCATGCAGGGATGTTTATGACGGCCGTGCAGGAATGCTGGAGCTGGCTGTGCAGGGATGCTCGTGATGGCCGTGCAGGGATGCTGGAGATGGCCGTGCAGGAATGCTGGAGCTGGCTGTGCAGGGATGCTCGTGATGGCCGTGCAGGGATGCTGGAGATGGCCGTGCAGGGATGCTCGTGATGGCTGTGCAGGGATGCTGGCCATGGCCATGCAGGGATGCTCGTGATGGCCATGCAGGGATGCTGGAGCTGGCTTGCAGGGATGGTTATGATGGCCGTGCAGGGATGCTGGAGCTGGCCGTGCAGGGATGCTCATGATGGCCATGCAGGAATGCTGGAGCTGGCTGTGCAGGGATGCTCGTGATGGCCGTGCAGGGATGCTGGCCATGGCCATGCAGGGATGCTCATGATGGCCATGCAGGGATGCTGGAGCTGGCTGTGCAGGGATGCTCATGATGGCCGTGCAGGGATGCTGGAGCTGGCCGTGCAGGGATGCTCATGATGGCCGTGCAGGGATGCTGGAGATGGCCGTGCAGGGATGCTCATGATGGCCGTGCAGGGATGCTCATGATGGCCGTGCAGGGATGCTGGCCATGGCCATGCAGGGATGCTCTTGCAGCCTAGCCATCAGCCTGCCTGGCTCCAGCTGCCACCCAGCTGAGCCAGCCGGGCACGGCGCCCAGCCTAACGAGCCCGCTCCAGCACCAGGCTCTGTCGCAGCACCCGCAGCGCCCGGGCAGGGCTCGCGGGGCCGGGACGGGTACTCCACATGGCGCGAGGAGCTCAGGCTGCTGCCAGCTCAGGTGTTTCGTTGTGGCACAGATGTTTCCTGAATTCCTGCTGCCGTAAGCAAAGCACAGAGCCTTTCCTCGCTGGAAAGGGGATCTGAGGCCAGGCAACGCTGGGGCTTGTGTGTCCCGCTCTGCCCGGGCCCCTTGCGTGGGGGGACGGGAGTGGGACAGAGACGAGAGCCTGGTGACAGGCTCTGCCCTGGCCGTTTGCTTTGCAAACAGGCTCCAGAGAAATCAGCCGTGGCTGACACCCCCCCAGCGGACTCAAGGGCACGCAGGGATGTGAATTCAGTCCTTGGTCCTTGCAAGGAGAGAGAACGGGAGCAAGTCGTCCGGGCAGGTGCGGAGCCCGTTGGCTTTCACATCGGATGACCTTGGTGCAGAGAAAATTCCTACCCCCACCCAGGTCTGTCTCGTGGACCCAGCCGTCCCTTGGACCTGTCCCTGGGACCGTCCTCCCCATCGCAGAGCAGGGGAAAATGCAAATGTGGCAGCTTTTCGTGTGCTTAAATCCTGAAGAGCAGCATGGGAACCGTATGTCATTGAACCAGGTCTGAATTCCCTCTCCTCTCCCTGTCTTCTCTGTATGAATAAGCAGCTCCTGATCTCCCTCCCGAAAGCTCGTGGCTCTCCGGTCCCCCAGTGCCACATTTTAATTAATGTTCACTCTCCAGTCCTGTGTCAGTCACACATGCCGCAGTGATACCGGGCGCAGAAGGTAGTTTATCACAGCAGTCGTGAATTCCTTTCAACCCCGAGCAGCCCAACACCCAGAGAGCCTGCGTTTTAAACTCTCCCGCAACTTCAAAATATTCCAGACAGCCCTCAATATCCAGGAGAGTGCCAAGAGGCAGGCAGGCAAATACAGAAATAATTAATCATTCCCTGGCCGAACTGAGCCAGATGAGCTGCTCAGGATTTTGGCATGAGCCAGCGGAGCAGGGACACGGCTCTTTTGGGGAGCAAACCCGATTTCAGAACTGGTTCTGATGTTTCGTTGCTCTGACACCATGAATCTCCGGGCGTTCGCTGCCTTTGCGCACACCGCGTGTGAACTCTGCGGCGTGCCAGAAGCGGGGTTTTGTAAAGCCGCGTGGCCGATGGACGCGTCCTGTGGTAGCTGGGCTGCGAAGTGTGCTGGGAACGCTGCAAAGCAGCGCTGGGGGCCGGGGGGCGGCAGAAGGAGAACTGGGAAGGAGAGGAGCGAGGCAGAGGTGGGGTTCAGCGATGCGACCGGTGGAGGCGCGCTCACCTCTGCTGGGTGGCACTGTGAGTCCCCCAGGGGAGAGGGGACCCCGTCTCTGAAGGACAGGACTGGGGTACACGCGGTCCTCGGACGTGGGGAGTCTCGTCCCCGGGCCACCCACCGAAGTCCCCAGGTCTTGACCCTTACCAGAGCCCACGTGCGCCTTGCACAGCTTTCATAGTATCATAGAATCACAGAACGGTTCGGGTTGGAAGGGACTTTAAGGATCATCTCATTCCAGCCCCCTGCCATGGGCAGGGACACCTCCCACCGGACCGGGCTGCTCAAACCCAAACCATTGGTTTAGCAGGTCCTGCTGGCTCCCTCTGGGCCGCAGGGATGCTGTGGTCCAGGGCCCCGGGCTGTCCTCCTTTCCCAATTTTGGGACATGCACCTGGACGGAGGGCAAGGCAAGCGCGCGTGGGAACTGCTGCAGCCCCGGCGGTGCCGGTTCACCCTGCTTTGTTGGGAAGCTGCTTTTTCCCCCGCTGCCAGTCTCCGTCTCATCTCCGCCTTTGAGCTTCCCAGCCGGCAGTGAAATGAGGTCTGCGAGCGACGCCGCAGCGGGGAGCGGGGCCGGGTGTGTGGACACAATGGCAGCGCGTATCATTAAGGAGAGGATGGAGACTGACGCGCGAGGGGAGAGCTAAGGGCCCCCCTGGCGCTGCCATCAAGGCTCTGAAATGGAAATGCGAGGCCCCCGGCCCCCGCCCTCGCCCACCGGTTGGCAAAGGCTCTATTAGCAGGATGTGAGTAATCATCTTAAGTAGCTATCAAAGCGCACCAGCTTGTTAAGCGTTTAGCCAGGTTGTGCTGACATGACCTCTCTCCTCAATCTTCTCAGCCTCGGCGCCAGCGGCTAATTACCGGATCACACCTGCCACACGCCTTCTCCCCCTGCAGAAAGGACAGGTCGGATCCAACGTGTTGCTTAGGACAACCTTGTCTTCCCAACGTCACCCCCCCACGCACACATCTTTTTTTATTGGGTAGTAGCCACGCAGGAGTGGGGAAGAGCCCCCCTCGCGAGCAGTGCCATTAGCAGCTGCAAGTGGCCAGAGCAAGGGCTGCGCTGGGGGCTGGCGGGGGCCGGTGGCGGTGGTCAGGGCATGCGCGCGGCGCTGGAGCTGCTAGGGAAGACCCGCTGCGGCTTTTGCAGGCCCGTGTCTCATCGCTGGCACGAGCGAGTGGGTGGGAGGACGAGGAGGCTGGGGACTATGTGATGGGGGCTGAGCAGCCCCGGTGATGGCAGCGGTCCAGGGGGAGTCACATCCTACTGGGATGGGACAGCCGAGGTCTTTGCAACTGGTGATTACCAGGAAGACGAGGAAGGGGCTGACCTGGAGCCTGCTTGTCTTGTGGTCCATGTTGAGAGCGTGCTGGGGAACGTACCCACGTGCAGTGATGGCTCCTACTCTCATTGCTTCCGTATTAAAGGAATTCTGGGTGCATAGCCTTGTTCTTCCCATTCCCTCCACAGAAAAGCAATGTCTCCCCTCTGCCTGTCCCCGGGAGCAGGCTGTCGCGTGGGGAAGGCTGACACCCCATCCCTGGGGTCTCTGTGGAGATGCTTGGGACCGTCGTGCTGAGTGTGGCTCTCCCCATGCAGCCGGGCTCAGCGCCTGCCCGGGGCATCGCCCAAGCGTCACATCCACGTGGCGGGAAAGGCAGAGGATAAGCAGGGGGATGGCCTCTGATGGAGCCCACTTTGCTTTGCAGGAGACACGGCAGCGTACAAAGACGGCGTTTACTGGATCAAGGGCCGCACCTCGGTGGACATCATCAAAAACGGGGGGTTCAAAATCAGCGCTCTGGAGGTGGAGCGTCACCTGCTCGCGCACCCGCACATCACAGGTACCCTGCTCTTCCCGAGTCCCCGTGGCGTGCCGTGACGAGGAGGGACGGCACGTGGGAGCCTGGATCCAGCGACAGCCCTGGCTCAGCGAGCGCTGCCCGAGGGCTCGTGCCCGGAGGCGGTTTCCCAGCCTTCCCGTTAGCGGGGCTGGGTGGGAGTGAAGAGCAGGCTGCATTTAAAGCCTGCCGTTACTTGTCTCTCGGGGCCAAAGCCGCGAAGCCTGCGGCCGGGTGCCGAGTCAGCGGCAGCGCTCACCTGATTTTGAAAATGAGACTATAATTAAATCTGTCCTGCCCTTGTGCGTGACCCTGTACGAGGGGATGCACGCGGTGCCCCCGGCTCCGCACCACTCTGCGCATCATATTCCTCCCCGCCGACTCCAAATTGCTGAAACCGTGGGGCTTCCTGCATTTTCCGTGGTGAAAAGCTCTGTTCTTGGCAATTGTGTCAGCACAAAAGTCCCCCGGTGGGTTTTTTTTTCCTGTACTAACATCCCACGGCATCTTTCTCCACGTGCTGCTCGTCCCTGCGCATCGCCGCTGCTGGCACCTACCAGGGGCGCTGAGCCCCTCTTTTACCCCATGCTCGGAGCCCAGGAATCGCTGGGGTTTCTCAGGTCCTCTGCTCTCTCTGCAGACGTAGCTGTGATCGGGCCCCCGGACATGGTCTGGGGCCAGCGGGTCAGCGCTGTCGTGCAGCTGCGCAAGGGCAAGATGCTCTCCGTGAAGGACCTGAAGGACTGGGCCAGGTAAGATGCCACGGGGAAACTCACGGTGAGCGGCGCGGCACGGCGGGGCCGGTGCAGACAGCAGGCAGGGGGAAAGCAGGCTCAAAGCCTGCAGCATCCTCATTAGGGACGTGTCAGAGGAGGGCTGAAGGGGTGGCCGGCAGCGACATAGTGCCTCAGGCTCTGGGGATGGAGGAAAGACCACGGCTCCAACCAGGAGGTCGCCAAGCACATGAGATAATGGAAATAAATGGGCCTCTCACCCTAAAAGTGCCTTTGACAAATGACCCCTGTGGTGTGGCCAAGCGGCTCTTCTCCCTCCCGGCAGGAGCTCCCGGCAGCCAGCGATGATGCCGGCAGCCCCGAGCCCCGCCACCGGTGGAAAGCACAGCACAGAGCAAGCACCAGGGCAGGGGAAGCTTCATGTTTTCTCGGCAGCAAGAACATTTGCTCAGCTTTTCCCCGGTGCGATCGCTCCTTGCTTGCCTGGAAGCCACTCCAGCCCAGTCCCAGTTGGTCCCAGAGACCTCTCCCATGGGGTTCGGAGATGAGGGGGGACACACGCCAGAGGTCGTGGGGCCTTGCACGGCGTCACCGTGGTACCAGTGAGCGTGGCACAGAGCAGCCACCTGCCATCCTGCGAGGTTTCCGCAGGGAAACCTGCGTGTCCTCATTCAAATCAGGGAGCAGCCAGTGCCCGGGTTTCAGGCATCAGCCATGGGAGCGTAAGCAGGCGGGAGCCAGGAAGCAGAGCCACCAGGTTCATCACTAATACTCCATTAGCGAAATATTTAATAGCAGATTCTTTCTTTTCCTGGCAACTCCCTCCTTCGGGCGGCGGGTATTTTTGGCGAGGCTGGCGCTATTTTGCAAGCGGCAGGAGCACTTGTTTCATCAGGGGCTGCGCAGCAGCCAATTAAAGATTTCCCCTGGATCTGCAAAAATCACAGTTGGGGGACCGCGATTTAGCAAATGCAAGGAAGATGCTAGCTGCCCGGCTGCGGCTCTGATTAAACCCTTACCTAGTGGGGGAAGAGAAGCAAACAAAGAAACCAAACCCACAAAGGTGGCTGCTGGGGCAGGGGGACCGACACCTTGCCAGGGTGTCCCTCCCGCTGCTGTGCACGCATTAACCCTCTGGCTGCTGGGCGTCTGGGACTCCTGCTCCTCCCAGGGCAGCCCACGGCCGCCAGCAGCTTTTGTTTGATTTTACCGATGGCCTCTCGCAAGCGGAGATGTCCCTTCCTGGCCAGGCTCAGCCTGTCCGGGTCAGTACAGGGTCTGGTGCTCTGGGGTTCTCCATCCAGGACCCTCCGTGGCCTCAGCATGGGGCAGGAGGGATGGAGAGCGGGGCAGGAGGGATCTTCACCATACTGTGTGGTGGTTCCTCGTCCCTAAGCCTCCTGGCAGGGACATCGGCGACCCCAGCAGATCCCTTTTTCTGCCAGCCACTCTGCTTCAGGAGTCACCCGGGGGCTGCCTGGCGCAGGGCAGGGGGCTGCGCTCACCCCCCGTGTGCTCCCCTGCACGGCCCCTTCCCAGGGTGTCCCCCCTGTCCCTGCACCTCTCTTCCCGCCGCCGTCCCCAGCTCTGTGGGCAGACGCGATGCTGTTCTGCCCGCGCAGAGCGAGGGCAGGAGCCCTTGACACAAAAGCCCTCGGAGGGTCGGTGAGGCCAGCCGGGCTCCTCCAGGACCGCTGCTCCCTGCCCAGCTCCAGGCACAGCTCTGGCCCCCCCGCCGCCGCCTCTGCCTCTCGCCCTGTCTCTCCCCTTTATTTTTTATGTCACTTACATTCGTTTGGCCCTTTTTCTCGCACACCCTGGCAGGAGACACATGTCCCTCTTCAGAGTGATTCATTTTGCGGCTTTCACCTCCAATCCTGCTTCCCAGCGACAGGCGCCATCCCGAGTTAGAGGCATCCATATGGCAGGGGGTGCTGGTGGCGGGGGGTGGCGGGGGGAGGAGGGCCGGGCGATGGTTGAAGGGCTCAGCAGACTTGGCATCTCGCATTAGAGTCAGTGCCAGGACGCTGCCGGAGCTGGGCACGGCCCCAGGTTGGTGACACACAGGCAGCAGAAGGCAGGAGAGCCCCCCCACCGGCACTCTGCAAAGGGCATGGGCACAATGCTCGGCGCTCAGACTCCCTCCCGCAGTGGGAAGACCCCCCCGCGGGCCGGCGTGAGTCACTGGCGAGTCACCGGTACGCTCCCGGGGAGGCGGCCCACCTGTGGTCCTTGGGGACTGGCACTGGGACATGTTGGGGGTCCAGCATCCATCACACCACCGCGCTCTTCTCCCCCTCCCGTCTCTAAGGGGGACCGACAAGCCCACATCAGGGGCTCTGCCACTGGCTCGCTTACTGAAGGCTCTCCGTGCCCCCTCCCGAGGGGTGGGCTGGTGTTCCGGGGTGCTGGCGGGGTGCTGCGTGGCAGGGCTGGCTGCCCCCGAAGGGCAGGGGACCCAGACGAGGGTGACCCAGCGCAGGCAGTGTCCTCACCGACGGGGCTGAGCGTGGCGGCAGAGCCGGGGAGCGGTGACAAGGTCCATGGGCAGCCCCAAACACAGCGAGCCATGAGCCGGGTCCAGGGAGTACAGGCAGGAGCAAAACAGGGGCAGAGACGAACTAAGGTGTGGGACCGAAGTCCTCGCAGGAGACAGGGTCGAGGACAGGGCTGGAAACGAGATCCACACCTCCGAGGGGTCCCTCCAGGGACGAGCTGCTGGCGGCACAGGGCTGAAGTCCCTGCAGAGACAGGCTGGGGGCAGGCACAGCTCAGGAGGGAGCTGGGATGCTGGGCTGAGCCTAAATGGGCTCCTGGGGTGTAGGTGAGGGACCAGGTGGGGCTGATGGGGGCCGTTAGGGCTGTGGGTGCTCCCAGGACATCTCACCCTGTGGAGGGGCCGCTCTCCAGCCCCCCTCTTCTGCAGCACAGAAACGCGTGACCAGTGACGGGTGCGACCGCTCAGACCCACCGCTCCCCTGGGATCCCGTTGAGCCCTTGGGAGAGAGCCAGGACATGGTCCTCCAGGGCAACCAAAACCACCTGCCCGGAGAGCCACGGCTGGGGCGGCTCGGTTGTACACCACGATGGGCTGCAGGATGCAGAGCCCTGGAGTGAATCTGTCCCCCCCCCAGTTTGCGGGGTCTCGGGACAGGCTCTGTAGGACGGAGGGGCTGGGAGCGCTGGGCTGTTGGCCCTAACGGCCCGCGCGCTTCTGCGTTGCAGGGAGACCATGGCACCATACACCATCCCGACCGAGCTGATCGTGGTGGAGGAGATCCCGCGCAACCAGATGGGAAAAGTCAACAAGAAGGAGCTTCTGCAGCGCTTTTACCCAGCCTAGAGCACGGCTTCAGGCCAGGACCGGGAGCCCAGGGGGGTGTTTGTTCCTCCACCGTGTCCATTTTCCCCCTACAACAGCACTGACGAGGTACCAGCGGTGATTAGCAGTGGCAGGTCTGGACTCACTGCAGTCTGGTCCGTGAATAAAGTCCAGTAAAATTCATCCCACGTGGTCTCCTCCTCGGCTGAACTGAGCCGGAGCTGCGGGGCCGCCTTCCTTGAGCAGGAGCTGTTGGCAGAAGGCTCAGGGCGGTCCTGGGTCTGGAAGGGAAGCGGGGGATGAACGCTGCGGGGGTTCATCCCATGCTTCGGGGATTGCCCCCATCTCCGTCTGCCTCTCTGGGTGCTCATCCCCGTTCCCGTTACAGCTCTTCCTCAGGACACGTGCAACTCATCGCCAGATGAAACTCCTCTGTGGATTAAACCCCTGTCTTTGGCCAGCTGCGGGGATGCCTGGTAGTTTTGCGCCCTCTCTACCCTTTCCCGGGGACTCAGTGACTTTCCCCGTAGTTTGGTTTATAGAAAGGGAGCGTCTGAGAGAGCAAGCGGATCCCCTCCCCGGTGGGATCCAGGTCACCCTGGGGTGCCCCATAACCTGCTGTGAGCCTGCTCCGCCAAACGCTGCCTCCCTTTTCCCAGTGGAAGTGAAGAATAAATAGAAAAATCACAAATAAATACTGTCTGTGCTTACCAGCCCAGTGCATCTCCCCCCACTCCCAGGGCGCTCCCTCCACCAGCACGGAGCGATGGCAGGGGTGCTGGCGTGGAGCGATGGCAGGGGTGCCAGCACCACCAGGACAGACCTCCACTGCCCTGCCTGATGCCGGGGAGCGCTCCTCCACCTGCGACACCCGTAACGGAGGGGGAGAGACACGGGAGGAAGGGCCAAGGCTGGCTGCCGGGGGCTTGCCGTGACCTCGGTGGTAGGAGAGCCATGAAGCATCGCAATAATTGCAGCGATCCCAGGGAGATGGGGAGGAACAGCGGGGACGCGCAGGTGCTGGAGGTGGGCCCTGGTTTTGGCCGTGGCCACAGCGTGGTAAGGGGTGCAAGCCACGCTGGGCACATGGTCCAGCATGGGGTGGGGGCAGAGATGGAGCGGGGAGTGGGAGGCAGCGGGGAGCAGATGCAGCATGAATTATATTGCCTGTGTGCTCCTCTGTGTGTGTGTGTGTGTGTGTGTGTGTCACCAGCCCCCATGTCTGAAGGTCATCGATTTCCCGGAGGACAGGCGCTATCAATAAACCCTACCTTCATAAACGGATTTTTTTTCGTCCCTGTTTGACTTCATGCGTGAGCTGCCGGCCACGCGGCTGTGGGCGATGGGCATTGGTAACACCGGGGGGGGGCGGATGGCGGTCGTGCCCTGCAGCTCCCGGCCCGGTGGGTCCGTCCCCGGTGTGGGGACAGTGCACTGGGAGGCAGCGTGGCAGTGGGATGCTGGTCCGGTCCTGGCGGGTGCCAAGGGGGTGACGGGGAGCTCCAGGTTTCCCTGCCAGCCGATGGGAGCAGCAGCGAGGGCAAGAGGAATGGGGAGCACAAGTAATTCCATCAAATACCTTTGTTAAGGTCAGCGGAGCCCCAAATATCGGGGAGGACAATTAGTGAACGTGGAGAGGAGATCTCGGGGACAGCTGGCAGGCACGTGGCGCTGGGCAGAGAGAGCAGGGATGGGACGGGGACTAGAGAAGGGACGGGAAAGGGGACAGGAATGGGGACAGGCTTCCTCCGCCGCAGCCCCTCCATCCCACCCCGCCTGCGGGGACGGGTCCAGCCGTGCGCCCGCTCTGTCCCTCCCTGTGTCCTGCCCACCCCAGCATCTCCCAGGGCGCTGCCAGCACCTGGATTTCCGTACCCCGAGCTCAGAAGGAGTTGGGAAAGGGCCCTGCAGGGGACAGCAGGGACCACACAGAGCTCACCCAGCCACCCCTCACCATCCCAGGCCGGGCGGGCACACGGACACGCCGGCGCGGTGCACGGCTTGCCCCCTCGCCGCGGCGTGCAGGGCCGAGCACCGGCGGCTCTCACCGGTCTGCAGGAGGGACCGAGCAGATCCTTTGTTAAAACATCAACGATGCAGTAAATTTTTTAACTTACCAAATAGATCAATATCAAATTATCATGTCTCACATTCATAACTCTTAAGCAAGCAACAATGGAGAGAGACAAGGTCACTGGAGAATAAATAGCAGCAAAAGCTCTTAATGATCTATCATTCTCGACAACCCCAGGCACCCAGCACCAGCCCGGTGACAAGATCATTAATAAAACTCTGCAGGAACGCTATCGATTGCTTTGATGGATGATCACAGGTAGCAAATACTGTAAAACACCTGGTTGTCACACACTAAAATGAGTAGTTTGACTCACACCTCGGCACGGGGACCCGGCTGTGACTCTGCCGGGTTTTCTCCTCGGTGGTGGCTTTCGCAGGGAGGGTGGTCGGCGGCGCAGCCTTGGGGTGCCGGTGGCCGCAGCTGCAGCCAGGTTTGGAGCTGCCATCCATGCTGGACCCCCACGGCTCCCACCTCTACTCCCCCACCACTCTTCATCCCTGTAAATGGGACCTGTTAATTAAAAGCCTCATTAAAGCACCTGGTCTCAATGCCCCAAAGCCCAGGCCAGGAGCTGAGCTGGCCGGAGATGGGTTTTGGTCACTCGATGCCACTGGATGAACCTGGAGACCTGCTCCATCCCCTCACTGCTGGATGAGACCCGGGACACCAACACAGACTGGACCTCAGGGATGGACGGGGGTCCCCGGGGACATGGGCTCTGCTCCCCCATGCTGCATCCGTCTGGGGCATGGGGGGTGGGGGGGCTGCACACGTCCCCCCCGCGGCTCCAGGCGCTTCACTTGCGAGCCACGTCCGCATCGACGGTCTGATCATATGTACACAACCATTCAATTACCCCGTAATGGCTGCAGGCTATTAAGCCATCAATCTCCTTCATTAAGGCCTGCCAGGCCCATCCCCGGCATCGCGCAATAAAACCATTAAAACAACAGCAACAACAACCCAAAGTAGCATCTTTAATGCGTCGGCTCTAACGCCGGCCCCGCCACCGATACTGGCCATCCCGCAGCGTCCCCTGCCCCGCCGCGGCGTCCCCCTGTCCGCAGCCCACCGGGAACCCCCTCGTCCCAAGCAAGGTACCTCCTTGCTGGGGTGTCCCCAGGGAGCTGGGGGCCGCCCTCACCTCCGTGCCCCCCCCCAGCTGCTCCCAACAGCTCACCCCTGCCCCGGGCTCAGCGGGCGGCTGGGCACGCTGGGACCTGCTCTCGCGCTTTATAGCTGACATTATCTTTTATTGCCATATAAAAAAAAAAAAAAAAAGACGAAGCTCCGGTGGCTTTATGGCTGCTGCACCGGCATTTGGCACTTCGCTGCTCGGCTCTGCGCTCCCGATGCTCCCTGTCTCCATCACTGGGCACGGTGGGGACGGGGCACTGCCCAGACCCCCCCCCAGTCACTGCACCGGGGCCAGGACTGGTCCCACTGCACCCATATTAGGGACATGACTGGTCCCAATATCCACGGTGGGGGGCACAACTGGTCCCAACACCCGCAGCTCTTGCACTGGCCTGGGCAGAGCAGAGGGTGTCAGCTGGGAGGGGGAGATATGGCCCCTCCAAAATAGGGTGACCTCTTCTTTGACCCAGCACAGCAAGCAGGGGGGGCGGGGGGTCGTAAGCCTGGGCTGGTCCTGTTTGTACCCAGCATCTGTGGGATCCCAAATCCCTTCACCCCAGTGGGAGCCCCAGTTTGCAGGGGGAGAGGGGCAGGGGGTGGCAGTGCAGGCTGGAGGTCGGGGGGGTGGGGGTCCTGCTGCCGTGCCGGAGCCAGAGCCATGCCATGGGCACCAGGCAGCTCCCGTGGCCGGCAGCACCGGCACCACGACCGGGGACTGGCACCTTGTCAGAGCCCGTCACATCTGCCACCCCCGCATCCCCATGCCGCGGTGCCGATGGCAGGGAACATCTGCTCGGCCGCCCCGCTGCCACGGCGCGTTAGGGTCAGGGGCAGCTGCCAGGAGCCCCGGCCAGCGCCGCCGGGGCAGGTCGCCACCGTGACACTGATGTGGGGTGACAGGGCGAGTGGGGAGGATGGATGGGATCAGACAGACAGACGGGCAAGTGAGCGCCGCTGCCCGTGCCAGGGCCCAGCCACACCACGGGTGACCAGTGCCTGACACTCACCCACTCATGGCGCGGCTCTGTGTCCCCTCCCGCTGTCCCTGGGGATGCCGACACCCCTGCCACCACCGCTCAGCTTCTGGGGACGGACAGAAGACATCCTGCATCCCATGTCTTGTGTCCCTTGGCCCTTTTCCCATGCCTTGTGCCCTACCCTCGTCTCAGCTCTCCACGCTTGAACCACGCTCCAAACGATTCCCACACCGGGATGGCACCAAGGGCACTTTTTCCCAAGAAGGGGAGCGGTGCTGGCCGGGCAGGGATGCCCACAGCAGCCGTGTGGGGACATGGCGATGCCACCAGTGTCACAAACACCACACATTCCCTTGCCAGGCCCAGGGCTTGGTTCCCCGGGAGGGCGAGGAGCCTTCCGCCCCCCAACTCCGCCCTGCCTGGGAGCAGGGGGTGGCGGATTTCCAGCCCTGCTGCAGCCGGGACCCCCGGGGACCCCGCGCCGGCGGTTGGAGGGCGCTCCCCGCTGCGGCTCCCCGGGCGGGGGGAACCGCTGGTGTCGGGGCCGGTGGCCGGGACGATGCTGCCACCTGGTGCCGCTGTGTCGCCGCGCCGCCGGGACCGGCACCGGGGGTCGCGGGGGGCAGCACCGGGACCGACCCCGCGGATCGAGGGCAGCACCGGGACCGGCCCTGGGGATGGGGGGCAGCATCGGGACCGCCCCCCGGTGATCGGGAGCAGCCCTAGGAGCGGCAGCAGGGGTCGGGGGGCAGCACCGGGACCGGCCCTGGGGATGGGGGGCAGCATCGGGACCGCCCCCCGGTGATCGGGAGCAGCCCTAGGAGCGGCAGCAGGGGTCGAGGGGCAGCACCGGGACCGGCCCTGGGGATGGGGGGCAGCACCGGCAGCGGCACCGGGAACCGGGACAGCGGGGCCGGCGGCCTTGCAGGGGCTCCGGGAGCAGCCCGAGGCCGCTCCGCCCCGTGGGAAGCCGCCGGGGCCGGGACACGGCGGGTCGGTGCCGTCCCCCTCCCGACCGGCACCGGCCCTGGCCCCACCGCCAGAGCAGGCGGCCCCGGCACCGGGCCCGGGCGCGGACCGCGGGGGGGGGGGGCCGGGGGCGCTCTCCTGGACGGGGGGCGCGGCAGAACGGGACGGGCAGAGCCGGTGCCGGCCCAGCCGCGGCGGGGGCAGGGGGGCCGGGTCCCTCCTTCCCCGCCCGCCCCGTCGCGGCATCCCCGGGGCGCGCCCGGCGACAGCTGCCGCGTTCCCGCCCGCCTTATCCCGGGGGCTGCGCACCCCCGGCCCCCCGCCCCGGGCAGCGGGGACCCCCCCCCGCGCCCCTCCGCATCCCCCCGCGGCCGGCCCGGCCCCCTCCGCCGCCCGCCCCACCGGGCCCCCGCCGGGCAGGGGGTGCAGGCTGCCGGCCGGGGGTGGGGGGTGGGGGGGCGGCAGGGACAGCTGCCCGGCCGGGGGGGGCCCGGCCCGCTCGGCAGCACATGTGCTGTCACTCAGCCAGCCCCGCGGTTATTTTAGCTCGGGGCCGGCGAACGGCTCGGGGCTGGCGGCCGGACTGCGCCCCGCTCCGCCATGGGCCCCCCGCTCCTCCTCGCCTGCCTGCTCGCCCCCCTCTGCGCTCGGGTAAGGGGCGCGGGGAGACGGGGAAGGGATGGGGACGGGGATGGGGACGGGGATGGAGACGGGGCCCCCCCCCCGTTCCGTGCTCTGGGAGGGCCAGCCGATATAGGGAGCCCGGATGCGGTGCTGGGGGGCAGTTGGACCCCAGACCCCGCGGAGGCATGTCCCTGGGGGCAGCGGGGATGGGGATGGGGGTGACGGGGGGCTCGGTGCCCCTCTTGGGGCATTTCCCACCCCACAGATGGTGGCGGCAGGGGGGATCCTGCATCTCCGGCACACCGCCTGCGTTTGTGAACCAGGAGATAGGATTTGGGGGAGGGTTAGGTGCTCAAAACCACCCCGCTCCCCCCTTTCCCACCCTGGCTGCGGTCCCAGACCCCCTTGCACCCCCCCATCTGTGCATGTACCCCCAGAGCCCCTCACCGCAGTCTCAGGCCTGAGCCACATGGAGCTGCTCGGGTTCTGGCCTGGACCCCAAGGAGACCCGCAGGGCAGCCTCCCGACAGCAGCAGGACCCCCCATTGCCCCCCACAACCCTCCCCATCCGCCCTGAGCTCCAGCGGCCTCCCAGGGAAGCGGGGGGGGTCTCTCCAGGGAGGGCAGAGGGACAGCTGCAGGCCGCAGGCAGCTCCCATCACGGCCTCAAAACAAGCCCCTTGTCCTGCCCCTCCCGTGGGTCTGGCACACAGCCCGCCCCACATCCCCTGGCACAGCCCCACACCATCCCCAGGAACCCCCCCCCCGCCGAGCACAGCCATCCCCGCTGCCCCACTCCCCCCACCCGGGCACCCCGGGGCACCCCAGCACCCAGCGGTGCGGCCAGGGTGGGTGCAGATGTGGGCACAATGGCGGGTGCTGCCCAGATGTGCTCCCTCCCCGGGGAGGGGACAGCTGTGTCCCTGGGGCCCAGGATGAGGGTGAGCCCGCATGGAATGTGGCATGGAGCTGGTGCGGGGGCCGGGGCGGGGGGAGGGGGTTTAGGCTGCATGCACAGCTCCCTGCCGCCCTCCCAACCCCCATCTCCCAACCCCCACACCTGCTCCCCACAGCTCCGGACCCCCCTACCACCCACCCAATTCCCTGATAACCCCCAGCCCAGTCCCTCACAGCCCCTAAACCCATCCTAGCCCCCACAGCTCCCTGACCCTCACTGCAGCCCCCCCGTAACTCCTGCTCCCCGAGTCCCTGTTCCTAATCCCCCCACCTCAGCCCCCAGTTCCATCCCAGCCCCCCTGGCTCCCTCTCCCCACCCAGCACCCTGGCTCTGTGCCCTGGCCGGGACACCCACGCTGCCCAAACCTGGCCCCGACCCTTCTGCCCTCGCTGCCACATCCACGTGGTGAGGTGACGGTGACATGGGGCCACAACACCTTCGTCCCCACCCCAGGGGTCCTGTGGGGCACGTCCCAGCCGTAGCATGGGGCTGTACCCAGGTGCACCCCTTCCTGGTGAGTCTGGCAGGGCGACTGTCACCGTCACACCAGGATGTCAGGGGACCACCAGCACGAAGGTCCTGGGGGAGCTGGGTGGCCTCTCCGCTCCCCCAGACCCAACCCAGTCAGGGGGTCCCAGCACCGTGCACCCCGGCGCTGCGTACCCCGACACCGCGCACCCCGGCACCACGCACTCATCCCAGGTGCAAGGCCCTGCCCCATCATTGCACCCCACTCTGGAGGTTTCAGGGTCACCGGCAGCACCGTGTCCCCCCCCCCACAGGGTGCCAGCCCAGCCCAGCCAGGTGCCGCAGCCCCCGGCAGCCCCCAGGCCTGGCGGCAGCATGAGAGTCCGCGGCGGGTGAAGAGGGCCTGGGTGATCCCCCCCATCAGCGTCTCGGAGAACCACAAGCGCATCCCCCACCTCCTGGTGCAGGTAGGCAGGGAACCCCCCCACCCTCTCTTCCAGGCGGTGGGGTGGGGGGGCACCTTGGGCAGGGGGATCGCACGGGGGACGTGGCATGGGGGGAGAGTCAGGGCAGAGGGGGAGCCCAGGCAGGGGACAGACCCCCCCAGCCCCGGGACCACCAGCCCTGCTTTCCCTGGGGCAGATCAAGTCGGACAAGCAGCAGCCCGGGGGGGTGATCTACAGCATCAAGGGACCCGGGGTGGACGAGGAGCCCCTGGGCATCTTCTCCATCGACAAGTTCAGCGGGAAAGTCTTCCTCAACGCCATGCTGGACCGGGAGGAGAACGACCGCTTCCGGGTAATGATGCTGCCCAGCCGCCCGCAGCCCCCTCCCCAGCTCCCCCATTGGGGTCCCGACCCACCCGCTCTGTGCCCGCAGCTGAAAGCCTTCGCGCTGGACCTGGGCGGCATGACGCTGGAGGACCCCACTGACCTGGAGATCATCGTGGTGGACCAGAACGACAACCGACCGCTCTTCCGGCAGGACGTCTTCACGGGGCACGTGGTGGAGGGGGCTGAGCCAGGTAGGTCCAGCCGGGGGGCCGAGGCTGGGGTGGCCAAGCCAGCCCCCACGCTGGCACCCACCGGGGCACTCCTGCGGCCACAGGGACTTGCGTGATGACAGCGGATGCCACCGATGCTGATGACCCCGACACAGACAACGCGGCGCTGCGGTACTCCATCCTGGAGCAGGGCGCTGCCGGCATGTTCAGCATCAACGCCACCACCGGCGAGATCTGCACCGCGCAGCCCGGCCTTGACCGTGAGGTAGCGGGCATGGGGGGCATGGGCAGCGCCAGGGCAACACCAGGACTGGGGGCAACTAGAGACCCCCCACAGGTGATGAAAAAACAGCTCCAGCCATAAGCAGACCCAGGCGTGGGGACAGGGTGGGTGGCCAGCAGCTGGGGGACCTCTGGGCTCCTGGGGGGGGCTGGAGGGGCTCAGCACACAACCCCCCTCCTTTCTTGCAGACCATGGGGGTGTACAACCTGACGGTGCAGGCAGCTGACATGTCCGGGGACGGGCTCACCACCACCGCCACAGCCGTCATCTACTTGGAGGACATCAATGACAACCCTCCTGAGTTCACCAAGGAGGAGGTAGCGGCTGGGGCGGGATGAGGGGATGTGGGGGGGTCAGCAACATCCCAGGGGGCAAGACACCAGCCCCACGTCCCTCTCCCCCAGTTCTCCATGGAGGTGGAGGAGCAGGCGGCCGGCGTGGACGTGGGCAAGGTCTTCGCACACGACAAGGACCTGGCCGGCTCACCCAACTGGCTGGCCAAATTCACCATCCTGGAGGGTGACCCTGAGGGTGCCTTCGCCATCCGCACCGACCCCTACACCAACGACGGCGTGCTCTCTGTCGCCAAGGTGGGTGCGGGGCAGATGGGGGACCACGGGGTTGTCCCATGGCTCGGCTGACCCGTGGCCCCTCTCGGCAGCCACTTGACCACGAGGTGCGGGACCGCTTCAAGCTGACGGTGTCGGTGCAGAACGAGCAGCCGCTGGAGCCCACAGCCCCCGCTAGCCCCCGGGCACTGGCCACCGTGCGGGTACGGGTGCGGGATGTTAACGAGGCACCCATCTTCCGTGACAACCCGCGGCGGGTCAGCGTGCTGGAGGGGGCCCCCCCGGGCACCCCCGTCACCACCTACACCGCCAGCGACCCCGACACCCGCCAGCTCCAGACCCTCAGGTGAGTCCCAGCCCACGGGTTACGGCGCCCGGTCCCCCGGCATCACCTCCCGGCGCTCACCGCGTTCAAGCTCCCACGTTCGCAGCCTGCGGTGGGTGTTTTGCGGGGGGGGGTGACGGCGTGCTCCCCCCGCCCCGTGCCCACAGCTACGCACTGCTCTACGACCCGGCGGACTGGCTGCAGCTGGACCCCCACACCGGCACCGTCCGCACCAAGCGGGAGCTGCTGCACCCCTCCGCCTTCCTGCAGGGCGGCTGGTACATCGCCCTGCTCCTCGCCCGCGATGACGGTGAGCGACCCCCCCGCCACCGCTGTGTGTCCCCCTATATCCCTCCATAACCCCCCTGACCCCTCCGCTCTCTGCCCCCAGCCGAGCCCCCGCTCTCCGCCACCGGCACCCTCTCCATCGAGATCCTGGAGGTGAACGACCACCCGCCCCTGCTGCTGCCGCCGGCCGGGGTGGTCTGCGGGCGGCCAGGCCGTGGGGGAAGTCTGCTCCTGGGGGCCACGGACGACGACCGGCCCCCCCACGGTGCCCCCTTCCACTACCAGCTCAGCCCCCAGCACCCCCAGCTCGCCCGCAACTGGAGCATCACCCGCTTCAATGGTGAGGGCTGGCGAGGGGAGGGGGCTTGCTGCATAGCGGGGGCCAGGGGACCCCCACTCACTCCCCGGCCATGCCCCTCCTGCAGTGACCCACGCGGTGCTGGCCGTGCTGGTGGAGCTGCCCGAGGGTCCCTACTCGCTCCCGCTGCTCCTCCGGGACTCGGGGACCCCCCCCCAGGAGCGGCAGCAGCTGCTGAACGTCTCGGTGTGCCACTGCGGACGGGACGGCACCTGCGAGGACGGCGTCCTGGCCGCCGCCGCCGCCGGGGCCGGCATCACCCTCGGGGCCCTCATGATCATCCTCGGCAGCTTCCTCCTCCTCCTTGGTGAGTGAGACACCCCACCATCCTCATCCTCACCCCCACCCCTCCCAGCCCCTCCATCCTGCCCCCACCCAGCACCCCAGCCCCGTGCCCTACCAGGCAGTGCTGGTCCTCACCACCCATCCTGAACCCCACCACCACGCTCTGTCACCTTGTCCCCCGCCACACCCATCACCAAAGCCTGGTCCAGGACACCCCATCCTCTCCCTACTCATGTCCCCCATCACCAAAGCCTGGTCCAGGACACCCCATCCTCTCCCTACTCATGTCCCCCATCACCCCCTCCTCATCCTGGCCACGCCATCCAGACCCTATCCGTGACCCTCAACACCCTTCCTCCCCCAACAACCCCTTCTGACCCCTACCAAGACCCCCCCCCCGCACTTCCCATCACCCCATCCCGGTCCAGGACACCCCATCCTCTCCGTACCCATGTCCCCCATCACCCCATCCTGGTCCAGGACACCCCATCCTCTCCCTACTCATGTCCCCCATCACCCCATCCCAGTCCAGGACACCCCATCCTCTCCCTACTCATGTCCCCCATCACCCCCTCCTCATCCTGGCCACGCCATCCAGACCCTACCCATGACCCTCAACACCCTTCCTCCCCCAACAACCCCTTCTGACCCCTACCAAGACCCCCCCCCCGCACTTCCCATCACCCCATCCCGGTCCAGGACACC
The DNA here is from genome assembly GCF_963924245.1 of Chroicocephalus ridibundus. NCBI lineage: Eukaryota > Metazoa > Chordata > Aves > Charadriiformes > Laridae > Chroicocephalus > Chroicocephalus ridibundus. Next base: position 93,903,050 of record NC_086287.1, read on the forward strand.
CCATCCTCTCCGTACCCATGTCCCCCATCACCCCATCCTGGTCCAGGACACCCCATCCTCTCCCTACTCATGTCCCCCATCACCCCATCCCAGTCCAGGACACCCCATCCTCTCCCTACTCATGTCCCCCATCACCCCCTCCTCATCCTGGCCACCCCATCCAGACCCTATCCGTGACCCTCAACACCCTTCCTCCCCCAACAACCCCTCCTGACCCCTACCAAGATGCCCCCAACCACTTCCCATCACCCCATCCCACCCCATCACTCCTCCCCTGCCCAGCATCCCCCACCCCAAATCCCTACCTGCATCCCCAATCCCATGCTCCCAGCCCCACCAACGGCATCCCATACGCAACCAGCACCCCCATTGCCCCGTATCCCACCGTGCCCATCCCTGCCTGCCCCATGCCCCCCCCGTGCCCCCACCCCGTGCCCACCCGCCCTCTGCCCGCAGTGCTGGCGGGGCTGGGGGCGGCGCGGGTGCGTGGGCGCCGGCGGGCTCTGCGCAAGGGGCTGCTGCAGCGCTCGCGGGACGACATGCGCGACAACATCCTCAACTACGACGAGCAGGGCGGCGGCGAGGAGGACCAGGTGAGCAGGACGTGGGGGGGGTCCCGGGCGGGTGGCGTCCATCCCAGCCCAGCACCCCTGACCCCCCTCCCGTCCCCGCAGGACGCCTACGACATCAACCAGCTCCGGCACCCCGAGCTCTTCCCGCCCCGGGTGAAGCCGCCGGTGCGCAGGGACGCCCCGCTCAGCTCGGCCACCCCCCTGGCCCCCCGCAAGCTGCCCAATAGCCCCTCAGACATCGAGGACTTCATCAACGAGGTGGGGACAGCGCCCGGTACCCCCCTTGACCCCAGCCCCCCCATCTCTCCTGGGGCTGACAGTGTCCCTCTGTCCCCCCCGCCAGGGGCTGGAGGCAGCCGACAGCGACCCCAGCGTGCCCCCCTACGACACGGCCCTCATCTACGACTACGAGGGCTCGGGCTCCGTCGCCAGCCCCCTCAGCTCCATCGTCTCCAGCCTGACGGACGAGGACCAGGACTACGACTACCTGAGCGAGTGGGGGCCGCGATTCCGGCGCCTGGCCGACCTCTACGGGCAGTAGCGGGGACGGGGGTGGTGGGGGCAGCGGGGGGGCTTTGCACCCGCGTGTGCAGGAGATGCCCAGAGGCAGCGGCTTTGCAGTCGGACACACACAAGACGCCTGGCTGCCGGGGCTCTGCACACGCGTGTGCACCAGGGACCCAGACGTGTGTGTGTGGGGGGGGGCTCTGCACACGCGTGTGCACCAGGGACCCAGAGAGCAGCCTCAGCGCAGGGGTTTGCACGCCTGCGCCCACCCGCAGACCCCGCGCCCGCAGGAAGGCAGAGGCCAAGCACAGGGGCATCCCTGGGCGTGGGGGGGGACACAGCCCAGGGAAAGACCCTGCAGAACCGGGGTGGGGGTGAGGATTCCCCCGGTTCCCTCATAATAAAGACCCCGGAGAAGGGGGCCGGTGGCAGGGGCGCCGCGCGGGGCCCCGACCACGCCAGCCGCCCGTAGAAACAAGGCACTTTTATTGGCAGCTGGCGAGCACCCATCGCAAACACCCCGGGGGGGGCATCACCCCTGCCCCAGGACTCCCAGCACAGCTCCTCCTGGGGCAGGATCCGGCCCCGCCGTGGGGTGGGTGCGCTGCTTCCCCCAGCCCAGCCATCGCAGGTGTCCTGGGGGCACCCCACCATCCCCACCAGCCCCCACAGACGGGGGTCCCGGTGCTCCGCGGGGATCCCGGCACTGTGCTCAGCCCCCCAGCAGCAGGGAGACCCTGTTGGGCGGGGGGGCACAGCTACGTCTCGCGGGGGGCGGCCGGGGAGCCCAGCATCCTCTTGGTGGAGGCGGCGAGGCGGGAGTAGTCGTGGGGGATGCCGTGGGGGGCGAGCAGGGGCAGGTGGTCCTCGCGGGGGGGCCGGTGGAAGAGGGGGGGCCGGCGCTGGCTCTCGCCGTCCTGCAGGGACTGGGGCAGGCTGCGGCCCTGGCTCTCCGGCAGCAGCATGATGCTGAGGACGGCGAGGATGGCGAAGGAGGCGAAGACGACGTGGTGCAGGAAGAAGCCCCGGCTGTTGGGGATGGCGGTGATGGGGGCGGCCGCCTTGCCCAGGAAGCTGGCCCCCACGATGAGGCCGAGCCCGGCACCCCTGCGGGGGGAAACACGCTCAGAGGGGGCCCGGGGGACCCTGCCCCGGTGTCCCCCCACCCCAGGGTAGCACAGTGTCAGTCCCCCCCCACACCCTTACCTGACCACGGTGGGGAGGACCTCGCTGGCAAAGAAGATGCTGAGCATGGTGACGGCGTGGGAGGCGGTGATGCCCACCACAGACAGGGTCAGGACAATGAGGTCCAGCAGGTCTGAGGCGGGGGGGAAACACCAACAGGGGTCAAATCCTGCACAGACCCCCCCCACACGCATCCTGTTCCCACCCCCAGCCGGGGGCTGCAGCCCACCGCAGGGTCCCCCGTCCTTCCTTACACTGGGTGAGGGCCAGCAGCAGGAGGGAGGAGATGCCGGTGAGGACGGTGCAGAGCAGGAGGATGGCGCGGCGCCCGAAGCGCTCGGCCGTCAGGCAGATGAAGAGGCAGGCGGCCGCCTCGGTGCCCACCAGCACGAAGTAGGAGGAGAAGAAGTGGGGCAGGTGGGGGTCCAGGTTGCGGGTGAAGCAGTGGCGGATGCCGGAGCCGATGAACCTGCAGGAGAGCAGGGTCAGGGGGCCGTGAGTGGGACCCCCCTCACCCCAATCCCACCCCTCCGCTTGCTCACGCCGCGAATCCGAGGATGACTCCGTTCTTCCAGATGACCCTGGTGCTGAAGATCTCGCAGACGGCGTGGTACCGCGGCTGCGGGGACCCCTGGGACAGGGACTCCAGCTCTGCCGGGACAGGGGGACCCGCGTTACAGCCGGCACCATCCCACCGCCCCCGGCACCGTGGCTTTGGGGAGGGGGCTCCTGGGTTGCATCGGCCTCGGCAGCCCCCATCACACACCTGCAAGGAGGGTCTCTTGGTGGCAGGAGCCGTCGTTGGAGCTGGGGCTGCTGCTTTCGGCCAGCGCCTGCAGGGTCTTCCTGGCCCTCTCCAGCTGCCAGGTGGCCAGTAGCCAGCGCGGCGACTCCAGCAGCAGCGCCGGGCACCTGGGGCACAAGTGTCGGAGTCACGGGGCTCCCAGGCGACTGGCCCCGCTCCAGCGCTGACCCCCCCCCCCCGCCCCCCCGTCCTGGCTTCAAAGAAATGCTGCCCAGAAACCCTCAACTTCAAACCTGAGCAAACATTTACCCGGGGCGGGGGGGGTCCCCACGCCCCACCTGGAGAGCCCCGGGCAGGGTGTGCTGGGCTGGGTGCTGCCCTGGCACTCCCCGGGCACGGCTTGGTGCCAGCCCCGGGGCATTGCTCAGCCCCACTACAGGTGGCAGCCCCCTCCCCATGCCCGCAGCCCCCCAGCCCCGGGGGGGGGGATGGGTCCTTACCACCAGCAGGCAGCCAGCAGAGCCAGGATCATGGTGACGGCGCCCTGCAGCACCCGCCAGTCCCGGCACAGCACGGCCAGCCCCGGCAGCAGCAGCTCCCCGGCGATCCAGAAGAAGCCGGCCACCATCGTCACCACCAGCCGGTGCGGGGGGTCGCACAGCTCCAGTCCTGGCAGGGGCGGGGGCAAGGGGTGCACCACGGGTGACGTGACTGCGGGGCATCCCGCACCCTAGAGCATCCCGCATCCCGGGGAATCCTGCACCCTGGACCATCCTACGCCATGGCGCATCCTCGGTCCCCATGCCACCGCGGACCCCCCCTCGCCAGCACACTCACGTGCCACGTAGAGGGAGAGGAAGGCGCCTGCCAGTGCCGCCCCAAAGAGCAGCCGCGCCACCAGGACCATGACGAAGTCCACGGCAAGCGCCACGCCGAGGCCCAGGGGCACCGCCAGCACCAGGGACACCACGAAGGCGGGACGGCGGCCAAACCTGCCGGGGGACGGGCTGTGAGCTGGGGCTGGGCAAGGGGACCCCCTGCCCCGGGGGAGCCAGCCCGGGGACCCCCCCAGTTACCTGTCACATGCCAGTCCGGCGGCGATGCTGCCCAGCATCCAGCCCAGCAAGTGCGTGGTTTGGTCCAGGGGCACCTTCCAGCGCGAGGCGCACACCAGGTCCCACTGCGGGAGAGGGGGGGACACAGCGGGGAGACCTCAGCACGGGAGGGGGGGGGTGGGGGGGGTCCTGGCACACTTCCCCGCTATCCGCAGGGGTGGGACAGATGGGGGTCATGATCCCCATGAGTTGCCTGGGGGGGGTTCTGGCCAGCCCCCACCCCACAAGCAGAAATGGGGAGCTGGATGTGGAGGTCCCCTGTCCCCTCCCCAACACCCCGGGGCTCCCCCCAGCCACCCCTAAAGCCCCTCCATGGGGGGTTTCCCACCTTCTCCCCCTGAGGACCTCTCTCACTTCTACAGGATCCCTGTGGTCCCCCAAGCAAACACCCCAGGACACCCCCCTGGCGCTCCACCTGCACGTCCAGGGCTTTCCTCCGGGACCCTTGCTGGTGCCCCCAGCTTTATTCCCCCCCTCATTCCCCCCCAGTCCCCCTTCCCCACACATCCACCCACAGAGCCTCCCCCAAAGGACACCCCTTGACCCCTCCTGCACCCAGGGGACCCCTCCCAGCCCCCTCTAGAACCACAGACACCCCCCCCCGCCCCGGCTCCCAGCTGTCCCCCACCCTCCTTCTGGACCACCCCTCACCACCACCCCCCCCCCTTGACCCCTCCCAGCCCCCTCTAGAACCACAGAACCCCCGCTCCCAGGTGTCCCCCATCCTCCTTCCGCACCACAGACCCCCCCGCTCCCCCCCCCTCCTTCTGGACGACCACCCCCCCCCTTCACCCCTCCTCCTGCACCCAGAGGACCCCACCCCAGCCCCCTCTAGGACCACCCACCCCCCTTCTGGACCACCCCCCAACCCCGTTCTGACCCACCACACACATCCCCCCCATACACACACACACACGCACCCCCCCCCCGCCGCCCCCCGACCTGGGTGACGAGGTTGGAGCGGAGCCCCGCGGCGGGCAGGGCGTAGTGCCATCCCCGGGTGCAGGGCCCGGTGCCGTTGGGCCGGGTGGCGGCGGCGGCGGCCGGGGGGTAGCGGTAGAGCTGGCAGGGGCTCCATCCGCCGCGGAGGCGGGGGACGGCGGCGCGGAGGAGCGCGGCCCCCGCCAGGCGGCGCAGCGGCGGCGGCAGCAGCGCGGCGTCGGGGCGGCAGCGGTGGGGCGGCACCGCCCCCAGCGCCCACCCCAGCGCCCACCCCAGAGCCAGCGCCGCGCACGGCGCCCACCCCCCCGCCGCCCGCCGGCCCCGCGGACGCCAAGCCCCCGCCGCCATCGACCCGCCGCCACCGGGGGGGAGGGAGCGAGCGAGCGAGAGAGCGGGAGCGGTCACGGTCACGGGCACGGCAGGTGGGGGGCGGCACCGGGGCGGAACGGCCCCCCCACACACCCACACCCCCCCCCCACACACACACACCACCCCCCCCCGAGGGAACCGCCCACGCACAGCCCCCGCCCCGCCCGCCTCGGACACCCCCCGGCCCCGGGCGCTACCCTCCTGGAGCTGCGGGTTCCCCCCCCGCAACGGGTCGGACCCCAAGCCCAGCCCGGCCCTCAAGCCTGGACCATCGCCCCCAGCCCCGGTTCTTCCCCCCCCCCAGCTCGGTTCAGCTCCTCCCCAGCCCTATTCTGACCCTCAAGCCTGGACCGTCGCCCCCAGCCCCGGTTCGCGCCCCCCCCCCCCCAAGCCCCGTTCAACTCCCCCCCCAGCCCCATTTCGCCCCCCAAGACTGATTCGCCCCCCCAGCCCCGGTTCGGCTTCCCCCAGCCCAGTTCAATCCCCCCAGCCCCATTTTGCCCCCCCAGCCCCCGTTCATCCCCCCGCCCCCGGCTCGGTTCAATCCGCCCCCCCAGCCCTATTTCGCCCCTCAAGACTGGTCCCCCGCCCCCAGCCCCGGTTCGGCCCCCCCCCAGCCCGGTTCAAACCCCCCCCCCCCAGTCCCTGTTCACGCCCCCCAGCCCCATTTTGCCCCCCAAGCCCAGTCCAGCCCATGAGCCCGGTTTGCCCCCCAAGTCTGGTGTGCCCCTGCACCCCTCCCCCCCAATCCCCGGTTCAGCCCCCCCAGCCCCAGTTCATCCCTCTCAAGCCCGGTTTGCCCCCTGCCAGCCCCGTTCATGCCCCCCCCCCCAGCCCCAGTTCACACTCCCCAGCCCCGTTTCGCCCCCCAAGCCCAGTTCTCCCCTGCCCCAGCTGCGGTTTTTCCCTCTCCAAGCCCCTGTTCGTCCCCCCCAAGCCCAGTTTGCCCCCCCTCTCCAGGCCAAGGCACCCCCTTGGTACTGGGGGACCCCAGAGTCCAGGTGGTGCCAGGGGTGCAGCTGGGACCCCCAGGAACACCCACAAATGCACCTGGGTACCCCTAAACCCCAGAGGGGGCCAGCGGTGTCTGTGTCTGTGTCCCCCCCACCCCGGGAAGGGAACCGGTTCAGAGCCCGGCTGGCACCCAGCGCCCTGGTGAGCCCGTGGGAAGAGCCAACAAAGCAGCCAAGTTGCAAACAAGTTTTTTGTGTTTATTTAAAAAAAAAAAAAATATTTATGAACACGATCCCTGCGGGACAACAGCGTCGCTCCGGCGCTCGGCTCTCTACGGGCAACGGCAGAAAAATCACCTCTGCGTTCGCTTTTTGCCACCCTCCGGGAAGCCGTACCCTGAAAGGACGGGGGTGCCGGGGGAGGCTGGGGGGGGCTCAGGGCACTGGGCGCACCCTTGTACGCAAAGGACGATGTATGAAGTGAGCGCGGGGTGTCGCAGACCGGGCAGCCTCGGCCCACGCGCCGCCACGCCAGTCCCACCAGCGCCAAGAGAAGGTGGGACCTGGCCCGGGAGGTACCTGCTCCGACCTACGTGGCCGGGAGGAGCGTCACGGGGAGGAAAACTTACCCCCGGAGACTCCCGAGCTTCCCAGCACCAGGGTGAGAAGAGAGTACGGGACTTTCCTGGCTTTACACGGCTGATTGAAGGTCTCTCCGTGCTTACAGAGATTAATCTACGGTTATTTAACAAAAGAAAGAGCAGGGCTGGAAATGAGTTAAAAAATAAGTGTTACTTGTGGGCTCTTTCTTGTGTTCTGTCAGAAGAAACGCCCGGAGCAGAAGCACCCACCTGGTCCCAGGGGTCGCACCGGTTGCCCACCCCGACCTGGCAGCCCTGGGCAAGGACGGGGGGAGAAACCACCCTGGCTCTGGTTAGAAACTGGAGAAACTGGCGAGAAACAGCCCTGCTCTGCCTGCGGTGAGCCCCGTCCCCGCTGGTGCTGCTGGTCCGGCAACAGGCCGCGGTGCCAAGGCAGGAGCTGGGGGTCTGGCGGGGGAGGGCAGGACCCCCCCGGCTCTTACGAAGCCGCTGTGACGCGGTGGAGAGAAACTCCAGGTCCCCGGTGCAGGGACGGCAGAAAATTCCTCCACCGGCTGCAAAGCTGGCAGCAGAGCGGGGGGAACCGAGTTGTCCCGGCACGGCGGGTGCTCCACATGGGAACCCTCGTGGCTGCCACGAGCCCGGACCCCGGCGAGGGTTTGGTGCTCCACAGGCTCCCAGACCTCCTCGGCTGCCTGGGCTGAGCGAGAGCCTGCGCTGCAGAGAGAGGCGGATGGGGCTGGAAAGCGGTTTTGTGAATTCATGGGGTCCCCTCCAGTCCCCCCCCAGCCCCAAGCTGTGCCAGCAGGGGAAGAGGAGCCAAATCGATTTTATAACCTCCGCTTCCAGAAGCAGCGGCCGAGACATTCCCCCGGCCGGGTACCGGCAGGACTGAGGAGAAGAGGCAGGAGAAGCAGGCGCCGACAGCGGGCATCCATGGGGGCAGTCCCCGGGGGGCAGCCAGGACTCCTGCCCGCTGGGAAAGGTTGGGCAGCAGGAGCACGCAAGGCACAGAGGTCTTGGAAGAGGCAGGCGAACCCACCTCCAGCTGCATCCCTGCGAGTTTGTGCTCGAGGACCAACTCTGCCCACTGCACTGAGCCTGGGCTGGGCTCCGGCTCCGGTGAGAGCCGCGTGTCCAGGGCAGCCCCCGGGGAAGGGGCCGTGGTGCGTTGCCTAGCCGGTGGCCCCTTCCCACCACCGGGCAGCCCCAGCGGAGGCCCGTGAGCCCACGTCCCCAGCCCTGAAGCCACGCAGCGTGAGCGCCCAGCCGGGAGGTGAGGCCTCCCCCCGTTTTCTCCAGGCTGCGGAGGAGAGCGGCACGCCGGGGGCTGAGCCCAGCACGGGGCAACTCCTCCTGCCAGACCCAGGCACCATCTTTCCGTGGGATTACAGATTCCTCTGGTCTCCGCATGGGTGGGAACGCCACCCTCAGTCCCAGCGGGGCCAAGCCAAGCTCTCGCCAGATGCTGCCTCGATCCTCTGGGAGGAGCAGCCTCTGCTGAGCCGGCCGGGCTGGCGGCAGCGCCCCGACAGCTCCAGCTGGGCTTTACAGCTCCGAAAAGCAATTTAAGCCAGGCTGGGGCTCGCAAACGCGGTGGCACACACGCAGCGCACGGGAGCGCCCTGGCAGCCCAGCAGCCGGCTGTCCCCAGGCACACGGGGTGGCAGCCCCCCAGCACGGAGCACCGCTGGCTGCAAGCCCCGCCACGGGCTCCCGGGCTCCAGCTCACCCCGGCAGCGCCAGAAGCCGTCTCCCTCCCTGCCCGACCTACCAGCAACCGGCCTCTTGATCCAGAAAGCAGCGAGCAGATGCCCCAGCACAACCTGCGTCCGCAGCGCTGGGCTCCACCCGTCCTTCTCCGAGCTTTGCAGCCCCAAAATCCCAGCTCCTTGATCTGCAGCTGCCACGGCTACATGGGGTGTGTAAAATTCACCAGCCCGGGCCCAAACCTCAGTCTTCACATGGCTCTGTGCCCCGGCCTGGCAAGTGGCACAGGGAGCTCCTCTCCCTCCACGGCCAACCCTGCCACATCCACAGGGTCGGCACAGCCGCAGGGTCGGCACCGTCACCGCCGGCGTTCCAATCCCACCGAACGCAAAGGGGCAGGGGAAGGAGGAGAGAAACGACGCGGTGGTGTAAAAATCAGGTCAGCATTCGGAGAACCCTGCAGAACCCCGGCTCAGACTGCCTGCGCGTACCTGAGCGCGTCAGACGGGCTTCCGAGGAACACGGCACAACGCCCTGGCCCTTATTTTTTCCTCGCCAGGGAAAGTGCCGCCTAGGGTGAACTATACATACAAAGATAATTTTAATTAATTTATTTATTTCTTTACACATAACTGAAAGTGATGTTACAGTACATAAGTTATTTACAACTGTGCAGTAATGTGTTGCAAAATAAATTATCTAGAAGGCAGCAAAAGTACATTGTTAATGTATATAAAAACTGTACAGCATTTATGGGATACAATTTTTCTTTATATGAGTATTGGCTCTGTAGTGTTTTCAAGTTATGTTCTCAGAAAGAGAAACGAAATGCCCAAGATTAAAGGAAAAAAATATATAAACCACATGGATTTTACTCCATTAAAAACACAGTTGGCAAAGTCCTTTCTCTGCGTCGCCGTCTCCCCGCCCGCCGCTGGCCGTGCCGCCCCGGCGCACGGTGCGCAGGCGGCTCCTCTGCTCTTCCAAAACGGTGGCGAGCGGCTGCTGCGGGGCACCGCGGGCGCACCCCGGAGCCGTCCACACCTTCAGAGCCGCGTCTGCCCAACTTGGGACGCTGTCTTTTTTGTTTCTAATTGTTTTTGTTTTTTCTTTTCTTTTTTTTTTCTTTTTTTTTCTTTTTTTTTTTTTTTTTAGACATACCCAGGATGGAACGAGAAACTCAAACAATCCCCCCCCTCCCCCCATGGTTTCCTACTGCAGCTTCTCCGCGAGGAGATCCGCGACCGGTGGAAAACAAGAGCTGGAAATCACGGTGTTCACAAGTACATGAATCACGTGGTTGCTGGCCCCGCTCAGCAGCTTCTGCAACACGCAAATGGTGTCCTTGGCCTCCTCCCTCCACGCCTCTGCCAGTCTCTTGGCCGGTGAGTGCTCGCTGCCCGCGCAGACCGGCTGCCTCCCTGCCGCGGCAGCCGGTTGGAAAGGAGATGCGCCCCGGCCCGCTGCCCGGCGGAGCTGCCGTCAGTCCGGAAGCGAGGGACGCGTTGTGAAGAAAGTGCAATTATTTTTCTTATTGTTTTGTTTTCTGCCGATAGCTGCTTCCTCCTCCTCTGACCAGGGATTCATCAGCAAGCGGTAAGGGTGAATGTGAGCTCGACCGCCTGACCTCGGAGGGCTCCCGTCCTTGCCAGTTTTCAGTGATGTCTCCTGGTTTTGCACTGTCATGCCGGCAAGAGCACAAAGTCATCGTTCACGTCGACCATTGGCACATAGAACGAGGGCACCTCGTTCACGCAGAGGGATTTGTGCCCCGCGGGGTCCAGCTCCTGCACCTTCAGCTGCCACTCCATCCTTTGCACTGCGTTCAAGGCAGCAGCTTCGTGTTGCTGTCGCATGAGCAGGCACGTCTGGATCGGGGACGAAAAAAACCAAGCAGAGATGAGCGGTGGGCAGGAGAGGGCAGGAGAGGACCTGCTGCCCATCCCACCTGGCAAAGGCAGGGGACCTGCAGCCATCGCGGTGGGCAGAGCAGCAAATGGAGCAAGGGATGCCACACGCGTCCTTGCGCGAAGGAAACCTGGACTTGGGACGCCTGCCGAGCCCAGTTCCAGCAGGAGCAGAAGCGGCAAACCCAAAAGGGCCTTGTGGGGTGGCTTCTAAAGGCTCCTAAGCGCACGAGAGCAGTGACCCCGCTGGTGACAGCCTCGGCAGACAGTCCCCATTGGCCCTAAGGGTGGCCCTCGGCTGCCTGAGAGCAGGGTCCTGCTCCCTTCGTGGGGGCTGCCAAGTCCCTCTGTGTCACCGGCTGAAAGCACAGTCATCTCCGCTCCCTCCCAGGCCAGAGTTTGCTGCCTGGAGCTCTGCAGAGCACTCTGCAAGTCACTGCACGGGCTCCTGCCACCTTGAAGGTTGCCACAGGTTTTGAGCTCACTGCAGCAAGTGCTGCTGGCAAAGAGCAGGCCCCGGGGGTTTAACTGAGCGAGAGAGCTCCAGCACAGATGGCACGAAGCAGAGGAAGAGTCAGACAGGCAACTCGAAGCAGAACGTTGTCTCCCTTCTCCCTTTTTGGAACCAGAAAAGGCAACCGCGCTCCCGTAGTCCCCGCAGAGGCTCCCACCTCTCTGCCATGCCATGCACAGAAGCGTCCCCCACCGCCTAACGCCGCCCAGACCACCTCGGGACACCAGCTCCCGGCAGATTTTTGGAAGCCACAAAGGCAGCTTCCAGGCTCCGGCAGCAGCCGGGCCCCCTCTCGGGACCCGCAGCACCGGGGCTCCCGCGCCTCTCACCTTCATCCGGTCGTACTTGTCATCCACGTCTTGCAACCAGGAAATGAACTGTCGCGCGTTGAAACGGTCTCTGACCGATTTGTTTTCGTCTCCCTAAGCAAAAGACAGCAAAAGGGAATTTCACAATAGATTTTTTTTTTTTTTTTTTTACAGTCTCAAGTCTGACAGGCCACATTCAAACCCCTCTACGGGCACACACTCATCAGAAACACGAAAGGTGCCCGCAGGGAGGGACAACAGAGGATGCTGCTCCCAGCTGCTCTTGCAGCCCTTTGCCAGGGGCTTCAGCCTCAGGGACGCAGACGCAGGCGTGCACGCACTCCCCATTTTTGCATTCTTTGCAGAGAATCCGTCCGTGCCAGCCCGTCACAGCCCCCGCACCTCTCTGTCTCCTTCAACTCATGCCCAAGATCAAAACGCCTTCGCTACGGAAGCACGGACACTTGGCTGGGAAATGCCGAGGCATAAATCAAGGCTCCTGGATCGATACGCCCGGTCACTAATAAATTCCAGGATCCCATCCCTGCACAGGATCCCTCCTGCAATGCAGTAGCGTGCTTCCCCGAGCAGCCAGGCTGGTGGCAGCGGCGGGACGCAGGCTGCAGAGGGTGCTGGTGGCATGGCTCGGGACCACCGCAGACACACAGCCACCGGACATGATTCCCCCTTCTCCGGCACAGAAGGATGTGAAATGGAAGGAAGAAATAACCATTTTTTTGTGGGCCGTGCGACAGAGTCTGGCTCTTTCAAAGCCACTATTCAGACACCAATCAATTTAATGGCTCTCTCCCCTTCCTTCAACAGGAAAAGACATCCCAGAGTGTAGTAAAATAAACCTTTCAAGTGTGCAGATGATCCTGATCAAGAAGAAAGGCAGAGGGTCCTGACTCACTGATAAATGTGAGTCATCTCTGCTCCTAATGAGACACGGTGCTCCCTGTATCCCCACGTTCCCGGATGCATTTCCTTCCCCTGCACACATGTGGGGTATCCAACAACAGGCGACTCCAGAAACTGAGTCGGGTTAGGCAATTTGGGCACGTGCCGGGGAGAGCTCTTGCAGGATGTCCTGCATCTGTGTGCCACGGTGGGCGACAGGCACCTGAGCAGGGAGAGCATTAGTAGCTCCTGCCTACATCCCTCCCTCCGTCCAGAAAAGCACCGTCTCCCTCGGGGTCTTGCACAGCACCTCTGAGACACTTCTTCGCCACCAAGACAGGCACTGACCTGATTTTCTAGAGGCATGTTATAGACCTCGGAGTCCAGCAGCATGGTGCAGGCACTGAAGGGCACAGCCTGGTTGGCAATAGTCCTTGCTGCCCGACAATGAACTCTCAAGATCTCCTGCTCGCAGGAGACGATGAGCTTCTCCTGAGGAAGAGCAAACGAAGCAGTGAGCGTGCCAGCCTCAGTTTCCCCAGCAGAGGAAGTTCGGGGCCTCTTCCCCAGCAGGAGTTTCCCCGGAGCGCTCCCTTACCCGCTCTATGCTGTGCTGGAGCCGCAGCTTCCCCCGGACGGCTTCCTGCTGCTTGAAGAGCTCCTTCAGAGGCTCCGCGAGCGACGGCGGCGGGGCGATCTGCGGGCACACGACAGCAGAGGGTTAGAGCCAGCAACGCCGCCGGGCGCGCAGCCCGCGGGGGTGCCTGCTCCCCCAGCCACGCAGACGAAACGCACGTCGGCCAAGGGCTCGGCGAGGGAGCCGGTGCCACCCCAGCGGGCAGGCGGCAAAGGGGATGAGCTCCGGCTGCAGAGCCAGAGCCTCAACCACCCCACGTGCTGCAAGGGCAGTGTGTAAAGAGGCTCGACGCCTCTTCGACGACTCAGGGGATGATACTGTTGGAGAAATACTGCTGGGAGCAGCCCAGCCTGCGCACCGGGAAGGGTGCCTGTGCTCTGATCTGCCCTGATCTGGTCTGCAAGGCGCTGCTCCAGCACAGCCCCAGCTGCGGAACAGAGGAGCAGGTGGCTCTGGGTTAGTCCAGGAAGGAACAAGCCGATGGGAACACGGGCTACAAGCACCGCGGTGCTGGGGCAGACTGAGCCCGTGCTAACTTGTGCAGAGTAACTCATGCGTGGACTACGGCGCAACAGAAAGACCCGCAGACCGGGGTATTTCACCCTGCCCGCAGCAGGGAACGAAGCCCGATGTGGCTGGTCATATCGACCCTCCTGGATGGATCCCGGATTTACTGCCTGCAGCATTAATTTTATTGATGCATTCGCATTAGCAAGTCCGTTCATGCAGCACAGCAGTGAAATGCAGATCCCACTGCCGAGGAGCGTGTGGTACCTGCAAGTCAAATATTGGTGCTTGGGAAAACGAAAGCGGGAGTTAAGAGCCACCTTTTTCCTCACAGCCTTTTAGGTTCATTATCCAAGTACTATTACTGCTTTTAAAAGCAGTTTTGCCTTCCGGCCTCAAATCCAGTGGATTCATATAAACTTGCTCTAAAGCCTGAACAAACCTCAGGTTCCCAAGCACAGCCTAAGGTCTTCTCTGCAAAAATACAGCATCTCAGAGGACGCATTTATCACGCAGCCATCCACTTACCGAGGCTTAGATTTGTCACAGAATCATAGAATTGCACGTTCTGGAAGTAGGCTAAAGCCACAGCCGGGGGTGCCATCAGCACGGCAAAGGGCACTCGTGATGCCCGGGGGACAATCTGGCTGCGGTTTAAAGAGAGAAGGTGACTCACCACTGGAATATGGAGCTTGCTTAGAGGCTTGCCATCCAACAGGTAGGAGCCCGTATAGGTGACGTATTCAGCGTAGCACTGCGGAGCTTGGGGAGTAATATAGCAGAGGATTTTCCGCTTCTCTTCGATCTTTTTCCTGATCTGGAGGTACTCAAAGTAGGGGTTGGACCTGTCACTGTGATAAGGTTCAATGTCGTCCAGTTTTATAGCATCTACGATAGCTGCCAGTGTTTGCTGTATCATCTCCCTCGTCTGCTGGGTGGACGTGTTGATCTGCTGCTGCAGCTGCTGGTTGGAGCGCTGGAACCGGCGCTTGCGAGGGTGCTGAGCCTGGGAATCGTCCTCCTCCGTAATGCGGCCTTTGGCACGCGTGGCGGGCGCAGACACAGGAGGAAATTCCTTCTCAGAAGCGGCGGCATTCTGCTTGTTTTGGTTGGCGAGCATCTGAGCCCGGTTCCTGGTAATCCGCTGAGGAATCTCTTCTATTTTGGGCGGTTTGGGAGCTTCTGCTACTGGTTTTTGTACTGGTTCAACGATTTCTGCTTGAGTGTTGCCCGGAGGTGCATCCGCCTGGGAGGAAGGGACTTGGCTCCCACCACGTGCCGCAGCACCCTCCTGTGAAACGCCGCCCTCGGCGGGGGCCACGGGTGGGGGACAGGTCTGGGAGCTGCTCTCTGCCACCCCACCAGAAGAGGACAGGTCTTCGTGCACAGCCTCCACCTCTTTGCTCTCCGCCTGAGCGGACTCGGACGGGGTCTGTTGGAAAATCTGTGCTTCCGAGTCCTCCGCTCCTTTTTCCTCAGCTACGTTCAGCGCTTCTGAGGTGGCTTCTTGCGCAGCCACTTCTGGTTTCTGCTCTTCTGCTTGTGGCTCCGTGTCCACGGGCAGGACAGCAGCTGCCTGGCTGGCTGGGGGCTCCTCCGGCTCAGCAGACGCTATTACGGATGCATTTGCTTTAATGATCCCAGCGCTTGTTTCCGAAGCTGCTGCTGGGCTTTCTTCTACCGCTTCTGCCTCCGCCATCTCTGTCTCTGCAACATCCTTAGGTTGGAGCGGCAGCTCTGGTAGCGAGAAGGGCCCGAGGTCCAAGTCATCTTCTGTATTGGTGAAGGGATCAGGCCACGTTACCGCCTCCTCTGTATTTGCAGGCGCAGCGTTATTGTTTTCTAAATAGTTGTTTTCTGGCGCGCTAACAGCTTCTGCCTGAGGTTCTGCTGGCATACAAGGGGGCTCTGGAGGTATCTCAGGTGCTTCTTCTGGAAGAGGCTTGCAGTTATTGAAGAACGTGTCTAACCTAGTAGGGGACATGTACGGCGCCTGCTCTTCGGCATTCGCTATTTCTCCTGGAACTGCTTCCTCAGCATCCTCCTTGACTTCATCGAGCCCCGGTTCAGACACTGACAGAGGGTAAGAGATGGGAGAAACGGGGTAGGAAGTATCTGGGGGAATGAAGGCTACCGGTGTAGGATGAATCGGCTCTAGGGAACAGAGCGGAGGTTTAGGGGACTCGGAAAACCTCTGGGGAGATTTCATCAAAAGCTCTGAGCCCATGGACCAGCTGACAGAGTGCTCTGCCGGGTTACCCATCAGGCTGGGAGGTATGGCCGTGTCAGGGTTTCTGGGAGGAGGGTTATCCCAGTCTATATTGTTTTGTTCTGGCACACCCGAACTGAAATGGTTTTCCTCAATTGGTGGCAAGTAGGTAGATTCTGGTGGCATAATGGAGGCAGTAGCTTGCTGCTCTTCCGTGGTATCCAAGGGCATGCCGAGGTCGGGGGGAAGAGCGCTTTCTACCGAGGGAGCCAGCAATTCATCTCTGTGCGAAGGGGAGGATTTTGCTTGTAAACCAGAAAAGACACTTTCAGGCGACTGGGCGACTCCGCTGACAGGTCCTGGCGCACAATGCAAAGCTTCCACTTTCGGCGATGAAACCCCATAATCTGGTGAGTAATACCCAGGAGATAAACACTGGAACTTCTCAGTAGGAACAGAAGGAAGGGGAACTTTCTCCTCCATTAAATGCTGCACTGGAGAGTCATAATTTGATGCTGCTGGGACACTTTGCTGTCTGAAAAATTTATCTCCGACGTTGAATTCTTCTTCGGGTGCCCTTCTGATGTCAACCGAGATGGAACGATAAAGGTTCGTGGAGGGTATGGTACGAGTCGGGGTCTGACTGGGATTCTCGGGGAGCCCACTGGAAACATTCGCGTATCTGTCGAAGAAGGATGGGGAACAGGCGTTCATGGACATCGTGGATATGGGCAGCGAGTGCTGCGAGTCCGCGCATTCAAACATCAGGTCCGTGTAGTCTTCGTTGCTGCACGAAGGAGTCCTGGGCGTCTGCATCACCTCCTCGTAGCTTGGACAAGAGACGACGGATGCCGGGGTCGGGACTCCTGTCGGCCGGTTCTGATCCGGCCTGGGAGACGCCGGGAGGATCTCCTTCAGCTGAGGACCCGTAATCCAGTCCTTAGAGTCTGTGCCGACAGCAGGCTGTGCCTTGTTTTCCGGTGACAGTATAGGAGTCAGTGGACCCAACTCTTTAAGCTTCTTGTCCTTGAGCTGAGTATCCAGCGTTAACGGCTTCTTTGTTGCCAGATCCAGACTCCTCTTGCGCACATCTTCCGAGCTTTTGAGTTTGTCCTTCAATTTGGGGTCTCCGGACCTGTGCCTCATTTTCTCCATTTGCTTCATTCTCTCTTTGTGCCTTTTGTGGCGCTCCTCGATTTCCAGATCTTTCTGGCTCAGCATCCTCTCAAAGCTGGTCATCATCAAATCCCCGTCTCCCAGAAGTTTCTCCCTTGGCCTGGCATCTTTCTTGCCGCTGTCTTTGGATAGGGTTATCTTTTCATTCCCATTGCTTATTTTTATTGACTCCGATTTGTCTTTCTCTTGGTTCTCCTTGAGCTTCTCCTTCAGTTTGGTTTCACCGAATTTGAGGTTGTCCTCCTTTGATTTATCTTTGAAGGTGGTAACTTGAGGACTGTCCTTGTCTTTAAGCGTTGACTTTGGCTCGTCTTTGTGATGTTTAAAGAAACCATCTGCGTGTTTGTCTCTATGCTTTTCCTTTTCCTCCTTCCATTTTTCCTTGTGTTTATCTCGCTTCTTTTTCTCTTTAACTGTGCTGATGGCGCTGGAACCATAAGTCTTTTCTTTTTCCGCCTTCTTTGACAGCTCTCTTTCAGAATCATTTTTATCTTTCTTTTCAGAAAATAAGTAATCAATGCTTTTCTCTGGTTCCTCATCAGGCTCTGCCTTCATGTTGTAGGAAGTGCCAAAAGCCTCCCCATCCACAGAGAAATCTTTTTCATAATGAGTGGAATCCTTCCTGCTGCTGGAGTCTTTGAATTCTTCTGCTTTTTCCTTTTTCTCCGTTTTCTCCTTCTTTGCTTTTTCTTTCTCGTGACTTTTCTTTGACGAAGACGAGGAATGTCTGTGTCTCTCCTTCTCCTTGAGTTTGTCCTGCAAGCAGGGCAAAGGGAGAGAGTCCTTAAACTTTTCTTCAGCGGCGTCGGTAAGAGAGAGGTTAGAAGACTCAAAGAGGCTGGTCAGTCCCGGCTCTTGTCCTCTATCTGTGAAGCTGTCAGAAGAGATCTC
Source organism: Chroicocephalus ridibundus (assembly GCF_963924245.1). Lineage (NCBI taxonomy): Eukaryota > Metazoa > Chordata > Aves > Charadriiformes > Laridae > Chroicocephalus > Chroicocephalus ridibundus. The sequence goes on from NC_086287.1 coordinate 93,920,799, forward strand.
GCTGATTTTGTCATTGGAGTCATCTCTATAGTCATTCAGAGCCTCCTCCTCCAGTTTCTCCAGCAGGCTCTTCTCCGACTCCCCTCCTTTCGAAGACTTTTTCTCTTTGGAATGCTCTTTATCCGGCTTCTCCTTATGCTTGCTTTTCACCTTGTCTTCACTGGCATGTTTCTTTTCCACCTTTTCTGGGAGCTTTTGCTTGTTTTTCTTCTCTTGAGTGGAATCTATGGATGTTCTGTCTTTCCTGTCCTTGTACTTCTCGGTAGACTCCTTATCTTTCTTCTCTTTGTGTTTTTCAAAGGAACTCTTCTCCTTCTTCTCTTTTCCCCCTTCCGATGTTCCTTTGTCCTTCTTCTTCTCCTTGGAGTCCTTATCTTTCTGCTTCTCTCCTGAATGTTGCCGGTCGGAGGAGTACTTGCGGTGCTTGTCAGGGTACAGCTCCTTCTCGGTAGCTGCGCCGTCGTCCTTCTCCTGCAGACTGTCCAGACGATGCATTTCGCTCCCGGCGGAGTCGCTGACTTTGAACCCAGTCAAGCTGTAATCATCCCTCTCGTCTTCGCTTTCATCTGTGAAGATGTCTGCGATGCTGTACCAGCTTTTCTCCTTGCCTTTCTTCTCATCCTTTTTCTCGGAGAAGTCCTCTCGATCCGTGGAGAAGCTTTTCTCTTTCTTCTCTTTAACCTGGTCGAAAGAACTCTTCCTCTCTTTGTCTTTGCTGTGCAGGTCTTTGTATTTCTCCTTAGTTTCTTTTTTCTCTTTGAAACTCTTCTCTAGTTCTTTGTCTTTCAGGATTTTCTCAGGAGCAACTTTTTCATTTTTCTCCTTGTCGCCTTCTTTGGATTTTTCCTTGTATTTTTCTGGCTTCACCTTTTCTTTTTTTTCTTTATCGGGAGCATCTTTCTTCTCCTTCTCCTTCCCAGAATGGTGCCTCTCCCAACTCTCCAGAGTTTTCCCGCTGAATTCAGGGTCAGACTTATCCTTGAAGAACGTTTCGCAGCCATATTCTTTAAAGTCATCTCGATAGGGCTCCTCCTGCTTCGCTTTGCTATCTTTTCGCTCTTTAGAGCCATCAGAGGAATCTTTTCTGTCTTTGGTGGTTTCACTCGTATCTTTTTCTTTCCTCTCCTTGACACTCTCTGCAGAATCCTTCCTTTTCTTATCCTTTTCGGGTAAATAACTAGGAGTAACTTTGTGTCTGTCCGTTTGGTCCTTTTTCTTCTCGGAGCTTTTGTCCACATAGTCCCTCTCCTTCTTCTTTAAGTAAGTGTCCTTTTCATTACGTTTCTCGTTGTATTCCTTCTTCTCTTTCGTTTTATTTTCCTTTTTCTTGTCTTTAATTTCCTCTTTCACGGGTTCTATGATTAGTTTTGCCACGGTGTCATTTTTAATCTCCCTGAAATCTGTCACTGGAGAATCCCAGCTATCTTCACCTTTGAAATCGAAGGATGAATCAGAAGACAAGTCTGAAAACCACCTCTCTTGCTGATCATCCGAAAGGCTGAACTTCGTGTCCTCGCTTTCGGGAAATTGGTTTTTGTTATTAAACTCATCAAAGCCAGACTCATCCCTGTAAAGTTTTTCTTTTTTGCATTTTTCTTTCTCTTCCTTGAAGGATTTTTCTTTCTCTAGTTTAGAAACCTTCTCCTCCTTCAGCTCATTCTTCTTTTCAGATTTTGACTGCTTGTCCTTTGACTTCTTCTTTCGCTCCTCCTTGTGTATTCTCGGCTTCTCCTCTTTGGGAGACTTCTCCTTTACAGGTTTCTCTTTTTCCGATTTACTTAATCCTTCTCTGAAGGATTTGCTCATGTCTTTACTACCATCTTTGACTTTTCTTAATGATTTCTCCTCTTTCGAGGATTTTCCAGTCTCATCTTTAAACAACCATTCCTTCTCCTCCGCTTTACCTTTGGGGAGCTTTTCCTCCTTCTTACTGTGTTCTCGCTCGTGCTTTAACACTTTCAATTTGTTTTCGACTGGATTTTCTGTCTCTACTATCAAGCCTTTCTCAGGCTTTTGTTTAGAGTCCTCAAACTCAAAAGAAAACGTTTTGATTATTTTAATGTCTTGGCTGATGGGGCACTGCCCCTTCTCCTTGTTTTTATGTTTGTGTTTTGTTTTATGCTTTTTAACAACCTTCCCCTCCTTGTCCAGCTTTGGAATCGCTCCATCCACATTGCTATGGAATGAATTCTTTTTCTCGGAAACGGTATTGTGTGGGGTGTTTTTCTTTTTGTGCTCTGGTTTCTTCCTGACTGGCTTTAGTGACTCTAAGCTCGAGTCCTCGGACGAGTAGTCTGACTCGCTCGTCAGTCTCGTCCTGGTGGAGTCCGATAAGGAACTGACATCTGACCAAGCTGGAGAAGATATGGTTTTCCAATTGTCCGTCCTCCAGTGCTTGGAGTGCTGTTCTGTAAGATTGGGATTATGTTTCTGGGATGCTAAACTCCCATGAGAAGAGGTCGATGAGGCAGAGAGAGAGTTAAACAAGGAGGATTCCTTTAGCACTAGCCTTGAGTCCTTTACACAGCTAGAGCTCTGAAGAGAGTCTCTGTCATCCTCCTCACTCTCCACGTTTTCGCTCTCTGATTCAGAGGAACAAAATTTGTCATTTTTTTTGCCAAACCGAACCTCTTTGCTTTTCGTCTCCTTCTTCCGCTTCTTTTTTACTTTGCTTTTCTCCTTCTGCGCCTTTGTGCTGGCGGGCTCCCGAATCTTGCTGCTGGGCAATATCGAGTGGGTCGAAAGTCGCAGCTTCTCCCCCGTCCCCACAGCAACGCTGGTCTCCTCCTCATCCGAGCTGTCCGACAGGATGCGGTGGGCAGCTTTCTTTGGTGTAATTGTGTTATTTTTAGTATAAGTTTTCACTTCCATTTTGGGTATGGAAATGAAACTGTTTGCTTTAGTCTCTTTTCTGTAATCCTTTTTCAGCAAATGTTTGTCATCGACTGGCGGGACCCGGTCCTGCTCATCGTCCTCATCAAATTCATACTCATCCTTCACCGGCGTGATGGTTTTGGGGGGCTCCTGGGCCTTGGGCTTGTGCTTCAAACCCTTCTCAAACTCTGAGTCTGTGTTATTGCCATCAACAGAGCTGGAGGGAGCGAAGGAAGGGGCATCCTCCTCTTCCGAGGTCTCTGCAGAGAGAGAAGAACAATGCGTTAAGGGCTGCAGGGGGCTTCGGGGAGGGTACATCATCAGTCTGCTGCAGTTGTGAACCCCTGCGGACGGCCCTGCCGCCCTTTTGCCTCACCCAGCCTTTGCTAAGTCTGCAGCTGAAAGCTCGAAATGCCAGACTGGGAGATCTTTTAGAAAGGAACAGCTATCCAGTCTCAAACCTGCACGGGGCGTTCCTCAAAGCACCTACCTAAAAAGAAGAACTTTTTAACAGCATTATGATGGCACACAGCGTAGGCGAAGACTCCCCATAAGACCAGAACTCTAATTAGCACTAATTAAAACCTGCAGTGTTTCCCACCTGGCACAGCCACAATGGCAGCACTCACGGGACAGGCTCTAGCAGGGCGCTCTGCTGAGGGACAGCCCGGGAGCGCAACCTGAAACGTCAGCACCGGTGCAGCCGAGCGCCGTGCCCTGCGACCGGGGAGGGACGGGAACACACGACGTGCACGCAAACCTCCTCCTCTCTAGGCACGAGCTGGGATATTTACCCGTATTTCAAAGGTAAGACATCCATTTACCTGCAATTGGCTTCCAATCCTACATCTGGATTGCACCAGGCAAGTGATCTCAACGTAGGGTTCCAGGGCAAACAGCTAGAGCTCCCGGAGCTAAAGGCTGGTAGTTATGTTGTCTGAATTTGGGTTACAGCTACAGACGGACTCCTGACCGTGGCAGCAGCGTGTAGACATTCTGACAAGAGTCTAACTTCACTGTCCTCTTTACGTCTCTGCATTAACAGACAGCTGCAGGCCACAAACATCACTCCCACGGTCACAGAAAGGCCAGTCTCACCTGTTGAGCTCTCTTCGCTAGAGGGGTACGTGGTCTTTCCCAGGAGCAGATTCACCATGGTGGGAGAATTAGCTACTTTTAAAGGTGTCTCGCCCTTCCTGTTGCTTTGATGAGGATTCCCTCCGTAATGTAACAACAATTTCACCACCTGAAAACAGAAATTGAGACTTGAAGGCGCTCACCGTGTTTCGATTCCAGGCTTTTTGTGCAACTTTCGTATATAACTAAAAGGGGGACGTCCTCCAGCTAGAAAGCAGTCTGTCCTTGGGACGTGCCTTACCGTACTAACAGTCACTGCTAAGAAAGGAGTCAAAAAACAGCAACACAAACCAACTTGGGCAGGAAAGAAGGGAGAAGAACAAGACACAAATCCATGCTCCCTCCCTCTGACGCCAGAAGAAGAATGAACTCTCCCTCTGCACAGAAGAACACCGAGTAAAACACTCAGCAGCACTGGGGCAGGGAAATTCTTGCCCGCTACGTGGCTGATCAGCAGCAAACGATAATAAAATAACAACCTCTTTATTTGCGCAGTTCGGTGCTTGAAGCACAAGGGGAAAAAAAGTCATTAAAAACACAGCTATGAAATCCAGCAAAAACCAACCTTGAAGTGCCCGTTATTCGCTGCGTCGTGCAGCGGGGTGTCGTCATCCAACCCCTTTGTGTTGACTTCGGCGCCCGCAGCAAGCAGCTGCTTTGCAACATCGTAGTAACCCCGGTTGCACGCCTCGTGCAACGCCGTCCAGCCTGCAAGGAAAGGGACACTCAGAACACGGTCATCGCCTTCACGGAGGAGTTGGGAGACAGTGAAAATTAACCTCCACCCACAGACGCCAGCGTGTCAAGGGCTCTGTGGCTCTGATGGCCAAGAAGACGGTCTCGTTCGCCCAGCTGCCCACGGCACAGCGGGCAGAAACCTGCAGCTCTGCCTTGCTACGCCAACCAGGCGGTAGTTAAATCAATCCCGCTTTTCCCTCTGGTCAGGCAATGTGCTGCAGACAGATCATCTGCCAGAACGGACACAGCCCCGGGAAACGGAAAGGCACAATTTTATGTAGGAAATTAAGAGAAATGCTGATGCCACTTGGAAGTCAGGTCTCAAATCTTTTCCTCTTCCCGCTCCTCCACAAGGGAAACACGGCCGCCCAGATCAGGACTGAGCCCTGAACTGCAGACGTCGCCCTGAAACATCCCCCACACAGACCTCACAAACGTTTTCTGTGTGTTCTCCAAAGCAAGCGGCCATGCCGCCGCATAACAGGCCCCCGGCTCGAGGAGAAACCAAACAGCAGGTCTCCACAGTAACTGTGGCTCTCGTTCTCAAACAAACCTCCAAAGAACACAGAATGAAATATTTTATCATGTTCAAACAGACTATTTTTAAGCAGAAACTGTTTTGAAGTTTCCCAGCAATCGTGCGTGGCTCCTTCGGTATTTTGCTGATAGCGTCGTGGGAGCTCATTCCGTTACCTTCACTTGGAGCATTAAAAAGGGGCACCTGTGACCAGAATTAATCACAACCGATAGTTCAGTCTAGCGCTGATATTAATCATACAGGCGGAGGAACATGCGTATCTATTTATAGCCCCGAAATCGTGTGAAGAGAACAGCAGAGAGCAAAGTCAAGCTCTGGGACGTGCTGGGAGAAAGGCTGCCTCACGCTAATTCAGCCCCATCGTCGGCCGGGCGTGCACGAACGGCACCGCTCATCATCTCACGGCCGCCCTCTCATCGCAGGACTGGGGGCCGTTCCCAGCCCAGGCTCCGCTGCGGCCGCAGCCCCACATCCAGGCTCATTCCCACCACCAGAAGCAGGAGCTCAGCAGCACTGCTGAGGAGGAGGAGGAGGAGGAGGAGGAGGTGCTACTCCTCAGCTGCGGCTCAGGACAATCAGTGTTTCCTCTCAGTCGGGAGCCTGACCTTGCCCTTCACATTCGCACTGCTCCCATCAGTGCCACCCCCACGTTCGGTACTTAAAAACAAATCCCGGAATGCTGCAGGCATCAGCCATTCAACTCTGCGGCAACGATTTTACAAACCCACTCTTTCCAATACTTTTGTGCAAACGATTTCTTGTATTTCAAGTAAAAAACGAGCTAAAACAGCCCGACCTCCCTTTGCAAATTCCCCTCCAGAGTTCCAAGACAGCTCCCATGTGGAAGGGGACAAGAAAAGGTGCCCCTGCCCACGGCAGGGGGTTGGAACAAGATGATCTTTAAGGTCCCCTCCAACCTGAACCATCCCGTGATTCTATGAAAACGGACCAGAGGGTCCCGGTCACCGTTTCGGAGCATGGAGCCACGGCAGCCCCGGGGATCGCTATGGATCAAGCCCAGCCCAGCACCACAGCCCCAGGCGGGAGCATGTTCAGCGCAGACAGGACAGCCTGGGAATTAGCTGCTTTTCAGGGTTTTATTATTTTGACAAATCTGTAGTAGTTTGTTTGGGTTTTTTTTTTTAAAAAGGACAGCAAGGCTTTTTCCTCCCCAAAGGGCAAAATCATTAATTTTGGTTAATCCCCTCTTTCCAAGTAGCGAACCCGTGTTATAAAGAAACTATTTTCTCTGGTAGGAGCCATTCTCGGAGGTGGAATGCGCAACCAGGTGGGAAAAGGTTCGGATGCGTGGGCTGCCGTGCCAGGACTGCCAGCGGGCTGGTTACCTGCAAAGTCTTTCACATTGACATCTGCACCCTCGATAATGAGCTCCTTGATGCGCCGGGCATCTCCTCGGATGGCAGCTCGATGCAGCCGAGTCTCTCCTCGCTCGTTTCTCTTATTTACTTTATCTTTGGTTTTGGAGGCAGAGTTAGGAGTTCCCTTCTGACAAACTGTAGACTGAGAGGGATGCTTTGGTGTTGTGTCAACTGCACGGAGAAGAGAAACAAGAGTCAAGAACCGCAATTCAAAGGAAGCCCTAAAACCCTTAGAGGGAGCTCTTGCAACGCGTTTCATCTCGCCTCTCCCCAAACCGCTCACCACAAGGCACCGAGAGGCAACAGAGCCTCTGAAGTCGATGCGAAGACAGAGGAAAGCCTGCGCCTCTAATGCAGACAGTAATTGCAGGCTGCCAAAGCCCACTGGAGAGAACTGCAGTCCTTGCAAAGACTGTAGGCAATCCCATGATTTAGGAGCAGACAATGAAGCTCCTCACCCTAAAAGCTCATTTCCCAGGGGAAGTGGCCTTTTACCAAGTACATGTGAGGTCTGACAGCCTCGGGAGGAGACTGCACATTTCCTGGGAGAACGTCTGAATGCTCTGAAGACAACACAGCTTTTTGCCTTTTTTTTCCCCGCCCAAGTAACAGCACCATAAGCAGCTAGACTGGTGTTAAGAACAACAAAACACGTGGCTAAAAGCTGCGATGTTTGTGTGTAGGATGCAGATGTGCGCATACAGATAGCACAGTGCCTCTAAAAACCCCGGGGGGGTCATGTATGCAACAGATAAAAACTATTAAAATACAAAATCCGTGGTAAACACATTCCAGCTGCTCTGCAGCTCAAGTTACAGTTGCACTGGTTACACGTCTCATCCCTCTCTACAAGGAGAAACATTAAAAAACCCACAGAGGATGGCATTTTAACTTTATTCACAATGCTCCTTCCCTGAGGTAGCCTGAGATGCCAGTGGAAAACGCGAAGCTCTGACGTGGAGGAGGCTCCCATGGAACCGAAGCTCTGCTTAAGCAGCCAGGGCAGCCTCGGCGGCAGCCTGGATTCGGCCCGTGGGACACCTCCTGCTACTGCCTTATTCTGGAAGAAGGAAGGGCAGCCACAGCCCGTGAATCCCGGCAGCAGCCCGTGCCTGGAGTCACTGCAGGAGCGGGTGTCCCGCTGCCCGGCTCTGAGAGCAGGGAGACCCCATGGAGCAGCGTATCACCCCCCCTGTGCCACGGCGGGGGTGGCAGCTCATCTCTGCGGCCAGCGAGGAGCTACCTGAACTCCCTGGTGACCCCGTGGCCAGGCACCGAGGAGCCCAGGTATTCGCGAGCCTCTCGCCGCAAGCTCACTCGCGTTTGCCCACACCACTGAACAAAAACCACCCTCTGGACCTCACCTGGGCTGTTTGCAGACTCTTCCGCTGTCATCTGCATAAGGAGAGCGACTTGCTGGCGCTCGGAGAGCGGGTAGCCTGCCCGGATCCCCGAAAGGCCCATTCCGAAGAGCAAGCCAGGCTTTCTGGTGGCGGGCTCCTTTTTAATCCTCTTCCGCTCTGGACCCTGCTTTTCTGTGGCGCAAGGAGACACAAAAACACAAGCCGTCAATGTCGCCGTAAATGAAAACCGCGTTCGTTTCTGAGCAAAGTGCTAACATCTCTCCAATTCTGTTTCCATATCTCATAAAAAAGCCTGCGGTGAGGGACGCATCCCTGAGGTGGGAACGCTGGTACCTGGGGCAGCCGCCCGGGCTCATGCCACTGTGCGTTGCAGCGGGGACGCGCACCGTTCCTGCTGCCCACCGGCTCCTCCGGCAGCCTCTCCTGGCTCCTTCCACCCGTTCTGCCCCCACCAACAAACAGCAGGGCAAGAGGGAGGGAAGAGGTCGTTGGAGGGGCCGCTGCCGGTACTGTACCTTCCATCTTGCTTCCAGGAGCCTCCATTTCATGCCATGGTGCTTCGAGGAGCGTACGCAGCCTTACACCACCACGGCATGGACTGAACTGGAGGCATCTAAAAGCATCCGCAAAGAGCGCTAACAAGATAGAGGCTGACAGCTCGGAAACGTTGCCATCGCACCCCCTCATCATCATCAAACCGAGCACTCTGCGGTCAGACCATCAGCGCCGACCGAGGCGGGACGGTGCTCGGGGGGAGCACGGGGCTGGCCCTCTGCTCCCAAAGAGGCTGCTCCCAGCCTAGCGCAGAGCACCCACCTGCGGTCAGGCCAACGCCTGCTTAGCCACATCCGTTCCTGCATCCCTCTAAACCCCTCCACAAACAAATGGGAGGGGAGGAAAAAAAAACCAAACCTTGTGCCCGGCTTGTCATCCCCCGAATCCCAGCCTGAGACTCGGTCTCCTAAATCCTCCGGCTACAACGGCAGGTCCTGCTGAGGGACTGAGCACGACCGCCTCTGAAGCCGGTATTGCTGCTGGCACGCCAGTGCGCAGGGATGAGACAGAACCCCAGCCTCTCCCTGCACCTCCAGCCTTGCTCCCAGTGACCCACGCAGCAGCCCCACTGCGAGCTGGTGAGAACTGGACGCCGCTGAGCACCCTGCGACTGGCTGCCTCCCTCCCCGCTGCCCGGCTCAGCCCAGCTCGCACACCTAACCTCTGCGAGAAGTCTCATTCTACAGCTTCCCTCGAGCATTTTTTCCGCTTTCCTTTATGCCAGCATTGACCCTTTTCCCGTCCAAGGAGAGTCAGCAGCCTGGTTTGCTTCCTGGTTGACGCTGCCCGGTGGAAGCACAAATCCTGCTGCACGCTCCGCAGAGCCGCAGCCACGCCGGAGCCCCACTGCGGGCATGCGTTGGGCGAATAAAGTTGCAAGGTGCCAGTTCAGGAAACAAAAAATTAAGTTTCCCTTTCATGGAGCCAGCCAAGCAAGAGCGACACAATATGTATCTGCAGAGCAGCACGGCAGCTCCTTGCCAGCAGCCAAGCTGCATCCCTCCTCCCCAGCAACTGTCCTAAACCCACAAAGGAGCGTAAGGAAGATACGGTGCATGCGAGTGGAAAATCCAGCTTTGCTCACATCTCTTTCTAAGCACCGATACAGTTTGTTTATAACCGGGCTGACCGCGGGGCTCTTCCAGCGTGCAGAGGGCTGGTAACGACACTCTTAGCAGCCACACCTACCAAAGTTATAAACGCAGGCGAGTGGCTCCTGCCCTCCCATCGTGCGCTCCAGCGCCAGCTCAAATCACAGCTGGTTCAACGCTGCCCAAGAAACCCGAGCAGCACAACGCCTCGCTGCATCCCCGACATAACGACAACACCACGTTCGGTCGAGCTGTTCAAAACCTCCCGCATACACAGAGGCTCCGTTCTCGACCCGACGGCACTTGCTTTTCAAGGGAGCAAATCCCGCCTGTGGCTTCGAAGCACAAAGTAAAAACCTTATGAACGAAAAGGAGTTTTGACTCGCGCAGCCCCCAGCCCCCAGGTCCTGCCGGGCTCAGCCCCAGCAGGGACCGGTACTCGCCAGGATGCTGCCAGGAGACAGGGAGGAATCGAGGGGGTTATTTATCAGAGCAAGGCTGCGAGTATCTGCTCCCTCCGAAGAGGAACGCTGCGACCTTGAGTACTTTCACGTGAGCTGGCTACGCCGATACGGCACGCCAAGTCTTCCAGCGAGATAGCACAGGCAAGGACTACTCAAGCGCTTGACTCTAGACACGCTTATTATTTAGCTGAAGTTATTTTGAGAATCACAGAAAGCGTTAGAGGAGGTTTGCAAACAAGTAGATGTCTGATAACACTCTCCAAGAAACAAGGTTTAATTCCCAGCAGCCAGGGAGGGGAAAATAACCACTGAGTCTCTGCGCCCAGACCCCAGCACCCTGAAACTGGGAGTCACAAGTGTGTGGGGAGCTGTAGAGGTCCAAGAGGATTTGCAACGGATCACGTAGATACCGGCTTAATACGAGGACGAAGGGACTAGCTGCATCCAGGCTCTGCCCTACCAGCACCCTCTGCCAGGGCAGGGCCCGGCAGCCCCGCGAAAAGGCAAATCCTGTGACCTGCCAGCTCTAACCCAGCCCTGCTCATCCAGTCGCAGTTGTCATTTTGTCAAATTCAATGTGAGTCACTGGCACGCGGCCACCAGCAGGACAGAGCCCGCTCTGCCCCTGCACAAAGTCCAGCAGGTCAGGCGAAACCGCCAACGGAGGGGTTTAAACTCAGTCACCGGACTTTGCGCCGAAGCACAGGTTTCCTCGTTCATTCACCAAAATGCCAGCAGAGTAAAAGTCTCCGGCAGACGAGGGCAGCAGCGTGTGGGGACGTCTCCACTGCTCCAGCTCGAGTCATGCCGCTTGCGTCTCCCGCGCTCCCTCGGCTGACGAGCACGCGGCTCCAAAAACCTTTTCCTTGACCACGCACAAAGGTGCCATCCTCCGCTGGCCTCCCGCTGCAAAGGTCTCATCCAGAGCAGATGATTTCCATCGGCCCCCTGCACCTGGGATCCTGTACATCTGAGAAATAACAACTCCGTCCCAGGGAACCTCCCCAGCCAGACGGCACAGGCCGCCCCTCTTCAAACACAAGCCCTAGAAACACATCTGTGCATTGATGGAGAATCACAGTCTAATTCTCCAAAGCCCCATTTCAGTCATCCTGGCAGCCGTAACAGAGCTAGGAGATGAAATCAGATCACAGGAAAGTGGATAGTTTTTTAATGGCTTAAAATAAAATTAAACTCAATGTGCTTACGGTAAGAAAACAACTTAGCCCGGGCAGTTCCAGGAGCCACAGCGCTGAGCAGCGCATCCCACCAGGCACGCTCGCCCCGAGCACAGGGACACCTCATCCGCAAACACGGAGGTTCCCTGCTCCTCCTGGGGCTCCGGAGATGTGGTTAAATCCCATTTGGCCAGACGGTGGGTAAAGGCCTGGCTTCTCCGCACGCCTCGGCTCAGCAGGCAGCTCCTGGCCACATCCAGCCGTGCCACTTAGAGGAGGTCACGCTGGCTAACACCCCCGCCGGCACCACCGGGCAGCGTCCCTGAAGCACGAGCGGTGTACATGGTAGAGGGGGCTGCACCACCCGTATGTGCGGAGCCACAATTAGAATGGGAACATTTTCATTAATATTACTCGGCTGCTGCAGGTTGTCAGCATGAGCCCGTGATTTGCAAAAATTGATTACCAAGTTCAACCGAAACCCCCTAAACTCCTATTAATTCTGCAGTTGCAGAAGTTTCCTCCTCCACAGAACATTTAACATTAAAAAGCATGTGATCAACAAGATAAAAATAAATTGGAAAGCGACTGCCGCGTTCTTGCTCGTTGTGGTGAGGCGGCGAGGGCTGGAGGAGGCAGCCGAGGACTCGGGCTCGCGTGTGCTTCCCGGTGGGAAGGCAGCATCGCCCGGCGCTGCACAGGCTCCTGGCGATGGAGGATCTCATCCAGTCCTGCACTCCTCCGTGCCTCCTTCTGCCCAGCAGTAAAGGGATTTCCCCCTCCGGTGCCGGGGCCTCGCTCACCCGTTCCCCCGCGGCCTCCCCGTGGGAAGGCAGCAGAGAAAAACAGCACTATCCCCTTTGCGATTAGATGCTCGTCTGCCGGCTGCCGCAGCGCAGAGGTTAATCTGACTTCTTTAAGCGTTCGGGGGGAAGTAGGTCGCTGGCTGCGTTTCCTGCGCCGGTTGCATAAGGAGCGAGGCAGGGCCGGGCTCTGCCCGGCATCCGACGGCTCCCAGCACCGGCACATGGGCGCAGGCAGCGCGGCAGCCCCACGCTCCCTGCGCGGCACCACAGCCGGGCAGAAGGGAAGCCTGCAAGAGGGTCTGAAACGTGAGCGGGAAGCATGGAGAAGGAGCTGCTCCCAGCGGACGCGTGCCGTGCCGCCGGCAGCTCCGCTTCCCATCCTCAGCCTCAGCAAAGCTCCCGGCAGGATCCCGCTTGGCCTCGCGTGAGCGAAGCGACCGAAGGCTCAGGGCTGGCTTCCCTGGCCAGAGCTGCAAACGCGTTTCGTTTCATTCTGCAAGACTTTACCCAGAATCCCGATTTAAAAGGGGCATCTGCACAAACATCTCCGCTCCACGGCTTCAAGTGCCGCTGGCTCCTGCAGGCTGCTCCTTCTCCTCTAATTAAACGCTTTTCTGTAACACCTTGCAGCAACGTGGAGCAAATTAAGAGAAACGCTCACAGTGGGTAAATACCTCAGCAAACAGGAACAAAGGTTATTTTCCACTAAAACTCCTTTAGCGAGGCTGTACGCACGCCAGTCCCTCCACGGAAGCACAAAACCCAGAGGTACAAGGGGGTGTGCGGGCAAGGAGCCCCCCTGCGGCGGTTATCTCACTGCCCACCGTCACCAGAGACGGTGGCTGGACCGCGCGCACCGATCCCGGTGGGAAGGACGACCACAGCCACCCAGCGACGCGCTGCGCGCCCGCCCGGGGATGAGCCACACCTCCGTTTAGCTATTTTTAAAGCAGCTCGTTTGCTGCTTTTGCTTCACCCTTCTGCAAACCTACAGAGCAAAGCTTCCGCCTGGCGCTGCCGTGGTTTAATTTGGGGATCCTGCTCGGCTCTCCCCTCGCGCTGACACCAGCAGGAACCGCGTGCACAAGCTTAAAGGGGAATAGCGGGATGTGAGCAGAGCTGCGGCTGCCGAACGCAGCCGGGGAACCGCTTCTCCTTCCTTTCATCACACTAAACCCCAAGAGGCTCGCGCAAGGCAGGAGAGGAGCAGGTTCCCAGGACAAAGGGGTCCGAGCATTAGCCCGCAGGTGGTTCTCGTGCCCAAACTAGACTCCAGGTGATGCGATGCTCGTGCTGCTGCAACAGGGAGCACAAATCTGAGGCTGCTGGAAGCCCGTCTGCAGCTCCACGGAGGTCCCAGGGCAGGTCCTGCTTCTCATGGAGGCGTTCGGTACCAGCTTGTAGGGCTGCAGGGCAGCACCATGCAGGCTGAACCCCTGGCCCCAGCCGGAACGGGAGAGAGGAGAGAGGCCGGGAAGGAAAGGGAAAAGGGCTGTGATGGAAAATCTTTCAGAGATTTCTCGAACGCGCGCTGTGAGATGCTGGCAGGTTGTGGGGATGGGAGCTCCAACCCGGAGCTGCGGCTGAGCAGCACAGCTCCTCGCTCCCCACGAACGCGTCGTACCCTGTAATGCAAAAAGCATCTGTTTAAACTGCTCCGACATGACAACACACGCATATAAGGTGGTACCCTGAGGAAAAATACCATTTCCAAATAAGCAGCTCACGCTGAACATCTCAGCACTGCACGGAGAGACTGACTGTTGGCTCGCCGATGAGTCGGGATTTTCAACAGTTTATTTGCCAAGCAAGCACACAAACAAAAGATCAATAAGAATAAATTAGAACGGTACAGACAGCAATAGAGACTGCATTGCACCCCCAAGAGACCGCACAAGCCTCTGCTTTCCCCATCCACATGCGTAAGAGTGACTCATTTTTACTGCAGGAGTTGTAGGGCATAAAACGTTTTGGAGCGTGTCAGCTCAAACCGGGGGAAAAGCAGGTTTAACCTGAGCGCGGGCAGCCCGGAGCCCCGGCGTGCGGATGCTTACACACGCTCGCAGGGCGTCTGCAGACACGGACCAACATGCGCTGAAGAAGACCGATCACGAGTCGAAAGGTTTACAGCAGCACGATACAAGCACGCCCCAAGGCTCCGCGGGCACCCCAGAACTTAAGGACCAGCACACAGGGCGGTGCCGAGGGGAAGGATTCGAGGCGGCGTCGCTGCCGGGGCACGGGGAGGACACCAGCAGCAGGTTAAGCGCAGCAGCGGCGTGAAATGGGAAGCGGCACAACGGCATGGGCAGATAAACAAGAGAGGGCAGCAGGGGAGCAGGACAGAAGCCAGGCGAGCGCGAGGCTGCGGAGAGCACGGCGAGAAGGGCAAACGGGGCTGGCACGACTGCACGGGGACCACCATAAAGCAGAGGAACACGGCGCTCGGGCTGGAGAGCTGCACCTGAAGGCCAAGGCAGGGAGGAGGCACGCTTTGCACCACGAGTCCATGGATGCGCCGCGGAGCCTGCAGCACAAACAGACTGTGGGGCAGAGTTGGGAGATGGATGTCTGGTTAATCAGCCAAACGAAAGCAGATGCCAAAAAGGAAACTGAGGAAAAGCTGTCGCAGGGTCTGCTTCGGCAGAACGGCACGGAAGGCGCCCTGAGCCGCTCCCGTACGGCGGCGTGCTGTTTCCTAATGCGAAGGATGGAGCGGGTCCAGAGCCAGAGACTCACCCTGCACAGCTACACTGAAAGGATGGCAGAGCCGTCGGCTTCGACAGGAGCAGAGAAGAGGTGCCGGCGGGAGGGAACAAGCCCATTTATAACCACATCAGGTCACTGCGCGTGGAACTGAGCCCACGCTCCTCACCGCTCATCCCAGCTCCCCGGGGACGAGGGATCCGCAGGCCCTGACCCAGTGGTTGCAGTATTTTTAAAAGCATAATTTGGCTAGAAAGGTTTAAGGCTGCGCGATAGGCTGCGATCCAAATACTGGCGTTTTCCCTAGACTTACAGGACAGGCAACACAGTTGTGCAGAAACGTGTAAATGCATCTTCTCACCAGAGTGGCCACTGGCTAACAAAGTGCTGCCAAGGAACCGAGAGGTTTCTATCAGAAACAACAATCTCCACGTTAGAACGCAAATAATTCCAAGAGAGATCGATTTTCAGGTCCAAACCTTTCATTTCCCGGGAAACAGAAAGAGCCGGAGGAGGGGGGACGGGGGAGGAAGGCTCTGCACAGCCGCCCGGCCAGCTCTCCCCTCCCGGGAGCTGGGGGCAGGACGCTCTGCAGACAGCACTGATAAAAGCTCTTGTATTAAGGAAAAAGCCATCATTGATAGATTTTTGGTTCACAGAGACACAGCACACTGCAACCTCTCTCCCTGCATGTTAAGGAGGTGATGCGGGGGGGAGGAGGGAGATTTATGGCAGCTCCTGTCATAAAACGACCTGCTTTTCCGCACAGCACTTCCCAGATGGCTGATGCACACGGGGAGTTTCTAAGGGTGATCTGAAGGCTGGTGTTTGCCAGTTTATCCACACTGTACCGGCATTATGGAGCCCAGCTAGAAACGGAGAAGCTCTGACATTCTCTCTCTGCCTGGTTGCTAGGTGAGAACAGTTTCTTGACTATTTTGGTAAAAGGACTGAAATTATACAACCAAAGAAAGACCCAATGCAGCACAGAGTCCCCCAGCTGCACACATCAGACCGAAGCCAGCGACAGAAAACGCGCACAAATAACAGTTTCGTACGCAGATGCATTTTTTAATAAGCCAGCAATTTGCTTCTCACGGATTCCCTCGCCAGCCTCGCAACTTGTGACTAACGAGCCCGTTCCCATGCAATGTCGCTCAAAACACTCGCAGGCATTAGGCAATCCGAGAGCCGGCTCCAGGAGAGGACGATGGCTTAGGTCATCTGATTCATCAAGCGTTTTCTAACCTAGTAATTAGCGTCACATAACATACTCGGGGGATTAGCATGAAGGAGGCTGAAAAGCAGGAGGGGTTTCAAGCTCCGAGGCCAGGTCCTGCTGACCGTACTCACGCTAACCCCGGTCTACCAGCAGCACCTCCCCGGCCGGCTACGAGCCCCTGGGCTCGGCCTGGGGAACCCGCCAGCCCTTCCGAAGCCAGGGAAAGGTCGGTGTGCGCGGATGAGCTCGGAGGACTCGGCTGGGGTTTTCTCTCTCCCCTCTTCCCCAGAAAGCAAAACCCTCCTGTGCCAAGGCGGATCCTCAGGGCGAGCGCTCAGGCGCTCTGCAGGGGGGCAGGGGCAGCCACGGCACCTTCAGCGGTAGCTGCTCTGGGGGTACGGCCGCTTGCTAAATAAATATATCATGGGGTGTAAATAAGTTGTGGGGACTGCAACCTCAGAAACCTGTGGCCGGGTCGGGAAGGGACCTCAGACTCGGGGCAAGGAAGCTGCCAGACACGCCAAGTCAGAGCGCAGCTGGATGGACGGACATTGCCCCAGCCCTGTGGCAGCACCAGCCCGTGGCTGGGGGTCACCAGCACCCCCCCCAAACGCCAGCAGAGTGTGACGGGCAGCCAGGAGGGGTGGCAAGAGCGGGCAAAGGGCTGGGGACGCAGGAGGGCTGGGGACACGGAGTAGTTCCACCACCTTCTCCTTCCCAGCTTACACCCACTTTGTTATTCAAGAACTTAAAAGCATGGCACTGCTTTTGTTTCTTTTTTCAAAGCGAGAGACAGAAATAGCTTAAGAACTTTCACATTTCAGATGCGGGGCATGCCGGGCTCTCAGGCCATGTTTTCTAGTTTTCTTCCCCATCCAGAGTCTAGCAACATCTCCCGCCCCCGAGCTGAGATGACCATCAAATGCCACAAGGCCACAACAGATGCAGATGCTGCTGCTGTTATTTCTGTCGGCACGGGAAGCTGCTGTTCTCCATCTCCAGAACAGGACCCTCCTCCTGCTCTGTGCCTTGTACCGCGGTGGGTCCCGCACCTCCGCCATCCCTGGCGCGCACGGCATCGTCACCGCTGCCCGCCGTGACATTCGGTTCAACTCAAATAACTGTAGCAACAACAACAACAACAAAAATATCAAGCGATGCTGAGAAATCCCATGACCCGAAGCCACAAAGCTGCTAAACCACACTCCGATCCGCCCTCCCACCCCGGCCGGGGACTGAAGCGGCAACGCTGGGGTCGGAGGCAGTGCCGCCGGGGGACAACCGGGCTTCTGCTCAGCCGGGAGCCACTGCCGGGCTGATGGCGGAGGAAGGAGGCAGCTCGACACCACTCCCGGACCCGAGGGCTCCAGCTTTCAGGTTACCACCCGCCGGGTTTAAATGGCATCCAACCCACCAAAGACCCCCTTCGGCAGCACTTCCAGCTGCAGGCAAAGCCCTCCTGCCTCCCCCTGCTCCCCTCCTCGGGGAGGCTGTCGGGAGAGCTCAGGTTTGCAAAGCACTCGGCTCCAAGAGCTGCCAGAGACATGGACGTCTCGTGGCAGAACACTGCAAAATTAGGATTTCTCTGGTGTTTTGGGGAACTTCCCAGCAGCGAGGCGTTTGGCTGCGGACTAAAGCTGCCGAGGTGAGGGGTGGGCACCCCAGTTGCAGCTTTTGTCGATCAAGAGCAGCAGATGCTGCGCCAGCTCTACACGGCCACGGCAGCGAGCAGGAGCACAGGATGGCTCCAGGGCCCCTGCTTTTAAGAATACATTTATTTTAAGCCTGGGTATTTTTTAGCAATGGCAGGGTTTGGACATGATCTGGACAAAACTGAGCTGCTCTCTTACATGCACTGGCTTTATCACCAAACGCATACAACCAGGCCTCGAGATTCTGCACAAGGAGGAGCAGCGGCGCAAGTCATGGGGCTGGAGGCACGAAAAACCAGCAGCAACCCTGCAAAGGCAAAGTAACTCCAGCATATTCCTCACTTCTCCCAAGCGAATCCTCAGAGGATTCTGCACCCAGGGAGGTAAGGGGGCACCCAGCACTGCTGCGGACCCGCAGGTTTCACCCAGCCTTGCTCAGGTTTTTCCAGCTCGCAGGGAGAGCTCTCGGAGGCCAGAATCAACTCACAGGGCTCGGAGATCTGTATTAAGTCCTAACTCTCCCCGATGATGACTAAAGGCCTGGAAACCAGCGCTCCACCTGGAGCCAAGGGACTCGAGTGACAGCCTGACATCCAGCTAAAGAAACTGCCCGCAGTTATCAGTGGATATATTGAATTTGGCGCTCCGGACCGTGCATTTCAGGGCTGACCTTCGAGCAGCATTACCCGACGGGGTCCGCACGACGCAGAGCGGTAAGAAACCGTCCCGTGCGCAGCGTCGGCGCCGCAGGCTGGGCGGGAGGCGGGGAGCGCCCAGCCCCGTGCCGGAGCCCGGTGCCGTTGAGTCAGCCATGACTCAGCCGCTGCGCCCCGCGCCAGCCGCCCCTGCCCTCCTCTGCCGACACATCCCCGCAGGTGGCTTCCCAGCAGGACCGTCCCCTTCCCCCTGCCATCTCCGCAGGATGCTCCCTGGCGTGCTTCTTAATATTACAATTTTCTAATTTTTTTTTTTTTTTTAAAAAAACGCCTAACCTCCTTTCAGCGCAGCACACAGACGACGAGCTGCATGAAGCCTCAACAAGCTGCTGAAATTGCTGGGAGAAAAAGCTGGCTTTACTCGTTCGGCGGCTGCCAGGCAGCACGTAGGCTCTCGGCAACGTCTGTGGATGTGGGGAGATGCCGCACGAGCGAAAGGAGAGGGAAGGAGAAATCTCAGGCAGAGAGCTGCTGCTCCCACGGTGCTGGATCCTGTAACATGCAAAGTCTGGAGGCTCACAGCTTTATGCAATTTTTTTTTTTTTTTTTTTTTTTTACTAAAGATAGTTTATTTAGTTAACTCTGAGGAACCTGAGAGCCAGAATTGTTGCTCTAGAAACCATTTTGAAGGAGATAATTTTAAAAGATGTAGCACTGAACCCACTGTGCCCAAACCATACACTTCAAGCAGTGCCGGCCAGCAGCACCTCCCGCAGCCCACGCCGAGCCCGTCTCCGCACGGGAACAAACTGGGAGCGCTGGCTCGGGATCAGGGCGCAGCAAAGGCACGCTGTGCTGGAGGCAGGCTGCTGCAAATAAAAACAGATCAAGACCGAAATCGCTTACTCGCTCGCTTTGTGAAGACATCAGCACTCCGCCAGCAGCGCGCGCCCCTAAGCCAAGGCAAGGAGCGGGCTGCAGCGGCGGCCTCAGGGGAAGGCAGGTGAGATGCCCCACTCCAGCATGAGCGAGGGACCGGGGCAGACCTCTGTCCCCAAACACACACCTCCCCCAGGAACACCTGGGTGCAAATGGTAGCTTAGGGCTACCAAGGTGATGAGGGGACTGGAACACCTCTCCGATGAGGAGAGGCTGAGGGATTTGGGTCTCTTCAGGCTGGAAAAAAAGACGGCTGAGGGGGGACCTTATCAACGCTTATAAATACTGACGGGGGGGTGTCAGGAGGATGGGGCCAGGCTCTTCCCAGTGGTGCCCGGGGACAGGACAAGGGGTAATGGGCACAACCTTGAGCATAAGAAGTTCCATCTCAACACAAGGAGGAACTTCTTTGCTGTGAGGGTGGCAGAGCCCTGGCACAGGCTGCCCAGAGAGGTGGGGGAGTCTCCATCTCTGGAGACATCCCAACCCCGCCTGGACGTGTTCCTGTGCCGCCTGCTCTGGGTGACCCTGCTCTGGCAGGGGGTTGGACGGGGTGATCTCCAGAGGACCCTTCCAGCCCCACCATTCTGTGATTCCATGAAAAGCCACGCCGGTGAGGGGAGGTACGGGTGACATGAGCACGCGAGAGACGTAGGTTAACACTCGCAACCTGCCAGCGAGGGGATGTGCCACTGCAACAAATCAGGATGAGGATTCACGTTACTGTTTGAACGCTTAAAGAGGGGACAAAATACCCCAGTACAGGCAAAAAGACAGCTCTCCCAGCTCCCACATCCTTACAGCCAAATTCCACGCGGCTGTGGAACGCCCTAGCAAAATTACCCTCAAACAAACACGACGGCCTGTGCGCAGCAGCCCGGGAAGCACGACCGCGTTACAGGAAGGTCAACTCCGCAACTGGCACGGCGAACGACGATGTTGCAATCCCACTTCTCACAAGAGCTGAAACCAAAGTTTAGGAACAGAACAAGAAAAAGCAGCCTCCCCCCTCCACCGGGGACGCAGGAAAGTGGCATTTCTGCCCAGGGAGCGGGGAGGTGTCGGGGGCTGTGGGGTGGGTGCTCCGCAGCCCCTCTGCTGGTGACAAAAGCCCGTCCTGCCAGCCATGCACTGCCAGAGGTGTGTCGTTAGACGAGTGCCGCGCTGATTACACGTGCACGGGCTCGGGGACATCCCTCCATCCCCGTATGACAGGGGCAACTTCTGTGCACCTACAAACATGCCTCCACCTGCTAAAGGAAAGCCAGGCCAAGGAACAGAAGGGCCTGAAACGCCCCGAGGTTGCAACGGGGTGGTGCAAGAGGGGAGCAAGGTGCCAGTAAGCCTTTTCCCATCTCAAGCATCTGATTCCTGGAGTAAAAGATCTCAGAGAAGGGAAACCGGCTGCTGCTAAGTCTGAGTCTGCCTCTGCGCGTTTATCTGCAGCTCCCTGCTGCTATCTCCTCCCCAGCGGCTGAGTCACTTCCTCTCTTCTGTCTCCACCAAATAGGTTTTAGAAACTCGCCTACACCTTCCCAGCGTTTCTCGAGCCCAGTTTGTTTTTAAATGCATCTTTGAGCCCACTGACCACCTCCGGGCCCCCGGCTGTCCTGCGTGCAGGCAGGGAGCTGGGCCGCTGCCGCCCCTCGGCTCAGCCCCACCGCTTGCACACCCGCTTGCCCAGGAAGGACGAGCTCTGAAGAGGAAGGGGAAGACGTCTCCGAAGATGGAAAGCAGAGGGCAAGGCAGGAGCCCATGGGCAGGGGTGTCTCACGGCCGCGCTGCTGCTCCGCTGCACCCCGCAGCAGCCACCGCCTCTCCCCAGCAGCACTCCGCTCTCCAAACCCCGCTGCTCTCTTTTTAATTTAAGTTTCCTCCTCGATGCCGCCAGCAGGAACATTTCTAACATCTCTACAGCCAGGGAGAGACCAGAGCCCTGTGAGAGGCAGCTAACTGCTGCTGGGGGGCAGGGAAAGCGAGCTGGTGGAGCCCTACCATGACATTTTAGCTGTCACGAGGGTCAGACAGCCCTGAAGCAAGTTCGGGTTTGAATTCTCAACCAAGTATTGAACGTGGCAGGAACATCCTCGACAGAAAGCTGCAGCCATGGTTGTGGCTTATCAGCCTTGCCTTGCCCTGGCCACTCTCCCTCCAAAGGGGACGCCTCTGAATTGATTCAAGGGGGACACTACAGCACCAGGAACCGCGCCAAGCGCTCCCCACCCCGTCTGCTGGAGAGCGAGGGAGGATCTCCCGTGTCCGGCTGCCACCCCATCTGCTCCCCGACGGCCGGGGGCCGCCCCTTCTCCCACAGCCGCAAACCCCCATTTATTCATTTGGCGATGCCCGGGGCAGCGGTGGAATCGCCACCCCTGGAGGTATTTAAAAGACGGGCAGACGTGGTGCTGAGGGACGTGGGTTAGTGGTGGTTTTGTCAGAGTTGGGCTGATGGTTGGGCTCGATCTTAAAGGTCCCTTCCAACCTGGGCGACTCTGTGATTCTATGAGGCACTCGCCCATCTGCATGCCACCAACGCAAACCTGACACTTCATCCCTGCACACAGCCATCAGTACGAGCTGTCACTTAGTGAAATGAATTAATGTTTTGAAACCTTCTCTCAGGGCAGGGAGTTCAGCAACTGAATTACCACTTGGCACACAGAAATCCGCAGAAATGCCGGGCCAGCCCCAGGACATGACACCATGTGTCCTCACCGTGGTGGCTGCATGACCCAGGCGGCACTCGTGGCCTTTTAAAATCTGCCCTCCCGACTTCTGAACCAGGGGAGACCGGCCGACAGCTCACAGAAGCTGACGCACCGCGTCCCACGTCAGACCGCCTCGCACGCTCACCGGAGAGTAACAGCAAATACATCTCCCTCACCATTTCTAAGCACATCCACAACTTTTAGTCCATTTTGTCTCTTGGCACAATTTCTGATCCTTACCCGACCGAACTATTTCCAAATGCGGATTTCCTAGAAATGTACAGAAAGGACCTACGCAAACCTCTGCCCATAAAGCCGCAGCTAAGCCCCTTGCAAACAAATAGCATTATTTTCTCCACGTCAAAGTTCTGCAGCAGCACTTCCCAACTGCTTACAAATCAAACAGCCCGTTCGACGTCTCAGTAGCTACGTGGGGCCACGGTGGCCAAAAGCCGTGTGTGTCAGGCTCTCTTCTGCCACGAGATGCGACCTGCCTGACCGTGACACAGCCAGACTGAAACACCCACTGCAGCACCAACGCTTCCCTGAGACCAGGCGCGTATTGAGGACGCGCTGCTCAGCCACGCGGCAACCACCGAAGCCACCCTGGCAATCCCAAGACCAGGGGCCAACAGGTCACCTTAATGTCCTTATTGTCCTGAGAACCACCTGCACCAGCCCCAAGGAGCCGACCTAAGCGTTCAAACAGGCCCAGAGGGCCACATCACCGAAGCCGCACCTCCAGCCCATCAGTGCGGCCTCCAGGCGGTTTTACATGTTTTTGACAGGACCTGTGTGCACACCAATTGGAAATAATCGTTCAGTTTTAAGACAGCGAAGTACTAAGAATTTAAAGCCCCAAAACAACAAAACGTGGCTAGAGGCGTACGCAGAGGTATTTACACAGACATACACGTATATCTCAGGTTTACTTTATGCAGATGCACGCAAGCACATTTTTTTTACTGCTTATAGTTTTTCTTTGAAAGAGCTTTATTCTCTTTTTTTCCAAGTTCTTACTAGCAGGCCCAGCACTGCTTCTCGGCTTGTCTGAGCTGCAGTTCATGAACTGGACTAGTTCGCAACAGAGGAGAACGGACCAGCAGCCGAAGGAAGGGGCGTCTCCTCACAAAGCCACCTCTCGGTCCAGGTAAATACAGGACATAAAGGTCTCAATCCACTCGGCTCCGGATGTGTACGCGCATACCACAGTAGTCGCCCTCTTGCCCACGCGCCTCTTCCTTCAATTAAAGTACGCAGGAAATGTGATACAGGGCTTCAATACGGATTGCCCTTCTACTGGATACTGTGTGCTCCCCACCAGCCCCAACACTCACGTTTTGAGGGTGGAACATGTCATTTCTGTACCTGTATCCGAGTCCTTTTGATCTCCATTTGTTCCAACAGTGAAAGGCAACTTCCGTTTGGTCGCTCGCTCTTTCACCTCTTTGCCGCCATCGCTCCGGTCCAACTTTGGAGTCTTGGTTAGAGAAACTTTATCTTTATCCTAGAAAGAGAAGAGACCAGATTAACAAGAGTCTTCCCCAGAGTGTGGCCACCTAACCCCCCAACGTCCTGCACCAGCCTCACGCAGCGCTTGTCCTCCCCTTTCTACTGTGGGTTTCCGGCATTAGGGTTTAGCGTCTTGCCTCCACGAAGCTAAACCACCACCAGAGAAGAGCACGGCCAACCAAGGCTGCTGCGTGGTGCCAAACCCGCAACCAATTCACGTGAAAACCAGGGCCACCGAATACCTCGTGTGCGGCTGGGGATGCGCCCGGCTGCGAGGGCAGGGGAAAGGCAGGCTGGGGTGGGGGAAGCCAAGGATTTGGGAAGGGTTTCCCGATCCTAGGCAGAAGTGGGATGCAGGGGGAGTGCGCGCAGCGTGTCCAGGGGACACACAAAAAATGGTGTTAAAGCCCTTTGTTCAATATGGAGAGCCGAGGGCTTCTCCTTGGGGCCTGCGGTATTTCTAGCACCAGCACAGGGCATTACTATTTGAGCTTACGTGATAACATGTTATTCTGGAGAATATTCTGGCAGCCGAAAGCCTGAGAACGTTACTGACCGTTCACAGGATCAGCACGGCAGCCAAATGCACTTAGAAGGTTTGCGTTGGACAGTCAGCGTAACGATTTCTACCAGAAAGGCCAGTACGGCTCTGCCTGTATTCCGTAGGCAGGACTCTCCCTCCCAGAGCAGGCAGGCCCTGCCTGCGCTCCCGCCATCGCCTCCATCACCCCGTCCCTCTGCCACGCAGGTCTCTGCTGGGGTTTTGAGAGGAGGAGCTACCTTAAAACAAACCTACCTTAAAACAAACCTACCAATATTGCATAAAAGCATGGTCGCGGCGCAGACGCCGGCTGAGCGCTCACTGACCTATGTCTGCTTTGCACCGGTCTCATTAATTCGGGCTGGTTTGGATTTTAACGTGCAGCGAGGTGAAGCAGGCGATGCCGGGGGCTGCTCGCTACGAGCAGCAGGAAGAAATTTTGAAGAAACATCCCGGCAAGACGAAGTTACCAAGTATTGAGACTTGGGCAAGATTTTTCACACGAACAGTGAGAACTGGTCCGTAACTCAAACTTCAGGAGTCTGCTGAGGATACACGCAGGCTGGAGTCACGCACTTGTGTGTTTTTCGCATGAGAAACAGCATTATTTTAAGCAAGCACTTCTGGATTGAACACTGCGCCACTGCTCTGAAAACACGGCCAGAACGAGCAGCTTTGTGACAGATCCGATTGCAATAACCTCGGCAAAACCTAGACCCTAAGCTTTAGGTATAAAGTTAGATTAAATAAAAGCATCTCAGTACACTAAATCATGCAGGACCACCGCTGGGAACTCAGACGAGCCGATCTAACAGAAATTCCCTTGTTTAGAGAAGCCCAGTCATGCCGTCTGCATCAGACTCAGCGCCCTGGCAGGTGGCTCCCATGCCAGCAGTCACAAGACCGCGGCGTCACTGTGTACACTGCTCCTTCCTCTTCCCGAGTTTCTGTCCGGCCACCAGAACTTCACCCGCAGATTGAAGAGAAACCGTTTCCTCGGACCAACGGGTTCTGCTCGCGCGTCCCCTTCGCGACGGGCAGCGTGACAGCCCTGCGGCCACACGACCAAGATTCGGCCCCTGTCGCCCGCGCTCCAGCGGGGACTAAAAAAAAAAAAAAATGGGTCGGGGAATCCCTTTTTTGGTAAAGCAAGCTAAACAAACCTATCTGACGGTGGCCGTTGTGGTTGGAGGGAGCCAAGGCACGTTCAGCCGTGGGCGCGTAGGGTCTCACGCTGGGAGCCCAAGGAAGGACAGCCCTGCTCCAGAGCCCTCCTCGGCACAGGAGCCAGCCGAGCGACGGCACAAAGCCCCAAGAGCCAAAACAAACACTCCAGCATTTCGTTTAAACTCTGCGGACTTAAATGCGTTTGTCTCATTGTTTCTGACGTGAACAAAAACAGTTTGCAATAACAAATGACGGCACTTCTATTGCCAGCGGCTGATGTGACCAGCTCAGAGGTGTAAGTCGCGCCAGGGACCACCGATCGTCCCCCAGGAGTGGCCTGTTCCAAGCAGGTAAGTTGGTCCATCCTTTCCCTCCCCGGTTTAACGCAGGCTCGAACAGCAACGCTACACTCACACCCCGCTAACCCCGCGTCAGTGTTGAGTATCCGAGAGCCTGCGTAAAAGCACCATCTTCCCCGGGTGTAGCGACTGCAGAGATGCGGCCCCAACGTTCCCCTCAAAAACTTCAGCTGCACTTCAAGACAACCACCAGCCCACCAATTTTTACCCTTAAAAGTCAGAGCCCGGGATAAGAGCATAAAACCAGAGAAGACCGTGGGCATGTCTCCTCCTCACACCTGCACACATCGCATCCCAGCTGCTCCGCCACCGGGGAGCCACGGGATCGGGCACAAAGTGTGGGTGAAACCCAGCACCTTTTCCTGCTCTGAAAGCGCGTTTGCGCCTCTCACGCCCAGCACCTGGGGCGCAGGTTTGCCAGCACCGAGTGCTGGCAGTCCTCGGTAAGAGAGGTACTTCTAGAAGATTCTGAGGTGGATCAGTCATAGCTGAGGCTTCGAAAATGATGCCTCCCTGCATCGGCCTTCACGCTCGGTGTCTGTACTGCAATCTCCACACCCAGGCCCTTTGAGCAGCCTCTTCCACCTGCTGTTGCAGCGCTAACGTACTCTTCGCCTGCTCTCGCAGCAGGAGGTCAGGATGCGGCTGAGACCCCGGCCCCCCGCGGTGGGATTTCCTCCACTCCCAGCATTTCTTCCAGACACCAGTTTCACGTCGGGAGCTCCAACAAGAGGTCAATTGTGCTCAACACAAAAAATACGAATCCTTTCCTTGTTTGTCACCTTAAAATAGATTTCAGCTGGAGCAAACCCCGACAAGTCCTCTGCTGCCTGAAAAGCACTCTGCCTCGCAGGCAACCCGGCTCTGGGCAGCGCCGCTGCTCTCGCACCCCACTTCACAGCAAAGGACGATTGGTGACAGCTTTTTTTAAAACATACCTTCTCTAAAACTCCCTTAATCTTTGGACTTTGCCGCTGTGGTGCAGAAGCCCAAACCTGCAGGCGCAGGGGACGTGCGGTGCCCACAAGCCAGGTCAGCCGCCTGCTGGATTAACGCTGTTCGGGATCTCTGCGCGCTCAGGAATAAGAAAAAGCGCAGGACAGGTGAAAACGCAACTTATTCTAGAAAGTTACTGCGATGTTGTTAAAAGCTCCGTGTTGGAGGAAAGACAAAGAAGAGAGGAATTAGGCAAAAACCCTTCCCAGACAAGACGGTGAGCCCGGCATGGAAATGGCACCGGCTGTGCGAATCCCAGCGTCGGGCACGCTCAGGCAACGCTTCGTTTGCATTCGCCCTAACGCTCGGAGCTGCTAATCCAGTAAATTCAGCAAAACTAAATACCAAGGAACCAAGGAAGTGGCGGCAGTCCCAGCACTGCTTTGAAGATTAATTTGTACAGTAGCACAACGATAACCTTTTATACTAATTGGAGCAAAGAAGATCCAAACTTCGCTCCCCCCTGGAAAGCAGCGACCTGCTGAGGACGCCTGCAGCAGTTGGCGTCGAAACCACCGCAGAGAAATTAAGGCATCTTGGAGAATCATATTCCTGAAAGTGACGCGCGTTTTCATTTTCTTATTTTAAGCTTTACTTCCCTCATTATTTCCAATTTTGTAACGAAGAACGTCGTCCTTTTCTCGAGTAGAAGCTGTTTTTGTTTTTAGGTCTCCTCCTGTTTGAAGTAAGCTCAGGCTCCTCTGAATCAGGTTTCACAAAAGGAACAAATCCAAATTAATCGACCTTGCAGAGAAACTCGTATGAACATCTGTGTGTAAGACAGGCTGGGGGCTCTCCAAGGCCGGGCAGCTCTTGCTGAGGGTAACAGACAAGCCTGGGGACGGGGGCACTGTCGAGAGCTCAGCAACAGAGACAAGTTCCCCTTCCGTAGGTGTTAACAAAAGCTGCTCTGGCGAAGGGCAGATGGCAGACCACGACTTCAGGAAAAATCCCCTACCCTCGCGTTACGTTATTAGTAAGATTTACTATATGAATAACCGAACCCAGCACGATTTACACTTGCTACAGTTAAAAGACGCATCACAAGTTGCTATCAGCCGCCAGGGCTTGGAGCACAGACCGACCAGGAACCGGCCCCCAGAAGCTGCCTGCCGTGAGATGCTACGTCGCTGTAAGCCACGCGTGCAGCGGATGGACTGGAAGCGCTTCACCGCCTCTGTGCTGACTTCTCTTTACGAGAAAGATCTAATCAGCACGAGACCCTGATAGCAATCTGCTGAGGCCATTAATGACATACTCAAATAAAAGCCACTTTTCACCCTCACGCAGAACTCCAGCCAGGCCAGCTTAACGTAGCGTCTCAAGAGCAAACCCAAACACATGGTTCTTTTAGATGCAAAATTCTGCATCCACATACAAACCCATGCAAAGGCATTTCTATTTCCAGCAGAGAAGCTGATCTTGCTTTACAGGACGGGCCGTGCATCCGCAGCCCGCTCCTCCCCTCCGTCCCGGCGCTGGGCGCAGCGGGGCTGTGCCGTCGGTGCTCGCACACGGACGCTGAGCCATCGCCTCTGCCCGCCCGGAGCCGCGCCGGAGCCCTGCCCGCGCTTCAGCGCCGACAAAACCTGACTCACATCCCAGCCGCTTATGCAAAGACTCGCATTGCCAGCGATGGAAATCCCCCAAAGCCCTTTGTTCTCCCAAAATGAGTTGAATGCATTTCAGGTTCCGATGCCAGTAAAAAATAAGCAGCGATGAACAGAACCAGCCTGGGAGGAGAGAAGCCCGGGAGGACCAAGGGCTCCAACACTCGTGGCCCCTGGGCGATGCCCCTCATCAAACTCCTGCCGTCGGCAAAACGCTGCGAGAGCGGGAGTTTCCCTCGACAGTTTGCCGTTTCCTGACCAGGTCTCTGCTGCGGGGGAGAGAAGGGGCAGGACAAGGGTTCACACCCTGCGCTACAGAAAGGGACGGATTTTACCCAGAGAGCACACTGGACGTGGTGGAAACCAAGTGCCGGTATCCCCGAACCCTGGGTCCCCTCGTGTCCTTTCCAAAACCAGAGCACAACACATACACACACGCACACACCAAGTTTCAGAAAGTCTGAATTCGGGTCACGATCAACGTTGCAACAAAACATTACGGAGACAACTGGAACTGAAGCCCCTTTCCCGCGTGCCTCGGGCCTTCACGGAGGTTTGTAGGAAACACTGCCCTGCAGCGACTACGGGCTGCTTATCCTCACTGGAGCCTCGGCTCTTCGGTATCTAAGTCTGCACGTTTCAGGCCCCGGCGGGGGGCTCTGTGCTGGATGCACAGCCCGGCGCAGGTTCGTACGGCGCGGCACAGCCCTAACAGTCCAACAGGTTTCAAGAAGAATCGAGAAATAAGGACTACACTCTCTTTTCTGGAACTGGGAGAATAGCAAGGAGAAAAAGCAAAAAACTTTTTTGAAGGGCAAGAAAAATAATGAAATAGGAGCAAAACGTATCCATGCTACTGAAATTATTATGGATGAAAAGTGTAGTAGTTTTCCCCCTTCTCTCCTGTGGAAGCCAACTGAGTTTGATCCGCCTGTATCGGCTCCCCCAGCAAGGCTCCCTCCCTGAGGAACCACCACCCCTGTCACCTGGGAAAGGGTGGGGGCGAGAAGGCAGCACCTTCAGCAGTTTTCTTAATGTCTTCTCTGCCCAGTTTGCTCGGCTAACCTCTGCTAGCTCCTACCGGCAAAAACCAGGGGTCAAGTGCTGCCCTGCTCCGTGTTCAACCGCCGTTCCCGCTATGCAAGCGGGAGCATTTGCCCATAAAGAGACAAATCCTCTGCAGCCGCAGCCTCTGAGCACACGGTGTAACCACGCAGCGAGCGGTCCCAGGCACATCAGGAAATGGTTTCGACAACCAATATAATTCTTGCTGCGGCGTTCTGCTCAGCCTAAGTCATGAGTAATCTGCTTCTGGGTACGGGGATCTGCGGATCTACACCAGAAAGGAGAATTATTCATATATGGTGTGCATATTTTTACAAAACCCTTCAGACGGAACTCGAGCAGGAGGAGGCTGCGGGCAGCCCGCCCCGGGCAGGCTGTGCGCAGCCATATAAGGCTGGCAAGGGCCCGACCGGCCGCCTGGCTGCCTCCGCTAACCCCGGGAGAAACGGCTCCTCGCTCAACGGCAGCAAAGCAGACGAAGCATCTCATGCTGTCGGCCACGGAGGGCAACAGAGACACGGCCTGTAAACTGCTTCTCGTGGCTGCGCCAGCACAAGCGACGTCGCACGAGTTAATAGGTCCCTCCCCTGGAAGGGCACGGAGCGGAGAGCAAGGAGGAGTTCCCTCTTATAATTAGCTCTGCAACCGAAAGGCAGCAGCTCGCACCCTCTTCCACAAAGCGCGAGCCCTCTGCAGACAGGGCAGCCTCCCGGAGAGCCCGGCTGTCGCGTCTTTTCAAGCGCAGAACTCACACGTTTCCTGCGGCGCTCAGCCCACCGCAACCCCAGGACCGCCGAGCATCCTGCGCCGTCACTCGCCTTCAGTGCTGGAGCTTCACAGCCCCAACACATGAAGCTGATGTTAAAACGACGGTCGATACTAAGGCCACATGGAGAGAAAAACTAAGTGGCAACGCAGCTATTGCTTCACCACGCTCGCCCTGTGCCCCGTCGCGGGCAGCCCCGGTGGGTGCGGGTCCCTCCGTGCGGCTCGGTGCCGGCTCTGCCGCAGCCGCTCTCTGCCTTCCCCAGCGAGCCTCTGCCAGCCGGCGTCTGCCAAGCCGCGGGCTCGGGCCTTTGAAAGTGTTGACAAAGGCAAGATAAATTAAAAGCAGCCGCTTGCTTGACAGGCAGGTACAACAGCGTCTGGAAGGAGGAGGTCTAACGACCGAGTGCTTTTACCCTGAGTCACTGCTCCAGCTCACACTCCAGAGTTAACTAGAAACGGGGCGATTTGCTGCACCATGTCCTTCGGCCGCTTAGGCTGGATCTCAGCTCAGCCCCCGGAGGACTGCAAGTTTTTTTCTCCATTGAGAAGAGCAGAATGAAGTGAGCAGAAAGGCGCGTCCCCGTCCTTACTCAATACCACTCTCCGCAGGTCTGCGCTGACGCCTCTGAATGGGAAGCATAAAATTATTTGTGTCCTAGTTATTTAGCCAGCGGGAGATAACTCCAGTTCCCGGCATCCCTAGCGCCGCTCAACAAACCTGCTCTGTAAATAACATGCAGCCTTTAAGCTGGCGCGAGTGGATGAAATAAAATGGGAGCTGATTCATATTATAACTGATCCTCTCCCTCCCGAAGCACCTGCGCCAACATTAAGCTTCTTACACAGCGCAGACAAAACCCTGTATTTACATATCCTGCGCTGCCGGGCTCAGCCTCATTTCCCAGGGTAAATGCTGGTATCTTCCCGACGCAACAGGGCAGCTGTTTCACCTCCAACACCCCTGCTCCTAGTTTTTGTCCCCCCTCCTAGAAGCTCCGGCTCTCGGCACGGCTCCTGGACCGGACCCATGCACGCCCGGTGACACGGAAAGGGGAACCAGCACCCTCGATAACCAAACTTCTGCCTGGGATTTTCCCACCGGTTATTTGTCATTTTGTCAATAATAGGACCTCAATCATAAGGGGAGTCACCATCATCAACACGGGCGGGGTGGCCGGGGAAGCGACAGAGCAAGAGGCAGAGCATCGCCGGGGCTCGCAAAGCTCAGCTTCAGCTCCCGGCGCCTGGCAGAAACTCCTGGGGGAGCACTGAGAAACTGGAGCAAGGAGGTGGGAGGAAAGCGGATGATATCTGTTTCCATAGCGGAATACAGCAGACGTAGCTTTTAATTTTTATTTAAAGGTAACGCTTGTACACAGCTTTCTGCACAACTATTCACTGGAAACTACCAACACTGAGAAGGATGAAAAAAAGCTGAATGAGAGGAGGCAAAGCTTAAGTCCGGAGCAAACCAAGAAATCTGGGAATGAAGGAGAGAAGCGTGAACTTACTTATCTTTAAACTCAGATTTCATCTCAGTAACCTCACCTCAAGCCCGGTCAAAACCTAAACACTTCCCATAAAACCCCAGAAGCGGTAATTTCAGCAGAGCAGCTCACGCGCTGAGTCCTGGTCGGGCCACACTCAGAGCCCAGACTTCTGGGTGAAGCAAGACCAGCCGAGCCTGACACAGACGCAGCATTTACAGCCAGAGGAGGAGGAGAAACTCCTCCCTCGCACAGCACGCACTTGCCAGATCACTGCATTACTTGCTCCTTCCACAGCTTACTGCAGAAAGCCTTAAAAACGCACAGAGGATCTTCCAAAGCATCCCCCCGTTGCTTGGCCGAGTCGGGCCTACGTGGCCGCAGCACCTCCCGGGAAGTATTGCAGCCACCGAGAAATAAAGCGGACCCCATCAGCTGGCAGCACACCAATACACGGATTTGATTCCATTGATAACAGCCCACGGCAACCTCCTGCCACATGCAATACTGCCGCGGCTTGAAAACGTCAGGCACAAGGGGCAGCATCTCTAAAGGAAGGCAAGCGAACCAAACACGTTACCTTTTTCCCCGTTTGTTTCTCCACCATGTCGTTGCTGAGAGAGAAATCTTCTGGCTGTGGTGTTTTAGAACACCCACCCTTGGGCATCGTTCTGCCTTCCTTACTTGATCTTCATTTATGCTGCCATCGCTTCATCATCAACCGTCTGTTTAGAGAGAGGAAAAGAGAAGTTAGACACCTCCAAAGGATCTTCCACCGGGGGGAAAAAGTTAAGACACTTCCCATGGGGATAAACCCCCACCAAACTCTTCAACGGCAACACCGGGATGGCAGAGCACCTCCAAGCGCTGGGCAAAACCGCTGCTGGCTTCTGCCACCTTCCGCATGGGGAGCGAGCTGGGACCTGCAGCTGCAAACATGACTTGTTTCATGTCCAAGGGATAGCTTAAAACGGATCATGCCCAAACAAAGAACAATATCCCTCCCGTTCTTCACCTACAGCATCCTGGCAAGCCTACGTAAAGCTTCTTGCAGCTCCAGCTCTGTCTAGAGTGCGGGGACCC
Source organism: Chroicocephalus ridibundus (assembly GCF_963924245.1). Classification (NCBI taxonomy): domain Eukaryota; kingdom Metazoa; phylum Chordata; class Aves; order Charadriiformes; family Laridae; genus Chroicocephalus; species Chroicocephalus ridibundus. Next base: position 93,953,394 of record NC_086287.1, read on the forward strand.
GGGGATGGACCCCTGGGTACGCGTCCGGGGCAGGGACAGCCCTGCTCCCCTGGTTTGTCAGGCTGAATTCCCAGACACCCACAGGACCAACACGCACATCACGAAATCACAAAACCTACTTATAAAACACACTTTTTGAACGTGACGCCATGATGAGACAAGACCAGAAAACGCCGAGGGGGCACAGCGTTCCCAGAGCGGCTCGCCACGGGCTCCTCACCCCGGCACCGCCGCTGCCGCCGCGCCTTGGCCTAGGTAAGACAATTTGGAGAATAACAAAGCGCTCCCTGCTCCTGCCATGTGTTGCCTGGTTACAGGGCTGAAAAGACAACTGACATCTGAAATACAGCAAAGCACGAGCTGCAACAGGGATCAGAAATACCAGCTGAAGCCAAGGCAGGCAAGGCCTTTTTAGGTGAACAAAAATATCTCCTCTCCTGAGACCAGAGGCTAAAAAGCATCCGTGCAACAGTATATCTCCGAGAAGTGACCCGCATCAATCCCTACAGCAAAGGTCTCGTTGTACTTACGCTGAAACGGCATAAACAGGCACCATTTGAAAACTCTTTCCCCAGCTAATTGCCACCTGACAACACTCCACATTGCACCCATTAACTTCTTATAATAGCGGCTGGGTTTCTGCAGAGCTACAATTGCAGGAAATTGTCCAGGAACAAAGTCACGCAGCGCTCCATCACAAGATGGGAATTCTGTGGGCGGGGAGAGAGAAAGAAAACAGAGGAGAGGAATGGAGCCAAACCCTCCCGCGGGCTCGGGGACAGGGGACGAAGCAGCGCGGACCTTGAACCCGGTCCCGGGCAGCATCAGGAGATCCCAGCACCTTCCCACCGGGGGCTGAGTCCCCTGCGGTGGCTGGGGCAGGACAGGGGGTTAAAGGCTAGAGGAAGACTAGCGCGGTGCTTTCATCAGCCTTCTCTTTTAGAAGTTCCCTGGAAATCCCTTCGTAATTTAAATGTTTCATTTACGCTTCAGAGGCTTTAGGGCCCTTTGGGTTGGTTTGTGGGTGTGTTTTGGTTTTGGGTTTTTTTTTTTTGGTAAAAAAGTGATTTTTGAGGCCCCGTCCCAGCCCTGCAGCAGCACAGATTCCCAGACCAAAGCACCGCACACAGTGCTAAGACATCCCGGCGCTGGCATTTTCAGCAGGAGACTGTGCTTTCCAAGGGGCTAATCCTCTGCCCTGGCTCCTCCGCCTGGGCTGCGGGAGGACAGTTACCCATGATTAGGAAGGGAGGCTTTGGGGACTGAGGCCACTTTGTGTCCCCCTTGTGTCTGCTTGGGGACTGAGGCCACTTTGTGTCTGCTTGATGCAGAGACAAGCTGCCGTGCTGACTTTCGGGACCCCCAGTCAGGAGCCCCCAGCCCTTTCCTTTTGGATGCGAAAGCAGGAAAGGACGCAAACTGGCAAAGACACGAGCACAGGCTGATCAGCCTCCCTCATCGCTGCAGATGGGAAGCAAAAACAAGGGGGGAAAGTGAAGCAAATTCAGCATTCCCACCCAGCATGTCCATAAAGAGAAAATACACAATTTTCTGTCAGAGCCTCCAAATTTCTGCTCTTCATCACTTGAAGGGCCTGCAGCCCAGCACAAGCGCCAGAGTTCAGGCACCGCAAGGGCTGACTGAAAACAGCACCTTAAAAAGGCAGCTCAGCCGTCCCCGGGCAGGCTCGGCGCCGGCAGGGAGAGCCTGGAGCTCGCAAAACCTGAAGCCAAGAGCGAGCCTCCCTGGTCTCAGCGCTCCCACACACCCAGCCAGGGCTTCACCAGCCAGCAAGACGTCACGTTTCACAGCAGCGTGGCTCTCCTGGCACTGGTGATGCTCCACCGAAGGCACTGCCCCAGTGCCCAAGGTGTCCCCTCGATGCTGCACGTCGCTGGGGTCCCAGGTGCTGCGATTCCTTCCTCTAGAAGCGGCTTCAGCCATTTACAGCCTCAGGAACCTCACTCTGCCAGCCCATCATTAACGAATTTGCACAGTTTAAGAATTTTTTCCCGTCAGTTTCACCTACTGGTGCTTTTTAGGGTACAGATAAAGGAGAAACGAGCACGTTTCTCCTGGGAGGAGGCGGGAGCCGGCAGGAGCACTGGGTCAGTGCGGAGGACGTGGAGCCGGCCACCTGAACAGATTTACTTCAATATTCACTGCAAATCTAAGAAGTGAAAATTCAGATGACGTGTCAGGCAACGGAAATTTATTTGCACTTTGCAAAGGATATTAAAAACCAGCAGCTTCGCGTATGCCGGTCATGAGCGCAGGGAACAGCACGGCTGGGACCAGGGCACGCTCCGCTCCCGGCCACCAACGGCCAAGAATTCAAACCACATCGTTTCCAGTGGCTGGCTAAAACCGTTTCACGGCCTGCAGGCTGTCAATTTAATTCCCCCCAAAATTCTGCCCACTCCCGACGTCTTTGGGGCTGTTTGTAACCGGGGCAGGTACCTATTCACGTGGAGCTTCGAAAACCTGTTTAACCGAGAAAAGGCCAGACGGATGCCAGATTAATTCTGCACCCCTTCTGTTCATCTAGCTGACTCATTACACTTGGAAAGCTGGCTGCCTCTCCATGTAAACAGAGCACTGGCCTGTTTAACAGCTTGGAGGGAGTATTACATTTGCACAACAATTACCAACAACGCTCGCAGTCTTCGTTTCATTTTTAAGCACGTTTAATAAGAGTCAGAGGGGAGGTAACGAATTCCCGGTTTGGAAGAGTTATCCCCGGCTCGTCGCGGCGACGGCGGAGCATTTCAAAGTCGCAAATCTCGGGTTGCAGAACTGCAATTTGGCTTCAATCCCTCCTAATCTGGGCGCTGGACAAGCCACCCCCTTTTCCACGACACCCCCTCTCAACCTCACCTCCCTACCAGCAGACAATCATCACCCTTCCTATTTTGTAAACAATTAACTAAGCTCCTTGAACTAGATGATTACACGTCTGCCGCACAATAAGAAGCGGGAGACCGAGTGAGCTCAACGGAATATAATCCCTCGCACTTCTCCGGGAAAACAAAAGGAGCTGTTTACCTCTGGCCGGCCGCCAGCCCCGGCTGCGCGCGCCGCCGTCCCCACGCACGCCAGCCCTTGGCCTGGCCAGCAGCAGCCCCCCGGCTTTCTCCGGGGAAAGAGGTACGGAGAGGGAGAGTCTGCCCCGGGACCTGGCCAGACTGGACACGGCAGCTCCCACCGGTTCGGGATGGCCGGTTCCAGCCAGCGGCACCGGGTGCAGGCAGGGAAGGCCGTGGTGGTCCCAAGCTCCCGGAGTATCACACACCGGAGATATTGCCTGCAGGGAGAAAGCTGGCAAAGCGGACACCACGGCCAGCCCGGTCACCCTGCGTGGTGGGGAGAGGGATGAGGTCCTCCCAGCCACTGCCTCCCCCCATGGCAGGGGCTGGCAGACAGGGGGGTCAGGGCCCCCGCGGCACCCCGAGCGCCTTCCCGGAGGGTGGAGAAACAGGACTGTCAGGAGCACGCCCAGGAGCGGGGCTGGAGCTGTGCCGAGCGAGACCGGCCGGGAACGGGAGGGCTCCGCAGAGCCAGCTCCAGCCATGCACACACACACGCACCATCCTCTCCTCTCCTCTCCTCTCGCTGGGGCGAGGAACCAGTCGAAAATGGTTTTTATTTCGCCCAGGGCGTGCCAAGGCAAAGCCACACACCGAGAGCAAACATTTCTGTGGAGGACCTCAAAAGGCAATGGTCCCAAAAGGGATGGGAAGGGAAGGGGGGGTGGGGGGTGTCATCTGTCCCTTGGAGCCGCAGGAAGAGGAGGAGGAGAGCGCTGCCAGCTCCATGCTCCGTCCCACTGGGTTGACTGGGAGGCAGCGCAGGACCAGTCGCACCCATTAGCCAGGACTGGGCTCCCAGTGAAGGCGATGGGCAAGTCGTGATGGGCACAGACGTACACAGCCAACACCGTGCCCGACAGGAGAGGAGATTCCTCCTTCACAAACCCAACAGGCCCTATCCCAACCCAACCCTCTATCCCTATGCCTCCTGCCTTCACGGGCACAGCGAGCGACATCCGTATTGTGACAAGAGAAAATGCAAACAGCGCTGAAGTCCTCAAACGCTTTCAGATGTATGTCCAAGGCGGAGGGAGAGCTCTGCCTGGGCTGTCCATCCATCCCGTCCCATCCCTCCAACCCTGTCCTCCTGCAGGGCCCGGCTCTCACCCTGCTGCGTGGAGACCAGCCGGGCTCCTGCCATCTCTTATCTGAAGCCACAACAAATGAGCTCATGCCCAAGATCTGTGCATTGGAGCCTGCCCGTCCCCTGCCAGCTTGGAGTAAAAAAAGATTGTGCAGACGTCTTTAAATGCCAGACAATAAGAAGAAAGCTGGCTGGAGGCTCTTACCCGTTACAAAAAACTCTGGTGCAAGGACGGTAATTAGAGGCGCAGACGTTATTTGCACAAATCCAACACATTTGTTTCGTCTGAAAAAGTTGGAATATGGACAAGTCCCATCGAAACATGAAAATTTTCAAACCTCAGGCTCCTTTTGAGGGTCCTGTCCCAGAAAAGCAGGTGTCCTCGAATCTTACGAAAATTGCCTTAAAATAACAACTCACACAGACCACATCCAAAATTTGATCCCTTACCCCTCGCACTGGAAAGCGTGGGGACAAAAACAGCAGCTGAGGTCTTTCAACGTGCTGAACTCTGCCCTTCTCCATCACCCTGCTGATACCTCTACTGAGATGTTTGCCACCCCAGCAAAGACCATCTCCGAGCTCTGCAGTACAGTGGGACCTGCTGAGTCGGCACTAAAACCACGGCGTTCATCACTACCAGGTTCGCATGTTCAAAAAAGCCACCGTCACTCCAACCCAGCACTGCCCATGTGCATCTTGTTTAGTGCCCTATTACCGACACAGCGCCCAGCTGCTCTTCACCAGCTTTTCCTTTACCTGTTACGCCAATATAACTCATGATTAGTACCTAAAATTGCCTGCGAGCACCAGCGGGACCCGCGCTTTGAGGAACAAGGAACAATTGTTCTTTGTGCTCCGGCTCGGCTCCGGAAGAGTAAAGTCCATCTTTTTCCACCATCGGTACATAAGCCCAAGAGCAGGAGGCGGCCTGCGAGCCAGCAGGGCAAACACAGGTGTGTTTCATTCAGCAGCCTTACAACAGGCAGTCACAAAGACTAGCTATTCGCAGCAGGAGGTGCTAATTCTTACAGCCATTACCAAAACAAGGGAACCGGAGGGATCTCTGCATCTCTCTGCTCTGACGGCAGCCGGTGGGAAAGCTGGCCTGCGGTCACATCTGGGGTCGCCCCAGTTTCACAGCTCCGTCATGCCCTCACCTTCAACTCAACATCGTCGTTCTTTCCCCTGGGGAAGTCGCTATCTTTTTGCTCTTGACTTTTGAAGGCGGATGTCACTCCTTATCAGTTCTCAGAGATGAAACAGCTTTCTTCACCAATTTGCATGGCTACTCCCCTCCTGTTCTCAAAATTATTACCTGGTCCCCACAACAACGGTCCTTTCTTCCGCCTTTCTCAAATATTTATTTCGCCTTAACCCACGGTGCTTCCTGACCTCCTGATACGCCTGTAACTACTCCCATCTGGATGGATTTGCGTGGGGCTCAGGCAAGGCTTGGTTGCTTTCTCAAGTATGCGGCAGCCAAGTAGAATTAGTAAAATGAATTAAAGCAGCTATTAGTATTTCAATCATTTGCGAAACAGATGCCCCTTCGCGGTGTTTGGTAGGACCTGCAGAAAATAACGCAAGGGAGAAGCTCAGTGGTTTGTGCACGCGGACACGCACCCACGTCTTCAAGGACCACTGTCAAGACGATGCTCAAGACCTCGCCGGGCACCGTGAAAATCCAACTCCTCAACGGTTCTCCGGCGATGACTCGCTACGTGAAACCATCCCTGCTAACGGGTCACATTTAAACCACAACCCCCAGGCACGTAACCTGCCAGTGCCACTTCCCGCCCCAGCATCTGAAGACCGGTCTCAAATTATGACGACAACTCTAAGTTTTTCTACTACACCAAGTGTCACTATTCAACAAGATTATATCTGGCAATTTCTGCCCAACTACCCTGTGATTCAGAATACTCCAGCTGGGACCGTTCTTGGGATACAGGAAGGCCAAAATAAAAGCGAGCCCTGACAGTACCCTGAAACCACGAACAACCACTCCGCCTGTGTGGTTTCTCCGGGAGCAGTTTTTCCCACAAACCCTTCCCTCAATTATCTATATGCAGCTGCCTCTTGATATTGCTACATTTCTGGATGCCGCTGATTATCTGGTTTCTGGCCAAGGTTACAAAACTGTTGTTTCAGTCGGTTCTCCGAGCTGCGGTCTGGGAGCGGGATCAGCTGCGATGAGGAAAGCTTTGGAGCAGGCGGCTGGAGCAGCGCACGGCCCTGCCGCACCGCTGTTAGTCAGAGTGGGAGAGCCGCTTACGACACTATTGCCCTCTTGGTATGGAATTGCAGGATGGCTCCAGATCGCCGGCTCAGACCAAAACCTGCCAGAGAGGGAAGACTCCGCACTTCGTCCATCTCCTCTCTGCTTCGCACAGAAACCCATCAGGCTTCAACCGGGGACGCACTGTAACCACGTCTGCCAACACAACCATCTACGGGACTTCTTGCACATCAGCCTGCTTAAAACAGTGACGAACTCCACGCGGATTTCCCCACTGCTGCTGCGTATGGGAGGAAAAATATTTCCCTAATTAAGTACATCCCAAGGACTTACACAAAGCCATACCATGCAACTCCAGAGCGACGGGCAACGCTAACTCTAAGCAGACTGCACAGCGCATTGCACGTCACATGCATTTAAGAGGAAAAAGTGCAGCCCAAACTACCCTGCACACAGAAAGCGGGACAGAAATGCATGTGCTGAGAGGTATGAGGAGTGCAAAGCCCTTACCCGTGGCTCACCACGACCCAAGGGGCAGACTCAGTTCACCCGCTGTGCTCAGAGCCTGTCCCCCGGAGGTCCCACCAGCAGGGAAAGATGGGGATTCACCAGGGCTGCCTTATTCTGGCAAAATTTGAACACAAATCTGTGCAATCTGCTCCATTCCCAGGACGGTTTGGGGACAGTTTGCTCCCGCCCCGTGCCCAGCAGGGAGCTACGGCTGTGGCCTGCTGCGGTTTGCTCTGCTGAAGCGCAGCTCAAGGGCTTCATGAACATCAGCCAAGCCCCAAAAACGAGCTGGGCCCGATTTTCAGGACGGAGAAACACGTTAGCACAGACAATTCCTGACCGCTGCTGTCCTTGATTTGATGCCGACCACATCTCAGTGAACGAAAGGGCAACAGATGAAGCGGCAGCGAGCTGCGTCACCTACCCCACCGTCCCGGCGGCAGCCCGGGGACCCCGGCGCGAGAGGCTGGCAGGGTCTGCTGGCACGCTCCGCTCCGTCCTCGGCCGGGCTGAGGCTCCTCCGCGCTCCCCACCTGCGGACTTTCCATCTTCCCGTTCCTGGCACTAGTGACTTGTCCCAAGGGGAGGCTGCGGGGCGAACACCATTCCTACAGAAAGCTCGCGCCGGCTCCTGCAAGCCCCATCTGCTGCCTAGCTGCACAGAGGGACGGCTCAGGAAGGCAACAGAAAGCAGAACGCATTTGTGCTTATTCTTGGCTGTCTAAATTAGCGCAGGCATCTCCGTTACGTGGCTAAATCACCAATAACTTTGTGCCTTTTTCGCCTCCGGGAGCTGGGTACCCGCACTGACGTAACGCAGCTGGGCCGGGGCGCAGCAGGCAGGTTCTGCCAGCGAACTCAGACCCGGCCCTGTGAGTTTGGGCTGCTTTAATTAAATAAATACTACATATTCCTAGTGTATATTTCTGTATATACTTGCATACGTGCACACACACGCACAGACAAGCACACACACATATCTAATGTACAAACACACTGCAGTAAAACCCCAAATGAGACTTTTGCTCCAGTCCTGTCCAATTTTCTGCGTTACATGCTCCAGACAAAAAACAGCTTTTACTACAAAAAACCCTACATTACTTAAGCCCTTAAGCCCGAGAGGAGACGATGACCAAGCACGTTAATTACATGAGAAATAAAGAAACCAAAAGTATTTTGCAAAAGGTGCCACAGCCATTGTAACAGGATCCTTCAAGCCGAGGGGACCTCCAGCTCGGGGTCTGCTACGACCAGCTCAGGCAGCGTGGGCTGCGCGGACGCCAGCTACACCCTCATGAAAAGCCTCCTTGAGCCTTGGTGGATTTGAGCAAATGCTTCGGGATGTCCACGTTTAAACTCGTGTTCAGTCCGCGATGTCGCAACAGCCAAGTAACATCTTCTCCCAGCTGTGAGCCTGAAAGCCCGTGGTAACCTCAGCAAAACATTTCTCTTCCTCCCTGTTCTTGCACAATTCTTCCCGGTTTCCCCCTCCCCGTCTCAGCATCCTCGTGCCCACTGCAAACACGCAAAGCTTCCCCCAAGCGTGGGAACCTCAGGAATATTTTGGTGAATTTAGGAGCAAGTACCAGGCGACGGAACAAGTCTCACACATCACCACTTCCCAGGCAGAGGCCCTGAAGGCATCAGGCTTTGGGGAAGACGCAAACACAGAGCTTCACAGATTTACTCTTATTTGGGGTCTGCAAATCTGGGAGTTTCATTTTGGCCATCTTTCTCCTTTTCAACTGAGGCGAGTGGGTTAGAGTTTATGTTCTACCTATATACACACCACTTTGCAGCAAAACTGGTATTTGTTTGCCATACTACTGGCAGCTTTTAAATGACAGGGCAAGAAGCAAACAGGGGCAGACGTTAAAAAATATCCAGAAAAGCAGAGAAACCCAGAACCACTAAGTTATCACTCCAGCAGAGAAGGGAAGACAGCGAAAACTTGGATGCTCTGATTTTCCAAACTAACCAGAAGACCCCAGTTATACGGGGCTCACATTAGAAGTGCCACATCAGCCTTCCAAACCTTCTATTAATACATCGCTCAAGGTTTTATTCCCCCCCCCAATACTGAAAACACACAGGAAGGGTAATACCCCCTGGCCTAGCGTTGGTAAGAACCCGCCTTCGAGCGGAGAGGTGGAGGTGACCTGGAGGCCCTCTCCCACGGGCAGTGCCAGAACACCGCACAGGCCTCACGCTTCTGACACCGGGCTTTGGAAAACTGACCTCCTGAACCCCAGACACCACGGCAGGAGATCCGCGTCCTGAGAATACCCAAGGCACCTAAGCTAGCTTCTGCTCTGAAGGAGTTTCCTTCTCCAGCGAGGAACCCAGGGCTGTAAGCAGACAGACCTCCCACCCTCAGCCCTTGCAGGCACCACTGTCCACCACGAGGTGCGGCAGCCAAATCCACCGCCGCCACCAAAACCCAGTGAGGGACAAAGCGTCAAAGCTGCAAACCCGTTGTACTCCCAGCAAAACACCAAACTCACGTGACATTCTCCCTCAAGACATGGAAAAGACTGATTCATGGCTCACGCTGAACTGGGAAGTCTGTAAGCATGAAAGGAACTTGGGGTGGAGAGGGGGAAGTCAAGGCCGCGTAAAGTTTCGGTTTTCTGCCAGGGCAGAACTCAGGAAAGCCCTGCTCACAAACACACCATGCACCATGGTGCACGCACGGCACAAAGCCAACGCCGGGAAACAACCAGGCTACGGAGGGGGAAAGGCTTCCGCGGGGTTCTTCTTCTGCAGGCAGGGAGGGGAGGGAGCGGAAGGTCTGCTGCGCAGATTTCTGGGCTGCAGGGCAGCCACACACGGGGAGCTGCTCTCCCAGCTGGCTCCACGCGCAGTTTTGAACTGCGAATGCTTCCTCCCCGCCACTGCCGCTTCCCCCTCCCAGCAGAACTGTCACCACACTTTTCGTACTACTTAAAAAGCCGCCGTGGCTCCCTGAGCCCCGACACGCTGATAAGAACAGTGGATTTCCCAGATTATTTCAGCCCAAGCTGGAAGCAGAGCTCCGTCTGTAGCTGCGCGTCTGCTGACGACAGACCACCGCCACGCTGCTATTTAACAAGCTGTACGACAGGAAAAAAGCTTGCTGTGGCTTCTGTGGGGCTCTGCGTGCTGCAGCCAGCGCCGAAAAAAACCCGAAGCGTGAGTTTCTCCAAGCAAACCACATGCCCTCTGCCGCCGGCTGCCAGGCGTACGGGGAGAAGCACCTTGCCCGTTACCTTCGTCATTTCTGCTCGTCTTGTTTCAGAAGCCAAATTCCCCGTCTGGTTTTCCCGATCCTGGTCCAGCAAGCGGTGCCTCTGCTGCCGCGGGTGCCGGCAGGGTCCCTGCCCACGGCCGTGCCGATGCCAGGAGGCTCACGCCTGGCTCAGCACACTGCCAAGGACCCCGGCCGTAAACACGTAGGGATAAAGCGGCCATCCTCTTCCAGGGGACGGCAGGAAAGGTTTGGGCACAACACGACCCCGTGGCTGGTTTGCCAAGAACCAAATCAAGGTTAATTCTCCACGAATCTGCAACCCTCCTCTCTTCTTCCTCCATCTCCATCTCTCAAATTACAGTGCTTTTGAAGGTGATCTATTGTATATAAAGACATAGGAATGCATTTACCAAACTGAGTATATTCTTGGATAGGGGAAACTCAATTTTTTCTACAAAGCTATTGTCGAACGTGTCATCAGAGCGGGAGTGATGGAAAGCTGTAAAAACGGGCCTGCTTTAACAGATCGTTTCCTTAAGGACATGGGCCCCTACCCTTCAGAAAAGAACTGAGAGCCCCTCCTGACTTCGGGCCTAATTAAGTAACACGTACACGAGGCCTCTTGTAAGACAACTTGTTATAAAGCTATTGCTTAAACACTCGCCGAAAAACGATCCCAGTTAAGAGTACCTGGGGCTGGGTGTCGGCAGCTGACCAGACACGTGCCGCCCTGGGAAGCGTGAGGCTCTGCAGATGTCCCCGTCACCGACGGCACGTCCCCACCACGGCTCGCCCAGGAGCCCGAGCATCTTCGAAAAGGCAACGTTCAGACAAAACATATGTGTGGCAAGTTGGGGGAAGAAAACCAGATTTCTCTGCCGCCTCCTTGTCTTCCTTAAAAAAGAAAGGTCTGTCTCCCAGCTGCGTGCTGGATTTGCCTGCCTCCCCCAGGCTGAGCAGCCCAACGTGACAACACAGTGCTTGGTAGAAAATTTGGAGAAGGGAGGGATCAAAGTCAGGCTTATTGACCCCGGGGGAGAAAAAGAAAAGCCACGAGCGAAAGGTAGCCTCTTCCCCAAGAGCAGCCCAAAGCCAGTCTGCAAATAGATCAAAATGACACATTAAGGGACCCGCGGAGCCGAGCCTTGGAGCATAAATCATCAGGATACAGGTAGGAATGGTACAACCGGAGCGGTACTATTTATACCTGGTCCCTCAGGTCTGCGCCAGCCTGACGTGGCTGGCACCTGGCAGACAGCACACGTGCTCCCAGCAGGATCACAGCAGGCAAAGGAGATGTTTTAGGTCCTGCCGGTAACACCGCACCGAGCACCACACCACCTGCGATCCGCAGCCTCGAGAGGCGAGCACGACCAGCTCCTGTCTCCGTGATCCAAGGAATAAAACCATCTCACAAGCCCCAGGCTGTGCGGCGGTAGCCAGCTCGGCATGCAGCCAGGCCAAGCCTGTGCCCCCCGCCCCGGCACCGGGAGGCAGATGCCCGACAGGGTGCCAGCGGAGGGCTGCGCCCCGGGGGGGCCCCGAGAGCAGGACAGGAGTGTCGGGCTTTGTCAGTCTTGGTGCTTCGTGCTCTTGGCTCGGTCCTTTACTGCACGTACCTGTGCAGTGAATTAGGGCGCGGGCTCAACCAGGTCTACACCGAACGGCTTTTACCCCCCCAGCCAAGCACCATGGCAAGGGAGATGGAAAACACCAAGAGCTGCGGTTCCCACCCTCCGCGCGGGGAAGCCCTGCCACCTCCCCAGCGCTTCCTGCAGACCATGCAGCCTTCCCAGCAAGCTCCTCACCGAAAACAGCCCAGCTCCGAGGGCCACTGCCCAGCACCCCCATGAAACACCGTGGCCTGCGTACCACAAACCTCCAGCTGGAGGATACGGGACTCATTACTTAAAGACGAGGGTACAACGTGACACCTGAATTCACCAGCGGGCTCCTCGGCCGCCCGAGTGGTGTTAACTGTGAGCTCCACAATCTGCAGGAGCGACGCCGGAATTTCAGGGCTTCGTTTGGCTGTTTATCGGCTTTTAACTGATTGGCATCAGCACAGTTAAACGCTCTGCATCGGAAAGGGGTTTTACAGCCCGCACGCTCCGTGCTGGCTTCGGAGAGAGCATTTCTCATGGCTGGGTACGTCCCATCTCCCCTCCGAGCTCTGTTTACCCACGATAGCAGCCCGCTGCCCCGGCTGTGCAAACACCGGCCCGGGGACCCGCCGGCACCCGCACGGTATCGTGGCAACGTGGCTGAAGCCAGCTTTGCAAACTCACAAAGTGTGCAAATTAATTTCATTATCCGCTCTTGCACATCGTGAGGAGGGAAAACAAATAACCTGCCTGAAAGTACATTCTAGTAATTATTAACAGGGCATAAGTTAACCCCAGGGGAGTGGGAGGAAAGACTGGCCAGAGAGGAGAGCCTGGCACTCGCCTGTTTGCTAGAGCATAAAGCACGTCAGTACTTTTTAAATATAAAACCCAGCCTTATGCTGCATTTTGTTCCCTGTTTAGCCCAAGGATTCTTCATTTGCTTGGCTGAACCTACACAGTCTCCCAAATGTTTACCAAGTTAAAACTGACCATTCAAACACTTCACCAGCAAAGCTCTTCGCTTCCATTCGCTTTTGCTTTGACGTCTCTCTTGCGCCCGCAAACGCTCTGGAGGCACCCACCCCTTCGGCAGAGCTGTCAGGATCGTACGCGAAACCTTCTTTGGCGATGACTAAGGCCCAGGTATGCACCGAGCGTTCTGGCTGCTATTTTACTTTAGATTAAAAACATCCTTCAGCTTAGCAGCGATGCTGGTCCGCACCAGTAATCCCCCTCCCACCCACACGCAGGAGAGCAAAAGCTGAGATTTAATACCCCGCAGCACACAATAATTTAACCCAGCGCTCTATGGCTGGATTACGTGACCCCTTCCCCATACTGACGGGCACAAAGCCCACGCCGTAGCAAAACACATGTTTCTGGAGCTGGAATTTTGGCTTGTGGAATTTGTGCAATTCCCTTAATTTTTAGAAATCCTAGTAGCTCCTACGTCACCCATGACAAAATGGCTATAGATGATAACGAACCCATGGCTCTGCGACAACAGAAGGTCCTCCTGTACACTGCACCACGCACAGCTCCTCTGCCAGGAGCCTGCTCCGGCTGCCTCCCCGCAACAGGGCACTTGGAAAACACCTTCCGAGGTGCCTGGTTTGGGAGAATTTGGCTTCATCATGGAAAACTGAGAGGATCTCAGCTTGGAGGAGAGCGTGGCAGACCACTAGAAACCTACAGCAGGGCTGTGGCGGAGCTCCAGCAAATCTTAAAGCATTATTAGTAAGCCATTAAGAGGCACTGTCAAGACAGATAGGCTTTAAGATTACTTTACAAGGCAGTTGTCAGGGATTTCAGGATGCACCGGTTGCTGCGGCAGCTCAATTTTCACTTTAAAGAGACTGTTGTGTGAGCACTGTTTTATAAGGGACCTCACAGCAATAAGCCGAGATGTTTTGCACGGTAGCTAACGTAGCCGCGTTTTAAAGCCCTGCCTGGCATCAGCACGAAGCGCCTGCACGCACGCAGCGGGGTTCAAAACGACTTATTCGGAGCCCGGTTTGGATGCAGCTCCTGTACAAACCTGCTGCTGGGGAGCGCTCAGCTCCCCGCAGACGCAGCCTGGGGACGGAGCAGCCCGACCCAGCAGCGCAGATCCACGCCGCAGCCGTAAGCCCAAAAACGGGCTCTTCTGCCCCGTTCCCCGGCGCAGCCGCCCTCCCTGCCGGGCTGCTCCGTGCTGCCCGAGAGACAGGTCACCAAAGCACCTCAGTCCGTACGCCCCAGTCGTCTCTTCCTTCGTGTTGTTTTTTGCAAGGAAAGTGCGGGCTCCGTATCTACCAAACTTGAAATGAATTCCCCAGTGGTTCCGAAAGCTCTTTACTTGCCGTGTTTTTAAGAATATCAATATCAATAGATCCACACAGAAACTCTTTCATGGTCTTCTAACGGCTAACTGGCTCCGTGTGCTGCTCTGCAAGTCAGATTACCCTCAACAGCCCAGGAGCGCAGTGACCTTCAAGGGCTTCCCCAGCCTTCCTTCTCCTCCCGTCCCACCAGAGACCACCGACAGCAAGGAGCAGCTGCAGCTCAACATGGGACCTACACGCTCCATTCGCACCACATCACTGCATCTCACTGCCCATCTATATACGTGGAGGTCTCCACTGACCAAACCCAAAGGTATTTTCACATTTTCACATCCCCTCTCTAGTTCCAAGCTGTTTCTGCACGACCCGTACACTGTCGCAACCTATTTTCACTAAGTGAAGTACTAGTGGAAGGGCTTGAAGTCACCCATTCCTTTGGCACTAGTTCTCTGGGTTTGTGTTTCAGTTTCTCCTTTCTCTCTCCCCCTCAGAACTCCCAGAGCAGGGTTCCCATTTCTGCTCTGCACGTCCCATCCCACTGGACACATAAGAGGCCACATGATTTTACAAGAACAGCTTTAACCAGCACGTTTAACCCAGATTGCTGCTTTTTTTTTTTTTTGTTTAAATATCATCAGTATAGTTTTCCATAGTGTAAGTCAATGTGGAACTAAAGACCATCCATAAGAGCATTTCCACCCTCTCCCATTTCAAAGGCGCACTAAACATTGCACAGAGCATGGAGGCAAGACCCTTATGCCATGAAGAGGGCAATTTTCTGAATTTCTAATGCGAGAAAGTACCTGTTTCTAGTTCTGATGGGCCATAATATATTGTCCATAGGCATGTGTGGGTGTGCAGGGAACACGGCAGGCCCGGAGCTGGAAGCAGGCTCTCCGACCTCCCAGCCGGCTGTTGCCACAGCCACGCTGGACGGACAGGAGTCGCGGGGTCTGGGCACCTCACCTGGCTGGTTTCTCTCCCATCCTTATTCTTTTGCATCTTCAGCACGTGACTCAAGTCTTAAACCGAGTTCTGTCCTCATTTTAGCGCAAGTTAAACACGTTGCTGCCATCAGCCTAAGGATGCGAGTCACAACCAAGCCTGAATACGAAGCAATTTGTTTAAAATTCAAGGGAAAACGTTAACACCTCAGTACAGCACGGGTAAAGTCTATCCCTGCCCCATCCCACCGAACTGCCGTGCTGCAGCAGCAGCTGATCAGCTGGGCAGGTGTGCTCCCAGCCAACGGAGACCAACTGCCGGAGCTGGGAAACATCTCAGCCCTGCCCATTCCCAGCAGCTCCCACACTGACTGGTGTTCCCCACCAAACCCACCTTCTACGCAACGACAGCAAGGGGAACACTTCCATGAAGTCCAAAAGACAAATGGCAAGGAAACCTCTAAGGGCAGCTACCGCACAACACGCTCTGAAACGCCGCTCCTTCCCAAGCGGTCAGGGCAGGCTCAGGTTCGGAAGGACAGCTGAAGGCAGAAATTATACCTGGCAGTGTTTTCTAAAAAGTGGCATTATTTATTCACTTTAGCAACCCCTAAAAGTCTTCGCTGCTCTGAAATTTTCTGGCTCTGAGTTCCATCGGCTTTACCTTTTTTTCAGGGCTAAACTCTCCCATACAATAAAAGGCAAAAATAGAAATGCTGTCATGCTTTCTCTACCGCTCACCTCTGATGGCTACCCTGTAAACCTATGATCGCTAAGAAGTCTTAAAAACTTAAAAAAAAAAAGAATAAAATAATCTTACTGCAGAGTTAAGTTTGCTGATCACGGTGAGCGGGGCCATTGCACAGGAGCACAGGCTGCAAACAGTATCACGACACCCAGTGAAGGTCAGACCCACGTTATTTACTTCTGCATTTGAGGTGAGGACGCGACCCAAGCCGTCTCGCGTCCATCTCCTTTGAACTGCCCTCCAGCCTCATGCCCCCTGCTCCGCGCTTCCCCCGCAGTCCCTGCCCGGGGACCTCACCGTGATACTCAACTCCTACAGCAACGCTGTGAGTCTTCAATGTGCTTTCCAGCCTTTCTAACGACTTCCTATCCTACTTTCTTAACAATTATCTGCTTTTCAGTGAAACGGTGGCTTACGACGTTCTTTGTGAAACAGCGCCATGGCATCTTCCCGCTTTCTGTCAGGCACTCCAATGTAACCGCTCACTACCAAGTACATCAAGGAATTTATCTGGCTTTAAAACATTTTTGCCATTTTCTACACCCAGTTCTGCAGCCAGCCCGGTTTCCCTCTGACGTGCCTGCGCAGCAGGCGGCAGCGAGGGGCAGCCGCAGCCAGAACAGAAAGCCACTGCTAACGTCCGGCAGCAGTTCCCTAAACCGTGTCCTGAATTAACACCGGATCGATGGGCGTTTGGGTGACCGACATCACCGTTACCACTGCCTGCCTCCGATCGACACAGCCCCGTGCCTCCATCCACCACAGCTCCGCTTGCCGAGCGTTGCTTTTGTCAAACCACTGGCCACAGACACCCTATCACTTGCCATCTCATTCCATCAAGTGCAATCATTTTTGGGGCCAATCGCAGAGCTGCAGTGGAGCTCCTCTGAACTGTGTCAGCTCCTGGACTTGTTTTTTCGGTGGCTGGAGAGGCAGGATGGAGACGGCACGCGCCAGCACCACCTCGACAGAGCTCCGAAACCCTCTCGTACTCCCAGGCTTAGCACACGGGCACCACCAAGGTACTGATGGTCACAAGAGCCGTGGCTCAGAAAGGCAGCTCAGTGTGGTGGGACTCGAGGGCCAGGCCCCCAGCCCACACCGCCCGGCTACTGTGTCACTTGCCAGAGGTCAAATAAGCCTTCACAGAAGATAGCACGAGTGACGAGACTCCTTGAGGCCAGACATCAGCTACAACTGGCTTAAATGCCACTCGCTAACAAACCCGTCCAGTGGTACTCCACCGCTGGCTGCTGCAGGGGCTACCAGGGGCCACCAGAGATGGACTTCTGGAGCCTCCTGTCCCAGCCATGGGGCCTGTTGCGTTTCAGACCTTTTCTGAGGCCATCCTGGGCAGCGGAGCAGCCTCCTGCGCCTCCCAGCATGTTGGATCACACGGTCCAGCTATTCCGGGATTGCATCGCTCGGTGGCCGCCTCCCCGTGCCCAAGGGGACAGGCCCGATTCATTTCGGTCTCTATAAACCCTTTCACCTTAGAGCCTCGTGACTGAGATTGAGAGAGATTAAAAACGGCTTTTACAACACAAGGCATAATTGTTTACGTTAGGTACCAAGCAGCGGGTGTAAGGACAAAATGCGCATTTCCTGATCTCGGTACTTTTTTGCAAGCAATGGTACGTCTCAGCCGCCTCCGGCGCCCCTCGCTTCGGCCCCCAGCCCCCGCCAGCAGATGCTCTGGGGACCACTGGGTCATTCCTGCAATCTCCATGCTTTTCTGGGCCCAGATATTCCCTAATGCCACCGGCTCCCATCTCTCCACAGCCAGATTATCCAGGCTGGGATAATCCGCGGTGCCGAGGCCGGCCAGCTCAGGGCTGTTTGCCGGGCACGGCGCCGCACCGCAGCCGGTTCTGACACAGGAGAGCTGTTTCCACGTAGCGCCCGGCTTCGACTAATCCATCCCGCAGGACCGGAGCTGCCGCACGTGGCACACACGTGCCTGCCCGGCACTGCTGGAGCCAGCAGCTCCCCCGGCACAGGGACACAGCGTGGGATACCCACGCCAGCGCCGGGTGCCAGGTTGTGCCAGGGCTGTGCAGGAACCGGCGCCGGTAAGAGGGGCAGCGCTTCACCATCGCTCCGAGCCCCTGCAGGACTCCTACGCCATGCACCCGGCACATCCCATGATACTGGGATATACGGGATCATAGAATGGTTCGGGTTGGAAGGCACCTTAAAGATCATCTTGTTCCAGGGACACCTCCCACTGGACCAGGGATATTTTGGTATTGGAGTTACAGCAAAACGTGGCTAGGATGGAACGACAGTGAATAAAATGAATCCGGTATCCTCCTCCGGATCACTTTGGACAAACAAACCGATTCTGCCTGGCTAGAGCCACGCAGGAGGCGCCCCCCCATTAGCCATTTTTCCCTATTTCTGCAAGGATTTATCTGAGTCTCTGTTCCCCACTTTGTGATGGATTAATTTACTCTGGCACTAGATCAAAAGGTGTTATCAAAGGAACAAATGGGGAACCATACACCGCTTTCATAAAAGATACAGATAGTTCCCAGCGCATCAGAGCTTTGTTCGAGGCTCTTGATGATGACACTTTGCAAAGGTTGCTATAAATTCTGGGATTTTATGCTTACTTCATGCACAGCCTTGACTTACAGCTCCTCTGATACAAGCTTCTGCAAATTCCTCTAACGTGCAATGTCGTCCTGCTACAGCAATGCAGAAACACCAGCCAAAACCACTCTCTCAAGGCCTGGCTATCGTTGAACAGCAAGGAGCTGTTACACGGGCAGGTTCGTGAGCTGGCGTCGGGCGATGAGAGCACCAGGACACGCAGAAAACGACAGGGAGCGCACACGTGGATGCGGACGCTGCAGGATCCTGACCTTTCTGTTTTCTCTGAGCTGCCTCAGTCGGGGCCTTGGGATGATTCCCCCTCCTCATCCATTGCCACCGAACAGCCACAGACGCTCTGCCAGGCCATCCCCTGCTCGGGCTCAACTCCTTTGCTGGTTACGGACTAGGAAAGTTAGAGTTAACGTTTCTGGATTTGTGCAGGTCAGTCCAAAGAACTGCCTATTTTCTCCCATTTTAGACTGCACAGCTATATTGCCAGAAGCGCATTTGAAAGCCATTCTTAACTTCAGGCAAGGACAGAACAGCACCGTTATTACGCCATCAACCCAAAACATCTGTCGTGTAGTTGCTAAGGTGTTTGTGACGGTCAGTAATAGGGGACAACACGCACAGACTAAAAGAATACCTGAACGGCTGCAAAACTAATCTGCTGCAGGTTAATGCTTACCTGCAGCTCTCAGCAAGATGAGCAATATGGCACACACAGACGCGGTGCCCGGGTGGTGAGCTGGGCTTGTCTCAGGGGAGCCCCTTGTGCTCCCCCCATCAGCCGGCACCGCGCGGTCCCCCCGCTCCAGCAGTCCACCCAGACGGAGGGGGCAAGGACCAACCGTTGTTTGGAGTGGGTTTTACTTCAAAGACGACAGGCAAAAATAGCTGTGGACGTCACACAGAGCTGCTCTCCATCCACCACGGTTTCTGCAGATGCTCCACTCTTGGCTAAGATGTGAACCGGGAGGTTTTTTTTCTTGCTTTCTAAAAACCGAGTGGGGAACGCGTTTATGTTAGCAGTGAAATGGGCCGGACGGCCTGGCTGTGCAGAAGGAACAACTCAGCACTTTGCAGGAGCGGTACACGCAGCGCACAGACACCCAGCAAAAGGCACTGATTAGGATGGGGCTTTGCATACTAATTTCCATTATAACCGTTCCACCCCCATTGTATCAGGGCCGGTGAATGGCGGCATTGTCTCAGGGCAGGGCATTCTTCATACCAAGCCCCTGCAAACGGGAGCCCTGGTGCTACGTAATAACAAAAACAAAATCCCAGCAGAAGTCCATTAGCATGCAAAGGGCAGGAGCCTGAATGCATCAGAAGAATTCTTTGAAAAGTAAGAGTGAAACGAATGTAATAAAATGCTACTATTAAGTGATACTCATTGTCCAAATTAAACCATCAGAAGCAAAGACCTTGACTCCCAGAACGTATTCGGCGCAGCACAAGCTGCAGAGCTCGGGAGCAAGGCTATTAAGAATTTTAAGCCCTGGACTCGTCCCAAGTATGGATTACTTGATTTCTTCGTGAGCACTTGATCACACGGAACTATATTTAGATTCCCAGAATAAAAGCTCGAATCTTCAGGAGGTTGTCCATGGCTGCGCACCCCACGCACGTGCAGATCCCCGCTGGCACCCACACCACAGCGGGCCAGGAACGGCAGGAATTATTACATGCCCCACCACGGGAGCAGGTTTAAGACGACAGAAGAGAGCCCAGCACTCTTCAAAAAAGCCGGGCTGAAAGTAAGACAGAAGACTTTTCTCCAAATGGCAAACCAAGTGCAACTCTTCCCTCTTTCTGCAGACGTTGGGAATGTGATGGGCACAGCAGCACCGATAAACGCAGACCTCTCCGTTCAAGGAATGCCTGTGCTCCTCCAACGCAGAGGAGAAATCACAGATTTCTCCACTACAGCAGAACGCACAATGCCATTTTGGAGTTACGAGTTGGTTTGCTGGTTCGTTTATTTAAGGTACAATTCCTAAAACTCCTATAAACTGAGATAAAACCTCAGCTATTTGTTGCTGCTTTAGTTTTTCTACGGCCGCAGCGGATCAGCAGCCTCCCGGAGTGTCCACGCAGTGGCCCTGAGCTCTGCCAGCCAGAGGAGCGAGGAGCCGACCCTGGAAGCGTCTCTCTCGGCCGCTCTCACCGGGGTCCAGCGCTCTGAAGCAGCTGAACCAAACCAACGGGACAGGACGGTGCTTCCCCTGCCCAGGCCCCTCGCTCCCAAAGCCAGCCCGCAAAACTCACCTCCTGGGTTTCAAAACCTACTTGGTTCCATGTCTTCAACCCACCGCCCAGCTGCCATCCCCTCTTCCCAGAGGAGCTGGCGGTTAATTCACATGCCACATGTACCTGGGGCTCTTCCCCACCTGCCTCCCGAACTCTCGCTGCTTCAATCCTCTTCTTTACCCCTCCGCTCATCCCTGTGCCCAGGACGGCTGCGGGGACGACGTACAACGTGCTCCCACGCACCTGCACAGGCAGCACTAAGAGCAGCAGCAGGCAGGTCAGCTACTCGCACTACAGTAACACGTCTCAATGCACCATTTATTTTTTTTTTTTTTAAATAAAAAAAAAAAAAGCTCTTTTCTAATTCTACTCAGCCTTCAAGCTCTCGCCTTCGGTGACAGCCCGCGGCTGGCAGGCGGCCCCGGCCGCAGGCACACAGCTGAAAGAGCAGCTTAGGTAGAGGATGCTCTGCCCGTCCTCCCAGCACGCCGGCTGCCGCCTCGGTGCAAGGTTCTCAAGCACTTTGTTAGCAGGGGCTCAGTGTGCAAGGAAACACAAACATCAAAGCAGCAAACTCCAAGCAAGTAATTTGCCGAGGGCAGACGAGGCGGCCCGACCAAACCTGCCAACTTTCCTTCTGGTTTACAGCATTTTATTTTTTTTTTTTTTTCCTCTGGAGAGTTATGAGATGGGCTCCAGCTCCTGCAGCTCACACCAAGTTTGGGTGTAGAAAGTGTTTTCCTGTTATATCCTACGTCACAACAAAGTAAAGGGCTCACCCCTACGTTTTACAGCGTGGTGGGACCGGTGGGTCACAAACAGATACTCATCCGAGCTGCTCAACAGCGGCAGCCCTTTGGGAAGCCACCTGCTGTGCCAGAAGCCAAAAGGTGTGCAGAAGGAGCCCGGCGTGCTCGAACGGTGCTGGGCTGCTCTCGAGAGAGGGCAGAGCACAAGCATCTTGTTGAAAAGGCAATAATAGATACGACCAATCCTCCCGCTGCTTTTCTGTGCGTTAGCCTGGCCCCAGGACAGCACAACGAAGTCACCCCAAACATCACTGTCAAATTTTTAATGTCGCTCTTGCAAAAGGAGAGGCTAGCAAATAAAAAAAATCCACTTGAAATGAACCCTAGAAAATTAGAAGGTTGGGAAAGCGTGAAAATTTTATATAAGCAGTGCAATTTAGTAGTCAAGGCCTCCTGGAAACACAGTTGTATTAGAAAATTGCTACCTCACCGCAGCGTTTCCCGTACCACGCTCCAGCACAGAATATTTCACTTAGTTTCTTTTCTATATCGCTTCACGAACCCTACATGTGGACATTTCAAGACAATGCCGCTGCGGTGCCCCGACACACAGGATCTGCATATCAATGTCCCCCCGGCCCCTTCAACTCCGCAGAGAAAGGCCGTAATCTGGGTTTTGTTCCCGGCCTCTCAGCCCCATGGAGCAGGAGCCGGGTTATGCCACCTCTATTCACCCTCCCCAAGCCCTGGGAACATCTTTGTAGCCCAGGCCAGGAAAGCCAGGGGAGGAGGAGGAGCAGGGAAGGGGCCCGAAGACAATTCAGGGGACAGGCTTGGTGGAAGGACGACGTGCTCCATCCACCTATTTGCTCTTCTTCTTCATGGAAAACCTCTGAGGGGATCGGTACGGACCCTGCACGTGGAAATGCACGCAAGACCGCAACCAACCCCAGCCGACTCGCCCAAAACAAGCCACTGCTTGAAAGAAACGGCCCCACCAGAAATCACAGGAGCCGGTGCATTTAAGCAGGAGGGGGACGTTCAGCAATGCTGGGCTGTGCACGGACCAGCTCGGGCAGGCAATGGGGGACACCTTGCAGGGAAGGTCCCCACGCTGCCCCAGGCACACACACGCTCCAGCCCCACGCAGGGGAGTGTTTCATAGAGTCGTTTAGGTTGGAAAAGACCTTTAAGATCATTAAGTCCTTGCCGTTCTGGGCAGCAGTAAGGGGGTGCCGGCATGCTGCCGCACGGCGAAGGCAACAGAGGCCCGTTCACCCTGCGAACGGACAAACGCGTTTCCGATGAGGCAAGTGCCTTTGCACACCCCTGACCCAAGCGCTTCTCCCACGGTCAGCCATTAACGTGATTTATATTTTAGGCTAAAATTAGCTACCCAGGGATGTGCTTCCCACACCCGCTCCATGAGCCAAACCTCCTCGTTCCAGCGGGGGACAGGGGCTGTAAACGAGGTTTTACTTCTGTAGACGAACATCTCCCTTCCCACTGACCGAGTCCAACCTCCGCCTGCGCCTGGAGAGAGCCCCCGACGCAGAGACCAGGGAAGGGAATGAGCAAAACCATCTTTTCGGCCCTGGTCCTTGCAAAACCACACGCTGCGCCGCTACTCGCACACAGCTGTTTGCCGCGCGCAGCTATTTTTGCACAGCTTATAGAACAAAAATATAGGTAGCTATGTTAGGTGAAGGCTTGCGCTGTTTCACGGCGCGATGACAGCCAAACTAGGTCAAGCCTGAGCCAGTATCCTTTTAAAAAAGGGAAAGAAAAAAATATAATCAGTGGGAGAACAGTGAGCTCCCAGGGAAGAAAATGTTTGCTATCATCTAAGATACTTACTGAGCGCTAGATGACAGGGGAAGAAATACATATACATATCCACATCTTTTTATAGTTTAAATGGTAGATTATTTTTTTTAATTTTTTTTTTTAAAGGACACTGAAGTACCTTGGACTGGAAAGATTATTTCATACACATTTTATGCACCGACTTAAGCCAAAAAGGTGTTTTCACCTATAACGCTCTTAAAATGTAACCTGGTAGCCCGTTCTTGGTGCAGGCTGTGGGCAACTTTATTGTATTTCATGGCTTCTCCGCCATGAATAAAGACTATTCTTCTGCTGCGCTGAAAGCAGGAGCCTGGCAGGTAACAGGATCCCAGTCCTGCTGGTAAAGGCAACTCGATACCGTTCCCTAAAAGCAGAGAGGGAGGTAAATGACTTTAGTTTCTATTAGAGAGGACAGACTCCCACTAGAGGGTCTTTCTGTTGGAGCACATCGTCATCTCGGAAGCTGGACACCTGAAACGGAAAATGTGGAAATTGAGGTGGCGGGTGGCCGTCTCCTCTCGGGAGGGATTTCTGTTCATCCGAGAAGCAGGCGGCGCCGGAAAGCGGCAAGACGTACGGTCTGGTGCATCCCAGTCACTGTGATGGCCTCGGGACAGGTCCCAGTTTAACGTGACCACTGAATGGGAGACCGGGCAACCCTCTGGCTGCAAAGCAACCGCGCCGGGGCTGCCATCCGAGGTTCTGCTCTGTGCGATCTGCAAGTTTTACCGAGCCACGGGGCAGGCGTTAGGCACCTACGAGACAGCAGTCCTGCCCCCGGATTGCCGCCTTCTGCCTCCCAGGCCGGCAGCAGAGGAAACCCCAAACGCACTAACACCGCACAGGCTCACGGAAATTAAGAACTGGGTAATTTGAAATGCTTTCTCAGTGAGACATGTTCTCAGACTTAGTTAAACGTGCCAGATAAAGCCTCTGTTCCTGTAAAACCTGATGCACGATTACCAGTTAAGGCCAACGTGTTTACCCTAAAATTGGGTAATATTGTTTTATGGTTCTTAATAGTTCAAACCGACAATGCACCGCTCTGAACAGACGCTGCCGAGCAGTTTCTCAGCCTTTCATCAGGACTGCGTAGGCGTTGAATTCTGGAGCTAATCACCTTAGCAACGGCTCTAAACATATGTGCAGTGACATCAGCTGATTTCTGAAAGCTGTAAATAGAGGATAATAGCACGAAAAAATTCTGGATTGAAGCCAAGACCTAAAAAACATACTATTAAAACACCGCCTGTAATTCAATGTATGCAAACTTGTTTGCATCCCTGCTCCCCAAAACCTGTGTAATCACACACCTACCAGCACAACTGGTGATTGTCCCACTGCAGGCTACTCTCAGCTTCAGAAATTTCCCAGAAACAAGAATTTAATAGAAACCCTCTTCAAACTTAATTTTAAAAAGCCCGGAGAAGAATCTGCAGATAACCCCGCACAGCACGAAGTCAGGCTAAAGGAGACCTGCTCCAACCTACAGCCCTGTGTTTGAAGCCAGTGAGTAACAACCTCAACTTCGGGGAATTATTTGTAAATAAGAAAATAACCAATGTGCTCGCGGGCTGTATCACTGACTCACGCAGGAACTACGAGCAGGAACCGTGGCAAACTCTGCTTCGAGGACGTGCTGCCGAGCCCGTGCCCCTGGTAAAGAAGAGTTAAAGCAGCATCAGGCACGAAGAGGCAGGAGGGACCCACTTCTGGAAGGCCGTGCTGGCGAGCAGGCAGCGTGAAAGGGGCATACTCTGAATTACCTCATGTTTGGTACCTCATTAAGATCTTAAACTGTCCGTTTAGGGAGTCCCTCAATCAGCCGTCAGCGTAAGACGCGAGGACAATATACTTTTTGTTTTCCTTGTTTCGTGGTGACCCATATTTCTGAGGTCTGTTGTGCAGGATGTGACCCGGCCGCCTAAAGAAACCTTTGCGGTGCCTCCATGTTAAGCTGGCACGCTGGGCGGGAGAGAGAGGAGAGGGGAGAAATGGGCTTAATAGGATTTTCAAATGTCAAAAAAATATCTTTAGCAGGCCCATTTACGCAGAGTCTTAGCACTCGCTGAACTTGAAAGCAAAATTTGCTGTGCACAGAACACAGCTTGCATGCTAAGCGGACCCGAGGAACGCTGCTCCGGCAGCACAAAGCCACCCGGCTCCTTCGCCCTCGCCTCCGGACGACTGAGAGAAGGGAAGGCAGAGTGCCTTCTACATGAGGGAGAGGAAGGTGCTGGGGGATTTGGGGTGCTGGGGGAGGACTCGGCGTCGGCACCCACCATGTGCCGCCCCTGCCTACCGAGGTCCCTCGGGTGCAGCACGGGGAGCGTTTCAGGCCACCTCCCCCGAGACCGGCGCATCAAGCTCGTCTCATTTGTGAAGCGCCCTGAATTAAAAATAAAAAATAATAAGGCTAGGGAAACGGAAAATGCAAACTTGACAGCTGCATCAGAAGAAGGATGCAGCACGGAGCCAGAAGCAAGAAATTCCCCCTCCTTTCTTCTGTGCAGGGTTGGGGTTTTTTTCTCTGTCAATTAGAGTTGCAAGGAAATTCAGTGAATTGAGATCAGCAGTGTTAATCGTTATTGCGTTTGAATTTAATTAGCATTATTTTTTAACTACAGGTAATTTGCAGCGCCTCACCTAAACGTGGAAGTCGGGCAGAGTGCCTTCTGTTCACTAGAAAACCACCACACCAAAGATAATCCTGCTATTTGCTCGATGCCTTTAATTTCTGTAATCCATGGTTACCCGTTTCGGCGAGACTGCCATGGTTACTCCCCTGCTCCTTTTATCAAAGGCTCCCGTGTGCGTCTCGCTGGAGATGCTAAGAATAGCAAAGCCCCTTTCCCGAGCGCTCGGTAAGGTGAGATGCCGGGGAAGGATGAAGTTTCTGAGAGCGGCGGGGGGAGAAGGGGACGGCGCAGGCAGGGGTCGGCCAGCGCGGGACCCGGCCGAGGGACGTAGCATGCGATGGGGGCAACAGCATCTCTTGCTTTCTGCCCTTCTGCTGCTTGCAGGAGCAGAGGAGTAGGCTAGCCGTCTGCCCTCAGCAGATCTCTACGATGGCTGTTTGGCACCTTTATAATCGATTTTTTTTCTTTCTTTCTTTTTTTTTGGAAGTTCCTCTCCACAGCTTGTATACCTCAGAGCTTTCAGAGAGACCCTAAAATTCTGGCTCGGCATGAGAACCGCCGTCCCCCAGGTCCAGCCAGCACATCTGTGGGGCCAGGCTCCTGTCTGGCAATGAAGCGACCTGTCACCATCACCCAAGAAAACGACCGATTCAGTCACGTTGTTACGAAAGAGACACGCTGAACAGTATCTTGCACAGGCTGAGCTGGTTTCCCAGACAAGCATCCCCCGTTCGGCCAGCTCTCCAGTCTGGGGCTGGCCAAAATTAAAGCACTTTGAATGCTTTTGCCAGCCCCACATCCGCGAGAGGTAACGCTCACTGAGACACTGAGACGCTGCTGAGCTGGGGAAGGCAAGGCAGAGTTCTCGGGATGGGAAGAAGGAAACCTGGCACTGCTGAATCACCGGTCCTGGACCGTCTGGCAGGACCAACAGACAGTTTAAAATATTTCACATGTTACTGCCCTATAAAAGCCTTCTTATGTCCAGAGCATTTACCAGTCTAAGCTGATAACACCTCAAACTTTTGCAAGGATAAACATGCTCAGCAGCTGAAGGCAACAGCCATCACCTCATCATCTGAAGACTTTTGCCCGATAACTACAAGGTCCCATCAGAAGCACGTGCAACGCTGAGATGCTGATACAGCTCAGCACCCCGGCGAACACCTTCCGTGACTACAGCCGGTCCTGCCTCCTGCTGGGTCCCGCTGCAGGGCGGCTTGCGGGTGCTGTGCTCGCTCTTACGGTATCGGTGGGAGGTGGACAAGAGCCCGCCTGTCTCTGAGAAGGGCACAAAAAGGCTGATGCCAGCATCCTCACGGGCCTTGCAGCCCTTGGCCTCGCCATGGGGGAGCCCAGGACCCCCCTGGGACACGTGAGCCACCTCGCATCCAAGCAGGAGCCTGCCCCCGGCAGCCCCACTCCCCAGCAGCGGTGACCCACGCCTGGACTCGTCTGGAAAGAGCCACGGCTTAACTATAGGGAAAACTTGATGTTCAAGGATAGCTAAGAAACCTCAGAAAACTGTACGAGAAGCACACACATTCCGCCTCTTTTCAGGGACCTACGTCTTTAACAGCAAGTGCTCAAACACCTCACGGAAACTGGCGCACGCGTGCCTGGGGATAAACAACATCATGGGACAGGTAAGCTAGTTACTCATGATTTATCACACCATCTCCCCATCTAATTGCATAGCTAAATGGGCAGTCATTTTAATCCACCGTAAGCAGCTTATGCTTTCTTATGTAGCTCTGCGACATTGCTCACTTCCTGATTTGGAAATAATAATTCTTTAAGTCTCGCTCTAGAAGGTGTGAAAACCACCATTTTCACAGTAACCTTGCACAGATTTTGAGACTTGCAAGATGCACGCAGGGGACAGATGTCTCCTGGAAGAGGGTCCTGAACCCCTACTTCATACTCAGTGTTGAGCAAAGCAGAGGTGGTTTTTTTTGTTTTTTTTTTTGAGGCATCACAGAAGAAGTTTTCCACTCAGATGCAAGCCCTTGGTGCCAGTGTCTGTAACGTCAAAATGCGTTCCTAATCGTACCTTGAATCAGACCCTTAGCTAAAATCTGTTCCTTATCTTCTTTCAACAAATTAAGCCATCTCCTGCCATACCATTCTGGCGTTTTATTTCTCCTATACACAAGGCTGCCTGTACTTACATTGCCACGTCCGAGAGCTCTCCTGCCAGCACAGCTCCCGGGAGCAGTGCCGGGCTGGTGGCTCTCCTCCCTGCCCAGCTACTGCCTCACCGCACGACACGGAACACCCCTGTACGCTGAATTTCACTGTACCAGCTCCTGCAACCGGATCAGCACCCACCTGGGCAACGCTGGACGTCAACGCGACCCAGCCGGGCACAGCCTCCCACCGCACACGGCGCCTTCGGCCATGCACCGGGTGAAGTCGCATCACCCTCAGCATCCTTCACCTTTGTGTCCGGCCTGCTGCTGCCAGCCCCCTCCGCTCACCCACCA
Organism: Chroicocephalus ridibundus; assembly: GCF_963924245.1. Lineage (NCBI taxonomy): Eukaryota > Metazoa > Chordata > Aves > Charadriiformes > Laridae > Chroicocephalus > Chroicocephalus ridibundus. Next base: position 93,981,747 of record NC_086287.1, read on the forward strand.
CAGGTCCTTGCTCCACGTTTTCCCATAATCTCACTCGTTTCTTCCCTCCCAACAGCTCTCCGGTTGGATTTCTCCATTTACTCGCCACTAACTCAACAGGAACGGGGCATCACAATCTGCCCAATTTCTGGCCAGCTTTTGATGGTCGCAGATTTTAGTGTAGCAGTTACATGAATTTTTAAAAAAATTGTACTTCCAAAATCTTTGGAGACCCACACAAGTCGGGGTAAAAAGCTGCAAGGGTCCATCAGAAAAGCGTTCCCACATGCACAGAGACATCCCCTGTCCCTACAGCCTGGAATAGTCAAAGCGCGTTTTAGCTTTTCCACACAAATATGTGGATAAGCAGAAGTTACAGAACTTATCTAAAGACTTAGGGGAAAGAAGTCAGGTTTGGGGTTACATCAAGGTTTTTTGACCGCTCGAAAGCTACAGCCATTGAAAGCGAAAGCTCCGTCCCTGCGGGGCCGAAGAGCCCCTGCGCGGTGTCACACGCTGCCGCTCACCAAAACCCCCGCGGCCAAGGGGATTTTTCTGACTTGCAACACCGGAGAACCTTACCCCCACAAACCACCCGTGCCCTTCGGCCAGTGACCCCAAGTCCAGCTTCAAAACCATTCCAAATGCCGAGCCAGATCAAAAGTCACTAGCTGGAACCCTTTGATACCCTACACCCCTGTCACCGATATTGGGCGAGACCGCGGGGCTAAACTCCTCCCGCAAGGAATTTTCTTTAGCTTGATACAAAATTTATTTTACCGTATGTAAAATTCATTTGTGTAGTTGCACACCCTGGCAGGCTTGAATGGGGCGAAGGAGTATTTCAACTCCCGGTGCGATTTATTATTTAAAAGCAGTAAAATTACATTGCTGATAGGAGAGCCCAGGCTGAGAGCGGGGGTGATGTAATGGGTAACGCAGCCCCGCTCGCTGTATGAACCGCGCTGTACATTAACGTGCTGGTGAGGGTGGTTGCTCCTATCAATTATTTATAGTCTTCTGGCGCACAGCCTGGAGAGGGTCACATCGCTGAAAGCTAACTTTATCTTCATTGTTCCCAGCCTCCTGCCCAGCTGTCACTCTGCTCGCTAATTTAATACACCCAGAGCAGCGCAAAAGGATGCGGGGACGCTGGTGGGGTTTGTCCCTCCCCAGGCTGGGAAGGGGAAGGTGGGCTCTCACCGCGAGCTGGTGGGGTCTCCATAATCTTCATTAAGGTGCTGACTTGGCTGTTTAAAATCTGCGTTTGAGACTCCCCCGGTCGCCAGAATGACTGAAACATGGAGCATTTCGGGGGATGAAAGGTGGGACATCAGCGATGCGATGGGGTTCTCCATGTTTTCCTACGTATCACGGCAAGAGCTATTCAATAGTGTATGCAAATATGAGGGGGAAAGAGAAAGCTCACTTAAGCTCTCCAGAAAGAAAATAAAATTAAAAAAAAATAATAATTTTAAAAGAAACAATAATAAAAAAAAAAAGGAAAAATCTGTCATAGGCTTTTGTTTCAGCCACAAAATTCACAATTTGTGAATCAGAAACAGGGTCTGATTCACCCGTATTTCACCCCCACAGCAAGGATGGGACACCGTCCCGTTGTCCTGCCCCACACCGCTCTCAAGGCTTTGTCCCCACGCCTCCCCAGCACACCTCTCCCACTATTCGCCCACAAAATCTACCATCGCCACTTTTCAGACCTTTGAAACATGCTCTTAAACACGCTATTCATTTGGCACGGTACCGACGTTAAAGCAACTCAGTTTTAACACCAGCTGCTTCAGGGTCTCCGCCACTGCAAGAGACGTTTCCTTAGAAACTCTCCAGCGAAGATCAGGTACGGGAAGGTGAGCTGCTGCTTTTGCAGCTCCTGCGCTCGGTCCCATCCCCCCGACCAAGGAGATTCCCACGTCCCAGACGCTGCATCAAATACCTGCCCCAGGTCTCCACCTAAAGTCAATTCCAGCTTAAATAATAAGGCATCTTTCAGCTCTTGCGAAGCCAGGAAAAAAACTTGAATTTTCCTGCAAGTAGGACCAGCTGTCTTATTTCAAGCAACGAGAAGCACCCAGGTTTGGTTCAGACATACAAAACAATTCCAATGATCGTGTCTGAAAACAACGCACGGCAATTTCGTGAAAAACACAACATTTGCACCAAAAGGAAGTTGTTGAAGAGGAAAACACAGCCCCAGAGGAAGCAGGTTCCTTCTTCTGCAGCACAAACATGGGCCCGGGAGAGGCTCCTGCTGCGGCACCGCCGGGGCCGGCACCGTCCGGCAGCACCCAGCGCTGCGGGAGCTGAGCGGGGGAAATCTCCTCGAATTCGGCACAGACCCCCAAGGCCAGCCACGGGCAAGGCAAAGGCAACAACCAAACCCTTTCGCATCAGCGCGGTTCAAGCAAACACAAGATAGAAAACCGTAATTAACCTTCAATCAGCGAAAACCAGCAGTGAGCACTTTCTGCAACTTTATTGCACTACGCGAACTGGGAGAATTCTGCCCAAAACTCCAACAGGGGGGAATCGGGACAGGCGCGGGAGGAACAAGCTGGCTCCTGTCCTAGAGCCGGCATCACTGTAGGGAACTGGGTTGTGACCAGCAGCCGAGCCTGGAGCGTGCAGACCACGCGCTGCCTCCACCGCACAGGCATCTTCAGGGCCTTTAGATCCTCTCCGAATCCAGGATTATTTCCATGGCAACTATCTGGAGAACTTATTAAGTAAAAGAAAAAAAAAAAAAAACAACCGAGAACAGTTTGAACACACAGAGCCTACGTTTGTAACGTACTAGCTGACTAAATTAGCAGCGCTAAGATTTTTAGTAATCAAAATAGATCATGTTCTAGCAACTCAATCTTCTCTTTGCCACAGCTAAAAAGAAAAATCTGATAGTAATACCAATGCGGGGGGGAGGAGGGGGAATTACAGGTTTTCTAAGACCACAGCCCTATATCAAGACAAGTCTTATCCCATTCAGGTGGTTCAAGAGACATTATTTTAATATCTGACGGTTCAAGTACTGTTAAATAAGGCTGAGTTTCCAAGAGATGATGAACTTTGTCGCAACGTACCTACTACAGGATCAAAAAGATGAGTCTCACATGACACAAAGCCGTTTTCTAGTACAAAAATTCACTGAATCACCTCAAATTTGAACAAAAACCCTCGCACGGGTTGTGACGCTGCCCTTCCAAGCTTTGCGTAGGACCGGGTACCGCTCGCCTGCCCACTGCCAGCCCAAAGCAGGGCTCGCCCCGGCACGGTCCCACGCGCGCTGGCGAATTCGACAGACACCCAATACCCCGCCTGATCCCGACCAGACCCGCCGTGCCGAGCGACCCCGCAGTGCCAGCGTGGAAACCCACCGGAGCTGGCTGCATTCTCGCACTCATCTTCCTCACTTCAACTCAAGCATTATGTTAAACAGAAGAGGAAAAAATCAGTGGTCCTTCATCCTATTTAGCTTGAAAGATGCGCGAGTTTGGAATCTTTGCTCTGAGAAAGGGCAATTCGCTTATTAAAGCTAATTCCAAATAAATTAAAAATTAGCAGAAACCTGTTATTGCAACACTGAAAAGGATTCATCTGTCTCGAATTGATTATTCTGTAACCGAATTCCTGTTTCCTTCCAGGACGGGTCTGCGAAACAAGAGAGGGGGCACGACAGAGCGCTCGGCAACATTCCTAAACGAAGGAATATGTTTCTGCCTCCAGCAGGGAGCATGATCCCAGCTACACACATGGACTGGGAGATGGGAAGGAGGGATGGGGACACGCCAAGCATCGGGCTCCCACAGCCCCCCGTGAGGACGCAGGACCTGGCGGCGGGGTTTGAGCAGCCCGTCGAGGACCAGAGGCACGTGCAAGCCGCGCAGCATCCTCCGCCCCCGAACTCGCAGGAATTTAATGGCTACCTCGGTGCTGACGCGAGGCTCGGCATTGCAGCAGTGACTACGGCTCCTCCTAAGCTCAGGGATGAGTAAATTACCAAAGTTTTGCCAGCACTTGTAAACAAATGCTGCCCTAGAATTTCGTAATAGCAATTCAGAGTGAGAAGTAAGTCTCAACAGGAATGATTTTGAAAGTGCTTTAAAAAAAAAAGAAGTGGTTAAATGAACTGTTGGCTCGGTCACTAAGTCCAGCCAGGGAGATTATATGCATTATTGATTTACCTTAGAACAACTTGGGAACTCATTCCCAATGGTTTCTAATGGAACCTGGATTTTCTCAGTCCTAATCTGCCTCGTGAGGTTGAGCCTCCTGCGAGGAAATACAATACCACGGCATTAAAATGGCAGCTGTCAGATGTACCACAGCCCCATTCATTTAATGAAGACAGTGCAACGGCGATAGGGATTTTTAAAGGCTACTCCAAAAGGCTCCTTTGCAATTAAACAGAGCAGCGAGACCACGGTGGCGAGGATGGCCTTGCGAGTGCCTAGAGATAACGGTGCCGACCTGCGAGTCTGGGGATTCACAGAAAACAAAGGGAGGTTATGAAAAGTTTATTTTCGTAATATCAGCTTGCACGCACTATCTATAGCCCTTTCAAGAAGCAATGCTGATTAGTGGTTTGAGCGGAGAAGTGGCAGTTTTGAACCTCAGCTCCATTGCCTACTCAGCCACAAACGTACAAAACATTTGGGCAAGTCAGTGTTTCAACAGCCGCAGCTGTAAGAGGCGCAGAGTAATGCTTTGCTTTCTATTCTTAGCAAAGCACGGGATGGAGACAGCAAAGCATATGTACAGCCAGTAAACAATTCTTCCGTATGATAATCAAAGCCATTTTAAAATAGTAAATTCCCATCTGAACCAATTAAGATCTTTATGAGGGTGCGTGAGCATCAGCCCCCATTTGCAGAGAAAAGGACGCTGGTTTGTGGCAATTTCGGCACAGGAACAGGCCGTCTCGCGAGGAACGAGCCACCGTAGCCTTCCTCCCCGTCTCACACCGCACAGCGGGACTCGAAGGATCAGGCCGTGTCCCGAGGACCAAGCCCACCCGGCTCCGGAGCAGGACAGCCCCCATCTCTGCGGTGCCAGGCCAGGAACGCACCCCGCTCCCCAAAACCCCGCGCTGGGTGTGCGGGATGGAAGTGGGGAGCGCGGAGTCCTCACCCCCCGAGAGCGGGGGAACGGGATTTTGAGCAGGACAACACACCGCCAACCCTCCACCTCTGCTTCGGCAGCAAAGGCTCCCCCACTTCAGGAAATGTTTTTTCCTCAACAAAACGCACTGTAGCAGGCTCAGCCTCCTGAAATGTTCGTCTGGTTTTTTTTAACAGGTGAAAAGAGTATTATTCCTTTATGTACCTAAAGGTAAAAGGAAAGGGATTTTTCTCAACCCTTGCAGAAAAGGATTCCTTTAATACAAAACCAAGTAGGGAATATCATAGCCCCAGAGGAGGCTTCCAGAAAGGTGTGAGCACAGAGAACAGAAACTCGTAGCAGGAAGGAAATTGTAACGTTAGCTACAGACTTTGAATGCACACGCGGATCTGCATCACCGAACACGAACAGTGAGCAAAATACTCAGCGCCAAAGAACAAATAACAACATTTGATCCTCAGCTATTTTCAAAATTCATCTGCAAACGCATCCTGCCTTAAGACAAACGAAAACCAAGGCGTGATGGATACATGGCAATTAACTGCAACCGTTGTTTTTATTATTTGTAGCGTCTTGCTAGAAAACAAGCGCTGCCCTTAGCCCCGAGACATCCTGTGGAAGCAGCCGGCCACTTGCGAAAAATCACTGAGCATTATATTCTGCCCCTTCTCCAGCTTCAATGTCTTACCCCGCAGCTTCAGAAGCTCCTGTCTCTGTCCTTCCCCCTCCCTTCCCGTCCTCCTCCAGCTCCTTCCCCTCCAGCCAGCGTTTCCAACCTCCCTCCCCTCCTGGCAGCGGTGCTGGGAGCGTGCCAGATGTCAGCCTGACCCCGCAGCCGCCGTTTCGGGTCAGTTATCGGGGTTACGGTGCAAGGGGAGCGGGGATCTCCGGCAGTGGTTCCCACCTCGCCAGGCAGAGACGGGACGGCTCCGCCGCGCTAGCGATGGGGTCTGGGCACAGCTGGCAAATGTAGTTTCAGGCTTTCCCCCCCCCGCTAATGAACTGCCGGCAGCAGAGCCAGCAGGAAGTTTGAAAGACCATTCCCGCACGCCGCAACGAAAGCCTTAGGCACCGAGAGCTGGGTAAGGTGACCCTTGACTACATTAAGCATCAGTCATTCGTAGAAGTGTCACTTACTGCACGAGGGGAACGGATGACCTGAATGTCTCCTGCAAGAATAATTGCACATCGAAGGCAAGGGCTAAAGTTTCTGGCGAAGGGATGCTGCTGTTTGCCGGGAGGGCAATGCTGCGGCACTCCAAGGAGGACCATTCGAAAGACATGGGGCTGCTGCGAGGAGGTGGCAGAGACGGCCATTGGGGAACGTGATATTATATTTAAAATGAAACCAGACCCGTATTCTTGACCAAACTATGCTCCTTGAAGGATGTGCCCCCGATGAAGGGCCGGCTCCAAGGCAACGGTATGCAGTTTGCTGGAAGGAAAGGGGAAAGCTTCAAGCCTGACATAAGCCAGGGCTCGGATTCCTCTATCGTACCAAGGCTGCACCGCAGATAAGGCTGCGTCAACTTTTCCATTTGAGCACTCTCCCCTCTAAGGTTCACAGTCAGAGCGAAAATGTTTTGGCCAGGTGGAAACTTAACATACAGGCTCCCAAAGCGGGGAGCTGCCCGCGTATATAAAACATTACAACGCCATCTGCCAAGATTTGGTTTCCCTCCACTGGGAAAGGGGAAAATCTCATCTTCCTCCCCATGAAATGTTTCACATTCCTGCGCAGCAGATAAGCTGTACCCCTCCATCGAGCTGCTCATCTAGACAAGAGCCACACAAAGTGCCCCGTAACATCAAATAACCTGAGCTACCGAAACACAAACAGGTTAAATGTTAACCCAGGAACTAAGAGGAAGGAGGGCATGCGACCGCAGCGCTGCCATTCTGCCCTGGCGCCAACAGCCGGGCTCCGGCACGCTGCCTCCGGCACAGCTCCTTCCCAACGCCACCAGGGAGGAGCCTCTGGCACCCGCCACGCCACGTTTTTGGAGAGGAAGGGAGTTTTCGGAAAATAAGAGTGTTTCTCACCTATAGAGCCCACCTGCCTATGGGAAAGGGGGCAAGGAAGGCGAGGTGAACACCGGCACCGGGGTCCCACAGCTCCCAGGCTCCTCCAGACACATTTTCACGGTTTTGAGCTATGCCAGAGTGAGAGGAGCCGGCTGCCAGCTCGCACCCCTTTGGCGTCTTGGTTTTGTGTGTGTCGAACTATGAAGATGCTCCATTTCCAAGGAAAGCGCCGGAGGAGCCCGGCTCCCCCGCGGCGCCCCCGGGCACCGGTCCCTGCTCCTGCTCCACGGGCGGGTGCAGAACCCGGCACCCAACGCCCTGTGCCGGGGAAGTTTCGGGGCCTGTTGACGTGCGTGGGGGATGGGGAGGTATTTTGGTAGCAGCGAGCGGCACAGCCCTCCCCCCCGCATGCTTCACTGCAGTTATCCCTCAAGACAGAAAAATTCGTGCTTGTTTTTCTGCTGCTGCTGAGCAGCTACGAAATGTCTCCCACCACGGAGAGCCTGAATAAATCCCGGCTCCTGAATCAGCATCTGAAATCAGCTTCTCGCCGTTCTCCATCACAATTTCAAACCTTTAATTTACTAAGGCTCAAGTGAAAGCAATGTTTGTGTTTGTTTACCGGCCACAGAGGAGCTCTGAGCACTCGCGGTTTATCACATTTACCCAACAGATATATTCTGGGGAGCTTCTTGGACCAGCCGTGACTTATCACAAATTACCGGTCACAGACTTTTCCTCCCCGTCCCCAGGAGAGCCCAGGGACCCATCCCTGACAGCAGCTTTCCAGGAGCACCTGAAACAAACCGGGGTTTGTCTATTTCCAACTTGAAACCAAGCAAAAAAAATCAGAAAGGAGGAAAACAGCCAGATTTTCTTCTTCTTCCTCTGTTAAATCTTGGGGAGCTGGACCAAGACGTGGCAGTTCTTGCCTGGGGAAGCACCCTCGCAGGCTCTTTCGAGGGCTGGAGGCCATGCGGGACCAGGAAAACTTTCCCCCGTTACCTTTGGTGAATTTAAGATGCGCTGCTGTGTGTCAGTGAAGCAACTTTGTTCTTTCTGGAGGGAACGGACAGATTGCAGGAGAAAACTATATCCCAACTGCTGCCAAATTCCACAGATTTAGTTATTAGTAGGCAATTAGGAATCATTATTAACACTTCCTACTACGTTAAGCTCCGTTTGCACCGCATCCCCGCACCAGCCTGGACGTTTCCGACAGAGCGTCACCCCGGCTCCAACACGCACGTGGCATCACGTACCCAAAACTGTGTCTTACTGCTCGCTGCCTCCTGGGCCCCTTCTCCGCAGATGTATTTAATGCAGTTGTCTCACAAAATAAAATCGCAAGTAAAAATACAGAGATTAAAAATTGGGAGGGGGGGGGGAGGTAAATAAAAGCGCGTCCGCACAAAGGAAAAACAATTTTGCTCTTGTTTTTTAACTCACAATCAACATCTGAGCTATTCAGGAAACTGGTGCACTGCCCTCCAACCAACTTCAATTAGGGAATTCAAAAGCAGTCAGACAAAAGAATGCCTGGGAGTTACTGCACCGCACAGAGATATTTTTAGCAAGAGCTGGGAGGCTGTTTGTGGGACACTGCTTTGCTTCCATTGCATTTCAGCTTTTGTATTTACATTTGCAGGGCAGTAAGATTTACTAGGTCAGAGGAAAAAAAAAAAAAAGAAAAAAAAAAAAACAAAACAAAAAGAGAGAGGGGAGAAGCAACGTAAATGATGCAAATCCTTTTGTTTTCTGACACTCTTGGAAGGTATTTCAGCAAAAGCTGATGGAGACCGGAGTGAAACGGAACAAGATTTGCCTCCATCTGCTTCGAAAAAATCGTCTTTCAGCAGAAATCTCGAGTCACTCCTTTTAAAAAAGGGTGATGTAAACTAGCGAACACAGCCCCTGGGAAGGTCCGTATGCCTCGCGCGCCCCGGCAGAGAGCAAGGCTGCCTTCGCCCACAGCAGCGCTGCAGCCGAATCCGTCCGGTGACCTCTCCCCACCCCCCGGCCACCAGATGGATTCACAAACAGCACGGCGGCGGCGACGCCAACGCCAGGGTGGGCTATCGGCGCTGTCGCACCAAGACACCCATCCCAAACCCACAGCCATGAAAACGCTGCTCAGATCCTCAGTCCGGAGAGCGCGGGAGCGGACGACGACCGAGCCTCAAAAACGAGCCGCTTCGGTTTTTCAGAAGCCATTTCCTAAAAACGCCGAGGTGCAGCCGGCCTCCCCTCCGCCGCCGGGAGGTGAAGCCTGAAGCCCTGACCCCGTTGGCGGCGCGGGGCCGGTGCTGGGGAGGCGGCGGGCGCCCCACCGCCCGCGCTATCGGCATCGCTCCTCCAGCGCAGCCCCCTCTTCCGCTCCCTCCCACCACTGCGGCAGCGCAGATGGCAGCAGTGTGACCTCGCTGTTCCTGCCTCCTTGTTTTGATCCTGCAGTCTTGATTGTTCAGGCTAATCCCACACTCCCAGCCTTGGCTGCCAGCCAGGACTGTTATTAATGGCACAAAAGCTTCTCATTCCAGCTACTTCTACATCCGCTAATGCTGTTGTTCCCTTCTCTCGCTCCCTCTCTCGCCACATTACAAACTGGAGCTGGAATATATTTTACAAGGAGGGGGGGAAAAAAAAAAAAAACCAAACCCTCTCTGATCATCCTTTGCACGCCGAAGGCTTCACCAGAACCATACAGGAAAGGCTCATCAGCTCCAGCTATAATTACTGATGCCGAAGCAGTAAGACCACCCTGCTCATCCAGCAACCGACACCAAAGCGATAAACAGCACACGGATGTGGGGAGTTTCCAGCAATCCCTCAAGAAAAGCCAGGATCCCAGGCAGAAGTATGCACAGCCGCCCACAGGGCCCGAGGGAAGGGCTCTGCTGCCCAGGGCAGGAGAGATACCGATGCTGACCGGAGCGCCGGGGACGCGAGGCCGGGCAGCGCCACGGCCACAGGGGCACGGCACCCCCGGCACGGCACCCATCTGCTCTTCAGGTGGCAGCGGGGCTGCCTGGCCTGGGAAACCGCCTGCTTTCCTGCCCCTGCTCTACGCAACAAACGCCACATTCAAGTAACTGTAAAGCTGCCACTAAAAGCACACACTGAAAGAAGGCTTCAAACTCTGTGCCATTTAGCCCCCCACGTGCCAGTCTTCTCTCCCTCTGCAGGGAACACAGAGTCCCCCCTTGCGGGACCTAAGGGCCGTATTCAGGTACGTCCCCTCCGCCTGGTGAAGGCTTTGCACCGACAGCCCACCGTGCCGACTGCTGACCACCTCACCCCCCTCTGCTTTACAACACCCTCCCGAGCGAGGGGCGCGCAGGGCTGAAGCCCTGTGGCAGGGACAGTTGGGTGGCCTCATCGACCGCGGGGCTGCCGGCACGATAGTGGGGTGCAGGTCCCGTGTCAGCTCAGCCTGCTGCGACCTAGGGCCGGTTTGGGAGGGGAAGGGATGAGGATATCCATCAGGGCCTTCTCATCTACCAAAAACCAGCCAGCCATGCCCACCATGCCCAAACCCCTCAATGGCTGCTGGGACACAGCTCGCAGTGACCGTAGCTGCAACTGCTCACCCAAAAAGTCTGGTCCTGAGCCAGCCAAGCAGAGCAGGTCCTCAGCACCGCACTTGCCACACCGAGCTGAACATTAATGAGGTTTAGACTGCTTTAAAGTGCAAACCTAGCAAGAGGTATGTGTCCCTGGGACCCTCCCATGGGAACAACCCCACCTTGCCATGCTGCAGAGCGGCCAGCGTCGCAGGGGCTGGGAACGTGCTGCGTGGGGAGCATCAGGCTGGTGCGGGGTCTGAAGAAACCTGCCCGGTTTTCAGCCCAAGCTGTCGTCCTGGTGAGATGATTCACCATTCTGCCCTCGCTACTTGTCGAAATGCAGGAAAGGAGAAAAGCATCCACGGGAACATTTCTTCTGATTAGGAAGGTCGGTACATTTTTAATAAAGGGCTCTTTAAAGATAATCTCATTTCAGTATTTACACATGTTAAAGAGGTTACAGAGATCAAGGCGTAATGAAGTCAAGAAGGAGAGGACAATAACAGCGTGGCTGGGATATTACAGTGAGGGGTATCTCCAGCCTGTTGGTTTGGGCTGCAGCAGCAGGGCACAGACCCCGCGGACCCCAGCACAGGAGGAGGTTCAGGCACCGCGAACAACTTGGCTGCTGCTCACTCGCGGAAAATCAGCAAGCAGAATCCTTACGCGACCAGAATCTTCTCTGTTTCCTTAAATAGAGCACATCACCCCAGCCCGGCGGCGAGCCCCTGGCCCCTGCCCGCTCCTCCCCAGGCACGGGGCTGGCACGCTCGGTCTGACAGGCTCCTGCAAGTGCCCGCAGCCTCCTCCCGCCCCATCCACACAAACATCTTCAAACGCCGCAGCAGCAGCTTGTACTATAGGCAGAGCCCTTGTTTACCCAGCGCGCAGGCCTAATTTAAACTCCTGAAGTCATCTCCAGCCTTTCGCTATAGCAACCCCAGCGAATCTTCCCACTGTAATATGCGCAGAGCAGCTTTGCATCGGCTGAGGTTAAATCTGACAGAAGTGGGAAAAAAAAAAAAAAAAACAAAACTTCGATATCTGCCGGCAGCTGCCGGTGTCAGCAGTGGAGTTTCAGCAAAACTCCGCTGGGAAGGCAGAGCTCAGGCGTGGCTCTTCACGTGCCACGCATTAACCCCGAGGAATTAAAAATTCTCCTGAAATGCTCAGCTCCCACTCCTGCGGGGATGGGAGGAAACCTGCTCTCGTTCCCCTCTGCCCTACGCGCGCTGGGTCTCTGTAACGTGCACAATATGCCGTTTGCTTTACGACGCATCAGTGCGACGGTTTGGGGCCGGGGGGATGCACATCGGCTCTGCGTACAGCGAACGAGGTCACCGGGAAGAGAAAGTTTATGTCAAGTTTGGAGTTATTTCTCAACCGTGCTAGAGAAAATTTCAGTGCCTGTTCAAAATTATCGTGCTCCGTTCCAGAGGGTGCAAGAGCCTAAAACCAATCTTTATTTAAAACTACTTAATAGTCGCAAGATCAAGCGGAACAAAGGGAAAAATATATTCCGAGGGAAATGTTCCTTCTAGAGCTCAAACGGCACTTGAGGTCCCCATCAAATAACTTTCAACTGAGGTTGCACAGAACCAGGAGGAAGCAGGGAAACCAGCCCGGATTACCAGATCACCGGGGAGCAAAGCAAAGATACCCGGAATTGTAGGTATTTAGCACAGCCCCAACAGCAGCAGGTAAATTGGAATGCCCTCGAGAAGCAACTGGTTTTTAAGAAATAATTCGTGGAGCAGGCAAGAGAGTCACAGACATAAGGGAGACGAAAGTCAAGAACGAAGAGTAAAAATAGGGAAATAGTTGCAATTAATAAAATTAATTGTTTTCAGAGCCAAAAGGACTTGCTGCAGTCATCTCAGCCAACAGCCCAACAGGTGAAGGAACCTGAATTAGTTCTCCTTGCATTTTCTACAGATAGGGACCAACTACAGCAGATATGTTAAACCAAAGACAGTATCTAAAGGACAGCCTAATACCCTAATATTTAAGTGATGCAAGCTCTGCTACAGCCACAGACTGACCTATTCTCATACTAGCAACCTGCCTAATAAATCTGCTGCTTCATTTTTCAGTTTAATTTCTTTAGCTTCAACTTCCAGCAGGCTGGGACTATTTCCTCTATTTTTTTTTTTTTAAAAACATCCCGGAACAAAGCAAGCAGGATGGGTGTCAGGCAAGGTCGGCCCCAAACCTGAGGGCAGCAGATGTTTTAGAAGGGGAATCCACTCCCCAGCACCCTGCCCGGGCTCTGGCAGTCAACAACCGACGGGCTTCCAACCCACCAGATGCTCTCAACTTTCTCCTTGCTAAGCTAAATAGCTTGTGTTTCCAACTCCTAACGCATGAAATGAGTCTTCTGAGCGCCATTCAACCAACCAGCTTCTTCTTTTCTTTTTTTAAGTGCACACTACGTTAATCTCATTAGCTATGCTCATTGCAAAGCCAGTCTGTGAGCTGGTCGCACCTACTGCCCAAATAATCTTCAGCAGCTCCCGTAACACAGGGAGCACTCTCACCCCAGGGGTATTGGGGAACAAGAAATATTACTGGTTTCAGGATAAACCCGACCTTATGGTGCCAGGCCAAGGAAAACAGCAGTGGCCATGGGACCCAGAGCATCTCTTCTATCATATCCAACGCGACCCAGCATTGTTTCCAGGTGAGCAGTGCCTGTCGCCGGCCTTACCCAGCCCTTGGCACCGGGCGCTCATCCTTCCTGGCTCCAGCACACCCACACCTCAAGAATTACCCTGCACCACACCTACACCTGCTTGCCCACATACGCGACAGCCCCAGCCGTCTCCAGCCCCACACGAGTCTCCCCCGCACGCGAGTAACAGCAACTGACAGCTGATGGCCGCTTCTGCCGAGCTCTGCGGTTTCTGTAAAATTGTAGGGCTCAAGTAAGAAATACTGGGGGTCTTGAGTGTGCTTGGACATCATTGGGAAACCACCGCCTTGACGCTTCATTGTAAACATCACCGGTATTTAGGAGATCTTTTGGCGAGAACCCAAACTCTGCAGTCTTTAGTTCAGCCCCATCTTATGTTCAACTACAACCGAGAACAGAAGCACCCACGTTCTGTGACCCCAAACAAGTTCACGTGGGAAAACATTGTGTTTAAAACGCCAGGCGTCACATGATGGCAACACACCTACACAAAATGCTCAGACCTGCACCTGGGGGAAGAATTTAACCACCAGTTTCTGCTCCCCCACAGGAGCCAAGGCACCGCCTGTGTCCAAAGCACCGGGCCACCCCTTCCCCAATGCTTCAGACCTGGCGTGTGAGGCTCTGGAGATGAAGAGAAGCTGTGGCAGCGCCCCTGGAGGACAACAGTACCAGCACTACAGCAAGGACATAGGGACAAGGGGGGTGAGGATAGGGAAGGTGGGAAAGCCCTCTCCGGCAGGAGCACTGATGTCTGCACGCACACAGCCTCTTCAGAAGAGAGGCAGCAGCACCAGGGAGGTCCACAATGGCCAGGAGGGATGTCCCGATGGGGACATGCTTCCAGCAACAGTTTTCTGTTAGGTGCGAGGAGCCTCATGGCAAAGGCCTCCCCCCACAAGGGGCAGCTGGGGTCCCCCAGGAGGAAGCCCCTTCACCGACGTCCCCAGCGGGCCCCTGGCAGGGCACAGATGTGCAGGCAGAAACCAGGGAACGCACCACAGGTGCCTGCAGACAGCACGGCGAGAGGGGAAACGGGCCATTCATTGACCGTTCCAGATGTGGTTTTTAAAAATCATCCTTGTCCACATCATTGACATTAATTCTTGTGAGCTTAGTTGGTAGTTTGGGGCTGACAAAAACAGACCGGTCGAGAACAAGCGTGATTGCGGCTTCCCGGTACGTCCCATCAAAGGGCACAAACACAGCAGAGGGAAAGTCTGCGTGTGCCCTTCACAACGCGGCAGCAACACTGACCAGATGGGTCTCTAAATGGGATTAAGAGGAAGACGGCTCTACTACAGCCAGCCCTTTCCTCCAGGGCTGGAAACTCACCCTCCTGACAGCCAAGGCTCCACAACGGGCAACCAGCCCTTTGCCTTTACCCTCTTTGTTCTTCCAAGCCATCTCCTCCCTCGTGTTTACCTTACGGACCTGCCATCTCCCTCCGGCTCCTAATTCCTCCTTCTTTGGAAAGACTCTGAGATGCACATTATACAAGACACACAAAAATAAATTGTTTTTAATCCTCCAGATTCTAGTGCTCCCGAACAAGAATCTTAAAGAGCTTTACAAACAATGGATTAAGCCTTAAGACTCCCTGCGAGGTAAGAAAGTGCCTCTCTCACAGAAGCAGAGGAAGGTGAGCGAGGCTGAAGGCTGCACCATGCGACTCTACCATCGCTGCAGAAGTGACCTGTTTCTATACGCACAAACATAAGTGAGTCTACGACTGATCCATCATCGGCCTAGCGACACCTTTGCCATTTCGCACCAGGCTCTGAAGCGGCTTCAAAAACACCATACATCTTCCAAATGCCAAATGCTTTCTTTCCCACCTTGAAGCACCCGGAGTGCTACTCAAAATGCCCGGCCCGAGACAAAGCGCCCCAAGGACGGCGGCAGCGCTGGGTGCTGAAGCTGCGGCCGCAAGGCTTCTCTTGGAGCACTATTAAGATTTCATGACAACTGGCTTTCGTTAGCAGGCGCACAGGAAGCTTTCTCGGCGTGTATTTCGAGCAGCTCACCGGATGCAATCCTACGGAGAAAGGCACCTTCTTGCTTTGCTCCTCAATGTTAAGATGACTTTGGGTCACATGCTCCGTAGGCTCCAGACTGCAACCTATACCAAACATGACATCACTTTATTCCTAGTGCATCCCGGTCCGTAAAGCCCTTATATTTCTTCCCAAATATATTTTGCATGCATCTTGTAAACAAGCTTTACATCCTTTTGATCAGCACTCTGCACGGAGCCCGGGGAGGGGGAGGAGACTTCCTGTTCCACTATTGCAATCGCTCTCAGCAACGTGCTGCGCTCAGCTCTTGCCACCCCGTGAGCAATGATGAAATTTTCTATTTTGGTGGCTTTTTCTTCATATCTTTGTAGCAAGCGGGCTGCGCTCTAGTCCAGCATCGCTGTTGATCTGAATGTGATTTTTAATTCATTTTAAAGTGGCAGAGCTATTTGTTGCAGCGTCTCCTTTTCACGCCAAGGTGGCCAACTAAGAACCCTGTTCTCTAGCCAAACGTTTTCACACTACCCAGCTTCTCAGTTCCCTTGCCGGTTGTCTGAAAGCAGACATTTTTGCAAAAGAACTTGTTCACAGAAAAAATAGACTCCTCTATGCAGTAAAGCACACCACCGTGTTTTCTTGCTATTGCTTATCTGCTGAAGATAAATCCGGTTTCTGCTTGCCCGCAGGCAATCAGCCAAATGCTCACCAGCTGATACCTCCCTGTACCTCGTGGCAACTTCACGTGCCCGAACCCTCGCTTCTCTTTCGACCCACCGCCTCCGAGAGGTACAGCCGTTCCACGCCGCCAACGTGAGCGCCGATACAAAAACAGTCGGTCCTTGTTCCAGAGACGCACCACCAGCTGAAGCTGCAGAAGGTTGGTATCTTCCCCTCTTTGGAAAGAGCAAACACCCACCGGCTCCAGCGGCCACTGGAAGCCTAAGTGCTGTGTAAATGGTTAAAGGCAATCGCTTGTGCTCTCTTGTGACTCCAGCTCATCGCTTCCACGTCCTGCCTTTGCCAGCTCATATGAGGAGCTTATAAAATCGGCACGCTGTAGGCAGCCTAGCTGCAACACAGGAATGTTATGTAGTCAGTTACTAATATAGTGTTTTGCATATTGTATTTCAAACACTACATGCTTCTACATGCTCAATGTCAACAAGGCGAAAAAACTGTCAGACCAAAATGAAGTCTTCCTAATATGAGTTATTAGCTATACAGCAGGCTACCAGGTGCACTGCAAAGACCCTGCAGGGATATTCCTCCATTCATTTCATCCCTTTCCTTTTGAGAACAATCTCGGTTCCCTTTCTAATTATTTTCCTCTAGCTGAGATCAGTGTGCTCTCAGCTCTCCCCGTTGCGAGTCCAGCGCGGGCTTCCACACGCTCTGCACCGGGGACAGGTATCGCTCCGACAGAAATGCCTTACATTCATCCACGAGACGAACCGCGAGGACCTGGCAGGTTTAAGATACTCAACAGGGAGGAAAAACAAAAACAGCAGAGATTCTTCTGGGTTAAACCACTTCCAAATTCAAGGAAAAGCAATTTTTTTTCAGCAAACAGAACGTATTACATGAAGCTGTGGGTGTGCTACTCTTACAGATGCTCTACGTGAACCAAAATTTGCTGAAATTATTACAGAAACATTCCACCATCTCCCAAAACAAGCATCTTTGTGTATCTTTGCCTGGCTAAATTACGAAAAAAAACCTGCATAGTGGAGCACAGTTTCCATTTCCTCGCACACTCCTACCAGGGCTGTGCTTACAAGTAAACGCACCGACCTTTTCTCAAAGAAATCAGTGTTTGCTGTTCCTTATAAATTTGCAGAATTTTGGCTCGTTTCCATTTCACCCACTTTTGAATACGATGCTCCCCACCCCCACACAACTGTTCCCTTCTGAGGGATGACAGGCCGTCCAAAAAAATACCAGGAGCGCTCGAGCTCCTCGCTGCCTCCCCGGATGGCATCGCTCCGGCGGCAGGCAAAGGAGCACCGGGAATTTCAGACCAGCCCCTTGTAGGGAGCGCCACACCTTAATTCAATGTACCAATTTCTCCTCGCCTCTGATAATGACACTTTTCCAGCGCTCCCCTCACCCCAGATCTTCTATACAATCATTTGCGGCACGTTTTAATACTTTATTATTGCCCTATCTAAAATTGGACCTCAAATCCCTTACGAAAGGCACGGTGTTACTAGAAGGACTGCCCCGCAACCTTGCTCTGTTTTTCCATCACTGCTGATGAGGTACACAAAGAATGAGATTTTTCAATTTGTTTTGTCCACGAGCCAAAAATTCCTTTTAATGAACTGAATATGGTGCCTGTGCTAGTCTCTCACCGCTCCAGCTCAGCTCTCACTTACAACAGTCACTGCCTACAACACGGAGTTGGCCTCCTTTTGCAGGAAAATAAGGCCAAACCAGCTTGAAAGCATGTTTGGAATCTGGAGATTAATTCCATGTAAACTAATGCATTCAAACCTCTTTGTACGGCTTCAGAAAGGGCTGTCTGATCCCGGCGAGAAGTAGGGCAGCGCATACCCATGCCGTACGATGGGGAGGCGGGCAGAGCTGCCTCCATTTTGGAACTCTTTACTAAAGAAGCGTCCTGCCCCGGAGAACCGACTGCGTCGCCGCTCAGCCACCAGCCCGCACCACGGCCCGCGGTACCCGCCGGCAGGAGGATGGGGAGCACCATGGAAAGGCCTGCGGGGAAACAAAGAGGTGCCGGAGCCGGCGGGAGGGCAGGGCAGCGGGTCAGGAGGCGGGAGGGCTCCCACGGGAGCCTCTGCCCGGGGACCAGGAGCTTTTGTTTGGTGGAAAAATGCCGGGAGCAAAGGCCGGCGAGGCCACGGGGCTGCGATGGACGGGATGCTGCTCCCGGGGGTGAGCCCGTGGCGGGCAGCAGGACCGTGTCCCCCAGCCCGCGCTGCAGCACTCCCCTTGCCAACGGCTCCCCGCTGCTCTCCACCATCTCTCTCTCTCTGGGAGATAAATTATTCAGAATGAAACCATTTTAAACTCTGTTGGGATGCTGAGCAAAGCTAAGATGGGTGGTGCTGCAGCGGAAGCTGTCAGGGACACGACCAGAAACCAGGTCTTCCTCACACGGAAGGTTACAAGTGCAATCACAGTCGATCCCGCCTCGAACTCGATGCCACGAAATGCTGTGAAATAACTGAACACAAAGCTCTACGAATACCCAGTCACACCACATCAACTTGAGCGCAAGGCCCAGGGACCTGCCACGCCACGTCCATTCACAGGAGGCTCCCACAAAGCCACCCCATCAGTGATGTTTGAGCACCAAATGCCCTTATTCCTGTATTTTCTTCCTGATGGCATGGTATAAAGCAGCAGAAATAAGGACAGCTGAACAGAGTATGGTTTGCACGGTCATCTTCATGTGCCAGGGCAGCGAGGGGAGCAACACGGTGGCTCACGCATCCAGATGTGCTTCATGGATGCTCCTGCAGACCCACCTGCGCAGCTGTGCTCACCCGTGGGGATGGGAGATAAAAACAGGGATGGCACGTGGAGCCTGACCAGTGCCAAATTCCTCCTGGGTGACCGGGCACACCCAGGCTCCCAACGCTGTGGGCTGCTGCCACAGTTAGGTGGGAGGAGATCGCTCCCACCAGAGAGACGCGGCGCCGAGGCCACAGAGGTGTCCCAGAGCCAACACGCCCCTGTGCTTCTGGGAGGACAGGAGCCCTCCCGCTGCCCTCCTGCTGTGGGATGGGTCCCCGGAGAGGTCCCCTGACCACCCGCTGGACTCAGGACCCACCACTGAGCTCCTTTCCACCAGGAGCAGAGAAGCTACTGGCATGCGGCACGTGGCCAGCAGCGGCTGGCAGCACGTATGCTCCCTAGACACGAGCACCGGTGAGGTACTTGACACGGGTCCCCACCGTACAGATGCATTCAGGTCAAAACGGAGAACACCAACAAAAAGGTAGTTCAGAGAAGAGGCCTTTTTTTTTTTTGCCTTGTTTTGTTTTTAAACGAGGAGACAAAATAATTAAATGGCCTGGAAACTATTCCACATTAAAAGTCACTATAGCACTAAAAATCTAGCTCTGACAGTTATGGGTGAAGCCCTTTAAAAGTTACCATGGTAGTTGATGCAGCTATTCGCCCACTCGTTCTTCAATAATGCTGGATTATTTTTTTTGATGCGATTCAACCACAAACAAGCAAATGCTGCTGAGGGAAAAAGTACTTTCTCGCACCATAAAAAACCCCCCCTCCTTTATCTCTGCCACAAGCGCAGAGCGAAGGAGGAGACGGCAGGTAACAGGGAGCCGAGCCAAACATGCAACGCTGAACTTCTCCCCCTCCCTCTCCTGGGAGAGAGAGGAAATTTAAGAAGCAGATTCAGGATTTCAGCATCCATTTCACTTTCCCTCCCCGCCTCCTGAACTATCGCTCCCTGGGCCCCAAACGGCTATTCAGATGCTATGTCAGCTGAACGCTACGTTCGCTTCCTCTCTCAACCACCAGCTCAGCAAGCCTCGCAACGCGCTAGATGTCAGACCAGAAAGCCAAGTATTTTTGGAATACATCTTCCCTCCTTTTAATTAAGCGCTCAGGTAGAGAGCGGCGCAGGCAGAAGCGTTGGCTCCGCGAAGCCGCATCCAGCGAGGCCGAGAGAGGCAAGTCGGAGCAAGACGAGACCCAAACAAAGGAAAGCAAACACGGGCTGTAAGGGAGGAGCAGGATACAACTGCATTGACCTGCCCGGCTATTATTTTCGCAATCAAACCAAGGTCTAGAAACTCCTACGGCCGAAGGGAAGGCTTCGCCCGCCCGAGAACGCCTCGCAGCAGCCTCCCCATCAGCGCAGCCCTCATCCCGTGTGCAGATGGAAAATGAAAACCTCCCAAACCCCAGCCCGGCTGCAATCACTGCAGAGTCGCCTCCCCATCTGCCAGATGAACCCAGCTCCTTCCCCAGGGACCCCGGGGCGGCACCCCGGGAACAGGGGTTGCCGTAGATCAGCCCCCACAAACACGCGGCTCCGAGCGGGGTGAGGCAGATGGGGAGAAGGAATAAGCAGCTTCCATCACTAAGCCGGGGAAGGCAAGACCGAGCCTGCGCGCCGCAGACGCCAGGGGCACGCCGTGGCGGGGTGCAGCCGGCCCGGGGGCCACCCCGTGGGCCAGCCTTCTTGCCTGGTGCTAGCCTAAGCAACACGTACCGCCGGCTCTCCCAAAAATAATATCTCTCATTCTTAATCCCATATAAATTATTTGTTACAATAAATACTTGGACTGAAAGCCTCAAGGCTTTGCTAACAAAGCTGGGTTTGCGCGCGGGCTGCCAGGTTTTGAGAACTGGTTTAATCAGCTGGAGAAGCTGCTGGCGTGCCCGGGGAGCCCGTCCAGGCTTCGCGAGGCACAGCTCCCGTGAAGAGAGCCGCTCTCGGCTCTTCTTTCCCACAGCCCCCTCGACTCCCATCTTCCCAACCCAAAACAACGCAAACTGGGAAAATGTTTTGCCACAGTATGAACTGGGAGAAAACAATCACCACCGCAGCCCTCGAACGGGCCCATCCGCTTAGAGATCCCTGTTTTCGGCGAGGGGCAGCGCCTGTGCCGAAGCGTGTTTCCAGCCAGCGCCCCGGTGAGCGGCAAGCCAACAACTTTCAAGATGAATTAAGGCCACCGCTTCCGTGGAGTTACGCCGGTGGAAGGCGGCTTTGTTAAACCCAACTGAATGCTAAAAAACGTGCTACGTTCACCCCATTGTTCCTTCGCCTTTTCTAATAGCTGTTTTCTCTCCTCCATCACTCTCGGGCTTCGCACGCTCAGCTGTGACTCTTTGTGCCTCCCTTTCGCTGCCTTCTGCTTCTGTTTGTCCTTTTGATCTCCACTTCTCGGCTTGTGTTTTCTGCTGCGTCCCCATCCCCCACGCCTGATTTCCACTTTTATTAGGGTGCGAGGCAGAACGGCTCAAAGGATGAACAATGCGTTTTAGCTGAAAAGGCTTTGAAGCTGAATCGTGTTGTTTACCGATAGATTCCCCAATCTCCTGCTGAAATAAAATAGTGTTTTACCTCCACCAAAGCGCTTGCTGTTTATTTTCAGTGAGAAGCAATTATAAAAAGCTGATGGCACGTTAAATGCATAAAAACAGGATCAGGAGGACAGGAGTATGATCACTTAAAAAAAAACCACCAACAACAAAAAAACCCCAGACAACCACACCTCCCAACAGCCCACAGTTTCTAGCAGAAATTATTCTGGAGTCCAATTGTAAAGCTTCTGCTGCTGCACGGAGAGGTTAAAGCTCCAACCAGCTCCCAAAAGCCGCTGTGAGCCAGCACGTTGGTTTGGGTTCTCCATACAAGCGTGTGCTTTCCTTCAGCGCTGAAGAGGAACACGTACCAAAGAGCTGCCTTCCCATCCGAGTTCCTTTAACTCCAAAGCATTACTTCAATTAACGCACACTCTTTCAAGTTTAAATATTGAAACTCTTCAAGCTGGGCAAATTACAGCCAGTGACAAAGTACAGCCACACAGCTGCTGTCCCCGTTGTGGCTTCCCTGCCCACCCCCAAGGCCAGGCATCCAGTCCCAAAGCCAGACCTCTGCCCCAGGACTCCCCAGCGGCAGCATCTCCCCAAAGACGATCCTGGGCTGGGTAATACTACCTATCAATTATGAAGCAGGACGGGAGATAAAAAGCAGAATCCCATGAGCCGTGGAGATAAGATTTTAGTTCCCTGGTCTGCTCAGGGCTTCGTTACCACCCAGAATTAGACCCCACCGCGGCAGTACGAGCGGGGCTCAGCCGGACGAGGGGCAGAGCGGGTCCTGGAGCACCCAGACTCCCTGGAGCACCCCGAGCCCCGGGCACCTACTGGCACAGGCGAGAGGCGGCAGGGCTGAGAGCCTGGGGCGAAGCGCCCACCTGGGCTGCGGGGGGGAAGAAGCAAAACACACCAAAAACACCACTGATTCACAAGCCGCGTTAGTCAGCAGCAGCCGCCTCCGTCAGCCGGGATGCCCAACCCCACCTGGGCAGGAGAACACATTGAACCGCGGAAAGGAAAAGGCCAGGACAAGCCTATAAGGTCTGCATCTCAAAAAAGTCATGGTCATCAGACTTGAGCAGAAATAAAAAGGCTAATCTCCGTGAGAAGAGCAGCACCTTAGCGCCCGTGAGCCACCCCAGGAACCCAGCCACTACAGACAGGCAGCCAGGAGAGCTGGGCAACTGCCCCCCTGCCAGCTCCCCGCTGCAAGAACAGACTTCTGCATGCTTAACGGCAAATTAAAATAAATTAAACCTCAGCTCATGCAAAGTGTACAATTATTTTTTTCATCACAGGTAAATTTTCAAGCTGACTGACCAAACAAAGAAAGCATAAAATAGTTGAGGCTAAATTATGCCGCTCTGACTACAAGCTATAATCTCTGTTATTCAAAATTCAAGATTTGCAGGCTATAGAGTAGGTTTGGGAGCTGTTAATCAATGACTGAAATGAAAGATAATGCTCTACACGATGCACAGAGCTTCCTCAGAGGGAAGAGAGATTAACTCTCTCTAGATCACAGCCCTCAACCAAACAAGTTTATTTCCTTACCATCACTATACCTCAATCATTTACAGCAATACTAGACCAGTGACAGACCACAATTTTAAGCAAAGAGCTTTTATTTTTAGGGAATAAAAATCTCCTTTTTTAAAAAAAAATAAAATAATCTCCTGCAGCTGGAGACAGCCTGCTTTAAAGAACAGGGGCAGCGGGAAGTGACAGTGCCTAGAAGCTCCCTAGGCAGAAGCCAGAAGTGGCCTTGGCTACTTAGGCCTCCTTTAGTTAAGGAGCAGGGAGGAACTCAAGCAAAATTCGTGTTACTTAAGTGCTGCAAAAACCAAAAACCAACCTCAGAGCCTAGCATAAAGCAGCTCTGTAGATCAGCTATTTGCCAAATTTTCTTAGTTAAGAAAAAGCAGTCTGAAAAACACCCGGCTTTCTTACCCCTGCTCTTGTCCCCAGAAGTTTAGAGTCGAAGACTCAGGAAAGAACACAAGATTCGATTTAAATTTTTAAAGAAAACGTGGAAAGTCATTCTGTCCCTCCTCCAACACCACACATTCTAGCGCACACGAGTGCCGGTACCATACCGACATGAAGAGAAGCACGGAAACCCCCCCTTAACAAACACTACCCAACAGATATCTGAACTCCTGGCCTCACCAGCATCCAGAAACGTTAATTCCACCTTACGGGACATCACAGCAGCGCTCGGGTACTTGCAGCCTTGAAGCGAAAAGCACAAAAGGACGAAATTCAAAATCTGCAGGTGTCCCGAGCGGTGCGTATCTCTTACTCCTCCTTACTCCTCCTTCAGCCCGTCTGCATCTCTGAAGACTCCCAAGTCACGCGCTCACGAGAGTCTCATTTATTCTCTACTGAGTAAATACTTTGAAGTTTTTAACGATAAAAATATAATGATGGCACTCGAACAAGCAGATTTTAGAAACAATAGGCTAGCATTCCCGAATTAAAGCACATGAACGTGCACCGTGCATATATGTTAAGACCATGAAATTTCCAGCGGAGCAGTAATCACAAAAGGTACGTTGCTGATTGTTTTGCATTCCTCGAAAAAGGAAACTACACACTTCACACCAGTGATTTCAAAACAAAACTGCTGATAACTTAAAAATATTTTTCCAGTAACTACAACAAAAATGGTTCAAGTATCTTCTACTTTAAACAGGAGGGAGGAAAATTCCCATCTCACAGCAGGGAGGTTTGCTGCCAGGTTTCAAGGTCTGCTGGTGGCCCAAAACAACAGCGCTGCGCTCGGGTGCCAGGGATGGGTTTGTTTCCCTCCTTACAACACCTGCAAACCTCCTCAGCCCTGATTTTGGAAACAGGATTTGTATCACCCTCTGCCTTCCAAGAAACACCTTCAACACAGAAGCAACATCAATATTACTTCAGTTGCAAAAACTCACCTATCTACTAAGATAGTTCGTAGTTTCTAAAACTAAAATTTCATCAACTCGAACCCCACACCGTGAGACGCAAAAAGAGCTGGGGCCGTTGAATAAAGTCTACCTAAAGCACCAAGGTGTTGGACGGCACTGGATCGGCGGTGGGGCTGGGCACGGCGCTCCGGCTCTCCTGCTCCGGGAGGATGGATGCTTCCGGAGCTGCACTCAGGAGGTCTAGGGACAGGGCGAGGAGGAGCTCACCGGATCCTGGAGCTCCATTCGAGATGCTTCTCACAAGGACTAGGAATTACGGATGGCAAACGGAAGAAACATCTGCTGGGTAGTGGGCAGCCATCTGGGCTCAGCAGTGCCACGGGAAGAGAAATCCTCTGCAGACTTTCCGTGGCGCACAGAGAAAGCTCCCATCGGCGAGCCAGCGCTCATCGCAGACTGACATCAAAGCAGAAAACATCCACGGCATTTTTTTGGCGTAAATTACTTTTCCTGGCATGTGAGAGACACCGGCTGAACCCCTGATCAGATGGCAAAGGTGGTTAGTCTGGGTCTGGGGCAGGGAGCAGCGGCCCTGGCCGGGAACGGAGGGGCCGTGCCATGGCGTGAGCGCTCCCGCTGAGCCTGCCTTATTTAACAGTTTTGCAACATCCTTTGGAGCCCCAATAACTTAATTTTTTACGAAAGGGCATAAAATGTTCAGTGTTCACTATCAGTCACAGAGATGAGCAGATGCAAGCGCACTACTTAATTTTCAAGGCAATTTTGCAAGGCTGCTTCGTTTTCTTTCTGTATCTACAAAGAGCGCATTGCCGCCTTCATTAGGTATCTCCTTGTTTTCAGTAGCTTACGCACTGAAAAAAGCAAGACTAAAAAAAGAAATCACGACACTGGAAACAGCCGTCTTCATAAAAACTGTTTTTAAACACCTACTCAGTCAAAACTGCGCAATAGGGGAGCAAGACACGGTCTGCACACCCATTCAGGTGTTCGCCTTTTCCCTAAACGCTCAAAAAGCTCCGGACAAAACCTCCAGCTGCAGGGTACGGCCTGCACAGAGACGCCTTTGGCTTAACTCAAAGATTGTTTCCCGTTTTATTAAGACGGGGCTACCGAGGGGCAGCGATTCTCTCGTTAAACCGCAGTTTGCAGAAAGCCACCAGCACAAAGGCATTTCCCAAACGCCGAGGCCAAAGCCGGCAGGGCTGTCACGACGCTGGAGGAAAAGGGGGAGAGGCCGGGGCTGCAGCCGTAAGGCACCATGTGTCCTCCGGCAGACCCTGTCTGGAGGGCGGGCGGGTGGGCGGCGTGCTGGAGCCGCTCGGGGAAGCCAGATGCGAGGCCTGGCACTGACGCCAGCAGCCGAGCTATTTTTATGAACCAATGGGTTGCGGTGCCGGAGCAGGAGCTGCTTCTCCCCTCCGAGCACAGCTCACCGCGCTCAGCCGGGAGAGAGGGATCCAGGCGGCTCTCAGGGACGAGGGGGGAACCCAGCACCCGTCACTGCCAGACCAGGAGGGAATTTGGGCACTGTGCTCTGCCCACATGGACAAGCAGCAACTCTTAAAGTGGTATCTTTTTTTCTTTTAGGTATCTTTTTTTTTTTTTTTGCCAGGGAGGCTTCCCCATCAGAATCCACAGAAAAATCCATTAAATCACCTACCACACAGCAGCCTAAATAAGTGATCATTTCTCTTGGGCACAAAGACATCTACCTGCACCCTAAGCCCTTCCCAAGGTCAGCTCCCTCCTCCCTGGGCAAGTCAACAGCACGCACCAATTCCCATTTTGGGGGGGGAGGGGGGGGGGGGAAGGTCAAGACAATAAAAGTTTAACTCAAAGAAACATATTCCAACTATTCAGTGCACGTCACCAGTTTTCACCGGGCTTTCAAACGCTTTGCAGTTTCTGGAAGCTGAATGCCAGGAGTACCTGCTGAAATTATCAGAGCAACGCCGGCCTTCCTCGTGCTCTCTCCATTTTCTCAGGCTTCCTTCCTGGCTTCCTTCCAGCATTCCCATCTCTTACAGAAGATCCTGTTTTCCTTCATCGTCTGGGTTGTCTCCTCCTCTTCCTTCTCATTGCCACCCACTCATTTTTTTCATCTTTCCCAATACTGTATTTGCTACATCCTCTCTCGCTGCAGCCCTCTCCCCCCCGCCCCGGGCCACCCAGCAAACCGCCGCGGGTGCCGCTCGCTCCAGAGCCAGGGTACGCCACGCGCTTGCCAGCGTCCAGGAGAACACCCAGGTCAGAAGCCTTTTCCTAGCCCACACCCTGACTGTCGCTGAGCCACAAGGACACGTGGCTTCTCCCTCGAGCATCCCGATGTTTGAGAAACTCCCCGATACCGTCTCAGTAGTCGGTCCTTACACCCGCCTCAGCCCGGGTGCCCAGGAAATGATGTCTGCTGAGAAGAGCAAAACAAGCGGCAAACTGAGCCTTTTTTCTTCTTCCTCCTTCCCTTCCTCTAGCCCGGATCAAAAAAGCCACATACAACTGAGAGCTCCTCTCAGCCTCCTCCACGCTGGCCCCGCTGCAGAGCGCATCCATACCCCCCCGCCACGCTACCCTCTCTAAAAATGTACAGGTCGGGCAGCGCATTACGCACAACAATCCCAATTCTAAAAAGCACCAAATGCATTACTAATAAAATAGCAATGCGGTCATCCCGAAACTTCCTCTGACTAGAAGAGGCCGCCTGCCTTCCACGGCGGGAGTGAGCGAGCCGCCGTTTCTGTGGCCCGCGGGTTGCTGGCTCCAGCCCCACGCTAGACGCAGCAGGTCCCTCGAAGCTCAGCTCCACAGGGGCCTGAGCACAGGGCAGGCTCGGGGGGTTTTCAATCACCAGGCTACGCAGACAGGCACTTGACGACACACGTTAAACTTAAGCCATGACAGTCACCACCGAGAGCAGCTCCACACCCTCCATCACTCCCTTGCGACAAACCGAGACAAGAACAAACAGGTGGAAAATGACCATTTTCAGCTCTTTGGGGGAGGTATTCCAGTTCTCTCCTTTTTTTTTTTTGGCAGTCAAACTACGGCCTCTGACGCAAAACTGAGCCCGGCCTGCCCTGCAGCCTCCATTAGTGCCACTGCACACTCAGGCAAGCTGCAGAGCTGTTTTCACCCGGTGCAGAGAGACGATGCCCACCCAAGACGTTGGACATCAGTGCTCTGGAACCAGCTCAGTGCCACCTCGTCGCCACCCACCCAGTCCTTGTGTTCACTCCATACCACTCCATACCATAAAGGCTGAAGAGTCCTGTCAGCGTCAAAGCATCTAAAAGCTCCTCAGAGGGACATCAAGCATTTGTCAGGTGCCTGGCTTGTTTTTCACACATCCACATCTTCATAGCACCACTCACAGCAGTGCCCAGCACTCGCCCCTTGGCTCTGAGAAGGGGGGAATGCTCCCCTTGGTACCACCGTGGGCACAGACACACAGCTTCTGCCAAAGCCTTGTTCATGAGTTAACAACGCTCATCCGGAGGAGATCCCAAAGCAGCCGGAGCAACACACATTTTTCAGCCATTCTGCAAGAAACCCTGAATCGTTTGTGGTCACCTGGGCACAAGTGAAAAGCAGTGCCTCACCCAGGTGTTCCCGTAAACCACCTACACCCACTTTCCTTCACCCCAGATTTGCAAAGACTGTTGATTCATCTTAGTACTTGGGTGCAATCTGCTGATCAATGTTTTGACTAAAGCCTCAAGCACACACTAAGGGCAGGCGAGAAAACATCTAGGCAGGAAAGCTGCAGAGACTGTAAACCTTTACTGTAAGTCCCAAGACTCCAGGAGGTCCATGCATTCCCGCAGTGCAAGCTGAGCACCCATACGTGCCTACGCCGGCTCATACCGCTCGTGTTTACAGATCCTTTCTCAGCTTGACATTTTGCTTAATACTAATTTGACTTAAAGAGAATGGTCTGTTTCAAAGAGACGCTGCTTATAAACCAAAACCAACGTGAAGGTTTGACATGGCCACCGCATGTGGATCGTGAGCTGCTAGAATGAACTTCTACACACTGAAAATAAAAAGCTTTGCTTACGTTTAAAAACATTTACATTTCTTCTAATAAACTAGACAGAGCTGTGAGGGGAATCAGAGGTTTTCTTAAAAATCCTGAAAACGGAGGCCATCTCTGACCTCCTTTTGTAGAGCTCCTGGTGCTCAACCTGAGGCTCATGTACCTTACACTGAACTTTTTGCTCCACAGATCCCTTCTTTCAGCACCTACGACCTGCGTGGCCCTGCTGTTTATTGTTGGGGTTTGCCATTTACAAGACACAACGGCAGAGTGCTCCATCAGCCAGCGCAGGGCATCCGACACCCACCCTCTGCACAAGTCCCAAGGTCTCCTTCACATAACCGGAGCCGTAGAGATAGCAGTGCTGACAGCCATGATAAGGGCACCTCCAGACCAGCCGGTGGTTGCCCTCATGGTCATTTAAGCTAGGCCCTTTAGCACACTGCCCGCATACACTTTGGGTTCATTACAGGTGCTAGCAATGGCTTAGGTATGGACAACGTTAAGTTTACTACAGCTTTCAAGGAAGATGTGGTGTGAGACAGGAGCCATCACTCCACGGGACACAGGAAGATGTGGAAGAGCACAAGAAGGACCAGGGCTGATCCCTGAACAGCAGCATCTCCCAGCACCCAGGGGCTGAACGCAATAGGAGCCCCTGCCTGGCACAGAAACAAGACACCATCGATGAGCTGTCAAGCACCACATTTCCTCTTCAAAAGGCACTACCCAACGACACATTTTAACCTCTACCATTTTTTCAAAAACCACCAAGCCTACACTCACAGTGGTGACAAACATCTGCATGACCTCAACATCATCGTCTTTCAGCGGGGACCACTGCTGAAGGCTTCTGCTCAACTCTACGCTGGAGGAACATACCAGTGAATGAAAAACCAACTGGACGTTCAGGACACTTGCCCTGCAGATGGCACTGCCTCAGACTCCTCTTGTCACCCACACCTTCTCCTCATGTGCCCAGAATAGCTGTTAGTTCAATAGAACAATTAATTTATTAGGTAACTTATCTGGCTGAGTAATTATGTAGCCAAAATGCTGGGTTTTAACCAAACAGTTTGGAACTGCACCACAGCCAACACCGTCAGCGGAGCAGAGATGGCAAGAAGGAGGTGGCACTGTGGGGAACAGGAGATTTCCTGGCCCTTTACACAACCACATCTGCAACAAAAGTTGTTGTTTCTCTCTACTACTTAAACCCACAAACAAGGATTTGTTCAACTTGGTGCAAGACACTCTATTTAGAGTCAATAACAGCTTTCTCATAAGACAGGGGACATGCGGGAAGAGGGGAAGGTAAAAGGCAGACGAAGCGATTAGGCTGCATTATCTTTATCGGGTCCTTTTGGAGACCCAGGCCCAGCGAACGCAGCAGTGGAGAGGCTCGCGGCGCGGAGCACAATGGCCCTCTGTGCCGAGCGGCCACCTCGCGCAGATTTTCATCTGAGGCTTCCTGCAAAGCAGCGCGGAGCCACCGAAACTTCCACACCCCCCCCCACAGACCGCCCCGTGCACAGCAGGACTTTGCTGAGCGTTTGGTTTCCGGGCGCTGGCTGGCAGCTGGGAGCACGGCGCTGGCAGCAGGTCGGCGACCATGGATCCCCGTCCTCAGCAACAGCCTACAAAAGGGACTTTACAGCACAGCTATTGTCACAGAGCCCTTGTTAGAAACCCTCGTCGCTCCGATTCCCCGACTCCTAACAGTGGCAAAGCTGCTTCAGACACTTCACCCTCCAACTCAACCTCAGGAGTCCAACCCTGAGCTCAGCAGAAAGTCGACCACGGGCAAGAGCTGACTAAACACCAACTCACCTCCGGCAGGAACCAAGCAGGGGACTTTCCCCCTCACCCACTTTAACGATACAAGGAGCCTTAAAGTAAAAAACATATAATAAGAAAGCAAAATTTTGCTAACTACATTACCGTCACTAGTTTGGGCTTCCACCACCAGTGTCACCCCGTGGGCTGGAGGAAGACCAGGCTGTTGGCTCGCCATTTGGACCTTCACTGCAGCAGCTCTTTCCCTACAACCCTGCAACCCCCCCTCGCCACCCGTTGCAATTTCTCCCTTTTTCGCCCATCCTTTGGTTCACTGGCAACTCAACCTCCACTTCTCTTGGGCACAGCTGCCAGCTCGGAGGCTCCTGTCCCCTCACTCACCTCCTGCCACCACCCGGGCAGGGACGCGGGTCGTGAATGGAGAGTCCCAGCACGCTGCTCCCACGCTGCGCTTCCAGGGGTTGCCAGCAATAAATGCGATCATCTGCTCTGCTGATGCTGCAGTTGCCACTAATGAAATATTATAATGCAGCCCTTAAAGTGACACCGTGTTGAGCAGGCCGTAAGGCTGGGAATTAACTCACAAAGCGCAACCAAGAAAATGGAAATACTTCTCTTTCTCCTCTTTCCCAACGGGAAGCCAACTGAATTGTTTCTTCTGTTCCCTAGAACGAGTTAGAAGTTCTCGTCTCATGAAAAGTTTTAAGATTTTACTGAATTTTTAACTATTGCGTCTACAACGTTTGCAAACACATGCGACAAGAACTGCAGAACAGTTCTCCTTCTCCGAGCATAACGACGTGAGATCCACCAGCAAGCGTCACAAACCACTAGGGATATAGTAGCAACATCACAATTTTCCCAAACAAAACATTCTTCTTGATCACGTTATAATTACCCGAAACTTGCAAATTTGCACTACATAACATTAAGCTTTTTATTTTATGAGCTTTGAAACAGCTTATGAGAAAACCTGTGCTTTGCAAAGGTACAGACAATTCAGGTGAGTCTGTACTTTACCTTCTGCATCACCTCCACTGAACTTTAATTCCTGCATCTGTTTAAAATCCTGAAAATTGTATCTATTTTATTATCAGAAGAAGAAAGTTTTTGCCATATTGCCGTGTCTTCTTTAAGACATACCTACTCAACATGGAAAAATTACCGGATTCTCCTATAGTCAAACATTTTCCAGACACACACACGCAACACCACGCTATTCTTAAAAGACCAGTCACATGCAAGTTTTTCATGATATTTACAGGCATAAGAGGTCCTCGTGAGAAGAACATTACACAGAAAGTTTCCCCAGAGAAGAAACCTTGAACCAGAACCAAGTTATTTCTGCAAACGTGAACCAGAAAGTTCCTCGGCGCTAGCAGAGATCTTTATGCATCCTCCACCTTGGATCTGCCCAAGGCCCGTTTTTAAGTACCATCAGAAGCAGCAGCCCATCTCCAGGAGGCAGCACGCCAGCGGAGCCTTCGGCGCTCTCTAAAAGCTCTTTTCTTTACTCGTGTTTTCTTCACCCACATTTATACCCTTTTATATTTAACCTAGATAAGGCAAACATGAATGACAAGAGGCCGCTAAGGCAGCTCGAGCAGGATCGCTGCTCCTGCCTGTGTGAAACGACGGTCTGGAAGCAATTTGTTTTCCCATCTCATTTCACATGGGAAGCCCATCCACCAGCGGGGCCGTGCCCCAGCCGCCCGTCCCCTCCCTGCTGGGAGCCCAGCACACAAGAGGACATTGTCCCGCCTGAATGACAAACAGTTTTGTGACGCTGAGGCTGTAAAGTGCATCAGACAGGTGCAAGGAAGCTTACCAAATTGGTGTGTACACGTCTCCGCGATTCGGGGACAAGTTCATTCCTAGGCAGAATACACGCGAAATGCCAACAACAGTCTGAGAGGTAGCGAGGGGCTGGTGGGGGGGGGGGGGGGTGGTGGCGCTCCATGCTCGGCCCCTTCGCCCAGGGCTCTCCTTTGCCAGCCCTCCCACCACACACCCACGGGCTCCATCTCCACCGGGACAGGTCGCTTCTCCCGGCAAACCTGGCTTTCCTGAGCTGCAACGACACCCAAGCTTGTCTGAGGAACGGTAAAACACAGGCAAGCCTTCAGAACCTGAAACTCATCTCAGGGAAGAAACCCCATCGTCCAAAAGCGATAACAGAATTTGAAAGTATTGGCGGGGAGGGGAGGGGAAGAAATCCCTTTAAACTGAACGCAGAGATGTCTCGCGCTTGCCAGCAAGTTCACAATGAAAAACGCTTGCTATTTCTGTCACTGCATCTCCAGAAGCTCAGGCTTGATTTGATTCATTTTCCCTATAAGGTATTTTTAAGTATAGAAGAAAAGGCCCAAACTAATTGCCAGAACGTGTCCCTGCAGACTGTACGGCAGCAGCCATGCATGCACAAACCACCACGCAGCTGGCGAGCGGAGAGGCGCATCGGCCGGCCACGGAGCCAGTTTCAGACAGGTTGCCCCACCAGAGGCACGACCAAAACCAGGACAAGCAGGTGATCTCCGCTGCCTTCACACGCACCGACCTACGCGAGTATCTCAAGGCTTTTTAGTTTTGTTTTCAAACACGCGCTAAGTGGATCATTCAACAGGAAGCACGCAGCCAAGACCTTGGCAAACCGCAGCTGGCATTTAATAACTGCAGCATCTTTAAAGACCCCTTTTAATCAACTTTTAACTCCTCGTCACACGGTGCCAGCGTGTCCCAGCACACCCAAGGTTTCCCTCAAAAGCCGCCACCATGTCAAATTATTCCACCCTCTTCACCAACCTGCCATGCTTGCAAATCGGATCCAGGGACTTATTCAGCCGGAAAGAAACACAGCCAGACAAAAAAGTTCCTTTTTTTAAAAAAAATAAAAATAAAATTTGCTATCTCTAGTCCAATTCTGAAGAGCCCACAAGCGGCTGGTGGCACAACGGAGAAGTATTTCAGCCTGCACTGAGCTGCACAGAGCCCACATGGAATATAATTTTTAGTAGACTTAGATAAAATTAAGGCTAGTAACAGGAATTACAATATGCAGAAAAGGTCTTCATTTCCTTCACCCCAATAAATATATTTCAATACTCAACATTTAAGCAGGAGCCAGATCAAAAACCAGATTAAAAGGGGGCATCTTTCGTGGAAGCTGTAAGGCAACACCACTGTGCGATCACTGCAGCAACCCCACAGAAGAGCACTGGACTCCGGGACCAGAGACTTGTTGGAACAGATGAGATGAGTCACGAAGCAGAGACATGCAGAGCTCCGGCTGCGCTGCCAAGGGGAGTGGAAAGCCGCCCCGACGGCCGCGTGTTTAGGGAAGGACTGCAATCCGCCCAGCGCTCTTAGTCTGGCCCTCGGCACAGCACGCAACGCTACGGTAGGTAGAACTGAGTCAGCTCCTCTTGAAATCACTGCAAAGTTGTTCTGCCTTTAAAATTAAAAAAAAAAAATGCATGGCTACTGCCAGATGTGAAAAATTCCTCCGGTGTGGTTTCCTGGAGGGAGCAGGAAGGGAGGCTGTGACCACCTCGCCCCTGTGCGTGCCTGGGTCGGTCCTGCTCCGCGCGAGACAGGCTTCAGCTCAAATATTAACTCTCCCCAGGAAACACACTTCTGCCGGGTCTCCTCCAGCCCGGCCAGGACAGCTGAGGCGTACCAAAAACGTGCAGCGAAATGGCATTGCATCCGTGTTCGGGAAAGACCCAAAGCTCTCCTGCACCCGGAGAAGTGGAGCGGTTCCTGCCGTGCCCGGCTGAGCCGACGTGCTCCGGCGCAGAGCAGGGCTGGCAGCCTGCCCCCGCTCATGTGCCTTTCTTGGAGCCTCTTCCAGCTCCTCCTCAAGGGAGCCTGCTGGGACCGTGCCCTTCCAGCGAGGAGAGGCTCCGGCGAGCAATGGCAGCTGCCTCCTCACCGGAGCTTCCTGCGGCCCAGCAGCCCCCAGTGCGGGGGGTTTAAGGCAGGACCCACCTCCCTGTAGCCAGAGGGCAGTGGCGCGTGAGCGGTGCTTCAAGACGCGACCACGTGTGCCGCTTCACGTGGAACTGAGAAGTTGACTCAAATCACGTCCGCATTAAGTTGCGGGGAAGATCACACCACGCAGAAGCCGTAACAAACAGGGAACCGCTCGGCTGTGTTAAAGCTGTAGATGCACAACGCTGCTCCCCAAGTAATTTTTCTACAGTACACGACGATATTCCCCAAGCAGTTTTTCCAAAATCCCTAACTGTATTCCCCAAGCAGTTTTTCTACAATACCTCTGCAACGTCTGGTGACCGTTTTGGATTTCTACCCAATTTTCACAACTATAATGATCCAACGTTTACAGACAACTCTTTAGAAAGTTATCATTAAAAGTTGTTTCCTTTTGAACCATCAGAACCTTTCCCCTCCAGCAGTCGCATGCTTTTGATGCAGTGTGAGAAACCAAGTGGTTTGGGGAAGTTTCTGTAATAGCTGCGTACGTTTGCACAGTTCCTGAAAGCTACGGCAATAGGGAGCCTCAGCAGCGCAAACACGACGCTCACCAAGTACCGGTTCTGTAAACAAGGGAACGGCATTCGGCATTAGAAGATGCGCCACATCAAGGCTAGAAAACAGCACATTTTTTAAAAATAATTAGAAGCAAAAGCCATACGCTAACTTGGTACCTTTTCAACTGCAGCTCTGAAACTAAGCTTTAGATGAAGGGTTTCGGTTTTCTAACAAGATCTGTTCCTCCAAACACAGCACTCCTCCTCAGCAGCCTTAATTTACCACCCACAGCCGCCTGTGGACAGCACGAAGTGGACAGTCCTGGAATTCACCACCTCTGCTTTTAGGTTTTGCAGCCCTTCAGGTCTCCCCTTGAAGAGAGAGGAGCTGCCTCTCAGAATAAAAGCACTCGCCATTGCACTGCCAGCTCGTCTTCACACATAAGAAAACACGCGGTGGGTTGTCTTCCCTTGCGTTACTCCCAAAGACCAGACAGCTCAGAAACAAGCGGTCAGAAAAATTAACTCTCCCAAAGAAATTAATGGTGAACGATTCTCTGAGCAGTTTTGAAGCTGCCCTCCTTGCTGGGTGTGTTAGGAGTTTTGGCTAAAAAGCAGGCTTTCATGTGTAAAAGGTTAACAACATTTACACCTTAAATACCGTACTTAAAAGCATCTAGACCAACAAGCTCCTTAGCAATTCCTCCCAGGGAGGTGGGACAACTGAACCGGTTGGTCTGGTTACTATATAAGGTAGCAAGTATGCTGTTTTCTACATTTTCATTAAAGATTAAGTCAGCCAAGTTCTGCTGAGGCTTAGGAAAAATACTGAAAGTCACCAGCCCCTAATGACTACTCAGGCTGTCAGTAGGAACCGAGTATTTTTTTCTAGTATGGGACGAATGTGCACAGAAATTCCCAGCCCAACAAGTATTCCCGTGGGACACAACAACAGAGGCATACTGCAGAGAACACACCTCCAGCTGCTCTCACGAAGACGCTTCATCAGCCACGTCCGGACGTGGGGCAGGATCTCTGCAAGGTGCCGAACGGCACCTTCGGGGGCAGCTCCTGCTCGTGCCTATTATTTTGGCAGAATTCAACACGGAGGGTAGATGCGAGCTTCGTCTGCTGTGGTACGGGTCAGCCTGGTGAGTTATCCAAAATCTCAGCTCCTACATCAATAGACATTTGTAAACGCCATGTCAGCAACGGGCAAAGACGGGAGTTGGGGGTTTCAGACCAAGGCTCAAAGCAGGCTGGCCTTGCTGGCAGTACCCCATCCCCTAACGCGGTGGTGACATCCATTCCGCCAAGTGACAGGAATGATTTCGGGATTTTTCTTAGAAATTGTATTTAAAAAGAAACCCAACTAAATAAAGCTGAACTTCTGGAAAATTCTTCAGCGCTTGTCACGTTCTAACCCCATGTAACACGGGCTGGCTTTACTGCAAGGAGACACGGCATCAAAGCAGCCAGCAAATTATCCTCTTAGTTACATTTATTATAACTCTTAGAAGAAAACTTTTTAAAAACCAAAGGACATAACTTTGGGGATCCTTTAGCAGCTGGGAGCTGGATATAGGGCGAGGAAGAGAAGAGAGCACGGAGCAGAGTCTCCCAAGCGGCATCAGGACAGGGATTTCTCTGCTGCGAAGGTGCCGAGATGAGGCCGGTGCTCCTGTACCTGCTGCGCAAACAGGTCCGGTTACACGCATGGGCTCTACAGCCAACGGCGCTTCCATTCATCCATTATTTCTGGGGCATTTTTGAAGTCTGGCTTGCAAAACGCCAGTAAGTAGTTCCACAAAGGCTTTGAAGTTGTTCCTGGCGACGAAAAGAAGCAGCAACACACAGCTACGGACACATTCAGGAGACCAATAAATTCCGGCCTCGCCCTCTTCAAATACACGAACCATTTTTTTGTTTGTTTGTTTTTTTAAGTCCAACACACCAACTATGTTTCTGTTCAACAAAGGCTCAGAGGGAAAAACGTTCAGGTTTGCAGCTAGAGCTACGAAACAGATTAAATTAATATTCTACTCTCTCCCTACCACAAAGTCTTTGGAGGACGCTTTGAAGACAAATGCTGGTCTAACAAGAGTGGCCTCCTCTTCAGAGAAACTTGATGATGACGGCAAAAATATTTTAAATTTGCTTGCTGAATCAACTAAAACTCGTATTTATTTCCCCTAAGAATGTTTATTGAACCAACCAATAATGAAGCTGGTACCTATTGACCACACTACTGATTTAGCACCAAATTTGACCCATTTTGAGAACACGAGGGCTATACAACATCTGCATTTCGAGAGCTCGTTTTCACACCCCTTGGCTGCGCCCTCTCCTGAATGACTTCTGTCTGAGAGGGGCAGAAGGAAGAACTTTCTTGCTTTTCAACTCCCACGAGGTTTCCCGATTTCGAGTGAACCGGTGCAAGGAGTGAAACAGTCACACGCACCTACCGGCCCGGCTGCAACTAACAGCGCTTAAGGCGAGATTATTTTGTGCAAAAGCAGTTGACATTTGGAAGAGTTTAAATATCAAAATTTACTCCTCTGTAAAAACTGAAAATAATACATACTTAACACATGACATATCCCTGGCATTTATACAGCTTGAATCAATCTCCAGTTAGGAGGCACTCTCTTCAAAGCCCTCTGTAATTTAAAAAGATGCATCTAGACTCAAAAAAAAAATTTGAGAAGTACCCATTGCTTCAACATTTGAGTTGTATTAATACATTCTATGCTCCCGCCGAAGTCTATCCTCCTTTTCAAATAACGCTCAGCTTAAATACATTTTTAAAATAACTTTAAATAATTTTAAATATATTAAATATACCATGTATGCGTATCAGTAACGCCAGTTTTACCTCCTCTAAAAAAATACAATGGTGCTTAATACATCCACTAATTTCAGCATCAAATATTAAGGTTCTTTGATCAGAGTAGGAGTTAGAGACCCTAAGGCAACATAGCCTATATGTTGCCCAGTCTCTCCACACATTTTAAATCTCAAGCCCACTTATTTTTCTAATTCCGGTTCAGGATATATACCACAGTAAATATTTTAAATAAACCCACAGGAGCTGCTTATGCCAGTAAAGTCAAACATTTGCTTTTTTAAAGGAACATCCGTATGTACAATCACTGGTTTATACACTTAAGAATTTTATTTTATTATACTGCTGTATCGCTTTTTTAATACGCATCTGCCAAGGAGGAAACATTCTGTTTCTAATTACCAAAGTCTTAAAAAAAAATTTTTTTTTCAAGTTAAATATTTAATATATTTGAAAAGAAATATTTCTAGAGGTGCCTCAAGTAAAAAATTGTTTAACATGTGTTTTACAGTCTTTCCAAACTCTTTTTATGGTCCTGGAGTCTGTCCACATTTATGGAAAAAATGTAATGTTTCAGCTTCAATTTGTCTATTATTTCAGCGTGATGTTTTAAAGCTCTTTAAGAGAAGAGAACGCATCCATATTTCAAGTAATTTTTTCAATTAATATTTGAAAGAAATCAATCAATTTTTTATTTTATTTTTTTAACAGGAACTTTTGTAATAGCTATGGAAGTCGACTTTTTCGGTGCAAGTCTCCTGACTGAGACCAGTTTCCACTGACACATTTCTTTTCGCGCCTTTACGTTACCCCAGTTTAGGTTTCCAGTCACGGTATTGCAGACGGGCGGCACGGGAGCACTTCTCCCAGCAGTAACGCTCCAAAGCGACGAAGGACAAGGGCAGGGATCAGCAGACGATGGCACCCGAGCCTGAACCCCCATTAAAACCCCTACTTCTTGACCGCACACAAACGCTTCCGATATTTTTTGAAGAAAGAAAAATTATACCTGAAGACTTGGACTCTTTCCCTGGTCAGGTTATGCTAAGCAACTGGAAGAAATAAAATACTTAAAGTGCTAGAATAAAAGTTTTGCCAGATAGGCTACTGTTTCTCCCCACGTGAAGGGCCCCCGGCATCCCACCCATGGGTGGCCACTGCGGAGCGATCACAAAACTCCTGCCCAGCCCAGGGACACCACGGCAGCAGGCCAGAAACCCAAGGGCTACACAGCCCCATTTTATTAAAGTGGAATATTTTTAACAATATAAGTGTATGTCAATGTGATGGCCAGACACTAGACTCGAAATCCTTTATTTCATTCTGAGCATCTGCGGGGACCAGGGCAGAGCACTAGAGAGGAGGAGGGGGAGATGCTCCCGCGAGGATGCTCTGCATCCTCCTCCTCCCGGCACTCACCCCTGCAAGCGGAGCAGGGCTGCACCTCCTCACCTCCACCAAACCCCCCCAGAGGTGAAATGCTCTAGACACAAGTAATAACGCACCCGGCGCCCGTGTGCAGATTTACTTCTACAAGACGGACAGGTGAATATTAAACACTGTCCATACGCACACAGGCAAAGCGTGGCGGAGCCCAACTGCACCCCAGCCCTCCACAGCCACAAGTAATTTTCTATCTGTGATGCTCAAATCAAAGACTATTCCACCGCCAGCAAGCCATGAGAAAGACTGCATCATTTTCATTATAAGATAAGGTCTTAATGGCCTCTCTGTCTGCTCTTCTGACTCCAATTGCAGCTTTATTTTCTCCACAGAAAGCTCCCGTTGATTTGGATGTTCTCCTAATCACCGAAAAGGAAACTAAAATTTGGAGTAAGGATCTGGAGGGGGGTTGTTTTTAAGAAACAGACTTGTAAACAGTACTTTTACAGTGAAAGGAATGTAGAGAATGAGAAGCAGCCAGCCAGCGCGTACGTTTCATACAAGCCTTCAAGGATGTACGTAACTCAGGGACAAGCTGAACAGAGGCTGCTTAGGACCGACGATGTGCAACATTTCCCATAGCATTTCTCATGTATTTTTAGCCCGGTTTCCTGAGGAAATGAGGCCCACGGCTGCAGCATGCCCACCTCTCCTCCGCGCAGCCAGGTCTGAAGGAAGAGAGGGCCTCGGGCAGCCAAGCAGGAGACTCTCGCCCCTGCGGGAAGGCGAGAGCCTGGGCACCAACCTGCCTGTCCTCCCTGGGTGCTGTGCCGTGTCCTGCCAAAGGCAGGAGGCTTTTGGAAAAAGAGGGAAGGGGAAGTACTGCAAGGGTGACTTGATTTTTATAGAACAAGGATTGCTCTGAAACCAAGCTACTGCAGGAGACGCTGTCAGAAACACTCGCCCAGATGCACACTCCCTATGACGAGACCATTTCTCCAGCTTCTTGCTTCCCCCATCCAGAAGGCTCCACGTACTCACAGCCTGCAGACAGCTGTACGGGCCCTGGGTGACACAACACCCACCCTGCTTTCCCATATTTACTCATGCATGGTGTCACCAAGACCTGCTGAAGTGGGTGGCTGTGGGCTGACGGACATGAGCACCTGGGCCGGGGCTTACCAGGCTCTTCTGCATTACTCACATCAACCACACCACGACCATCATGCCCTGGGACGCCGCAGCTGGAGGTGGTAACGAGCAATTTACTGTCACTTTTAAGCTTACTGCAATCACAAGCCACTGGGCCAGGTCTAAAATGTGATAAGTCAATGTTTTATTTTTAATAACGGCCCATCACTTCCTCGGGGAACTGTAAAACTGAAGTGCTCTCTACACGAAATCCTAAAAGCAAGAAATCACAACACACAGCAAGATCTCGAATAACTTGTCAGTCCCTGTCCTATAAAAGACTGGATGGGAGCAAGTCAGAAAATTTCAAGAAACAAAAAACAGACAAAGGAAGGGATCAGGAGAGCTGCTGAGCCAGAAACCTTGCTACTGCGTGCACCTTCAGCGGAGCTCAGACACGTTATTTGAGACAAAACATTTTATAACATGGTTATGCTCAAAAGCAGTGAAACACCATTTAAAAACAATAAAACACAGTCTAGGAAGAAAATGTAAGCTGAGACTGGAGGTTGCTTTTGGGAACACAGTGGGTTCTCCTGCTGTCCCCAGCAGGGCGTGCAGGCAGGGACAAGAGCCCCCACTGCCACCCAAGCTCCTCCTCCACCCATCACTCATTTACAATTAGCTGTAGAAAAGAATAATTACTATTTTTCTGCCTTACCTGAAAAATATAAGTCCTTCTGAGACGGCTGTCTTACCTCTAGATTCATATAAAGTACTACGATGACTACAGTAATTAAATAAGCAGACGTGTATTCAGTTACCGGCAGGAAGGAAACGTGCTGCAAGGACCTGTGATACCTCAGGTGTGTGTTAGTTCCTTTTGAGGCAACCTCGTCTACTGGTTTAGAGGACAAACCTCACAGTCAAGACACCCAGACTTTGGCTGGTCACTCTAAAGTCACTTATAAACAAGTACTTTATTAAACAGAGAAACGGCCTTGCATTTCCAGCTCTGGCTGGCCGGTCTTTTCAGTTAAACCCCATCTCAAACTGACTGTTAGAGGGAAATCTTCCATCTTCTTCCTCATCCCCCTTCTTCTGCCATCCCCTTCCATGCTCAAGACACCCTCCCACCTGCCACCTCCCAGGTTTCCAAGCACTACCACAGCTGGTTTGTAATCCCTGCTTCTGGACCAAACAGAAACACAAAG
Source organism: Chroicocephalus ridibundus (assembly GCF_963924245.1). Lineage (NCBI taxonomy): Eukaryota > Metazoa > Chordata > Aves > Charadriiformes > Laridae > Chroicocephalus > Chroicocephalus ridibundus. Next base: position 94,023,028 of record NC_086287.1, read on the forward strand.
GGGACTTTCACCATGACCTGTGGTTCTCCTGCTACGTCAGCCCCGCTCACAGGGAACTTCAGTATAAAAAAAAAAAAGAAAATTTTTAAATGCCAGATCAGATGCAAAATTAGCAGGCAAGGGCATGAAGAACAGAAACAAACCACCTAATACAAAACCCCCAGGAAACAGTATCAATACTGTACTACTAAAAAAAAATTCCAGAGCCTTCTGTAGGAATAGGGAATCTCTGTATCAGTCCAGGGAAAAGATGAGAAACTCGTTGTCCCCACCTCGGGAGGGGAAGCAGGACAGTGACTGAACATGACCTCAGCAAGCGATCCTGGTTACGGACTGACAGAGACTTGGCCTTTGCAAGAAGAAATTCAGTTACGCAGTAAGAGGGAAGGGCTGGTAAGCCTGTTTTGATATCTGTGTTCAAATAAAAACAGACCTTCGTTAACCCCATCTATCAATCATTTGATGAACGGGCACCCCAGTGCCGCAATCTGTCCTGCCAGCGCCGAACTGACGGGGCAGAGCAGAGCTCTAACGTGCTCCCCGAAAGGGGGTTGGCTTTTTTCTTTTGGCAACTCTGAAAAATACTTGGAAAGGGAATCCAAAATATAAGGCAGGGCACGCATCCTGTTTTTCTGAAGCTATACAGTTTCTCAAGTGTTATAAAAATGATTTGCCAGTAAACGAGCCAAATGTATTGGAAAGATACAAGCAGCGCCTGGGGTGGAAAGAAGGTGTTTTTAGCACGCTCGGGCCAATTAAGATTTCGAAGGTTTCCAAGCACACCACTCCTCTTAACCCAACAGAAGGAACTGAGTTTAGCAACTTATTTAGGGTTTCATTTGCTAATTTGCAAAAACAAGGAGAAATCTTCCTCTGCTCTCCAGCATCTTGTTGGGAAAGCTCTTGCCAACACGCGGGTGTCGCTGCCAACAGCTCAACCCAGCGTGACCCAAAGTTCTCCCTCCCGGTGCCGGCGTGCGACTGCGGCGACGCGGGGAGGGAGCGAGACGCACTCCGCACAAACGCGGAGACAGCTGAGAATAGTTTTATTATACTCCTGACATCGCATTTGCTGTTAAAATGAACCCAGTAAAAAACCCACGACACGCTAAGCGATAAGCCACGTTTAAATCTAGGGCTCAGGTAACAGAAAAGTTTCCGTGGAGGTTCAAGTCTGAAAGAAAGAAGTTGCACTTGTGCTACAAAAGTACAGCAGATTAAACGTTAAGAAGTAAGGTAGCCTATTTTCCTCCTTCCCCTCAACACAACTAAAAATGCTACTTTAAGATGACTGTTCTCAGTTTTAGCACTGATGATAGCTAGGTCAGAAGCCAGCCTTGGAAAGTTTTACTCAGCAGCAGCTTTAGAAACCATAAATTATCTTTAGACTAAGTTTACACACTCCCCCCTCCACAGCGTGTGACTGCCAGCTCCCTTTCTCAAGGCTTCTCTTTAGACACCACAGGCGTTCCCCAAAGCCGGGCAGGATCCTCACCTAGGCATGGCGGGGCCGAGGCAGACAATTTCAGGATTACTTTTGCTAAGACAAGCAGCAGACGGGGGCTGAACTCAAGGCTGAGGTTTAGGACTCTCAGCACAAGGCAGAGCTCCCAGCCAGGCAGGCAGCGCCAAAGCAACGAAGCCTCCAGGGGAGCCCAAGCCCCTCGAGCCGCATCGCCAGTAGCTTCGCTTCCAGCACAATGGGGGGAAAAAAAAAAATCATGCACAAATCAAGCAAAGCTGGGTGTCTTTGTAGGCTAAGCCTGGCAAGTTTAAACCAATGACTGCTTTCGAAAACTTTGTTTCAAAGTGTTTTTACAAATCTAAGCCCCAAAAAGGTAATAAAAGATATTTTAATAGCTGAAGGGTTTCTTCTCCCGCCTTGGGTCTGTAGCCGAGACTTGGCAGAAACTTCAGCTCCTGAGAATTTAAGTTACAAAACCTGAGAACAAAACCAGCAGACTCATTCCCCTAGACCGAGCCCGCACCAGGATGCATTTGCGGGTTGCAGTAAATGAAGCCCTAATCCAGGCCTAGGGCCTCACGTCCTTGTAGTCATGGAATGGACTGATGTGTTGATCAAAAAGGTAAGCAACGGCAGAAATGCTACAACATAAAAGGTTGACATTTGTGATTTTTCCTTTTTCCTCAATGTTTTTGTGCATTTACACAGAGGGCAGAGGGACACTGCTTAGAGACAATCCTCACTGACACATGACAGCAGCAATTTTTCACGTACACGGGAGCAAATCTACCATACCCAAACCCATCTCCAGGGTGGACAACCACGGCACTGCTAGTTTAGGTCTGACACTGAGGTATCCACAGGGCTCAGCTGTGATGCCAAGGATGAGTCTATGTCCATGGGAAGCGGTGATGTCCGTGCCCAACACCGTCTGGGTACTCGAGGCGAGTGGAGGAAGGAGTCCTGCTGCCACAGCTTCGCTCGCCCCTGGGTCACCAGCAACGCTGACGGCAGCTGCCTCCATTTCCAACCCCGGCTTATGCGGCTCCAAAAAGTTTTAGACGGGCTTTCCAGCATGGTAGCGTCTGGGGACAATTCCAGCAGAAAGGCAGATGTTTGATTCAGTAGCTGTCGTTCATAGGCTAAAGTGAGAACATCTGCCACTTCCCTCTCAAAGCGAGCTACTCGCATTAAGAAAATCCTGCACCCGAAACCAAATTTCTCAAATAATTTCCTGCAGGGTCACGAGGGAACACCACTCTGACGCAGTCCACTGCATAAAGTTTTTGGGGACAGCTGGAAGAGAAGAGGCGAGCGGCACACGAAAGGGCTCCAGGAACACTTACAGGTACTTAAACTGTCCTGATGCTTTAACCCGAAGTCGGAGGGGAAGGCCTGCGATGTACTTTAAGCTGAATACAAACCCTCAAACGATGTCAGGCCGTGGTGGGGATCAGAAATTAATGTAAGGTAAGGCAAAATCTTCCAGACAGGGATTAGCTGAGAAACCCCTGCTGGGAACTAGAGTGAGTGCCAAACTGTGACAAGAGAGATTAATACTTTCAGATGCATTACCACTACAAAACATCTGAAGAAAGAATGTTTTTCTAGAATTTTTCCTCCTTTGGAGTTAATGGTAGTTATCTGTCACACGCGTGCGGAGGAAGGTACAACTGCACTGAGCAGTCAGACTTTTGCCCAGGTATTTTAATACAAATTCCAGCAAAGGGCAACAGATTTCTCCTACGTCATGTATCACTGCCAGGCAAAAATTAAGATATCCTAGAGACAATTTTACAGGCATTTTTTGAAGCACTCATTAAACGCAAGAAAATTAACTTCCAGAATGTTCCAGAAGTTTCTCTAAGTGGCCTTCTCTGTACGTTAATAATGCCTTCAGGCAGGGGTTTCAACAAACACTAAGTAGGATCCATAAGCTTTATTATCAATGGAAAATGCCTGAAAAAAATACTTAGAACATTCTTTTTGACCATTGTCAGAAAATTCAAGCCTTTGGCCACATGCCGCGTTTTCATTTTCTTGTCTGCTCTTTCATATCTGGTTTTGGCACTGCCCCTGAGAGGGCTCCGACTCGGGATCTGTCCACACATTCCAGCAATAAATGACACTAACTGGAGTCATTCTTTAAAATATCTGTCAAATATAATTCTTTCACTGTTTCGATTCTCACTGACTTGCCCCCACAGTGCTGGGATGAAGTCATAAATTATACGCCCTGCCACTCAATTTTCTCTGATTGTTTGGTAGAACCTCTCCACTAATAACCAGTGATCATCAGCCACCTCATGGCTTAAGTGGTTTCCAATCATGAAAGATTTATCCACTGTGACTTCCAGTCAATCACGGAGACGCTGAAATGGCTATCAGGCACTCTCATCTCGAGACCACAAGACGAGCAGACAGACTCCAGAGACAAGGGAAAGCAGATCAGAGCACTGACTCCAGACACCCAAAAAATCAGAGAAAAGCTGCATCAGCTGCATATAAAAAAAACCCCTGATCTTTATGCCTGTAAGGAAGTCAAAAGCCCAAGACCAGAGCCCGAATTCAGCTCCAAGGAAACTCACCTGGATCACAGCAGGTGCAGAGAGCACTCCAGACGATCAGGTCCGTTCGAGGGAGAACTGTGCTGGGATGAAATGCGGAGGAGCACATTCCCTACCCTAGGGCAAGGCCGCACGTGCATAAGCCAAGGCAGTGCCCCACAGCAGCCTTCAAATTCCCCGCTGGAGAACTAAATGTCAACTACCACTACAAGTGAACAGGACTCTCTCTCTGCCACAAGGGGAAGAGAAGCAGAGCTGTCTTCTGCAGACCAGATCTTTGAAAGAAACATTCCTCCCAAAGATTAGGCCACTGAAAGATGGGCTTTCAAGGAACAGTAGTTATCCTTCAAGGGAAGGGAAGGGAAGGATCTGACCTGTAAAACTGGCACTACATGAAAAATAAAGTTGAGAAGAGAGAGAGGTAATAGGTGCTAACTACAAAGGTGCTCAGATCCAAGCTGCAGATACACCCACGAGCATGAGTTACAACCAGCTGTGTTCTTGTCGGGCTCTTTGCTCCCCAAATCCAGCCTCTGGTCCCAAGAGTGTGACATGGAAACCCTCATGCCTGAAATCTCACACCGGCAGCCTCCAGAAGTAAACTTGGAGCATCGCCGCGGTGCCCGCTGTTAACTGGTACACCGAAACAGACCCTTTCGTCGTGGAAAACTCAGATGCAGAAAAGGCTATTTTAAAGAGAGAACTAACGTTTGCACTGCACTCTGTCTCTCGCTCACGTATATTAAACAGATTAAAGTTCACTAGAAGTAAGCAGCCACTACTAGAAGCATAAGAGATTATTGGGATGGAACGGATTGTAGACACCAGGTACCGACGGCAGCCGGAGAGCACAAGAGGAGAGACCGGTGCCAACTGGGCAAGTCGGGGCAGTGCCGCTGCGCTTACACAACGCTCTCCTGCGCAAGGCTGTTTCAAAGCAGCGTAACTTCGCAGCTTCGCAGAGACAGCGAGCGTGCCTGATGCACGGGAGAGCTATGGGGAATTAATTGCTCCAGAACGAAAACTAGAAGAGTAAGCACAATTTATTTTGCCACATTCTTAAAATGAAATAAGAAAATATTTAAACACTACAGCTTATTTAGATAATACACACTGGAAGACATCTTTTACTGCTGGCAGCTTGAAAGAAAAGAACATAATTACAATTCCAAGCATGAAATGAGCTCTCTTCCACACATGCCTGAACCAAGTCTAACTGTTTCACCAGCTGTAGTGAATCAAAGCAGGCAGAATTAAACAGAAAGGACCCAGAAGCAGCAGCTCTTGATGCCTTTAACCTAGTAATTGCATGGCACCTGGATCCGGAAGGACTGCGGAGGATTTAGCAGTTGCAGATGTGCAGCCGATGTGGTGCACGGAGCATTTGATCTCCCTGGAATGCAGGACCCCGAACAATGCATCTGTGTGCTGGCCCACCACACACCCGGGTGTGGGCCCGGGGGATATATAAAAGCTAACATTATACTGCAATTGAAAAGAAAAAAGCCACAGCATGAGCTTGACTGTTGTTTAACTAAGAGAAAAACAATAGCAGCTTTGGTCTTAAGTATCTGCCAGAATGACCACTAGCCACTTCCAGATACATTCTTTGTTCAAGTACTTCAATACTAGGTTGCTTCATCAGCCGTCCGAAATCGCAAAGGTACCAAGGGGGCTACTAAATGTAAACCCACGGTGACGTCTATCTCCAACTTGTCAGAGAAATTGCTAAAACAGCTCTAGAACAGAGTTATTAGCATTACGCCCCTATAGCGACATCAAGTACTGAGTTGTCCCGTTTTTGAACATTAAGCGTGACACAGAAGTCCACTCCTCTCACGCTTCACATCTCCTTCCTTCAAAGGGTGCAAATCCTCACAACCCACCATTAAAAAAGCAATCCCAGCTAAGACCCTTCTGCAAATCCAAGCCGAGCTTCGCAGACAGACCCCAGGAAAGCCCCCGGACTCGGTGCTGTGGCCTTGCCTCCCGCTCCGCAGCCCGGAGGAGCCGAGGCTCCAGCTCTGCTGGTTCCCGGGAGCAGGGAGCAGCCAGGAACGCCATCTCTGCCGCGAGCACCGCGCATCCGTCCCTCCAGCCACAGCAGTCACATCACCCGCACAGCAAACCAAAGCTGAATAAAGGCATAAAAATAAACCACATAGGAGTGAACATTGTTAGACTAAGAGTAACTCTAAACTCGATCCTGCACTTCAACAGATTTCCACAAGAACTTCACTCTTTTGAGATGAGAAGCTGGGAAAGCTGCTGTCCGTGTTTCTGCTGGGGAAGGAGGGGGAGCCCAACCTAAAAAATTTATAAATTTATTCTGACCTCCAGTATCACCAAGGTGATAATCTTGCCAGTACAAAAGCATCAAAACTGCTGCTGGAGAAGTATTCTTAATGTGTCCAGGAAAAAGAAAAGATGACAACTCTCTCAGATGAAAGAAGTGGACATTTTCCCTTTCAGTTTGTGTATATCTTTATATATATATATGTATATTTCCGCAAGCATGCTTGTTTTTGAAACAAAAGCAGAAGTACCAGCAGAGCCACGGGACATCTTGCATCGCTGCACAAGGCTATTTGCACCTCCCACCCGCGCTCTGGCCAGCCTCCAAGCACCACGCAGCATCCCTCCCAGCAGCGCCTGGCCCGGCTTACGGCCGTCAGCTGGACAGGATGAACACCACCGTCTGCCCCAGCTGGTCAATTATTTCCCATCAATGAACATGAAGTTAAGAGGTACACACTAACGCCCCAGGACCAGAGACACAGCGAGCTGACAACAGGTCAGAGCTCGAACATACAAAGCCAGGAACGTCTCCAACATTTCGGAAGAGCTGCTCACAACGCGGCCGAGGTGTCCAAGCCCAAGCGTGCCCGCTCCTCCTCCTCCTCCTCCTCTAATTGGTATTTCCAGAGCAAAGACTTCACCCGAGAACAGCCTGGCACAGGGATTGTGGGCTTAAGACTGTGACCCCAAGAGGGGACACAAGCGGCTTGAGAGGGATAGGTGTAGTCTCCTGCTCGGCACTGAGGGGCCTTCAGGCAAATGAAAAGCAGTTCGTATTTAAAAGATAGTTTAAGGTCACTTTTGATCATTTTAGCTGAATGCATCTGAATATTTAAATTTCAGCAATTTTAGCTAATGCATTAAACATCACATTGAAAGTTTAAAAATAGGATTGGCTACAATAAACTAAAAATAAGCAAACCTGACAAAACCAAGTGAGGAACATTCTATACAAAAATCACATAAACCTTAGCGTACGTTGAGATATATGTGCATATTGACTTATTCTGCTTTAAATCATCTCTGCTACAGCGATCTTTCCTTCCCCATTTTTCAACCCCAAAAGAATTACCATTTCTTTCCAGACAAGAACTTCTGCCAACATTCTGGAAGGCTGAAGTCCAAACCACACATAGTTCAACAACAGCAGAGTTGAACAAAAAGGAAAACTATAGCTTTTTCTTTTTTTTTTTTTTTAATTATACCTTGTGAAAGTACGGCTGAGCAGTAGAAAAAAAGAAGTCAAAGTAATTGATTAATTCCAGAGTAAAGAAGAAGGTTTGTAGTGCACTGGAATACACATATTCTACTAAGTTTATTAAATTTATCACCATCCTTTAACGTCTAAACTCAAGGTGGCTGTACAGAAAAGCATACGCTACTCTGCAATTCTAATACTAAAATGGCTTAGAGTCCACAAATTAATACTTTTACAGGCAAGGGTTTCATAACTAGGTCAAAGCAGGGGGATGAAGTTTTAAATTCCTACTCACCCAGCAGAAAAAAAAAAAAAGAAAGAGAAAACCAGGATCAACCTCCTTTCCCAGGGATCCCCAAGGTTTTAACAGGGACAAAAATCCCGACTTTGCAAAACTGCAAAATACAGCCCCTCTTTCAACACCTTTTAATTGAAGCCTCTCCAGGATCATGTCTTGAATTATGACCAAACCTCTTCCTAAGCTACAGAGCACAGCCCTTTACCGTCATCATCAGAAATGCAAGGTTTTAAATAATTGGGGGGAAAAAATAAATCTAAACCTGTATCAAGAGGTAAAGCTAGAGAGAATCACGGCAGAAAAGGAACTGGAACAGCACGAGCGGTAACTAGAACTACTCAGAGGTATCTGATGGAATTCCCCCGTTTTTACCTTCAAACGCTGAAGCCGTGAACACTTATGGTTTTAACAAAACATGTCTCACTACTTTGCCCAGTACACTCTGTCCTCCTTGTTTATATCCCAGAGTTGTTCCAAAGAAATTTAATAAGGACTATATAAAAAAATAAATAAGGTCCAGTACTTTCTTCATGCCTCTGAGCCACTGTAAATTAAATATGAATATAGAAACTATTTCTGTGAGCAAGGGAAAGCTCTGCATGGGGAAGAATTTTTTTTTTATTTTATTTTCAACTGAAGTTTCCCCCAAAAAAAAAAAAGCATTCACTGTAGTGATACCTAACCTTCTCCCGGGGCAGCAGTGCCAGTGGCAGCGCAGTGTTCTGAAAGCAGCTAGCCTTGCCCGCGTCCCTGCTCAAAAGTACACAACCGGTATGGTAAGAATACAGAAAATCCCTACACCTGCAATCTAATTTGAATCCAATTTTTTTTTTTTTTCCTTGATTTAGCATTACAAAACGTAAGTCCAAGTCTACAGCAGTATCCTGGAGGAACCCAAATTTCAGACCGTCGGCTTGACATAGCAGGAAGACACCACCCAAAGGTGATCAAACCAGCAGTTCATCGCTTCACTGACAACTATTTTGGTGCACGCAAAACCATCAAAGTTGGGCTTTTTTGTTCACATAATTTGCTTACTAAATTTTGCTACAGTGCCCAGAGGCATTTGGGCATGCAACGCTGAGAAATAATTATGCTTCAGCCAAGGCATGCGTGTTGCACAGCGCTTCGCAAACACGTCACTGGAATTCCAAGCTACTATTATGCACAACTCATTGCTCTAGTTATCTGTCTTGAAGATCTAATTAATCCTCTTGCTCATCATCGCCTGAGCTTACACAGGAGTGTCTCAAAGCTCGGTGCCGTTTTGCAAGTATGAAAAAAAAAATAGATTAAGCAGCTCTGAAGACTGCTGTGGGAAGAGGGACTGTCAATCCACATTCTCCTCATCCAGGCAGGTACAAAGCACCGGGCGGGACTCGGATGAAGCCTCCCCTGCGGTCCCCGTCCCACACTCCTTTCAGCCCATGGGAATTAGCCCCAATAACAGGCACCTTGCTACAGGGAATCCACTCTGCACTCCAGCTTTAATTGTGGATGACCTTGAAACAGGGGACATTTAAAAATCCATATGCACGTACACATACAGCTGCGCGTGTACACCCAGAGCTATAGGCATTCTAAACGCTCTCCTACCTTCTGCAAGGTTGAGGTCAAGGGAACGAGGAAAGTTTCTGTATCTTCACCCAAGGCTCTGAGTATACAATTCACATTCAGGTACTCCTTACATTAAAGCACTACGTAACTAAGAAACTGCAGGGAGAAAGAAGGAATGAACTTAGCTGGGCGATACCCACAGGAGCTGCTACATCCCCGCTACCATTTCATTTAGACAGAGATCTCCGTTCAGACTGTTGTAAAAGCATCATTAAAAACTAGAGGAAAAAAAAAGAGAATTCAGGACTGGCCAGCTGCTATGTCCAGATGCAGCCCTAAGTGCTGGCAGGAAGAGAACACATGATATTGTTCTCCTAATGTATTTGTTTTCGTTATTTTATCAACTTATTTACTACCTGTTGTCATTTGAGTCTTACTCCATATAACTTCTATATAGCATTAAATCTGTATCACGTTTGTTAGCATCATCTACAATGTAATAACAAATAACTTACCGCCTCTGACATCAGTTGCTCAAGATAATTCAGAAGCAGTAGAGTTGGTTTGTTCCTTTGTTATTACCCAATAGCAAAGAAAGCTTTCATTAAGGCTCTCAGAAGTTAAAGTCCCAAAGCAAAGATCTCCAATGAATGTTTTTTCCACTAACTTAAAATAAATTTCTGTGAATATTTATTTCCTACATTATCTCCAACCAAAATGTGCATTTCTATTACAACACTTAATTCCAATTAAGAAAACGTTGAAAGGCTTCCTGCAAAAAACAAATACAGGATATTGGCAAGACTACAAGAATGAGGTAAAAACTACTGAAAACAACAAAATAATTTTCTTCTGACTGTGCAGCTTAAAAAGGGAAGCGTATTTCTTATATGACACCAGCAGTAAGTCTAGGTCCAGCAGAGAATAACCAGAGCTATTCAACGGTGACCTTTGAATCCTTATACTGTTAGTTTAAGCAGCTGAAAAATTATATAAAAGGACAAAACTGACCAAAGTCAAAGAAATCCTCCTGCCGTACCTACGCACAGTCAAACTGACCAGCTCTTCTCATCTTCACAGTTCCTCCAAGCATTTCCCCTCCTGTATGTCCTTGTGCTCAACATCTGGCCGATGGCTCGAGGGCCGAAGTCAGCCTTGGGGCAAAGCTCGAGATGCCCGAGCGAACGCAAACACATCCAGTCCTCAGGCTGCCATCCTGCCTTTCACCAAACTTGGAAACAAACTGAGTCTCAGGACTGCCGGGAAATTCAGAATTAAGGTTAAACGTTATCACCTGAAGCCAAGGAAAGTCACAGATAACATGCTCTTAAATACACCTGAGCTCTGCCTCAGAGTCCCAGTCACCTGCCAGGTACATGGCAACTTTTAGACTAACAACTTTTCCTAAAAAACACTGAAGCCTGCGAATATTAAATTTTTCTAAGGGTACATGAGGAATTGATAGCGGCATGCCACGTCCTTCTTTATGGCAGCTACAGGTGCCAGGACCAAGAGATGCACTGTCTGGGCTTCCCTGTCAACCCTCAGAGACCACTCCCATCCTGCAAATCCTCCAAAATATTAATTACAGCCAGGGCTAAGGCCTCCAAGAGCTTCCCTCTTTCTTCAAAGTGTCAGGGCTGTTCCCCCGCCGTGACGGCGAGGCACAGGACCCACTCTCGTATATTATCGCAAGGTAATATTGTATTTTTACATTATTGTATCACAGGATGAGTCCAGACACACGCATCACAAACTCCATTGAAATCCAACAGTTTTTCTTTTGGATCAGACAAAACCCAACCGTCACCATCAGTGGTGAGCACGTAGATGGTGTAAAGCTGGGAAAACTGGGCATCACCTAGCCAGAACCCACAGGCATACACCCTGTAGTTTGGGTAACCACCAAAATAAACATTTGGAAAAACTGAACTCCAGTGACACAGTAAGGAAAAGAATAAAAACTCCGAAGAGCACCTGGCCTCAGGCTGCAAAATCCTTCTGCATTAAAAAATAAAAACAAAAAATGTCACCACTATCCCGCCACGCAACAGCCCTGAAGACAACCCCATTAACCGGGATTTCATGTCCCAAAACACTAACATCATGATTTGATGTCAATCCATTTTGATTCCGCTAGGAGTGAAATCCCAGCCCTGGATAACTCAGGGTACACTTGGCAGTAGTCTGTCCGTCTGTCCATCCTACAATTGATGCTGTTTTCAGTGTTCCTGTGCTTCCCACACAACCACCACCGGAGCTGCCTCCAGGCCACCTCTCCCTCCACGACCCCTAACCACCACCACCAGCGACTTTACATCAGAACTACCGAAGCCAGCCCACTTGGATTACTAATTCACTAGGGCAAAATTAAATAAATAAAAAAATAAGAATCCATGACAAGTCTTCCTTGCAAAAGCAAGCACAACATCCATTTACAGTGGCGATTTCCTAAAATAAAATTGTACACATGCCTACCATCTCCCTTCCTCTTCGGAGTGGTTAACCCAGAAAGGTGAAGTTACACAAGCACATTGCTGCTTGATAAGGGAGACCCACGCACTGACTCCACCAGAAATAGCTATTGTGCTCCAAAGTAACCTTTAATATTGGTAACTATTTGAATTTAAATTTCAAATAAGTTCAGATGAAAGATTAAAGAAAGAATGTTGTTTTGCCTTTCCCGCACTGTGGAGATGCTTGTCTTTTATAACGAGGGAGCCCATAAAAATAACAAGGGAGAAGATTTACACCCAAGCTTCTCAAAAAAAAAAAAAAAAAAGAATGAATTACTGATTTTTGCAGCTACTTAGTGGTAGAAACAGATGGTTACAGGCAATAGTATTGACAACTTAACAAGCTACCACCCCCAAAGGTGAGCTTCTAAGTCTGTTCCAAATTCAAGAGTTAAAAACATTACAGCTGAGACCACCGCTCTCGGGGGAAGCGGAGAGTTTTAGCCAGACCCACAGCACTTCAGAAATCTCCTTTCTTCACTGCCATGTTCTCTCCCAGCCCTCGCCTAAGGGCTGTGACTTCCCAAAACGCCCCAACGTGGTTGGCTGTAGCCATCTGCCCACACCCAAGATGAGCCTGGGCAGTGGCGAAGGCAGGCAGTGTGGATTAAACAGTTCTGGGTAAAAGCAGAGCTTTCAGTATTTGTCTACCAAACCAAAGCCACTTCTGAGGACAGAAAAGCCAGGCATGCCTGCTTCCCAAAACGCCCAGGCAGAGAGAGCTTCCGGGAATTCAAGCCCCTCGGAGCCTCTGCCTCCATGAGCACAGGCGACAGCCTGCGACCATCGCTCACTCCAGCGTCCACAAGTTTCTGCAAAACACCCAAGGAATCCCTGCTCATGTACTTCTCCAGCAACTGGAAACAATCAACCTGTCCAGTCCCAATCCACGATCAAAACGCTAATGAAAACATTAACTTGTTAAATACATTTCAATGAATTTATCTTTGAATTTCGGTTGGAGAAGTCCAGCAAAACCACTACAAAATGGGGATAACTCGCAGCGTTGAAAAAACTGTCAGAATACCTGAGTTCTCAAGCATCTAATTAAGCCAGTAATGAATTAGACTGAGCCTGCAAGTCTCAGCCCTTGTTGTCTTGTTCTTCTAAAATTAAAGCCCTGCCAAGAATTTAACCAAGGGAACAGAAATAATGATAATGCCTAGTCTCCATCTTCACACTCAACATTTAAGACTTACTTTTCGGAAGCATTTCCTGGTTTTATGAGAAGTCCCCTTCTAAAAAAATATTACTAAAGCATATCCATCAATACTGCATTTGCTTGCAGCAATAACAGTTTCCCCCTTTTACAGGTACGTAGCAGAGAAACAGCCTGCACCTGCCTGTTCCAGTGTCAGACACTTTGGTGGTTCAGCCAAACCAACTCCCATGCAAGGTTTCCATAATATTCCCACTCCGGTTTGTCCTGCTACTTTACACCACCAAGCAATCATTCCCACCTCGGGGGGCGTCAGGCAGGTGACTGGTACCCATCGGACACCGACTGTCCCACCTGCAGCTCCACTGAAGAAGCCCAAGTCACTGATGCATCTCCCTTGGTATTCACGCAACGGGAACGCATTCCCCCAAACACCCAAAATTACTTTCCCCCTTAGAGAACTCAAGGATTTGAGTGTCAAAATCACCAGGCTCACAATTCCCTACACTATTATTTAAAAGAGCAAGAGGTAAGGGAACAAGAACATCCAAAACTATTATTCATTCAAGAAGTACAACAGTGAGTCTGGTCTTATCAGCAGGCCTTTGGTCGGCAAGCTCCTTAGGGTAGGAACAGATTGCACACCTCTTGCTGCCAAATGCATCATCTGCACTTAATCATAGCATGATGGATATCTTCTGAAAACAAGCGATTTCAGCCATATTTTGTGTAATCCTGCCATTTCACTCCAAAGCCTGTCATCTCGCATCCAGGGTGTCACTTCCTCAGGGTGGAGACCGTAACTTCAGTCTCTTTCAAGAATACGCTTTGGTGCTACACAAAACACTCATAAACAAACAAAAGCCATCACTCCAAACACCACACCTCGCTTCTTCAGCGAGGATTTCTGTGTGCAGAAGCCTCCCGCACCGTGACACACCAGAACCTGCCTAAAAGCACTCTTACTTTCAGAAGGTTGCACCCAGGAACGCCGTTGCACAACGATGGAAGCAGTAACTGGCCACTTACGCACCAAACACCCTACCGATTCCCTTCCCAAAATCATGCTTCCATGTGTCACCCGGGCTGTGTGTCTCATAGGAGTCTTCCCTCGTGAAAAACAGACTCTGCCACTCGCTGGAAATGATGATCCTGTGCACTGACTACATTACAAGCTTGTTTTAATGAGCTTGTTCCTAAACGCAACTGTGATAAATCTATAAAATCCTAACTCAAAAGTGTACTTCTTTTCAAATATGAGGATTTGGGTAGTCATAATGTACCCTCTTTGGAGAAAAAAAATTATTCCAAAACAAGTGGTGGGAATATCTATTTTTCTTCTTTTTAGCTAATTATTGCCATGGCTTTGTCTAGTTCTAAACTAGGAAGGGGGACAAGTGTTGTATTTGGATGTTGGTTGCTCTTACCGAGAGCTTCCCTCTGTGTCATGGTGAACACACAGATCTGAATTACACCCAAAGAAACAAGTCAAGCAAGACATTTTTCAAAGAAGTTTCTGCTTAGCTCAGATCTGTTCATTAAAGGCGCTGTATTGTGCACACGGGCCAGGTTAGCTTATTAGCACTGGAAAGGTTAGTGAAAGTGAATTAATGTAAGTGCTCCACTCTCTAACATCTGACATGCAAGAAAGGAGCTTCCCTACCTACACTGCTCCTAAAAGGTACGTTCAAATTGAGGGCATGTAGGTGGCATCTGCCAAAAGTGGCATGTGAATAACATTGGCAATTTAACAAATTCTGATAAAATACAGAGAACTGTAAAAGCAGCAATTCAAACACTCAAATCAAATGCTTATGCCAAGATTACATCTGAGAATCCAGCTTTTTCATTGGGGCAGGAAGAAGGATTTTAAAGCTCTTTTCCGAAGGTCTCAGCAGTGTTTTGTGTCCAAAAACTCAAGCCCCGTTCGACCCACAAAGAAATCTAGGCTCACAATAAAGCCACCTCTGTTTAACCTCTGCTTACGGTAAAGATGCAGCTTTAAAAATTAAATTTAGATTATTTAACGTCAGCACTACCCATTACAGAGCACAAAATGGACAAAGAGAAAAGCTTACCGCTCCTAAGGGGCACAGGTTGTGAGGACCCACCTCCCATTCACGCGGGTAGGACAGTGCGCGAGCGCTGTGCCGAAGAGCCCTGGGTAGGAAACGTTCCCCACCAACCCACCTCCCCTCTCCGTCCTCGCCACAGCCTTTCCCAGGCTGAGCCACCCACCAGCACAAACCCGAACTGCCGCGTTTGAAACACTCCGACCGAACCCGCACCTCAAAAGCCACCCAGCTGCTTCAAGGCACTCCCAAAAATCTGAATTTTTGAGAGAAAGGGCTCCACCATTCCAGGGGTGGGGTGAGGACCGCAGCAGAAGTCAGTCAAACCCACAAGCCACACAGCTCCGCTTCTTTAATGTCACGTGAGACTATTAATTCCACTTGCACATGGCTTCCCCTCCCCTTTTCCAGGCCCTGCTTCGTAACACATCAGCTTCTCGCCCCAAAAGCCAATGCTTCCATACCGTACCCGAGAACCCCACGGAAAGCCTCACGGCTCAGCTCGGCTGTGACCAACACGCTAAAGAAAACACGTACGCTGCACTTCTCTTGTGTTATCTTCCAACGCCCCTAATTAGGAAGGGATAAGAATTGAAACACGTGGAAAAAAGCCAAAAAGCTCAGAAGAACACTTCTATGCAAAGAAATGTCTTCCTTGTGGAATACTAAGCTCTATTTCCCCCAAAGCCGTGAAAATTGAAAACTGCATATGAACACATTTAAGAACATTAATAGAACAACACCAAGCAGTTAAGCAGAGTCACGTTCCACCTAAACAACACTACCATTATTGCGGCATCTGACTTTCCGAGGACAATTCAATCCTGGAAGCATGTATTGTAATTGCTTTTCCACTACAGGCCTCAGCTTTACAGTTGTATCCTTCTCGGGAGGTCAGAACAAGGCACGGTTGCAGCTCTGAAAAGCAATTCTGTTTAGCAGCGCTACCTTATTCATTCTTTTAATCTTACACCTACATATTCATTATGAACTCCGTGAAATACCAGTGCCAAAACCACCATCAAAAGCCGCTGCAATCTCTCTGCTGCTCGGAGAAAGCCTTGACCCCTCCGCTTCCCTAATGAAGATGTCGGGAAAACGTGCATCGCACCAGCTGTCGGCTCCAGCACTGGGGACCAGTCGAGTCACCGAACCCCAGAACAAGCCCAACGTGATACAGCTGCTTCTTGCTGTCAACAAGTGAAAAAAGAAGCTACCAGGATGAACCTGGCTTGTTTCGAGCAAACCGTTCAAAACAGTTTAGCAAGAAAATATCTGTCCTACTCATTGTGGCACGAGTGCTGTCGTGTCGGGGCCGTTCAGGCTACGTGAAGCCGGCATCTCACACCATCGACTGAACTCCCTTTTTCTCCACCCATTTAGATAGGACCTCTGGTGTTATTACTACGAAAAGTGGGGGGAGGGGGAAACAAAACAACAAAACACAAAGATACTAGTCTGTTTTAGAGAACTGAGGGGTAGCAGTGTTTGTAGCAACTCCTGCATTTCGCAATAAAGAAGCCATCTACCAAAATGGAGAAATCTCAGACTTTCATAACACTTCCTGCAGTGGAACAGCCCTCCGCTCCCTCCCCACAACGTACCACGGCGCTTCTGGTCCTCCGGCTGCGCCAACACAACTCCTTCTGGGTCAGCAGATCATACTACAAATAATCCACACAAATCTCTGCATTTAAATGAAACAGGAATATTTAGAGTATCTTGGTGATCAGATTTAACAGCGCACCACCACGAACAAGTGGTATTGGGACATGTGACGGGAACAAGCCACCTCCCAGGGACAGAAACACCCTGCATCGGGTTTGCAAACAAAGGGAACAGCAAAGTGGGCACCATCTGAGTCCCCTTCCAGCACTGAAGCTTTATTTCCATTAGCCAAGCTATGAAACGTAGAATGGCACCATCAGAACCCAGCCAACCCAGCAGGATCTTACTACAACGGCAAGCCTGGTCCTGGAGGTGAGGCTCCTCAGCCTCCTTCAGTGGGGAATCCAGGCAGCATCCCTTCCAGCAAGTTACATGCAGGTTTGCCCAAGTTGGCTAGAAAAAACCCACACCAAGCAGTTTTGTGCCCCAGTGCATTTTCACTCACAGGTTTACAGCAAAGGCAACCTTATTCTCATAGCCACGAATGGACAAGTGACCAAAGCCAAGCACTGTGACAACAGAACACCTTCTCTTCAGACAAGGCAGGAGGTGGCACATCTCCACTCTGCTTAGTTTGGCACACAAGTACCCCAGGGTCTCACTCAGGCGCAGCACAAGGAGTTAGCACAGACGACAAGGACCCGCTTTTAGAGTTATTGCCTTCTAGGATGAGAGGTTTCTACTGAAGCTTAGGCCAGACATTAACTGCATTCAATCCTCGGGCTACTGGGAGGATGGCATAAACCGCGCTGGCGGATACCTGCGTGATAAACTGCAGTGACCCTGTACGATGTAGCCTCCCCACCAGCACAAAGCCTACGAATTCATCTCTACAGTTTCAGAACATACCAGATTTGGATCATTTTTTTTCAGCCAACACTGGAGGATTCTGACGTTCTCCCCTTGTTCCCTCCTCCCCAACATCTCCATACTGTAGTGGCCCAGGAACGGAGGTATTAGACTCGAGATCAATATGCATTTTAAGCAATGCAATAGTCTGTCTTTGCAGAACAGCGGATAAGAACTTATTTTACTGGAAAAGGTCACTTAACTATCATCTCTCAGGGCTCACAAAGTGCACAAAGCAAAATCACTCCTTTTTTGTTTGTTTCAGAAGTCGGAGAAACATCTGACTTCATAGTAATTCTTTCTACACAGTGTGAATGTTTTGTCACATCATGCATCCTCAACCTTCATCTGTCAAGATTTTCCATCCACGGTTTCAGCTAGACCCATAATCAAAATAGTGCGGCTTTTATATAAACAGAGTACAAAACATCCAGAGAAAAAAGGGCTAAAGGTGGAGAAAAGCATACGTGCAAACTTTTCTAAAAGGGCAGCTACCATAGCGATGTAGTGCATAATTTAAGCTCTCAGTAATAATCCTAAAAGATATTAGTGGCCAAAAGGCAGATGATGCAGACAAAAGGCCCTGGAGAGATGCAGCCTGCCATAATGCTCTACAATCAGCCGGGGAAGAAGTCCTTTTACCCAGCGGGCAAGTATACTATGCAAATAAGTTTGAACGTTTAGTTTTCGTTGAAGTGAAAGGTACTGCAATTAATACTACCCTGTTTTTCAAAGTAGGGTTTGCGTTCAGAAAAGCAAAACGCCATTTACATCAAAACTCGGAATGAAAAATCTTCGTACCAAAGTATGAAATATAATAGGTAGTAAACAACCTGGTTTATAATTGATGTTAGGATTCAGCTCAGTCTTTCAGGGGACTGCAGAGCACCCATTAAGGAAAGAGTTACTGCACACTACAGCAAAAGGTCTCACACGTGATACACTTTAATTACTTAGCTGCAGCAGGGGAGAGTTACTGATGCCTAGTCTGTTTTGTTTCACCATGAAAGGCTTCTACCACTATTAATATTCAGCAAGGGAAACTCAAATAACGTCTTGTCTCCATCTGAATACCTTGGCATTATTATGGACAAACTAAATACAAAGATGATTTTTTTTCTCCCCCTCAAAACCCAGGACAAAAGAAACCTACCAGCTTGCAAAGCCGCCTGATAGAGCAGACCTTTATTTCTACCTAGTGCAACTCTCCTTCAGTAACGGCCTGTATCATAACGACAATTTCAACATAATAATCCTGTTGCAGCACAAAACCAAGAGGTCAGCCAAGTACCCAAAGCCCCGCGGCAGAAGAACGCGCTGTAGGTTATCCATTGAGAGCCTCCTCCACAGCGCTCGCGGCCGTGCTGAGGATGACCTTCAACTCTGCACTGCTGAGCTCCCCCTCCGCAACGCCGCCACGACACACGCACTCGCAAGGCCGAGCTCACGGAGAGCAGAGAACAACAGCTTGTGTTCAGCCTGCAACACACCAAACTGCCAGCACTGCAGAAAAAACACCAGCAAGAACGAACTCCTTCCCCACCAGCTACAGCCACATCATTTTGCTTTCCAGAGGACAGCACCGGCCTCTCTCATCTTCTCTCAAAATGCTTAGGCAAAAATCTCTTTCTTCCACCCCCCCTCTAAATTCCACTCCAGGACAGCCTATTATTTCTACATCTGCTAATGCTACCAAAAAGCTGAACCCTAACACTGAATCAAACTGTAGTCTCAGCATATTGGGAGGTTTCTCTGCCCAAAATGAAACATAGGTGCCATCTGTTTCAATTATAACTAATCACAAGGAAACATAACATTGTGAAACTGGCACTTTTTAATAGACTTTTTTTTTTTTTTAAAAAGACATTTTGAAAGTGAAGAGAAAGAAAGAGGACCGCGATATACGAGAAGTAGGAGGATATTTAATACTCAGCAGCCAACGGCACCGACAGGCCAGGCAGTCTGCTGACAAACCAGTGCTGGAACTGCCCCCGCAGGAAAGTTAACTTTCGCTTTCACTGCAGTCAGGGAAAAACTTGCTACATTTGAAGTTATATGAAAGTAAAAGGGAATCTCGGAACTAAAGACATTCCCTAATACATTCTTGGTTAGTACCTTCAAGTTATGCCGTGAAAGTTTGCGATTTTTACCTCCAAATTTCAGAAAATAAAGAAAAAAAAAACCAACCACAAACACATCGACATGGACACAAGCACTTGTTAGGTAATAAAACAGAAAATTTGGACAGAAGCAAAGTAAATATTTACCGATTCCATAGTTGAAAGCTGTTGTTAGCAGGACATATATTAAAATCCAACAGAGGTGTGTCCCAAAACCGCTGTGTAATCTGAAAAACACGGGAATCAGTTCATTAGAAAATGAAAACACACGATTCAATTTTATTCACAAGCATGCTATATTCGAGCACATGAAGGCTACTAAACACAAATTCTTGCCTAATCCAGAAATAAACGTTCTGATAACAAGTCTGCACAAACAGACAAATAAAAATAAATTGTGGGACGCTTAGCAGAGCAGCAACCGAGTTCCATAACTTTCTGATAACAGATAAAAAAAAAAACTTATTTACTTGTCTCAAGGTTTCTGTAACCATCTGTGTGGTTTTACAGTCATTTTATTTATGAAAACAGGTATGTCACCTCCCCAAGTGTGAGAAACTCATGCAGCGACAGACTACGCAGGGGCAGAGCGAGCTGCCCACGGTGTGCTACCAGGTGCCCCGTGCCAGGAATTCACTTTCTTGAAGAGCTTATATGGAATTAGCCATGACACAAGCGCTTTCTTTTCAGGCGTACCTTTGGATCCTTGCTCTGAATAGCAGGTAATCTATTACAAACCTCAAACTTTTTTTTTTTTTTTTTTTTTTTTTTTTTTTTTTTTTTTTTAAAACAGCTCTTGCTGCACCTTTCAAGGATATTTTCCCAGCTGCAAATTCCCAAAGTGAAATTCCCGACGCCAGGCAGGAGCCAGCAGGAGCTCTCAGCACCCAAGGCAAAGGGGGAATTACACTCATTAACTGGGTGACTGAACTGGTACATGAAAGGGTTGGCAGCCGATTCCGAGCTCAAAAACCAATCCCTGAACTCTTCACACCGCTTCTCACGACGGAGGAAGGCTCAGCAGCGCAACATGAGCAGTCTCGGGTGACCGTCACGTCAGCGCGGGCAGGAACCCGACTTGCCTGAGGAGCATCAGGGCTGCACTAAACCCGGCCGATCTCAGGACACGAGCCACCCAGCGCTGCCCGGCGAGCACCTTCCCTCAGACATACCTTCCTCTCCCAGCCAGAGCAAACCAGTCTGCTCCAGAGGAGATCTCCACACAAGTCCCCATGGTTTTGTGGGTGACCTGGCTGCTCCCCAACTGCAGAGGGGACGGGTTTCGGACTAATCGTATGAGCAAGGGCAAGCCTGAACTACAAATAAGCATGTTTGGGGGTTTGCAGCGTGGAAAACCAGAGAGCTTGGGCAAAGCCACATGTAAAACACTGTCTTATCCCAATTTTTTTTATGTCTATGATGAACCAAAACACCTCCAGATACCTGCTCAGCATTAGCAGGTTCTTACTTCTGCTTGTAGGGGACCTGTAAATATGGGAAGAGTCAATTTATGCTCTAAGCAAAACCACAGAACTTCTTCAAAACATGCATGAGATGCGTAATAACAATGCCCGAGCTTCTGCTGCACTCCCACAGCGAAGCAGCTCAGTAAAGGAACTTTGTGAAATGAAACAGGCTGATGTACTGCAGCCACGACTGCTAGAGCTCAGCCGTGCCAGGCAAGCAGCAGTAACCCGCAGCACAGGCGCCGGGCATTCCCCGGTGCCACAGAAGGGATTCTGGTCTGCACAGACCAGAGTAAAGGTTAAAGGGTTAATATTCAACTCCACATACCGCTCGCTGCCAAATTCCCGGCACAAAATCCCATGTCTAGTGTGATCTCTAGGCTCTCTAAACCATGCCAAGGGACACAGCGACCAACCCCTGTTCCAGCTGACAATGGAAAATGTGGGTTTCTTCTAAATTACCTTTTCTCCTAACAGGAGAACATCTAAAACCCAATTTTAAATATAAAACAAGAAACTCAGATATATAAGGTTCCAAGTGGGGAACTAAAGTATATTCTTTCCAAAGCAGCCAACTATTGCTTTCATTTGCTTGTTCCGTCTCCAGTTGCCCCATACAAAGTGCTAAAGATCCCTCAACTCACGCAGACCACCTTACCTCCTAGGACCTTCACATACTGGTCCTCCTAAGAACTCTCTGCTTCGTGTGTTCTTTTTCTAAAACCTCTCACACTGATGCCTTTAACCATGAAGGTCCTTTAGGGCAGCCAACCTTTTAAACCTTGTTTTAACTTATTGTCATTCTCCCAAATTGTGCCTGCACAGCTTCAGCGCCCAGCTCCCCCACAGCACGCTCCAGAGCGCGGCGGTTCCTTAAACAGCAACAGATTCAGTTTCCTGTAACATTTTCCCAACTTCACAGTCAACAGGGCTCGTCTAAGTAGAGCTCATGACACGCAGTTCAACTTTATCGCTGCTCGTCACCTTACAAAGGTCTTCTCCAACGGGATGACCTTTAAAGAACCATCCAGGAGAGACCCTGAGGCTGAAGGGGACAGATACCCAGTGGAGGAGACTGGGAACCTTGGGAAAGCCTCATTTGTTTTGAGAAACTTTCACTCCCTGATGAAAAGTCGAAGGCAAGATGTCGACATGAGCAACACAGCTGCATCCAGGGTAGAGCTGCTACCAACTAAACCAAGGAAAGTCTTAGGAATCACAGGGAAAAGGAGCAGAAAAAAAAAAACCAAATGCAAGGACGCGCGGTCCTGACTCAAAAATCCTGCAGCAGGTAAACTTTTCCAGACAAGCAAAAGGGAAACAAATGAAAGTTTTATGACATTTTTTTTTTCTTTCAAAAGAGCAAAGGAGATAAAGACATACGGCTACCTCATGTTTTTTTCCAAGGAAAGTGAGTCCTGGGGCACTGAAGTCCCTGATGGGGAAGTACAGCCTCACAGCGTACGATGGCAATACCTGCACGGCACCTTTTGCAGCGCGGTGCCCCTGCCCTTTTATACTCTTCCCCTCCATGATAAAAGCCACAACTCTAGTTAGAGCTATCCACTTAAACAGCAATAAAAGATAAACTGAGGGGGGAAAAAAGCTGAACTTCCAACTACATTCTCTAGAAAATCGGTAGTGCTACTTGCTGACATTAGCAGCTATGGTCAACTGTGAACAAAACGATCATAAAAGTCTACAGAAATCCTGTCCCATGACACACCGATAGACAACTCTGAAGACCTATTTACATCTGCTTCCTGGCCGACATACAGCAGTTTTATTCATTACTTAGCTCACATATAAAAGATACATTAAGTATTGTAACACTGAAACAGTGACCACCTGTGAGCCAAGTAACTTTCACAACGAAGCGAACCATTCTTAATGAAATGGTTATCAAATTACTTATGAAGTACAGCAAGTACTTCAGTGGCAGATGCCCAACGCACCGATCATGGGCAAAACCTGACTGTTAATATGTATTCGGGTCACTCAGGCGCTGTTCCGGTTGTGCAGAATCCAACATTTTAATTTATAACTAACTTTCCTTCCAAAAGACTACCTTATAATTAATAATGTTAGACACATTTATCCACCCAATATTCTTAGCTTTAGTCTAATGAAACGTATCGCTTCGCAAACTAACATTATTATCCTTGTTTTCCCTCCTGTGCACTTACAAGACCGACCGCTGGACACGGCGCCGACGCGTGCCGAGCCAACTGCAGCCACACAGACACCATTTCGCAATGCAAAATGGCAGACGTTCATCTTCCCTTTGCGTTGAAACGGTAGTATAAATACCAAATAATTACGTGTTCAAGGTGACCAGATTCTGGTTTAAAACAAGTTCGGTCTTTCAAGACCTGTGATGCTTTATTTTATATTCACGTTAAGTAATTTGGAAACCCGGGTAAGTTCCATTAAAGTAAGTGTTTCAACCTCTAAGTTCTCGCACCAACTTCTGTTCTCTAACACGTAGTCCTCAGCAGTTCCCCACTGATTAGTTATTGATTCCTCTTGCCGCACTCCCAGGCAGATCAGTAAACTTCAGATTTAGAGCACACGGTGCAACTTTTCCTAGCACTCACTGACAAAAAATGAGAATTAAGTAATTCAAAGTTCTTTAGTGAAAGAACTTTACAGAAATCAGTATTTGAAGATGAAAAATGCTTTGCAATCACAAGATGTGACCTGAAAAAAAAAATATATACTTGCATTAAGCTAACTATAAACTATTTACATCAAAGCCGTTCGGGCAGGCAGTCGAGATCTGGCGGGGGAACACTAACCGGCTCCAGCAGCGAGGCAGGAGGTGGCTTCACGGACTGATGTCAGCAATAAAATAATAAAACCGGACCTGTTCTCTACAGACGCAGAGTCACTATGGGTCTCTACGAACAACGTGTTCAAGATTAAACAATTTTATACATCTAGATATTTCTAAATTTCATCCACTGAATGCTAAAAGCGTTCTACTTAAATCTCCATTTTACAGGGAATAGGAAAGAAGTTGTTTGCTGAAGTTTCATTTCAAACAATGAAAGGCCAACCTCCCCACAAGCAAGTACATTTTTCCTTATTATTGCTTCTTTGAAGCAAAAAGTAAGAAGCTGTATTTTGATTTAAAGACAGACTTGCATCAATTCAGATTTTAGAGTGATCCAGAACTAAGAAGCGTAACAGGATACCAGTCTGAGATGTAGATTCTGCTTTAGACCAACTTCTGAATGGAAAAAAAAAAAAATCTCTAGGGAGTAGGATCGCCTTTTTCCACAGCGCTCATCTGCTTCCCTCGAAATAATTTCAGGAAGAGACAGAATTTCAATGAGGCATCTCTCTGAGGGCTTCAGTAAAAATATACACTGGGGAACACACAAGGCGCCAATGAGCTTACGCTTTCAGATAAGCTCCATTACCTCAGATGGAGAACTCGAGGAGGCAGGAGTACAACAAATTTGGAGGGAGGGGAAATGTAGAAGTGTTTTTCCAATGCACTCCACAGGCATGCTCAGAACAACTCAGCAACGCTGCACAGCTTTACGCGGCACCCTGTACACAAACACCCATCTCTCATCCTGCTGAAATGATGAAAACGACTTATTCTCAGAAACTAAAAATCACGTTACAGTTCAAGAATCTGAGAAAACGGAGGTGGAGGGGGAAATCCATAAGCAAACAGTACTACAAGCCCCACGTACTTCTTATCAGCAACATGTCTTCCAGGAATATTTGCAGGTACCTTCTGCCTGGTTACAGCACCCAAGTCAGTTAAGAACCCAAATGACAAGTGCTGGAGTACGGAGAAGAAGTCCAAGCGCCACATACACAGAACCAGTGCGGAAATTACTGCCTGTGCTCCAGAAGTTCTGTAGGTTTTGCTCACAACTGCCTGAGAGCCAGGAACAGTCCTGCCCAGCGCAGCAGCGAAAGCTTTCCTCTGGCCCCTCCAGGGGACCTATGGCTAATAAACATCATCGGATTTGCGGCAATTTCACCCAAGAGCCTGGAAAAGCACACCCAGACTACTCTACACAGCTCGGGACTATTTAGAAACAGGAGGAAAAAGGAGAGGTATCGCACTGGACATCCGAAAGGGGCGAGGAGGAGGAGTTATTTCCAAGAAATATGCAGAAATTAGAGATAAATAACATGCCTTTAACTGAAATGCCCTGCCTCCTATCAGTAGCTTACAGAACAACCATCGCTAAATACACGCACGCCGAGCAAATTGTTCTGTGCGGCAGGACCAGAACACACTTGCTCCTGCACTTTCAGAAGAAGTTTCCAATAGTGGTGTGAACTACAGAAATTGCCTTTCACTAGAATTTAGAGACACAAATATTTCCGCAGCAATCACGGCAGCCAGCTATGCTCATACAGTACCAATTACCAAAGTGAAAAACCGAAGTGCAGAGAGAATTCCACTAGTACTTAAAAATATTTTTAAAAAAATAATTAAAAAACCCAACCTCTCAGTATGTTTCATTGTGACAAAGTTGTAGCATCAAGTAAAATTTAATTTGCTAACTTTCAGAAACTAAGTAGGTAATATATTCTTGGTCTCAAAGTTGCTTTATTTTGCCCTGCAGATAATATGTATGCTGAGATCTACATTTTTTTAAAGCTCCTGTCATCTTTGCCACTTGATAAAAATACAAAATAACCTGATACTGTCCTCAAAAACACAGATCAAGATACTTATGCGTGGGCTGAAGAGCCTAAGGCTCAATTTATCCCATCAAAACAAGCATGAAGGAAGGGAAAGATGCGGTTCCTGTGGAACCAAGTCGTCTTTTAAGTATTTTAATTGAAAGTCTGGCATGGACACAATCCGCAAGAAACTGGGGGTTGTCAGTAGTCTAAATCCAGGACGGACTAAGCTGTTTTGAGACCTCCAGTGAATGAAAAGAATCCAGGACCTGTGATGTCAAATCACTAGTTCCAATATGTTGTTTCAGGTATTCCTCAAGATTTGTGATTTTTTCAATCCATTAAACGACACTAGTTACAGTATTTACACACTGATACAACAACTGGACTCAGCTTCCATCTCCAATATTCTTGGCTGACCCCGAGGAATCGCTGCACACCACTGCTGTCTACTTTATAAATACTCTGAGCCTCACGCTTGCAAGGAGAATGGGAAACGATGCTTGTGAACGGTACATTTCTATGTCTTCTTTTATAGGAGAGAGACTTGAGAAGTTCAAATAAAAAAAAACTCTGTAGTTCATTTCAGTAAGTCAAAAGCATTTAACTACTTTTATGCTTGAATTGCATTAAACTAAAAAACTAATTATCGGCAGAAAACTAACGTTTCATTGAGCGTAACCCTTACCAACACACAACAGGCACCCGAGCAATAAACTCTGAAGTTATTGGGCATTCTAACTTTATTACTGGTTATCTGGTTTCTTCATATCTGACATTTAAAGTTCTTTACTCTCAAGAATATCTCAAAATTGATAACCTCTAAAATTACTTATCTTTTCTCCTGGAAAGATTGGTGAAAGCAGCCTGAAAGGTACTTGGCAGAGTAAAATAAACCGGGGCTGTCAGAAGAGGGCCGGCTCCCAGCACGACCTGAAAGCTTCAATCACTGAAGTAAAGAAGTAACTCTCTTTTTCTTGGTGTGATGTGGCAGAAGAGCCAAGCAAGCCTGAACATTTTCCACTGAACCAGATTTTTCAATTCTGTGCACACAATTAAGAGTTCTGGAAATCCACAAGCATGTTCCCTCGTCTCTCCTCCTTCACCCTTACCACCCTTCTGTGGCTTCTCTGACGAGTGGAAAGTATTAAGTCAAAATACAGCTTCTGCAGTTTCCTTAACCAACCTTGGACTGCAGCTCAAGGCTACAGCTTGCCCTTCTGTACCAGCAAGCAGAGACAAGACTCGGTCTGCCGGTCTAGAGGACACGCTGCTTTCCACGCTATGGTTTAGTCTGCATAAGTTAAAAAAAACGCCTTTAGATTTAAAAATATGTTAAATACCTAAATACCTTTCATCAGCAAGCAGATAAAGAAGTCTTAACTATACTAGCAACACTTGCCTTGTAACAGCATTAACCTACATCAAGTGGCCATCACTGTCACGGATGGCAATAAGAAAGTGGTTAGGCACCCAAAAATCGTTATCCATTGTCATTCCAGCAGCCTAGGAAGCTACAGGCATCCTTGTTTGTCAGCCCCAATGCTTCCAAATAATCCTCCAGACTCTTACTTTTTTTCTTTTTTTAGAGCTCCAATATGAAATATAATTACCTAAGACTGCTGGGTCTTTCGAGCCTGCTTGAATCTCTTCCAAAAAAAGGCATAATCAGGCTCATGTCTTTATTAAATGATCTGCACATGCGAAGCAAAGATCCACCGTCTTACTTTGGAAGAACACGTCATTATTACCGATACACAAACGTACACGTTAAGCATGTGAGAATGTGCTTCCAAGAAAACCATCAGCACAGAACAGCAGCATCGTATCTGCTTTCAAATAACCTGAACTGGTTAGCTATCCAGCCATAAAATTCAACATCAAAACGTACAGAACCCTCAAGCTGTTTAATTTATAGTAAGCTGTTAATTCCTAAGCCATTTGGAAGAGACACAGGATGCACAATGGCGTGCATATTCAAAGCAGAAATGTTCCATGATTATTTTTAGTTCACATGAAAATGAGAAGAAATTGTAACCTCCGTATCCTAAACATTTGCTGAGCCCCATCTGAAAAGTAGTAGATTTCCAATCCAATTATTCTATAGTCAGATAATACAAGGAAAACATACATAGCCCTTTTTTCAAAGCTTGAGTAGAGCAGCGTACATGTAGACATGTAAAATGAAGGGCATAATCCAGTTGAAAAATCAAACACTTTAGAAAGCATTACCCAGGAAAAAAACTTTCAGGTCAACACAGAAACCAACACACCATAAGTAAAAGGTAGGACACAAAGACAACAAACGCTCTTCTTGGACATACAAACAAGAAGTAATAAAGGAAAACTAGCACTACTGGAGTCAATTAGGCACTGACAATTAGAAAGGTTTATAGGGAAAGCTAAAAGAAATTAATCATAGAATCATTTAGGTTGGAAAAGACTCTTGAGATCATCGAGTCCAACCGTCAACCCCACTCTACGATGTTCTCCCCTACACCACATCCCCTAATACCACATCTAAACGAGTCTTAAACACATTTGGGGATGGTGACTCCACCGCCTCCCCGGGCAGCCTATTCCAGTGTCGAGCACTAGAAACAGTGTATGCTCAAAAGCTACAGAATTTAAGTTTTTTAACAAAAAGCATCCAGATTAGTCAATTCCTGTCCACAGGTACCTATAGAAGAATTTCAACAGATTCATCTGGCAAACAAATTGAGCTGATGGTTTTCTAGCTTACGTTTGTCATAGCCATCCCAAAAACTTACCACCTGCACTTAAAAACAAAACCAACCCCCAGTGACCGAGGGGAATTTCTACCATTTGAGATTTGAAAGATGCATGATAAAGAATATGCTGATACACCATCAAAAGGGACACCCAAAGGTGGATTTTGAGGACAGACACAAGTAGTGCCCGTCTTTAACAGCTCAAAAAACCCACCGTGCTGAACAGAATGAAACCAAGCTAAAAAAAATCTTGAAGCTTCAACTTGTCCTAATTAAGCTCCAAGATGCTGGCCTTCAACAACCCAACGAAGACACGAAGTATGTTCTCTGGAATTAAACCAGTAATTTAAAGTTAGATCACAGCTGCTGACATATTTCAGGTACCTTCTCCTTTTCATTCCTCCTAAGTACAAGTCTGAAGCGGGACAAAGACATACTTCCCATCATTAGACTGAATACCTTCCCTGTGACTTCACCAAGAGCCCTTTACTCATCAGTTCCACTCAAATTCCCTTTGTAAGTTCTTCTAAGGGAAGGGAGGAGGGTTAACGATGCTACTAGGCTAGGAAGAGCACCACTTTATTTAAAAATATGAGTCTGCAATTTCTTACTCTGTGCTCAATTTTAACATATTGAGAAAATACAGACCATTCTTCAGAAGGAAAAAAAAAAAGAAAAGTGACAGACACACTCGTCACCTTTACAGTCTCAGATATTCGCAACCATGCAATTCAGTGGCAAATTGGATACAGGTTACTATTAATAACTGAACTATTTCCCTTCCTATCTGAAAGCTGATTTGTGAAAAGGATGCAAGCATCCCATTTTAAAGCACGCTAATTAGCCAAGGAGGAGTCAAGGAAGTCACTGTTCAGCCTTCAAGAACATACATGTAGCCTCTTTCAAAGAGGAAAAAAAACCAGCGCAAGCGTACCCAAAGAGCGCACAATCGCCCGCTCCAAGCAGCAGTATACAACCTCCTCACCCAAGAAAACTCCGTGTAGTCACACCAACATTATAACTAGAGAACTCAACAACTCAGATACAGTTTTCTTTTCTTAAGAACAAGCAGGTCTCACTCAAAGGCTCACAACCAGATACGCGCAGCCATTACAAGGATTAGATGCCACCGTTACCTGCCATAGCAGCAGACCCGGCTTGATGACCCAGGAGGTGCCCAGAAAGTGATGTGAAAAACGTAATTGTTAAAACACGCTCAAGTCTTCAGTTTACAGAGTTTTGACAAGTGCCTCACAATCACCTCAAATTACACAGCAAGGAGAAACGGTAAAGGACGCCCCTCCTTGATTTACACATGGCACCTCTCCCCTATTGTCTAGGTCCTAGCAAGTTACGGTCAGAATAAAAAAAGATTCTTTAAAAATACCACACAAATTGAAAGCACCGACAGCTTCCACTGATTATTCTTTTCCCCTTCTATTATAAGCCCTGAACAGGTTTAAGTAGCAGTCACCATCATTAAGAAGTTGCTCCCCTCCCATTTTCCATTCTCCTGAAAAATGAACATCGCGGCAGCACCGGTAACAGCGATGAAGCGGCGGCTGCTGCGGCCTCACGTAGCTACAGACAGCAGGGCTGGGAAACGCTAAGGGGAGGGCACAGGCCACCTCGGTCACACAGACTCACCAGAAAGCTCACTAAATAGTACAATAAGGAAGTCAAAAGTCCGGCTGTGTACGTTAGCGGTACCCCAGCTCCTCAGGATGGGCTCGAGGGCTGCGGGTGAAGTTACCGGTTACAGCTCAATAAAGCTGAGCAGGGAGATCTGCCCCTGATCAGCTGCCGGATCCCTCGACTCTCCCTCAGGCCACTTCTGGAGCTTGTCCGTAAATCAGCTTAACCTGCCAGCCCAGCAGAAAACCTACTCATCGTCCCCTGCCTGCTGGTCTCCCATCCCCGAAGGGGCTGAACTGGCTCGTGTGCCCCGGGAAGAGGCAGCGCTCGCCCCGGGCAGGGGGGGGACCCTCACACCCCCTCCCACAGCAGCGCTGAACCCGCCCCGGCCACGAAAACCCACCCCGAGAAAAATCTACAAACGCCCAGCGAAAGGGCATATCCCTTCCTTCAAACACATGGCCGTCCAAACAAACAGCACAGAGGGTGGCAAGGAAAACGCTCAGAGGACAAAAGGACAGAGAGTTAGGATTAAACCCAGTCCCTTGATCCCCGGCCAAATGGCCTACCCATAAACCCACGCGACCTCCAGAGCCAATTTAAAATCCTGAGTGTGCTATACTTCAGGTTATAAAATCATATTTAGACACACATTTGAAGCGTTCTTTGCTCTGTTGGTGGCTAAAAACAATTCCTTTGTCATCAAATCTCGCTTCAGCAAGCTGACATGACATTTTTAACTCAGGAAATAAGATAATTATGGTTCAAGGTAAACAACTACAACTGTGCATCACAAACAGTTTCTAATTTTAAGCCCGAGTCCCTCTAACGCCATCCATATTTTAGAGCAAGTTTCCTTACAAATGGTTTGGGTTGTCTAAGTAGCTTGTGACTGAGCCCTATTGCTGTTAGCATCAACAGCAGGTCTGGGGAGAGCACGGGCAGGTGTAGCAGATGAAAGCCTGGCAGATGCAGCACATGAGCTCCTGTATCAAAATGAGTCAAGGTAAGCCAAACATGAAAGGAAAGAAAATATACTCTGAATCTTAAATAGCTCGAGAGGCAAAAACTGCATCTCATCTCTCTTAGGAGCACGCAGAAAACAGTAAGTGCCAAGACCAAAGCTACACGTACTTACGCAATGTTTGCTACAAGTCATTTTATATCCCAGACCTCAAAACACCCCAACTGCAGCTTCCCCAGTGGCACAAACAGCAAGAATTCAAGCTGGAACTCGCAGCAAGTGTATCAGCTACCAAGTTGTTCAACACAAAGCAGTAAACTCACCTACAGCTCTCCGCGCTGTGTCTAAACTAGCCCCTGCACTACTGCTGCCATAAAATATTCTCCAGAGTTACCAAGAAACAAAACCTTACAATAAACAGAAGCATCACCGCTGAGACTTCGTATGCCAGAAATGCTGAAGCACAACATCTGAATTTGTCTGGAACTACAATGAGGTATTGAGGGCAGCAAGCTGCCTGCCTCCAAGATGAATCATTACGCACAGAGGTAGCAATAACTCCAAGTACTGCTTATAGGTGTTAGCCTGGTAGGCTTTCATTCTTCCTCATCCAAAGGAAAAAAAAAAAAAGGCACTAAATTACAAACAAATGAATTCAGCTGAATGCGAGAACGTAGTAGAGAAAGCAAGATGCCATACAGACAAAGCATTCTTATACAATCGTGCTTAGAAGAGACAGAAGTGGTCAAAACTATTCAAACAGCCAGTTGTGAGAACGCTGCAGTTTCTGCAGAAGACTAAACAGTAAAGAGGAATCACGGGGCGAAGCCTGTGCAGCCTGGGAGAGCTTGCTCCTCCAAAACTTTTCATCATTAAACATTTTCAAACAACCCCACCCCACTTCTGCTATTGTTGTCAGAGAGGGAATTCCAACCAGAACAATTACTTCCACCACATTCTTCTGTTGGAAGAAGAAAAAAAAATGGTAACACTGCACAGCAGAAATACAATTTATGCAGTAGTTCATCTAGTAACACAAGTCTCCTTCCTAAAGGAAAAAAGGATTAATGTGCCTTGAGCCCACTGTGCAGAAGCACAAATGTATTTTCCGATACAAACACTTGAAGGCAGCGATACGGTGGAAGTCTCCCAGGTTGAAGTTAGCCATGGGAGGTTAATCTCTCTACACCCTGGAGAGGGCAGTTCATTAAGAGGCTGTTCAGAGCAGAAGGAAACAATTCACCCACTCCCTGAAGAAATCCCTCTTCCCACGACTTGCACACAAGGCAGCTCCTCTGAACTCTCCACCGCCCCACATCTCGTACCCGTTTGCACCATTTTCTTGGTAACGGCACCGTGTCCAGGCTGCGTTAGAAAGCACGCTTCCCTTCTCGAGATCCGTCACAATTAACGGAGCTCAATTCAATGCTGTCTTCAAGGCATAAACCGGGGTGCCAAGTGGCCCCAAGTCAACCCAAGCGTCCAAGTAAAGGAGGGAGCAGAACAACAGTTTGGCTTCATAGTGTTTTATCTGCAATTAACACTTTTTCTTGACTTCTGATAAGGTAACGTATTAGCTGCCAGACCAAACCCAAGTGCAAATAAGCGAACCTTAAAATATTCTCAAAGTGAAGCTTCAGAAAGAGTCAAATATTCTCTCTGCCACCAAAGCCACTCTGCTCTTCTCGTGCTAGCAAATGAACATTTAATCCAATAATCAGGCAAAGGAGAGCATTCTACAAGTCCACAAAAGGTAACTTAGTCGCCACATGCATAAGTTTATACCTACAACTGCACTCACATTGCAATTCATCAAGCAGCCCTTCCGGAGCGCACGCACCTTTGGAAAAAAACACCACCCCAAAGGTTTGCTGAGGCATCTGCCTCAGACCTGGGAAGAAGTCAAAAACAAAAGCTGTCTCCCAGTTAGCTGTCAAACGCACCCATTTATATACGGACTACAGGCACACCTGGGGGTTTTGTTTGCTTTAAACAAGTTAAGCAGACTGCCCAGCTACACTCTGTCAATACAACAACATCCCCTTGACTTGAACCACGGGCCGAGCAGCCACCATACACCTCCACCATCATTCCCATCTGAGGCTGTTCCTACGATATCGGAAACACCAACTCAACACCAGCTCAAAAAATTGCTTCCTAATGTTTACTTATGCTATTACCTACTTCAATACTTAACTCTCAAATTACTTCCAAATTATAAACCATTTGGTATGGAACACTTTATTTCGGGTAGCTGAAGGTCAGCAAAAATGGAATATAATTCAGATAAGTGTTTATTAGTTCATAAATGGCCAGCAAGTCTGACCGTCCCATCCGACAGCCTAGAGATGCTGGCATTGCCAGAATGCAGAAAGCGTCACCTACCCCCTTTGAAGAGGTACATCTGAGTATGCCAAACGTGTCACTAAATTACACAAATTAATCATCAATTCTGAGCATTTATGTGACAACAGGTAGGAAAAAAAAAGAGGAAAAATTCAAAAAGTGTACACGAGACCCAAGCATCCTAAATACAGCCAAGCCATTTGTCAGACTCTTATTAAAATTAGATTGGCCGTTGACAATGATTCACATCTGCTTCTTGTAAACAGCAAAAGAGCACCAACATCATACAGTGAAAGACACAGAAATACGCAAAGGGCAACAGAGGGGAGTAACATCTATTAGCAAGGCTACTCCATACCCACAGCAAACACGCCGCACTGTGCTTATACACCTCAAAAAATAGCTCAGTTATAATAGCTCATGGCTTTCACGGACGGCAAGCAAAGTTGTACTAAAATATGGTGTGTAGGTATAAGGAAAATAAAGCCTGATCCAGCCTTGCCTCCCCTCCTTAGCCCTACCTCCTCCAAACGCTTTAAATAGGATGTTATCACTACTTGTTTATATGCCATTACAGAAAAAAAAGAAATGCTCGGTTTCTTAATACTGCATTACCGAACAAAACGTTACTCAATTCTTTCTGTAAAGTACCAAGAAATAACTGTGAGACCATATGCATCTGAAAGCATCCACGTGCCGGAGTAATCCGGACTTACGTAACCGACAATTGGCATCTAACCACGAAGAGCAGGAAAGGAAGGACCAACATACAAATCTTCTTTAAGACCTAAAACCAAACTAAAAATTCATTTTGAGAAGTCTGATTCCTGAGGCGAGTGAAATTCACATCTCTTAAGTTACAATTTAAAGGTTTCTGCCATGAAAGTACACAGGCAAAAGAGAATCCCTTGTGGCCGATTTTCGCTCCTTTAGCTCATCCCCGTTAAGCAAAAATGAATCATTTGCTAATTGACGAGTTCAGTTTGAACCAATGCCACTGTGATTCTTATCTCAGTAGCTGGAAGGCAAGTCCTTCCAAGGTCTGAAGGAGCCATCGACAAAGGCAGAGATCAGCATCCTTCTGTTTTCTCAGTGCATCCTAAAATGTCAGGTCCTAAAATGTCAGGCATCGGAGCGCAGATACTCCTGGAGATCATGTTGTACTTCACCCTTGAAGTGACAGTAAAGAAAAGAAAGCACCCACTCCTACATGCTTACGGGATCCACCAGAGCCCCCAGCCCCATCCAGCTGAGGACAAAGCCCACCACCACGCCGTGGCGTGTACTGTAACGCAGGGGCAGTATCTGAAGCCCTAAATCACCTCCGCCTTGGGACGGCCCCACTATCTTCAGCCGTAAAATCAGCTTCCCACCGCCAGCTGCGGCGGACATACGCAACACTCACATCTGCATTTTCTGAGCCCAGGGGTTCAGGAGTGGAAGTAAATCAAAGGGAAATGTGGGCACAGTTCAGAAGAACAGCAGCCATGGCACACGGCAGACACGGAGGCCAAAAATGAGAGGTGCAAGACAGACCCAAAATTCGTAGAGAGGCAACAAATGCAACTGAAAATCCATCCTCGCCCCCTTTCTACCTGCTTTTAGCCAAAAGGCATCATTTTTTTCCTTCTAAAGCATGCTTAAGTGCTTTGGTATCACTGATAGACAAAGCTCACTGTTCTTCGATGCCAGGCTTAGGGTGGAAGAGAAGGTGTTTGTCGAGCTGCAACCCCCACCGTAAAGGCACAGACACATTATTATGAAAAGCAAGTCAACTTTTTATGCACAGACGAGGATAACAAATGTTTCATTGCTGTATTTCAAACGTTTAAGATCTTACGCTGAACCATAGGAAAGAGCATTACTAGTTAGGCTATTACAGTAAATGAAGTGAAAATTGAAAATGAAGTCTAACTGACATTAAATTTAAGTAACTATATATCAATTCCACAATCATCATAATACATTGGCACTTCTTATGACACAACTTCTGCAGAACAGAAGAACACCCTTGATAACTCTGAATATTAAGCCGAGGTACCACAGGCATCTTACAGTTTATATAAATAAAGTGCCTCCTGCAAATAATCACGGTTCCGTCAGTGAAAACTGCAGCATGATTAACAGAGGTCCATTATAAAGGCAATGCATAACCTAGCTCCTGTGAGTAGTCACTGCCACATCGGTCCGCGTTTCTATGGCAACCAGGGAGGAAAATATAAAGCAAATTACAGTTAAATGAAAATTATTCTCCATGACAATATATGTTAATGCAGGAACATTTGCAAGGCCATTCTGGATAAAATGTTTACATTCACACATGTGTTTACAAAAATAAATAAAAGGCAGGCTATAACAGCTAATGGATCATCCAAAGATAAGGATCATAGTCTTTTTTTTTTTTTTCAAGTTTTAATGTATTCAGAATAAAATTCTTCAAGCTAACAGAACAGAAAACAAACCATCTTAGAAAAAGGTATTTGCACATTTAGATATAGTATACATTCTCTAAGAAACAGTTTTTCAGAAGATCTAACGTGTACGTTTTTGAGTGTTGTGATCCTTTAATTTTCTTGGCTGCAAACAAAGAGCACATTTATACCTCCTCATCCCAGGAGAAAATGTTTTAAACGAGAGGCTAAGTCACTCAGAATATTTATAGAGTTCTGACTGAAACTGGAATAGTGACTTATTTTCATCAGCTATAGCTTACCTATTGAAAGCTGAAAAGTGTTTTATACCTCGGAATTTGCGACATTGACTCTACAGCTGGAAGAGTCTTGTACCTCACCATGGTTTAAAAGCAGCACAGGTCAATGAGAACCCGTTGTCAGATACTTTTACAAAAGCCCGCACTTAATGCTTTAAAAGGTTGTCCCAACCATGATCATTTAGCCTAAACAGTCCTTTTTTTAGGTAATAGATCTCAGTTTTTAAATATCTTCTGAAGCAGGAGTGAAGTTAATTGGAATAAGGCTCGTTCCAGAGGCAGCCACTTACTTATTTTTTTTTTAACTCGCTTGGCTCGTACCCCAAAGAAAAGCCCAAAGAAAGAAAGTAGGTTATAAACTGACTTACAGTCTCTTTTCCACTCTGAAGCGCCACGTTTTAAGAACGGTTTAAAATACTGCATTAGAAAAAAGCACTCCTCTCAGCCGCGTTTCACGGTTCCCCCTGCCAAGTTCCTTTCCCATGGAAATGGTCTGCCTGTTCCGCGAGTAACACAGGTGCAGGTTTCTTAGGAAGACCCAGAAAGAGCACAAGGCACTATTTGAACCCGTTTCAGTGTGCTGGGAACACAGAAGACGCCATTCACTCCGCTGGCACATCTGAGCTCACTCCGTACACGCTCCCACTGACCTCTGCATCTGTCTCTTGCCTCCACCTACAGAACAATACTTGAATCATGAGGATCATAACTTTTTATGACAGCGGGAAAACTGCAATATTCTCCACAAGTTCACTCCACCCTGCACATAAAACTGCTCATAGGTTCAACCATAAAGCAAACTACCTTCTTTGAAGTTCCGACTTAAAGCCCAGCGCATGTTATAAAGCTGATGTGAAAAAACACAGCCTATTAACGTTTTACATAACCACGCTCATGGAAAGCATCATTTGTTAATCATTCGGTGCGACTGTTGACAAAAGCAAGTTAGGTCAGAAAGTAACCGGGTAACAAAACTCTTTACAGGTGAGCTCAGGTTACCCACAAACACCAAATTCACATACCACCAAATATATTCCAGTCATGCTCCACTTTCCCCGAGGATCGCTTGCTGCAGAGCCCACAGTAGCATCACCATTATCATCTCAACTCATTTAGTCACTGATCTCAGCACAACCATTATTCCCTCCACAGCGACGTCCAGACAATCTCCACACAACGCAAAGAAAACAGCTACAAATCTCAGACTAAAAAAAATAATATCTGCAAACTGAACTACAGCAGCAGTTGCTAGGTTCCTTTTTAAAACCTTCACTAATTGCTAGAATTGTGTTTCTAGTGAAGCTCCTTGCTGCAGTGGTGGAGGGGCTGAATGCTGTTTTCACAAAAGAACTTCTAAAACCACAGGCTGCATGTCTGCAGCAGCCAGTATTTATATTCTGTGCACAAATCAGATTACGTGTACACACACCATCCCCAGTAGTCTCCAAGCAGACGAATCCCACCAGGCCAAGCTGCCTTTCCGGATGCCAGAGCTATCGGGTCGGGTACCCTGCTTTCTGCCGTTGTGCACTCCATCCTTTTGCGGAGAACTGGCTTACCGCGTCAAAACGCATCCGCATTAGAAAAGTCATTTTCTCCGTAAATGTAAGCAAATACACGCTAACATGAAGTGAAATTCTAGAGGAAAGCAGGCAGCTTTTGCAGCTTCCCTGCCCTAGCAAACGGCAGGAGGTTCAGGGGAAAGCCAGGCTGCGAGGCAATACTGAGCATGCAACGCTGCCAGCAGACCTCCCATGCACCCTTCCCTACTGCAAGCTGCAGCAAGTGAATTAGCACCAGATGGACAAGATAACAGCTCTGAAGAGACTATCAGAAGGATTTTTGCAGATTTCAGTTACCTGCACTGCTCCATAAGAGTAAATTCTGCCTACAACTACTATGGTAACGCTGTGGCAAAGAGACCCATCATTCAAATACAGGACAAATTCATAAAACAGAAAGATCCAAAGAGCTGATCTAACCAGAGACAATAGGTGGTGACGGTGACGCAGGAGAGGCAACAAGCTAACGAGCTATTAATGGTAAGCACAACAGGCGTAAAACAGCAGACTCAAGCTGCCAGCACCCCAAACTCTCATCCCTGTCAGAAAGAAGTCTCCATGCCCTCAGATCCTTTCACCTCTCAATGCTACTGCGGCTTCACTCCATTTTCAAGCGCTTTCCTCCCACCACGCAAAAACAAGGCCCAGATCTCGAGAGGGAGATGAAGATGCAGGATGATCTCAGAGAAAAGGAGAAAGGCAGGAACAGACGGGAGGGAACATCAAAAGGCAGGCAGGCTAAAATTAGAGACAAGAATCCTGGATGAGGAGGACCAAGGCAAGAGCAGAGAGCTGAGCAGAACCTCCATCAGATGAGGCTCCCGGGAAGGAGGAGGAGGGGGGACAGACAGAAGGGAGAAGAAATATTATGGTGGGTGAAGTAGGGGAAGCTAGTAGACAGAACAGACTGCAGAAGTAAATTCAGCATTTTAAGACTACAACCTGTAGCTTTAATTAAGGAGCACTACGCAGCACACCAGGAAAAAGCCACAAAGTTGACTTCTCGTCTAATCTCTTCTCCCCGGGACGAAGGCTAACTCAAAGGCAACTCGGCTCTCGCCACAGAACAAGTTTAACAGCCCAGTACCAGTGCTGATCACAGGGGAAGTCGATTTAATTTGCTACCATCACCCGCAACAGAGAGCAGCTCTGAGTAATGCAGGGCACCTCAGATCCCGGTCAGAAAGCCAAAAGCCTTCTGGGCTGCTGGCAAAGTGGAGAGGGATGAACAGATCAGAGACCACGACAGCCATCGCGCAGCATCCTGACGTGTGCCAAGAGGCTACAGCAAGGAAGGAGACCAGAGAAGATACAGCAGTTATCAGCTATTCTTGTTTTCAAAACCAGTGTATTCGCACGTGTCCTTTCTGAGTTGGTAGGACGAAACCACACAAGTTGGAATAAAAAGGTCAATGTTCAAGGAGAACAGGCTTTCATCTTCCAACCCGGCTAGTGCACTCAACTCTTGGACTGCTCAGAAAGGTAAAGTTTTACACACAAAACACACCCAGGCTTGCTCATTACAGACCCATGGTTTAGTTCGGATAAATGTGGCTGTGCATTTATCCAACACGCAGCCGGTGCTGAGCTGCAAGATGAAACCAAGGAGACAGCAAGCTATGGGAAGCAGCCAAACACTGTAACTAGAGCACCAGCTCACCCAGTGGTATTTAAACAACCATAGCACAGCCATGAGCAGGATGTTTGTTTCCACACACACACCCCTTCCCCGCATCTACCTATATCTCTTCCCAGCATCGGCACGGCTAATCTCATCCATCTATCTAAAGATATAACTACAGCAGTACTTTATAAATAGGCTTACATCTTCAGTCCATCCAGGACCTGACGCAACGGCAGAACGACAGTCAGTGCTGCAAGCGGTGTGTGTTGTTACGACAACGCTGACATTTCACAATCTGCAACAGCCACCATCCTGCTCAACGTGGAAAACACAGACCGAAAGTGTAAAGTCTACCCAAAAGATTACTGCTTTTCGTAGGATACGGTCACTGCCACAGTCAGCAGGATACCAGATCTGTTACCTCCTCCCTGCAGAAGGCAGCTATCAGGAGACCATTCCCAACGGAGAACTTCTTGGAACTTTATCTTGGCTCCTCCTGGACCTAACCGGCCTGTAGAGAACCCAGCTACTCACTAGTAATTTGGAGCTCCTGGTACAACTTGTTTACACAGAGCAGGTCATAGGATAGGCTGGAAGGTGTAAGCAGGATATAGTTTTTATGGCTCTGAACTCCTGCCCAGATAAGCTGATAAGGCTCTGCGCTCAGGGGGAGGGGAGCACTTTCATGTGTGCTTTATTTAAAACGAAGATGCACCAGGAACTGCAGTTAAGCATTTTATACTTAGTAATGAAGTTTCCGTTCACCTTATTTTCCTTTAAAGCTACTGAATGTATTTTTTAGGAGTTACAAATTACACGTACTTTCATTTCACATCAAGATACTCCAAGCAGCACAGTACTTT
Source organism: Chroicocephalus ridibundus (assembly GCF_963924245.1). Classification (NCBI taxonomy): domain Eukaryota; kingdom Metazoa; phylum Chordata; class Aves; order Charadriiformes; family Laridae; genus Chroicocephalus; species Chroicocephalus ridibundus. The sequence continues at coordinate 94,063,356 of NC_086287.1, forward strand.
CAAAACCGAGCCCTTCAGCCTCTTGCTGCACAGGCTGTCAAGCCTTCAGGGACAGGCTGCCTCTGGGATTGTGGTGAATTTTTTAAGAGGGTAACATCTCCCTGCTTTGCCACGCCTGTGATTCAATTTTAGCAGCTTTATGCTGCTCTAAAGGTAAATTGCTTTAGACCTTTTCTATACCGCAAAGCTGTCACTCTCAAAAAAAAAAAATTACAGAGCCAGCTTCCTCCAGTGTTTGCTTCCCCTCCCTCCCCTGATTACCCACAGCCATTTAACCACCCGACCGTGACACTCTCCAGACACCGATGTCCGCGGCTGAGGACCTGAAGCCTACCACTCAAAACAAGGACCATCTTAACATTTTCCTCAGAGCAGATCCAACGCAATGCAAGAGGAAAGGAGACGCTTTCTCACGGCTCATACGCGAGAAAAACATTAGTTCCGTCTGTACTTACCCGAGACAAAGCTTCTTTTTACACATACTAAGAAGTTTTCTACCCTTCCCATTTTCAAAGCCTGTAAATCTTGTTGCTAAAGAAACAGGCATGCATTTTACTCACATGTGAACCCAGTGCCAGCATGAACACCCTGGCACCTAACAGCAGAATTAATATTCCAATGTTTCCACAAAACATTGAATGTTGTAACCTTTGGTTTACTAATAGAAACACAATATACAATCAATGGCTTGCTCCTGCCACTACAATAATTTACAGTGGAAGATTTATTTTAAAAATGCTTGTCAGATAAGTTTGGTTTTCTTAGAGACAGGGGAAGAAAGGCTGCCTACAGATTTTTAGAGGATAAATAATTCAATGCATGAATGCCAAGGGCAGTACTGCACACATCCATATGGCAGGGACAATGCAGACAGTAATATATGCTTCACATCACCACCCTGACAGTGCCTTCAACCCTGACCTAGAAAAAAACCATCACTTTCTTCTGGCTACAACAGCAATTCACTCTCCGTCACTGCTACCCCGCAACACTGAGGACTACTGCACGCTTTCTGTTTACTTTGGGGTAGCATCTCCCAATTCCCTGACCTCTGCAGACTGCAATTTCAGCCTCTGCTCACAACAGCTACACCGCAACGAGCGGAACTTATTCACACGACGAAGAAAATGAAAATTAACTATAAGACACGCAGGTTTCAGAAGTCCTCTTTAGCAGCTCACGTCTTTTCACTACCAGAACTGAGAGAGGCAGGAAAACCCGGGATGGTGGCTCTTACATGAGGTCTGGCAAGACGCAGGCGGTTCCATGGCCTGCCCCAGCTCCTGCACAGCGACAGGGCTCCCGCATCGCACTCGATGGTCACAGGACGACGTAGATCATGCTGAAGGCTGTGACAAGGCAGAAGAGGCAAGAGGCAGCTCGCCGGGGAAGCCTCCCCTCCCCTGTGACCCTCACGCCAGCAAACCTGCAGTCGTATTCGTTTCACATTCCCAAAATTAACTGTACAGGCACCACCCTGCCCCACTGTCCTGTTTTGGTGGCAATCTGGTAACATCTCTACATCCTACAGTTTGGAGAAAACATTAAAGAATCAAGAGGAAGAATTTCCGAGCCCAAAATACCTGATATAATTAACTGCGCCTTCTAACAGGATTATTTCCTTTTCTGACCCCAATTACTCCTTCAGTTTATTAAAGAGAACTCATATACGCAGAAATGTTAACACCCTAAAGAGTCACATAAACAGAAAAAAGTCTGAGGGCACCATTATAAACAGAGTTAATGGAACTCAGTGATTGGAAATGGATCTTGAAAGCTGTCAGATCAAAGCAAGATCTTTCTCGTGTAAGGACTGCATTACCCTTGGAGCCACAGAGCTAATACCATCTATAAAAATATTTTGCTCAAATAAGTTAAGAACAGCAGCGTTTCATCTGTCAAAAGGTGCGAGGCTTTTATGGGATTAGCCATTCCACATACAGCATAAAAATTAGAGCAGATTTTTAAAAGCCCTCAGCTCAGCTGACAGAGACTACGCAGACCAACGTGTGTGCCTGCTTTCTTCACGCACACGCTACACACTGAACAGATTTTTCACTGCTATGAGCATTTAAGCTTCTTTTATTTTTTTAAATACACTTGTAAAGGATTACAAATTGGCATCACCTACAGCTAGCCACGGATGAAGCTAGCACCACCACCACCCAGGCTCCGACAAATTAAGATTTTTAAATACCCAACAATTGCACAAGAAAAATACACCAGAAAACACCAGTTCTCACGCGGGAAAGCTTAAAAATTCCAGATACAGTCAAATACACTCAAAACCAGCCTCCAGACCACAGGTGCTGACAGCTTCCTACCCCCCTTCGCAGCAGGACACCAAAGACAGCATTTTGCCCAACCATACTTTATTAAGGCTATAGCTGCACAAACCCATACTGTTTCAGATGCTTGTGATTTCAAATAATTGACTACACAAGCTTTCTTTTAACATTTATGCGAGTATTTTTTATGACCGCGCATCAGTGGCATACAAATTACATAGCGCTTGGCTGAGGATCCCGGCACTCTGCACCCTCAGAAAAACCAGCTCCGTGCCGCTGATTTCTCTTGCAGGAAAGAGAAAATATTTAAAAGCTGCATACAAATCATTCCCGTAAAGTGTCGTGCAGACTGTTTTAAATTAGATGGGGTAAAAATATATGCGAGTTTATCATGAAACATTAAAATCTTTGCTATGGAGACACCGGTTTCTCTCCCCAGCCTTTTACAACTGAAATACCATTCTCACACGCAATGGAGGGAGCAGACAAGCCACCTTTACTAGAGCCTCGTCAAGGAAATACGATTAGAATAACAACCACCATGTAAACATTTCCAAGCATTATTGCCTTTGCTGTACTGAAAAGCAGCGGTACCTGTCACTACTTGCTATGTATCTACCACCATTAAATCTTAATACCGAGGAAGAATTTCAATCCATAAGGCAGACTGTCAAGCCTGAAATTCAGGTACTGCACACAGAGGGAGGACGAGGGGCTAACCTCCTAAGAAAGCCGTCACTCACTAATTTTACAAAATGTAATTAACCAGCTCCAGTCCTGTGCATTTCCTTCCCTCGGAGAAGGGTTCCTTCACCAAGTAATTAGACCGTCCCAGTCAAGACTCAAGTCAGCACAGAAAATATTTTCCCCAAAACAAAGCCACATGCACAATCGTAGAAGATTCAAGCTCTATTTCAAAAAAATACTGCTGGTTCCTCACAGTAACCTAAAGCTCTTCCTAGTTTTTCCTTAGTCACTGCGTGGATCTAAAACTAACTGAAACCAACACACCACCGTGGGAGCCCCCAAAAAGCAATTAATCCCAGTTTTATTCCCATCCTCGAGACACTTTATTATTTATAGAGTACTGCCTTCTTTTAACGTATAGAAAAGCAGGAGGTTAAAAAAAAATAAATCCTAGTACTTCAAACATATGTCCAAAAGCCACAACATAAAGACAAAGAGTATAGATTAAAAGCAGTAAAGATATACTTGTCAGGAACCTTCCTTTGAAGTATCTGCAGGAAACACTGTCATCGTGCAGCCATGTTACAATTACACTGTTAAAATAATCACCCCCAGTTGTAAGTAGTCCATCTGGTTTACTGAAAAGGGAACACTGCTGGTACAGTATTGATTAACACGACTAGTCTTCACTGACCCTAGAGAAATACATTTGTCTGCTCTACTGAACAGCGGAAGAACGCTGCGCGACACTGTGATACGCTTCGTTTTGTTTAGAAGCATTTTTGGGGACTTAGTCAATTAAAACACGAGCAGAAAATAAACTAATCTTAACAGGTTGCCTCCCACACACGAAGGAAGAAGTGAAGGCCAGCACTTTGCTGGAAGGTTTTTTGGGTTTGGTTTTGTTTTTGGGTTGGTTTTTTTTTTTTTTGAGTTTTCTTCCCCTATCCAAAACCAACATTCATTTTGGACAATCTGTATGCTTAAGTCTGAGAAAATGCTATTACAACACCATAAAAACAAGAAGCAGCACATAAAAAAGAATCAATTCACCCTAAGCCACGTTTTTATGAAATGGAGATGCAGACAAGAGTTCATTTTTAAAAGCAGAAACGGAACTGAACAGTAAAACCAATTGTGAAACACTAAACGTAACATCTCCAGTTTCCAGCCTGTCAAAGCCACTAATGCTTACATGACCAGGGCTCCTATAATCACTATTTAGAACAGAAACAAGGAAAAAATAAAAAATAGTTGGGAACTGATCAAGTTGGCGAGCAGAAAGTGAAGGGCTCCTATGCACTCCAGACTCCCATGTGTCTTTTGCTGTATGGGCAACTCAGCCTGCTCCGAATTTCGCAAACCAAACCCCCACCACTTACTCAGACAAGTCTGGAGGTGATGCAAGTCCCAGCTAGCCTAACTATACAGGTTCACAGCAAACCCCACTGGAGCCCAGACCGCCCTTTTCCAGGGAGGACACAGACAAGATGTGCCCTGGCAAGTTTTATACCTTCTTGCGCTACCTCCTTTCGGACTGACAAGTTCTGCTAGAACGAAAGAGACCTGGAGCATCTCTGCATTAAAAAAAAAAAAAAAAAAAAAAAAGAGCTGAGCTCCACAAGCCCCAGACACACCTAAGCGAGAGCAGCCGCCAGGATGGACACAGTAGTGCAGACAAGGCTGTGCTTTGGGGACAAACACCCCCAAGGCTGTGAGGGCAACTGTGCTGTAGGAGCAGCTCGACCAGAGCCCCCAGCATGGACCCACGCAGGCACAGAGCACCCCTCAGAGCGAGATCTTCCACTGAGGAGCGCTTCCCACGGAACGAAAACAGGTCACGCAGCTTCAGCGGCGACATTTCACAGGCATTAATGAAACGAGGTGCCTAAGAGTTTCCCCTGCCGAGACAGAGAAGTCACTGTAGGTCTCGCTCCACGACGCATTTAAAACCCCGCTACCGCACGCCACCACAACCATTTAAAAGTGCTCCAATATGCACCTTTAATCTGCCAGTAAATCCATTTTGTAAAAACGCCAGCTTTTTCTTTTTAAGTTAATCAAGTCAAATATTTAGTTCCTGGTAGAGCACACACAAAAGAATGTATCAATGCCATTTGAAAACACGCGAGAGTTAATCTCCTTTTCCCTCTCCATGACTCCATGAAGTGTTTTTTTCCCCCAGAAAAAGAAAATAATTGGAGTGATTACATAAAAATGTTCTATTTTATGAACAACCAAGAAAAAAGGAAAAAATGCATTTAAATTCAAGTTCCTTACATTTATACAAATTCCAGCATTTCGAGAAAGCACACAGCCACTACAAAGCATTACATTCGCAAAATGTTTTCAGCTAAATACCTTTGCCTGCACAAGGTATTAAAAAAAAAAAAAAAAAAAGAAGTCTATACCCAATTTCAGAAACCATCTCAGGAGAGAATTTTGCTTCAAGAGCTGCCTGGAATTTGTTCTCTGCCTATAGGGCCGTGTCCCCAGTGGTAAGAGAGTACTTTGTGTACAAAACCAAGGGGGGGCGGGGGGAAGGGGGGGAGGAGGAACCCTTTCCTGCAACTGGATATCAAAACAGATCTCCAAGCTTGGAGTAGAAGCCAATCCGTAAACACACCGACTCTTGTGCCTCAATGAACAGGCCGATTTTCAATCCGCACGCACACCCCCTCGCAGGACAGCTGCTCTCTCTGGGAAAGGGCAGAGGGCACCGAGGGCTCAGCTCATCCCAGCTCCTTTCGAAGAGAGGGGGGTGGGAGGGGGGGGCGGCGATTTGCCTTTCTAAACATGCAATCAATCTACCGGACTGGGGGAGGTTAATTCTGGACTGCAGAAGTGCAGCTGTTTTGGGTTGGGATTCTTTTTTTTTTTTTTTTTTTTTTTTCTTCCTTTCTTTGCTAAGGGGCAAAGGTGTCCAGCAGCCCCTCTCCGGCACACAAAGGCTTCTCCGAGGAGGAAAAAAAAAACACCAAGCAATTTAAAGATTAAACTAGAAAATAAATAAATAAACGCGGATCAGCCAGGCTGGCTGGCGGCAGCTCGGTTCAGCTCCATCCTCTGCGCACACACACGCAGGGCTAACGCCTACCCAGGGATGATGAAATGGGAAACGGAAATTACCATTTCAGACAACTTTTGGTATTGTTCCTCCCAGCACAGTGCTCACCCCAAAATGCGTGCTCCCCCTCCGCGCCTCTGCGCGCCGCCGTGTCCCCACAAAAAAAAAAAGGGGGGGGGGGGGGGGGGGGGACGGGCCCACGCCGCGGCCTCGACCCAGAGCCCCGCGCTCCCCCCACCCCGTGATGCACCCCACGGCTCCCCATCCGTAAATATTTACCACCCCCCGAGCTCTCTCTGCAGCTCCCCCCCACCCTCCCCAAACCCTCCTCACCCCAGCCAGCCCCTGCCTCCCTCCAGCCTCCTGCAGCCCCTTCCCACCCCCTGCCCACCCCCCCCCGGCCCTTCTGCCCTTCCACGGACACCCCCGTGTTCTCCCCTCTCCTCCCCCAGTCCCTAACAGCCCCTTCTTGCTCTAAACAGGCCCTGACCTTCTTCACCACCCCCCACAAAAACCTCGGTACGGCGCTTTCCTCCCGTGCCCCCCCCCACCCCCCCGCGCTGTTCCCGGTGCACCCTCTTTAGGCCCCTCTGCCCTCACCCCCCTGCTTCCCCCCCACCCCAACCCCACCCAGACCCCTCTACTCTCCCACCAAGTCGCGGCAGCCTCCGCCTCCCCCCTCCCTGCCGCCCCTTACCGGAGCTCCGGGCTCAGCGGGCCGAGGGCAGCCTCGCGGGGGAGCGAGGCCTGCGGCTCCGCCGGCCCCGCCGCATAGAGGAGGCGGCGGGGGAAGGGTGAAGGGGCTACGGCGGCGCTGAAGGGCGGCGGCGGAGGGACGCTGGGGAGGGGAGCGGTATTAGCGGAGGGGGCGCGGGCAGTGGCGGCGGCGCCTCCCGGCCGCCCGCTCCATGGCCCCGCCGCGCTCGGCCTCGGCCTCGGCTCCCAGCGCTGCCGCCCGCCCGCCCGATCGGCCACCGCTGAGACGCTGCCGCTCATTGGCCCGCCGCGTCGGCGCGCCCCATTGGAGGAACACGGCCAGCGCCGCCGTGACGTCAGCGCGCCGCCGCCGCGGGGAAGCGCGGGGGGGGGGGGGTGAGGGGGAGGCGAACGCGACGCCACAGCGCCCCCCCCGCCGCGCGCTCGGCATGACGAGAGCGGGGAGGCGGGGCTGAGGGGCGGCGGCCGCCATTGGCCGACGTGTCCCGGCGGCGCGGCTGCCTATTGGCGGGTTCTGCAGGGGTCACGAGCGCGGCGGCGCTTCCGGGGCGAGCCCGGTGGGGGGGCGGGTTGGTCTCTCTACCGCCGCCGCCCCCCCCTCCCCGGCCCTGGTCCCGCTCCCCTCAGCCCCGGAGGTACGTGTGGGGTCCGCCGAGGCGCCGCTCCGCCGCCGGCAGCGGGACAGGGCTGCCCGCCGTCGTGCCGCCCGCCCCGGGCCCGCTGAGCGGCCGCGGGGCCCAGCGGAGGCTTCTGACAGGACGGCGGCGGCGGGTGGTGCGGGGTCAGTCCCGTGTCCTGTCGTGCCCCCTCCCGCCGGTTGTCTCCCCCCGCCGGGCGGGGAGCCCCGCGGTCCCTGTCCCTGAAAGGCGGTGGTTTCCAGGGGTCAGGGCGGCGCGGGGCAGCGGTCGGTTACATGTTACCGCCGGGACACACCGGGCGTTCGCTCGGCGTTACGAGCCGCTGCGTGCTTTGGGGCTGAGAACGGCGTTCGCCTTAAAAGTTCTCGATGCCCAGTGCTTTCCCTGTCGATAAGAGGCTGTGCTAATGAGAAGCTCCCCTCGGTGGTCATTTACATACAGCGTCGTTCTGTGTGGCCAGGGATCGCCCGGGTCAAGCCCCGGATGCCCCGGCCGGAGCTGAGGGTACCGGGGACCCGCGGGTTGAGTGTGGCTCCCGCCGTCCTGGGGGAAGGCCGCCAAGCGCGGCTCCTCTGCTTGGCCCCAAGCGGGACCTTCCTCCTGACCAAGCTGTGTTCGTTGTGCCTGGTTGTTTTTCTCTGATCCTTTCAAGTGCTGACTGCATAATGCCAAGAGGCTTTTGTGCTGGTTTTATTTACAGGGTCTCATCTAAACAACCAAACCTCTCCAAACAAGGATGGTCGTCCTGACTGGATAAGCCTTTGTCCCGCTGGGCTTGTGGAAGCGACAGAAGAAAGCGTGGGCGTGCTGGACCGCACCGTGCAGACGGGCAGCCGTGTGACGACTGGGTTCCTGTCCTGCTGTTTGGCTGCAGCAGTGTCTTGAGCCCCGGTGGGGCTGCGGTATCTCCTCCTCACAGTCGCTGCGTTCCCACCTGCTACATATGTGCTCTCGAGCAGTAAGGTAACTCCAAAAGTACTGGTAGATCCCATTACTCAAGCACAGCTGCCCATGCCTGAGCTCAGCGCAACCTTTTTATGGAACAGGAATGCTTGTTGTGTATCTGTATTTCGTACCACGCATCTAAGTGCCAGAGCCCCTTCGTGTCATCCAGGTAAACCAAATGCTGTGGTATCCCCCAGGGAAGAATCTTGTTTACAGAGCAGATCTTCACAGCAAGTCCAAAATGGGGACGCGTGCATAGCTCCCCGCCCAGACCGGGTGGCCCAGGTGTCCTGGTGTGGGTGGCAGCCACCTGCACAGCTGCGTCACTGCGTTTTGTTTTGGTTGCCGAGGATGGGGAACCCTTGAGGCAGCAGCTCTCAAACAATTTCTACCAGTGACCTCATCAGTAATTGTTCTGTTTTTTAACCCCGCTCTTCCAGGAGCGTGGCCCATAACTGTGATTGCTTTTTTGGCATTTGCAGTTCCACTTCGCGTCACACATTTGGCAGCCTTAAGGATTGTTCTCATGTCCTGAGGATGCCAGTAGTCCCCCAGGAAGAAAAATCTCTTTGCTGGGCTCAGTAATGATGAAGGAGTGGCTCAGGAGCACGTGTCTGACTTCACTGTTAAATAACAGCATGAGAGAGATTAATTCTGAGCCTGTTAAGCTGGTCCTGTGTTCTACTTAGGCTTAGTCTTTTTATCTCTACCCATCTTCCTCCTCCATAAGACTTACTAAACCAGTCAAAAGAAAGGTTGTTGGGGTTTTTTTTGTCCTCCCTTCCATTAAGCTTCTTGTCACACTTCACTGAAAACACTGCAAATAAATGTTTGCCTCGCTGGTGCCTCTGAGTGAGTAGATGAGAGGGGAAATATGTTTTTTCATTTCCTAAATATAGTTGGCTGTAACTGCTTCCTTGACAGCCTTGAATGTCATCCAGGTCAAAGATCCAGTGCTGGGGTGGAAGTTAAATCCTTTCTGTGTCATCCTGACCTTTTTCTATTTGAACACAACAGCGTGGACTATCAACCTATTTCAGGGAAGGATGTTAAAAGTACTTGGTGAAAGAAAGCTAACAGCGGGAGTGTGGGGAGGAATGATTTCAGTTGGGGGTTGTTCTGCTGGTTTTCTGGGTGAGACTTCTGTGATGAGGATGTTTAATCTGCTTGGGTTTGTTACCCTGGGATGGCTTTTGCTCCTTGCAACTTAATTGCGATACTTTCTTGGGAAAAAAAAAACACCACTATAGCTAATTGTTGAGCACCTTTATCCTTCACTAAAGGTTGTGAGATCTCAAATCCTAAAATAAAACAAATACTCTGGTGCTGAGGAGGAAAGAGAACATTGCATGAGGGCAGAGAAATTAGGCCACTTGGGGAATGTGCTTTCAGGCCTATTTCTGTCTGTCACAGCAAACTAAAAGGACACTGACTTTGGGGAAAGAGCTCCGTGAACCTTTGGTCCTTGCTCTGTTACTCTTTCCCTGTCCTAACTCTGGAGATGGCATCTGCGTCAGCCACTCACCTGCTTTTGCAACCTATGGGTAACCATATTCATCTCTCCCCTTCAGCCGAGCCCCCTCGAAGCTCTATAGCAACCGCCTCGTGATGGAAGGAACTATTATGTCAACCATAAGGGCAAAAACACCTGGTCTGTGTTAACGTGGGTGCAGTTCTCTGCTGACTCAGCTCCTACCGAGATGTAAAGACGGGAAACTATTTTTAATAGATTAGACAATGTGTGATTTATGACTACTACAGTCACACATCAGGGTAAACCCTGTGTGACTATTCAAGTGCCAACATCACAGAGGCCAAGAGAATAAAACTTTATAAGAACTTTGATTAGATTAGAAGAACCTTTACTTTAAGTGTGGTTCATGTTTTAATTGATGTCATCTATTAACATTCTGGAGAGAGATGGTTTTGGCAAACAAAGCAGCCATTTAGAAAGGCAGCCATTTGGAAAGCCAGCAAGGAGTACAGCTGATGCTCTTGGTACTGCAGCAGAAAACTCGCTAACTCAATCTCACACAATCTCATTTTTCTTAAATAAAACTACTTTCAAGCCATCCTTATATTATTTTGTTGTTGTTAAAGGACATCTTCAACTTAAAACAAGGCCTTCTGCCTGTGATGCCATTAAGAACTAAAAGACTGGCCTTTCGCCTGCTTTATAAGGAGGTGGTTGCTCACAGCTCTATGAGATGTGATTAAATACTAAGGCTAAACTAATGCAACAGCTCACTCATACCAAACCCAGCATTCTTCTGAAGGTTTAACTCCTCGATGCAGCCCACTGCGTAATCATCTGAGTCCCAGCATCAGCCCAGCGAAGCACCAGGACCACACACTGGAGCTCAGGACAGGCAGAGCCAGAGAACCAGGGGCTGATTTAGCTCCCATGCCCTTGGCCTGCACAGGCAGCAGTATTTTTGGACCCCTCAAAGCTTTGAGCTGCTCTTGTGGATAGTAAGTCTATTTACACGGGTCCCTGCAGGACCTTATGCCTATGCAAATAGTAAGTCCGTGGAGCTTTAAGCCTTCTGCATCCCTAGAGGAGGATGCTTTCTGAGGGTAGTGGTCCCCTGCTGCTGGGTAAATGCCTCGTATTGACGTTCTAGGCGTGAACTTGTGACAGTCCTGGTCTAATTACTGTTTTTATGATTCCTAATGACAGGCTTTAGGTTTCTAGGCTGCTTATGGATTTCAGGGGTGTGGAGTGACAGTTGCTCGCTTGGAGCTTACTGACCTCCTCCAGTCTGTGGGGTTTGGAGATGACTTCAGCTACCTCCTGCACACAGATGGATTTCTGGGCTTCTCCCGAGCTCTGCACGCTTCAGCAGCTCTCCAGGGAGTGCACTCCCATGGAGCAATCTGCTCATTCATGGCCTTTGAGTCACAAACAAGCTATTTCCCTCCTCCTGCTCTACCCCTGCAAGCTAAGCTGAGAGGTACCCATGTCACTCTGTTAGAGCATTGCTCCTTCTTGCCTGCGTTTACTTTGCTTTTCTAGCGATTCCTAAGCCGTGACTGGCAGACGGTTCAGTCGCTGCTGCTGTATGGCTGATTCCCCGTGATCCCCTGCCTATAGCCATCTGTCACCTCCGTGTCTTAGTTAAACTCTCTGGTCATTAGAGGTGACTCAAAGATAGAAGTTTGTACCCCAGCACTGTGTCCCGGTTATGCCTTAAGCCTGTCGGCTGCCTCACTGTGGGGCTGGGGTGCCCTCCTTGCCCCCAGGGAGGAGCAGTTTAAGTGCCACGCTGTCCTCTGTGCGCTGAGGAGCAGGTTGGGAAGTGGGTCTGGCAGCGGCAGCAGGAAGCCCTGGAACTTGCAGTGATCCCGAGCTGCTCCTGGAGGAATAGGTGTGATGGTTTTGGACTGGGTCATATAAAAAGACTATCTGCTGAACAGATCTTTCCCTGGTGAGGAGTTTCACTGTGCTTGAGGGACAGACGTGGGGTTTTTTAAGCATGTCCTTTGTTTCCTGAGCCTAAGGCTCTCCTGGATACTTGGCCTTGCTACACTGAAGGGGAGCATCTATCCCTTGACCTTGACTTGTCATCTGCAAAGAAGTCATCTAAAAAAACCCATCTGGTACGTGACAGAGATGCAGACTGCTGAAGGGTGCTGAAACGCTCTGGGGCCCCCTAGCCAGCACCGAGCCGTGCGTCTTTGTCCTGCCACAGAGGAGTCCTGGCTTACACTGCCAGGTGGGTAACAGAGCAATTTTTCATCTTTTAAATAAAAGTCTGCATCTGCCTTCAAGCAGCTTCAGCTCTACATTTAATCCTTTGATTCATTATTGATGTGAAGTCTGTGGATGGCGCAGTGGCCACCTGATTCCAGGTATCCGTTCACTCGGTTTGCAAAGTGCTGTGTTGAAATTAGTCTGAGCTAAGCTGGGAGGCTGATGGCAAGGAGCCTGGATCCTGCAAGGAGCTTCCTGAGACTTGGGAGGCAAGAGCAAGGGTGGCAAGACTGTCTTACAGGGAGCATGGAAATAGGAGATGCAAGTTAGACATAGCAGAGCTGAGGGCTGTTTTAGCTGCGGAAAATGATTTCTCTTGGCCTGAAAAATACAAGAATGGGACTGCTAATGCCGCTTCCTGTTCCTAACCTGCTCAGGAGATAAACCAGGGATTTCAGACTCCAATCCAGCACCTTTCCCCAGTAGTAAATACACGTGGCATTACTGAGTGATGTCATGGCTGGAGCACATCCCAGCAAGGCCAAGCCTGGATCAGGTTATATCTGTCTTCTCAGAATATTGGCTTACTCCCAAAGGAGCATATTGCCAGTCCAAGGGCAGTGACTGAAGCCACCTTTCCCAAGGTCACCTCTCGCACACACAGAGAGGACAGCACTCGCTTCCGCATACGCAGCGCAGCCTGAGCCACCCACGCAAGAGTTGCAGTGCAGCCATGGCAGTTGCTGGCTGCACGTAGGGCAAAACCTCTTGACTCTCCTTCCTGGCGCCACTTTGTGTTGGCACCAGCGAGGACCCCTGGCCCTCCTTCCTGGTGCTTTATCATCTGGTTGCCTTTGAGGCACAGTGTGAAAGCAGGAACAGGAATCACGTCAACTCCAGCTACATGGTGCGTCTGTAAATAACCAGTCCTCATAGTTCAGTATGGTTTTGTCACATTGAGGCTTGCATCTTCTGGCTGGGAGCATCGCAGCAAGAGCCCAGCTGCCCTACAGACCTGAAACGCTGCTTTTGCAGTCAGTGAGCCCATCCAGGCTCAGCTGGGTGGTCATCTGTGCTGGAGTTTGGACCTGTTCAGCTTTCGTTGCCCTCCATCATTAAATGGGTGTAAGTTTGTCTTCACTGAAGCTGGAACAAAGCTGTAAGGTAGGCATAATGAAACCCATTTGGCCCGCTCTCTCAGGTCAGCCTGGCGGAAGTTGATAAAGTCCTGCCTAAGCAAACTGCACTGCTTTGCTTCTAATCGGGCTATAATTCTACTTAAATGATGCAACTCTTTCAAAATAGATCAGGCCTAATTAGCAACAGGTCTAATCAGAAAATGGATGGAAGCAAGGTGTGACGTGGCTTGAGTGAAGGGGAGGTAGGGACATGCATGGCACTGGTACCCTGCAGTGGTTGGGGGCACTGGGGGGCCCCACAGCCCCTTGGTTCCTGACACACTTTGCCATGGTTTCTCTATCCTGTGTCTCCCCACTGGAAATCCCACACCTCTCTGCTCTGTGCCTATGCTGGAGGGAGCCTCCCCCATCAGTCAGCATTTCCAAATGAGCCGTTTCCTCCCCCAAACACAGCCAGAGCGTAAATACTGCCCCCCGCTCCCCTCCCGCCACTGATCCCTCTGCAGGGTGGGTGAAGCTGTGACACTTGTCTCTGTGGCAGCCACCCGGCCAAGCAGGCTGTCGAGCATGGGCTGGCACAGAGGGAGGGCTTGTGTTTGCCCATGTTTGTGTTGAGCCAGAGCTTTTTCTGCTGTCGCTCCCCACTGCAGCTCTGCAGCATCCATCTTGCCTCTGGCTTTGTGTGGGCTCGTATCAGAGCTGGGCTCCTTGCGGCCACAAAGGGGCCAGCCTTGGGTTTCGCAGCCTCCAGTCCTGGCCAGGATAAGAGAGAGAGAGATTCCTCCGTAGGCAGAGCAGGTGTAGATGACCCTCTCTTTCCAGACAGCAGGCATGCCAGGAGAAGAGCCCATGTGGCCAGCATGGAGCAGAGGCGGGTAGCAATGTGGGCCACACAGCATCTCCCTGGGTAGCTCGGCCTCTCCAGCCATGCTGGGTGGGATCTGTGGGGTGGAGGAACCACTGGTGTCTCCACAGCTAGCTGTTACATCCCCACTGCAACACTGCAAGCTATGACCAGCCAATACGGATTAATTGCAACCAGTTTAATTTTGTGTCTGTAAATTAAGCTGTTTGACGATTAAGCCAGTGATACAAAGAGACTTCCAGGAGTGAGGAGGACATTAACATGCTAATAGTCCTTGCTGGTAGAAGGTTTACTTAGACACATCCCAGGGGGCAGATGACAATTAACATCCTAAGAGACTCTTCTAGAAAGAGGATGCTAATTCAGACCTGCTGGGAAGGGAGATAATTATTTATTATTATTTTATGTAGCCCTGCAACCTCCCATTTAAGAATGCCTGAGATACTTTAGGACAGGTAAGTTAGGAGAACTAACAACAGTAATGGTATCTAAAAGTTGCCTTGGAGCCACCTGAGGGGAGAAACATGGACAGGAGGGAGGGAGAAAAAGCTGCGGAAACCATCCTGGTCAGCAAGACAGGAGAGGAGAAAGAAACATGACGTCTTGAAGGCACATCAAAGGGAGCAGGCAGGAGAGATCAGACCTACAGGCCTGGCAAACAGAATATTCATTTCAGTCGAGCAAGGGTGTAACTGTGGCAGGAGGGAGGTGATGTTTGCTCTGAAATACCTTCCTGACCCACAAAAATACTCAGCAGAGGACATCGAGCCCACTCACTCTGCTGTGCACAACGAGTGCAAAATAGGAAGAGATTACACAAGATTTAGGATCAGAGACTTAAAATACAATGACCTCTGTGATATGTACATGGGGAACTTAACACCACTCATAACCTTGACGTGCTCTGGTGTAGTGCTTGCAGGAAGGGGGGTTCCACCACAGTTGGAACCACACACATGCACCAACAGAACAATTTTAAAAGCAGACTATCAGCCGCATTGTAGCTCGGCTACTGTGACTTGTCAAACACGTTGTAATGGCTTTTCAACAGAAGGTAGCTCACAGGAGCCAGCTAGCCTGCCTGACAGAGAGCAAACATATAAATGTCTACATATTTGTTCACTCATTTTATTTCTGAGCACAGTTGTTAATCCATCATGCTCAGCAGCAGATACTAAATGCTGTTTTCTATCAGAGCGAATTCATACCTTATCAGAAGGGGAGTCTTCCCCAGCAACAGCTTCAAAGGGAGAGAGCTGGTCTCTTTCCTCTCTGTTGACTCTAAGATTGCAGAGGTTGTTCCTTTCTTCTTTTCCCAGCCATTACAATTATGTGGGACGTGACATTAAGATGATAAAAATCCCAGAGTGGGGCTAGTTGTGTACTCACACCACCAGACTCTGCACCGCCTGCTTCCCTAGTGCCAGCTCTCCCTGCCAGCCGTGCCTCCACAGTGAAGCCAGGTGGCCACAACCTCTCCTGTGCCTGCAGGACCCTGCTCGCTCCTTCTAGGTGCTTGTTCTAAAATCTAAATTCGAGCCTGGTCAAGGCTGGGCTGAGGGACCTGCCTGCACCGGACAAGGCCTGGTGGTGGGGGCTCCAGGGCACTCGGCCAGGCAGACCTTGGCCTGGGCCTCGTCTGCGGAGGGCGGCCTGCCCTGGGGGGGGCTGGCCAAGGCCAGGCGGGAGGATCCTGGCCGCCCGGGCTGTGCCCTGGCCAAGGCAGAGCCGAGTGATGGGACGGGGCCGGGCCGCGGGGATCTGGCCTGGGCGGGCCGTGGGCCTGGCCGAGGCCGGGCTGCGGGGGCCCGGGGCCGGGTCTCTGGAGCGGGCCCGGCGACGGCCGATGGCTGGGATTCCCCGTTGCCGCGGCAACCGGGCGGGCCGGCCCGGCAGCCCCCGCGCGGAACCGCAGCCGGGGGCGGGGCCAACGGTTGCGCCCGCCATCTTGAGGCATGGCAGCCCCGCCGCGGCTGGCCCTTTTCCAAGATGGCCGCTCGCTCTTCACCCAGTACTTCCGTCGCCGCTGAGGCCTCCGGCTCCCAGCGCGGCGTCCCGCCGGCGCGGCCCTCCCCTCAGCGGTCCCTCGGCGCTCGCTAGCCGCCACCGCCGCCCTTCGGAGGCCTCCAGGCGGGTCATGGCGCTGCTGCGGCTGCTGCTCCTCCGGGGGCGTTGCAGCTGCTGGCGGCCGCCCGCCCCGGCCTGGCCCCGGGCTCGCCCGCGGCCCGGCGGCGGTCCCCTCGGCGCGGGAGGCGGCCTGCAGGTAACGGGGTAGCGGCGGCGGGGCCGGCGGAGCGGAGCGGGCCGGCAGGCCTCGGGGCGGGGCCTCGCCTCCCCCGTTCGTGGCGGGGAGTGCAACGCCGGGCAGCGGGAGGAGCCGCCGGGCCCACCGGGCGGGGAGGCCCTGCCGGGGCACCCCGGGGCCGCCGCCTCACGGAGCCCCTCGCCTCGCCTCCTCAGGGGCGTTCCCGAGCCGCCCCGGAGCAGGCAGCGTCCCCTGGGGAGAGCCCGGCCTGGCGGGGTGCTCAGCCTGCGGGGCCCGGAGCACCAGGGAGGGCGAAGGGAGGGGAGCTGGGTCAGCCCTCACGGAGGTTAAATGGGCTCTTGCTTCGAGGCGGGGCCTTTCCCGAAACCCCAGGTTAGTCCATCCCGAAGTTCCGTCATTTCAGTGTTACATAGCAGTAACTTGGTGCAAATACTATACGAAGAGAACACTTAGGCTGTCATAAGCAAGAAAATGTTGATTAAAGTGGTTTTTTTTCCTAACTTTATTCGTGCTGGCTCTTTGCGTCTTTTATGATATAAGCACCCACCACGTTGGTGTGTGCCACAGATGTGTTTTCCCCCTCTTGCCGTGCTGCTGGCATTGCAGGGTTCTCCAACACAGACCTTAATGCAGAAGGCGAGGTTCTTGTTTAAACTAGGCCTCCAGCATGATTTATGACCGTCTTGTGTTTTTCTTCAGTGCAGTGAAAAAGCACTGGCAGTCCAAGTAGGCCATGGAGGAAGAACAATTGTGGGACTGCTTTGTGAATCGTGCCAGGTTTTTCTGTGATCAATTTAAACTAGTCTAAGCTGTTCTGTTCTACAAAGTATCGATCCCAAGAGGTTACTGTCTTGGGCCAGCACAAGCTGTCGTGTTGCTGCCCAGCAAACCAGGATAAAACAGTGAGGGATTTTGGCCCAGTTAGTGGCCCTGTCTGGTTTTCTGCATGGAAATTTGTGCCTGTGCAGTAGAGAGGGGTGGTGAGACAGGGATCACACATCAGAGAAGGGGCAGGACTTGTGTTCAGTGAGGGTATTCGTTCATGTCAGTTCAAATTTTGTGAAGTTGCCTTTAAATGTGAATATAAACTGCAGGATTACTGCTGAATTACCACAGGGAAATAGCTGGCTTGTCCATACTGCTATGCAGCAGGATTACAAAGTAGTAGTCCTTAAAATTTCCTGTTGTTGGAGCGTATCTTTACATTTTTAAGAACTGACTTCTAACACATCTTTAAAGCAAAGAACAGAGATGCAGGGAGGAAAAAGATACAATTTTCAAGAGGTTTGAGTATATGTTTCTATCTGAAACTTTATTTAAACTGTGTTGTAAACATCTTCAAAGCCACATGGCAAGTTCACAGCACAACCAGGAAATAATATTCAGGTCTCCAGTCGATGGTCTTTCAGCTTGCCCACAATATTTTTATGTTCAGAAATCTTATTCTCACAGAAAACAGAAAGGGTAAGCAGTCACACTACTCTAAGAGTTGTCGCTTTTTCTTTTTTCTTTGTCTTCCTCTCAGAGCCTTCTGTCGCAGACGCTTTCCCCCACACATCAAGGTCTCCGTGGAGTCTTGGTGAAACAACACATAATTCGAGATCCAGTCAGGCTTTGGAATCTCTTAGGTGAGTCCCAAAGAGTAGCTGTATGGTTAGAGGAGGGGACAGTTCTTATTTAGTAAGAGTGTTGACTTTTCCTTGCCTTCACTGCCTGCACTCCTGAAACTGAAATAAAGCTGTTGTATTCTTGGCTTTGGGAGCTGTGTGCCTTTTACAGGGGTTCTAAGTTTTTGTTGGGTGGCAGGGATGAACAATGGCACCTTTCCACAAGGAGCTCAGCGTGATTAAGTAAGCGCTTGAGTCATTAGACCTAAAAGCTAATTTAAAAATTAGCAGGCTTTAAAGTAGAGAATCTTTCTGCGCCTCATTAGCAAAGCCTAAGAAGAAAATGTCATTCACCTTTGTCAGAAAACACATCATATGACCTTGCTGAAAGCCTTGCGTTGGAACAAGTTAAAAGCGTATGTTAGACAATGTTACTTGAGTTCTTAGAGCAAAAGCACAAAAATGTAAAACAAAGGCAATCATTCTTCTCGCTACACTCTTCAAATTGGGAAGACGAGTTTGCTGATGCCTTTGAGATTTGAACAAAACTGTTCACGTCTGTCCTGGCCAGTGTGGGCCTGGTGAGCTTGGGCTGCTTAACCTTTGAGAGGTTTGTGAGTTGTGTTTTGTTGTTTGTTTTTTTTTTTTTTTTTTAAGTTAAAAGAAAAATATTTGCATAATCTTTCAAATGGCAGTGAATCCCCTAGTAAAACTAGCAGAGGACAAGCAGTCCAGTTTCTGGGCTCACTTCTCTTTCCAGAGGCTTCGTGAAAGACCATGGGAGATGGAAGCTGCTGTCCTCAAGTCAGTTTTCCTTCTGAACTTTTTGCATTTTCCTGGCGAAAAAGCCTTTGTTTGTTGTTTTGTAGCCGCAACTGAGAGTCTTACTATTTTGTAGCCTTACTTTCTTGGCTTTTTAGGCTATCCTAACAGCATTTACTGAGAAACCTGCATTGAACTCCAGCACATACATTTCCTTTCATAATCATTTACAGTTCCTCGTGTGAGGCTGTTCTTAACGATGGTTTTATGCCTTGGGAAATGTGTACATGTTTCAACACTGAAGAAATTTCTTCAAATTTTGTTTGCCACATTAAAGTGATCTCTGAATAAAACCATATTTTGATAGGATTGTGAAAAAAAATATATATTATAAGGAAACTGAAGGAGTCGGTCCCTCCCATTACTCCCTCTGGCTGTCTTGTTTCCTTGGCACACAAACGAAGCTGTGCGCTTGGGTGATGTGGAGCTTAGCTTTCTCTGCATTTGGAGCTTACATGTATTTCTGCCGTCCTCAGTTCCCCTCTCTTACTGTCTCCTGAGGTCTTCTGGTAGTAACTACTGAACTCTGCTTGCCTGCAGGTAGCACTTACTGTTTCACTACTTCAAGCTCTCAAGGGAGTAACCAGAAGAATGAAGGATTCAAAAAGAAACCTCCACAAGAGGACGAGGGTATGTATGTGCCCAAAAGACATTTAATTAAACAAACCGTGTGTGTGTGAGGAATAAAGGTGGAGAGCATGGAAGATCCACCTTAATGGATCTTAATGGTACTGTAAACCTGTACCTGTGACTTACCGCCTCTACAAGCCTATGGCTAAGAACAAGTTTCAAGGCATATTTTGGCTTAGATGATGGAATACTAAGTCTTAAGACAGATCATGAAACTGATTCTCTTTCTGTGCTGCTTTGCATCCTGTAAAAATATTTTCATTGA
Organism: Chroicocephalus ridibundus; assembly: GCF_963924245.1. Lineage (NCBI taxonomy): Eukaryota > Metazoa > Chordata > Aves > Charadriiformes > Laridae > Chroicocephalus > Chroicocephalus ridibundus. Next base: position 94,082,986 of record NC_086287.1, read on the forward strand.
TGTTTGTCTTAGTTTTGTCACTTTACGAAGTGGAACTGAGGTTTTGTTGTAGAGCATTTTAACTTAATAAAGAACCAAATTTAGTTAATGCAAGTTCAAGCTGGATTGTGGTTGTTTTTCTTATTTTGTTTACCTTCATTGTGAATTTGTCCCTACTTCTAGTGATTTACAGAGCTCAAAGTTAAAAATAGATTCCTTAAAGAGTTCTTATCTGTGTTACTAATGGCACTTGCTCAGAATTTTTCTTTTTTAAAAAATCAGTCTTCCTAGATACTGTTTTTTGCATGTCATACTGTCTAAGCCCCAGGCGTCCTGCTGTACAGGACTTCTCGAAAATTAACTTTATCTCACTAAATGTGTTGTGGAACTTAGGGATCTACATGGTGTGCCAGATTATGTTGAGAAGTAGCAGAAAGCCCTCTCTGTAACTTAAGGGGGTGAGGAATTTAATGGCACTAATGTGTGGTGGGGGTACAGGGGAATAACTTTAGTGTACTAGACAAAAACTTTGCATAACTCCTGACAGACAGTGCTCTGATCCTCGTAGGAGGCACTGTTATCTTCTAACAGTAGGTTTTCACCAAACATTTTTCAAATACAAATGGATTTGTGGGTGTCCCTTTGATTCTTGGTATTGTCAACTTTCTGCTATTTGTAGATTGACAACAGCTGCATTCCATTTAAAAAGTGTAATTTGACTCTCCCACTTCTGTAAAGAAACTTCTTTGCTCGTTTGTGAGTACATGCTCTTTCCCTCCAGCCTCCCAAGCACTGAAGTGCATGCAAAGATTCAAAGATTTTCTAGGCCCAGGATAAGGCATTTTTTCAGACTCTGCAATGTAGATTTTTTGCTGCAAAGTCCCACAGCTGATGGCATGTCCTGGATCTATGGGCCTGGTGGGGCAGTTTACGAAAGATGTCAGAAGTGGCTGAGGTGAAGGTCTCATTCCTATGGCTTGTCAGTAGTGCTTGCAGAAGCATAACAAAGACCTGATGATTTTCTTCATTTTATGACGTTGGTTGATGCTTGCAGAGGCTGGTGATGTCTTAAGAGAGTTTGTGGTTACCTGTTGTGCTGCTTGTTTCCTGGACCCTTGAGTGAGAGATAACCCTTCTGTAGTTGGCCGGCTCCAGACCTTTGTACTGTGAGTTGGAAGGCACTTAGCATCGTGTTTAAGTCACACAGATTGTAATACAATTTTATAAACTATATGATAAACTTTTACCTAGGTGTCATCAGATAATGTAATAGCTCGGCTTTTCCTTTGATGTGCTTAAACACAATGGTTGAATCCTCTTGGATTAACTAACTTTTGAAGTAAGAGCAGTCAGCTGCTGAAGACTTTTAGCCAGACCTGTGTCTTCTCATGCAATCTTTAAGGCAAGAGCAGGGGCTTTGCTTTTTGCTGAAGTCTTCAATGGGGTGTGAGTGCAGGTGTTGCAGATTCCTTGTTAAGGAAGTCAGAGCTTAGAGGTTGGGGCCCTCAGTGTTTGCAAGACCACACAGGGTGACTGTGAGCACGGTGCCTTGAAGAAGTATTGTAGCTGTTAAAATTAGTAAACAGTAACATGCTGTGTTTGGTGGCCTCTTTTCTCCTGTGATTAATGGATAGCTTGACTTTGGGAGGTGGAATGCTACCCCAAGTCTCCAGGGGAATACTTGTCTCTGCAGTAATTATTAAAAAGAACTCCTCAAACTGTCACTGCAGCCCTTGCAAGATTTTAATCGGAGGGTTCAGGTTTGGGGTTAATGGCAAATCATTGCTTCATGGAGGCTTTTTGAGAGTAAAAAGCTGGAAGTATTCCCACAGCTGTTGCTTGCAAGTGTCACATTGAGTTACTGGTTCTCATTTACTGAATATTGTGGGGTAGCTTATGGTGCAATATGAATGTTATACTGTAAAGATAGTCATACTTTACATAAGCTTAGAAATAGATTGATTTTTGTCCTTAATTAAATGCAGAGTAGAGGAAAGCTTTGTGTTGTCTTCTAGCTTTTTAGAAAAGGTATTTTTTCCTGAAATTATTCAGCTGTAGGTTAAAGGTCCTAGACAAGCCCAGTTCCTAGAAACTGGAGAAGTTGTTTGTGTCAAGGTATCTAATGGCCAGCTTTTACCCTGTGGTGATCTTTTTGTGATAGTATCCTCAGTTATTTGTGCTTTAGAACATGCCATATGCCTCCTCATTTTGTCTGAAATTTAATATAGAAAAGTGCTTTAGCAATAGTTGATGCTGACATCTCCAAAGAACTTGCATAGCAATAGATGGACTTTCTTTCTGTTAGTACTCACTTTTCCAGAGTAATTTCTTTTCTCTATAGATTTTTTTTTTTTTTTAGAACTTGCTCAGCTTTTCAGGATATTGCCCAAACTAAGGCCTCTATCGTACTATATTTTAATTTTATTTAATAAGACTATAGTGGATGTCATCCTGCAGCTTTGTGATGAATTGCTTTGTTCTAATAAAGCTGGATCTCGCAGATAACACAAGTGAGGAGATGGCATTGAAGAACAGAGTGGATGGGCTGGACGCAGTGTCTGAGCTTGTCAGTGTCTTTTGAAATTATGACCTTATCTGAAAAGCTGCATTGTTTCTATTTAGGAACAAGCCTTTCCTGTTAAATGTGGAGCAGAGCTAGGAAACGAGTGAAAAATGATGCTGTGTATCTGAAGGACAGAGTACTTTTTTTAGCATCTGACTGGGTCATATGTTTGTCCCTTGGTTTTGTTGCAGCGTGTGTAGGGTCTAATTGGTGGCTAGTGATAAATGCTGGTGTCAGAACGTTTGTTATGAATTTGCAAATAAATCTAATCTGGGCTGCAGCAGGCAGATGCACTAGCAGTCCAGTGGTGCAGAATTAATTTATTTCTGGGTGTAGAATAGTATTTATGTATGCCATGTTGCTGTTGATGTTAAATTGTATATTGAGAACAAGTGCTAAATTATATATCAAGAACATCCACATGTGACTGGAAAGAGGAGGAGATATTTGTTGTCATCTTAACAACTCAAACACTAGCTAGCAGTTGACATTGAACTGTGCTGTGGCAGCCCTTTGCAGACCACTGAATTTTAAATTTGCCTATGCAGTGCAAAAAATGTTGGGAGTCTGAAAAAAAAGTTTGGTGGAAAATACTTGGAAGTAAACCATCCCTTTTTCTCACGTCATCACTCCGGTACGGCACTAATACAGTAAAGGTGGGGTAAAGCACATCTAGCGTAGGAATCCCTCTTTTATAATGTTCCTTGATGTGGACAAGTTATTAAATTTTTAAAACATGAGGTTAGTTGAATAGCATGGAAGAAAATCTGTGTGATTTTAAGACAGTGAGATTGATTTGCAGTGTATTTATATGCATAGGTAAGCAGCATATCACGTCTCCTGTGCTATTTCAATTTACTGCAGATGCAGGTAGTAGAAACATTGTTGGTCTTGTGATACAGGATGCCAGCAGAGCAGGAGCTCACCAGGAAGCAATTATCTCTTATAATATTGTGCTATGTGATTTACCAGTGACAGTATGACTGCTGATATTTTCCTCTGGATATGTTAGCAACAACCTGAGGCCTAGGCAGTGTAGAAGCGTGTTATATAGAAGTAGGCTATAGCCATTCCTGAGTTTTGTTTTTTAGCAACAAGGGTCCGATGGCTTTATTTGGCCTATGTCCATATTAGGCCAGGCAAATGAGATAGTCTCTCATTTTAGACTAGAATGACATTTGGTGGAATTGTAATGGGTCTAGTGGTCTATGACCATCTGAAGGCTCCTGAACCAGGATTAGACTGCTTTAAAACAGGAAATGCTGACCAGAGCTCTTCAAAATACGTCCGAGATTGCTGTCTGTCTTTGTACACAGTCAATAACTTCTGGAAGTGGGGGGCTTTCTTTGGCTCACTGATGCTTCAATTCCTCCTCTTACTGAAGCAACGATTAAAGTGAATGAGGTGATCTTCCATCATCTTCTCTGTGCACAATGCCTTGCTTCATGGCTTTTGGGGCATTGGGGAACAGTTGAATGTAGGCGCAGCAGTGTCATGTGAGCAGATTTTTTGCTGGCTAGCAGAATGCAAAATTTACCTCCTTCCAGGCAACTGTTAAGTTTGTCTGAGTGCTTGCACTTTCATAACTAGGCTTTTGACCTGGTGCTGTCTCACATGTACAGCTGAGGCCCTGTGGTCTGACAGTGTAGAAGCCAGAAAGGTCTGGGAATGTCATGCAATCCAAAAACTGACTCACTTGCATAACCTTGGGCAAGTCACACAACCTCCTTTGTGAGCCAAGCCAGAAAATTGCCGGTGCAATGCCAGTTAGGTACTGCTTCTGAGGCTAGTCCTTCAGGAGAAACCAAACATGCAACAAAAAAAAAAGAAGGTATTGTTGTGTTAACCTTTGTCATTTAATTGTCGCTTCCTTGGGTCCGAAAGCTCTGCAATTATATACTCATATTTTTATTTTTTTTCTCTGATATCTTTTTTTCTAAAGAGGATGAGAAACGCAGGAAAAGAGAAAATCAGATGCATCTTGAACGCTTACGGGCACTCCTCATCATAACCTTCATAGTGCTGATGTTTCGATTCACGGTCAGCGAGAACAGAGAAGGGACCAACATTTCCTGGAACTACTTTGTGAATGAGATGCTGTCAAAGGGGGAGGTCCAGAGAATCGAAGTGGTGCCAGAGAGCGATATTGTGGAGATTTATCTGCACCCAGGAGGAACTCCACATGGACAAGTTGTGAGTGACTTTCTATAACTGGAATAAATGATCACAGATTATGCTGTTGAAAAGAACTGAATTCATGAATATATGTTTGGCAAGACTCTAGCTGGTAAATTTGCTCTTCGTTAATTTTTCTCTTTCTTGTAGTTGAAGTTCAGGAGACTTTTGTTACTCATATCAACCTGGAAACTAAGACTTTTATTTTAAATTATACAAATAATTAATAATGGCCTGTAAGGAAATCTTAAGTATGTCAAAAAAGCTGGAAAAATTCAGTAGTTTTTTCTTACCAGCTCAGTCTGATACGTGAGAAGGCGTCTAGAAGATTGTAAACTCTTACTACTTGATCTTGTTTCAAAAATTTTCTCCTATTTGGATTTTAGTTTCAGATGTTCTGTCAAATGCTGTTAGGCTTCCTTACTAAATCTCCCAAAATGGTAACAAAGCAAAGTTTGATCACATGCTTGCTTCCAGGAGTTGCCACTAAGAATCATTACAAATTGGCTTGAGAGATTAAAATACTGTTCTTGGATACATCCCATTTTGTTCAGTGACTTATGATCCACTTTGCAAACTGCTGGATGAAATTAATTTCTGACAAAGATACAGAAACAAGATCTAAAAAGTCTGAGTGGAGCGCAAGACACCACCTTCCCAGTGATGTAGTTTTCCATATATAGTACCAAATTTTGTCTGAGCCCAAGGTGTCGGTGTAACTGGGTTTATAATATTAACTCCATCCGTCAGCATGCCTACAAAGTTGTTGCATCTCCTTGTTTCTAGAGAGCTGAGACTTGTCTTGCCTTTTATGCTTTCATAAGGTGCTGAAAAGACTAGAGGTGTTCCTAAGTTCCTTTGGAGCCCGAGTGTCAGTTATCTGCTCCTGACTTCATTGATGTAGTATCAAAGGATGTAACATAAGGCTAACTTTTATCTGACTTGTCCATGTTGTGCACTTCTGCTTGTTGCTGTATCCTTATATTACAATACTTATGTGCCGCTTTTGTTTGCATGTCCCCAGAACGTTACCCTGTTGTACACAATGCGGGTGGCAAACATTGACAAGTTTGAAGAGAAGCTGAGAGCTGTGGAGGATGAGCTGAATATTGATGAGAGAGAGAGAATCCCTGTTTCCTACAAACATCCCGGCTTTTATGGAAAGTATGATGTAAATTTGTGCTTACTGGTGGTTTTGTATTGGTGACAACATCCCTCACTTGGATAGGAAAGTCCCTTTCAACTAAGTGGTGTTATTATAAACATTGAACAAAAAAATAGTCCCAGTTCTGGAGCACTGCGTCCGTCTTTCAGGAATAGGCACGCTCTAGATGTATCTTAACATTTCAAAAGCAAGGATCCCAAGGAGGTATCTGGAATTGCAGCAGACCAAAATGTTTTGGGTCAGTGTCAGCAAGTCTGAGGAAAGTCTGTGTCAGTTGCTGTGCGTTCTTGTACAGCTGAGCATTTTTTGTCCTTATAATCAATTATTCAAGTGCAGAGTGTGATAGAAACCCTTACTCAACAAGTGATGTTACACCCTGGTCTGTGGAGAATGCTGGTGGTGCAGCAAGCCTTCCCCTGTTGAAATGCTTCGAGGAAGGCCTGTGGTGGTTGCTCAGTCTGTAAAAATAAACACCTAGTTTTGGCCTGCTTCTCCAACAGCTGTAGATCAGAGGACAGCCTGTGTTGGTGCTTGCTCCAGCTGTGAGCCACATACTGAGCAGAGCAGCTTTGATGTTAGCATACAAAATCTCAGTGAGAGGAGTACTTCTGATAAACTTACAGCCCTTTTCTGTTACCTAAAACCAAGATCCTTTGCTTAAATAAAAAAAAAAAAATTAGCGCTCAAAGCTTTTAATTCTGAAATAAGCTATAATGAGTGAGAAGAGGGAAGATCTGTCAAAAGATTAGAGAGCACTGGCTAGGCTTTATTCTGTGCTTTCATATGATGTAGTAATGTTTTGTGGTCATTTGCTGCTGATGTGGCTTATTTGCCCTTCTGTTAAGACCGGCAGCTTGTTTTTGCAAAGCAGGATTTATGGGGTCCAGAGTACGAAACAGAGCTGTGAAGCTGACTCACGGGGCTATTGAACAAGTCCACCTCCATCACTGATGGCCATTACACTGATGTAGAAAGAAGCTTTCCAGAAGTGTGGGGAGAGACTCCGGCATTTGCAGAGCTCTCAATTAATTGCTTATTCTAAAGTACTAGCGGAGAGATGCAGTGCAGAAGTCCTGGCTGCGAAGTAAAGAAATCCCGATTCCTGACAACAGATAGCATCATGCTGCTACAGTTGTCTGCCGAGATGGCCTGATCAGCTGCTGGTGCGCCACGCAGAGCACGTCATCCTCTTTTAGTAGCTCATAGGGTTTGGGGCACTGGAGGTGGGGATGGCTAGTGTGTGTAATTCTTCCTTGCGGACACCTTACCAAAATGTGAAACAAAAGCCATGTTCATATATGAATGGATACATGGATGGGATTTTGTCTAGTTACTTGTCCTCTGAACAATATTTGCACATTTTTAGTACATGGTTTGTATGAAGGTAAACTTCTTTTAATTGATCACGCAGTATGAGACCTTTAGTTGAAATTCAGAACTTGCCAGTTTTTTCAAACTTGTGTATAACAGGAAGAGTAGACTGAATAGTTAGTCAGCTGCAAATACAAGCTGCTTCCCCTGCCCCGAAAAGAGATTATTTTTTTAATAGATATTATAGGCTCTGAAGGCTCTCAGGAGACTTGATGAGTGCCTGGAGATTTCAGAGTCTCAATCTGGAGTTTGAACCTGTGAGGTGCGGAGCACTTGCAGCTTGGATTCAGTTTACTCTGAGATGTGGGCGCTTGATGCGTTTCAGAATTAATCCTGTTAGCATGGTTGACAAATTGAAGGTGACTTTCGGTTTCCAGTATTGCCTAGGATCTCTCACCGAGAAGGAATAAATGCAGGTGGGTATATAGCACATGCTGGTCCCTTTGCTTCAGTAAATCATCCCTCTGTGAGAGATGGAACACGCATTCCTAGTTTAAAGATAAGATATAGAACTGTGGTGAGACTAGATGATTTCACAGGCACGTGAAGCAGAACAGGGTCCCACAAATACCAACCTGTCATCTGACATATCATTTTTCCTCCTATTGAAAGCACCCTTTGTTTAGAGCTCACGGCATATTTGCTCTCAGCGTGGTTGTCTCCTAACTGTATTAGACCTGCAGTGCCATCTCTGCTCCACATCTCCCTCCCTAATGCAGTTGGTATTGCAGAGGACCCAGAAAATTGTTGGGTTGGTTGCTGTAGTACTTCTGCTGACATAAAGGACTTCGGAGAGACTTGACCAGGGAGGGCCAACCACACTAGGCAGAGCAGCCTCTTAATGGGAGACCTGCAGTGGGATTTCTGCCAGGATTAGGGCAGTTGGAATCTCCCTAGTGTTGCTGGATGCAGCTTTTCTGCAGTGAGCTCCCCTTTGGGTGGATTGCCAGCCCCACCGGATTCTATTCTGGGTGTGATTTGACTGCCTGAAGGTCCTCTTTGTTTTGTGAGTAGAAATGCCTCTGAAGGGGATGGTGAGGTCGAAGTTCTTCCACGGCTGTAAGCAGTATTTGCCAGTGTCCTCTGTTTAACTTTTTAGGTTATGTCATTGTTGTGGTTTTTTGGGTTTTATATATATGTATATAAAAAGGTTCCATTTTCTTAGTAATGTCTGCTCATTGCTGCACTTGTAGCCTAAATGTTGGGACCTTTAAAAGTGAAAATAGCTATGTGTTGAGTAATATTTACCAAGTTGTGGCCAAATGCTTCAATTTGTACCTGTCTTGGTTTTGTCCTTTTAGTGATGTCATTTCCCTGATAGTGACTCTTGTGGCTGTGTCCATGCTGTGGAGCATCTTCCGCCTTATTCGGGTTGCGAGCCGGGTGGGAGGACTCAATGCCTTTGTAAGTATCCTGGATCTTAATGTTGTTTTGCAGCCTGTGGGTTGTCTGGTCTTCTGCTGGCCTAATCTCCTCCCCTTTCCCCAGCAAAGTCAATGCAGCATGAGAATTAACTGGTGCCAAGGACTCTCCAGTCTTGACACATCTTGCATCTTTTCCTGTCCTGATCATCTGACTGGATCGTACAGTAACTGGCCTTAGCTGAGGCCCTCTCTTTCCCCAATGGCAGGAAGGGCTGAGCTCAGTGAATTTGCAGTCCGGTTTGCTCTGCTATTTTCAAAGCTTGTTAATGAGTTGCAGCTGCAGATGGTGTTTTTCACTGGGTCCTGCCAATATGCCTCCCATACAGCCAGAAGTAGGAATTGCTGCTTTCTGCAAAATGAGTTCTCAATTTATAAAATATGTTCAGATTCTGGATTTCATTATGTGTTGGCCTGTTCCGCTCATGCCACATGCCTCGCTTGCAACATCAGGCAAATCTCCTCCTCCCCTCTTCTACCCTTGCCTGGATCAGCTGATGAAACTCTGTAGAAATCAGCCCGGGGTGCACTGCCATTGACCGCAGGGATTTGGGGATGAAAATATGGCGAATTCAGTCCCTTGTTAGATTTCCCACTCAATCTCCTCTGGAGTTCTCTTCTGGCTTTGGGATTCTCTTCACACAAAGGGATGCAGCTCCCCAGACAAGAAGATTTTAAAGTGTTGAGTAATGGGAGCCTTGAGGAGAAGATTCTGTCCCCACATAAGTGCGGACAGCTAGGCCCTGCGTGTTTAACTCATTTGGATAAGCTGATGTTTCTGAGGCCTGAGAAGCTATGAACTTTCTTCTCAAAGAAAAAAAAAATCCTGGGTAACTGTTTTCAGTAGAACATAATGAGCAGTTACAAGTAGGGCGTTTAACTAAATTCTTGTTTTGACTGTCACTGTGGCTTAGCACGCACCAGGAGACCGAAATGTGGTGTCTGTTCAAATTTGAGAACCTATAGTTCCATCCCTGGGTTGTGTTGCAATAGAAACCACCGGCAGCATTGGACAGTGGTGCAAAATGTCTTTATATACATTTACAAGATAGTATTGGTAATTATTTACCACTGGCAGTTATTTACCATCAATAAATATTCCTCAAAACTATACTTATCCCATATGTATTTAAGGATCAGAGCATTTGGAAATCAGGGAGAAGATCCCAAATAATATTTTGGGCATTCTGCATGTTTTTAATAAATATCGCTGTCTGGTCTACATGGAGTTTATGCTGGATTGTGTTGGGACTGTTCTTGCAGCTTTATTCTGGTTCCAACAAAATGTGAATAAATAAAGTTCGAGTCAACAATCCAGCTGTGACATTTCCAAAGCAAAAATTAGTTAAACGCCAGTGCACTGGTGGTGGGCATTTTAGTGTTGGTTTTTAGGGGCAGTGTTGTTTCATACCTGTGGCGTGCCATCTCCCAAAGTACAGCAAACAGCCTTTCCAGACTGTTGCCTTGTCCACAGTCAGAGCATGATTTCAGTACTTGTGCTACCTTCCACAGAACCAGTTGAAAATGGCTCGTTTCACCATTGTGGATGGGAAATCTGGAAAAGGGATTGGCTTCAAGGATGTAGCGGGAATGCATGAGGCGAAAATGGAAGTCAAAGAATTTGTGGACTATTTAAAGGTATATAAAAGTAGAACAAAATAAGTGCTTGCTACCCATCTTCTGGGTAGCTGACCTGGGGAGGAGGGTATATCTTTCTCTTCATCCTTCATGATGCTGAGCAACCTCTGTTTAAATAAACTGATGGCTCTTTATGCTGTGATCAGCATGACTCAATCTCTATATTTCCAATTCCGTAACAGGAATGCAGATGTAGCTGCTCCCATTAGCAGCTTAGAGTTTCTCAGGCTGCAAACAGTATCGGGAAGCTCTGGGAGGCCATTTTCTTGCACAGATGTTTCATGTGAGCTGCGGACCTGACAGAGTTGTTCTTCTTGCAGAATCCTGATCGCTACCTTCAGCTTGGGGCTAAAGTGCCCAAGGGTGCCTTGTTACTTGGACCGCCAGGCTGCGGAAAGACATTGCTGGCGAAGGCAGTGGCTACAGAAGCACAAGTGCCGTTTTTGGCCATGGCAGGCTCTGAGTTTGTGGAGGTGATAGGAGGTAAGCTCCTTGGGAGGAAGGGTGTGGAGGTTACTTGGTCTGTTGTGGAGTCGGAAGGTGCTGGCTGGGTCTCTTGCAAAGGACAGAGTTTTAGCCTCTCTGCATGGGGAGGATGAGATTTGGATACTTCACCTGAAAATATAAAATGTTTTCAGTGATAGAGAGTACTTAATTATGTAGTATCTAAAATGCATGCCGTCTGAATTGCTAGTTGCTTCTTTCTGACTCTGCATCCATGGTTCTTCACCTGAAAGCATTATCTCTGACTACCCTATACCTATTATTAAAGCCATTGACTGAAGCTTCCTTCCTTGTATGAGAATGCTGATGGATTTTCTGCTGCTCCTTGTTGACGGGGAAAGTATAGCCTCTTTGTGCCTTGCGATTTCCGTCTTTCTCCTTTTCTTCCTTCCTGCTAGATCTCTTGAGACCCAGCAAGGGTCAGTGTGCAGGAAAATGATGAATATTTCTGCTTCTGACCTGTGGAAGGAACAAGAGTTCATGTTGGGAGCTGGGAGCAGAGCTCCTCTTACAGCACCTCTAGGAGTCCCTGCAGTTTTGGGAGCTCAGTTAAAAGCCGGCATGCTCCAGGAGGAGCTGTGCCTAAGGACTAAATGTATGAGTTCTGTGGCTGGGAGTGTTGAGAGAGGGACTGTCATATGCTGAGGGTTTGCCCGGTGTCATGTGTCTTGTTGGGGGCCAGTAATGCTGCTCTCCAGCTTTGCTAACAATTTTAGCCACAAGGCTTATTTCTTCTTCCCTTCCCCTATAGGTCTTGGAGCTGCCAGAGTTCGGAGCCTCTTCAGAGAAGCTCAGGCTCGTGCACCCTGTATCGTGTACATCGATGAGATTGATGCTGTGGGCAAGAAGCGTTCAACCAATATATCTGGTTTCGCCAATGCTGAGGAGGAGCAGACCTTAAACCAGCTGCTGGTGGAAATGGACGGTCAGTATTTCTCTCTGTCTCTCAGCAATTGGGCCCTCATCACCTCTGAGATCCAAGCTGTTGGCCTGTACGTCTTTTTTCCTGCTTGAACTTGCCATACCTCTTTAGTGTTTTCTTGCTGCTGAGGTAATTACAGTTGCATTGTGAAACAACTCGCATTCCCCTCTTCCCTGGGAAAAGGCTAGCTTGCGCTTCGCAGCCTGTTCAGGACTAAGCCAAGAACTACAGCTTGGTCGTGTCCTTGCTAAAAGACCACCTGTATGACAAGTGATAACTGTGTTTCAGACTTCTGCTTAATGAAGGGGCTGTGGCCCTGAAAGATGTTTTTTTCCTATGTGGACACAAGTGTGGCCTTGGCTGGCCTTGCTCTGGTTTCAGAGGTCGTCATGTTGCTCGCTTGAAGTGGGTCCTTTCTCTGTTCTTTCCCCTCTTCACCAGCTGCTGCCCTGAATACAGAGGAAAAGCAGCAGCAGCTGCTGTTCAGCACAGGGTTTGTGGAAGTTGTGTGCCTAGTACTTGCTTCGTGCTGACCCAAGCTTTCCTGCAGAACCCTTGGGAACTTCCTCAAGCACCAGTCTGAACCCATGTGCTCCATCATTAGTCTCTGTTTCTGAAGGCACTGTAGCATCTCTCTCTTTGTCCATTGGTTAGGCAGGACTTCTCCAGGGCAGATGGTGCCTGAGGAAGTAATTGGTATCAGGACAGATCTCTGAATATCTGCTGTGACTAAGTTGTGGAGAGAACCCTCTTGAAATATAGACACATATAAGCTTTTAAGGGTTTGGGGCTAAATCTAGTAAATTTTAAAACCCCAGAGCCAACTGGTTTTGTGACTCCGCTGAAGACCCTGAGTCAGAACAGAGTATAGTGGCACATCCAGAGTGAATTTGCACCAACAGCCACGTGAGCATCCACCTGCTGATAAAATCAACAGAAAATGTGCATTAGAGATCATGGCTGGCAGAGGGCAGCAACCCCAAAGACTCTTACTGTAGTAAATGGCTTCGGTTTGGGAATATGTTTTTCCCACTGGCAATTGGAGAAGAATTATTTACAGTCCTGGAGAACCAAAAGAAAATGAATTGGCAGCAAGGGCATTGCTGTCTGTAGAGGGTAACATCTAGGTCCAGCTGGCCATTAAATGTTGTTGAATACTTGCTGTATTCCATCTAAGACAGGTAGTGGTTTAAAGCCTGTTAAGGTTTAAAGTTTAGTTGTCCCAGAGGGACATAAGGAATGTAATATATCAGTTCTCTCGTCCTTCGACTTACTCTCACGTTGTCTGTCTGACTATAGAAACCCTGCCTAAACTGAGAGAGAGGAGCTTTGCGAACAAGCCCTGGTTTGATGCCACGCTTCTGGATGGCTTCTGGCTGTACCGCATCTGGAATCGGCCCTTTTCTCAGACGCTCTCACACAAGTGCCAAAAAGAATCATCCTTTGGCTAGTCTTAGTCATAACTCTATCAGAGCTTGCAGCACTGACCCAACTTGCAGTGTTTCTGTTGCTAAATCTTATTATTGCAGAGCAGGGTAAGAAATAACTACCTGCCCATCAGGGAGTGTTTGTATCAGTCTGCTGTTTTATGGGACAGAGCCACCTTTTCCCTTCACTGTAACCGTGACACTTGTTACCTCCTAACGCTCTTCATCTGAAAAATTAAAAGCCGTCCTGCAGTAAAAGCATCCATCTTTCTCCAGACCTTGGAGTTTAAAACGGCTTGCTTTTTTTACTGAATGTTTGCGGTGAAGTGGGGATGCAGCCCTGCTGAAGTAGAGTACGTCCTGCAGTTCAGCAGCAAGGCCGCCTTCTGGAGATTGCTCTGGAGTCAACCCTACCTTTTCAAGGAGAGAAGCTGGGGCTTGTAAAAATGCGTTAGCAATCCTTCATACTGCACGCAAGATGATCTATAATTCTGGATCTCTGCCCTTCCTGCAGGAGGAGGAGAAATCGTAAGCAGGAGCACAGCAGGGTACAGACAGGGTAGAGTGGTCCTGCTCTACAGAGACCCTGCAGACCCCGCTCTGTTTCAGCACAGGTGCTGTGAAGTTTTTGAAGGTGAAGAATGAGCTTTCAGTAGTTCCTAAACAACCAGACAGAATTCTGGTTATCAGAGGAACACCCTTGAAACACACAATGCTACAGAGATACCAGCAATCACCTTAAATACGTGCATGCAGTTCCCTGGGACTATACATGTGCACTAATTTAGGCAACTTGGCGAAGCACATAATATACTTGGAGTGAATATAACTGTTTACATCTGTATCTGTGTAGTAGATGGTCTTAACAAAAAAGGCCGGTAGTAACACACACAACATCAGTCCTGGCTTGGTTGTGGTTTTTTGGTTTGTTTTTCTTTTTTTTTCCTCCTGATGGTTGTAGGGTGAGCTGGCAACAGGTTAACCCTGAATTAAATGGAGGCCCATCTGTCTGTTCAGGAATGTGTAGTTAGTACAATCCACATCTCTCTACCAAAAATGAAAATGCCTGATTTCCTCCAGTCTGTAGAAATTGGGCACGGTTTCTAGAGTGTTTTCCTGATGAGTCTCAATGCAGAAATTAGGGTACAACTCTTTTGAGAAGTGAGTTTAGAAGGTAAATATTATCCTCAATATGTATTTTAATAGTAGCTTTTTTGCTGCATGCTGCTTACTTGACTTTTAAATTTATATTGTCTCATTATTTATTCGTGTCTCATACAGATCCTGTACTAAGTCCCTCATTTTGCTAAGTGCTTTATCAAACACACACTAAAAAGATAGCCCAAGGAGTTTACAATGTCAAATGGGAGACAGCTGGCAAGGACTGTCAGGCTAGTACAAGAAACATGGACTTACTGTTGGCTTGCACTCATAGACAGTAATCTTAGCACATGTTACTGAAATGTTATCTAACTGAGCGCATTACCTAAATGGACGCTGGAGTGCTGTGTGCATCGTGGCAAAATAGTTTTCAGGATGGTGGTGAATAAGGTTTTTTAGGAGGTTAACAGTTCTACCCAAGCACAAGCGGAGGAGTGGCGTGCGTTTGTAACGAGGAAGCCTTGAAATGGAAGGTTGAGAGCTCTGTTTTAGCTGTCTTTAGCTTAAATTGACGGTTGAAGTTCTGCAAGGCAACACCATAGAACCGAGTTAGCTATTAATTTGAAAAAAAGTCATGCACAAAAGTAGATCTGTGAGTCATCAGCAATGATTGTTGAATTTGTGTGTTCAAATGAGATTACTCAGAGGTAAGGTAGAGGAAGAAAAGGAGGGTCAGAGCTATACAGAACCTGTTCTGCGGGCTGGAGGAAGGATGAGGACACACAGAAAAAAGCCATTATGCTAAGCTGTATGGGATGAATGTGCAGTTTGATACTCGGTAATTCTGGTACACGGGTTTTGGAGCAATTGTAGTGCTCTTCCTACAAGCGACCTTGGTTTCCTTCACTCTGACGGCTTGCTTCATGTTCTGGAAGCATCAGGAGTCTGGTGGGAGAAGGGGAGGGACTGGTGGGAGCCTGTATGTGCAAAAAGCTGTTTTTAAAACCAGAGTGACACATGTACTCCAGTCTTTGTCAAAACAGGTGCCTGGTTTGAATAGTGAATCTTCCCTCACAAACTGCAAACAAGCGGAAGAGGAATGCGACCCAAATATCTCCTCTGTTCTGAATGCATTTGAGAGGAGCTTGACAATCCTGAGCTGATGTGTATTTTGTGAATGAGAATGCAGGACATCTTTTGGTAGCAGCTCTTCACCTGAAGTCCTCAGACACCACCTCTTCCCTGGTCTGTGCTGTGTGCAAGTTTCTGACCCCGAGGCTTCCCTCACAGAGATGGCCCTGTTTCAATGATACTGTTCACAGATGACGTCCAAAAGGCTTTTGAACAAATGGCTAAAGAATTACACAGTGTAATAATGCAGATGAGGTGCCCATCAAAGTAACATGCTCCGTTTCAGCGGGGAGCAGAGCACTTGCCAGTTCAAGTGGACCCTTTTTTTTTATCTTTCCTTTTTGAAGTGGCTTCATTTGTAAACATTGTAGATATGAAGGCTCTCTTTAGGCTAAATTTTCAGAGCTGTTTTTCATGTGTTAATGTGACTGAGGTGGTGTTTTTGTAGACTGTTCCTTTGGCCGATCTTTGCCTGTGGAAGCCAAAGCCTGTGACGTGCCAGGTGATGTTGTATTGGGAACAGTAATACGAATCGGAGGCTGCAGTTGTAGATTTCTTGAAGCAGTGTTTCACCCTACTGGGAAGCAGGCTTGAGGGCAAGTGGGGCAGAAGCTGATGTGAGGAGGATGCTGTCAGTTGTTCTGGTTTTCTTATATTTGTTCTAATAGTCAGGCCTATTTTAAGAGAGTTTTCCCAGCTGCAAAGCAGATAATGTACTGTACCATCTAATCCTGCCATGTGAATGAAGCTTGCTATCCCCCAAGTGCCTGCCAGTCTCTCCGCTTATTTATCACACTCCAAAGTGTAGTGTAATGTATGCCTGAAGAATGGCCGGCTTCATCCTCTCCAGGAGCTTATTTAGACAGCGTCCTGCAGGGAGGAAGAACCGAGGTTTGTTATAGTGCAAGCTGACAGAGCCAGCCCTCTGACTTACCTGTA
The DNA here is from genome assembly GCF_963924245.1 of Chroicocephalus ridibundus. NCBI lineage: Eukaryota > Metazoa > Chordata > Aves > Charadriiformes > Laridae > Chroicocephalus > Chroicocephalus ridibundus. Next base: position 94,099,322 of record NC_086287.1, read on the forward strand.
ACCTTAATCTCTCTGCTGAGCTCTTGTGCGCTGACACATTTGGCAGCTCTTCTGGTGGAGCTGGAGGGAGCTGAAACTTGCCCAGCTTATGTGCATAAAGCTGCCTCTCTGCAGCGTGTGACTTGGCAGCGAAGGAAGCACATGGGACTAACGTGTCCTTTCCCTGGGAAGGCTCCTGTATGCCAGGGCTGTTGAATCTGCTGTAAGCAGGTGACTCATACCCAGGGGCCTGTGGGCACCTGGTGGAATGTAATAAATAAGCAGTGTGGTTCAGTGATTAAACATGATCTCTGGCTCCCCACCCAAGCGGCACAACTCTCTGCCCCTTTCTGCCCTCCTCCAGCTGCTAGTGCTCTGGCTTCTCCAGGAAGCCCTGTCTGCCTTTGATGCCTCCATACTGCAGGCTGCTCTTGTGAAGCCTGTAAATCCTGATGCTCCTTTCATCTTTAAGACCCGGAGACAAAACCTTCTCTGACTGTGGCTTGAGCCAGTGTATGCTAATGATGAGTGCAAAGCTGTTTGGTTGTGTTTTGTGTCTGCCTACATGTCTGTGGTGTTAGTTCTGCAGGGTTGGTCTTTGCGCTGGTCTGCAGTATGCCTGGGTGCCTTCTGAGTGATAAAAGATGAGTGAGAAGACAAAGATCAAATCATGCTGTAACATGCCCCTTCATGAGTGGCAAGGCTACGTCCTGTCTTTCTGCATTAACTTGAACTGGTCAGAAGAAAGCCTATCCCTCCCTTGCCGATCCTGATGGCCTATCTGTGACTGAAGGCCAAAAGTAAATGAAAGCTGAAAGGGCTTCCCACAGAAATATTTGGGAGGGAAAGGCTGTTTCAGCTAGCAAATGTTTGTACATCCTGGAGCTAAAGGAGAAGGAATTGACTTAAGCCTGGGGGTGAGAAGGCATCGCCTAACTCATCAGAATAGAGAGATTCTGTTCTGGTTTCCAGTTGGAGCAATTTCTAAATGTGACAAAAGGAAGGCAAAAAAAAAAAGTTTTAAGCCAAGGCTTATTAAGTAAATGAAAAGGGAATTTCAGAGTATCTGTGATGACATGATACTGGCCTGGGTGACTTGGGAGGTTCCTTCCTGTCTTGAGTTCCTAGCTGAAGAGGACACTTTCTCAGCCTCAGCTGCCCCAAGGGATGCTGTAGACACCCTCTGGCTTTGTGATAAAGCTGCATAAGACGTTCTCTGCATCCTACCCTGCCCCATCCCTTTGTATGCTTGCAGTGCAGTATCTGTGATGGTGAAAACCTTCGCCTTTGATTTTGTTTGTTTTTCTACAGGAATGGGGACCACAGATCATGTCATAGTGCTGGCTTCCACCAACCGTGCTGATGTCTTGGATAATGCCTTGATGAGACCTGGGAGGCTTGACAGGCACATCTTTATTGATCTTCCGACACTCCAGGTATATTCCACCTACTGCTCGGTCCTTCCCTAAGGCTAATGACTAAGGTGTCCTGGTCCTTGCTGGTGTTTCACTGTCCTGGCAAAGGCTGAGCTTGGAGAAAATAGAGATAGTAAGCTTCTGTTTGCCTTTATTCTTATTTAGGTGTTCTAAATCAAGGATTTGACATGCTAATGCAGTTGCTTCTTTCTCTGAAAGACAACCCACTCGTTTTAAGTGTCTCTGCTCTGGTATGAGCTTTGGCAGTGAATTCTTCTGTGAGGTTCTCTTTGCCATGCAGATGCAGAATGATGTTTGTGTCTTCTCTCCAGGAAATTGGGAACCACCTAATAGGCAAGTTGGCTTATGTGGCAGCTTAAATTGTCATGTGCCTCGAGCACCATTTGTTCTTTAGGTTTATTGTCCTCACTATCCTTGTAAGGCTCTTCGTTTTCCTTTAGGCAGCCTGTTAAGTGACTTTCTCCTTCTGAATGCTTTTTAAATCCATTTACTAGGAATATTCCTTGTCCACTGTGTTGACATTTGTAGCAGAGTTTTGGGAATAGGCTCAGCTGCAGTAAAGATCTGTCTGCTCTGCCAGCACAGGCTCTTCTTCTCCCATCTGTGCTTTACTGGCGTCCTCAGAGTTTTCAGTTAAAATACCTTAAATGCCTGATACAATCTGGCACCGGAAGCGTGAACTGTGCAGCTGCCCTGAAGGAGGAAGGGGAAAAACCCTGGCAACTGAGCTCATTGTTTTAATCAGGATCTCCTGGACCAGCTGAATGAGTCATTCCTTGGCTACTTGCCAGCTGTCATCTCACCCCCACCTTCGTCTGGGAAATGGTCGCAGCCTGAGTAGCTCATAGATGGGGTTTTCGTTTGTGGTGTGAGAGGGAGCAGGTAGAGGCAGTTGGAGCTCCTTCCTGTGAGTGTTTTTGTAGCAAGAGAAAAGTTAAGACAGATCAGAGTGAAAGTTAGGAAGGGAGAGTGGCCGTGAGAGAGAAAGCAGTGACTCACGGTAAGCCTCCATACATCTGTTCTGAATTTGAGAGCTGGGTGTTTATCAGGGCTCCTGTAGCACTAAAATGCTGTAAGGACAGCCCTGCCCTCTGGTGGCAATGTCCCCGTCCCCACTGCCAGAGGTCTGCGACTCCTCTGCTCCCTACCGTGCATGCCACGTTCGGAAGGCTTGCTGGGCTCAGGTGTTCTGTGTTCTTTACAGGAGAGAAGAGAGATCTTTGAGCAGCACCTGAAGGGTCTCAAACTGATCCAAGATGCCAGCTTCTACTCGCAGCACCTTGCTGAACTGACTCCAGGCTTCAGCGGTATGACGTGCTGTGTCCTTGTGGGGCTGCTCTGCCTGCTTCCACCCTAGTTCTGCAGTTCAGCCTGGAGCTTTATGGTTGCTTAGTTTTAACAGAGTATTTTGGTCCAAAGGGCTTTTTTCTTCAAGCCTTCTCCATCTCTATGGAAATAGTGGGAACCTAACCAGCTCCCTGGTGAATGGAGCTGTGATGAGCAATTGTTCACGGCTATTTTCAATCTTTTCAAACTTCTGGGACTAGCAGGGTGTGGAGGTAGGGAAAATGCCTGGGTTCCTAATTCCTAAGGGGAGGAACCACTGCTCACACTCCTGTCCAAGCTGTTGTTGAGGATGAGATGTTGCACTTCAGGGGGAAGACTCTTAAGCTGATATATGTTACCAGGAAAGCGATAGGAGGAATGAATAGCAATTACTTGGGGGGTCAGAGTAGAAATTGAACAACTCTGCCTGGCTCCTACGTTGAGCCTGTTTCCAGAGCAGGTCCCTGGGAGTTTGAAGCAGTGCTGAGCAAGGGGCTCCAGAGTTCCTGTTTATGTGGAGTTCCTGGAATATCCTTTCTGGGTTTCCCCTCTAACAGGCCCCAGCACATTGCCTCTTCGTGACTTCCTTCAGCAGCCCCCCGCCACCATCACCCACACACACAAACTCAGAACAGATGTTCTTTCTCTTCCACACAGAGGTTGTGCGGTTGCTGTATGAACAGCGCGGTAGCCCATGCCAACCCAGACTGCCCGCGCCACTCCCCTGTTGCTGAGAGCCAGCCTTGGCTTTAGTCTTGTTAATTGATTGCTGAACTCTGTCCTCTGTGTGGCAATGCAGCGTTCGTTGCCAAAGCAGTTGTATTGTTCAAAGCCAACATAAACACCATGGACTAGGTTTGCTCTCTGTTCCCAAGGAACAAAAAAGTGCAGGCTATTTGACTTCCTTAGGTCCTTCTCCAGATTTGTTCTCGCCTCCTCTGTCCTCTGAAATCTGTCACATAACAAATCCAGTGTAATTCTTGTAAACTCTTGCCTACAGGAGCTGACATAGCAAATATATGTAATGAAGCTGCTCTTCATGCTGCCAGAGAGGGTCACAAATCCATTGATACTTTCAACTTTGAGTATGCTGTGGAAAGAGTCATTGCAGGTAAGTGACCTGGCCGTTTCTGTTGTTTTACTAGTCTGTATCGCGCATGTTGAGCGAAGGCTCAAGTGAGGGGGTTACATTTGAGGAAGACAAATGGGTCCTAACTGTGCTCTGTCCTGTAGAGCTGTCCTGAGGATCTTAGGTGCCATAGTCCCAGAAAGTTCTCTGAACAAGATCTCAAATGGATCTGCTGGCAGGCTGAACCAGTAGCTCAGGGAAGATGAAGTAGCTCAGAAGCAAAACAGTAGAGGGGAATGCAAAACTGTGTATCTCCTTTTAGTTTAAAAAGCTTTTTTTTTAAAAAAAAAAAAAAAAAGGCAGTGGAAGTATCTCGTGGTCTTTCTTGCTGCTCTGGACACCTGCTACATAAACATGAATAGCAAATAGGCTACGCATCCTCAACAGCAAGAAATAAGAGATTTTTCTTTTTGGCCTCAAAGCCCAGGCTTTGATGAATTGGCAGAATAAACTGAAAGACAGTAGAGTACTGTTCTCCCTCTGAGAACATCCTGTCGGCCTTTCCCTGTCACTTGTGCGATTGCCAGCAGAGGAACCTCTGGAGATTACCCTGTAGCAGTATATTATAGGCAGGAGAAAAAGTTCCCAGAACTCTTGACTTCACCTGAGGGATTTGAATCTGGTGGGTTTTGGTCTGAACTGCCCTGTAGCCAAGCCTTGTTTTTCATAATCAGACACTTAAGTGCTTCCAGGCTGCAGTGTCACTACTGGGGGCTGAGCCTGGGCAAACAGACTGGCATTCTGTGCTTTTCTTAGTAGAGCGTGTGGAACAGGATGTTTGTACTGGGTCAGTTATTTCCTGATCCTGGAATTTAGTCCTGAGTGTTTGCTTTATCAGAAAATGTCTAAACAATTCCTCATTTAAGACAATTTTTTTTTTTTTGAGCAAATTCCTGACAGTTTCACCTGCCTCTTAAAAACAAAGCCCTTGGAGTGCTTTGGGTAACTGTGGCCACGCTTGCACAAAGCCCAAGCTGTACTCAGCAGCTCCCAGGAGTGAGCAGCAAGACGACTCTCGTTGTAACGCAGAAGTCCTCACCAGCCAGACCAAATGTGCTTTACTTTCCCATCTGCAGGACTCAAAGCACCAAACTTGTAGGGGTTCACTTGGCTTTTTTTTTTCCCCCCTGAATTCCACCCTCGTTTAGTTTCCCCAGACTTGGCAGATAAGGCAAAAAGCAAGTAAGGCTGCCGGGGCTGTGCAGCAGAAGGGGTATCTGGGATTAACGTGGGGGGGCATCGCAGGGCATGGGCTTCAGCAGTTTCACTGCTGACAAGCTGACTTGCTTCACTAAGGCTCTGTGGCGTGTAGGAGGCCATAAAGTCTTTTTGTTGCTTAATCGGATTCTTTTGTATTAGCAGGACCTGGCTATTTTTTGTAGACTGAGTCTAAAAGGCCCCAAACAACCCTCAAGGCCCATATATTAAATGTACCCTTGCCATGTAATGGGAACACTTCTAGGTTTCACAATCCAGAGGGCATTTCAGTTGCTATAAAAGCTTTTCTTGAAAGAAAGAAGATATTACTGTGCTTTCCATTATAAGCTTCTGGTTTTAATAAGAGTGGTGTGGAATCAAAAGAGAACTTTGCAAGTCCAGAGGCCCTGTCAGCCTTAAAGCTTTGTGTTGCTGTAAGGGAGGAGTAAGAACTTCTCTCTGTGGTAGTCCCCATTGTGTTTTTAGTTTGGGAACAGAAAGCAGTCAGTAAGTCAGGCCTCTTGGGAGTGAGGGAGGAAACCTGCTGAGCGCACAGAGGCTTTTAGGGCTTGCCTTTAGAAGATGTAGTGGAGCGTATTTTCTTGCTGGGGTTTGTATATGCTGTGTAAGGCCAGCAAAAATGCACCAGAGTTGTTTCCTGGGTTGTCTCATGTGGTGAGTACAGGCCTTCAGATTACTTTTAGGTAGGAAAAGAAATAATCCTTGTAGGCACACTGTGTACTATTGTGAAGAGTACCATCCCTCCCTCCTTGGTGGGCTGACAGAGGAATACTTCCAGAATTTTTTAGTGTACATATATACATTTTTCTATGGAGAGAGACATACAGGCACATACACACACACACTGCTGAAGGCAGGGTGAGGGACTGACTGATGAAAATCAAGGCAATTGCAATTAATCTGCTATTCCATCACCATCATGCCTTGCGGGGCACTGTGGTTTCCAGGGTCCCTGAGTAGTAATTTTACAAGATCTGCCACACTAATTTTGCTGTTTCCTTGTTTAATAAAGCTCTTGACTTTGTTTAAAAATTAATGTTAATAGAATGTTGTTTTCCAAGACATCAAGCAAGCTTGGTATAATTCGGCTCTTGACTGTGCCTGCTCTACCCCCTGCTGCTCCTGGCACTGTGTAGAGACATGGGCTTTAAAGTACTGGTACCTTTTTGCATTCAACATGCAGAGCTGTAATGAGTGCTTGATATGCAGTGTGTTCTGTAGTTAACATATTTTCTATGTGCTCGAAGTTTTACTTCCATTCAGCACTTTTTTTTTTTTTTTAAAAACCTAATTGGACTTATTCTGTGTTATGGACTACTGGGTTGGAAAATAGACACTTTCAAAAATCACCTTTTTGGAGGAAGTATTAAGTGTGAGTTATGGCTTAATTTGCTAGTTCTCAGGAGCCTGGGAATAAGCTCATACGGAGCATGCCATGTGTAATCAGAGACATTTCCAGGGTCTGGAGAAAGATTTTTCTTTTTTTATACACTCTTGGTCTTTTGCTGATTTGAACACTCCTAATGTACACAAATCTCAACTGGGACCTCTCATATATAATGCAGCATCCTGCTTCTCTCATGTTCAGCCTAAGGGACTGAAAGACTGTGCAGCAAAATGAGTGTGATATTCTAGCTAGTCTCTGGTTTGGGTTTTGGTGTGGTTTTAGTTTGGGGTGTTTTTTTTTTCTTTCCAAGTGGTAGATTGACTTCTTGCAGATCTGTCCTTGGGCAGAGATCGAGTGTAACGTGCCTTTGGCAGAGCTGGGACCAGAACAGAGCTTTGCGTTCTAGAGCTGTGATCTAATCAAACGTTAAATTATTTGTCTAATGATTAAGTCTGTTGTAAGGAGGCGAGAGGGGAAAGTTTCTGCCAATGTTTTCAAGCAATCCAAGCATGGTTTGCTTTGTACTGCAGGGACAGAGAGCACCTCTCCCACAGCATGTAATTGAAGGGCTTTTTACTGCCTCTCCCTAGACGAAGTGTTATATGAAGCTTGCTGGCTGCTCAGACATAGGCTGTGCTAGCTTGCGCGCTTTCCTGTACAAGACCATGTCCTACTGGTTACACCTATTGCCAGTTATCTTATGGAACCCTTGTCTCTGTTCCTATAGGCACTGCCAAAAGAAGTAAGATCTTGTCCCCAGAAGAGAGGAAGGTCGTGGCGTTTCATGAATCCGGTCATGCGTTGGTCGGCTGGCTGCTGGAGCACACCGAGGCGGTGATGAAGGTAACTCTGTGACCAGCTGCTGTGTAATGGAGCCCGTCACTGAGTGGGAAGAGAGTCCTTTGGGATTCTCCTGTCCAAAACCCATTGATTGCTTTGTAGTACTTGTGTTGAGTTCTGCTGTGTTACTGTGGCCTCCATGAGCTTGGAGCTGTGAATACTGCAGCAAAATAAATGGCAAATGTAGAATCATAGAAGCATTTATGTTGGAAAGGACCTTTAAGATCGAGTCCAACCGTTAACCTAATACTGCCAAGTCCACCACTAAACCATGTTCCTAAAATATGCTGTGGAGAAATCCAGTATTAGGCTCCATTGATGATAGTGATAGTGCAAAGCTATAGGAGAAGCCTTGTAGTTAAAAGCCAACTGTAAAGCTGTTTGGAGCAATTGAGTCTCCTGATGATGCCGCTTAGTTCATGCGCTTCCTTCAGGCGCAAAGCGCTGCTGCGTGTGTGCATGCGTGCGTAGATGATCTCTTTCCCTGACGTGGCTTGCCAGCAGCCAGCAAAGCTACCATTGCAGGAACTGCTCTGATACTGATGGAAAGAGATGTGTTTTTCAGATTGGCGTGCCAGAGAGTTTGTCTGCCTGAAGCCTTTCTCTGTAGGGAAAGGCCTCTCCTTGGCACCCCGGGGGGTGTTCTCTCCCATGCACGTTTCCTCCTCAAAAAGCCTTGACACTGGGAGGAGGTGGGGAGTAGAAATGACAAGGGTGACAGCTCCTTGGCTTTCCACCAGCAGCAAATTCACTCTGAATAACCTATTGTATAAGCTGAACTGTTGTTAATTACTCTCATTTAATGGGTGGGGGAAATGGCTCTTATTTTTCTGAAGACAACCTATCTTTCTCCAGGTAGTCTCAGTGATTCTGGAACACAGTAAAGTGAACTCTGTTTGGCTTACACCCTCCAAAGCAACTCCTAAATCTCAGGATTTCACTGGCTTGCTGTTAAGGGCAGTTTTCTTTTCATTTCTTGAGCAGAAAGTGACAGAAAGTGTATGTCTGTAGCTGTGAAGGCAGAGCCTTCAGTACAGGAATGGTGACATACTGTAGTCCTTGGCTGTGTCTCTGTAGGTCAGCCTGCCCCACAGCTTTTGTCAAATTTTGCTGGGAATGCAGGCCCCTTCCTGTTCTCCCTCTGCTGCTGTAGTTGGGAGCTCTTTTGTTGTCTGAACTGAGGGTGCTGCTTGTGTTACAGGTTTCCATAGCCCCTCGAACAAACGCAGCTCTTGGATTTGCTCAGATCCTTCCAAGAGAGCAGTACCTCTTCACCAAGGAACAGCTGCTGGAGAGGATGTGTATGGCGCTGGGGGGGAGAGTGTCCGAGGCCATCACCTTTAACAAGGTCACTACAGGTGAGGAGCCAGACCCTGGCACCGGCAGGTGGAGATTGTGCTAAGAGAGCCTGACTTCTGCACCTGCTGTGTCCAAGGGTGATCTGAGCAAGAGGCAGAGGTTTCCCATGCTGGGAAGAAGAAATGTCAAATTGGGTGGTTTGATCTGGGGCTTGCATTTTGTGAGCATGGAGGTCTCTCGTTGGTTGCCACTGTGTTGTCTTAGACTTGTCTCAAAGACTAAGGCCACAGATGCAATTACCCGGTGAGACTCTGGGCTTGTGGGAGGGCCTGGAGCTTTCCGTGCTGTGTTTCCAACTAGTTGTATCCAAATGGGATAACAGCGGGCAGTGACAGGTAAGCACTGCACATGAGCTAACCACCGGTAGGTTCACTCACTGTTGTGAATGGATCCTGCAATATGTGTAGAAAGGTCATCAGCAGGTAGAGTGTTCACCTCCATGGGCTCCTGTGAGTCCTCTGGTCTCTTGGCTAGTGGAATTTGTGTTTGGGCAGGATGTGCTTCTCTTGCACTCAGCTCAGAGCTGGCAAGCATTGCATCTCTCTCTCCTGCCCAGGAGCACAGGATGACCTGAAGAAGGTGACCAAGATAGCCTACTCCATGGTGAAGCAATATGGGATGGTGCCCAGCATTGGGCAGCTCTCCTTCCCGGACCTGGAGAGTGCAGCTGGAATTGGTCGGCGCCCATTCAGCCAGGGACTTCAGCAAATGATGGACCATGTAAGGCCACCCTTGGTTACACGTTCCCGTTTTTGTTCTTTACTTTTCTTGCAGTTCAGTGAAAAAATGCAAGTAACTTGCAGCCAAACAATTTGTGTTTTTCTCTTAGCCATTAAGTAGTAAATTTCACCAACTGAGTGCTTACCGGTTCTATTACAGTGTGTTAGGACAATGCAGTGAGGCATTAAGAACAGACAAAATCACATACAGCTGTGGGTTCAGCCCAGTAGCACTTCCTAGATCAGAGAGGCTATCTGAGACGACGGTTCAGACTGAGAAATGTTAACCCGTTTTGACAGGAAACTGGGCTTCATTGCTGCAAAAAACATTGCCTTGGTTAGAAAGTCAAATAGCTGGAAACGACAAAACTCTGGTTCAGAAGCACTATGGTTGTGCTTCCCTGGGAATTGTGCTGAGCTGCGTCTTTTGCTACTGTATGGCTGCCTTAATTAGACTGCATTTCCCATCAGCTGGGACTCAAGTTGTGCTCGTGAGGGAGTTTACTGTTCCTTATCATGAGTACTCCTTTGGCTTTTTTTCAGATGGTTTATCTGTATTTTCTGTTGATGGGAACCACTTTCTGCTTGGCTGGGTTTGCAGATTCCATCCCTTGGTGCTCTCTTTGTTTATCTATGTGTCGTGTTTGTTGCCACCTGCGCTCCAAATCTCTCTCCTTGTTACTGTCTTCTAGGAAGCAAAAGTCCTGGTGGCTCAGGCTTACAGGCGCACAGAAAAACTCTTACTGGAGAACCGGGACAAGCTGCAAACAGTAAGTTGGAATTGTGTGGGGTTTTTTGTTTGTTGTTTTTGGTTTTAACTGGTGTCTTTTGCTAATTTCTGTGCTCTGTAGCTCGGCCATTACAGTGTCTCTGATCCTAGAAAAGACTGGTAGTGGGAGTGCTGGGGCTCCTGTTGGGAACAAGTGACTGTTTACTGTGTATCCCTAGATTAGGAGCAGACACAGGGAGGAATGTTTGCCTTTTCCAGCAGTGTCTGCCTCCTGACGCAGCTGGTATTTGCAGGGTAGAGGAGTAGGAGTGCTCTGTGGACGTGATCAAAGCTAGAACTTGTCTCCCTCACCTGCACTTCTCTGCTAACCTCTTGGCAGTGTAATTTCCTCGAAAGCTGATAGTGAACTGTTTTTGTGAAGCCTGCGAAAGCAGGAACAGCTCATCCTTCCAGGTCCTGTAGACGTACAGGAATTGAGTGGGCAGTTTCTGGCTTTGGTGGAAGAATATGGGACCTGTCACCTTGGCTGACTGGTGCTGGCTCGTGCTTTCTGGTGACTCCAGGCAGTTTTCACCTGCCAGCTCCCTGATATACCAAGGAGCCCTTGTTGCAGGAGTAGAGCTCTGCCTCCTCCCCTTTGTGTCCTGACAGTCCCCTAGCCAGTCACCCTGGCATGTCCCCACCTCTGCCGGGAGCTCTGTACCCATTGCTCTGGGCTGAGCCACGCTTGGCTTGCAGCACCCTGTGTATCTACTTGATCTTTCCTTTAGAAGTCCAGTCCATAACATCCAAAATGACCAGGAGTCAACTTAGTGTTGCATGTTTTGCAAATAAAACAATGCTTTTCCTTAAATCTTCTTTTAAACAAACAACAGCAACCCCTTCAGCTACGCAACTGCAGGCCTCCTGTGCGTAGTAAGGTAGCTAGAGCTTGCCGCCTCAGACACCCTGCTGTTGGCCATATGACAGCCCTGTCCCCAAGACGGCGCCCTGCGAGTGCTGCGAAGGCAGGCATTGTTAGGGGGTCTCCTCTCTGCAGGCCTCCCCTGTTCCGATGCTTTCATTTAACAGGAGTCAGATGTTTACTCGAGGCTCATCACAGAAAAACTTTTAAGTTAAGCCAAAGTATCCAGAGTAAATGTTTCAGTTGCCAGGTCAGTGTGTTACATCTTGTCAGCAGGATTGAGCCCTTCCATGTTTGACAGCCACCTGCTGCTCAAGTGCAGTCCTTCTGTGAGCAGAGGGGCCAGGGAATTCAGCTTCTCTGGGGAGGAACTTCTGGTGTGACCTTCAGCCCATGCCTGCAGGAGCAGACAGCTCTTTGTCACCGCTGGGTGTGCAGGGGAGGGCTCTGGCTCTGGGTTTGCTGCTACTCTGGCATCTCGAGATGGGCAGGGCCACAGGTGCAGGGACAGTGGCAAGAAGGGCACTTCTTTAATTGTTCCTGGAATTCTGACTTGACAAATCATTCCCTAGATCTTGCTTTATTGCCTCCAGTCATACTGTGTATTCCTACCCAAAAACACTCTTGTGAAAGGTGCCGGCAGCCTGGAGAACTTTGTACTGGCTCCAGCAGGCTTTGGGGTAGCCCCGTCAGTGGTGTGGCAGCCAGGGGTCTGCTCCCCGTGGGCTGCAGCACGTGCTGTGCCCAGATGTTGGGATCGGAGTTGAGCTGGCGGGGAGAGTTCAGATCAGTTCAGAGAGGCTGTTTACAAACCCCTGCGCCTCATTGTGCCTTATTTACTCTTTCCAGCTGTCTAATGCCCTCCTGGAGAAAGAAGTGATAAATTATGATGACATTGAAGCTTTGATTGGGCCTCCGCCGCATGGGCCAAAGAAAATGATAGCTCCTCAGAGCTGGCTTCAAGCAGAGAGAGACAAGCAAGACACAAGAGATGAAGAAATGCCCCAGCAGCCACCAAACCAGGAGGAGGAGGAGGAACCACGCATGAGACCAGTATGAAGCCCACTCCTGATGTGGAACGGGAGGACTCTAGAGGCTGCTTTTGGACGCAGACCTCTTCCCTTTTCAGCTCCAGAATCAAAGATATTGAGCAGGGAATCTCTGTGCTGCTGTTACCCAAACATTAAGGGTTGGCTACGTTGGCTCTTTTAACGAGCTTTCCCCTGCAGGAAGAACTCCTTAGGATTTTGAAATTGATTCTCAGCAGGGTGTTAGTGATTAGGAGCTGGGTAAGTCTAATCTGCTGGAAAGATTCCTTGTAGGCATGAGCGGTGTACAAGTTCTTGAGGGCAAAAGGTCCTGTGGAGTCCCTGTGAGCCACCTCTCGCTGCGGCGTGTGACACGGCAGGAGCGCGGGGACGTTCCCTTCAGCATGGTGAAACCCCTGCCAGGCTCTGTGCTGGCTGAGAGGGCTGTAGTTCTTGTGTGACTCCGCCGTAACCTTTGATCATCTCTGCTGCTGAACGTGAAATAACTGAACAACAGACTTCACCAGAATAAACTGTTCATAATGTCTGCTCTGTTTGCAGTCCGTGTCGAGACACGGATGTGTGTTTCGGCACATAAAAAGCTTTATCATAGCTATGAAGTTGTACGGGAACGAGGGCTTTCTTCTCCTTGCCTGATAACTTATATTCAGTTTTTATAGCAAGGGTCTCGCAAGCGGAGCCTGTGTGCAGAGCCCAGCGCAACCCCGCAGCCTGCTTGTCACACACCAGCCTTGCCCAGAGTGCCTCCCAGTTCCTGGCTGGGAGACTGCCTGTCACTGCCGTTCAGAGCTGGAGAGCGGCTCTTGGGAGCCCTCAGGTGTGTCCATGGGGAGCCTCGGCACAAAGCTGGCAGTCCTCCTGGCTCCATCCTCGCGGCTCTTCCGAAACAAGCTGCGATGATGTGGTTGTCTGCCATTTGTCAGGGGAAGCGTTAAAGCCATCATGGGTGCCCGGTGTGCCCTGGCTGGGTTAATCCGTTAGGAAGGATTATTGTCTCGAGTTATTCCGTGAGGATATGACCTGAAAGACCAAGCGGTGCTACTACAGGACGCTTGTGGGACAGCGCGGGGCCCTCGGTGGCTCCCTGGGTGCAGTGGCGTGGCCATGCCATCTAGTGGCACGCTGTCACGGCCAGGCCCAGCCCCTGGCTCACACCGCCGTGGGGTGCGGGCTCTACCACGGCGGGTGGCGGCCCCCTGCCCGCCCACCCCCCCCCCCCCCCCTCCGCCATGCAGGAGATGCTGCTGCCCACCCCGAGCTGGGGCCGCTCCCGCTCGGTGTGCGCTGGCCCTTTAAGCTGACGCCATCTTTACTACGGGTGCGGTGAAGCTGCCGCCTGGCACTTCCTGCGCCATCCTCCTCATTCCGCCGTTCCGGCGGCGCTGCCCATTGGCCGGCGCTGCCGCACTTCCGGCGTGCGCGGGGCCGCCGCTTCCTTTTCCGGTCGGCCATTTGCCGTGGCGGGAGGTGAGTTGGGGCGCTGCTGCGGCCGGGGGGCTCCATCCGCCGCCATCCGCCCGCCGGGGGCTGTGCCGCGGGCCGGGCTGGGCCCAGGGGACGCTCGGAGCCCTGCGCGGGGGCTGCGGGATGGGCCTGGGCCCGGAGGCGGCGCTGACAGGGGCCCGGCCTGGGCTTGGGCCTGGGCCGGGGGTGGCGGGCTCGGGGGCGATCATAGCCTGTCCGGGGTGGCACGGGGAGCGGGGACGGGCCCTGGACCTGCTGGCCGGGGGAGGCCGTGCAGCTGCCTTTAACCCTGCCCGTGTCCGTAGGCCGCAGCAGCCATGGCGCCCAGCCGCAATGGCATGATCCTGAAGCCCCACTTCCATAAGGACTGGCAGCGACGAGTGGCCACATGGTTCAACCAGCCCGCCCGCAAGATCCGCAGGTGAGTGCCCGCGGCCCGGCTTCCTCGGAGCCTCTCCTGCTGCCGCCGGCTGGAGGTCGTGTAGCTGGGGGAAGCGTCTCTCGCGTTATATCAGCCGCTTAGGAAGATTTGTATTTTTATTTAAAGCTGTTTCCCTAATCTCATTTAAGGCGCTGGGATTGCAGCGGGGTGCTCTTTTGGTGTGGGGTCTCTGGTCGGGGTCAGGCCGTTCCAGCTGCAGTCAAGTGATGAGAAATCTCCGGAATCGCTGTACGACATTGATGATTCCCTTGAACCCTTGTATATCTGATGACTGCGGCTGTTCTGTAGAAGCAGGCAGCGGCCTGTCTGAGTAGCCAGGCCAGTGTTGGGTTTATTTCTGAGTGGTCCCCATGTGGCAGATGCTGCCTGGCAATACAGGTCATCTGGCAGTGTAGGAGGGTCATATCTGGCAGAAATGCTGTGTTTCTCACTGCTGTCCCCTTCGACGACGTTCCAGGAGGAAGGCCCGCCAGGCAAAGGCTCGCCGAATCGCTCCCCGTCCTGTGGCTGGGCCTATACGGCCTATAGTGAGGTGCCCAACTATTAGATACCACAAAAAAGTTCGTGCTGGCAGAGGCTTCAGCCTAGAAGAGCTTAAAGTAAGTATGGGGAACTCATCTCAACCTGATAAAACAAACTCTGAGCTCAGTTGTCTTCTGTTCTGCACATAGACAACGTGCAAGTGACTCAATGAGGTGTCAGTATCTGCTGTGCTGGCTGAACCAGGGGAGAGCTCTGGTGTTCCTGGCTCTACAGGAGCGTAGAAAATGAAGGTCTAGGTTTTTCTTTGTAACTGTGGGTGGGGACGCAGTAATGTGTGTCAGAGTGAAAGGTTGTTTTGAAAAGTAAACGTCCATTTGTCTGCTCAGACTTGCTTAGACAAAATAACATTCAAATCAGGTTCTGATAGAGCCTTAATCGAGTCTCTTAAACTTCTTTTTTGGGGAAAAACAAAAAAAAAGATTAATGGCTTCTTCGTTAAATTCTCTTGTTTCTTTGTGAAACACATTTCTGCTAATTCTAAAAGCTGTAGCCAGCGTGAACCCGTTCGTGTTGCGGACCAAGTAAACCACGCTCAACGCATCCCTAGCAGAAGTAGGGGATGTCGTGCCAGGAAAGGGAACTGTTCTGCCTCGCAGAGCGGCTGTGGCTGTGTCTCATGCAGTAGCTGCGAGTTGGTTTAGGAACACTTAAAGTCTGTGGGAAGTGTTCAGCGCCCTGCGTTGCTTCAGGAAACCCTTCTCTGGGACCTTCCCAGGTGTGCTGAGCTGAGCAGCTGTTAACAGCTGGATCAGGGTGGTCTGCAGAAACCCCCACCCATATATCTCCACACAGCGGGCGGGAATAAACATCAGTGCTTGCTGGCAGCCAGCGTCCACAGCCACCTCTTGTGCGTTGTTTAGTATCTAATTAAAACATTCATAACAGTGAAATTAGTGCATTGAGGCAGTAAAATTGGTCTTCTGGATGCCAAATGCTTCATTACTTTATTTTTCTTTAATTTTTGGATAATGATATAATACAAAATGGTACGCAGATGTTTGTCTTTAAACAGAAAATTAGGTTATTTCTTGTTTAAGATGGTTAGCAAAAATGCTTCTCTAATGGAGCTTGCAGTATTCAGTGAACAGAGTTAACCGCCGGCTGGCTTCATAAATTTCTGTCTCTCGTGTATCAGAGTTTAAATGTCCTACTCATAATTACTCAGGGTTGTGCTTTGCTCTCCTGAGGAAATCCATCTGCAAAAATTACTGTAAAGTCTGCGGAATGTTTTCAGCATTAAAATACAGACAGCAGGATGCCCTTTGTGGCGTAGTTGGTCCCTTTTGCCAGACTCTGGTGCTGCCGATGGGCCGTTCAGTCGGATGCTGAGCCTTTTTCCAGACTTCAGCCCACGGTGGCTGCGCTTGAGCCCTTGTCTGGCTGATGACCGGAGCCGCCCCCGGCAGTACCGCAGTGGCGTTGGGAGATGTCAGGTGCTGACACATTGCACTCTCTCTCCAGCTCGCTGGCATTAACAAAAAGTTTGCCCGGACTATTGGAATCTCCGTGGATCCCCGGCGACGCAACAAGTCTACCGAGTCCCTGCAAGCCAACGTGCAGAGGCTGAAGGAGTACCGCTCCAAGCTTATCCTCTTCCCACGGAAGCCGGCTATGCCTAAGAAGGGAGACAGCTCTGTAAGTGCTTGACGGCTGGAAACGTTTCACAGGGTCTGTGTGGGTAATGTTTTCAGAGGTTTGGTCGTGAGTCCGTCCCGGTGCCATGGTGTGCAGTCAGGCAGTGCTCTTGAACACTTCTCATCACATAAACCCCCTGGGGGGAGCAGCCCTTCTCTCGGGGGCAGCGTGGCTCTCGTGCATGTACGTAGGGGATGGCTGAGCCCAGCGCAAGGGCAGGCCTGGTAGAGTCCCCTTCCACGGGGATCTCCTGGGTTACAGTAAGGCTTTGGGCAGGCGTTTGGCCTGCGGACTGCTGTGCTGCTTGAAGGGCTGCAGCTCGGACCGATGGTCTGTTTGCTGGAGCTTTGTTGAATGACCAGTTTAATTCTAGTTTACAAAGCTAAATTGTCGGAATGGCTGAAAAGCCCGTCTGGAGTGTGTGTTCTGCTGTGGTGACAGCTGCATGGAAAGGGTGAGGGAGGCAAGGACAAACTCTTCAGTGGAGTAGTTCAGTGAAAGCCGTGCGTAAGGCGGTCTCAAGAAGGTTGTTGCTGTTGACATACAAAAATGCTTTTCATTAAAATCTCACCGAGATCTAGAGTGCAGTTTTGCTTTCCTTGGCTCTGCCTGTGCTTCCCGTGGGACGGTGCGAGTCATGAAGCGGGGTGGTGTGGTGCAGCTGTCCTCAATCTTCTGGAGAGTCCGTTGGCTCTCGGCTCCTTAGCCGTAGCGCAGCCCATGGAGCCACCGTACTCGGGCCGCTTGTCGGAACAGGGGAGGATGGGTCTTGAGCTTCTGTACCAGCAGGTACAGATACTTGTGCCTGCAGTACTGTTTCAAGTTTGTTTACTTGAAATCAACTATTTAAAATAAAACTTAATCATTTTTGTGTAATGCCGTACTCTTACAAGAAGCTGGAATTAGCCTCAGAAGGAATTGCTGAGGAATACGCTGGCTATCAAACTAAAAATGGCACAGTAGATGTCAACGTTTTTCCAACTGGCAGAACTCCCGAAAGGCCGCTGCTCCTCTCTGGCCAGATCCGGGCTGATGGATAGCCAGGCAAAACGTGGGTTGTTGATGCGGCACGTCTGTGCCAGGTACTCCTGTAGCTGCGTGGCTGAAACGCTGAATTTGTTACCAGTTGGTGTTAAATCGCCAGTCGGAATTGTTAACAGCGTGTTTAAGCTGGGTACCTGCATAGAGGGCGTGCTTTTAACCGAGGTACTAGCCTGAGAGATTTTCAGTGCTGTTCTTTTTAAATATTTCTTGTTCTCTTGTTATGCAGGCTGAGGAACTCAAGATGGCGACTCAGCTGACGGGACCGGTTATGCCAATCAAGAATGTAAGTGTAAATAAATCACGTTCTCTGTGTGACATCATTGAGACCTTAACTTCATGGAGAGGATTCTCTTCTCGCTGTTCTATAGCGAAGGGTTGCTGTCTCCAGACAGTTCCCATCCTGGATCAGACAAAACCAGGAACAGGTCAAGCTTGTCCTTGTCTTTTGCCAGGATCTGTTTGGTTCAACAGAGCACACTGCAAAGAATTAATTACTTGGAGCTCTGCTAAATTTGTTACCATCTGAGAAAGTCCTTCCTGATGAGCTGTGTCTCTGGCTCCAGAGGAGAGCTCCAGCCACCCGTGGCAGGGGTTCAGGTCAAGATCTGTTGGTTGGGAAAAATCGTGTATGTGATCCACTTCTGCCCTAAATGACGCATGGGAGACGCACAGCTCCGTATGCTCCCCGGAGAAGGCCACAGGCACAGTGACCCCCCCCGGATCACACAATTCCTCTGAGGACACAGGTTAAGGCACACATGCAGCATCTCCAGCGCGTGTTTGTGCTCAGCGCTGCGTCCTCCACCCAGGTTCCAGGGTGCTTTCTCCACTTGTACCTTTGAGGGAGCTCGTCCTGCTGTGAGACTGGGGGCGCTCGGGGTCGCCGGTTGGGGCGAGGGCCGTGTGCTGGCGGCACGGCAGCCCGGGCAGGTTGCGTAGTCACCATTTGTCTCAAAACCCCTCGCTGCTTCCAAAAGGTGCTGTCGATAGCGCGCCACAAACCTGACTCAGATTTCACGTTGCGCCTGTTTTTTCCCTGGTATGTTCTGGTCTTGCGCTGACGTGCGCTGGCAAATGAGGAAGCGGTTGAAACGAGGTGCCTGGTGGAGTGATGATAAGGGCAGGGCCTGTAGATGGCATAAATGCTCTATTCTTAACAGCATCCTGGAGCTGGTGGTAAAAATGTAGCGAGATTAATTGTGTTAAGCCTTAAATACAGTCTTCTCTGGGAGCCTCTGATGTGCAGTCTGACTGTCTGGCGCTCTCTCCCACCAGGTTTTCAAACGGGAGAAGGCCCGTGTTATCTCGGAAGACGAGAAGAACTTCAAGGCCTTTGCCAGCCTGCGCATGGCCCGGGCCAACGCCCGGCTCTTTGGGATTCGTGCGAAACGCGCCAAAGAAGCAGCAGAGCAGGATGTGGAGAAGAAGAAATGAACTGTTCTCCCTAGAACTGTCAATAAAAAAAAATGTAGAAATACGAGTGTGCTGTCTTTTTAGGGCGATTGCGCAGGACTGAGCTGCCCTCCTGGTGTGTGTCGCAGGAGCTGGCAGATCTCCTGGTGCAGATCGTGGGCTGCTCTGCACGGAGGGGTGTGCTCCAGGGTAGTCGCTCTTCAGACCTTGGAAACCTCATTTTCTGGGGTTAGAGACTCCAAACTCCCCTGAAAGTGAAGGAAACGAACACCTCGGCCTTGCGCAGCTCTCTTCAGGGAAGCCTCTGCTGTGTCTCCGGGGACACAGCCCGGGCTCCTTCCCGTGCTGGAGCCTGACACCCGTCTCCCTGTGCTGGGGGCTGCTGAAGCTGACAGTTGAGGGCTTTTTTGGGGTACCCTCTCCCTGACGGGCTTTGTCTCCTTCCCACCCAGCTCTCCGCTGTGCCGTTATTTCAGATTTAATGATTTCCACACCTCTGCCTGTGGTTCTGCGCGAGGCAGAGCAGTTGGCTCTGCTGTGGAAGGTGGGGTGTCGTGGTGGGTGTCACCCGTGGGTGCGTGGCCTGCTGCGGGCAACTGCTTGCCCCGTGAGCCTCACCTGGGGACCCACCGCTCGTGGGGCAGTGACCTGCTCCATAGGAGGGCTGCAGCACTGCCCACGGGAGGAGAAGGGTCTGGGGGCTCTGGCCCATCCTCGTGGCTGTTGGGCTACTGGGCTGTGCCTGCCCCAGGGCAGGGGGCTGATGTGGGGCTGATGGGTCACGGGGCGGCATCGGCAGGGTCTGTCCTGCTCCGGGGAGCGCTCAACCGAGCCCCTGTGCTGGCTAATCAGTTCTGGGGCCGTTCTGCAGCCTGGCTGCACTGCAAATCGACCCTGCCGGCATAATTGAGTCGTTTGTATTCATTAGCAGTTGGGTGACAGAAACTTGGGGATCGGGTGCCATGAAGCGCTCCGGTGGCTGGAGCTCCGGCACAGCTGGGTGAACCCGAGGTTCCTCAAACACCGGAGCAGGGGCTGTCCCTGCCACCGCGGGCGGCTGGCTCGACCCTCCCAGCCCTGCGTCCTGCCGTGGGTCGGCTGCCTCCCGCCCCACTGCGCCATGCCGTGGGGCTGCGGGAGGAGTGGGGAAGGAGAGTGGCCTATTTCTGCCAGCCAGGCTGGGGATTATCTCCCAAAACCCAGAGCCTTGCGGTGCCCTCACGCTCATTAGCCCTATCTGCATTTTAATCCCTCCAAATACGGGCTAATTACATCATCTTTCATAAAGCCGAGCTGACAGCCGCCCTGGGGTGATGCGCCTGGGGGGTGGGGGGTGCCGGGGCAGCCCCTGGACAGGGGATGGGGTGCCCGGTGCTCCTCCATGGGTGTGGGTGCGGGGTGTGGGTCTGGGACACATGGGGAGGGCACCCACCAGCTCTGGGGCACCCCATTCTTGCGCAAGGACCAGGACAAGGATGGGCCTCAGGTGCCCCATGGGGAGGGCGAGGGGCCATGGGGCGCCGGGAGCAAGGGCTGTGCCATGGGGGGGTTCGCCTGGAGCGGGAGCGCCTGCCCTGGCACAGCCAGCGGGGCCGGGGATGCCGGGGACCCCGCTCAGCCCCGGTGCCCGCCGGTGGGCTCTGCTCCGGTGCCGGCAGCGAGGCAGTTAATGGAGCTTGTCGTCTCCCTCTTAGGGCTCCGCTCCCGAACTGCAGCTTGAGTCAGTTGTGTGGAGGTGGCAGCGGCGGCAGCTCCGGCTGGCACACCGGCTCCGGTTGGCACACCGGCTCCGGCTGGCACACCGACCCCAGCTCTCGGCCCCGCCGCGTGCGGAGCCCGGGCCACTGGCACCCAGGTGAGGGGGGCGGCCGGGCAGGGTGGGAGCCGGTGTCCCCTCCACCGGGGGATGCCATGGGGTGCCTGCCATCCCGGGGAGGGGGATGATGCCCGCCGGAGCTGGGGCACCAGAGCCACGTGTCAGGAAGGGCCCGGGTCTGGCATGACTTTGCCGGGAAACTTTGTCCCGGCTGCGGACACCGGGGCGCAGCGGGCGGGCAGGAGGGCAGGGTGGCTGCTCTGCTCCTGCCCGAGACAGGCAGCCCCCGGGGGCTGCGGCTGGGTGGACGAGCCCCGGGCTGGGGCTGGGGCTGGCAGAGCCCCTCAGTGACCCGTCACTTCAGCGTCACCTGGCTGAGTGTCACCAGCATCCAGGTGGAGGGTGGCCCCTGTCCCCAGCATGGTGGAAGCCCCCCCAGTCGCCCTGGGGTGCCACCAGTACCGCCAGCACCAGCCAGTGGCACGGACGAGGACCCGGTGTCCCCGCTGCCCTCACTGGCCATCCCTGCCCGGGCGGAGGGTGCGCTGCCTGTGGGGACAGGAGAGGAGTTTCTGCTCCCCAGCACCAGGAGGGGCACCCCGGGGTGGGGGCTGCCTGTGCAGCCCCAGCTCCCCCCAGCTTCCCAGCCCCACTCGGGTGCCCCTTCCCATGGGACACATCCTCCCCCCGGGGTGGGGCTGGGGCAGAGCTGGGCACGGCCCCACGGGACCCCCTGGGTGGCCTGGGGGGGCTGGCGGGTGGACGGGAGCACGGCATTGCCTGTGGGGCTGGCTGGCACTTGGGGGTACGCGGGCAGTGTCACAAGGGGTGACCCAGCTCCGGCTCACCCCACTGTGCTTTGACACCTTGCAGGGCACCGCGGAGCCATCGGGACTGGAACTGGCCCCTCCGCCTCGGAGGGGGCCGCCAGGGTTCCCTCCACCCACCGGAGCATCCCACCAACACCCGCTGCCACTGGGGAGCTGCACCCGGGCTCCGTCCCCACGCCTGGTACCGTGGGGCGACATGCCCCGGGCATGACGGGCGCCTGCCCGGCACCCTGACAGCAACGAAGGCAGCAACCGCCCTCGCCGCCCCACTCCCCCCGCATGCCCTTCGCCCACGGGGCCGCCTGCCCCCCGTCGCACCCGGCCGCCCACCGTGCCACGGCCACCATGGGTGAGGCCACTGAGCCGTCACCCCAGGCCCCGCTGGCCGTCCTCTCCAAGGTGGAGCTGCGGGTGAGCTGTAAGCACCTCCTGGACCGCGACACGCTCAACAAGTCGGACCCCTGCGTCCTGCTGCTGATGCAGTCCCAGGGCCAGTGGATGGAGGTAGGAGGGTGGGGGGTCACCGCCGGCACCCACCGCAGTGGGGCAGGGTCGGGGGGGAGGCTGTCATGGGGGATGTGACGGGGCTGGGCGCGGGGGGCTGGGCACAGGGTTTGTGTCTCTGGGATGGGGACAGGAGTAGAGGCAGCTCCAGGGTGGCCGCGATGCCCACGGGGACGGAGACAGGGCAGGAGCCACCGCGCAGGGTGCAGGAGAGGGGGGCAGAGTCGGGTGCAAGGTGCAGGAGAGGATGGAGAGCAGGGTACAGGGTGCAGAGCAGGGTACAGGGTGCAGAGCAGGGTGCGGGAGATGGTGCGAAGTGGGGTGCAGGGTGCAGAGTAAGGTTCAAGGTGCAGGAGAGGGTGGATTGCAGGGCGCAGGGTGCAGAAGACGGCGCAGGGTGCAGAAGACAGCACAGAGTCGGGTGCAGAGTTCACGGTGCAGGGTATAGAGCACTAGGGCCATGGGGCAGGGCTGGGCAGGGTCCTGTGGGACACTCGGCAGCGTGTGGGGACAGATGCCCGGGTCAGAGCGAGTGGCCCGGGGCTCTGGAAGGGCTGAGGAACGGGGTGCGCACGGTGCACGGCTCCAGCACGGCTCTGCTGCCCCGGGCCGGGGCCAAGGGATGCTTTGGCACCCCTGGGGTGGATCAGGGCTTCTGGGCTGGTCTCGCCCTGCTTGGTGCCCACAGGAGCCATGGTTGGCACTGGGGCTGGCATTGGCATTGGCGCTGGGGCTGGGACGGCTCCTTCCCATCGCTCCCCATGGCTTAGCTCTGGGCTGGCGCCGGCAGCTCTGCGCTCGCTAATCACCGCTGCTCAGCCGGCAGATTTAGTGCTAAATCCCTCTGCGTGTAATCGACTCTGCTCGCCGGAGCCAGGGCGGGTGGCGAGGGGCCCTGTGCCAGCTGCGGGCTGCGGCTCCCCAGGCTGTGCCATGCCGTGCCGAGCCATTGTACCCAGCTGTGCCACGCTCCGTGTGCCGTCCCGTGCCATGCTGTGATGTGCCAAGCCATACCGTGCCGTGCCGTGCCGTGCCATGCTGTGCAAGGGCCAGATCTAAGAGGGCTCCTCCTGGGCCACCTTTTGGAGGGATCTGAGCTGTCCCCTCCCCATCCCTGCCAGCACGTGTCCCCCAGCCCAACCAGGACAGTGGCTGGAGCCGGCTCAGCTGCTGCCCACTGGGTTCGAGAGCCGAAATGGCCCTGGACATGCTGGCGGGGCTGGGAGCTGGAGCCCCGTGGTGGGGCTGTGGGGCCGGTGGTGCCCACGCAGGAGGCAGGGAGCTGCACGGAGTGGCCCTGCCAGCGCCGCGGTGGTGTGGGCTCAGCAGATGCTGCCGGACCGGGCGGGTGGTGGGCAGGGGCTGGTGGGCTGGCAGGGTGCCCTGGCCAGGATTCGTCCCGTTGAGTCAACGCTGGCAGGGACGGGGTGCGGGGGAGGCTCCTGGAAGCCGCTCGGCAGCCGCTGCCAGCACGGCCAGGAGATGGTGAGCACCCACCCACCCGCCTGGACCACAGTGGCCAGTGACCCCTGCCCTTGGCCAGGGCGGGAGCGCAGGGGCTTGTCCCGGGCATCAGCCCATTGTTCCTACTTGAGCGGAGCCGTGGCAAACCGTGGTCCAGAGGCAGAGCATCCCCTCGAATTGACCACGGGGTTTGCCCGGAGCTCCGTAGGGAGCAGTGCCCTGGCACCTGGGGCTGGCAGTGCTGGCACCCTCAGGGGCACATCTCCCTGCCCGAGCCAGCGCCGGGGCTGCCTCCAAATGCCATTCACCAGGAACAGGCAGGTAAATGCTGGTGCAGGGCTGGTCCTTCCCAGCAGCTGCCTGGCATCCCCCATCCCTACATCCCCATGTCCCTGCATCCCCATGTCCCAGTGTTCCTGCATCCCTGTGCCTGACTCCTGGCAAACTCTGGCATCCCAAGGTCCTGGGCAGCTCCGCTGGCCCCGGATCTGTCCCCAAGCTGGGCTCTGGCCCCACTGCCCCCCCCCAGCCAAGCTCCTGCCGTGCAGGTGGACCGCAGCGAGGTCATCAAGAGCAACCTCAACCCCGTCTTCGCCAAGATCTTCACGGTGGACTACTACTTCGAGGAGGTGCAGAAGCTGCGGTTCGAGGTGTACGACAGCCACGGGCACGCCGGCGTGGGCACGCACGACGATGACTTCCTGGGGGGCATGGAGTGCACCGTGGGGCAGGTGAGCCCGCGCCCCCCCCCTCCCGGGGACACCTGCCGGCGGCGTCCCCTCCCCGACCCCTCGGCTTTTGCAGATCGTGGCGCAGAAGCGGGTGACGAAGCCGCTGTTCCTCAAGTACGGGAAGTTCGCGGGCAAGTCCACCATCACGGTGAGTGGCCACATCTGCACCGGGAGCGACACCAGGCTGAGGCATGCGAGTGGCACCGAGCTGGGGCACTGGGGTGGCACTGAGCTGGGGCACATGGGTGGCACCAAGGAGGGACCCTGGGATGGCACCGAGCTGGGGCACGTGGGTGGCACCCAGCTGATGTGGTGCTGTGACACTGAGCGGGGCATGCGGGTGCCACCAGACTCGGGTACGGCATCGAGCTGGGACATGTGTGTGGCACTGAGCTGGGTCAGTGGGGTGGCACTGGGCTGGCATTGAGCTGGGGCACATGGGGGTCCCCCCATGACCTTCCTTCTGTCCTAGCTGTCATCCAGCTGCTCCCCCGGCTCCTTGGGGGTGGGGAGGGCTCAGGGCCCCCTCTGATGTCCGCTGGCCACCCTGGGGGGTCCCCACCGTGCCAGGGAGGGCAGGGGGATAAAGCCCTGCCAGGTGCTGAGTGCCCTGTGGCCACCTCTCATCGCAGGTCATCTCGGAGGAGATCTCGGGGAACAACGGCTACGTGGAGCTCGCCTTCCGGGCCAAGAAGCTGGATGACAAGGTGAGCCAGGTCCCATGGGCAGGAGATCTGGGGAGGGCTGTGCAGGCCGGGCGGGCAGGACGGGCAGGGCAGACGGTGCTCTGCCTCACCCTCCCTCCTCCAGGACCTCTTCAGCAAGTCGGACCCCTTCCTGGAGATCTACCGCATCGATGATGACCGCAGCGAGCAGCTGGTGTACCGCACCGAGGTGAGGCCCCGGGCAGGATCGGTCCCTCGGCCGGCCCGTGGCCACCCTGGCGGCTGCCCGGCCCCGCTGAGCCCCTCGCCCCGCAGGTGGTGAAGAACAACCTGAGCCCCATCTGGGAGCCCTTCAAGGTCTCCCTCAACTCGCTCTGCAGCTGCGAGGAGAAGAGGAAGCTGAGGGTGAGGAAGGGCGATGGGGACCCCCATCCCTGCCCCGGGGGCATGTGTCCCACGGCTTCCCCACAGCCCTGCGTGGGCGGTGTGCCGGGGACCCCAAGCCTCTGGGAATGGCGACAGGGACGGTGCGGGTGCTGGGGGGGGTGCGGGTGCGTGGGACCCCCAGCCGGGTGCTGCCCCGCCGGGGTTGATCCGTCCCCCCGCCGCAGTGTGTGGTGTGGGACTACGACTCGCGGGGCAAACACGACTTCATCGGGGAGTTCTTCACCACCTTCGAGGAGATGCAGAAGGCGATGGGGGAGAACAAGGTGGGCGTGCGGACGTGGGGACAGCCTGTGGGGTCACCCCTCCCTGCTGCCAGCAGATCCCGTTCCAGGAGGCACCTCCCAGCTCCTCCTCTGGTTTTGGGGCTGTTCCCCCCTCGCTGCCCCCCTCTTTGGGGAAGGGATGGTGGGTCTGGGCTCCTCTGGGGAAATCGGACGCAGTTGGTCTGGAAGGAGCCCATGGGCTGGCTGAGAGCGGGGGAAGGCGGCTGCACGCTGGGGCTGTGGGGCAGTGGGGTTATGGGGCTGCAGGGTTGTGGGGCCGTGGGGCTGGAGCACCATGGGGCTGCAGAGTGGCAGGGTTATGGGGCTGGGGGGTTATGGGGCTGTGAGGCTCAGGGTCATGGTGGGGGGTGCCGGCGCGTGGGCCGTGTCGCCGGGGCTGGGGGGCCGCGGGCAGCGCCGGTGCTGCATGCCGCAGGTGCAGTGGGACTGCATGAACCCCAAGTACAAAATCAAGAAGCGCAACTACAAGAACTCGGGGGTCGTGGTGCTGCTGGACCTGAAGGTGAGCGCCTGCGTGCCGAGCTGTGCCATGCCGTGCCCAGCTGTGCCGTGCCCAGCTGCCCTGGGGCGGCGTGGGGCAGGACCGGCTGACACAGGTCCCTCTGGAAGATCCACAGGGTCTACTCCTTCCTGGACTACATCATGGGCGGCTGCCAGATCCACTTCACGGTGAGCAGTGTCCCCCCACCTCGAAGCTCTGGGGACCGGGCAGGGGCTCCGGTGCTGGGCCACCCTCCTGTCCCCATGGCAGGGGTCCGTGGGCAGCGCATCCCGGCTCCCCTGAGCCATGGCTGTGCCGTGATGCTGGAGAGAGGGGCTGGCAGAGCCACCCAACCCCAAGAGGGACATGCCAGTGGCCCCGCTCACCCCGGGGGACTCACCACCACCACCACCCCTGCCAGGTGGCCATCGACTTCACGGCCTCCAACGGGGACCCCCGAAACAGCTGCTCCCTGCACTACATCAACCCCTACCAGCCCAACGAGTACCTCAAGGCGCTGGTGGCGGTGGGCGAGATCTGCCAGGACTATGACAGGTCGGTTGCTCCGGTGGGTCCCCCAGGACCCCACCAGGACACCCCGGTGATGGCCACCCCAGAACCAAGACCCCCCGGTGATGGCCACCCTGGTGCTGGCACTGCCGGGGCTGGGGCTCCTCACACCTCTTCCCTTGCAGCGATAAGAAATTCTCAGCCCTGGGCTTTGGTGCAAGGATCCCCCCCAAGTACGAGGTAAGGGGGCGGACGGGGTGCCGGGGCCCTGTGGGACCCCAGGGATGTGCGTGTCCCTCCTGGCATCCCTTGGCCGTGGCTCCCCTGGGGGTCGGCAGGTGCCAGGGGCCATGGCGGGTGGGTGGGCACCGGCTGCCCCCTCCCCTCTATCCTCCAGGTCTCCCACGATTTCGCCATCAACTTCAACCCCGACAACGATGAGTGCGAGGGTGAGCCCAGCTCCGTCGGGGCCGGGGGGGGCCAGTCCCATGGCCCGCCCTGTGCCAGAGTCTGGTGCTGCCCCCCTCACCCCTCACATCCCCCCGCAGGCATCCAGGGTGTCGTGGAGTCCTACCAGAGCTGTCTGCCCAAAATCCAGCTCTATGGCCCCACCAACGTGGCCCCCATCATCTCCAAGGTGGCTCGTGTGGCAGCCGATGAGGAGAGGACGAAGGAGGCTTCGGTACGTACCCACTGCCAGTGGGGTCCAGGGTGGGCTGAGACCCAATACGCTCACGCCACTTGTGGCTGCTCCCGTGTCAGAGACGAGCCCTTGTCCGGCTCCTCCCGCATGGGGCTGCAGCGGGGCCGGGCAGCCCCCCCAGAGCATCCCTCCCCCCCCAGCAATACTTCATCCTGCTGATCCTGACGGACGGGGTGGTGACGGACATGGCGGACACGCGGGAGGCCATCGTCCGCGCCTCCTACCTGCCCATGTCCATCATCATCGTCGGGGTGGGCAACGCCGACTTCACGGACATGCAGATCCTGGACGGGGACGACGGCATCCTGCGCTCCCCCAAGGGCGAGCCCGTCCTCCGCGACATCGTCCAGTTCGTCCCTTTCCGGGAGTTCAAGAATGTGAGTGGGGCATCAGTGGTCCGTCCGTCCCCTCCTGTCCCCTCCCATCCCCTCCTGTCCCCAAGGCAGGACCAAGCATCCTGTCACGGCATGCTGGTGCCCCATGGGTGCTGCTCCGCACGCCGGGGCGGGTGGGTGCCGCCATGCCCCGACTCACCCATCCACCCTGATGTCCCCTGGTGTCCCCCGTCCCGCAGGCGTCACCGACGGCCCTGGCAAAGTGCGTGCTGGCGGAGGTGCCCAAGCAGGTGGTGGAGTACTACAGCTACAAGGCCTTCCCGCCCCGCTGCCCCCAGCCCGAGACCCCCGACTCCAACCTCAGCTCGCCCCAGTGAGGGCCCCCCCCTGCTCCCTCAGCGTGGCGCGGGGACGGATGAGGTCCCCAACAGGTCCCAGCCCTGCCGCAGACCCCTCCTCACCAGGCAGGGGGGGCACCGGCAGCCGGCAGCGTGCCCCCGCTGGCACCTGGCCAGGGACACGGGGACGGTCCCGGTGCCCCAGTGCAGGACACCCCCCCCCTCCCCAACTCCACGCCACCCGGGGGGCTGGGGGTCCCCAGCGGGCATTGCCCGGTCCCCGTGGTCTGTGCCCCGCAGCCTGTTCCCGTTCTGTCCCCGCTGTCCCCCTCGTTCCCCGCTTGTCTGTCGCTGTGACATCGTTTGGAGGCTGCATGATGAACTCCCCCCGCCCCCGGCGTGTGGGGGACCCCCCCCCCCAATAAAGCAACCAGCCCCGTGCCCGTGCTGTGTGCTCTCTGGGCGCCGACAGCAAACCTCCCTGAGGGTGCTCAGCGGGGCGCGGGCAGAGGGACAGGCAGCTCCCGGGTGCTGCCCGGCCCCCCTCGCGCCCCTCACCCTGACACCCAGCCCCGGCCGGCGGCAAGAGCCGAACGCAGCCCCCAGCCCCGGCTGCCATACGGGCTGCTCCGGCTGCCCCTATATTTCGGGGAGTTCGTGACTGGCAGCGTGCAGGCGAGCGCCGGCGCTTTGCAGCTGCAGCACTTTGGAGCAGCCGCCGCTTTCAAGTTGTGCCGGAACGGCCGCCCGCCCCGCTGCGCCGCGGCCCCGAAATCCAGGCCACGGGAGCGGGAGCGGAGGCAGCGCCGGCACCCTCCGCATGCCCCTGCCCAGCACATTGCCTCTGCCACGTGCCACGTGCCGTGTGCTGCGTGCCATGTGCCGTGTGCTGTGTGCCGTGCCATGAACTGTGGGTTGCGTGCCATGCGCTGCGTGCCACGTGCTGTGCCATGTGTTGTATGCTGCATCCATACAGTGTGCCACGTGCCATGTGCCATGTACTCTGCCGTGTGCTGTGTACTGCATGCCATGCGCCGTGTGCCGTGTGTCATGCGCTGTGTGCCATGTGCCATGTTCTGCGTGCCATATGACATGTTCCAGGTGCCACATGCCGTGTGCCACATACCATGTGCCGTGTGTTCTATACTCTGCCACGTGCTGTGTACTGCATGCCATGCGCCACATGCCATGTGCTGTGTGCCAGGTGCCATACGCCATGTTCCAGGTGCCACACGCCACATACCATGTGCCATGTGCTATGTACTTTGCCATCTGCTGTGTACCACATGCCATGCGCCATGTGCCATGTGCTATGTGCCACGTGCCATGTTCCAGGTGCCACGTGCCGCATGCCATGTGCTGAGTGCCAGTGTCATGCACTGTGTGCCATTTTCCACGTGCTACGTGCCACATGCTGTGTGCCATGTGCCGCCTGCTGTGTGCTTCATGGTATCTGCTCCGTGTTACACCACGTGCCACCCCCTGTGCCCTGTGCCATGTGTCATGTGCCGTGTGCCGCATGCCATGTGCCACGTTCTGGGCCATGGGCCGTGTGCCATGCTGTGCCGTGTGCCATGCTGTGCCATGTGCCGCGTGTGGCGCACTGGGCACAGTGCCACGCTCTGCCACGTGCATCACACCAAGTGCCGTGTGCCGTTTGCTGCGCCGAAAGCCGGGTGCCGTTCGCGGTGTGCCAACTGTCTCCTGCCACGTGCTGTGTGACACTGCGCCGTGTGCCGTGTGTCGTTCACCCTGTGCCATGCGCTGTGTGTCACCATCCCGGTGCCGGCAGAAGCTCTTGGGGAGGTGACGTCCACTGGGGTGGGGTGTGACCAAAGGCCACCACAGGGACTAAAACTGGGACACAGGGCAGCTGTGACAGGGTAGGGGCCGCCCAAGAGCCCGCCATGCGGGTGCCACCGAGATGGATCCCGGGGCCAGGGATGCGGCCGGCACCCTGGGGGCTGTCACAGGGGTGCCAGCCTGTCCCCGTCCGTGCAGCCGTGTCGGCTCACCCATCCACCGGCACGGCCACGCTGAACCGCCGTGCCCCTCCAGCGCTGCCCGCCGCCGGCACCCTGCACGCAGGCAGAGCGCGCTGCCCGCACCGCCCCGATCAACCCGCGTATTTATAGCTCCTGATTCATCTCCCTGTAAAGCAGGATAATAGACGTCGCCATAGAAACCCAGCGCCTGACGAGCCTGCGGATGCAGCCGGCCCGCGGCGCGGGCAGGGGGCTGCCACGGCACCCTGCTCCGTGGGGACGGTGGGTGCAGGGGGTCCCCACGGGGCTGGGGGTGCCCAGCGTCGCCGAGCCGGGCTGCACCCCCCAGCGGGGCAGGCAGGGCCCCGGTGCCAGACAGCGTCCCCAGGGAGGGTCTCGCCATCTGCCCCCCGCTCAGCCGAGCCCTGGCGAGGGGTCCTGCTCATGCCAGGGCCAAGCCCTCGCCGCCCCCCACTCCCCCCGCCACGGCACTGTGCCACACTGAGCTGGCAGGCGCCGGTTAATTAAGCCAGGGGTTAATTATTGACAGTGCCTGTGCTTCCCAGGTGGCTTGATAGAGCAATTCCTTGGAGCGTGGCAGGAGAGCGGCTGGGGGGGGTGCTTAGGGGGCTGCCAGCCTGGCACACCGCAGGGTGCTGGTGGGGGGGGGTAGGCACAAGCCCCTGGGTGCAAACACCCCAGGAGGGGAGCTAGGCGATGGGGGGGGCATCCAGCCAGGCCGTCCAGGCCACTGCAGCCCCCCCAAAAGCATCATGAGGGGTGCACTGGGGCAGGGTGGGGGGAGAAGGTGTCTGAGGGCGTTGCACTGGGGAAGGCAGAGCCCGGTTTGTTGGGGGGGGGTGTCGTCTCTGGGAGGGTGGTGGTGAAGGAGCCGGCTCCGTGCCACAGGCTCCGCTGGCAAACACCGGAATGGTGCCCCGTGCCGTGACCCCACCCCAGGGCCCCCTGCGCTGCCCACCCGGCCATTGCCCCCCACCCGCAGATAATGTCCCCCGGGGATGGGTCCCCACCCTGATGGGGCCCCGATAATGCCGGGCGCTTCCCGCCAGCGTGACGCCGCTTCCCACCCCACGCCCATGGGAACAGGCTGCCTGGCTGGGAACAACAATAAATATTTATTTCCCCAGGGCAGGCTGGGCGGAAGGTGGGGGGTCACGGCCACGCGCCCCCGCCCCAGGGGAAGGAAGGCCACAGGGATGGCCACAATGCGTGGCCGGAAAAGTCCCCCATCCCTGGGGGGTGTCAGGCAGCTAGTGTCCCCCCACCTCTCCCTGCGGTGGGACCCCCAGCTGCGCCGCAGCCCCGGCCCCTGCGGCGATGGATGGGGCTGTGTACGTTATGGGGGTGCTGGGGGCTCCCCATGCAGGGTGCCCCCCCCGCAGCGGGGCTCCGCAGGCAGCAGGGCAGTCGTGTTGTGCAGTGGCAAGGCCAAGTGCTGCCGGCCCCCCCCGGCCCCCCTCAGGCCATGGGCCAGCGCGCGGGCAGCTCCGAGTCGCCCATCTCCTCCTGGTAGAGGCGGTTGAAGAGGGCGTTTTGCAGAGGGGAGAAGTGGTCGCGCCAGTCCCCCACCACACCTGCGGGACGGAGGGGACGGGGTGGCGGGGGGGGTGTCTGCAGCTGCAGCCCGCACCCCCGTGTCCTCCCCCACCCCGTCCCCCCCCCGTACCTTTCCTCATGAAGCGTCCCTGGCTGTGGTCCATGATTTCGGAGGGGATGAGGGAGTAGTTGGCCATGGCGTTGTCCCGCATGGCGACGAAGCTGCAGTGCTCCTCCAGGGCTGCCAGCGTCTCCGGTCCCAGCGGGCAGCCCAGGAAGGCGCTGAGCCGCTGCGCCGTGCCGCGCAGGTCCTGCGGCGGAGGGGACGGTCAGCCCGGGGCAGCTGGCAGGGACGGGGACAGGGATGGGGACGTGCTGGGGCTCACCTGGTGCAGCTCCTCGTAGGTGACATAGATGATGTCCAGGAGCTGCCGCTGGCCCAACCAGCCCTTGACGTGGTCAAACCAGGAGCCGTAGTGCACTGGGGGGAGGCGGGGAGTTACGGGGGGGCCCTGTGGCTGAGCCCCGGCACCGCAGGGACCCCCGGCCCTTACCCGTGCCCTCGAGGAACTGCGTGAGAAAGGTGTCGAAGGAGCCGGGGTCGGGCAGGAACTTGGCCAGGCGGTGGAAGTGGTAGAAGGAGACGGCGACATCCTTGGGGTTCCTGGCCACATAGATCACCTTGGCGGGGGGGGGAACGGTGTCAGCTCCACGGCTGGGGGGGATTCCACTCCGCCCCGCTCAGAAAGCCCCTGGCAATCACCCTGGCTGCGGGAAGCCCCGTGGGCACGGAATGCCCCTGCGGGGACCCCCCCGGATTGTCCTGACTGCCCCCCCCTCACCTTGGCCTTGCTCTGCTGCAGGGCGGGGGCCAGGACGTGGGCAGGCAAGTGGGTGGTGATGAGCCGGCGGGTGGCCGTGTCCTGCAGCGCATCCCTGAAGTAGATCTGCTCCAGCCAGGGCGCCCGCTCCCAGTTGGGGATGGTCTTGGCTGGCAGGACGTCCCCGTGGCTGAAGAGCAGCGTCAGGATCTCCTGCATCCACGTGGTGCCTGGGGAGGCGGCTGTCAGGGCAGCGCCAGCCCGGCACGGGGCACCGCATGGTATGGCATGGCATGGCAGGGCTCTCAGCACGGCATGGCACAGTACCCTATGGCACGGCACGGCATGGTATGGCACAGCACGGCAGGGCTCAGAACAGCATGGCACAGTACCCCATGGCACAGCATGGCATGGCATGGCACGGCATGACAGGGCTCAGCACAGCATGGCACAGTACCCCATGGCACAGCATGGCATGGCACGGCATGACATGGCATGACAGGGCTCAGCACAGCATGGCACAGTACCCTATGGCATGGCACGGCACGGCACGGCAGGGCTCAGCACAGCATGGCACAGTACCCTATGGCATGGCACGGCACGGCACGGCAGGGCTCAGCACAGCATGGCACAGTACCCTATGGCACGGCATGGCACGGCATGGCATGGTGCGCTATGGCATGCCATTGTATGGCACAGCACGGCATTGAACGGCTCGGCATGGCATGGCTTAGCACGGCGTGGGCTCAGCATGGCACAACGTGGCACGGGGCAGCAGCTGGGACCCCCAGGGCCGCCACCAGTCACACCAGTCTGGGGTTGGGGACAGGATGGGCCTGGGACAGGGGAGGGTGTGGGGGCGGCTGCCCCCCACCCGCAGGGCAGGGGTTTTGGGGGGGAGGGTGGGAGCCGACGGCTGGGGCTGGGCTCCCCTCTGCTGTGCCCTGAGGGGCCAGTGGCCGCTGGGCTGCGGGGACAGGGTGATGCCCTGCCCAGGGAGCAGCTGGCACCGAGCCTGGCCACCTCCCAGCCACACAGGCAGCTCCCGGTCCTGCCGGAGAGCCGGGGGCTGCGGGGCAGAGTCTGTCCGTGCCCCCCCCCCCCCCCCGCCACCAGCCTGGGGGTCCCCAGTGCTGCCCCACTGACCCCACCACCCACCCACATGGGTCCCCTCCCCGTGCCCCATCCCTCTGGGACCCTCCTCGCCCCCCCCCGGCCCCCCACCTGCCCCACCGTCCCTCACCCGATTTGGGGTAGGTGGCGATGACCACGTCGGTGGGGCGGAATTGGAAGGTGGCGGCGAAGCTGAGGGAGTCCTGGGTGTGGAGGTGGCCGGGCAGGGAGATGCCGGCAAAGGTCTCGGTCACCTCCATCCGATCCATGGCCCGGCCGCTGCAGGGGACGTGCCGAAACCGCCCTTAAATAGCTGGAAAAGAGGAAGCCGTCCCGGCGCGAGGGGGCCGGGCTCCCCCGGCACATTCCTGCCGGGGAACGGGGGATCCGGCTGGGGCCATCGCCGGGAGAGCGCTGCCTGCGGGGCCGGGGGGCTGCGGGACGGCGGGACGGGGCTCAGCCCCACGCCGTGCCCCACGGCCGGGCTCCCCGTGGCCGGCACCGTGCCGGAGGAAGGAATTCCCGTCCCGGCGCGCCCCGGGTCAAGGAGCGGGGCTGGTCGTCTCCATGTGGCTCCGTGCCATTCCCAGCAGCCCCGCGGTGCCTCTTGCCACACGCGACACCGTAGCCACCACCGGCCCCGAGGCCACCGCCATCCCTAGCCGGGGTTCCCCCACCGCGGGCACTGGGCCACAGGACTGACGTGTGCCTCAGTTTCCCCACACGCGACGCTGCAGCAGGACCGCAGGAGCCGGGGGGGGCAAAGCCCGGCACACATGGGACACCACCGGCAGCCCCACGCCAGAGCCGTGCCACCCCGTCTGCTGCCCCCCATCCCCTCCATGGCGGGATGGCCACACCACAGAGCCGCAGGGTACGCAAGCGCTCAGCCGCTCCCCAGCGCCCGACGCCATCTGGGGTGGCCGGAGCCCGTCCCAGCCCCGCCGCCAGCACGCAAGCCAGAAAACATATTTCACAGCCATTGCAGGCAGCAGCTTCTCGAGCGTCCCGGGGCGAGGGTGAGCGAGGGACAGGGGTGCCGGGCCCTGCCTGTCGGCAATGGGGGTGCCGGCGGTGCCAGCACTGGGGCCGGGGGTGCCGGCGCTGGGGAGGTCGAGGCGGGGATGGGACTGGCACTTTCCCAGCAAAAATAAAAATCTGGGCTGCATTAGAGGGGCCGGGAGCGTCACCGCAGCTATGCGGAGAAGCCCCGGCACAGCCCTGCCAGCCGGGGCCGGGCTGGGGGAGGCTGCTGCCGCTGCGCCGCCCCGGTGCCCGCCATGCCCGGGCACTGGCAGGGCCAGGGCACAGGGCAGGCAGGGTGGAGTTACGGCTGCGGATCCTGGTTATTTATTTACGGCGAGAGGGGATGGACAGTGATCCGGGACAGCCATCCCAGTGCATGCGCTCAGTAGGCTCGCGGCGGCAGCGGGTCACCCCGGTTCATCCCCCAGCGGCACCGAGTGGGCCAAGATGCCAGGTGGGAGCGTGGTGATGGCAGTGCTGGCACTGCGCCTGCTCCTGCCCTGCACCGGGCAGCATCACCGGGAGGAGGCCGAGCGCATCATGACCACCACGCCGGTCATCGACGGGTGAGCAAAGGTTGCCTGGCCCCGCGGCATGACGGGACACCCCGGCAGGGCTGCGGCTCTCGGCACCCTGAGAAAAACCCCAGCCAGAAAACCCCACCAGGGACAGCCCTGCCGGGGGATCCCCGTGCCGGGCACCCTGGGGCCGTGTAGCCGGGGGGATCCCCAGCGGTGCAGCTCGGCTGGCAGCGGGCAGGGTGCTGGGAAGCCGGTGGCCAGGCTGCCCCGGGGGAAGTCCCCACTTGGGGCAAATGGGTCATGTCCTAAGGGATGTCCCCAGTCTCGTGCCAGAACCCTCAGGAGGCTCAGGTCCTCCGCGGGGTCCCCCGTGGCACCATCCCTGTGCCACAGCAGCCTGGCGCAGGGCAGGGGGAGCCGGAGGATGTGGGGACCGTGACGCAGGAGGGGAGAAGTGGGAGCTGACCCCTGCGTCTGGCCCCCAGCACTTCCCCATGATACTGCTGGGTGCAGGGAACTGCATGGCAGTGACACATCCCCATGGTGGTGACAGCGATGTCCCCGTCAGAGGAGTGCGGGGCTGGCTCCCTCGCGTGTGAGGGCGGAGAGGGGATGGCGAGTGGAGGGGTGCATGGAGTTGTCCCAGGCCTCCCCCTCCAGCCAGGAAAGGGTGTCCCACATGGAGCTGTCCCCTGGGAGTGACACATCCACGGCTCCTGGCCGGAGCCACTTGGGTGGCTCTTGGCAGAGAGTACAGATGGGTGGGCAGATGGACCGGTGGGTGAGTGGATGGATGGTGGATGGACGGACAGACGGATGGATGGGTGGACAGATGGAAGGATGGACAGACGAGTGGGGAATGGGTGGGCAGAGAGACAGGGAGATGGCAGGTAGGTGGGCAGCCAGGAGGCCGGCTGGCCGGAGGGGCGGCCGGGCAGAGAGCCCCTCATCCCCGCTCTCTCCCCTGCCCAGGCACAACGACCTGCCCTGGCAGCTCCTCAAGAGGTTCAACAACCAGCTGGGGCTGCCGGAGGCCAACCTCACGACGCTGGACGGCACCCACACCAACATCCCCAAACTGCGCCAGGGGCACGTGGGCGGGCAGGTGGGACGGCGAGGCGGGCGGGAGCAGGGGGGTGGGCAGCGGGGAGGGCAGCGGGGTGGGCAAGGGGCACTGGGACGGGGAGAGGGCACCGGGGAGGGCAGCGGGGTGGGTGTCAGTGGGCATGGGGCCAGGGTCCCGACGCTCACCGAGTGCCATCGGGGGCAGTTCTGGTCGGCGTACGTGCCCTGCGCCACGCAGAACAAGGACGCGGTGAAGCGCACGCTGGAGCAGATCGACGTGGTGCACCGCATGTGCGAGCTCTACCCCGAGACCTTCTCCTGCGTCGTCGACAGCGCCGGTGAGCGGGCGCAGGGCCGGGACGCAGGTGTCCTGGGGGCCGTGGGTGCTCTGGTGCCCACCCTGGCTGATGCCCCCCACCCTCCCGCAGGCATCCAACAGGCTTTCCAGAACAAGAAGGTGGCCAGCCTCATCGGGGTGGAGGGCGGCCACTCCATCGACAGCAGCCTGGGCGTCCTGCGCACCTTCTACCGCCTGGGCGTCCGCTACATGACCCTCACCCACAGCTGCAACACCCCCTGGTAGCAGCCCCTGGGGGGGCACGGGGACAGGGATGGGGTGACATGGCCGGCATGGAGGGGGGACGGGGCATGCGGCCGAGCAGGGATAAGCGACTGTGGGTCCACCCTGATGCTCTCACCGCTCCGCAGGGCTGACAACTGGCTGGTGGACACTGGGGACGATCCGCCTCTGCACAATGGCCTCTCGTCCTTTGGGAAGGTGAGCGGGGACAGGGTCAGTGGCGGCACCTGGGAGCAGTGGCTGGGGCGGGGGGGACATGGTACCAGCACCCACCAGCCCCACGCTGGGTTGTTAAGCCCAGCAGCGAGTGCCCTGAGTGCATGGTGTCCCCCCATGCAGTGACATGTCCCCTTGCGCACCCCTCACCCGCCCTGTCCCCGTCCCTATCGCCGTTCCCGCAGATGGTGCTGGCGGAGATGAACCGCCTGGGCATGATCGTGGACCTGGCCCACGTCTCGGTGGAGACCATGGAGGCTGTGCTCAACCTCTCCAAAGCCCCCGTCATCTTCAGCCACTCCTCCGCCTTCAGCCTCTGCCAGAATCACCGCAACGTGCCCGACGACGTGCTGAAGATGGTGGTGAGCACCGGGGCACGGCCGCGGGCAGGGAGCAGGGCTGGCTGGGGGGCCACGGGGCTCAGGACCACCTTTCCCCCAGGCCTCCACGGACAGCCTGGTGATGATCAACTTCTACAACAACTATGTGACATGCAGGGACACGGCCACGCTGGCCGACGTCGCAGGTGAGGCGGGCACCTGGGCAGGTGTGTGGGGGGTGGGTGACAGTGTCCCCCCGACCCTGCTCATCCCCTGCGCACCCACAGATCACATGGATTACGTGAAGAAGGTGGCCGGTGCCCGGTACGTCGGCTTCGGCGGGGACTATGACGGTGTCACAAGGTAAAGCGGGTGACGGGCGCAGGACCGGCTGTGTCGGTGGGACATGGCAGCGTGGAGCGGGAGGTGGGTGCTGCCGGGCTCGGCTGCCCCCGGCGCAGCTGCGAGCTGTGGGGTGGCACAGGCTCCCCACCGGCCTGGAGGACGTCTCCACATACCCCGCGCTGGTGGCCGAGCTGCTGGCCAGGAACTGGACGGAGGCAGAGGTGAAGGCAGCCCTGGCCGAAAACCTGATCCGTGTCTTCAGGAAGGTGGAGGAGGTGAGCGGGGCACGGCAGCACTGGGCGCAGGGAGGTATGGGGCATGGGGACACATGGGCCATGGGGACACACGGGACAGCAGAGACCAGCGGGACATCAGGATGCATGGCACTCAGTGATGTGTGGGGACGTGAGGTGGCACAGTGGCATGGGGCAGGGGGACGAAGGAGGACATGGGGACATGCAGGGCTTGGGAATGGCGGCACGGGGACATTCAAGGTGACAGGGGGCTGTACGGGGCACGGGGACTGCCCCTCGCTGCGGGAGCCCACCCTGTCCCCCATCGCAGGTGAAGGCGAACCTGCAAGGCACGGCTCCCCACGAGACGCCCATCGCCTTCGAGGAGCTGGAGGGATCGTGCAGGACCCCCTACGGGTACACCGACGGCGCTGGCACAGCCCGGCTCCCGCCGGCAGCCCTGGGGCTGGCGCTGGCCCTGCTCCACTCCCTGCTCTCCTAGCATCCGGCACGGCTCCCCCCGCAGCTCCCACACCCTGCCCGGCAGGATGCTGGCAGCTGGCCCAGTGGCTACCAGGATGAGTCCAACCCTGGTGCCTCTTCCCACCTGCGCACCTGCCCCGCGAGCGAAATAAAGCCGTGCTTCCAGCACCGCCGGCAGCGTGCATCCGCACCAGGACCCTGCGGGGACCACCAGCCCCAGACCCATTGCCCTGCTCCTGGCTGGAGGCGATGAGCCACCCTGGCAGGTCACTGGCCACACCAGGACCCCACCAGCCACCCCGGCTGCACAGCCCCAGAGGGGCAGAGGCATAGTGGGCCGGTGGGTGCCCAGCCCAGGGCACTGGGAAGCTGTCACCACACCGGGAGTGACACATTGCTGCAACACACAGCCAGGTTGGCTGTAGGGCTGCCTCCGCAGGATGCTTACATTAATCATTAGCTAATTAATTGGCTACTCAATTATCGTCTTAGCAATTTCCTCTCACATTTGGGAACAGCCTGTCTTCTAAGCGGAGGCGGCTTTGGGCACCAGGAAAACAGGCAGGAGAAGGAGAGCCATCTTCCTGTGGCATTCGCAAATTGGCTGAGGCACAGAGCCCCGTCTGCCAGCCGGGTGCCGGGAAGGGATGGGCACGGAGAAGGGATGCGCCCGGTCCCCGATGGGATGGTGAAGCTGCTGTTGGTGGGTGCCGATGGCAGGACCAGGGTGGAAAACATCGGGGCTCCCTCCATGGGGTGACGACCAAGGGCCAGGGAATGCTGCGGAGAAGAGCACAGGGAGCCGGGCAGCCCAAAAACCACGCTGGGGAAAAGGAGCTCGACTTGAGCTGGCTGCCCTGGACTCCCCGAGCCGGTGTCGGCCACACCGGAGCCATGGCAGCTCCCGCTCATCCCGGTTCCCTCCTGGCTCAGCTACACGAAGGGCAACGGTCCCTGCAGGGGAAGCATGGGGGGGACTCATCAGGGCTCCTTCTGCTCCAGCACCCCAGAGGTGGGGACCCAGAGCTCTGCCGGTGACTGCTTCCCTGCCCCTGGGCAAGAGGAGGCAGGGAAACTGCTGGCCGCCGCCTCCTCCTCACCTCAGCCCCATGGCACTGGGTTTTCTGTCCCAGGCAGGGGACAGGGCACAGCCATCACGCTGCTCCACAGGCAGAGGGGACCACAGACCCCCCCCCCCTTTGCATCTTAAGCCCCAGAGACACCACCACGGATGTTCAGGGATTGTTTATTTAAAATAGCAGAAGGTAATGAACGTGAGGTTGGAGAAGAAGAAAAAGGCAAATGAGACAAGCTTTAAAAAAAAAACAAAACCACACAAATGAAACCACAGAGAAACATCACACTGAAAGAAGGAGCGTTTCCCGGGGCAGGGGCTCCCTGGGCCGCAGGGCACGTCCTGGCCCCCAGCCCCACGGGTGGCACCCACGCATGGCACCCTGCAGGGCCAGGCTGCCCGGCCCCGCAGCAGGGGGGCACAAGATCCAACGCTCCACCATGCCCAAGTGATTTTGTGGCCCAAAGCCACCTCGTCCTCCTGTGTCCCCACCCCTCGTCCCCACCACGGCACGCCTCGGGGAAGAAGGTTCTGACGGTCACTAGACACATGCTGCCAAGGCCACTGAACTCAGAAGAAATAATCAAGACAGCGAAACGTGTTTGTGTTGCAAGTGCTGGGGAGATGGCCCCTGGCCCGCAGCGAGTCCTGCCCCACGTCCGCAGGGGCAGCCCGGGAGGTCAGCCAGCGCCGGGGGTGGGAGCGAGCTGCCTCCCCCCGCCACTGCCCTTCCCTCTCAGCACAGCACAGCGCAGCGCAGCAGCTCGGCATGCGTTAAAATTCCCTTTAAAAGTGATGAATCAGAGCTGCCCCGCTGCAGTGGGCCCAGCTGCCCGCCCCTGGCGGCACACAGCACAGCTCAGCGCTGCCGGCCCCGGCAGCTGCATCGCGCTCGCTCACTTACAGCCTGCAGAGAGAAGGTTAAAGTTCCTCCTTGTGAAAGGCAAAGGAAACTACATTTCCTCCCCGGTGCTTCCCGTCAACCCAGCAGCTCGGTAGTGCCTGGAAGTCACGGAGAAGGGGCACAGAAAGCTTCAGTCCCAGGGGAAGGCCCCAAGGGACAAGCAGCCACGTTTCCCCAGAAGCAGTGGGAGGAGAGGGGACACGGCCGTGCCCTGGAGGCAGCCCCCGCTCATCCAGCTCGGTCCCACACTCGGCAGGCAGCAGCACAAAGATGCAGCAAGATGGGGACAGCAGAGAGAAAATGGCAGCAGACATCCAGGGGATGAGCCACAGCCAGCGCAGGCAGACACACTCTCAGGATGGTTTAGCATTTACTGTCACACCCATCCGGCTGGGGAACATCCGGGGACGAGGCTGTGGCCACCACAGCTGCGAGCCTGGGGGTGGAAGCTGCTGCAATCCACTCCCAGCTGCTGGACATCAGGCTGGGACCGGTTCCACATGGGAGGTCAGGGCCTGGATAACCATTTCCAGACCACAGCGTCTGGAGATGTGGAACGCGTGGATTTACATGCACGCACACACGGGGCAGGATGAGCGTTTCAAAGGTCACTTTGTGGTACAGAGCTCCAGGGAGGTCTGGCCCAGCAGGACAAGGAGCGAACGATGGGCAAGGTGAAGTCTGCAAACAGGGAACCCAGCTACGGCTCGGGAAGGTCACTCCAAGGGAAGAGATGCCACGGCATCACCTCCCCTTCCTGCAAGGCACTAACCTTCCCAGAAACACGACAGCCGGGAAACCAACCCTTCCCAAACCGCTGCGAGGGGAAGGCGGCCCCATGGGGATCTCCCTGCTCCTTGTAAACAGCTCCTTGCTGCGGGCCCTGAGGAAAACACAGCCCACAGCTCGGAGACCCGGTCTGAAACAGGTAACAAAGGTGTGCTACGCACGGAGGAGAGTCAGGCGAGCAGCACCCCAGAAGATACAGCCACCCGCCTCCAGGATTCCTTTAGTGTTAAATCAAGAGCGGGACGTTGCATCGTGGGACGCTGCCAGAAACCAGCAGCAACCCTCAAATGAAAAACACCCTGAAATCAGAACCAGCAAAGCGTTCCTCAAGCCCAGAGAGAGGCCGTCGCTGCTCAGAAACCCCCTGCCAGGATCGCTGCCTGCTCTGGGAAAAGTTGTCACCGTCACACCCCAAAAGAAGAGTCTAAACGCAGGCAGGCAGGGCTGGGGACGTGCTGCTGGAGGAGGGGATGGCCAACTCCGCCTGGCCAGTGGGTCAGAGCAAGGACGTAGCAGAGGTGGGGAAGGAGTCCCGGGCCCCTCCACCCCACACGCCATACCACCAAGTGCAGGGCAGCAGTCCACAGGGGCGACGGGAGACCTTAATTCCGCAAGGCAGCCAACCTGGAAGGGAAAGCACGAGAGGGAACAGGCGTGAGAGCGGCAGGAAACAGCTGGCCATTACTCAGAAGGACCCTTCAGACAGCGTGTGCCGGGAATGTCTCCACCCAGAAACCTCTCTCCTGCAGCAGAGGTGCAAGAAATCCTACTCTGGAGCACACGGCTATGGCTGCCTGGGGTTAACATGGAGTATCCGTCATCAACGCAGGAGGGGTTCCCGGCTTCTCTTCTGGGTGCCCTGACACTGCAGCCCCCCTGGTCCCTCTCCCAGGGTCACCCCCAGCTCTCACGGCAGCCCACGGCAGCCTCGGGGCTGTCCCCGGATGGACGCCGGTGGCAGCTGCGTGGGGAGCAGCAGGGAGGGACCAGGGACAGGAAGCTCATCAGCTTCTCCTGGGGCAGTTCCAGGGAAACAGCCTGTTCCCAGAGCTATTTGAAGGTCAGTGCCAAGCGTTCCCGGAGCAACAGCAGCTGCGTGAGGGCGAGAGCAGAGCAGGGGGAGACTGTTCTGCACCTCGTCAACGAGAGCTCGCTGCTGAGTGCCAGAAGCCACCCCCGTCCCCAGGCCCAAAGCTCCAAACAGCCACTCGCCTGCCCTGCGCAGGGCACCACGGGGACTGCCAGGCTCTGGCTTGCCTGAGCGTGAGAGGGGGCTCCCCACCCACTCGGCCTGCCGTGACAGGCTAACTCATGCCCTTCATATCGGTGAGGGATCTCTGGGAAGGATTCAAACTGCCTCATCACAAGGCAAAGGACCCAGGAGAGAACAAACCTCCGCGACAGCTGGTCTTCCTGGGTGCGGACTGAGCTCTCCCCAACTGCCGAAGCCCCCTCGGGGAGCTGGTTGAGTTGGTCCATGATCTCCAGGCCGTTCTCCTCTGCGATCTGGACGATGAGGCTGTCCACCTGCTCCTGCGGCGTGGTCAGCGTGGTAGCGGAGCTCATGGAGTCCTCCATGACCTACAACAGAGACAGCCTGTCACTCTGCCCCACAGGCGAAGCCACCAGCCCCCTTAGCCAGAGCAGCCTCCACAGCATCAAGCCTGACAGCAGAGCTACAGCAAA
Organism: Chroicocephalus ridibundus; assembly: GCF_963924245.1. Taxonomy (NCBI): domain Eukaryota; kingdom Metazoa; phylum Chordata; class Aves; order Charadriiformes; family Laridae; genus Chroicocephalus; species Chroicocephalus ridibundus. Next base: position 94,141,766 of record NC_086287.1, read on the forward strand.
GGGGCACAAGGTCTGGTTCTGCCCCAGACCCGCTCTGAGCGACGGCTTGCTACGACACAGGGACAGTCACCCTCCCTCTTATCCCTGTCTGCTGCGTTCGCCTCTTTGCACAGCAAGCTCGCTCCTTCTCCATCAGGCAACAGAGCTGTGTCTTCCCCAACATCTCTCATATCCCTCAAATGCAGAGAACACAACTACGTGAACAGCTCGGGGGGTTTCCCACACCAGAGGCTGGAGTCCCCGAGGGAAACAGAGCTCCTGACAAACAGGGGTTACAGCTGGGACCGGGCGCTCTCCCAGGAAGCAGCACATTACGGTTCACAGAGACAAATCCACCCTCCCAAATCCAGCAGCTCCCAGCCCTCCCGGACCCATCAGAGGCCACCAGCACTTACCGACGTATGAACATCCAAATTCTGAACTTGCTGCTCAAATTTATCCATCACCGCTGACACTTTCTGCAGGTCCATGGAGCTCAGGGCTTTGTCCAAGGCCTTAGTCACCTGGGCCATGTTTTTCGTCACCTACAAGAGGAGATTACTTCACCGGTACTCCCCAAAAGTGAGGTACCTCACTGTCGAGAGTAGAACCCAGGTGAGCGACAGAGAAATCAGTATTTCTGATGCTCACAGCAGCACTACGAGGCAGGACAGTCTGCCTGCTCACCAGATGCTGCAGCCAGCTCTACGCAGGTTCAGCCTGGCTGCGGGTTTCTCCAGCCACGTGCAGTCACTGAAGACCTCGGGCACCGCTCCTGGCAGAACAGGTCCCAGCCCACCACCCTTATACGCGCCATGAGGCGAGAGGCTCGAGCCTCTCCCTCTGTGCAGCCACAGGTTAAGGACTTAACCCAAGCCTCCGATGAAGCACCCCCGCTGAGAAGCCACCCCAGACAGGCTCTTCACAGGCTGCACCGCAGCAAGGGGGTCCGAGCTAACTACAAAGCTTGGTGGGATTCTTTACAGGGATAGGGAAGTACGTACAAGGTGGTTCGAGGTAGCGAGAGGGGAACAGCCAATGTTCACTCTCTGCAGAGCACAGACCAGTCTCAAAGCCCCACGCCCACGCAGAGGCTCTTACCCCCTTCATTGTCACTGCTGTCTGGACCTTGGAGGCCACCGCATCCACCCGGGAAGACATGCGGAGCCAGTTAAGCCCCTCATTCTTCTTGCGGATGGCATTCTCTGCATAGACACGAGCGCACTCCACATTTTTCTGCTGAAGGGCCTGGAAAGGCAAAGGGCAAGCACTTGCACGGAGAATCCACACAGATTTATAAATAAGCACGCTCTGTTTCTGTCTTAAGACTTTTCCACTAGGAAAAAGCTCTCTTATGACTCTCAAGATACTGAGCACGCCCCTGAGTGGGAACTAAATTCCTCTCAGTGTTGCAGGGATGCACCGCATCCACCCGGCAGATTTGAGAACTGAGGGTGGGACTCAAAACACTTGGAGGCTGAGCTGACCTGTGCAGCAAGGTCTGGGGAGGGGAAGCCACCCCCTTCCCCAGTCCCTTGGTGGAATACAGCAGGAAGGATCCACAGCTGCCGGGCACAGGCCGGCCTCTCACCCACCTTTTTAACTTTGGCTTGTTCGGCCTTAGAGTCTTTCTCAGCTTTTTTAGCGAGTTTCTCCAGCTGCTTCGCTGTGAACTGCAGAGAAAGCAAAGGGTTAGTGCCAGGATACAGCAGCGCAGAGCCAGGGACCGGGGCGAGCAGAGCCCCCAGCTGCCTCCCCCCCGCAGCAACACCGGCCGCGGCTGCCCCGAGCCTCTGGCCGCGGGAGGGAGCCGGGAAGACGGAATGCCCCGAGGAGCGGAGCCTCTCTGACCACACCGGCAGACTAGGAAGTCCGTTTTCCCTGCTTCTGAGAAGGGAAGCACCGGCAAAGGCCCGGGAACAGCGGCCCCGGAGGACAAACCCGGCTAAAGGGCTCCCTCTTCCCGCAGCCGCCGGCATCGGTGGGGCTCCCGCGGCCGGGAAGGGCAGAGCGGCGGCAGCCCCGCGCCTCCTAGAAAACGCATCTGCGCAGGCCAACGCCTCCTGCCCCGACGAGGCGTGAGTCAGCGGGCGGAGCGGTCCCCAGGCTCCTCACGGAGAGGTGGACGCCGGCACCGGCCCTCCGGGACGAGCCGCGGGACCGGAGACACGTGAGGGAAAGGAGGAGGAGGGCCCGCCGGCACCCTCACCTTCAGCTGGAAGAGCGTGTCTGGAAGAGAAGGAGAGCACAGCCTCAGGGACGGCGCACCGGGGACAATGCCGGGGCCAGAGGCCGGGCACCGGGGCTAGGCCTAACCCCGGGGCCCCAGCCCCTGGCAGCCCCAGCCGGCCGCCACTCTCGGCACGCCCCCGGCCCCACCATCAGGACAAACCCCCCCACGTCCGAGCCGGGGGCGGCGGAGCCCCGTTTCCCGTCCTCCCGCTCTTACCGTCCATCCTGCCCCGCCGCCGCTTCCGGGTTCTACGGCCTCCGCTTCCGGGGTGCGCGCGCGCCCGGTTCTCGCGAGAATGCCGCCCGGGGCGGGGGAGGTCACGTGGGGCGGGGTCGGCTGGGAGGGGGCGGGGCCACACCAGGGACGGGGGCGCGCAGGGGCGGGGCCTTAACGGGGCGTGGTTAAAAGAGGGCGGGGTGGAACAGGGCGGGGCTATAGTGGCGGCCGTGGACACAGTCCCTAAGCCGTGCCTAGCAACCGTTGCTAGGGACCAGCGCGGGGGGGGGCGTGGTCTGTGGGGCGTCACGGTGCATGCGTCTGTGCTTGACGTCACGGCGCACGCATGGTGCCGGCATGGCGGAGGGGGGCTCTGCCGACGGGGAGCTGGAGCCGCTGCGGCTGCGGCGGCTGCGGGGCGAGGGCTTCTTCGAGGTGCCGGCGGCCGACCGGGTGAGGGGCCGGGGCCGTGTGGGCGAGCGGAGCGGGGTCCGTGCGCTCCCCGAGGTGTCTGGGAGGGGGAAGAGGGTCGCAGCGCCCGCAGGCCCCCGGGGCGCGGGTAGGCCCAGGGCCTGCGGAGGAGGAGCGGCCGCCCTGGGCCCGCGGCCACGCAGGCTCCCCCGTGCCGGAGCGGGCTGGGCGCAGGGAGGGAGCTGGGCGGCGTGCGGTGCCTGCAGACCTGGCCGCCGGCTGGGAGCAGCTTGTGCGGGGGACAGGGAGGCTCTTTGGCGGGGGCGGTGACGGGGACACTGTGCTGGCTGGGGGCTGTAGGGGCCTGGGGAGCCGTGTCTGTCCCAGCTGCTGGCTGAGCCAATGTGCCCGCAGTGTTTTAGAAGCATTGGTTTGCTCCCTAAGTACCGGAGCAGCACGGCAGTCTGCCCGGTGAGAGGGAGGGGTGTAGCTTAAGGCATTAGTACGCCATCGAGGTCGCGCGTCCCTGGGAAGGTTGGTGAGACACCTCTGAGGGCTGCCCCGGAGCTAGCGCTCGCCTGTGACGTGGCTCTTTGGTTCCAGCTGGGAAGATGCCGGAGCGTGAAGGAGTTCGAGAAGCTGAATCGGATTGGAGAGGGCACCTACGGCATAGTGTGTAAGCGTGGTACTGGCTGTTCTCTCCGAGCCTGGGGCAGAGCCAGTTCCTGGGCAGAAGGAAGGGCTGCAGCCCATCTGCCCGCATCCTGGCAGCGGGAGCATGTTGGGCTGGGGGGTGCCATGATGGAGACCGAGGCCGAGAGGAGACTTGTCAGTGCAGGGGTCCTACTGGCTCACAATAAAGCCAGCGTTTGTCATCTGGGCCTGACTGCATGCCCTGTGCTGCTCTTTTAGACCGGGCCCGGGACACCCTGACGGATGAGACGGTGGCATTGAAGAAGGTGCGAATGGACAATGAGAAAGATGGTAATGGAGGAGCAGGGGCGACTCCTATGGTGGGCAGGAGCATCCCCGTCCCCTGCTCGAGGCAGTTGTGCATCGCAGCTGTTACTCTCCGCAGGAATGCCCATCAGCAGCCTGCGGGAGATCACCCTGCTCCTGCAGCTTCGGCACCCCAACATCGTGGAGCTGAAGGACGTGGTTGTAGGGAACCATCTGGAGAGGTGAGAGTCTCCTCTCCTCCTGCCCTCTCTGCCTTTCAGACCCTTCTCCGTCCCCTGAGCTGCCTCTTGTGGCACAGACCTGCGCTGTGAGCGCTGGGACACCAGAGAGGTGTCCCGCAGGAGGCTCCTGACTGTGTCTTGTCTACGACAGCATTTTCCTGGTGATGGGGTACTGTGAGCAGGACCTAGCCAGCCTTCTCGAGAACATGCAGACACCTTTTTCAGAGGCTCAGGTAAAATTTGGGCTAAGCTTTAGTTATGTCAACAATGTCAACCCTGAGAGGGTGCTGCCACTCCAGCCAGACCGTGCTGGCCACGAGCATGGACTCTGCAGACCCTGTGATCCCTGGACCTTGTGTTGGGCTTCAGCAGGGCTGGGGAGCACTGGGTGAGGCAGCATTCCTGGGCCGCGTGGGGAGCCTGGGCTTAGCTGGCTCTGGCAGAACACTCCAGGGACTTTCCAGGCTGGGTTTTAGGCTGGAACAAACTAGCAGAGAAACAGAATTATGAAAAAAATGTGTCCCCATACAGCCTGTGATCTACTCTGGGAGGACACAGGGACTGATGCACTGCAGAGCAGTGGCAGACCGCAGGGCACTCGAGTGGGTTTAACCTCTGGGGGCTTGCCTGGCTGCTGCTGCTCTCGCGGAGGTCAATGCTCCTGTTCTCTGTCTCCAGGTGAAGTGTATCATCCTGCAAGTCCTCAAGGGCCTGCAGTACCTTCATGAGAACTACGTCATCCACAGGTGGGAGCAGCAGGACGGACGTGATGGGAAAGGGGACGCGGGGAGAAGGGGCTGACGGGAGGGAGCCTGCTGATCCTCTAACCATGGTGTGATTCTTCACCTCCCACGCCCATGTCCTGTGAGCAAGGAGCATAGTGTGGAGTAGCTCTGGGTGAATCAGTAGCTCCGTGTGGGAGCACTGGTGGGGCAGGGAGGACACCGAATGATGGGGTTCGCTTTTCCTTGTGATTCCCTCAGCTCTGGGGCTCTGGAGCTGCCTGCAAGCCCTGGGGGAGAGCCATTGCTTGAAGGACGATGCTGACCAGCCACTCTCTGTTCCTTGGCAGGGATCTGAAGGTATCCAACCTGCTCATGACTGACAAAGGCTGTGTGAAGATAGGTGAGCCCCTGGCAGGCGCCACCGATGTGCCCACAGCTCTTCCTCCACACTGTGACACGGTTGGAGCAAGGAGCTTGCCTCTCTCCTGATCTCAAGTCTCTATTGCAGCTGATTTTGGACTGGCACGCTCCTACGGGATGCCACCAAAGCCGATGACCCCCAAAGTCGTCACGCTCTGGTGAGCGGTCAGTGTGGGGCGCTGTGCTGGCTCAGGGTGATGCGGGTGAGTCCTCGCAGCGTGGCGAGGGCTTCCTTAGCACTGAGTCCACCACAGACTCCTTGAGATGCTGCTGTCCCCCGCACAGGTACCGAGCGCCCGAGCTGCTGCTGGGGATGACAACCCAGACCACCAGCATCGACATGTGGTAAGGGGGGGACAGGAGGGGGCCGAGGCTGGCCGGGCGGGGGTCTAGGGGGCTGCAAACACAGGAGTGGATCAATGGAGGCGGTTCTCCCGTCCCTGCTGACTCTCACACCTCCTCTGCTCCGCAGGGCCATGGGCTGCATCCTCGCCGAGCTGCTGGCCCACAAGCCGCTGCTGCCAGGCACCTCTGAGATCCACCAGATCGACCTCATCGTGCAGCTCCTGGGGACGCCCAACGAAAATATCTGGCCGGTGAGAGCGGTCCCTCGTTTGCCGTCTGCTCTGTCTGCTCTCCCTGCGTCCGCCTCACACTCCACTCCATCCCCCTCAGGGTTTCTCCAAGCTGCCCCTGGTGAGTCAGTACACCCTGCGGAAGCAGCCCTACAACAACCTCAAGCACAAGTTCCCCTGGCTGTCGGAGGCCGGCCTGCGGCTGCTCAACTTCCTCTTCATGTACGATCCCAAGAAGCGGTAAGAGCCTTCTGCAGCTCTGCATGGGCAGGACCTGGGACAGGCAGGGGAGGAGGAAACCTGCCTGCAGACAGGGCTGCCTGCCTTACGCTGCCCCTGTGACAGAGCTGTCCCCAGAGCTGGGGACACGTCAGCACCTCTGGGGAGGTGCCTGCTACATCCCCTCACCCCCACAGGGCTACGGCAAAAGACTGCCTGGAGAGCTCCTACTTCAAGGAGAAGCCCCTGCGTAAGTAAATCCCCCACGGGGCAGGGCTGGGGTGTTCTGGGCCCTGCTGACCCTCCCTTTCTGCCCCGCAGCCTGCGAGCCAGAGCTCATGCCCACCTTCCCCCACCACCGCAACAAGCGAGCGGCCACCACCAGCGCAGGGACAGAGAGCCAGGCAAAGCGCAGCAAGCCCTGAGCCCCCGGCCCTCTGGAGGCATGGCGCGCACCAGCTAGGGTGGCTTTCCTCAGCCAAACAGCACCATTGCGTGGGCTCCATCCCCTCCCAGGACAGCTCTGAAATTCACTTCCCCTCCCCACACTGGCACGGGGACAGCCTGGCTGCAGCAGGGGAGCGCTGTGACCCACTCCCCATACACATCTGCCCCGGAGCTGGGCAGGCTCCAGAGCGGGACTGGGCCAACTGGGGGCAGGAGAGAGGAGAGATGGAGCCCCCCAGGAGAGGCTGGGACGCTGGTGGGGCCAGCCATGTCCTGGGGGGCCCTTGGACAGTGCTGGTTGTGTGGGGTAACCCTGACTTTGCCATCAATAAAAGCATCTGCCAGCAGCAGCGTTGGGGAGTGAATTGCCTCGTCCCTTGGCTCTATCTGGGCTGGGAGAAGCTACGGCCCTGCTCTGCTTCCCTTGTGCCACACATCCAGCCCCAGGGCCCAGGACACCCCCATGCTCTGCCTCCCGAAACTGGCCTTTAGCAGAGCCCGGCCTCCCTTTCCTGGGAGGCATGTGGTATCAGGCTGTGTCGCTTCCCTGGAGCGGACACACTCAGGCTGCTGCTCCCCCCACCGCCCCCCAGCAGGGCAGGAGCAGACCACCACACTGCCAGGCAGACGCACTTTACTGAGATGCACCGAGCCATTTACAGTGGGAGCGCTGGGCCTGGAGCAGGAGGAGCCCAGCAGGCTCCTACCATTCCAGGGGCAAAGCAGAGCACAGCACGAGCCCTGCTACCTCCCAGCGGGGCAAAGTCAGTGTCCTTCGGGCTGAGCGTGGCTGTGTCCTTGTCCCCTTCCAGCCCCAGGGGCACAGGCGCAGCCAGCGGCAGAACCTTAGGGGTGCTAGGACCAGGGGCCGGAGCTGTCGGCCAGCAGCATGTCCACCTCTGTCCGCTGCAGCCAGAGCCGCTGCTGTCTCTCGCTGCGCAGCTCCTGCCCGTGGTGGCGGCTGCGGCAGGCCTGTCCGGCCGCGCAGGCACCGGCGTGGAGCTGCTGGCAGGTGGTGCAGCAGTAGGAGGGCAGCACGCCCCGGCGCAGGCAGGAGTGCAGCTGGTAGCAGGGCAGCTCGGGGGCTTCCTGGGGGGTGGCGGAGGGCAAATCCTGGGCTTCCCCCGGCACCTGGGGGCTTCCGCTCCCCATGGCTAGAGCAGAGAGCGGGCTGCTGGCCCTGCCGAGCTCCTGCTCCAGGAAGAGGCGAGAGGAGGAGGAAGTGTCTGGTTTGGGGTTGCCCATGGAGGGTACCGGCTCCTGCCCACACCCACTGTCTCCACAGCAGTCCCAGCCCCTCCTGGGCACATCCCGAGCGCCCCGCGGGCTGCCACGGTCCCTCCATAGTGCCAGGGTGGCTGCGTCCTCTCCCCCCGTGTCCTCAGGGCTGGCTGGCATCTCCTGGTAGAGATCTGCACCATCGCCACAGTCGCTGGCAGCCCCTTGTTGCTGCAGCATCTCCACGCAGGCCTCCACATCCCCGGCCAGCTGCCGTGCCTCCAGCAGCTCCTCAGGACGCAGTTGGCGCGGCCGCAGCCGGTGCACCACCTCCACCAGGATCTCGCACTCCAGCCGGCAGGCGAAGAAGCCGCAGGCGGCAGCAACCAGCTCGGGCCCTGGGGGTAGGCGGGTGATGGCCAGGCGGTGCGGGTCGCGCTGTTCGTAGCCCAGCCGGCCAAAGCTCCGCACCAGGTCAGCTTCGGGGAGCGCCGGGCGCAGCGAGTGCACGTACGCGCCAGAGAAGGTCTGCAAAGAGAGGCGGGGGGTCAGGGCTGGAGACCCCCAGTGGGTTCACCACCACCACCGCTGCCCCCGGTGCATCCCGGGTGGCGGGTGCTCACCTGGACGGTGCCGAACTCCCTGCGCCAGGGGAAGAGGTAGAGATTGACGGCCGCCAGCTCCAGCAGACGGAAGGCGCCGGCCAGGCCCCGCAGCGCCGGCCCCGGGTCGGGGCGGCCCCGCAGCCCGCGGGCCAGCAGGGCCGGGCCGTCCTCCTGCAGGGCCCCCAGCAGGGCCGGCTCCGGCCCCAGCCGCTGCCGCAGCCTCTCCCCGAAGGAGGGGTCGGAGCAGGCCCCGGCGCGGCCCCGGCGGAACTCCCGCTCCAAGCAGCGCCGGTACTCCTCCCGGTACTGCTGCCCGCACTCCTGCCGCAGGGCCGAGCCCGCGCACATCCTGGGGGTGCGGCGGGGTCAGACCCCCCCCGGCCCGAGCCCGGCTCCGGCTCCCCCCGCGTCCCTCCCGGCCCCACGCTCCGCACGGGCTCCGCTTCCGCTTCCCGCGCCACGCCCACCGCGCGCGCGACGTCACCGAGCGGGGCGGTGCCCACCCGAGGCCCCGCCCCTGCTGAGTCCGCGCCGGCAGCGCCCCCCAGCGGGCGGGAGGAGCAACGGGGTCGGCGGGTCCCGGAGGGACCGGGGATGGGGGGAGCAGCACCTGCCTGTGGCCCCGGGTGGCGGGGACAGGGTCCCCCCGGTGCCGCCTCCTCACTGCAGGGACTCCACGTAGGACAGGGCGCTCTGCAGGGACGTCAGGCAGTACCCCTCCTCCCCGATCAGGTACCTGCAACGCACAGTGCCACCGCCACCCCACCGTCACGGCCGGGACACCGCCACGGCCACCACACCGTCATGGCCAGGACACCGCCACGGCCACCACACCACCACACCGTCACAGCTGGGACACCGCCACGGCCACCACACTGTCACGGCCAAGACACCACCACGGCCACCACACCATCACAGCTGGCACACCGCCACAGCCGGGACACCACCATGGCCACCACACCATCACAGCTGGCACACCGTCACAGCTGGGACACCACCATGGCCACCACACTGTCACAGCCAAGACACCACCACAGCCACCACACCATCACAGCTGGCACACCGCCACAGCCGGGACACCACCATGGCCACCACACTGTCACAGCCAAGACATCACCACAGCCACCACACCATCACAGCTGGGACACCGCCATTGCCACCACAGCACCATGGCCACCACAGCACCACGGCCAGGACACTGCCACAGCCATGACATTGCCATGGCCACCACACTGTCACAGACAGGACACTGCCATGTCTAGGACACTGCCACAGCTGGGACACCATCATCACCACCACACCATCACAGCAAGGACACCGCCACAGCCACCATACCGCCATGGCCACCACCCTGCCACAGCCATCACACCGCCACAGTGACCACAGCCAGGACACTGCCATGGCCACCACACCACCACAGCCACCACACCATCGTGGATACGACACCGCCACGGCCACCCCACCACCACAGCCAGGACACCGCCACAGCCCTGCGCCCACAGGAGCCATGGCTCCCACCCACCCCCCTCCCCACACCTCCATCCCCGGCAGCCCTGTCCCAGCAGGGGGGACGCTGCCCCCACCCCGCGTGTCCCAGCACACCCCCCCGGGGCTCCTACCCCTCGTGGATGAACTCCTCCATGGCGGCGCACTCGGAGAGCAGCTGGGGCAGCCCCGTCTGCAGCACCACGTAGGACAGGATGGGCAGCAGGTCATCCGCCCCGCTGCCACCAACGGGAACCGTCAGCCACACCGGCACCGGGAACCCCCAGCCCCACACCTGCACCCCAAGCGCAGGAGGGGCGAGCACCCCGCTCCCCATCACGGCCCCGGCTCTGCTCCGCCTGCCCGTGGGGGGCTGGCTGCCCCCCCTGTGTCCCCTGTACTCACATGGTGGCAGAGGCAGGGGTCCGGCCGTCCCGGGCGCCGCAGTACTCCTCGGCACACTCGCAGATGCCACGCAGGGCTCGCACTGCGGCACAGAGCGGGTGCTGAGGGTCACCCTGCCATCCCCCCGGACCCCCCCCGCCATCCCGGACCTCCCCCCGGCCACACACCGATGCACTCCAGCTTCCTGCGGGGACAGGTCTCCAGCGGGATGAGGCGCAGGTCCTCGATGGCGGAGCCGTACGCCGGGCAGCCGGGGGCCGGGGGGAAGAGGCGGGAGGACAGCCCCATGTCGGCGGGGCCAGCGTGCCGGTGCCGCTCCATGCTGCGGGCCAGGGTCGCCTCGCGGGACCGGTGCACGCTCCTGCGGGCAGAGAGGCGAGGGGCTGCCGGGGAGGGGGCCGGGGGGTGGCAGGGGGGCCCGGCCCCGGGGCAGCGGTACCTGTAGAGGGCCAGCAGCGGTGCCCACAGCGGGGGGAAGAAGGCCTCCTCCAGGCAGGCCAGGCACTGGTCCTTGCCGGCGGCGGTGTTCAGCCCCTCGAAGGCCAGCAGCGTCAGGGACAGCAGCCTGTCTGGGAAGGGACGAGTTACGCAGCACGTTCGGGGGCGTCCGAGAGATGCCCCCCCATCCTCCCAACCCTGCACCGAGTCCGCCCCGGCTAAACCAATAGGGCGCAGGGGGCCCCCTCCCCTAACAGAGAGCCACCCCCCAAGCCCCCGCATCCCCCCGACCCCGGTGGCCATCCCTCACCGATGGCGTTGTGGATGTCCCGCACGACGCCCTTCAGCTGCTCCGGCAGCGTTGCCTCCTGCCCGGGGCCATCCCCGGGGGCCCAGCCCTCGGGCGACGCCAGGAACCGCTCCAGGTCCTCAAAGGAGCTCTCCCGGGGGGTCTGGGGGGCCACCACCACCTTTGGGGCGCCGGGGCTGCCATCGGCGAGGGGCGTGCTGGACAGGCTGTGCCGCAGCCCGGCCGGGCCGTGCTCGGGCACCGAGAACATGCAGTGAAGGCTGCGGGAAGCTCGGAGCCGGCGGCCCCCCGGCTCGGTGGGCAGCGAGCCCCCCGCGTCCAGTGAGAGGAAGGAGAGGCCGGTGGGGGAGGCGGGGGGGACGTCGGCGGTGCCCTGGCTGATGGCCGGGTAGAGGCGGGTGTACACCGCACACTGCAGCTGCCGCAGGAGCTGGGCGATGGGGTGCTCAGGGAAGCTGGAAGCAGGGGGAAGGGTGGGCAGGGGGCACCGGCAAGTGGCCGCGGCCCCCTGGCTCCGAGCAGGGCCCTTCCACACCCCAGCGCTACCTGAGGAGGCAGGAGAAGAGCCCCGACACCAGGGAGAGGTCTGATGGGCTCCGCTTCAGCCTGGCCTTCCACTGCCGTGGCCAGTCCTGGGGATCATCCGCGGCTCGTCAGCGGGGATGGCATGGCACCCTGCCCCACGGCACGGAACCCTGCCCCCACGGTGCCTGGGGACAGCACAGCACCCTGCCCCAGCAGCCCCCAGGGGTGTCAAGGCCTCTCGCCCCGCGGCACCCAAGGACAGCACACATCCTGCGCCCACGGCACGGCCCTCTGTCCCCACGGCAGCAGCCTCCAGCGCGCACTCACATGGTCCTGCTCATACTCGAGGATGGCGGCGTAGAGAGCTCTCTGCTCCTGCTCCTCGGGGGTGAGGGCCACGCTGCTGGAGAACCTCCTGGGCACGCAACGATCCTGGGTGAGGGCACATGCCAGGGTGGCCCCCGTGCCCCCCGCCGTGACACCCCCGCTCACCTGTTGGCAGCCTCCTGCAGCCGCAGACGCCGCTCTTCCATTTTCCGCTGTAGCTGGGCCGCGGTAGAGTTAAGGCTCCAGAGCCCTCGGCATCGCCGCGGCACCCAGCCACCACCGCTCTCCCGTCGCCGCGGCACAGCCACGGCAGCCCGGGGACTGGGATCAGCCCTTCTCCCACCTCCGTCCCCCCGATCAGCCGGTAGCAGGACAGGACCGGGACCCCAGAACCCTGTGGGATCGGTGCAGCCCAGGGACAGGGGACAGGCACCTGCAGCAGCGTGTGGGGTTGGGAGCCGTGGGGCTCTGCCGGAGCCAGGCACGGCCTTGGGGCAGCCCTCAGAGCTCTCCCCCACTGGGAAGGATACAGTCTCCTCCCGGGCCTTGGCGATCACCAGGTTCTCCATCATCTGCCGCTGCAGGGACAGCGTCTGTAAAGCAGGCAGTGTGTTGGGGACGCCTGCCCAAAGCCCACGGCCACCAGTGTGCCAGGCATGGAGCAGGGGGTCCCCCAGGCACCGCAGGGACCTTCTCCCCTCCTGGTCCACTGGAAGCAGCCCTCCCACCCAGCCGGGCTCCCCACTTGCCAGGGAGGTCTTCTGCAGGGCCTGGCTGGGGTTCAGCCGCGCCACCCGCGCCTCGTAGGCAGCCTTCAGCTTCTGGTTCTGCAGAGACGCCTCCTCCAGCGGCGTCAGCTCCCTGCCGGGAACCAGCCCTCAGCGCCCACCGCGGGGCACGGTGACGTGACCCGGGGCCCCTTCCCTGCTGGTGTCCCCCAGCCGGGACCCCGGCAGAGCGGGGCAGACGTCAGCCCCCTCCCCCGTGTCTGAGCCCACGTACTTCCGTGCACCCTGCGCCTCAGCGATCTGCAGCTTCTGGAAGATCTCCGGCGGCAGGAAGGGCGAGAGCTTCCCCCCCTCGTCCGAGAAGACCCGGCGGTGCCTGGGGAGGGGAGCAGGGCCCCCGCTCCGCTCCTGCGCGGCCAGTTTTGCCTGGGTTTTCCCTGGGGAGGGAAGGACAAGGTCAGCTGCCCCCCCCCCCAGCAAACCGCCAGCTTGGCCCCCCGGCTTCTCGAAGCGGGACCCCCCACACAACCCCTCGCTCACCCAGCGCCGCTGCGATGGACTTGACCCTCTCCAGGCACTGCTCCGCGAGCTTCAGCATCTTCGGGGTGTCGGGGGTGACCCCCTCGCCGCCGTCTGCGGGGAGGGGTGCGAGGCTCAGCCGCAGGGCACCCACCCCTGTGCCCACCGGCATGGGGGGCCGGGGGGGCTGCCGAGGGCATGGCGGGGGTCCTGCCCTACCTGTCCCCACCGCCTCCTCCTGCAGGGCCTGGGCAATGAGGGTGATGCTCTTCAGGTACTCCACGTAGGCCTCCTGCCGGAGTGGGGGTCTGAGACACAGACCCCCGGGCAGCCCCCAGCCCCACCAGCTGTCCCGGGGGGGCCGCAGCACCGCTGAGACCCCCGTCACCCTCCCGGGGATGCCAGGCTGGGTCGCGGGGTGGGGGGCGGATCGGGCCCTTCCCCGGGGGTATCGGGGGCCCGTGAGGGGCGGGACCCCGCAGCCTGCCCAGGGTGGGGGGGACCCCATGACCTCGGCGGGATCCCGGCCCTCCCGGTGTCCCCATGGCCGGGGGGGCCCGAAGGGGAGACCGGTCCCGGTGATGAGCCCCGGGGGTCCCGTCCCGCCCCTCCCCGCGCTCACCCGCGGCCGCCCGGCGCTGTCCATCTCCAGGGCGCCGCTGGCCGCCCTCATGGCGGTCTGCAGGGCCCGGCCCGCCGCGGCCCCCCCGGGCCCCTCGCCGCCCGCCGCGGCCATGGCGGCCGCCGCCCGGAACGGCGCGATCGGGCCGCGGCGCCGGGGGAGCGTGACGGGACCGGACCGACGGCGGGGTCCTCCCGGCCGGCAGGGGGCGCTGCGCCGGGCGGGGCGGGCCGGGGCGGGCCGGGCCCGCGGCGGCGGCGGCGATGAAGCGCGATCGGCGCGGCCGGTTCCTGGCGGCCGCGGGCAGCCCCGGCGCGGCGGCGGCCCCCGAGCCCCGGCGGCGCCCCGGCACGGCGGCCCGCGGCACCGAGGCGGCGGAGGCGGCGGGGCGGCCCGAGCCCCAAGCGGGGTGGGCCCCGGCGGCGGCCGCCTGGGCACGGCCCGCCGCCCTCGGCGGGGCCCCGGAGGCAGGTGAGGCCCGGGGGGAGGCGGGCAGGCCCGGCCCGGTGAAGCCCCGGGGGGCGGTCAGCCAGCGGGACGGGCCGCGGGCGGGTGCGTGGGTCCCGGCGGGCGTGAGGGCTGGCAGGGCCGGGCCCCGCCGCCGCCGCTCCCCCAGCGCCCGGGGGCTGTGCCCGGGAGCAGACCGCCGTTCCCGGGGCTCCGGATTTGCCGGTTTGGGCTTCAACCCTAAAGATCTGTGGGCTGCCGGCGTCGGGAAATAGCGAGGTCCGGGGCCGGGGGGGGGTTCGGCGGCACGACGAGGGGAGGGCGGACGGGAGCTCGCTCTCCCGCCGCCCTCGGGGGCTCCGCCGTTGTCCAGCCCCGGTTTGGAGGCGGGCGATAGCCCGGCGCCGTGCTGCCGGGGCGGCTGCGGGCGGGAGATAAGTTTCATCGTCAAACGGTTCCAAGTTGGGTGCCTAAAGACGAAGCGCTGCCCTTCCCCGCCTCTGTCCCCTCCCCGGGGGCTCCGCAGCCTGGCCCCACCGGTCTCCGGTGCGCGGTGGGTGGCTCCCCGCGTCGCTCTGAAGGACCTTGGTGTGGTCTCGGCGGTGGCTGGGGGGCTGCAGGCGGGACCCTGCTCCCTCCCCGTCGCCGGGCGGGCGGAGCGGAGGGTTTGGGGCACAGCTGGGTGGCATCGGGGCTGGGCGGAGGCTTCGTCGGGGAGTTTTCCCTGCGCTGGCCCAGCGGAGGGATGGAGCGATGCTCCGCAGAGCAGGGATGCTGTGGGATGGGGCGGGAGAGCCGGGTTGAGGTGGTTTTCATCCACTTGGAGCTGCGGCAGCTCCACGTCCCCAGCTCCCTGCCCTGCTCCGGGGCGGCTGGGGATCGGCGCGTCCCCAGGGGGCTGCTGGGGCAGCCCAGGCTCGCAGCGGCTGCGGGATGCAACCGCCGGCTATAAATACTTTGGAGATAAACACTGGGGAGGGAGAGGAACTACTTAAGCCGAGGGGACGGTGTTGGCAAAAGCACAAACGTGTGTGAGCGAGCCCTGAGAACGCCGCAGCTGGGAGGAGGTTCCTCCACTGGGGCAGTCGGGCCAGAAAGGCCGATTTTAGGGTCAGCTGGTTGTGGAGCGGGGCCATGATCTGCAGGGGAGGGTCACAGGGAACGTCTCTCTCTTCCTGCACGGCTTTTTTCATGCTTGTGCCGAAGCCAGGGCTTTGGAGGCCGCCTTCATGAAGGGAAGGGGAACATCTTCCAGCACGCCAGATCCTTCAGGCCGTAGCCGGCTGCCGTACTCTTGGAGCCGGCACCCAGCAGCTGTGTTCAATCCTTCTCTGGCAGGAATTGGCAGAGCCCTGAGCACCGGCTATTGTCGCCTCTGCCATGGGAAGTTCTCCTCCAGGAGCCTGCGGAATGCTTTCGGGAAGGTGCCTGTGATGGGGGAGAACTCGGAGAAGCAGCGCCGCGTGGATCAGGTCTTCTTCACCGACTTCCAGCGGCTGGTCGGCGTGGCGGTGCGGCAGGACCCCGCGCTCCCCCAGTTCGTCTGCAAGAAATGCCATGCCCAGTTCTACAAATGCCGCAGCGTCCTCAGGACGTTTATCCAGAGGGTGAACGCGTCTCCCACGGGCCATGTGAAGTCGAAAGGAAAGTACGTTGCATTTCTTCCTTTCCGGGAGTTATCGGGAGTAGTAAATTGCCGTCTATTGGTGCCTGGTCCCTCCATAAGCCCTGAGACCCCACTGTGCTGTTCTGGCTTTTGCAGGAGCGGCGTGGCCCAGGCCCAGCCGGGCGCGGAAGGAGGTGCCTCCTGTCTGGGTGAGTGCCTGCTCCCGGAGCTTTTTCCTTTTCTGTCTGTGATACCATCAATGTTATGGACCACCCAGCAGCGTGGTTCCTGCATCCCTCGGCACAGGGACCGTGCCCGGCTCTCGCTGATTACGGTTCCCCTTCTTCCCTCTCCGGGACGATCCTCGCTGGCACCGGCCTCCCCGAGCGGAGCTGAACAGGCTCACGGGGGGGGTTACGAAGAGCAGGCAGGGTGGGTTTGGGTGGTGGTGCCAGGCCTGTCCCAGCCTCCATCAGACACTGGGGGCAATCGGAAATACGCTTTCAGCTGTAAAATTAATGATATTGGCAGTGGATGGGACTGACCCCGCTGCAGTCCATCTGGGTGCAGCGCCTTTAGGGTGTCTCCCACCTTTCCTCTGACGCAGAAGTGCAGCGCAGGAGTGTGTCTGCAGCCCTGTCCCCTCCCTGGGGGGGAGCAGGCCCCTCTGTGTCCCTCCCTGCGGCTGGCTGTGCCCTTTGCTGGCCCAGCGGACTGACTCTGCGCCTGCTGCCTCTCTCCTCCGACAGTCGACCTGATCACCTCCAGCCCGCAGTGCCTGCACAGCCTGGTGACGTGGGCACACGCGCACGCCGGGAGCTGCCCGTCGGTGCCCAGCCTGCAGAGCGTGCTCTCCTCCGAGTACTGCGGCATCATCCGCGCCGTCTGGGGCTGCGGGGATGGGCACGACTATGTCATGGATACGGATTCGGACTGTAGCACGGTGCTTGTCGACAATGCCTTGTCTGTCAAACGGGAGTGGAACAAGAGCACGGCGCAGCGCTTGACTGACAACGGGGCAGGGGCAGACAATGCTGAGGCTGTTTCTGCTCCCAAACCCCAGCATGCACCAGTAAGGACAACTCCTTGCCAGCAGCCCGCAAACAAAGGGACCACATCGGTGCCACCGAACGTGGAGAATGAGCCACCACAGAACAGGGATTCATCTCACTCGCAACTGGACAGCACGGCCTCCTTACAGGAGAAAGCCCTGCCACAGCCCGTGTCACCACCGAGCAGTGCCACAGGTAAGGGATTTGCCTTCCAATCTCCCCCCAGGCCTCTGGGGAAGGGCTGGAGCTGGAGACCGGGCCCAGGGAGCGATGATCGGGCTGGGCCCCCTTCTCGGAGACTCCTGCTCTTCAGGGAGTACACAGACCCTGGCTTAGGGAGTGCAGATTGCCCAGAGAATCGCCTCTGATCGGGGATGCTGAGCCTTGCCAAAGGGAAGGGGGAACACGGGTTCAGCCGACCACGTCGCACAAAAAGAGCCGGTCTCCTCGCCCCGTGCGCGATTTCCCCCTCTGATGGAGGGGTGAGACTTGGCCGTTCCTGATCAGGCTGCGCCTGGATGGCAAGACCCTGCTGCCTTGCCCTCGCTGCGGGACATGTGCCTGCCCAGTGCTGCACAACGGTCACTGATTCTCCAGCAGCACATCTGCCTGATGTTTTTTTCTGTTCAATCCAAACCCTGTCCATATTCCTACAAGGAGGGGTTTCCCCCACCCTGCTGCAGGTGATGCCGAACAGCAGGAGCCCCTTGTGTTTGCAGAGGAAAGTTGCCGGGTGGGCTTGCTCACAGGCCGAGTTCATGTGGGTTTACTGCTGAGCTCCCCCGAATGCCACTTTGAGAAGAGAGGCGTTAACACCGATTTTGAGTTACGGAAGTCAGGCTGTGTTTAGCTCTGACAGCCATGGGAGATGTCTGCTGGAAAGGGGAACGGCAGCTGGGACTCGCCTGGGGACAGGTCTGTCAGTTACGGAGCAGGTGTCATGGGGGAAACCAAAAAATGTTTGTGGGAATTCCAGGGTGAAGGGTCTCCTGCCGCTGGGGTGCCAGGAGACCGGTCTCCGAGCACAGGAGACAGGGATTTTGGTCTAAATCATCATTAACTGTTGTGCAGCACATATTTTCACGTGGTATGGGTCACACTGAATGAACCTGGAGTGGTTGGTTCCTTCTCGGCAGCTCTCTCCGCTGGCTTGTTTTTGCTGCTTTTCCTTGTAACGCACTGTGTTCTCCTTCATTCCCTAGGACAGTTGAGTGGGAAGCAGGTTCTGTCTGCAACGTCGGATGAGCGGGTAAAAGACGAGTTCAGTGACCTTTCTGAGGGGTGAGAGAAGAGTGGGTTTAAAATAGCCTTAATGTCTTCTTTGCGAGTATGAAATGACCCACCTTGGAGAGCTTTCTCCACGAGTGACCTGGCCCTCGAGGCCCCTTGGAACTGGCATCGGTGGTCACAGAGCAGTGGCTCTGCAGCGGCTGTGATGAAGCTCACGCCGCCGTTGACGCGCTGAACTCCCCTCCTCGCCGCCTCTGCTGCAGGGGGGGGTTTGCACACGCGTGTACTCTCCGTGTTTGTTGGCTGCTTCCAGCAAACCTGGTCCTATTTTGTTCCCCGCTCTGTGCCGGGGAAGGAACCGCGCAGGGGGCAGCTGGGGCTTGCTCGGATCTGGGTGCTGCTACTCCAGCCCCCTGGCTTCGGAGCCATTCCCCTTCGCCGCTGCTCCGGGCTGGGGATCCAGAAGAGCAGTCGGTGCGGGAACGCAGGCAAGGGGTAGCAGTCGGAGAAATCTCCCTTTTTGCTCATGGGGAGAGTGATTAAATGGGAAGCAGGAGCAGCTTAGCAGTCTTTATGACCAAAGATTTGGCTAATCCTTCAAACGTAGGTATTTGAAGTGAGGCTTGTAAATAACTGATAACTGAGTCCAGTCATTCTGAGTCTAAAGTACCAAACGGACGAGACTTCTTCCAGTGTGTCAGCTAAATCTGTCGGCTGTCACATTAAAAGCGCCACAACAATTTATTGCCTGTTTCCTGGCTTCAGAATTAATTGCTTCTTGTATGGCTTAAGACTTAAAAGAAAGAAAAAGGAAAACCAAAACCTATGTGGCTGCTACGTATGAGGAAATACAGAATGACCCGCAGCTTAATTAACCTGCGCCAGACACTTATATTACATACGTGATCTACAAAATTACTTTTCCTAGTATAGAAAGTGATGGCAACATCTCAACAATGAATAGATCTTTTCAGTAACAGCTGTTTTTTGTTCTCCTGACAGTGGTTCAATTATTCTTACAGAGATCTAGTCCTAAAATGACCTGATTTTGCTATTTGCTGTGTTCACAGGGGCTGTGTTTGCTTGGGGAGATTATGGGGGGAGGAGAACACGGGGAGGGTTGGCTGCCGCGGTGTGGGGGAGATGGGTGCACTGGGAACGAAGAACACGTATTGCTGCTGCCACAGACGCTGAAGTGCCGGTCCCGTGCTGTGTCAGTAAAGGGCATCTTCTCTCTCTCAGGGACTTCTTGAGCGATGATGAAAACGAGAAGAGAAACGTGCAATCTTCGGACGACTCCTTCGAGCCTTACCCCGAAAAGAAGTAAGGGGCTTGCTGTGTGGTTAGCAGGGCTCCCTGCGGGCGAGCTGAGGGCTGGTGGCCGCCTTCCCTGTGCTTGTGCCGAGCTGGGCCAACACCATTGCTCTCCTTTATGGCCTCAGCTCCCTCCACAGCTCTGCCTGGAGCCCACAGCGCTGCCCCAGCACCTGTGTTCCCCGAGCTCCCCAGCAGGTTGAAGCAGGGCCACGTTCCTCTTCCCCAGGCCCAGCGCTAATTACCGCAGCTCAGCTCACGTGTACTGGATGTATGCGTGCTCCTGCTTTGCCAGGTCAAGCGTCAGGCTAAGCCGACAGACCAGGTGTAACACTCGGGGCCAGTTAGGTGGGAGGACTCAGACCAACATCAAGTATTAAACCACTGTCCTTCTTCCTTCTTGGAGGGTTTCTAGCAAGAAAAGCGACAGCAAAGAAGCAAAGAAGGCGGAAGAGCCCAAAATAAGGAAGAAGCCGGGGCCTAAGCCAGGCTGGAAAAAAAAAATCAAATGTGAAAGGTAATAAGGAGCAGGTGACAGCTGGGCAGCACTCCCGCGCTTGGCACGCTGGCTGACGGCAGGCCTCTGCTTTGCAGGGAGGAGCTGCCTACCATTTACAAGTGTCCTTACCAGGGATGCACGGCTGTCTACAGAGGGGCAGATGGCATGAAGGTGAGTTCAGGGCTTGCTCCTGTCCCCAGCCCATAGCTTTGAGTGTTACAGAGCAGTTTCCACATGAGGAGAGGATCCGTGACAGGTTTAATTCACTGCCTAAGTCCGCGGCAGGCGACTAAATGAAGCAGTCAGAGGCCTTTTTCTGTGCTCCCAAAAGCAACGGGAGCTGCTCTGGCTTTGCATGCTCCTCCTGTTCTGGAAATCTGCCGCTGGCTCGGCAGCAGCCCTTGGAACAAGCTCTGCTGTGTCCTGTTAAAGCCCCTGCTGCCAAGGATGGATTTGGATGCAAGTCTCTGGTTTTTCACGGTGCAGCAGCGCTGATGCGTAAGCCTGCTAAGATGGGGAGGTCTCGTTTGTTAGGGGATCCCCCCTTTTCACTAGGGAGAACACAGCCCTGCTCTCCACTAGATGATCAATGATGGAAGCTCTGTCCTTCCTTTACAGAAACACATCAAAGAGCATCATGAGGAGGTTCGGGAGAGGCCCTGTCCTCATCCTGGCTGCAACAAGGTGTTCATGATTGACCGGTACCTACAGCGACACGTGAAACTCATTCATACAGGTGTGTCCCAGCAGGCTCTGCTCACACCAGGCGATGGGTGTTACAAACACCCAAGGATTCCTTGGGCGAGGCTTGTAGGTGCCATGGCAAGCGTCTGTGTGGGGTGTAGAACTGTTTGCCTTGCCTGTAAACCTGTAACAAGCCATCACGCGGGGGATGTGAGGCAGAGGGAGGAATTCAGACTCCACCAGTAAGCGTGGGCAGCTGTGTGTATGCATTTCGTGTACTAAAAAATCAGCGGAATTGATGACTCTCCCTTTTTCCATTGCAGAGGTACGTAATTATATCTGTGATGAATGTGGGCAGACCTTTAAGCAACGCAAACACCTCTCTGTCCATCAGATGCGGCACTCAGGAGCAAAGCCCCTGCAGTAAGTGCACACCAACCCTCCGTTCGTAGCTAAGCAAAGGGATAGAAGGGGTAGCGACGCTCTGCTGAGCTCTCACAGTCGCTGTTCTTAGTACAGAGTAATTCTGTGCTGCAAACCCTGCCTGGAGCCGGCAGTGCCCTGGCTGAATCACTTTCAGTGCTCATCTACAACACATGCTCCAGCTCCAGAGCTTCCTGTTGCTGAGCAAGTCTTACGCCGCCTTCTATTCCTGTTGAATGCTCAGCCACCAGCGATGAGCTGCGGGCCTGAGGAGAATTGTGTTGCGTGACCAGCGTAGTTGTAGGACATGCTATGAGCAAGCAGCACTGAGGCTGCGGTTGTTTTCTCATGGGCTTATTCCGCATCACAAAGAGCAAACGCCACAGCTGTGGCTCCAGGCTCAGTCCTAAGCCCCTGCTTTGCCTTGCAGGTGTGAAATCTGTGGTTTCCAGTGCAGACAGCGAGCATCGCTCAAGTACCACATGACCAAACACAAAGCTGAGACAGAGCTGGAGTTTGCCTGCGACCAGTGTGGGAAGCGCTTCGAGAAGGCCCATAACCTTAATGTCCACATGTCCATGGTGCACCCTCTGACCCAGACTCAGGACAAAGCCAAGCCACTGGAGCCAGAGCCCATTCTCCTCCTAAATACTTCAGGGACTTCAGAAAGCCAGGCGGTAAAGCCAGAAGTGACTGCACAGCAGGAGCCCACTTGAGGGGGACGGGGGAAGCTTTCCCAGTCTGGCCCTGTAGAAACCATATGGCAGAGTGGAGATTTTTAACCTACAGTTTAGTCTCCCAAAGAACTCAGTGGAATTAGCTTCAGCTTGCTCAGAAAAAGCTTGTTATCATGCTGTGATTCTCCATGCTCACGTCTGATTCAGCAGTGTCGTACTAAGAGTCTGTCTAATCCCAGGGGAATGGATGTTCGGCAGCGCCCCTTCGTGGTCCCCCTTCTCCCCATGCACACAGTTGTAGAAACAAGAGTTGACCACAACTGTTCCCCGCCCGCACAAGCTGCTGCCTGTACAGAAGTGCCCTCAGGTGGCTGCAAGGGTACACAGGACAGTGGAACAATTTTAAGCAGACATTTTGTTTAGGAAAAAAAAAAAAGTTATGATTCCCAAAGCAAGTCTAAACTGAAATTTGTAACCTACTTTTTATTGTAACAAGAGCTTCATGGTTATGCTTGTAATAAATTATTTACAAAGTAATTTGAAAGAAACAGCACTGGTGAGAAAGGTAACACCTTATCTGTAGTCAAGATGTTCTGCTCAGCTTCCCGTGCCGGTGCCTGCCTGGGGCCGTGCTTGTCACTCAGAACAGGAGCAGCTCCTCATCCAGCTCCATGGCCGCGTCAGGCCTTGAGAAGTGCAGGAGGGTGGCTCCCAGCTCTGGGTCAAGTTCTTCACACGTGGCCAGTAGCTGAGGAGAGGGTGGACAAACAGCTAGTATTAGACCTGCTCGTGCTGCCGCAAAGCGAGTTACAGCATCATTTTGCTGCTTCTCAGCAAAGTAGAGGTAGAGGGAAGCTGTTGCTGACTCACACAGAAATAACAGAGTCTCCTGGCTGACAACAGAACGCTTGTGGGAAGCTTCCAACACCTGCCAGTTAGCTGGGCTGGATATTTCCCCCAAGACCAAGCATTAAGCAAGCAGTGGGAGCGAGACTGCGTGAGGGCAGTGTTTAATGTTGCTGAGAAAGACAGAGACTGCGGCGCGGGAGAGGGAGGATGTGGCTATAGCACTGATTGAGCAGCAGGTGTCCTCCGCCGCTACCAAATGTCTTGGCGAAATGCGGTGTGCGTCAGGGGTTAAGCAGGCAGCACCAGGACAGGATCAGCGCCCAGGAAAGGCTACACGGGCAGAAGCAGCGTTCCCAGCCCTCACATAGCCGGGGAAGAGGAAAGTCTCAACTCACCGGCCGTATGTTTCCAAAGCTTTGAGCAGGGCATCGCGGGATCGCACCAAGCAGGAACCGCCGGGCCGTGGAGATCACCTCCAAGGGATCCCCCTGGAGAACACGGAGGAGAGACACAATGGCAAGCGCAATGTCACTTTTAGCTCTCAGACCCTGCCTCCAAAAGTGAAACAGGAACCACTACACCACACCTAGGGGCCATTCACGGGTTACACACACCACTTGGTCACTGACCGCATTCGCCCTGAGGTTCTGTACAAGAGCATCAAGGCACGTTGGGTGTCAGGGAGCAGCAGGACAGCTGTGCTGGATATTTCCCCCAAGAACAAGCATTGGCAGCACTGGAAGCAGCGCTGGCAGCTTCTCAGCCCCAAGGTGTGAGCAAGCTGACCGCCTGCGATGGTGGCCCCACACGCTACCTCTGCTTTGTAGAGCAAGGTGTGAACAAGAAGGCTACTGCAAGTGGCAGGGGAAGGGATAAAGAATAGGATTCACAGTTACAAGAGGGGAAAAAAAAAAAAAAGACTGAGCTTCACTCACGTGCTCTCCGGGGTCTGGGCTTTGCACCGCTTGATCAGACGGCGGCAGGTCTCTCCCTTCCACAAAGAGCCGAAGCAGCTGGATGTACAAATCAAGCGCCACGTAGAGGAAGGTCTGCTCTCTGGTGAGCAGCTCGTGGTGAAAGCAAGGGGTGAGGCTAGAGGAAGTGACACACCATGTCTGGGTAGCACTGGTTGCACGGTAGACTCACACACGTAAAGACACAACACAAACACAGCTGGTGCTCTTGCCACTGTCCATTTTACAAGTCCCATTGTGTGCAGGGCCACCCCACTGCAGGAGGGCAGCCAGGGACACTCCTGTTTGGAGCACAAAGCTGAAGGGAAACTTCTAGCAAAAGATACAGGACTCCTTAAATAGCAACCCTGCCATGATCACGTATTCTCTCCTGCACAGCTGAGGAAGGGCTCAGCTCACCTACAGGCCAGCAGTAATTACCCCCGCACCAGCTGCTGTACGTGCAAATCATCCGCCACAGCCCCCTCACGAAAACATCCCTTCCGAGCCCAGCAGGACGTTACCTGTAGAACGCAAGAGGCAAGAGCCGGATGTGACGGTCCGAGGCTGCGCTGCGCAGGACGCAGTATTTTCTAGAGTCTGCAATAGCCAGAGAGAAGCACTAAGCATCTTCAGGGGTCATCAGGCCACCTTGCATACTTCTACAGCAGCACAGGGCCTGCACGGTTTCCTTCCAGCCCACAATAAACATTAGTGCTTGGGTGTGGGGACACCCGAGAGAAGAACACTGTCCCCTCTGAGGCTTCCTCTATCAGAGGGAACAGTACTGAGTTTCAGTTGTTCCTGATCATCAGCTGGGTCACCATACCACGGGCTAGAAGCAGGATGTTCTCAGCAGCTACTCAAGCAAGCGGTTTTTGTGCTGCTTACAAAGGGCCGTCAGTTCCTTCTTACAGGCACACTCATTAATCAGAGAGATGGGGCAGGCCCGTCCAGCACTGAACCTCGCCTTTCCACCCCTTGGAGGCAGGACTTGCTCACCTTTCTCTGCCGAATGGAAGAGAAGTGGCCAGGACATGCTCCTGTCTTCCAGGCATTGCAAGATCTCCAGACACCATGCCAGAGATGTCTGAAAATCCACTCCTTCCTGGGTGTCAGAAAGAACAGGTCTTAGGCTTTATTTGCATCAAAGCAGAAAGGAACCCTCCCATGAGAGACTGCGTACATGAAGTGCCCTGTTAAAGGACCTTTAGCCCAAGCCTCTCCCCTCGCCGGGCAGCCTGGATTCCCCCTGGGCCATCAGGCACAGGAGTAATGCGGTGCCTTCATCACCAAACCAGGCCATGACGGGGCTCAGTTGAGAGCGGTTTGTGGGAGAGGGGGAAGCTCGGCACAGAGCCACTGCGCGTCCTGCACCGAAGCTCCCCAGAGCAGGTTTTTTCCCCTCTAACCTTTCCAGTGACAGCAAGTCTTGGGATTGGTTTGGGTTGTGGGGTTGTTTTTTTTTTTTTTTGCATTAGTCATTTTACGTGGAATAACCTCCCAGATCTGTTTGCTCAAGATGTTTCTTTCCTCAATGACTCTTCCTCTGTGCTCTCCCAAAGGCAGACTACGAGACCAAATGATTATTTTGAACCTGAATTTGCTCCCCCGATCCAATCTGTTTGGTGACTACACAAACGGCTGCACTTCAAAGCTGAGAAGTCAGCGAAGGGACAGAAACAAGCATTCACAGACGGGAGGCTGCTTAGGGCAGACAGTGGCTGGAAAAAACTTGTCATCTTTGATCCTTTATTTAATAGCGTTAAATCATTTGGAAACCAATGTTCCCCCATGTCGGGGACCTCTTCTCCTGTGAATGAACATGAATGTTTCCAGCCTGGGGAAAAACATCATTTAACAAATATGAAATGCTACCCAAAAGCCAAGAGATGTGAGGTTCCTGTACTACCTGGGAGGTATAAAGTCTGAACAGGGAACCGAAAATAGTTAAGTCATTCAGGAAGAGAAATAAAAGCTGCCGTAGTGAAAGGGGAGATAACGTCAGTTGGAGGAAAATACAGGTTTAATCTGATAGGAACAGAAGGGCTTTCAGCGGGCTCTGTCTGGGATGTTGCTGATCCCTTCCTTCTGGCAGAACAAGCTACCAGCCTTCACAGTACCAGTACAAAGCATTTTTAGGCAGCAAACCAAGCAGATCAGACACATTTAGTGTCATGAGAATTCCCTCGGGGCTGAATTTACCTTTGGTGCTATTTTTGCTGAGATGAGATCCATGAGTGAGAAGAACAGCAGAGAAACAAGAAGCTGCAAGGAAGAGAGACTGCTTGTTACTTATATCTGTGGTGGTGACTCAGAACTTGCACTTTCCAATCAGGAAATAACATTTCACCGAGTACGTTCCCAGGATGGACCTGGATGAACTACAAGTACTGCTGTTCCTTCCAGGTGAAGGCAGTGTGTTTGAAGACGACAGAGCACAGCCTGACATTGTTCATTGCTTCTAAGGGTAAACTCCACACTAAATTCACTGTTCTCAAAGCAAGGCTTGCTGCAGGCAGCAAGTCAGACATCAGATGACAACTTCTCCCAAATGCAGGGAAAACTGAGCGAGCTACCACAGATGTAAACCTGGAGGAGAGCTAATGTTGGTCTACAGCCGGCATGCCACCAGCAGATGCTCTGCAGCCTCCCATCTCAGCAAGTGCATCGTGATCCTGCCCTGACATACGCTGGTTATCGCTTTTCTGGATCACTACCACATCCCTTCCTGGCATCCTCCTCCTATCTCAAGGCAGATTTCTGAAGCGAAAGCCACTGTTATTCCACATGTACTAAATGCTCATATCAACTCAGTGGCTCCAGTTTCTGACGAGCAGCTTTTGGCTCTAGACCAGTATAAACAGTGGAGGAATCAATCCCATAACAAGAGGAGCTGCTACCGTAACTGTTGCCCGGAGCAATAAAACTTAAGAGTAAATAGTAAGGCACAGGTTCCGCTTCAACACTATTTACCTGTGAATGTCTCGGTACAGGGACACTGCCCATACTGAGCTCTGGTCCCGGCTATCCCCTGGAAGATCAACAGACAGAACTGCCAGGCAGTTGCCCGGCTTCCTCCTCAGCACTTCAGACAATTCCCGTGCATGGAGGACACTGCGCGTGGTGAAATGGCGGAGGCATTTCCTGGAACAGACTTGGTAAAACCCTCAGGAGGTCTGTTCCTGGGATTCCCAGCACGTCTTCCCAGAGCGCTTAAAATGCCTGCACTCCTGCCTGTTTCACAAACTTTCTGCATCTCCTTAACTCCCCAGACAAGCTGCCTGAGCTACAATCCACAAGGACGGCTCCTTTGTCAGAGGGAGAGGTCATCCTGGTGTGCCATGGATTAAGCTCTCGACCTCTGCGGCACTCTCTCCAGCTCAGTTTTTAAAGCAGCTGCTTAATAATCCTCCCTGACTTCACAGAGGAGCCATTATCTGAGTTAAAAGTTTAAGTTTGGAACAACTTTGCCTCTAGGATAAGTATTTAGCAACTGGTAATTTACAGCTACATTTTATCAACTAGGCACCAGCAAGATTTCACAACAGGGTTTACCAGGGATACAGCTGTATCTCAGGACAACTCTTTCTCGGTTAAAGACACTCTGCTTCTAGTTTTCAAGCGTAGGGAACAGCAGACGTTTAAAATGCATCGTCTTGCCTGCTCTTTGTCTGTCCCCAGCCTCTTCAGTGCATTTGTCTCTCGTCCGCGTGGTGACTGCTGTTGAACAGTACAATGGAGGAAGGCAGCCAAAATCCAAGGAGGGCCAGAGAGAGGGAAAACCACTCCTGAAGAAAGGAAGCTAGAAAATAAAACCAGCATGTCATGGTTTTGGAGGAAAAAAGAGGAAAAAAATTCACAGCAGCGAATGAGGAGGAAATCAGGGGCCTGGGCAAAGAGTGTAAGTTTATGACCAGGACCAGAAAAAAAAAAATTATTCTCTCCATTATTTTTTTTCCTTGCAGTTGGATGCTACACGGACACAGTTTTTAAAAAAAATAGTCTAGAAACAGACAGCAGCATTCCCAAATATCTTTCATCAGAGGTTGGACAGGTAGTTAACTGCATACTCTACTACAGAAGCATGTGATTATTACCTGCAAGGAGATTCTTATACTAAACACCCAGTTTTTGGGGAAAAGTTGCAGGACGCTGAACGAGACAGCGTAATGACAGGTAAAGAAGGAAGCATACAACAGGGAAGCAGTCAGTAGCTTCAGGAGACCAGAGATTCACTAAATCCAGGGAGCAAAGGGTGCGGCAACTTGAGTGAATGACTCAACACCGTGCTAAAGGCTATTTCCAGTGTTTGTCGAACAAGGACTGCCTTCCAGTCTCCTCTAAAAAGATTCTCTTTTCCTTATGGTGAAACACTCTGACCCATATTACACAGAAGGCCAGACAAAATAATTATAGTGACCCATTTTGAGTTTATACTCTACAAAGGAATCTGTATATAGCTGTCCTACAAGCCTCAGTCCACATTAGCATTTCATACTGCCTGCTGAAACCCAGCCTGCCTCACGAAGAGGCCTCCTGGGCGCTGATCCCTCAAAGAGCAGGTTATCCTGCCTGCAGATCCACGCTGGGTTCCTCACACGCACCTGGTAGCTGAGGACTGCCATTCCCTCAGTCTTTCCAGTTCTTCTGCAAGTGGAGACCCAAAGAGTCTCTTCCACTGAGAACAAACTACCGGCTCCAGCCTCGGCCACCAAAGCTGGGAAGACAGACGGAAATCAGCAGCGTTAGTGGTGGCGTACTCAGTCGTTGTCTGCAGGCAGGTATGCATGCTGTCTCAGCCAGGTACTCAGAGAAAGGGTTCCCCCCCACGCCCCCTTAATGAAAGAGTCCAAGTTGTACATACACACATAATAAACACGAGAATTTCCACATCCTGGAAATGCAAAGAGGGTCATTTGTGACCGTGTTCATACACCACAGTGCCCTGAAACCTCTCTAGCAGGACCTCCGCTCTGCGCGCTCTACAAAGGAGCTCAAAACTCAAAGGTGATGCACATGCTTATCACACACAACGAATACATGCATCCCCATGTAAAACAGCGCATGAAGAGTTACGCACAAGAGAAAAACCTGTGTGCTTTATGGACTTTTTGGTTGCTTGGCATGTAACACCCAGTGTCCCCGTCCCGCCCCCAATGCATCTGAAACCAAGACCGGCCTCCCAGCTTCTCGCTCTCAAACAGTCTTTGTTCCGCTTCTATAGTGACACTCCAAAAAGAAGGCAGCATGCCCAGCTCTGGGCACGCAGCAATATCAAGGGTACTAAAACACTCTGCAATTTTCCAAAGGCATTAAGAATTACTACCCTCACACTTCACAGTTTACATTAAATGAAGTTTAAAACAAACGCTCTGAACCGATACTGAATTTTCATCTAGCACTCTTAAGACAAAATATGAACAGTTACCACTGCGGAGAAAAGCACAATGGGACATTTGGTTTGACATGCTGTTAGAACACCATTGACCCCTTCTGCTGATTCCTCACAGTCCAAGCTGGCATTAAGCAGGCCCTGGAAGAGGATAAATCACAAGATGACAACACACATATGTCTTTGCTGCTTTGAAATACCTCACCAAGTCATGTGTAAACTAATCAAAGATAACTGTAGGGGTCAGCATGGCCCAGGAAAAGAAACATGTGCCCAACAGCTTCTCCTTCCCCCACCAGCTTTGCTGCATTGTATTAAGATTAGCCTCTACCACTGCTTCCTCCTGGTACTTCACTTTCCTGCTCTTTTTGGAATTTACACCAACAGTTCTCAAAACAAGAGTACGAGTGGCACATCTCATTGATAAGAGCAGCAGATAGTCAGGTATCCTGGTAAAGAAACATCTACTCCGGCTAGCACGGACAGAAGAGCAGAATGACAAAAGCAGCAGTTACCCTGAAGAAGTGCGCGGTGATGTCGTAGGAGAGCGCGTACCCTCTGGAACAGACATTCTTCTATGGGAAGACACGGAGAGAAAAAAAAAAAGTCATTCCTTCCCTTTTGAGTTATGATTTTCTTTGAACATTTTAGGTGTCTGGCACAACAGGACTCAGCACAAAATCATCCTGCGAGATCCTGAGTATTGGTTCAGAATG
This sequence comes from Chroicocephalus ridibundus, assembly GCF_963924245.1. NCBI lineage: Eukaryota > Metazoa > Chordata > Aves > Charadriiformes > Laridae > Chroicocephalus > Chroicocephalus ridibundus. Next base: position 94,171,199 of record NC_086287.1, read on the forward strand.
CAGAAACTTCATTTTTACATAAAGCAACACGGCTGCCTAGGTAGTGCTTTACAGTCCCAGCACTAGAAAGCAAATCAGACAGCCCTGCGTACCACGTGTTGTGGACGGCAGAGGCAGTTTGATTAACAGTCCTGGAATGAACGGAGGTTTCTGGCTGTGCCTAATATGACAGTGCAGAAGGGCTTGAAAAGGCCATCAGTCAGGATGAATAAGTAGAAACAATAACTATCCTCAGAGCACAAAACAGTGCTCTGGGGGACCTGCAAGTAAATGATCTGCCCCCAGGAAGCTGCAGGGATGTTTCTGAATGTTTCTCTAACACACATAACTCATGAGGATGAGCAGAATCTCACTCCACACCTACCAAATCAGTTTAACACCCTGGTATGACAGAGAAATTGGAGAAGAGCTCATGCTCAGTCCCCTACTCCTAGGCCTCCACAGGAACATTGCAGGTTTTTCCTCTAACCCACTGTCAACAAATGAAGAGAAGGTGGCACAGAAGGATGTATCCACACTAGAGAGAACACCCCCAAGGCTGCTGCACATGCGTGTGCACCAGAGACATAAACGTCATCAACAACACAACTGGAAAGAACACTCCTACTGCACAAGAACCGGCCAAGCCACTACCCAGGCCACTCTGATCACCCCACGGTGATTTTACCCCTGGACTGCGCGCACCCAGCTCCAGCCACTGACGTGCTGGGCGGCTCCACCCCAGTTTTGCCTACACTATTTCCCAAGGATTCTGTCTCAGTAGCGTAAAATGCCACCACAATTCCAAATGAATGAACCCAAAAGTCACCCTACAGCAGACAGTGCTGAGGGGACCTCTGCAGAGCTAGGGACTGGAAAGTCTCAAGCATAAGTTGAACCTCCCTATGCTCTGATATAAGCTAAGTTTGTCTCAAGTTTGGCCGCATTTTAACTCCTGCCCTAAATCCAAGTTTAAGGTCTTTAACTAGAGCATTTACCAACAAGAAATTGTCATTTGGCTGATGACACATACCAGCTCCGAGTTTACAAAACAAAAGAAGTCTTCACAGTCCAACATTGTTTTCTTTCCTTTTCGACATGTCATGACCAGAGCGGATGCAGGGAGCCCTACCAGAATCCTTCGGCAGGGAAGAATAAAAACAAAATTGAGGTTACCGTCAGGAAGAGAATCACACTCCACACTCTCAGGGCACGTGTCTTTAATGTCCAAGAGAGTTTGAGAGTACGTCAAACGCAAGAGATCTCAAATATGTTGAAACCGCATCAAATTTTTCCAGTTGCCCAGAAAAGAACCTGCATTTCAATGAGATACACACACCACTTTCAAAGACGCTATCAGTGGCTCAAAAATGGAATGCACACCTAGGTTTACAGCAGCAAATGGAGTAATTTAACAATGGTTAACACAAGTGGTGGCATTAAGCATTAAGCCAGTGTTGCTGGCTGTAAACGGAGTCCATGAAGATGTGTAGTCTCTGAAATCCAGTCTACTGACAGGGGCAACTCGTAGCCCAAGATGGCACACTGAAATGCAGCTGAGTCAGTGGGTACCAGGGAATAAATCTCTCTTGCACAATTGTTACCATGACATACAGTGTCATTTTCACTTGCTGGAATCAGAGGGGAGCCAACTCTGCAGGTACACACCGTAATTGCTTTGAACGGCAGTTTTGTTCGAGGTATTATTCCCAGCCATCCAGATCTGCATTTACCTTCTGTGCAGCAGCAGCTCCTGCTGCCTCCATAACTGCTCACCCAAAGCAGAGCCGTCTCTTCTGTCTTTCAGCCTTTCCTGGAGAATTTCAAATAGGAAATGTCTCTGGGCATCCATGCAGCCAGAAAGCAGCTTTTGCCTACACCGCAGCTCCAGTACCATCTCCTGACCAGGGAGGGGAAATCAGTGTTTGTCAGGGCTACACAGAATCACGGAATCACGGAATCTTCAGAGTTGGAAGGGACCTCCAGAGATCATCTAGTCCAACTCCCCTGCTAGAGCAGGATTACCTAAAGCACATTACTCAGGGCTGCATCCAGACGGGTCTTGAAAATCTCCAGAGAAGGGGACTCCACACCCTCCCTGGGCAGCCTGTTCCAGTGCTCTGTCACCCTCACCGTAAAGAAGTTTTTCCGTGTATTTGAACGGAACTTCCTATGTTCTAGCTTGTGCCCATCGCCCCTTGTCCTGTCACTGGGAACCATTGAAAAGAGCCTGGCTCCGTCCTCCTTAAACCCACCCTTTAGATACTTGTAGACATTAATCAGGTCCCCCCTCAGCCTTCTCTTCTCCAGGCTAAAGAGTCCCAGCTCTTTCAGCCTTTCCTCATAAGGGAGGTGCTCCAGTCCCATAATCATCTTGGTTGCCCTACGCTGGACTCGCTCCAGTAGTTCCCTGTCCCGGGAACAGTAACCTGCAAATGCAAACCTGTCCCCTGGTTTGCATTCAAACCCTCTACATTTCTCTGAAGTAATACAAAGAGATCAGTAAGAAAGATATCTCTCCCAATCTCCATGCCACTGCTCACACCTGAGACCCAAATGTCAGCCTTCCATACACCGATGTATCAGGAAATACTTTGACTGGTCAAATTCAAGGATTGAACATACAGACGCACATCAGAATCTGAAATCACCTGCAGCTTGCAGAGAATATCAGGATTGACCGACATCTTCGACTGGCCACGGCTACCCAGGTCCAGCCTGAAATGAAGAGACACACCAGATAACCAACACTTAGCCCAGGAGGGTAACGCAATTCAAATAAAGTCAAATGCCTTCAGATGAACATAAAGCTCTAACAATAATGTTCCTTAAATAAGCTGTAGGTGAGACAGCAGCTCTGCTCTAACCCTCCCTGCTTATTTTCCAGCTTCAGCCACTCCCTTAGGGGCACTGATGCTTGTCTGGCCGAACAAATCTGAATACAAATTCAACTTAAAAAAGACAGACAGACTAGGGACTGTGACTTCAACCCCAGACCTCTGTCACCTAAAGCAAGATTCTTATGCAAAGACTGGTGAGTCACGCAGAGCCACCTCCCAGCTGTCACTGCCAGCCAGACCTGCGAGAAGGGAATCGCTTCTCACAAGGCACAACCTCACAACTCCTAGCTGGCAAGGTCATTAGCAGAACCATTGCTTCTGCAGAAATGCAAGTCACGATACAGAATACCTTTGTGAGGAATCCAGAATGGTATTGATAATAATGCCACATGCCTTCTCCAGGTCTCCGTCACAGCCACCAGAAGCAGAAGGTGCTGGAAGATACCGTTGATAGATGGCCCAATAATGGAAATCCTGTCTGCAAGGTTGAAAGTGAGAAGACAGGGAGTCTATCATGGCATTTTAATGGTTCCCTTCCCTTAACATAAAAGGAAATTCACACACCAAGTGAAGCAGAGTGATGGACAAAAGCACCCACATAAGCGCAGATTTAAGAAGAGCCATGCACCAGATACCGCGTGTCCTGACGTCAGCCATCTCTTGCTTCCGGAAACAGGGAGGTGTTGTGAAAAAGTTAATTGGAAGGACTGCACATGCAGGCCAGAGGGTATCTTGGTGAACTTCCTCGAGTTAAAACACACGGCTCATTCTAGCGCTGCTTGAACTCTGGACAAACCGTAGCAGTCAACAGGCATTGGTGTCCCACAGCAGCTTGTTTATTTACTTTTGTTGTTAACTTCCTGATCTTCAATGCTTTTTCCTACTCTGGGTGGGAAAGACTCTGGAACTATTCCCTTTTCAACAGAGCCCCTCTGCACTTACCTTTCTGAAGCAGAGAGAATATCCTTTTCAGGGTACACTTCCAGCTCCAACAGCAGCCACTCCCTGAAAGACAACTGGGAAAAGCGACGATTTAGGTAAGAGGGCAGACCAGCAAGGCAAGTGACTTGTGCAGAACAGCCATCTTCTTCCCAAGATAAAACCCACCTTCACCCACACCCAGACACAGTCCCGTGCAGATTAAGAGATATGAAACAGGAGACGTCAACCCAAGGAAGTTCCTGTACTGTTTCCCTTGCAAGAAATCTAAACTAAAACCCCACTGGCATTCAAAAATTTACTGAAAGCAAGCCTATAAAGCATCTCTTACACACCGCCACACACACACACCCCCCTTTGACATTTCCAAACATGTTCATCTTCTTAAAGTCTAGATACCAGAATGAATGTACGTTATTAGAAATAAATGCTGAAGTGAACAAAGCACCATAGTCAGACAGACTGGTATAAGCATCAAAGAAAGGTTATAACGCAAAGGTATTTCAGCCCTGTGCATCAAGCTAGCCAAGCACAAGGAGTCATTCTAGTAACATGAGAAACTCCTCTGCACAAAGACAAACTGGTTTTATATGAACTAGGTCAAAAAAAGAAAACCTGTCAAATCAGATACATTGCACGGATGGTATAAAGAGAATATCTGAGTTGTTAACCCACTTCATAGCGAGGCAGAGCCAAACAACCCAAGCTACACAGGTGGTTGAGGAGAACATTGACATTTAGACAAAGCTCCAAAAAAAGCAAGTATTTTCAGTTATTTGACTCACCGTCACTTCATAGACAGTACACAGTACGAAGCTAAGGTGGCGGACAGGTCTTTTCTCTATACTTCCTGATCATTTTCTTACTGATACGGTGTATCTTGCTTTCTGCTTTTGCAATAAATAGGACACAAGAACTTTACCTCTAGTTTTCTATTTCTACCTTATCGCCACCACCAAAATCTAGAAATGACACTGAGCACGTAACCTAGCACACATGACATCTTCCAACTGTCAGACCAACTTTCCAGGCATTAAGTTTTTTACGAGAGGCTTTTTATCACCAATAAGGAAACTGTAAAGGGCAGATCTGAAAAATGAGGATTACAGTGTGAACTTAAGTCATGGAAAAGATTTATACCTGAAACGCTTTTTCTTTCAAGAGCTCTTGAAAGCGTGCTTGCTTCCATAAACAGAGACTGGCTCTTTTGTAGTTTAGAGAGGGGCATGACAGGGAACTCCAGACTAGGTCAGTATTGCCCTCCTCGCACAGGATTCCCCGAGCTTCCAAGCACAGCCGTGGCACAATGTACTGCAGCTAAAACAAAGGCATAAAACCCCTGCAACATTTTCACCACAAAAAAGGCCCAGTGCAACCTCTGGTTGTGTGAAGCTCCCAAACAAGCAAATACAAAAGATGGTAAGACGGGAGGATACACAAAGACACATTTTTATATAGTTTTCTTTGTACAAGTTAGAGTTGCACAAGGAGTCTGGCAGCAGGAAATTGAACTGAGACTGATCTGTCTCATAAGTAACAGCAAAACTTTTTTCCTTTTACCTTTTTAGCAAGACTAGGAGGAAGCAAGGCACAGAAATCTTCATGAGAACAGGCTGGAAACTTGCACATAAGGTAAGATGCTGCTGCAGTGCAAAACCTGATAGACAAAGAGAAAGAACTCTGTTATCTGGTTGGTTCAATCATATCTTTTCCCACTCATGAAAGTCCAAAGTCAAAACAAAGACTGAGTGTTAAAAATGCTTTTCACCAATATGTCCCAAACCTATTTGCTTTTGGGACCACTTCTATTTATGTGCTCCCAACCCCAAGTACGTTAACGGCACAAATTTCAGAATCAGAGGCTACACTAAAACCCTTGACAGCATCCAGCCAGTCCTTTCTCCAGCAGGCAGTACAATCATCAAGATGCTGTTTCACATGGGACCACCATCACCCTGTTTCTCTGCGTACCACCTCTGTGCAGCACAAACACCTACAGATGCTCTGGAAATTCTCCGCAAGAAAAAAAAGCTCCTCAAGAGCTTTACCAGCACCACTCCTGTGGCAAACCTAAACCCATCACCTGGGGAAGCAAGGATGTGGTACATGCACAATCTCACCTCATGCAGAAGGCAAACGACTCCTCCGTCCTGCACACTAGCAAGGAGTTGCAGTACTCAGAAATGGAAAGGACCTTTTCAGGAACAGGCTGGGAAATCCCAAAATCGGCTTCCACCTCGGGAATTAAAGCTCTGGATTCATTTAAGTGGATCACAAAAGCTGCTAGTCCTAAAATGTGAGCATCATTTAGGGAAGGACCCTGCAAGGCAAACATAAGTAACCGAAGAGATGGAGACGTTTAATTTGTAATAAAACAACCTTTCTCAGAAAAAACTCGGAATTAATCAAGTAGCAGAACATTGCTTCTGCCCATTGACTAATTAGTGCTGTGATATCAATTTAGCAGATTAGAGACATCAGTTACATCAAACATGTTCTTCCTTCCTTGAAATTGTACAGCTATCTTTGGTCAACCTGCAGCAAAATTTGTGTTTCTGTGACAGAGTAACTTGAAGCAACTAGCTGTAAATTCACCCCAGAATTTGAGACTTTCAAGGCTTTTTAGCTTCTATGACAGCTGATCTAGTCTATCAGCCTTTTAATTTCATCCTTGCAGTATCCCAGGGTAAAGGAAATAAAACCAACATTTCTTTAAAAGAAAACCATGCACTGCTGCATCCCAGATTTGGGGGTCTTTTATTTTTAAAAAGTGCGTACAACTGAAATATTCAACATGGAAGCTTAGGAATTAGGCATTCTACTATTTTCTTTCACCTCTGTTCACAAACTTGCTTATTTTAGCTTCTGTTAAAAATATACCTCAGCATGCATTAACCTACTACAGTAGAAAGTCTGTAGAAAAACATTCGTCTCGCATTCCTGAGAGCAAGCCCACACTACTACTCTGAAATTAAGTGGGGGTTTTTTGGAAGCCTGAGAGCTAGCAAAGTCCCCCCACAGTGCAATCCAGACAGGTACATGCCCCACAGCTCAGGAAATGGAGCCAGGATAGCCTTTAGCACACTATAACCACAGGATCTGCGGTTGGAAAACTAACCTGATGATAAATAAGCTGGCAGAGCCTGCCCAGAAGGGCAGGTAAGAGATTCTTGTGTCCGCACATCATCTTCACAAACAAGGAGAGACATGGGCCCTGCCTGCAGAAGGTAAAAACCACATGCTCATTTTACGTGCCTTTTTATCCCCAATACAGGAAAAGGTATTTAAAAATGCTTAAACACAATGAACCTGAGCCACGCTTGTCTGTAAATACAGGACAATTATCATTCCATTTACAGGCTCAAAGGAAGCGTAATTTTTGGAGTACCTGAACAGAGGACCCCTACAAAGACACGAACTCCACCGGCGCCCTGCCTCAAATGCTTGGTAAGATCTAGTCAAAGGTGCTCTGACCTGGCAAGGAGAGGAGGAAGCTGCCTGGGGCACAGACAGCTTTTTTCAGACAGAGAGGACAAGGCAAACAGAGGCAGAGCAATAAACAGGATCAAAAAACAAAGCAAGAGCAAAAGCAAAAAGGAATTACTATGACATGGTCCTGTTGGAAAACAGGAAGGGAGGGAGGGACTTTCCCACCCATCTGAGAGAAAAAGAGCCTCAGAAGAGATCGGATGGTGAGCTGGGTTTAGAAACAATTTCCTGGGACGCTCTTGTTTATCCCAGCTGCTTTTCTGTATGGTTTTTCAATACAGGCTCATCTGCTCCAGGGCAAAACAGCGTAAAAGAGAGGGAAAGATGCACTGGTTGCCAAAGCGTGCTGCACTCCAGAGAGGCAGCCACCCAGCTCAGCACCATCAGCCACCGGGATCACAGGCACTTGTCAGGACACTGGTTTCTTCCAAGAAAGCCATTTTCCACTGAAGCGTTAACCATAATGTTTACAGAATTGTATTACATCACGAAGGAGATGGCGTTAGAGTCCTTCCAGTGGTGGAGGAGTGCTACCTCTCCCTCCTCACACAGGTCTGAATCAAACAGAGCCACTTCCAGGGGGAAGAGGGGACAGGAGGCAGAGAGAAGGTATATCATGCTGCTCTTCCTGTGCCTGCAGCATCAGTCTTCATGCCTCACTCATTTTATATTAGAAATGGCATTAGAGAGGAAAGCTGAACGTGCCAAAAGACACCCCGAAGACACATCAGGGCTCGCTGTCAAGAGACAAGCATTGTCCTCTCCTGATCTCTAGTGCCAGCCAGCAACTAGTTCCTGGAGAAAAAGAATTTGCTTCGTTCCCCATCCCCCACCACTGAGCCGAAAATGCCAACCTGAGCACGTAGTATTTGTGGAAAGTTTTAACAAGTTGTCACAGACCACAAAGCAGAGACAAACGCCACCTTTTTTTGAAGAGATCAGTAACAACAGAGGAGAGACGTGTTCTATTTACACATATACATCAAAGCCCATTAGTTCTTAGATTACAGAAATTCAGAATAAAGCAGCCTGCAATTGCCAGCCTGGCACAGTATGAACAATCAGAAGTCCCTCCTCACGCCTGCACAAGCGTTGGAATTCTAGCATATTAATCAGTTTTGATTTCCCTACTCTTTTACTTGCATCTTACCTGTCAGGAGGGTTAAAATAGGAAGCGGCTATTAGGTTTTGGCAGAATGATGTCAGCAGAAGATCAACAACCTGGAATAAGAGACACGCTGCTAATTCCTACTTGTTGGGTTGGATACCTGGATGTAGTTTTACGCTGCATATATATTATGTTTCCCAACATTAAAAAAAGGAGACAGATTGGTTAGTGACTTTCACAACTCCTACAGATCCACTGGCACTAAAAGGAGGTGGAAAGTTAGGCCCGTAACAGCCCAGGAATGATCCCAGCACACAACAAATATCTAGACAAGTCTGGTGAAGAAAGCCTAGCTCATCACAGGATTGCTCTGATAGAACATAGAGAACATATCTCTAGATCTCGCCACCAGACATCCAACAACTTCCAGGAGGTTAAAGCACATGAACAGTCTGTGCACAAGGCAGACAAAAGGAGAATGTATTTCTTGTTCTCCACAGACAAAGCAACCTTTCACACATACTGTCCAGATGCACTTTTACCTACTCAACCCCCTCGTTTCTCACCCCAAGCCAGATGGTACTCACTCTCTGATGGCACGGTTCCAGCCTGGGGGCAGAAGTGTCGACTTGGATTGGAGAATTCAAAGTAGCAGCTTCATTCTCATCACTGCTGTGACCCAAGACGCTTTTGAGTCTGTCAGAAATCACTGCAATCTGTGCTGGCACATCTGCAGGAAAGTAACAGGAGGAGAACCAGGACAGAAGGCATAAAGGATTTCCAACTCCACACAACAAGAAGAACAAGTGAAATATACACTTTAATTGATCAGAGCCCAAAGTACATTATGGAAAGCTTTAATGAGCAAAAAAAAAAAAATTATCTGGAACACAGTGATCATAGAATCATAGAATTGTTGAGGTTGGAAGGGACCTTTAGGATCATCGAGTCCAACCTTTAGCCTACCCTGACAAGAGCCACTTCTAAACCATGTCCCTAAGTGCCCCATCTACCCTTTTTTTAAACACCTCCAGGGATGGTGAATCCACCACCTCCCTGGTGATCATTGTCTTCATTTTAGAAGAAGCATTTTTTTTCCCCAGTACTACTACCAACACACATCAAGAGCAGATTCTCACACCAGAAGGGAAACAGCCTTCACAAGGGGGCCCAAGTCACGAGGCGAGCCCCACGAATGGGGCTGCCCATCTCACAAAGGTCAGTGTGGTACCAAGCAAGTGTCACAAAGGCACAGACCTGAAGTTCAAGCATGGGAAATACGTCAGACATTAAAATATATACATTCGTAGCTGGAAGGATTACAGAGGTCTGAAAGATTACCATTTTCAGGTACCAGTGGCAAGTAACTACTGCAGTTGCTTTGGCTAGCATTAGCCACTTTGTATTAACACAGCTTTTATAACAGTCAATTATGGGTAGTTATAACTTGCCTTCCTGCATACCTTCATGTTTAGCCTGGTCCACAATCAGCATCCTTAGCGCAGCCAGGTCAGCCTCCAGCTGCTCGACAGGCTCTTTGGAATGGCAGGTCTCTACTTTTGATTCATCTAGACAAGTAAGAGAAATGCAACACACTATCCTCTCCTTTGTGCATTATATCAATTCCTAAAACACATTCAGCAAACTCAGCGTGCATTTTCTGGAAAAGCAGCATTTACTTTTCTATAACAGCCCCCCAAAGTGTCAATCTACCAAATATACAGCTTTGGTTTTACATTCAAAATTTACTATTTGTTAAATCATTTATGAGTTTATGTCTAGCTGCAGAAAGGAATTCAGTTTTTAAAGACAAGAGGCAAAAGAGTTCTCCCAGAGTTTTCGTCCTACTTGCTTTAGCTCTCTGCCCCTCACAGAAACCTTTGCTGTCCCCAAAAGACTGGAACCAGCCTCAAAATACAGACATTACAGCGTGAATACTACATCATCGGCTTCTCCTCTAGCCCAACACCATGCAACATCTCCAGATGTTACATGTTAGTCTATTCTGGTTTCTGGTTAGAAGAAGAATAAAAGGAAATGCCTTTTACCACTAGCCACCAGCAACAAGCTGCCCCAGCACAGCCTCAAAAACCACCCATAGCGTTTGCTCGACAGGAACAGCATCTTGTACACGGGCCAGAAATAACTCAACCATGAACAAGAGAAGTAAATAACAAAAGGTTAAAATTAATAGTCATTATAAACACGCTGTAAAGCAACAAGGTGTTAGGAGACTGCTGGGTCACCTTTATGCGCAAGAGTGAGCACTAACAAACAGGGCAGGCTTAGAGCTGGCCAATACTCAATCCCGCCCTAAATCCAGTCCCTCCGCAAGAGCCCCAGGGATGGATTAGGATGCAGTGGACAAGATTAGGACGCAGGGGACAGGGCTCAGGCTGTGCCACTAGAGGTCACTGGCAATTCAAGGACTCCTGCAGAGCTCTGGCTGCCCGTTGGGATCCCGCCGACCCTGGCAGGAAGGGATCCTTCATCCCTGCCGGTTGCCAGGACAACCTCCGCAGCCAGACTGCTGCACATCTGCGGTTCCCCGGGACCGCTTTGTCACGCCTCTCCACATACGGCATCTCCAGAAAGCTTCAAAGTGCCCCGAGTGGGAGTCAATGATAGATTTTGTCTCCATACACGGAGTACGCTTATCTCCACCACACTCTGGGAACGATCTCTGCTCACCAGCCCGACCTTTTCATTTCGTATAAACATGTGGTGAGGCCACTGCCCCTTTTAAGATGCATTTGAAATGCCCACTTGCTGAAAGAGATAGGAGAGCTCATTAAATATCTATTACGCTGACACGCACTGCGCCAGCAACATGGCTACAGTGAGGGGACCCAAAATTAGTGGTGGGGCCCTCCCACCCAGGCACGTGTAAACTAAGCGACTGCCATCCCTTCACGGCTGGCTCCGCTCCCGGCCCCTCCTGTTTCCCCAGATCTCAGTCACACAGAGTAATCCATTCTTAAAAGGGGACGATGGTGACTTCAGACAGCACAAGTGCTATTACGCAAGGGATCGACACAGCAGGTTCACACCCCGGGCTCGCGGGAGCCGAGAAGCGTTGTAGCTGCAAACGCTGATTCATGGAGATGTATTTGAGCCAGATTTAAATCGGCTTGCTCAGGCATCATTTGCAGCCTCAGCACAGCACAGAGCTCCGCGCGGACTGCAAAAATCCCACCCGAGCAGGATAGGCAGAGAAAGTCATTATGAGAGTTAACTACTTAATACCTCAGTAAGACATAAGGAACATACACATATTTACAGACAGATTACAGACATGATCAGCTGTGACTCTTTGAAAATTTTAAATTCAGGAGGGCATCAATGGAAATACTAACTTTTCTTCAAACTGATCTATAAGTAAATGTATTTTTTACCTTGTAGCATTTTCTCTTTCATAGCACAACAGGCTTGTATATACGTGGAGTACAAGTTTGGGGGTATTTTATCAGCTCTATAATTAAAAATAAAAAAAAAAAAAAGAGATTTATTATACCACATAACCACATTCAAACTTCAGCTTTATTAAATATAAGCATAAACAACAGCTACGCTATGAAATGTAATTACAGAAGCTCCAAAGCATACAGAACATCTGAAGCATTTTTTTAATCATCATCTGACATGAAGGCCAGAAATTTATATCCAGGGCTTTCATGGCAGGTATTATACATGTGTAACACACTACACAAAAACAATACTATATATATTATTAACGCATGCATTAATACCTATTTCATACGTAGGACGTGTCTAAGATCACATAAGAGTTTAAGTTATGTGACATGCAGTATTCGCACCCCTGAAACACTAATGTGACGGAGATCAAAGTTTGACCTCCAACACTTGCTGGGCCGGCACTCAATACCGAGAACACATTACATGAGGCTCCCTAGGACTCGGCCGCTTCTCTTACAACTTTAATTTTAAAAAATGATCCAGTCTTTTTTTTTTTTACAGTCTGACTGGAATGACGAGGCAGGACCGAATGCCTCATTTGCAGGCAGCGTTGCAAACATTTTTTCTTCATGAAAGGTTACAGAGGAATTACTGGATTTAAAACAAAGCTGTTTCTGCAATGCAGAAAAGCACTTTTAAACGTGTATACAGGACAAGCTGGAGTTCCAAGAGGGGCTGCGTTCTCCTGGGACATTATCCTGGCGTCCCTTAAGAACCGCTCATAAAGCATTAACACACATTTAAGTTTCATCTTCCCCTTCTCCCATACCCTCTTCCAAAAAGAGGGAGGCTTTTCACAGGGTGGGGTGAAATTTTATATTCGGGAGCATTGTCCAAAGTTTGCATAAAAATATACCTGGCCTGCAGTCAAAGGGCTGCATTGGACAACTTCTAGATAATGGGTTCAGAGTGGTTAGAGGACTAATTACAGAACTGAAGACATTCGCCTATACAGATAAGCTATCTATAGAGGTAAGCTACACAGATAACCCATCCACAACCTGCAAGCCAGAAGCCTGGCCAGGAAGCCCTGCCAAGGGTTAGCCAACACTCGGTGTTTTGTAAACAAGGTATCAAAGCCTCCGATAATCTGATGTAAAATGAAGTGTTCTGAAGAGAAAGTCCAGAAGCACAGAAAATAATGCTGGGGAATCTTAATACCTCTTTAAAGAATCTATAAAAGTCATGCGCGCATCTGGGGTTTTAGGGAGCTGCAAACGAAAAACAGACAGGTTAGGTGCAAATTACCTGTCTACAAACACACATCTCAATGGGAGGATCAAAAAAAAAAGAAAAAGAAAGCAAATACTAACCACACGTGGTCTGAGCAAAGCAGGAAGAAACCAGGAAGTATAATATGGTCGCCTGAAAATACTGAGATGGAAAAGAAATACAGTAAAATATTAAGCATGGCAAAGATGCAAAGTGCCATTTCATTACCTCAAGAATTAGTTTGGCTCCTGCAAGTAAGAAATATTCATGGAAACATGAATAACCACAGACAAATCAAGCTCACATTAGCCAATAGTTATTCATTTCTTTAATTTTGCTTTTTATTTATTATAACAATTGTGGACTTCTCTTGCAGGTGTGCATACGCCTTTTCACTCTGCACAAATAGCCTCTATTTAGATGAGTACGGAGGAAGTGGCCAATACGGGAAGAACGTCCCAAAATCTCCTTTGCTCACATCCTCAGTTTTCCTTGTTTTGTAATTTGGATTTCGCTTATATTATTATTATAGCTAAAAACAAGATGACTTGAGAAGCACACGGTACCTGGCTTCTATCACAGATGTTGGGATCTTCCTCGTGTTTTCAAATATCTGAAGGGCCTTTTCAACGTCACGAAGTGCCTGGCCCTGGGGCTGGCTCACACAAGTAACAATGAGATAAAGATGTTGTGAGAAATCAAGGATAACAATAATCTTCCCTGCTTGTTCTTTCAGGGTTAGTAACAGCTGTTTCTGCTGTGACGGGAAGTGACTGAAGGAACACAACTGAATAACAAGAAGTACCTGATACGCAGACTAAAACTGCAGGAGGGAGAAACAGGGCCTGAACCATCGGCCTGCCTCGATAAGGCAGTTATTTATAACAGCTCTTCTGGGACAGTCCAAAGGTCCCAGTAGTTCTGCGCACACCTCCTACAGCAACTGCAGCAGATACTCCTGCTTAACATCACATTGTTTATTCAATTGTCCCTCATGGGGATAGTATCTTTTCTGTTCTGAATTTGGTTATTATTCTATTTTAGTTTGTACACTTGGAATTAACACTCATAATCTTTGCTTCCAGCCCATACTACTACACCCCAGGCAGAGGGACTGCCACCCCAGCTTTCTCTTGTTCGAGCCGTAAGACATTTTAAGACTGCAACAACCCGGGCCAGTTTCTCAACGGACAAACAGATTAAACTTGGAAGAAGTTAAAATCTTCACTTTTGACTTTCAGTTCATCACAGGACTAGATTTCCTTGCCGTACATTCAACTACCCTGTCACCAGGCGTGCTTCCTGTACTCCAGGTGACTGACTCTACAGATGAGGCCCCCCTCGACTGCCATCCTCGTGATCAATATATAGGAAGGAGCAATAGAGCCCGATGCTGCCTTATCGATTACTGTTGTTACCCAAAAACTTATCATGAACTACAGTGTGAAAGTGCAGACTGTAGATGCCCTCCCCAAACCTCCTTTAAATGTGAACACTTGGGATACGACACCAAATAGACGACATGCTATACTGAAAAGAATCAAGCTATATATAAAATGCTTTCCTATGTGATCAAATCACAGGGAGCAAATCCATCGAGGGAAGTGTCACCATTGTAACATGCTGGCCAACCAGCAGAGCTAACGCAGCCCCAGTTCCTGCAAACCTGGGCTCTGCATCCCCACACCATACAATGCCATTACATCTCCCTTTGTCCCTTAAATCCTCCCCCACAGAATTTGCCATTTATTTTCTATACCCCCACAGCACAGGATGGGCAAGAGGCAGCCAGCGCTTTCCTGCTTCAAACAGCAGGTGCTGACTGGCTGGCTAATGTAGGTGCTGCTTGGCCAGTAGCTGGCTGGCTAATTACCGAGTTCCTCTTCAGCCTCATCATGGAATATTAATCACAGTCTATTTGTCCCCTGCGTAACTCTAGTGTTCATGAAATCTGGGGAGAGTCTGCATATTTACAGCCACTAATCCCTCTGTCTTAGAGCTGGAGGAGATTTGGCAGCATGCTCAAACTTGGTAGGAATAGGTGGATAACCTAAGCTCTTCTCCAGAGGAAAAGGGGCATGAGTGATGAGAAAGCTGTTAGACAGACCAGCAGTACCTGCACAGATTCATCGGTGGAAGACAAGTCTTCATAGAGCCCCATATCTTCTATAGCAACCTGTGTGAGGTTACCGAGAGATGCACACCGTCACAACACAGCTAGTATTTTAACAGATACAGAAAGAACTCTTCAAACAGACGATTTTTACTAACCTTGAGGTCGGCCAGTCTGGTTTTAGCCAGAGTGATGTACTCCAAGAGAATAGACCGATGTTTTGCAGGCACAAAAGGCGGGTACATTATATGGACCTGAAATGTGATATTCAAAACAAGATTTGCCATTTTTTCCAGGAAATTAGTGTAATATTCTGGTTAACGTTTACAGTCATTTACTTCAAATATTCCTCAAAGAGGATGTTATTGCTTGTTTTAAGATAAGCTGTTTTCATGGGCACCAACATGCAATTTTTCCCGACAACAAACACCAAACAAAATCACTGGAGTGCTTAAATTTAACCCTATGAAAGGAATTCTTCTTGTAAAGTAAATCAAAAAATCTTGTACCTCCTTATTCAAAAACCTTTTCTCCCTGAAATAAGGTATCAGAAGGAATGCAATTATTATAACAACATTAACAATAAGCTGAACCTAGTCAAAGAAACATAATGCAATCACGAGAATAATAACAACAATCATCTGAACCTAGTCAAAGGCACAAGTACGTTCTCTTTGGAGCAGTTCGGTATCAGTCTTTAGAAAACCATCAATATTAGCATCTTCTCACCTTCAAGTACGGCGCTGCTTCAAAGGGCACTAGCTCTGACAAGAACTCAAAGAGGAAGACCAGAGCTTTCTTACTGCTCCCGTGGTGACCACCAGCGTTCCCAAAGGAAGCCTGAAATGGGGAAAACAACAACGCAGCTTTTCAGCGTGGAGAAAATCCCCATCTCGGCACCGTGCTAAACTCGGCACACAAATCCCAGACATCCATTACAGATATCTGCTTCCTGTCAAGGGAATGGTTATCGGGAAAGGTCTCCAGAGAAAATTTTTAGACGTCTCTACGGAAGTTTTTTT
Organism: Chroicocephalus ridibundus; assembly: GCF_963924245.1. NCBI lineage: Eukaryota > Metazoa > Chordata > Aves > Charadriiformes > Laridae > Chroicocephalus > Chroicocephalus ridibundus. Next base: position 94,187,378 of record NC_086287.1, read on the forward strand.
TGAGTTTCTTTGTCCAGTTTCCAGAAAGCCTGCCGTGGCTGCTCAAAGTTTGTTCTGGTCTGCTACCATGAGAACGCTTGAAGGAGTTAAAGATGGCAACACCAAAATGCACCAAAGGATTGAGATTCATGAGGGAACCACAAATCTGACAGTTTCTACGCAGTTTTATCTGGGCATTATAAGGAAAAGAAGCCAGGCTGAGGACTATACAGAACGTGATTAGTTTACCTTCTGATACAACCTGAACACTATCAGCAAAGGCTGAATTTAGATTTGCCAACTCATACAAAGGAATTAAAGGTTTAAATTATGTGGAGATTTGCATACCTAAAATACCTACATGTTTACAACTAAAAGCTAACGACCAATTATCTATAAGGTCAAACACAGCAATTACAACTGCATGCAAACATCCAGGAAACAGGAATGCTTCATCTGCAATAACCCACAACTTATGCAATAACAACAGTGCTGGTTATCAAGATACTGAAATACATCCAAGATTCTGATTATAACAGGAATTACACGTCTGCATTCCTGACAAATAACTAGAGGAGGCAAGATGGACTTAGAAGATGAAAGGAGGGAAGACCAGAGAAAGCCAAATAAATATATTCTTTGCAGACATAAAGGCAGTAATAAATATTAAATCATTCCTAATACCAACACAATCACTTCTTACTCTTTCTCACCACCACCCCCCCCCAATTCCTGGCTATCCTGCTGTGCAGCAGAACACTCCACATGCGCAGGTTTCTCACATACTTAAAACAAAGAGTACCAGTCAGGCCTCATTTAGTCTTACCTTAAACCATTCAGAGTAAGGCATGAACACAGCAGGGCCCTCTAGAGCAGCCTGACGAGCTATCAGGAATGCAGTGATCATATTTTCCATATCATAATTCTCAAAAGCCTTTATGAGGAGATGGCTCAGTAGATCTAGAAACATAAAGCAATAATCTCAAACTTTGCTCCTGACAACGGTGCTGTCATTTTCTACAGTAAATGAAAACAAATATCTGTGATAAAACATCTGCCACATAAAGAAGGACATGTATTGCAGCCTGGGGAACCTTCAGGACTCACATTTTTTCATGCCCTTCCAATGGTCAAATACTCTAGGATTTCAACTTGTAAGAATTGCAGGTAGTCCAGCAATGAGATAATCAGTAAGGAACTCTAACAAACAAGGTCTGCTAGCAAAGGTGAGACAGAAGAACTAACCTTCGGTAATCACTACTCCAATTAATAATGAAAGTATCAAATAACAACTCTTCACTGTACACTGAGTTTGAGAAGCGTCAGGCACAACGCCTGCCATACACGTCACCACTGAATGTCTGAATGGAAAAGCAGATTTTCTGCTGTTCTTTTCCATGCAGGAACCTCAAAACAGCAACTACAAATGACTGTGCTGCTACACCAGTCGGCATGGTTTCCCTCTTCGGTACCTGAGAAGCAACAAGCACACGTGAGCCCGCAGGCTTGCCAATACCTACTTACCTTTGAAGAGCTGCTCAGCCTCGGCCTGACAGATTACCAGCGTGGAAACACAGGACAGGACGTGCTGCCAGTTCACCTCGTGAGTCTCCAGGACTTGCTGCAGCTGCCAGATCGACTCCTTTGCACTGAATGCCACAAACAGCTGGAAGAGTGACAGCAATTCATTTTAGCTATGACATACAGCCACCCAGAAGAGTGAAATACACTGTCAGGATTAACATGTCTGTTGCGTGACTTTTGAAAAAGCTATCCTGCATGCATCTTTTGCATCAGCTTTCCAGGGCCAGGTATCCTGCTGGCTTGAAACCAGCATTGGCTAAAATAAATGGTAATATTCCAATTCTTTCAGAAGTCACGTCATATTCTGTAAGAGTAAAAACTCACATCCTCAATTATTATATTTGTTCTCATTAAGAGCTTTGCACAAAAGTCCCTGTAGTGCTTTTTCTTCATGCTGCATCCTGCCTACAATTCCCAGCAGCTGGTTCAGACTCTGCAACCGGAACACGCTGTTTTTAAATAACCTAATTTCAGATATTTCAATGAATATAAACCCAACATAGTAAAGTTCTCTTTGTGAAACCAGGCAGACATACTTTGCGATACAAGGTAGTGAGCAGCGAACAAGTTCTTGTAAAGCTCCACTCCTTCTGCATATGGATGGCATCAGACACTGTATGCAGAAAAAGAAAAGTTTACTCTTCAGCAATAGATTTTAAAATACACCCAAGACGCATAACTTAACCACACAAGATTTCCCTTTGGCTTTGACAGCCAGATACATTAAAAACTCTGCTGAAATCCCTTCTCTCTCATTCGCCTTTGGAACACGAACTGTGTTAACAAGGACCGTGCCGTTTCACTACAGCACTGTCATCTCAAAGCTGTTCTTGAGATCACACATTCATAGGCCAACATAACGCCTGCACAGGGAACCAGCATGGAATCATCTGTTTCCTTAATCATCTCTCTCAACTGGAAGCCAGTAATGACACGGCTCTCCCACACAACAGGTAAGCAGCTCTAGATCACAGCTCAGTGATTTTTACCAGAGATTTTGTAGCCCAAACGCGTTTCTTCCTAAAAACATCAAGCTTCACAATCACCAATCACAGATTAGAAGCCTTCCTGCCTTTATCTCTGATGTACCAGAAGAAACACGCAGGCAGCAGAGAAAGGCCATGTCTTGTGCTTAAACCCAAACACACAGGGGCCAGACTATTTTAGCCCCAAGCAGTCTGCAGTACCAGCTCTCCCACTCATCTTATCCTTTGGCCAGAGCTGCTCACGGAGGCCAGAGCTCTCCCACATCTGCTCCATAAAGGCTTCTATTAGACGTTACTCCAAATTTCTGTTCACGAGACATTGGCTGAAGCTCTGTTTGAAGGCACTGATTTTCCACTTAATGTTTTCTCCTGAACTACAGCCCTCTAAAGCCCAGATGAAGCCCTTTTTTCATCTGATCTGGCACCCTGCTTTTACAGCCCCTGGGAAAGAGCTGGGGAGTCAGGCAGCTTCTCTGGCTCTGCGTCCTCCAGGTGGACTCCATTCAGTGAGGCCTGAGCAGGACAGAGCTCCGGACACACCACAGCAACACGCCCTGGAGGACAGTCACTCCTACCTTTCAACAATGGGTTGTAGGTAAGAACCTCGGTCAGGGTGTGTCTGAAAAACTGCTGCAAGGAATCCGGATGAACCGCGCTTTTATAAACTGACGCATTGAACACATTCAGCCTATGAATGACAAGGAAATATTCAAAAACAACGCACAGGAAGTATGATCAACCAGGTACTGATTAGGGTGAATGACTCGTTTTTCTTCTGCATCTCTCTTATCAAATTGCCAAATATATATACTTTTTTTTGTATGTATTTTTAAAAATCTGTTGGTTACTCAATATTATGTAGCTATCAGATTTACAAACTTGAGTCAAACGTACACCCCTGCACTGGACAGGACTGGCTCGATATGTACAAAGTTGTTAGACAAAATGGGTTTGGAAGCAGGAATTAGAAGAGAAGATGATGGCACCTTCCAGGCGTTTCTGCTCAGACGCAGAGTGAGAAAACTTGACGGGGAAAACTCATCGCATGCCAAGAGGATGCTCCAAGACTGGTTCCAGGCCTGCCAGAACATGCTTTCCTACCTGATGCTTATTTTTTTACAGGCATTTTCACTTGCACATATTTTATTAGCGAGAAGAATATCAAACATAAGTAGCATGGGGTGGGGAACGTTCATCCTGTTTCACTAACAGGTGTAATAGCGGATAAAAAACTCCACCTGACATTACTCAGGGGAACAGCTTTTCTTACCAGAACCTCATAGCTTGCAACGTGGAAACATCTTCCTGCTTCTCTTTACCAACAGCATCAAGCACCCCTGTACCCCAAAGCAGATGCACAAAAAACACAATGAGAGAAATGGAAGGACACTAAACAACACAGAAACTAACTGGAACAAGCAATTTGTGCTCCTTTAAGGAGGTGAACCCATTAGGGAAACATGCAGGAGCCATTCAGCAGGATAAAATTCCTACAAAATTTTTTTCAGAAGCGACACACTCAAAAACTATTAACACTAACCTTGAACCAATTTAAAAGTGTTCCCAAGAATGTGCTAATAATTAACCCATCTAAAAATGCACATAAATTAGTATTCCATTTCCAAACCCAATCCAAACTGTGCCGTGCATCTGCGAGTGTGCACATTGCCAAAGCTGCCCAAGAGAAGCCTGTCTGGAGGCAGGGATTTGCACAAGCGAGCTTTGAATTAACAACCCCTGGAAACCACGGTCTTAACCGCCCTCGCCAAACAAAGCGCACGCTGCCGTGAGTGCCGCACATTTGTAACAGCAGTGGGACTTCATGTTACATTTGCTTAGCAGAAATTCCTTCAAAATCTAGATCTGCCCCAAAATGACTGGCAGAGGTCAAACAGGCCGGCAGCTTGCACAGCACATTGCCTTGCCCATCAGCCGACACCACTTGAAGTCCACGTACTGAGAAACCCTTTGCTTTACTGCCTGCTGCTGCAGCAGTTTTTATGTTTCTTGCCCCATCCTACCTTTAAAAGCCGCCTCCTTTAACAGTTAAAATAATTTGTTTTGTTTATTAGGATCATTCCGTGTAGCACCCTGAAAAGTAAATTTACTGAGCTGGGGCAGCAAAACAGACGTCCCTTAGTCCCTCACATGCTTTTCACAAAGCAGTCCACAGTTAATATGTAATACTCTCTACCCTGCTGAGGAATACTTTTAAGGTTAAGTAGGGGAGAACAGAGAAAAGGAGATAAACTCTACTTATCCTGAGGCACAGGAGTTCAATATAGCAAGATCATTACTATGAAGCACAATGCTCCCATGCTATTCAGCCTGTCCTTCTGTGAAGGTCTTCATTAATTGTGAATTATTTTACGTAAAGGATCCTAATGTTCTTCAAAACAGCGGATTAGTTAAGTGAAACCCCTCAAAGGTGACCCAAAAGTATACACTAACAAAAATATCTCACTATAAAACACATTCAATACATTTTCAGACACACAGACTGCAAATCTATCTGCAGCAGCGCAGGCTGCACAAACCCGAAGGTCGAATGAAGAGCAGGTTAGCACAGACTCCCTCCCGACTGCCAGCAGCCTGCTTCTCTTCCTCCAAAATCCCCCGAGTCCTGTGTTTATAAGGGTTATTTTTCAAGTACCGACACTGTTAAAGTGCCACCTGAGATGGGACTTAATATACATATTAAATAATGAAGCTCTTCTCTTGCAGCTTTCCCTTTTTAGAACCACTCCGCAAGGTCTGTAAGGCATCTGTCTACAGACAAGGCTCCCTGCGAGACACGGGGTAAGGGATGAGGCTGGCAGTGCCCACCGGGAGAGACGCAGAAGGGAGGGAGCAGCTCTGGTGTTGTATCCTGATTTTCAGTCGCCTTACAGCAAAGGAAAAGCGCTAACCTCTGCAGCAGCACTGAGCACGTTGCTGAAACATGCCAGCAAGAAAAGTGGCAAAGTGCTGTCACTAAGGAGACAGGAAAGTAACAGCAGCGGCGCAGTCAGATTACACCGATATGCTGGTGCAGGGCACGCGAGGAGGTGTAAGCGAACGCTTCCTCTGCCGTACAGCGGCTACAGCCAACTTACCGTGAAGATCATCTGTGCCATAAGACAAATATAACCCTCCTGTGTGTTTAGTCTTTCTGCGCGGGGATTTGCAATGCAGATCAGGCAGTACTAGGCTTGAGCTCCTAGCAGCAGTGTCAGGACTGCCCAAGCCAAAACAGGCGAATTGTCCATGGGACAATTCTTGAAGACTGGCCGTTTAAAGACTACACACCTACATTAGATGTCTTTGCTCGGCATAAAAAAAAAAGTTTCACAAAACGTTAGTCTGCAAATCCAAACCATGAACCAGCAAAATGGCTTACTTGCACATAACATTGTAAATTCAAAGCTTAATTTACTAAGCAGAAAAAACGTCCTAGCTTAACCTACAAGAGACTGGATTGCTTCCAGTCAACCTTGTTAAAAATCAGCTCAGATATCAACCTGATGTTGCAGCTGGGAGCATCAGAATAAAGTAGCACAAAAGGTAAGAAATTATCTGCAGTGTTAGAAGACACTCACTTTACAAGAGAAGGGGAAAGAAGAGGCACATAAAATCAGTGACATAAGTATTACGCACAACAGAGGAAAAGCATCCCAGGCTTTTTCTGCTTAGAGATTTAACAAGGAATGTACAGCAGTAACTGCACAAAGCTACAAATCCCAAAAATACTTACATGTCAACATCCTTTGTAAAACTGCATGACAGATCTGTTCAAAATTGACAAATTAAGACCGTTTAGAGTTCAAAAGAGCTACAGTTATATGCAGAATAAGTAAATTGACTCAAAGTGGTTTGTCCCTCTTAATTTAAAGCTTAACTTTTATCTGAGGCTTTATGGTAGAATAAATACAATGGGCAGAAAGGCAAGCATTTCCCATGCTCACCAGCATTCCATGCCTCACATTCAAATGGAAAAAAAAGAGCAATCAAGGTGAAAACGAGGAAGCTTAAAAAGCCCTTGACACCTCACCTTGGAGAAATTCTCTATTTAAAAAAAAAAAAAAAAAAGTGTCTTTGTTCCGGTTTCAGCATTTCCTCCTCACCCGCTCCACCACCTGGATCACCACTGTTTCTTTGTTGCTCTAAGCTCACATTTTTTTATACTCAGCAAGGCACAGAGGTATATGATAGAACTACTTTTTTAAACAGCCGTTTGTAAATAGGTTCATTTTGTCCTTACATAGGGGACCTTCTTGAATTCCAACTTCCTTCCCAGCTCCGAAGTTTGCTGAAAGCCATTCTGAAGAAACACAATCACAAAGTCTGCAAATCAAGAAGGAAATCAGTGTTTCAGCATCCCCTTTCAATAAAGGTCACTGGCTCTTTCTCCTCCCCATCTCAGTCTCTCAGCAGGACTAGTGTCTGAAAAGCCTCATTCACTACACAGCAGTCAGCAGGAATCATTTATTTTCTTGGAGTAAAATTACTCCCAGGCAAAAGACCCCAGAACAAAGGATGGCAAGAAGCACAAAAACTTAAAGAATTATAAAGACTAAAGAATTTGCAGGTCTCTGTTACCACTGCAGAACTCATACGGTTGTTACCTGACCAACTGCACTGGTCCAAAGGTCTGATTACAGCTCTTCAATCAAATTGCGTAGTGATTTTTTTTCTAAACAAAACCACAAAATAAATAATAGAAAATGACAGGGGGGAAGATGGAACTGTTAAATAGTTGTGGTCCAAAATATCTCAGACACTTTGCAGGAGTATCACACTCTCAATATATCATCCCCGGCCCCATACACCTCGCAATTACACTTTCTTGTGATACTATAACTCAAAGGAATATAGAAATTCCAAACCAACTATCTTTTAAGGGGAAAAAATTGCTAAATTCGCCAAATATAAAAATACATATTCCCCTCACTGAAACGAGTAAGAAAATGCAAAGCGAGGCCTCAGTTCTTACACCTCCAAACTTTTGAGCTGCAGAGCCCTTGCTGCAGGCTGGGCGGACCAGCAGCCGGGCACCGCTCCACCAGTGCCCGTTCCTTGCCTGAGAGAATGCACCCAGCGAGCTCCACATCCCCGGAGGAGGATTCCGCCTGCTGACAGAGGCCACAAAGACTGCTGCACAGCCACTCCACCACCGCCGGGGCCGACGGGTTGCTGAGAACAAAGAAAAGCACATGCAATTCAATCCTTCCTACTTTCGTAGTACCCGGGGGTTTTGCTCCGCCATCCGCTTGGGCTCAAGGAAGAGCCATCTGTGCAGGGCTCTGCCCCACACGTGGCATTTCATTTCTTTAATTTTGGACCAGCAAGAGCTTTATTTGCTTTACAAAAAGCTTCCACAACAAACACATCCAAAGGAAAAAACACATGGAAAATTGTGTGTGTTCAATTGTTTCCTCATCTGTGACGTTAAAGTACTTCCATTGTAAAAGTTCTGCTAGAATTCCAATTTTTAAGATACTTGGATAGAAATGCCTAAAAAAAAAAAAAAGCAAGCTCTTGATCTATCCCTTTGCTTTCCTTACATGTGAAGTACATTGGGTACTGAAGGCTTTTTTCCTATCCTGTTAGGAGAAAAGTAAACCAATGTCTAAGGCCTAAAGGTTCACTGTAATATTCCCTCAACGCCATAAGAAAACAACCTGAGCCTCACAAAGGATAACTGGTTTTAGTTGTCAGTGCTGTATCAGGGGGAAAAAAAAAATAAATAAATCAATTCTTAGAATAACTATTCTCTGGAGATTATTCTGCCAAACCTTACTGAAACGTAAGGTTTTGTGAAGACAGAAGCACACAGCTCTTGCAAAACAAGACTCGTCGTCAAGATGAGCACTAATTTTTACAGGCTAAATGAGAGTTTCTCCAGCAGATCTGGAGGCACAGACAGATGAACTGAAGGAGCTGGGTTACCCAGCCCGTTCCCACACAGTGCGGTAACCACCCACACGCAGCCATCTGCGCCACTGAAACAAAGCAGGAGATAAAACATCACCCAGGATGGTCCCCAGCGGTGGTTGTCACCCAACCGTCTCTCTTCATATTGCAACTGATGCAGCAGCCATCAGACAACCAGCCACCACACCTTAAGCTGTGCTAATTAACCCAGAGTAACCTCTAAAACCCAGGGTAACTTCTTAAATCGTGCTAATCTGATCACTTGCCAGCATCTGACTATATTTGTAGTCCAGAATACTCATGACTAATCCCCGATTACATTTCAATAGGCTTTAAGAGATTAAATACATCTGCAAACCTATAAACCTCTGCTCACCTCTCCAGCAGCTCTCCCAGTCCAATGATGTCACCTCTGTGCAGGTGCCACACAGCTTCCAGCACTGGAGGGTCCTAACGAGATGGCACAATTAGGTCATAGTCTCCATTTTGCTGTTAAAATTAACATATGGCTAACGTAAACTATATATAACAGTATAAAACTAAATTATGTTTCTTCAAACTATCCAGAACTTATTAAAATTTAAAAATTACAACATAGGAAATACCAGATGAGGAAAGATTATATTTGATTTTTCCTTCCTACGAATTTTGAATGGTTTAGGGTTGTAAATATGTCATCATTTTAAATTTTCATGGTCAAGGAATACATATATCCATCTTTGTCCCCCTGAAATAATGCTTATGCTGCATATTCAAAGGAGCAGTGGATATCCCAGAAACAGGTGATACCACTAAGTTTCAAGTCATGTTAATTCAGATCCAGAAACAGATTAGAGAATTATTCATTAGCCTACTAATTGTTTATTGGTCTCTGTGAAACAAGTTTGATGCTCAAATCCATTTCCCAACAGGAGCTACACAAAGAAACACTGCAACTGTACGGGCAGAGAGGCCGATGGATGCAGAGGAAAAACCAACACCGCTTGGGCAGTCCTGAACCTAAACGCCAGGCTCACTGTCGGCAAAATTGGCACCAGGCATTGCTTCTGTGCAGATGAAACTGCCACCCTTCGTGCCTCCCTGCAACACCCCTTCCAGCTCCCACCTGGAACAACATGTCCTGGAGAGAGCCCTGTGCCAGCAAAACGGGACTCCAGGGTGCACCTGGCAGGGAAAAACGTGCAGCAGGGATTTCTGCTCATTCCACTCTCCATGCGGAAACGCTCCAAGACAGAAACAAAATCTTCACACCTTGTGAAGGAGGAGGTAGTTGGGAGCCTTGGCCACACAAGCCACTCGGGAGAAGAACCCCACACGGTTTCTGCGGCAACCAGCAGCTGCCTGATAGCATGACCCTAGACTCGCCCACATACTTTGTCTTCGACAACCTAATTCTTTACTGTAACAATCTCCATTACACTGCAGCACTTGATCTGTGCCTACCTGAGAACAAGGAGATCTTAATCAGCCTACAAAACACACAGGATTCTATTTTCAGCCCAGGGTCGGATATTTGAGACTAGAGCATGCCTCTCTATCCTGGCAGATCTGCCTCTTCCTCCCTTCCCACCAGAGCAGCGAGCCACCAAAACTGTCCTGCTCACAAAAAGTCCTTAACTCTCCTTAATGCACCACTTATCTTAAGAAAACAAACCACCCAAATGGAAGCAAGACAACACATTTGTGAAGCAGTGCAACCTCTCATCTGCTATCCTATTTCTCTCAAGCCATTTTCTGTGTGTACTCACTTAGGCTTATCACCATTCCCAGATAAGTAGAGCGGAGAAGCAGAAAGCCAAAGACGCACTGAATATTGCTGGCAAAGCACATAAAGGACTTCTGGGACCGTGCCACCCCACAGCCAGCTGGGAGCTTCAGCACTGCCTGGATCGATCTGGATTGCTTAGCCCAGACAGCAAATTTACATGCCAACTGATGGAGAGAGTTATTGGCATAGTTCATTAATAACAGTAAGGCTAAATAGGAAAGAAAACGATACCCCCAAAGCTTCTATTAACTGCAGTGTCACCTCAGGTAAGTTTAATCCCATTACCGTGCTGTAACTCCAGGCACCGTATTGCCATGCTCTTCCGAGCTGGCTCCTGGTAAGAACGAGCCATGCTTAGTACAAATGGAAAGCGTTAGACATCTCCTTCAGAGAGGCAAGAGTGCTGCTTGCCCAGCTCCCCAAAAACCAACGCTTGATGACCAAGATGCTGTTAACCCTCCTTTGTGGCAGTTTCTTATCAGAAACAGCCACACAGTTTTAATAATGCACCTACTTCCAAACCTCTATTAAGTCCTCTTCAAAAAAACCAAATCCTGCTACAGAGGCAAGGAATCTCCCCATGAACTTGCCTTAAAATAAACAAAAAACCTCACCATTTATAATTCAGTTCATGCTTTTGAAAGGTCAGAAAAACCACAGTCATTCTCAGGAGGAGTTCACCAGTGCAGTTGACCATGAGCAGCGATGAGCAGTGGCAAGATGGCTCTAGGTCACCAAAAAAACCACCGAGGGGAACTGGATGTAAATCACAGCACTTCACTGGTCCACTTAACAGTTATCCCCGGCCTTCACTGGAGAGGAGGGTTGAAAACGTACTGCTAGATCCCACAAATGAAGTCTAAATGGTCTGTAACACGGCAACATTTCTCCGTGAGTTCTTACCTTCATTTTCCACATTTCTTGACAGAAGAGTGAGCGACAGAACACATTGTTTGCCAGCAAATCCTTGACCGTTTGAAGCAAGCAAGACAACCTCTTCTGGAATCACCCCAAAAAATGAAGCAGAAATAATTTCCTTTCTAAATAATACATTGTTAGAAAAACAATTTGTTGCTTTTCCCTGTTTTCTGCTTTTTAAAGGCTTGAATGGTGGAGGGAATTCATGGGAAAGGCCCAAACCTTTAATCTCAAGGCTGAACTAAAGGCAGCCAGGCTGACAGCAGTGACACCTGACAGCTCTTAAGAGGTGACCTGAGCCAGCTGCCACGGCACAGCTTTTGTATGGATGGCCATCACCAGGCCTGGCTACACCGCGAACTGAGACAATTGATAAAGATGGAACCGCAGATAAGAGAGACCAAACCGCGCCAGGGAAGGCTGAGGTACACCAGAGGTGATTACACAGGTGTGTCTAAGCAGATCCTGTGTTACGCTGAAAACTTCATTTCCAAGCTGTCAAAAACAGCCACTTTCCTCTATGGGAGAGGAACACCATACTTCTGTGAGCATATCGGACACATAAATGAATAATCGGCCACTCAGGTCCTATGTGTTTGGGCAACTTTATCAGAACAGGTAAACCGGATTTAAAGTCAAAGCTAACATTACTGTTTTCTTCATAAACTAAATGTAAACCTTTTCCCTTACTCTCTGGTCCACGTTCAGCAGCGGTACTTGAGAGGGGCTTGCAGAAGCCTGGCAGATCCGCTCGATGTTGGTAACAGCATTTTTGGCTGCCAAGACTGCCGCAGGTACACCCAATCTCGAGGCCTGCTCCTGCAGAACAGAGACTAAAGAAAAACCAAAGCAGAAAGTTGTCAATATGGGAGAAAAAAAGGTTTGAAAATGTGGCTATGAAGACAAGTCCAAAGCGTTAAACTCCTTCCAGCACAGGTGTCATTTGTCACAAATCATTTTTATTTCCACATATCATTCCTTTACTGTACATAAAACAGGGTCAGAACAGCCATGGGCAGAGGTGGAATATCCTTGCTAAGCAGATTTTTGTATTTTAGTCTTGTGGGGCTCACAGTAACACTGTCAAATAATCATATATTTAATGATTACACCTTGCCAGCGGTGTCATCACCAGACAAGTAAGGAGTGAGTAGCCAAATGGGAGACCAGAACAACGAAAAGAAAGTAAAACTGGGATTGCATTTAACAGGCAGAAATTCAATACATAATGAAAAGTTCTTTCCCACGTCTGTCTCCAACAGATACTCTTTCACTCACCTATAAATGATTCTGACGATGCTTCCTGGTGCTCTACACCATCCTGTCCACCTGGCTTGACTGAGTCTTCCACCTGGAAGCCAAATAAAAACGTAACAGTCTAAGATACCTATTACACACGTTTACAAACCTATTCCCTCCAGAGCATACTGAGCAGCCCCAGCATTCTTGGGGGCTGGAGCAACTGAAGTGAAATTAACAACAAGCTCCTCCATGGTTGTGGCAAACCAGAGATTTCAGGGCACTTTACAAAAGACCTAAGTACAGTTATCTTCAATTTATGCAGAGCAAAGAAGATACAGGTCAAAGTTACTTGTCCCTAGTCGCCCAACAGATCAGCAGAAGCACCAGGAACAGAATTTCTGTCTTTCAAGTCCTTCTGTGAAGCCACACTGACATAAATATTTGATGAAACATGTCAAAATGTTGGATCCTTCTCTGGTTAAATTCCCTTTTTTATTTTTATGAAGACAAATATTCTGTACAGAAAGAAACATCTTTGTAGCTGAACTGTGGGAAGTATTTGAATTGTCTATTCAAGATATCAAAATCAAAAGCTCTCCCCGGTACACGAGGGGGTAGAATGTGACCAGGTCAGAATGATGGCTCAAGTGTCTATATACGTAAATGACACAGGTTTTCATAAAGACAGTCACATTAGACAGAAATGCTTGGTAATTCAGAGAAAACCCAATAGTCTCTCCTGATTTTTTTTTTCCTATATAAACAAGAAGCCAGATCTGACCCCAAGAAAAAGGTGCTGGATTTCCTTTCGCTTTTGTCCCAGATCCAAACCCCTGCTTAACCATCTTTAGTCTGTAACAATAAAACATAGAGGAATGAAGGGAAAAAAATAATTCATTTCTGCAACACAGGCCTCTCAACTTCAGCTTACTCCTACAGTGCTGTTTTTTCTTTTAATTTATTGTGAAAATTGCGTTCCTGGGACATTCATTCTACAGCTGCCCCAGGAAGGGCCCTGTTGGATCCAGCCTCCAGCTGGGATCTCCCATGATAACCAGCCGGACCACTACACCCTGAACCGCCCGCTCCTACCTCCAGCAGGAGGTCATTCAGGTTCTGATGGTGATCCAGAAGGCGCAGAGCCGCTTCCTGGAGCTCTGCTCCGCTCCCAAAGGCACTTTTTCGTTTCCTGGCTCTCCCTGCTGAGAAGTTTGGATTTCTTTTATAACCAGAGCTTGCTCCGAAAGCCCCCCAAGGACACCTCCCTCTCCCTGCTGCTACAGCACGCGTCACCGACAGGGCAAAGGCGTCCCCAGTCAGACCCTCGTTAGCCAGCAGCGTGGCAGGAGAAGCGCAGGATGTTTCTGTACGGTTTGCTATGGGCAGCTCTGCAGATGAAGCCCCACAGCCTTCAGCACAAGCAGCCCAGTGAAGCCAAAGCCCTGCCAGGCACTATCAGCCATCGGCCTCCGAAGGCCCTCAGCCCAAAGCAACCCTGTCTGCCCTGACACACCCACCCCGGGACAGGAGCCGCGGCCGGGCCACAAGAAGGCCACCAGCCTTTGGGAGAGGGCCCCTGAGAGGAGCAGGGACAGAGGGGCTGAGGCGAGGGGCTGGCAGGAGCCCAGAGCACCCCATAGAGTGGAGGGGGGGGGGGGGGGCGGTGCATGGGGGCGGAGAGGGGACATTCACCCCTCCCTTCTCCTCCGCTGTCCCTGCAGGAAGCGCCCAGGCCAAGAGCTCACTCAGAAGAGCCCCGGCGCCGCCTCAGCCCGGACCTACCCAGCAGGTCCCGCCACGTCCTCCCGCCCGGACCCGCCATGGCGGCGACCCCCGCCCGCTTCCCGCCAAACAAACCCGCCCGCCCCGCGCCGCCACTGGCTGCCCGCCGGGGGAACCCGCCTCCGCCCATTGGCTGGAAGTGCGGCGTGGTCCCGCCCACCCTTCCGCCACCTTGGTAGTGGCGGAGGCGGGGGCTGCCATGTTGGGGAGGGCGGTTGGTGTCGATCGGGGCGGGGGCTGGGAGGGGGGGTGCAGCCCTTGTGTCAGGCGGTGGGGCGGGATGTGGGGGGACACGAGGGACGGGCTGGGGTAGGGCGAAAGAGGGGAACGCGCTCTACAAAGGCAGCGTGTGTGGGACAGGGGTGGGTGGCCCAGGCCCAGGCTGCAGCCAAGACATGGCCACCAGGAGAAGGGCTTTCCCCTGACAGGCCCTGAGGGGAAGCCGCCCGCCTGGGGCCCGGCTGTGAGGGGCTCAGCACAGCGGGGACAGACACCCCCACAGACCGGCTGGGCTGGCACGGTGGGGGCTAGCAGTGGCCATCTACCGCTCCAGGACATCCATCACCTCTCAGGCCTTGTCCCTGCAGCATCCCTGGGACCAGCTCCTGCCCCCAGCCCCGACAGCCACAGCGTTTCCCTGCTCCCAGCCTGAATCTCCGTGCAGACACTCTCGTGGTGAAACAGGCCCCTTGTAGCCCTGCTTGCCTCGGGGGCAAGGGCGCTGCCTGCCCCTTGTGCCACCCAGGGAAGGGGACAAGAGGAGGCTGGAACTCCCATAGGGAGAAATCACTAGCCGCACCCAGCCAGGCATTGCTGGGGACAATAAAGGTTTCAGAGGGAGCAGCAGTATGGAATTCCCACAGGGATTTTCCCCGGCCGCCTCTTATCTGATCCTTCCCGGAGATGAACCACTGCTGGTTAGCTGCCGTTGGCGTGCCCCGCAGATGGTTCAGGGAGTAATTCGTTAGAAGGTTGGCAGCCTGAGCAACCCCGGGTTATTAACGAACAACCCCGGGTTATTAACCGTCGGGAGGCAAGCTTCTGTTTGCAGACGTTTAAAATGCTGTGCTGGAATTGGCTGCGGGATGTTTTTATTGTGGCGCTGGCCCCGTCAGCACGTGAATCAGCAGCACTCGCTGCCCAGAGCTGGAGAAAACCCTTCCCGGCAGCGCTGGTGGGATGCGGGGCTCCGGGTCTAGTACAGACGGTGCGATGGGCTCCCGCAGCCAGCCTGCCACCGGGTCGGGGAGGCTGCAGAAAGTCACCACAGCACCGAATCTTCGGTGTGGAGACAGCGGGTTAAACCCTTTCCAGAATCATGTTTCTGAAGTGCTTTAAAACCACCCTCAAGTCTGTGGCAGCCCCAGGTTTTGGAGGGGCACATCAAAAGAAGGAGTATTTGTCCCCTCTGCCCTGGAGCCAGCAAAGCAAAATAAAACCTCTCCCGCAGCAAGGCTGCCGGGAGGGACATCTGCGGGGGGCTGGGTTTGCAGATGGTGGGGTGGCCTAGGCAGGGGAACGGAGGACAGGATGACAGCGGGGACACAGGTGGGACTGGGGCTGTGGGACGTGGCACCTCTGTGTTGTTCCTGGGAAGGCACAGGCAGGCGGAACATGGAGCGTGAGGGGAGCAGGAGAACTGTCGCACTGGGGGTCAGTATGGAGGAACTGAAGGGAGCTGGACTGAGGTTAGAGCCAGCAATTAATGTGATTAAGAGGCCGGAAGGACTCACCTGCAATAGAATAAAATATTTGCATCGGGGAGGGGAGGGGAGGGGGACCTGCCTCCAAACATCTTGGAGATAAGCAGGGAGGAAGAAAAGGAATTATTTAGCGAGGTACAAAGAGGTAAAAAGGAGATTGTGGGATGGGGCAGGGAAGGTAATTTCAGCAGGAGGTGAGGGGAAATCAGCTTCTCTGTGAGCTGTGCACCACACAGCAGCCCCAGGGGGCTGAGATGACCTTCAGCCTCAGCGGGACATGTCCCGGGAACATGGGGGCTCAGGGCCACCGGGATGTGCCCTGTCCCCTCCTCCCCGAGTGTCCCCGCAACAGAACAGTAAATGTCTCTGTTATCAGCACTGCCAGCAGGTCTCTGCAGCCTCGCTGACTTTCTGGCCTGCAAAGAGCCGTGCTCGCTATATTTAATCCCTCGATGCATTATCTGTGAGGTACGCCAAGTTAATGCAGTCTGCTCAGAGAATTGGTTTTAATTAAAATATTAATGAAGAAGACTCTAGAAAGGAAAAGGAGCTTTAACCAATGCTCTGTGATTCATTGTCTCTGCCTCTCCAGCCCCCGAGCCTTTGCGGTGCCTCGCTCTTCTCCTGCAGCGGGGCAGAGCCGGCAGCGTGGGACCGGGTACGGCTGCGCCAAGAGCGGGGTCCGGTCCAGAGGTGGTAACATGGAGCCGGCAGCTCTGGAGGAGGGCAGGGAAGCCAGTGAGCTCGCTCCCCTTGTTCAGAGAAAGGCTTGGCCTTGGCTGTTCACACCTGGACAAGAGGAGCGCCAAACCCACAGAGACCTTTGCAATAAAACTGACTCGGCAAGGCAGACAGCTTTGCAGAATCCGGCCTGGTCTGTTCCAGCATCACACCCATGAGGCCACCCTTGCCTGGCAGGAACACGCTCATCTGTGTCCCCCAGGTTGAGGACAGGGCTGGCCACCAGCACTCGCAACCCCACGGCTTTCATCAGGGACGCGGATCAGGGCGCTCGTGCTCCTCCAGAGGGATCACCTTTGGTGTGGGTGGCCCTGGCAGCCCGTCTGACCCAGAGCTCAGGTTTCTGGGGAGCTCCAGAAGTTTTTTTCATGCGGAGAGGAGATCGGAGAGCTCTTACAGCGTCTTTGCCCCTGGGGCCTGCATTGCTTGACAGACGGCGATGCTGCAGACCCACTCCTGCCCCACTCCCGGGTGTAGGGCAGCCGTGGCGAACGCCGCAGGACAGGGCTGAGCATCCCTCCTGGGGAGACTGGTGTGCCAGTCTCGGGGTGGGAGCTCGATTGACTTGGGGCCGACAGGGGCATTTCAGGGAACCAGAAGGTGTGGAAGCAGTGAGGGCTCCATACACCAAGCACATTCAGGGACTCATCTCTGGTTTGACCAGAGAAAATCCAGGGGGAAATCACCACTGTGATGGCAAAAACAAGAAACCCTCCAAGGGGGTGTGGGGAGGTGCAGCCAAGAGCTCGGTATCGCTGCTTGGAGCCAGGGGCCGCGCTCCATGGAGCGACATCAGGAAGATCCTCAAACTCCAGCCACACCTGAGGCCAGCACGCAGCATGCATCAAGAGCGAGCTACCTTGTAAAACGCTCTCTTTTCATGGCCCCCAGTTTATCACAGCATCTAAGGGAAGTGGGATGGGTGCATCCAACCCCACGGGTGCTCCCTGTGCTCGTCTCAGGTTCCTGCGGCTTTTAAAGGACATTTTTTGCATATGACAGATGAAACCCACGTGACTGTATTACCCACAAACAAGCACGGCGCTTCCCGCTGCAGGCTGCTGGGGAAGGGCTCTGCCCTCCATCCCGTACTGCTCTGCAACCATTGCCCAACCTGTTCATTTTTTTCCCCCTATTTATTTCATTTTTAATTATATTTCCCCTGTGCACATACATACATGGCCTTTGTTTGATTTTTTCCAAGACGGTAGCTTTTAATTACATCTTGATTTCATATTAATTACAGTTTTACCCAAAGCAAAGGGCTTTGTGCTTTATAATTCAAATGCACTCCCATTAATGCTGCAAGGTTGGGTTATCGCCGCCTTCAAACGCCGCGCGTCCTTCCCGCTCCTATCCCCGACGGTGCCGCCCTGGCTGTGTCTGGAGGCACTGGCAGGTGTGTGCGGCTCAGGGAAGCCGGCAGCTGGCTCGTCCCGGTGCGGAGCTGCTGCGGCGAGCAGCACGCGCAGCTTTCCTCCCTCTAAAGTCGCTTCCCGAGCAGGCTGCAAAGCCGGCTGATTACAAGGTAAATGTCGCATTCAAATCTCACTTGTTGGTGCAGGGAAGCCAGACCCAGACGCCAGCGTCACAGCCAAGAGCTGCTCCGGGGGGCTGGAGCCATGAGGTTTTCCTGCGACGTGTGGATCCGGCTGGAGCTGAGGCCGGCACTGTGCTCCCGACCCCCTGCAGTGTGCTCCCACCCCAGTGATGGTGCGTTTGAGTAATCCCAGAGATGCTTTGGATCACCTGTATCTATCCTGTCACTCCCCAGATCCCTGAGCACCACGCAGGGCTGCATTTCCCAGCTGTCCAACTCTGCTCTCCCATTTCTTTCCCCAAAGATGGAGCTGGCACTGCTCAGGTTCTCTGGGACGGGCATTGGAGAGCATTTCTCTCCCGTTGGTGCTGCAGGCACCATCCCAAACTCTTTGCCGGAGGTCTCCGGCCCCGGGGCAGCCTGTTGGCCATGTGGGATAGACGAGTGCCTGTGTGCTAGCTCTGACCCTTTCCCAGCCCTGCCAGCACATCTCTGGGATTGGCCCCAGTTTATGCTCATGGGTTAATGGAGCTTAGACAGGGTTTTATGCACCTTCCATCATGGAAATTGGAAGCTCATAATGACAAAAGCTTTAATTTGCTCTGTCTGACCTTTCATGGTGGGCCAGCTGCCCTTTCTGTTCTGCCAGGACTGTCTTGCCCACCCCACGGGTCTGCAGGGACCTGTTGGTGCCTGGCCGTGAGCCCACCATCGTCACTGTGCCACACCGGCCTTTCCTGGCATCTGTGGGACATCATCCCCCCACACCGCGTTCCCATGGGATGTTGTCTCCATAGAGACCCCAGCTCCTCATCCTGGAACCTTCAGCTGGCTTCTGCTGCTCCTGCCTGTGCCCAAACTGTGCTGCTGCATGGGGCAATCATGTCCCTACACTTGCCTGCCCCATGCATGACACGTGGGTTCTGTGGGACGGCCACCTGTCAGCCAGGCGCTTCATGCCTCTGAGCTGGGGCCGTGCTGTGTGCCGTGGCCACCCCAGACCTCTCAGGGAGCAGGAGCCATAACCACGTCCCTTGTGGGGGGGTGTCCCCCAGCACTGCCCTGCACCCCACACGCCTCCTGGGCACTGCATGTTGCACCCTGCCGTGTGCCCTGCACCCTGGGGACACCCACACCCTGCACCCTGCGTCCTTCCCCCTGCACCCTGAATGCACTCGTGCACCCTGCACCCCGTGTTGCGTGCCTGCACCCCATGACCTGCACCCAGTGGTGTGCCCTGTACCCTGCACCCTGCACCCTGATCCTGTGTCCTGACAGCCCGGGTGCGCTGTGCCGTACCAAGCCGTGCCATGCTGTGTGGTACCATACCATGCCATACTGTACCGTATCGAGCCATGCCAAGCTGACCTATGCCATGCTGTACCATACCATACCATACCTTACCATACCATACTGTACTGTACTGTACCAAGCCATGCTGAGCTGTGCCTTGCCTTGCCGTTCCATACCGAGCCATGCTGTACTGAGCCATGGCGTGTCGTACTGAGCCATACCTTACTGTATCGAGCTGTGCCATGCCATACTGAGCCGTACTGTACTGAGCCATGCGATGCCATACTGAGCCATACCATACTGAGCTTCACCGTACTGTACCGAGCCGTGCTGTGTTGTATTGAGCCATAACCGTTCCATACCAAGCAGTGCTGTGTTGTGCTGAGCCATACCATACCGTACCGAGCCGAGCCGTGCCGTGCCGTATTGAGTCATAACCGTTCCATACCGAGCCGTGCTGTATCGTGCTGAGCCATACCATACCGTATCGAGCAATGCCGTGCCATACTGAGCTGTACCGTACCGAGCCGTGCCGTGCCGTACTGAGCCGTACCGTACCCTACCGCACCGCACCGCACCGAGCCGCGCCGCGCCCCATCAGCGCCGCCGGCCGCCTCCGTCGCCTCGCCTCCCGGTGGGCGCCCCCGGCGGCGGCGGGCGGGCGGTGGCGCAGGCGGGGCCGAGCCGCGGGGGCGGGGGCGGTCCGCTCCGCCGCCAGCCGCTCCGCTCCGCCGCGCCCCCCGCCCCTCCCGGGGCCCCGCCCGCCCGGTCCGGCGGCGGCGGCGGCGGCGGCGGCGGCGGCGGCTGCGGCGCGCGGGGATGGGGCGATGGCGCGGGCGAGCGGCGGGGCCCCGCGGGAGCTGTCCCTGGAGGAGGTGCTGAAGTGCTACGAGCAGCCGCTGAACGAGGAGCAGGCCTGGGCCCTCTGCTTCCAGGGCTGCCGCGCCGCCGCCGCCGCCGCCCCCGCCGCCCCCGCCGCCCCGCTCCGCACCGCCGACATCCGCCTCCGCGGCGACGGCAGCGTCGTCCTGCCCGCCCCGCCGCCCGGTAAGCGACCGCCGCAACGCGGGGTGGAGCCGGCGGCAGCCGGCAGCGTCCGCGCGGGGAGGGGGTGCCGGCACCGGGACTTACCGGCACCGGGACTTACTGGCACCAGCACCGGGACTTACCTGCGCCGGCAGGGGGTGCTGCACCGCGCCGCCCGCCCGGGGAGGCCGGCGTCGGGGGCGCGGAGGGACCGGGGGGTATCGGCAGCGGGAGGGCACCCACAGCGGCACCGGCGGGAGGGGACGGGCACCGGTGGAGAAGGACCGGTACCGGTGGCGGGGGATGGGCAGGAGAAGCGGCATCGGCAAGGGGGGGACGGGCACTGGCGTCACCGGCACCGGCAGCAGGGGACGGGTGCGGTGCTGGGGGTACTGGCTGTGGAGGTACGGAACCAGAGAGACTGGGAGGATGGGCGAGAGGGCCCGCACCGGTACCGGAGGGCGGGAAGGCGGCACTGGCACCGGCCGGGATGGGGGTAAACCCCAAGCTCTGGCCCTGGCAAGGGGGAGCGGCATTGGCACTGGCACAGCCAGGACCATCACTGGCACCGTAGCTACTGACGCAGGCCCAGTGACTCGGGGGTCCAGGGCTGGTGTGGCACCGGCACCAGCAGGGCCCATGCGGGTGGTCCAGTGAGGCCAGACCCGGGGTATGGGGGTGTGCAGGGTGCCCATGGGTGCGGGGCTCACTGGGCCAGGATCCACCGTGGGGCTGCAGGACACTGAGCCTGTCGGGACAGGCGGGACACACGGCAAGGACAGACCGGCAGACATGGGGACACGCACCTGCACGCACACGGGCACACCTGCCCGAACACGCCTGCACACTTGACCCCGCAGGGGTTTCCCCGCAGGGCCCCAGCCCTCACCCTCTCCCGGCCCCCGGGAGCGGTGGTTTGGGCACCGCCGTCCCTGACCTTTGGACTCCCGGCCGTGCCCTCTCTGCGGGTGGCTGGCGCTGCTAGGCAGGGCCGGGGCGGTTATGGGCTCTGTAATTAGGCTCGGCCAGCTGCCAGCAGCCATGCCGGGTGGCCCGGCGCGGTGAGGAGCACCCCTGCGCCTAATGAGAGAGCATCCGCGGATGGCGCCCAGTGCTCGGCGCTGTTGGACGCTGCGGGGCCTCCCCGGGCAGGGACAGGCAGGGATGCTGCGGTGTCACTGTCTGTCCTCTCCCATAGCCGGGCAGGGACGCTGCAGTGTCACTGTGTGTCCTCGCTGCCGGTGGCCAGGCAGGGGATGCTGCTGGTGGCAGGGAGACAAGCACGGAGCTGAGACAGGGGGAGATGGGAGATGGAGAGTGGGGCACAGGCAGCCCACAGGGACCGGGGCACATGGATCAGGGCCACGCAAAGGCACAGCACGTGCCCAGGGCAGCTGGGCATGGTGTTGTCACACCAGATCCACCGGTTGCACATGGGAATGGCCCCACACCCTTCCCTGAGCCACTGCGGCTGCTGTGCTGGAGCCAGTGTCACCGCGCTGCCTCCTGTACCCAAGTCCCTCCTGTGCCAGCCTAACCCATGTCCCCAGGTGCCTGGCCTGGCCTTCCCAGCAGGTGCTGGGCTGGGTCCATGCAGCCATGGCTGGCACACAGCCGGCACACAGCCGGCACACAGCCGGCACATCCCCGCGGCTGCCGCATCGATCAGCTAAATGGAGAGCTAATGGCCGGCGCTCCCCTGGGCTGGGGAAGCAGCTCTGCGTCCAGTATTGGGAAAGAGGAGCCGGGGGCCCTGGGGCACTGTCCTCAGGGAAGCTGCAAAAGCCGCTCCTGCTCCTCGTCCTGTGGCCGTCCAGCTCCCGGGAGGGTCTGAGCTGCCCATGAGCGTGTCCTGGGCTGTGTGTGGGCACGGTGCTCTGTGCGTGTGTGATGCTCCAGCTGTGCTGGCTCTGCAGTGGAAAGCAGCATCTTTTGCTGGGCACAGCCTGTCACCGCAGCCCACAGTGGGCACTGGCACCGTGTCCTGAGGGTGATCTGCCAGTACTTGCCGCACCCTTGCCTGCCAGTGGCCACGCTGCCAGTGCCCACACTGCTGGTGCCTGCTCTGCCTGTGCCCACGCTGCCGGTGCCCACGCTACCAGTGCCCACACTGCTGGTGCCCACGCTGCCGGTGCCCACAGCTCAGAGGCGTACAGCGGGCATTGCCCTGCAGGTGCAGAGCTCTCAGCTCCCTCCAGCCCCAGGGGTGAAGGGTGAAGGGCTGACCCTGCCACCCGCAGTGTGCCTCCCGGGCCTGGCCGCAGGCAGTGGGGCCGAGTGGCTGGTGCCTGTTTGGGCTCGTTGCCCAGGGCTGGCAACCTCTGCGATGCCTAGCGAGGCCTGCCATACTTGGCCGGATAGGAAGGGCAGCAGAGGCTTCACCACCATCTTCCAGCCAGCAGTGCCTGATGCTGAGACTCCACACGCAGGTCCCTGTTGTCCTGTGGAGCTGTGTCCTGGGACCAGCTCAGGATGGGGATCCTGGCTTGGGATAGGAGCTGCTGGGAATGGGGCCCACTCAGAGTGCCCACATCGGGTGCCCCACAGCCGGGGCTGGGTGGATGCAGCATCCCCGGGGTGTGGGATAGGAGGTGACACCGAGGGGGATGCCCAGCGTGGGGCTGCAGGTGCCAGCGGTGACTCTGTCCTTCTTCCCCCAGACCTGGCCCCACTGCTGACGCCCTCGGCCGAAGCCCAGGTAACGTGGGGGCTGGACGCCTGCCTGGCCCTGCTGCAGCTTGCTGGTGACTTGGCCTGTCTGCCATCGCACCCTGGCACAGGGGTCCCTGGGTGGGCAGTGCCACCTGCCCCACTCGCCCTGTGGTGATGGTGGTCGGGTCCTGGGGCACAGCGGGGGGATGAGACCCAGCACCGATGGCTGGGGGGAGGGTGAGGGGCAGCCGGTGCTGGCTGTGTGTGCCAAGGGGCTTCCCCTGGTGCAGCCGGCGCCGTGGTCTGGCCGGGACACAGTGGGTGCCGTCTCCCCGCAGATGGTGCAGTCATTGGGCTTCGCCATCTACCGGGCGCTGGACTGGGGGCTGGACGAGAACGAGGAGCGGGAGCTGAGCCCGCGGCTGGAGCAGCTCATCGACCTGATGACCAACAGCGACTCGGAGGACAGCGGCTGCGGCACAGCCGACGAGGGCTATGGGGGGCAGGAGGAGGAGGAGGAGGGGGGTGAGGGGCCGCCGCGTGCCGTGCGCACCTTTGGGCAGGCCATGAGGTGCTGTGCCGCCCGCCTGGCCGACCCCGCCGAGGCCCAGGCGCACTACCAGGCCGTCTGCCGCGCGCTCTTTGCTGAGACCGTGGAGCTGAAAGCCTTCCTCGCCAAGATCCGTGATGCCAAGGAGGTGAGCGTGGGCACCCAGCAGCATGGCCGGCACTGCTGCCTGGCCGGGGAAGCCCCCCGTGAGCCCAAAATGTTGGGGTGAGCCCGTTGCTCCCCTCTGCCCACCCCAACCAAGACTGCTAGTGCTGGCGTTCGACCATACATGCTCTCCTGGGGTCCTGTGCCGTGGCACTGCTGGCTACTGCCTGCCCCGGGCTGGTGGCAGCGGAGAGGGCTCATAGCAGGGATGGGGGTGTTTTGGGGGTGCCCGTCGATGCTGCAGCCCTATGGCACAGTCCTTGCTGGACCCTGGGTGCCACTGGGCACCGGCACAGGGTGACAGCGTCTTGTGCCACGGCAGATGCTGCAGAAGCTGAAGGAGGATGAGGAAGCAGAGGAGCGGCCGGCGGCGGAGCTGGGCAGCCTGCGCAACACCGACTGGGTATGGCGGCGCGGCCGGGTGCGGGGGCCATGCCAGGGCCGTGCAGGGGCTGACGCCATGTCCATGTCCCACCCCCAGGCCCGGCTGTGGGTGCAGCTGATGCGGGAGCTGCGGCACGGTGTGAAGCTGAAGAAGGTGCAGGAGAAGCAGTTCAACCCCCTGCCCACCGAATACCAGCTCACCCCCTTCGAGATGCTCATGCAGGACATCCGTGCCCGCAACTACAAACTCCGCAAGGTCATGGTGAGCACGGCCAGGCTGCCTCCACGCCAGCCGCCCACCCTGCCACCGTGCTGCACTCCGGCCCTGGCACTGACACTGCCTGTGACCTCTCTGCCCTCTCCCAGGTGGATGGAGACATTCCCCCCCGGGTGAAGAAGGACGCCCACGAGCTCATCCTTGACTTTATCCGCTCCCGGCCCCCACTGAAGCAGGTGAGTGCCGTCACCAGGATGCCTCCATGGCATGTCAGTGCCCAGCCTGGGCTTGGCTGGGCACCCTGAGGGTGGTCGGCCCCAGACTGCAGCCACTGCCTGAAGCCCCATCCATGCGTCCTGCAGGCATCGGAGCGGCGCCTGCGGCCCCTGCCCCAGAAGCAGAGGACACTCCACGAGAAGATCCTAGAGGAGATCAGGCAGGAGAGGAAGCTTCGGCCTGTGGAGATGCCGTACCGTGGCCAGAAAGGTACCGGCGTCCCCTCCCTGCCACGCTGGGCTGTTGGTGAAGTGCCTGGCACCAGGGCAGGTCCCTGCCGTGCCGGGACTGAACCCCATCCCCGTCCGCAGGCTACAGCTCCCTGCCCTGCATCCCCCACGCCTGCGCGGGCCGCCTGGCCTCCAGCTCCTGCCTCGAGCTCTCCTGCTCCCCAACGACCACCGTGCCAGCGCGCCCGCGGCCTCGTGTCCTCCTCAAGGCACCCACCCTGGCCGAGATGGAGGAGATGAACGTCTCTGAGGCGAGAGAAGGGATATGGCAGGGTGGGAGGGTGGAGGTCCTGAGGGGGTCCTCGATGTGATGCGGTGCCCATGGCCTTGCAGGAGGAGGATTCTCCGATCGCGGAGGTGGCGCTGAAACGGGACCGCTCCTTCTCGGAGCACGACCTGGCGCAGCTGCAGAGCCAGCTGGCGGGTGGCCAGCCTGCGCCCCAGGAGCTGGAGCCGCTGCAGCCCGAGCCCCGGCCCCGCTCAGGTACCTGCCAGAGGTCCCCATCCCCGTGCCACCCCTGTCCCCCCATCCACAGGGTCGCTGTGCCAGGCAGCATGGCCTTGCCACATTCTCCCTGTCCCCCCCCCGCCAGGCTCTGTCCCTGCCAGCTGCCACCCGCGGCCAGACAGCTCAGCACCGCCCCGGCCTGCCCTCGGCGCTGTGGAGGAGAGGCCAGAGGACGGATCCAGCGCTGCCCCCAGCACCAGCTCCAAGCACCTCTGGCTGGTGAGTGCTGGTGGTGGGGCTGGGCTGGGGACACTGGGGCTGGGGACACTGGGGTCTGGGGACACCATATGAGCATGACCATGGGCACACAGCAGCCCGGCAGGAGGGCACAAGGTGGCTGGGGGGTCCCTATGGCCTCCCTGCTCCCTTCTGCATGGGATGCCAGGCTCGAGGCATGCCATGACAATTATCCTGTGCTGTGCCGAGAGGCTCTGCCCGTGCCGGTGACACTGCCTGTGCTGGAGATGCTCTGCCTGTGCCAGGGATGTTCTTCCCATGCCAGGAGGCTCTGCCTGTGCCAGAGACACTCTGCCCATGCCAGAGACACTCTGCCCATGCTGGGATGCTCTGCCCATGGCACAGGGATGCTCCAGGTCATGCCCTGTGCCACAGACCAGGCTGATGTCCCCCTTCACCCGCAGGAGTTCAGCCACCCCGTGGAGAGCCTGGCCCTCACTGTGGAGGAGATGATCAACGTGCGCAGGGTGCTGGTCAAGGCGGAGATGGAGAAGTTCCTGCAGAGCAAGGAGCTGTACAGCAGCCTGCGGAAGGGGAAGGTGGGAGCTGGGGCCAGAGGAGCTGAATGTCACTCGCTCGGCCCCCAGCCCTCACACCTCTCTGCCCACAGGTCTGCTGCTGCTGCAGGGCCAAGTTCCCCCTCTTCTCCTGGCCTGCGGCTTGCCTCTTCTGCAAGCGGTGAGCGCTGTGCCATGCCGTGTTGTGCCACGGGGCTGGCAGGGTGGTGGGAGGGTGTCTGTGGTGGCCCCGCTCACCGGCCTCTCTCTATATCCCCAGGTCTGTCTGCAGCTCCTGCAGCCTGAAGGTAAGGGACCAGCTCCGGCTGGTGCCACTGTGTCCCTGTCCCATCCCTGCCCTGTCCCATCCCTGTCCCTGCCCCATCCCTGTCCCTGCCCTGACACCTGCACGCCCGGCAGATGAAGATGCCTTCCAAGAAGCTGGCTCACATCCCTGTCTACGCACTGGGCTTCGAGAGCCTCCCAGGCTCGCTGCTGGCCAAAGCCCTGCCGCTGCGGAGGAGAGAGACCTTCCAGTGAGTCCCGCAGCCCCTGAGGCTTCTTCCCCCCTCCTCCCCCTCCTCCTCCTCCTCGGGCCGGGGCTGATGGGGTGCCCTGTGCCGCAGCTCGCTCCCGGGCACGTGCTGGCGCCAGGTGGAAGAGGAGTTCCCCCACATCTACGCCCAGGGCTCCGTCCTGCGCGACGTCTGCAGCGACTGCGCCGGCTTCGTCACCGACGTCATCTGCTCCAGCCGCCGCAGCGTGGCCGTGCTCAACGCCGCGCCGCGCCGCGCCAAGGCCCGCTCCCTCTACGGCGACTCCTGGCACAAGTGAGGGCCCCGGCGCGGGGGGTGCCGGCCACCTCGGCGCAGACCCCGCTAGCGGCCACCCGGATGTACATATATACATAGGATGTATACATACAGCCTCTATATTTATATACCTTACGGACCAGGGGGAGGCGAGGACTGGCAGCATGGCAGGGCACCTGCCGTCCCTGCTGTCCCCTCCCGTTCCCACCAGGACGCTGGCACGGCCCCTGGGGGTACTGATCCTGGTGGGGGGCACCCGCAGACGCCATTTGTCACCCCCCAGCCCTGCTTCTGTGCCAAGCCCTGGCTGTGCCAGGCAGGTGCTGGCCATGCTGGGGCGCCCAGCGCCATGGGCTGGCACGGCCGCTCTGTACGTCCGTCCCCCCCCCCCGGCTAATAAACCCTCTGGGCTGCCCCCGGGGCCGTGTGGCTGTTCCTGAGTGGGTGAGGAGGTGGGGGGGTCGGGGCGGGGGGGGTGTGAGGGGCCCCCCTGGGTCGAGGCTGGGTGTCCCACCACCTCCTTCATTCCACCATAACCCCCTTGATCCGCCCCCGGCCACCCTCTCTGCCCCCCCTGCCTGTGTCCCACCCGTGACCCCACAGAGAGACCGTGGGACCATCCTCCCCTCCATTCCCATGCCCCCCCAGCTGTCCCCCCTGTGTGTCCCCAGCCCCGAGCCCACCCCAGGCCGTCCCCCTGGGTCCTCCCCAGCCTGTCCCACCCGTGTTCCCGGCTGTGCCCCGCCGTGACCCCGCTCAGGAGCCGTGGGAAAGCGCACGGTCCCACGACCCCTCCCTCCCCGAGACATATTTCACGCGGTGTCCGCGCGGGGCGCGAAGCAGGACCCGGGCACCTCGCAGTGCGCCTGCGCAAGGGGGGGGGGGGGGGGAATGCGGCACTAAAACGGGGCGCGCATGCGTGCTGTCGGCCGACGCGCAGGCGCGGTGGGGCGGGTCCGGGGCCCGGGCCTGCGCATGCGCAGTGGGGCGGGGCGGAGGGCAGGTCCGCGCAGGCGCAGCAGCCACCCATGCGCAGGCGCGGCGGGGCGGGCACGGGACGGCGCAGGCGCGGTAGGGGCGGCGCGCGCAGGCGCGGTGCGTGACGGGGCTCCATGTCGCGGCGGGCCCTGCGGCGGCTGCGGGGCGAGCAGCGGGGCCAGGAGGAGCCGGGTCTGGGCGAGTTGGGCCTGGATCCCGGCCCCGAGGGGGGACAGGAGGGTCTGCCGTCGGCCGCTTCCGGGAGGGCCCGTGCCGGCGTCAGCAACCGCTTCGAGCTGGTGAGGGGAGTGACAGTGCCGGGGGAGAGGTTGGGGCCTGCGGGGTGGTGGGGCCTGGGGCGGGCAGCTGGGGTGGCAGTGGCTCTGGGGGGCAGCAGCTGGGGTGGCAGTGGCTCTGGGGCGGGCAGCTGGAGTGGCAGTGGCTCTGGGGGGGGAGCAGCTGGGGTGACAGTGGCTCTGGGGCGGGCAGCTGGGGTGACAGTGGCTCTGGGGGGGAGCAGCTGGGGTGGCAGTGGCTCTGGGGCGGGCAGCTGGAGTGGCAGTGGCTCTGGGGGGGAGCAGCTGGGGTGGCAGTGGCTCTGGGGCGGGCAGCTGGGGTGACAGTGGCTCTGGGGCGGGCAGCTGGGGTGACAGTGGCTCTGGGGGGGAGCAGCTGGGGTGGCAGTGGCTCTGGGGGGGAGCAGCAGGGGTGACAGTAGCTCTGAGGGGGGGCAGCTGGATGACATTGGCTCGGGGGGGAGCAGCTGGGGTGACAGTGGTTCAGGGAGGGCAGCTGAAGCGGGAGGGGGCTGCTGGGATGGCAGTGGCTGTGGGAGGGGACAGCTGGGGTGGCAGTTATTGGGTGGGGAATGGCTGAAGGGTGACAGTGACTGTGAGGGGGTGATTTGGAGGGCAGTGACTAAGGGGGGGGGGATGTTGGGGGGTGACTGGAGGGAACAGGGGAGCTGGGTGGCAGTGACCGAGAGGGATGATCCAGGGGGCGGTGGCTGGGTGGGGGTGACCCAGGTGACAGTTTGTGAGAGTTATCTGGGGTCAGTGATTGGAGTGGGACTGAGGGTTTTGGGGTGGTGGGTGACCTGGAGGGCCTTGGGGAGACTCAGCTGAGGGGATGTGAATTGGGGGGTGGGAAATGGAGGGAGATGGGGGCTATAGGGCGGGCTTGAGGGGGCAGCAACTGGGGCTAAACTGGGAGAGAACTGGAGGGAGGCCTGGGAGGAGGTGAGTGGTCTGGATGTTGTCAGAGCTGGGCTTGAGTGTCGGGATGGCCAAACAGTGGGTGAAACTGTTTTCAGGAACATGCCTGCCACATTCCCAGCCCTGCAAGATCCCAGTGTTGGAAGTCGGGGCTCATGCAGGCCCTGATGGCACAGATGGGTCCTTGGGGTGGCAGACCCTGAGCCTTCCTCTCTGGGTACCTTGGCCAGCCCCAGTGGTTCCTTGTGCTTCCCCCAGGCTTGGCTGTGTGAACATTAGGCAATGCTGGCTTTGGAAGGTCTTTTCAAGGAAGAGTAAAGTCCAGATAGGGCCACGCTTTTTCTGCCGGCCATGCCGTGCAGCAGACGTGTTGTCGTGACCCTCCAGCGATTTGATGGGTGCAGGGCTGTTCCAGGGACCTGCCAGGTGACACGGTTTAAGTGAGGGGTCATCCCCGTCTGTCTGCTGGAGAAGCCAGTCAAGCAGTTGAGCCCTCTGTTGCTGCTGCGATGCTTTTTTCTTCCATTTGCAGGTGGGAGTGTAACAGATCAGATCCCTGGGGAATTCCATCCCCCGGGCGCAGGAGGGGGCAGAGCTCAGCCCCATGCCAGCTGTTTTGGCAGCTTGTCCGTCTATTTGCACAGATCACCGCTGAGGAGTCGGAGGATGAGCTGCCGTCTAGAGAGGAACAAGGGGATGCTCGGCTCAGTGAGCGGGATGCAGCAGAAGGGAACAACAAAGGGGCTGTAACTGAAGAGTCTAAAGGCGATGGGCAGAGACGTGGGGAGGAAGCAGAGCAGCCGGACCAAACGGTAACTAAACCACAAGTATCTGGTGATGATGGTGGTTGCTGTGCAAAGTGCGGGGAGAAGATTTCTTATTTCCCTGTCTCTGTATGCACTGAGCAGCTTTGTGGGTATCAGATAAGTGTGTTTCTTTTCCCTTGCACCTGGGTTTTGTCAGAGGCTGATGACATGAGCCTCAGGGGAGGGAGCTTAAACCCAGGTGCTTGGGGCTCCAGATCAGGAAGAGAATCAGCAGTTTGGTGCTGAGGGTTGCGTTTATGCCTGAGATCTGGGGAGATTTTACGTCCACAGAGGGGAGGTTCCTGAGGAAGACCTTGTGCTGTGTCCTCATGAGCACTGAGGTCAGGCAAAGCGCGCAGGAAGGAAAGCACCCTGGGATTCTGAAATGGAGATTGCTCTTCTGCTCCCTTTGCTGTACAATTAATTGAGCTCTGCACCGCATGTGGAGTTGGGCTGTTGTGTAAGTGCTCAGTTGTGGTTTAACCCCAGCTGACAGCTAGGACCACGCAGCCGTTCACTCACTCCTCCCCGCCCCCAATGGATAGGGAGAAGAGAGAGAAAAAAACCCAAACTCGTCAACTGAGATGAAGACAGTTTAATAGAACAGTAACAGAAGGTAAAATAATAATAAAGTAAAAGAATATACAAAATGAGTGATGGAATGCAATTGCTCACCACCTGGTGATCAATTGCCCAGCCTCTCCCGAGCAGTGATCGCAGATTCCTGCTCCCTGGCCAACCCCCGTTTATATACTGAGCATGACACCCATGGTATGGAATATTCCTTTGGCCAGCTTGTCTTGTCTATGCTCCCTCTGAGCTTCTATGGGAAGCTGAAAAGGTCCTTGACTTAATGAATGTAAGCATTACTTAAGCAACAACTAAAACAATATGTGTTATCGACATTCTCATTCTAAATCCAAAACACAGTGGCTGCTGGGAAGAAAATTAATTCTATCCCAGCTGAAACCAGGACGTCAGTGAAGCATTTGTTTTGGAGTGGATGATGTAAAGATTCCAAACAATGTAAACTAAATATTGAACTTATTATTTTATGGAGCACTTTGTTGGTTTTTTTTGTATTAAGATTCCCTCCTGCGGTCCTTATCAGCTCAGAAGTGTCTCCTTACAGAAGCGTGTAAGGAAAGGGGCACTTTAATTAACAGTTTGACGTTGCAAGTCTAGCATGTGTCTCACTGGAGATGAGGATGGGGGAGAGCGAAGGGGGGTTGGCCCCCTGGCCTCACCCATTAGGGCTCAGCATTTGGGGTGGGCCTCTGAGTTTTGGATGCCAGATGGTGTGGCCAGAGGGGCAAAGACTGCCGTCCGTGTATGGTCCGGCTGTGCTGGTAGCCTCAGCCAGCCCAGGAGCCTGGGAATGCTCTGAATGTGTGGTGTGAGCTCTGCTTGGTCGGTCCCTGCCTGAGCAGTGGCTCCAGCAGCCCCTGACCCGGTGAATTTGCTGCGTAAGCACTGCAGGGTGCACCTGCTGCTTCTCTCACAGCTTCCTGGAGAGAAACGTGGGAGCCCTTGGCAGGCGTCTCCCCACCCTTTCATAGAGACAGATTGGGGCTGCATATTCCCCTAGTTCCGAAATCAGCTCGGGAGCTGTGGGGTTGTTCTGGTAATGCTGTTACTCGCTGTATTACCTGTGTAGATTCTGGAAATGCGCTTTTTAGCTCTGTATGCCTTGGGGAAGAGCCAGCGTGGACAGCAGTGTGCCTGTCGGGTTAGGGAATGCTATGCAGCATTGTGAGCTGAAGTAGCTGCATTGTCAGCGAGAGGAACCTGTATCGTATGGTGCTTCCAGGCAGGTGTTGGTTTCTATGGAAATTGGAGTGACTGATGAAACTTCATGCTCACTAGAAAGACAGAAATGAAGTTTGTTCTAGGGACTAAAGAGAGGCTGAAACATTTCTTCCACACCCGGTGTATCTAAAAGAGTTTTTTGCCCGATTTTGTAGTATCAGACATATGAAAATTGGCTGAGATTTAACCCTTGCATTTGTAAACCTTTGGTGGTTTCCTCCATTTTCTCCTTGTGTCTTAATTTCCACTCGCTGAAAAATTTGAAAGGATGAATATTGGTTTCATTTACGGACCCTCCTGCCATGCTGATCCCTGTGGGAAATGCTCCTCTCCCTGGTAGAGCTTTCATCCCTGCAGTCCATGGGCATGCTCTGACAGCTGTTCCATTTCTCTTTGCAGCCTATGTTGAGTAACAAGCCACGAAAGAAAAAAAAGAAAAGGAAAACCAAGAAAACTTCAGCAGGGGAGACTCTGGTATGTCTGTGTTTGCTCGGAGAGTTAGTGGCTATGCATTGGGGTTGACAAAGTGGCTACTCTGAGATGGCTGCAGAAAAGATTTTGAGGCAAAAATGCTCGTTTGTGCACTGTACTCATTTAAAATCATGAAATGGCAACAGCAGCTTTTGACTGTGGTCCTTCAAGCAGCCGAGACTGGCGCAGCTCTGCTGCGGATGCTTGGAGCTGAAATCCTCACAGCGGCGTATTCTTTCATCTCTGCTTCGAGGCTTCACACGGGAGGGGGTACTGCGCGAGGAGTTTTGCATTTTCATTTTATTTTCCCTGCCCTACTTAGGTGGCTGTCCCTGCTCTGCAGAGCCATACAGAGCTCTCGCTGTCAGTTGTCATTCGCGTTCCGTTCTCCTCCGTGCACAGCCACGCACCTTCTCTGTAGGTTGACATCTGATAGCTGAACGCTGATAGGAGTGTCTGCTCGTACCTTATCAGCAAATGCACTGCTAAGTGCTCTTTCTGTGGGACCTGCTCTGTCCCCTCAGTGGTGAAGGGAGCAAGGGGACAGTGATTCTTTCTAAGGTGTTTACCCCTAAGGAAGTGTGCTTAGACCGAGAGAACTTTATCCAGTGTCTTTGTTTGTTATGGCTAAAACTTGGAGACAAATGCGTATGCTCGAATACACTTTATCTGCTTGAGCTAAGCTAGGAGACTAAACGGATCACAGTCATTGGTCTTTTAAATTCAATAGAAATAAAGTCCAAGCAGGAGCTAGTTTTTGCTAAGGTTTAAGAATCTTAACTACTCACTCGAGCGAGATCCTGTGCTAAACATCCTGAGCCAGAGTATGCTGAAGTGCCAAACAGAAGAGCCGTGACTCCCATGTAGGTGCCCAGCTGACCACCTCCTCCCCAGGAATACAGTTGGGCGAGCTCAGAGCGAGTTACTAAGGCAGAGAACCTGATCAAAGAGCCCGTTTCCTCTCCTAGCCCGAGACTAACAAGCAATAGGGTGGCATCTGCTAGCTGTAGGCTCTCGTGAGACTTAATGCCCAGAACCAGGCAGTTTGATTTGCTAATTAGAGATAATACCACCTTTGTTGAAGCACTTAAATCCAAAGCATGTTATAAACTTTTCATGTATCCACTCCACACAGGGTGGCTATATTTAGCTGGAAAAGGCAAGCTCGCAGTGCTATTTGGGTGTTGTGAATGGAATTCCGTGTTCCACCCACGTACATCACGAGGAGGATGTGAAACGGCCGCATAAGAAATGCGTCAGTTGCTATTTTTGGGGAAAAATAGAGGAAAATCAGGATAAGAGTGTTATACAACTGTTGAATGTGCACCACTGGATATATTCTTTGGGTTGTTACAAGATGGGGAGAGTGGGAGTGCAATATGTTAGAGCTGGGTTAAAATCACGCGAGTGTTTGATATCTTCTTCCAAGGGTCACAGCAGTAACTTAGTGTTTCCGTGGAAACTAGGTGGTAAAGGCCGATTATTTAAATATTTATGATTAAAATCAGCACCCCAACATTTCATTATATTGTGGGGATTGTAGTATAAATAAACCAGACAAAGCACAGTGAAGGCCAGGTAAGAAGGGGCAGACCAGAGGCCAGACGGCCTGCCAGCTCTTGCCCATGCTAGATTTATTCAGCTGGTGTGTTTGAACTCATGGTGGCGTGGAGAGCAACAGCCCTGTGATAGCTTGAGCAAGTAGGGAAGAGCAGCCAGCCCTTACGGGGACAGTTGGACGGGGAAGACAGGCTCTCTGTGGGATTGCTGAGGGAATACAGGGTGCTAGGTGCAGAGCAGGAGGCCTCAATAAGAGAGGGTACGTGCGCACCCGAGGTGAGCGATGGGGTAGCAGCAGGGTGAGTGGTAGGGGCTGCACCAGTATTGCAAGATCAGGACCCAGAGGCAGCCGGGTACGATCTCTGTTGGGTGACCTGTGTGCCACGATGACTCATTCTGTAATAACTGCCTTGTCTTTGCGTGTGCCTGTCTTAAGGAAGATAACGACCTGGAAGACATCGACAGCCTGCTGGAGAAGATTGAGGATACCAATGGGCTATTACAGCAGACCCAGAGCGGAATAATCACTGACAGCAGGCCTCTACTCTACATAGAGCACAGGTAGTGCTTGCTTCCTTCCTGATTTTGGCTTTGGCCATGATAGGGATATCCCTTCCCCCAAGGAAGGGAGTTGGGAGCCTCCTGGTGCAATCAGGACCTTGCTTGAAAGGGGTTGTGGTAATGGTTGTGCACATCCCTGTTTCTAACCGCTGCATTTAGAGCTGTGTTTGGTTTTGAGCAGTGACTGGTATTCATCAGTCCTGGTTTGAGTGGATGACTGAACCAGACTAGCTTCCAGAGGTACCTTCCAGCCTACAACGCTGTGTGACTCTGGGGGAGAATCTCTGCAGAGCTGCTGATAGCCCTGGTGCATAGTTTTGCAATTGAACCTGCCTGGCCAGGTGACCAGCTGCATTCAGACCGAGTGCTGTGAGCAGCAGGCCCCAGTGCAGCATATGCTGTCCTGCGAGGAGGGCTGAGCAGTGCCAGGAGCTAATTTCACCAGGAAAGCTGGTTAGACTTGTCTAACCTTTCCTGCATGTCACCATCAACAAAGTGGTCTAAACACCGAGAGTGTCCAAGAGCTGAAGAATGAGTCGGCCTCAAATTAGAGACCTGTAACATCTGGGCCTGAGTCGCACTGGGAAACCTGGTGGGAATGGGCTGCCTGGTATGTCCAGTGTGTTTCAGAACCCAGGGCTGGTGCAGACACTGTCAGTTCTTTCTGTTGTTGGAGAAAGCTTTTAAATTTGTAGCTGGGACAACTTACCAGTCCCAGTTTTGAAACCTTCAGGGACACTGCATCAAAACAGCCTAGGCTGGCGGGCACTGGGTGCTAGCGCAGCCTGTTCAGGGATGTTTCAGTAAAGGCAGAGTGTTTGTTTACCTAGGGGTGGCTTTAAGCTTCAGTGACTTCTCTGGTCATGTAAACGTTATTCAGAAACCTTTGAGAGCTGGATAGTCTCTGAGCAGGTGAGGGTTGTCAGTGCTGTATCTCAGCCTTGCACTCTCTCTCTTGAAGCCCCGCTTGCTGGATGGCAGAGAATCCCCTCTCAAACACGCCTCCCTTCTCTGAGGTCAGTGTTAGGTCAAGAAAACTGTAGGTGTTGTCATGCTTTGATATGAGATCTTCGTTTTAAAAAAATGTATTTTAATCCTTGCCAGCCTCCATGCAGTGGTTAGGGTGTGCCCCCCAAACTGCAGGCTGCCACGCTAGACTCGGCAGCAGGTGAGTATCTCGTGTTTTCCAGGCACACGTACCCTGAATGCACACTCCTGCACGGAGGCTGTCCAGGGAGTATCCCAGACTAAGGCTCCAGCTGCCCAAGAGAGGGCAGCAGAAGTATTCCCCAGCTCAGCACTGTTTAGGAGCAGAGCGCAAAGGAAGCGTGCATCTGATTGAAAAAGTGTTTTGATGCCTCCCATTCGGACCGTTCTTAGGCTCCTTTCGGTTTGTTGTGTGAGATCAGTGGGGTGTGTGACAGTTCAGGGGGCTGGCCAGAGACAGTTTAAGGTACAGAGCACTTGGCACTGATTGAGAAGACTTGAGCATGAGACTTTTGGCTATATTTAACTGATGGTAGCATTTCTTTCTTGTTTCAACCTTCACAGAAACTTGAACCCAGAAAACGAGTTGAAGAGATACTTTGGGGCTCGCGCTGTTCTTGGTGATCAGAGGTTAGTCCAGAATTTAATGTTAAACCCTTTCAAAGTCCAAGTCGGTGTGTCCAAGTTGGCTCCAAGTCCAAGCCCCCAGTGCCACACCTAGGCAGGGAATCCGGGGTTCAGGGTGTCTTACTCATTTAGTCATCGCTTGTTGGGACAGGAGAATATTCTTTTGTGATGGTGGGGGGTGTAGGACTTCTCCAGGCTTTTGCTGGCATTTGCTTTTTCTTCTGCTGATTTCCTCTCTCATTTACTGTCAAACACCCTTCTAAAGTCCTTTCACTCAAATTCACAGAGTACAGGCTCTTGGATTTTTATTTTTTTTCCCTTTCTCCAGCATTTGTTGCTTGTTGCTATTCACTCCCTGAATACTTTTCAGGGGGTCGCATGCACTTGCTTTCAGGGAACCTACTGCCTCTTGGGCATGAGGTGTTTATGCAGTTATCCATTGCACTGTGGTTCGTGTTATCTGTAAATCCCTGCTTTCATGAACTAGTTGAAAAGTGTGCACGTAAGAAGGGCATAAGCTCAGAGCAGCGATGGTGGAAGCAGAAGCCTTCTCGGAGAGAGTCTGTGGAAGAATATTTAGCGCTTGAGGAAGAAGCAGCAGTCCATTACTGAGGAGACATGACTTTCTTAGAATAGCCTTGATTTCTGAATTCTTCCTGCCCTGAACCAATAAATTGATTGCGTTTGTGAGCATGGCTTAACTAAATCAGTTGACATTTGAAGGCAGTGCTGGGAAGAGAGATGAGTCAGAGGGGCATGGGGCTCTCTTAATTGGACCTGGGAAGCTGTTGGAAGCAAAGAGGCAGCTGAGAACTTGGCAGGAATAGAAACAGGGGAAAGAAGCTATTGAAGTGGAAATGCTGGAGGCACTGGCTGGCCCAGAGAGGAATGGTTCAAGTAAGGCAGAGTGTGTTGTGTCTTGAAGGTAAAACATGTTAAAGCTCCATGTGGCAGGGTTGCAGCTGGGGAAGAAGTTGGGTCTCTTTTTCCCTGAATCATTGTTTTTCTGGCTGCTTTCAGCCCTCCTCGTTCTGTTAGTATGGAGCAACTGTGACCTGTTGTGTTTATTTCCTTAGGCAAAGGCAGCGCCAGTGTGTCCGCGGCACGTGGCTGACGACTCCCCAGAGCACCTGGCCACGCTACACCAGAACAGGTGAGGCTTTCGGTGCCACCTCCTGAAGCACCACACTGCTGCTAGCCACTGGGGTGCCTCGGTCCCGTGACCATGTTGGCACGGACGGCTGCTCCGTGCCAGCCTGGCTTTCCTAGAGCATCCGCGCATGGAAACCGGAGCTGCTTTCATCAGCTGCCAGGCCCAGGCTTCGTGCTGGCTGATGCAGAAAGGGAACTGTTTGTCAGCTGATGAAAATACTTCTTTTCTTAACACGCAGAACTCTGTTGTGTTGTATCATAGTATTTGAGCTTTTTTCCCCTCCTTATTTGAGGTAGCGGGTGATGAGTACTTCCCTTCTTAACAGCAGTCTTGCTGGATAATGAGAAATATCCATGGGGAGAGCAAGCTGCCTGAGCTTCTCGGGTGGGTTTCGGACTTTGACTCATGGGAGGAGGTAAAGGAGTGAAATTCTCTGGGAGCTTCTGAAAACGCGTCTGGTTTTGGACCCAATGATATGAATGAGCTTTCTGTGTGACAAGAAAGTGGAAGAGCTTTTCTTGCCGCTGTGCTTGCTGGCTGGCAGCAGTGGTACCTATGTCTCCCGTGCATCTTCTAGGTATTGTCATGGAGCTGGTGGACACCAAGGGGGGAGTGCAGTACTTCACGTTTGAGCACCATCGCAAGTACCAGGAAGTGCAGTTGAAGTTCCTGGAAAATGTAGAGACCATGGACCCCAACAGTGTCGTGGTATGTTGTGAAATTGGGTTGCCCGTGCTGTTACCTCCTGCGTTCCTGCAGCCCCTTTTCCTGGCAGGAGAGGTGGGCTGATGCATCCCAGGGCTTATTTTTTGCCAGTCTCATTTTGAGCAGTAGAGCCCTGTGCCGCCTCTGTGTGGAACGAGGCAGCGTTAGTTGCTGAGTTTTGCTCTCACCTTATGAATAAGATAAGTGACCACCTTGGTGTAAATGAGGTCCAGTGGCTGGCGGTGGACCCTTGGCTCTGCCCGAGAGCATGCCAGGTAGCCATCTGGAAGAGGACCGAGCAGGAAATGACCATTTTGCTGAAAGGGTAGGAATAAAGCTCCCTTGTCTCAGCTCTTCAGCTGGGAAAGGAAAAACATTGTATAAACCTATCTTTAACTGGGAATCTAAACTAACAGCTGTTCTATTTATAAACTGTTGCATGGATGAAAAATGTGTCTTTCCTTGGTATTTCAGCAAAACAGTCTTTGTGTTGAAAGTTCTTCATGCGTGTCCAAGCTCATTAAACTGTATGGTAACATTTATAGTTTGTAGTGATAAGCAACAGTAAAATTGCTCTGCACCCTGCTGAACCATAATTGAGATATTTTTGGTCTGAAAACCCTGGCCACATGAGCTCGGATATATGCCCTGGAGAAGTTTCTTAAAGAGGCCATTGTGTACTAAATAAAGTTTACTTCCTTCTGCTTTCCCACACTCTGCTCAGGGCGCTGCTCCCTCCAGCTCATCGGTTCTGCCTGCTAACTGGGCTGGGATTCGCATTAAATGATGCGAAGCAATTCCTGTGCAGCAGTGATGGACCTGAGAGCCAGCGCCCTAAGGACAGCTCAAACATGGTCTCACGGCTGTGCAGAGCAGGACAGGTTTTCCCTGGGAATTCTTAGTCTTTATGCTCTGTCCCTGCTGAATGGGTCTGGCTATGTTTGAAGATGTTCTTACAGCTTTAGTCTTTCGATTTTCTGTTAAGGATAAAATCTAACAGACAGGGTTTTGCCGATGCCAGAAGTACTTCAAACCTCC
Source organism: Chroicocephalus ridibundus (assembly GCF_963924245.1). Taxonomy (NCBI): domain Eukaryota; kingdom Metazoa; phylum Chordata; class Aves; order Charadriiformes; family Laridae; genus Chroicocephalus; species Chroicocephalus ridibundus. The sequence continues at coordinate 94,226,290 of NC_086287.1, forward strand.
AGCCAGTTTATCTGTGACAGCCACAGTTTCACGCGGCTGGACCCCGGATCTGCCATGCTGCTATGGTTTCAGCCTGCAAAACGTGATTTTTTTTTGGGCGTCTTGCTTATTGAGTATTTTTGTGCTCTTGCCAGTGTATTAAAATGGTTTTGCTGGTGAAGTTGCAAGTGCATGAAGAGCACGTCTTCCCATCACAATGGCCCTGTGTGCTCCATCTCTTCCAAAAAGGACTAGAAAGAAACTTGAGAGCAAGCAGGGAAGGGGTAAAATGTCAGGCAAGTGGCACTGAGGCAAAGGCGCAGGGCTGGGACAGCCTAAAACACAAAGGCTGTACTGTAGGTGGGCACACTGGCCACCACCCTGTAGATGTACGGCGTCTGGAGCTTTTGAAGTCGTATTTTTTCAGTTTTGGGGAAAAAAAAATAAATCCCAAAATTAAACTTTGAGGAGATTTGAAGTAGCTTCAGTATTTTCATATTGAAACTGAATTTTAGGCAGTTGGAAATAGTAGCCTGTTTATAATATATTTAGTGAATGCAGAGGTTTTTGAGGTTTGGTTAAACTTTTCTTCTGAAGCCCGGAAAAACGTATTATAAATCCATTACCATTCAGGAGCTGGATCCTGGAATTATAATAAATGTGTCAAAATGTCCTCTCGGTACCCAGGGGAAGCAAAAGTCTGATCCAATGCTCAGAATTTTTAAGGGATAAGGAATAAAACAAAAATGTAATTATGCCTGCTGCCTGCATCTTGAGTATTATATGCAGTGCTGGGCCCTCACCTTCAAAACGATATGGTGGAGCTGGGAGGGATTCGGAAAAGGACAGCAAAGGTGATCAAAGGGCTGACACGGCTTCTGTGCTGGAAAAGCTGGGTCGACTGGGAGGGAGGTGCCTGAGGGAAGCTGCCATCGAGGGCCCAGATCCTGCATGGAGTAAGGAGAGATCTCCCTGCTGGCCCTCCCAACACATGGATGGGGCTGGCAGGTTGGGATTAAAGCAAGTTCTTCACACTTTGTGCTTAAGTGGTGGCTTTCTGTATCACAAAGCTGGGGTGCTGGAAAGCGAACAAAATCACATGAGGAGACACCGTTAATATCAGTGGCATCTTTGACAGTGGAGGTCCCTGAACCCCTAAAGGTTGGCAGCTTAAAGTGTGCTGGGAGCCATCACGCGTGCCCAGCTTCATGCCCTCTTTCCCAGGCATCTGCTTGTGGAGGCAGGGCGAGATGGATCCCTACTCTGACCCAGCGTGACAGTTCTTAGGTTCTTAGCTTTTCACATGAGGTGCGTCCGTCCCCAGTCTTGCACTACAGTCTAAGCGTTGGCTTTCTGATGATGTGGGACAGGATTTCTTCACCTTCAGAGCCGGGGGCAGGAACAGCCCCTTTCTGGTAGGCACGGTGTCAGGGCATTTGCCTCCCTGCCACGCTTAACAGAGCTTGCCTCGTAGGCACAGTGCGTGAGAAACCCATGATTTGTGCCATCGTGTAATCAAGCTCATGCTCTTCTGTAGCCACTGCTTCAGGCGCTGGAACCGTACCATGTGGACTCGCTTCTGCTGCTCAGCGACGTGTGCCGGATGCAGGAAGATCAGGAGATGGCCCGTGAGCTCGTAGGTAAGAGCTGAAGTGAGGAGCAGATGTCTTGGCGTGAATTAGTAATCGAGGGGTTTTGGTTCAGTTTTGGTTTTGTTTCAACAGAGACGCAGCAAACCAGAAGGGTTGGTTTGGTTGTGTCTGTGACTCTGGGCCATGAGCACTCGGCCTTATGTGATCGTGCAGACCAGCAGTTTTTGCTGGAGGCTTTTAAACGGAGCCGGACGTGCTTGTCTGAGGCAAAGCCCATCAGCATTCACCTTCAAAATGAATGGACGGATTGTCTGGACATGGTGGGGGATGTGTCTCACCTGTAGGACGTCCCTTGTAGGAGGAGGGTCTGATTTAGTAGCTACCGGGTCCTGCCGTGTGAGGGCTGCTCCAGGAAGCCTGTGCCCTCTGCGGGGAGCCTGCCCAGCCCTCCAGACCAGCCTGCTTTGCCTTCCTCTGACCAGCACGTTGCAGGTCAGCACGTCTGGCTCTGCTCCTCTGGGTGCTGCAGGCTGCGTGGGGGCAGGAGGCATCCTGGAGGATGGCTGCCCCTCGCACTGCCGTGCTGCGGTCTGGTGTCTGAGATGTGCTGTTTGGCAACCAGGGCATGTGCTCTGCAGCATGATAGGAGGGGCCAGAGGTGAGGACATGATCTTTGGCTTCCATGTGTGAAGATAGTTGTGGCAGAGGCAGCTGTTCCAGCCTCAATCCCAGACCTCTTCCAGGAGAGTCGCTTTTCCCAACTGGAGCATAGCCTAATGCCCTCATAAGGGGGCAAGGCTCGCTTGCCTGGGTATGTGCTGCGACCACGTACTCTGAAGTAGCTTTGTGCCTTGCTGGGCTGTGAGCAAGTTTATTTCATGGCTGCCAGAGCTCTCAATTATCAGTCTCTTCTGGGCTAAATCGACTGCTGTTTTGTGAGCAGTGGGACTGCGTGGGGTGGTGGCGTGCCCTGACGTTGTCCTTGCTGTCTGCAGAGCAGGCGCTGTACAGCCTGGAGTGCTCCTTCCACCCTCTCTTCAGTCTCACCAGTGGGACCTGCAGGTTGGACTACCGGCGGCCAGAGAACAGGTAGGTGGCACGCCGGCCTGCCCCGCATCTGCCGGAGAGCCGTCGCGGCGCGCCCTGGCCTACTTTGGACACGGAGACCCAGATTCACAGCGTCTGCTGTGTCATCCATGGTGGCAGGGGACCTTGAATGTCCCTTTCTGTCGGAACAAGCTCTGCCACTCGGTGGTCGGTGGCAGTGCCCCTCAGCAAGGCAGCAGCAGGGCTCCCGAGATGGGTGCTGGGGTACCAGCAGCTCTTGCACTGAAGTTTCTTTGCAAAGCATCCTCTTTCCCAGGGGATTTCTTATTGGAGCAGTAACTGCTCCCCCCTGTCACATCCTTCTCATGTGAAATTAGTGCCCCTCAGCCTAAAATGGCACTTATTTTTGTCACAGAAATACTCGCTGCATGTTTACAGCTGTGCTTGGTCACTTGTGTGCTGCCTGCTTGGCCTGTGTCCCCAGCGCTCACGCTGCTCCCAGCCCGGCTCTTTATGTAATGACAGCTCTGCAGCTGCGGGGAAAGGTGACTTTATTCTGGGAATTTTCCAGTCAGCTGACCTAAGTCATCCCTCCCAAACTGCTGTACCTGGAGGTTGCTCAGATTTCCAGTACCTGCTCACTGATGGGCTTGGTGCCGTCTGCGACCTGAACGCAGCGATCTACAGATGCCCGATTTGGGTGTTAGTCCTCTCGTGCAACTGGGTGGGCTGGGACAAGGCAGAATGCAGAGTTCGGGGATTTACTTGTTTCTCTGGTCCTGAGCTATTGGCCAGCCTGGGAGAGCACAAGGCTGCAGGGCCTTGGGGAGCAGGGATGGAGCAGGCCATGGGTTTGCCGTCCCTATGCTTGCACAAAGAAATTAAAAAAAAAAAAAAAAAAAAAAAAATGGGATCATGAAGGGTCTGTGTCACCCCATATTGCACCAGGCTGGGTCCCCTGGACCACCCTGACTGCACTGCGACGCTGATGCTTGGAGGGCAAGGAGCTGGGGCTGACTGTGGGTCCCCGTTCTTGAGTGGCACAAGGTGCTTCTCTCCAAAACTGGCTTCTAAAGTCCACTCCTTTTCCCCACACAGGTCTTTCTTCCTGGCTCTCTTCAAGCACCTGATGTTGCTGGAGAAGAGAGGCTGTCCCCGGACAGCCCTGGAGTTCTGCAAGTTGATTCTGAGGTAGGTGCCCCTGCTGAGGGCTGCGCCCCGTTCCCTGTGGAATGGGGCAAGGTGTCTCAGGCTTGGGGGAACACGCTTCGAACAATACACTGAACCTAACCCAGGCAGGAAAACCCCCCAGAGGTGTACTGCTGCTCCCAGGCTCAGTGAGGGCTTGTTTCCACTCCTTACAGATGCAGCGTCACAGGTTAACTTTGAGCACGTGCTCTTATCTGTGGTGCTGCTTTGGAGAGAAGACACTGTTGAGAAGGAGGCTTAAACAGATGGGACCTGGGTGGCCCTTGCTGTTGACTGCTGAGCTGTGGGCCTGGCTGGTTATTATAGCAGAGCTCGCAGTCTCTGTGGAGCAGATGTATGACGGTGGCTTCAGCCTGCTCAGTTTGTGGCCATTGATCCTGCTCCCGGGTGGTGATGGGAGGACTGGCACCCCTCTGCAGGGATGCAGACTGGGCAGGGCGTTGCACCGTCATCCTGGCCATGCAGGAACGATCGTGTTCCCGTTATCTCCACTTGCTGAGTCACAGAAGCTCTCTGGGTGCTAGTGGGAAAGTCTTGTTTGACTTAGAAATGAGGACAGCTACTTCAGCTGTTGTGACACTGATTTTGTTTCCTCCCCTTGTGCTCGCCTCCCTCTGAAGCCTTGATCCAGAGAACGACCCACTGTGTGTGCTGCTGCTGATCGATTTTCTCTCCCTCCGAGCTAGAGAATACACCTTCCTGACCCGCATGTTCCAGGAGGTGGAGGTGAGTTGCCCTCAGGCTGCCCTGGCGAGAGAGGGGGCAGAGGGGGGAGAGCTTGGTTCCTGGGGATCTCCCCACCTGGGCTGGACTGGAGGGGGCAGCTGGGCCACAGAGCATGAGGTTTTCCTAACCAGCTTAGCCTTTTGAGGGCTCCCGCATGGCCAGGCTAGCATCCTAAAAATCATCGGAATGACCCGTAAAGGCTAGGGTGTGTGTTCTTGTAATCCTGGTACCCTGCAAACGATTATAGGAACTCAAAATTGCTTACTCAGTTGTGGAGGCACCAAGCCAATGGCTGGGAAGTAACTTAATCCAGCAAGCAAGAAACCCCACCCTGTGTGCAGCCCAGCCACATCGAGATTGTTCTGCATAGCATCATTTCTCGGTAAATCTGTCTCTCTGATCCTGCAGAGTCACCGGAATTTGTCCCAGCTCCCCAATTTTGCCTTCTCGGTGCCGCTGGCCTATTTCTTCCTGAGCCAGCAGGAGGAGCGCTCGGAGCTGGAGCAAAGCCAAGCCCGGGAGAAAGCTGCCCGGCTCATCCAGCTCGCGTTGATCATGTTCCCAAGCGGTAAGTCTGTCCCCACCGGTAAGTCCGTCCCCGCAGGCTTTGTCACTGTCTTCATCTGTGAGAGCGAAGGCTGGATTCCAGGCAGTCAAATGCAGAGGCAGCAGTTTGCCTGTGGTTGCAAATGGTGTTTGCCTCTGTCTGGGAGATGGGAGCCCTGACTCAGAGGGTGAGGCACCTCAGGCAGTGGCAGGTACTGCTGTACCTGCGTCTGGGGTGGTGGTGGTGATATTCAGCCTTCCCGCACCGTGGCAGGGCTGGCGAGAGGACAGTGGAACCGGGTAGGGCCACCATGGCCATGAGCCCTCCATGTATTAGGAGGAGATTGAGGACTGTTCTCCCTGCTGTGCACCTTCCTCCGAGCAGCTGATGCCCCTTCATTAGAGATGGTCACAGGCATGCAAGTTGGGGGAGGATGAGAACTAGAATCTTGGAGGAGGAAAATGTTTCACCCCAGGGTTGGCCAGACCAGAGACAGCAAGTCTCTCTTGGCTTTCCCTCCGAGGCACTGCTCTGCTTTAGATGTGCTCTCTATGGGCGCCCATCACTCTTGCTTTCATCCAGTTGGTGCTGCTGTCCATGAAAGGAGATATACAGCCCCTCTGGGCCCAGAGGAGGGTGTGTCTTTATACGCGGGATTAACCAGCTCTCGAACAGAGGTTTAGTTTGTGTTGGCTGAAACCATCTTTTTTGCTGCTTGTCATGGTGACTGAAATAAAACCCTTGTTCAAGTTCAAAGGCCAGCAGCGTTAAGTGCGGAAAATTGCACCTTATTTCACTGGGGGTAAAAGAAGTTTGTTCTTTTTTCGCTTACTCTGGATCTGTTTCCGTCACCCACGCAGAGACCAAAACGCAGCATAACCCCCAGCAGCACGCTCGCACCCTCCTTGCATGGGTCCTCCTTCAGCGCCCCGGTGGGGGCCCACCTCTGGGATGGGGCTGTCTCTCTGCAGCCCTGGCAGTGGTGAGCGGCCACACCACGGTGCTCCTTGCCGGGCTATTGAAAGCGAGCTGTCTGACTTTCTCCTGCAGTTCTTATGCCGTTGTTGGATCACTGCAGTGTGCAGCCCGATGCCAGGGTCGCGTCCCATTCCTTTTTCGGGCTGAATGCTCAGATAAGGTAAGCCCTGGAGATGTTCTCGGTAAAGAGAAGGAATCGATTTTGCCAGTAGTGGGGCTTTTGCTTGCTAATGGACTTACAAAGCTGCGGAGGAGAATATTTGTTTTTCCTGAGTAGGCTGTTAGATGCTTTGATAATGGATTTCCATAATGGCCACCAGATAAAGCTAATAGAGCTGCCTCACCTTAATGTGGATGGGTCAGAAGTTCATACTGCAGCCTGTCGGTACATGTAGTAAGAGAGAACCGCATGTGCGTACTCTCAGGGCAGGCTGTCTCCTACCAGTCTGGATTTCCCTGACACGTGGTCCTCCTGAACACATGAATGGTCTCCCCCTCGGGTCAAGGCAGCGTTAACTTTCGTCTCATGGCTCTGCTTATCCCAGAAATAGATGGAGGCAGAAAAACTGGTGAAGGTAGATGGAAATAGCAAAGCAAAGCAGGGAGCCTGCGATTCCTCTCTTTGTGTTCTCACGCCGAAGCACAGTGCAGAGACGAGCCCTTGCCAGCCAGCACAGGGACCTGCAGGCGGGAAGGAGGAGAGTGCCCTGAATAACAACTGTCTCCTGTAGTCAGCCTCCCGCCTTGAACCAGCTGACGTCCCTCTACGTGGGAAGGACTCACTCCCTGTGGAAGGACCCAGCCGTCATGGCATGGCTGGAGCCCAATGTCCACGAGGTGTTGCGCATGGTGGATGCCCGGGACCCGCTGGTGGAGGAGTCTGAGCACAAGTGAGTGCGGCAGGTGGAGGTGAGCGGCTCTTGTACCAGGCACGGGTGCTGAAACACAGGGTCGGAGCAGGCCGGGAGGCTCTGCGGATGAGAGGAGCTCTGTCCCGAGCAGCAGCAGCGCTGGGGCTTGCTCAGAGCCCCACAACTGCCGATCTGATGGTCGCTGCTGATGCCAAGGGTTACGCCGTAGGGCCAGGAAGGCAGAGGCTCTTCCGTACTTTGCATAAACGTGAATTAAAAGCTGTAGCTTTTGCTCACTGAGTGTGTGCTACGCTGGCTTCCCCCAGCTTCGACTATCACATGTGCCCTGGAAATCGCCCAGGAAGGGTGGAGGGGTTGCCACTGGCTGTGAGGGGCGGGGGTAGCTGCAGGGCTCGCAGATATTTATTGCACAGGGCAGGTGAGTGCATAGAAACACCTTCCAGCTCTGAGAAGCAAGAGAGGGGGGCATTAGGTCTTGCCCTAAGCCAAAGGTAGTTTGCTCTGCTGACCTGCAGAGGAATGGGGCCGGTGAGAGATCCATGCAGTGTCCCTGAGCTGTTCTGCTCTTTCATCTGAGGTCAGCAGCTGCCAAGTGACTTTGGCTTCACCGTAGGCCAGCTCCGTCCGATAAAGCACATCCCCCCCAGAGCCAGGGATGAAGCTGATGATGCACCTAGAGAAGCAGAAATGGAAAGCTGGCTATGCTGAGGTGTGCTCTGTGCAATCCTCTGCTCCCCTCTCTGCTTTAGGAGAAAGACGCTGTACCAGAGCGCACCCAGGAACATCTACCGGCACATCATCCTCTCGGAGGTGAAGGAGGCCATGGCAGCTCTGCCTCTGGTGAGTGGCCCTGACGGGGCACAGGCGGTGCCGCTGTGCGCGGCGTGGTGGCACTCGCGTCCCTGCAGACACTGGGCATGTCTTAAACCCCAGCCACCAGCAAGAACCATGGGCCTGACCTCAAAGTGTCCTCCCTGTATGTATGGCTTCCCGGGGCTGCACACGGGGGCATGTGTGGGCAGGCCAGGCTGCAGCTGGTTACGTTCCCCGAGACGAAGGGCTGTCCAGCTGGTCTGCCCATCTGTGTGCTTCGGTGTTTGCCGCTGCTGGTGACGCAGCCTTCACCCCTTCTTTCTTCTCCTTCCCCGCAGGAGGTGACCTCGCAGCCTGTGATGGGGTACGACCCCTTGCCTCCTTTGGACTCCATCGTTTCCTACACCAGACCAGAAAGGTACCTTCTCTCCACCCCGCGTTTCTGGCACAGCCGGCGTGTTCCCGGCGCGCCCTCAGCCCCGGGCCTGGGTGCCTGTGGGAGCTCAGAGCTGACGTCCTCCTCCATCTCGGAGGAAGAGCCGCCTGGCTTGTGGTGCTCGCCGACAGGCAGAGCGTACAGGCAGGACTGGTCCTGCTGCTTTTCCTTGATGGTCACCGTCGGAGACGGCGGCTGTTCACAGCCATTAAAGCAAAGGCCATTGAAAAATTTTGGCTGTTTCTTACCCGAGGTGGTTTGGGGTAAATACAGGTTTAAGCGCAGCCAGCCGTGGGGCGCACAGACTGTCCAGGTGAAGCCCATACGTGTCTTATGCACTGACCCAGCTCAGAGCAGACCGGGCAGCGCTTTTAACTACTGCGTTGCCCAGAGGCTGGCCAGCTGCTGGCTACCTGGGGTAGGAAATCCCCGAGAATCCCCCAGTACCCTGCTTCGGGGCTGGCTCGGGAGGGGCCGTGTGTTGGTCTGGGCAGCGTAGTTCTCTCTGCGCTGTCTCAGCCCCAGCGAGAGGTCAAGTACCAAGCTGCCCCCTTAACCGCGGTGTGACTTCTGTCTTTCAGAACGAATCGTCCATCCAATGAAAGCACTTTATCTCTCTTCTTCCGATCGCTGTTGCCAAATTTTAACTTGCAGGTATGTGCAGTCAGCTGCTGCGGGGCAGAGCAGAGCACACTTTTGCTGGTGGTACGCAGAAGTTTCCTCTGCACAGTGTTTCTGCAAAGGGAGTGGCTCTTGGCATATGCAGTGTGTAAACGTCAGGTTGCAGAGCAGCCGGATGCTTTTTGGCAAGCGGCATTGTCTCTCTCCCCGCCTGCTGCAGACGGGCGGGCAGCTCCCTGCCTGGCTGCTCCAGCTCCGCTCTCTTGCAGGGGGACATCAGGCACGAGAGGGATGAAGAGGCTGGAGCAGGGCAGGACCTTAACCAGGGGGTGAACAGGCTCATGGCAGCCATGCGGGACATGCTGGCGAACATCCAGTTTCAGGAACCCCCCCGAGACGACAATCCTGAAGGCGACGGGGACTGGGACTGAGCCGAGAGTGCGCGTCTTCCCCCTGCAGCCCTCTGTAATCACGCCCCCCCCTCCCCGACTTGTGTTGCTCTCCAATAAAGTCACACAAAACCCAGGCGCCTGCTCTCGCTGCGGGGACGGGCTCGCTCTGGGGGGTGCTGCCACCACGAGCGCTCTTCGTATCTCTCGGCGGGTGGCGAGGGCTGTCTGAACGTGGCAGAGCTAATCTACAGCAGCTGTCCCTCGGCCCCAAGTCAGCTTAGTCCCCTTCTGCCTGCCTCCAGCCACAGGGGCGGTCCCCTTCCGCTGCCTGCCCTTCTGGTTTTGTGTTTGATGGCTGGAGGGGTTTTTTTCCTCTCTTCTGTGGCTCCTGAGCCGTGCTGCCCTTTGTGCTTCCCCCAGCCTGAAGCCTCCATGAAATACTCCAGGTGCTGGACCGTCCAGCTTGCTGACGAAGGGCTCGGGGTCCCTTCTCCATTGTGGTCCCTCGGGATGCAGAGGAACAAGCTGAGCTTTGGCAGGACCTCCTGGGGAGCTGCAGCGCTGCCGGGGGTGTGCGGGGAGCAGCTCTTCCTTGTGCTGCAGCCTTTTGATCACGCTGTGAGCAGAAAGCATCCCCCCCCCCGGCTCTTTGTTTTCCACCCCCCCAGCCTCCATCCCTTGTTTCCCCACCTTCACGTGGGGACACGGAGCGATGCAGAGCCAGGAATGAGGTCAGCAGCACTCCAACCCTGAGCTCATCCTTGCTGCCCGCAAAGCTTTCCCCCCCCGCCCCCCCGACTTTTTTCTGCTGTGTAACGGTGTATATGTGGCTCTAATGCTGAGCCAGGCTGTGCTGCCCGGAATAAATCCTCCCCCCTCTTCTGCAGCGTCTGCCGCGTCCCTTCCCGAGGGAGCAGCCTGGATCCGTGGGGGCCAGCGGGGATGGGGCCCATCTGCCCCAGCCCCATCCCCGCCGGCACATCCCAATCCCATGGTACAGGATCCCCGTCCGCTCCCCGGAGCCTTGTGTTCGCATCGCTTGGATTTGCCGACTCGGCGTTTTTCTAGCCCTGCTCTCAAAGCCTCTGTTGATAAAGCTAAAAATTCATGGCACGTACTGGCCTGCTCTTTAGCCAAGCAGCAGCCGGGAAGGGGGGAAAGCTGGTGGCTGTTGGTCCGGATTCCTTCCACTCGCTTTTCCCTGGGTGGGGGGGAAAATGGCATTTTGCCGTTCCTTGCCTAGTGCCAGGGCTTCGGCTGGAGGCACGGCATGCATTAGCCATGGCTGCCTGCCATGCCCACACTCGGGGTGGGGATGGCACCGTGGCAGCCTGGGACCTCATTCCCAGCGCATCCAGCTGAGCCGCTTTCATCCATGGCGGAGCCGCGGGGTGCTCAGTGCCATGGGGAAGGGCTCCTGGTGCTCCGCGGGCAGGAACGGAAGTGGCTGGTGGGAGCGACCATGGGATCGGCCTTTTCATGCAGCCGTGAATGGCTCTTTGGCAGCTGAGTGGCTCCAGGCATCAACACGATCCAAAGGCACATGATGGTCAGATGGGTCCCGCGTCCCCCAGCCTGCCCGGGCTCCCTCCGGCACCGGGCTTTGCCAGGGCACGGGCGCGGCATCGCGTTTAATCATGCCTTTGACGTTCCCTATCGGACCCATGTCCTGCCCTGCAGCAAAGCACCTTCCCCAGGGCTGGGTCAGGCGAGGCTACTGGTGCTGTGGGGCCAGTGGGGGAGACGGGGCTCCCAGCCCCGCACATGGGGGCTGGGAGGGGCAGCTTGACTCCTGCAGTGGGGAGGGTCCCACTGGGGTCCCCAAGGTGCACGGACACCCCAGGGGACACAGGACCCACCCAAGGCACACAGGCTTGCAGGGCACATGGGACCTCCCAAGACACATGGTCCCCCAGCGTGCAGGGATTCCCCCCCCCAGGGCACAGAGGACCCCAGGACACATGGGGACCCCAAGGTGCATGGAACCCCAGGGCACAGAAGACCCCTATGGCACACAGCCCCCCAAGGTGCACGGCCCTGGAGGTGTATGGACCCGCTCAGGGCACGTGGGACCACCAGGCACATGCTGACCCCAAGCAGTTGGGCTCCTTGGGGCCGTGCTGGGGGTCAGGCCTCCGTGGTGGCTCCCTTGGCTGCCGGGTGCTGCCGTCATGCGGGTGCCCACCCTCCTCAGGAGGAGGAGCCGCGGGAGCCAGCTTTAAAGTGGGGCAGAGAAAAGGCCCTTTCTTCTCCGTCACCCTGGGCCGGCAGTGCATGGCTGCGGGGACGCTGGGCAGGGCTGGCCAGGAGGACGGCTGAGACACCGGGGGTACCGGCAGGCACGCGGCACCCCCAGCACATCCCCAGGCAGTGGGACTCCCCGTCCTCAGTTCCTCAGCATCCTCTCGGTCTCGCCGTCGGGCGCTGCGGGAGCGCTGGCAGGGTGGGCTGGGGGCCTGGGGAATCTACGGGCACTGCAAGGGGCCCCGGGGGCTCAGCCCCCAGCCGGGGGGTCCCTGGGGTTGAGGTGGGGGCCATGTCGACGCTGGCCCCCCTGCGTCTGCTGCGTGAGCCCTGGAACGCCAGCGAGGGCAACCAGAGCAACGCCACGGCCGGTGCCAGCAGCCCCTGGTGCCAGGGGCTCAACATCCCCAACGAGCTCTTCCTCATGCTGGGGCTGGTGAGCCTGGTGGAGAACCTGCTGGTGGTGGCTGCCATCCTGAAGAACAGGAACCTGCACTCGCCCACGTACTACTTCATCTGCTGCCTGGCCGTCTCTGACATGCTGGTGAGCGTCAGCAACCTGGTGGAGACACTCTTCATGCTGCTGATGGAGCACGGTGTGCTGGTGATCCACGCCAGCATCGTCCGCCACATGGATAATGTCATTGACATGCTCATCTGCAGCTCCATCGTGTCGTCCCTCTCCTTCCTGGGGGTCATCGCCGTGGACCGCTACATCACCATCTTCTACGCCCTGCGCTACCACAGCATCATGACACTGCAACGGGCCGTGGTGACCATGGCCAGTGTCTGGCTGGCCAGCACCGTCTCCAGCACCATCTTCATCACCTACTACCGCAACAACGCCATCCTCCTCTGCCTCATCGGCTTCTTCCTCTTCATGCTGGTCCTCATGCTGGTGCTCTACATCCACATGTTCACCCTGGCCCGCCACCACCTCTGCAGCATCTCCAGCCAGCAGAAGCAGCCCACCATCTACCGCAGCAGCAGCCTGAAGGGAGCCATCACGCTCACCATCCTCCTGGGCGTCTTCTTCATCTGCTGGGGGCCATTCTTCTTCCACCTCATCCTCATCGTCACCTGCCCCACAAACCCCTTCTGCACCTGCTTCTTCAGCTACTTCAACCTCTTCCTCATCCTCATCATCTGCAACTCGGTGGTCGACCCCCTCATCTATGTCTTCCGGAGCCAGGAGCTCCGGCGGACGCTGCGGGAGGTGGTGCTGTGCTCCTGGTAGGCAGCGGGACACTGGTAATGGCACGGCCACCCCCGCTGCAGGATGGATGGACGGATGGATGGACAGACGGGACGTGCCGGGTGGCATCCCCCGATCCGGGCTGGCAGGCTCGTGGTACCCAATAAAGGCTCTTTGCAGTGATGCTGTGGCTGGCACCGCCGTGGAGCCCCGGGGCGGGGGGCGGTCGCCCCTTCCCGGCCCCACCGTTCATTCAAAGCTCAATTCCTCCCAATTGCCGCTGTCGGGACGCGGATACCGGTCCCGGGAGAACCGGCGTGGGACCGGGAGGGAACCGGGGGGCCGTTGGAGCAGCCCGGGGCGGCGGGAGGCCGGTCCCCGCGGGGGGTGGGAGGCAGCCCCCGGACAAAGGGCCCCGCCACCGCTACCGCCGCCGCCGCCGCCGCCGCCGCCTTTGTTCTCGGGCCGCGCCCGCCGCCGCCCACCCCGTCCCCTTCCCGGCGGGGGCTCCAGCCGACCGGGACACCCCGGGGCACCCCCCCCCGTGCCCTGTCCCTGCCCCACCCGTGACGGGACGCGGGTTGGGTGGTGTGTGTCCCCCGCCGCCCCCCGGGATGCTCCTGCCGTGTCTGGGTGGTCGCTGAGCCCCCCTCCCCCGCGGGTACCGGGGTCCCCCCGTGTGCCGGGGCGGGTGGGTCCCCTCCCCTTGTCCCCCCGCCATGGGTGCGGGGGTCCCCTCCCGGGTCCCCCGCGGGTGCCGGGGGTCCCCGAGCCGGCGGTGCCGGTGCCGGGGCGGGGCGGGGCGGGGCGTGGCGTGGCGGGCGGCGGCGCCGGTGCCGCAGGGCTGTTGCGGCGCTGCGGCGGCGGCCGCCGATTGGCTGGGGGACGGCGGTGACGTCAGCGCCCGGCCCGGTGCGGCGCGAGGCGCCTATAAAGGAGGCGGCGGCGGCAGGGCCGCCCCCCGCGCTCCCCGGTGCCGCTCCGCTCCTGTTCCTGCTCCCGGTCCCGGTCCCAGTCCCGCTCCCGTCCCGCTCCGGCCCGGCAGCACCATGAGGGAGATCGTCCACATCCAGGCGGGGCAATGCGGCAACCAGATCGGCGCCAAGGTAACGGCGGCCCCGCCTCCGCTGCAGAGACGAGCGGCGGACAAAGACACCCCCCCCTCCCGCCGCGCCCCCCCCCCCCCCCCCCCCCGCCCCGTCCCGCCGCACCGGGAGGACAAAGGACCCCGCCCCTCTCCCCCCCCCCCCCCCCCGCCCCGCGCCTTTGTCCGCCGCCACCGCCCTTCAGCACCGCGGACAGCGCCCGTCCGGCCCCGCGCCCCGCCGCCAGGGGGCGCCCGCCCCGCCCTGCCCGGGGGGGGGGAGGGGGGGGCGTGGGGGTGTCGCGGGTGTCCCTGTGTGTGTCCCCCCCCACGCTGATCCCTGTGCCCCCAGTTCTGGGAGGTGATCAGCGACGAGCACGGCATCGACCCCAGCGGCAACTACGTGGGTGACTCCGACCTGCAGCTGGAGCGCATCAGCGTCTACTACAATGAGGCCTCCTGTAAGTGACACTCCCCACCGCCCCCCCCACGCGGGGCCCCCCGGGGGGGGACAGCCCAGCACCCCCACCCTGGGCGGGAGGGACACGACCCGCCTCTGTCCCTCCACCCGTGCAGGCAGGTCCTAGGTCTGCTCCCACCCTGATGGGGGGGGCAGACATGTGCCCTCCCCACGGGGCTCCGGGGGGGGGCAGAGGTGTGCACCTCTGTGGTTTGGGGGGGGGCGGTAGAACATGTGCACCCAGCTCCATGGGGACGTTTTGCTGGGGGAGGACACATGACACGTGCACCCAGATGCCTGGGGCCTTGGGGTGCTGGGGGGGGACACAACTCATGCACCCAATCCCCTGGGGCTTTGTGGTTTGGGGCGGGGGGGACCGTGACACGTGCACCCACCCCATGGGACTCCCCCCATTGCATGTGGGGGGAGAACTGTGCACCCAGCCCCACAGGGACCCCATGGGTTGGGGGGGGACACAACAGAACACGTGCACCCAGCCCCATGGGACCCTGCAGTGCGTGTGGGGGGGGACACAGACATGTGCACCCAGCCCCACGGGGACACTGTGGTTTAGGGACACACACGTGCACCCAGCCCCATGGGGACCTTGTGGTGTCGGGAGGGGGACATGACATGTGCACCCAGCCCCATGGGAGCCTGGGGGGGGGGGGAGGCACTCACAGAGAGTGGGGGGAGAGAGGGGGGAGAGTGGCAGGACCCTCCTGGAACGGGGTCTCTCGCAGCTCACAAGTACGTGCCTCGCGCCATCCTGGTGGACCTGGAGCCGGGGACGATGGACAGCGTGCGCTCGGGCGCCTTCGGACACCTCTTCCGCCCCGACAACTTCATCTTCGGTAGGTCCCCGGGGAGGGGGACGCCCTCACCCGCGTCCCCAGACCCCTCCCGGGCTGTCTCCGTCCCCGGGGCGCTCGGCGAGTGCATCCCCACCCGTGCCGCGGGGCCCGGCACGACGCCAAACCTTCGCGGTTTCCGCTTCCCACCCCACCCCGGCCTCAGATCTTGCCGATGCCGCCGCCGGCAGCGCCCGTCCCCTCCCCAGCGTGGGCGCGTGGGTGCCGGCGGCCATCGGATGCCTCTTTTTTCCCCCCCTGGCAGGGCAGAGTGGGGCTGGGAACAACTGGGCCAAGGGACACTACACGGAGGGGGCTGAGCTGGTGGACTCGGTGCTGGACGTGGTACGGAAGGAATGTGAGAACTGCGACTGCCTGCAGGGCTTCCAGCTGACCCACTCGCTGGGCGGGGGCACCGGCTCCGGCATGGGCACCCTCCTCATCAGCAAGGTGCGGGAGGAGTATCCCGACCGCATCATGAACACTTTCAGCGTGGTGCCGTCCCCCAAGGTGTCGGACACGGTGGTGGAGCCCTACAATGCCACGCTCTCCATCCACCAGCTGGTGGAGAACACAGATGAGACCTACTGCATCGATAACGAAGCTCTCTACGACATCTGCTTCCGCACCCTCAAGCTGGCCACTCCCACCTATGGCGACCTCAACCACCTCGTCTCAGCCACCATGAGTGGTGTCACCACCTCCCTCCGCTTCCCCGGCCAACTCAATGCCGACCTCCGCAAGTTGGCGGTCAACATGGTGCCCTTCCCGCGTCTCCACTTCTTCATGCCAGGCTTCGCCCCGCTGACGGCCCGTGGCAGCCAGCAGTACCGTGCCCTCACTGTCCCCGAGCTCACCCAGCAGATGTTTGATGCCAAGAACATGATGGCTGCCTGTGACCCCCGCCATGGCCGCTACCTCACCGTGGCCACCGTCTTCCGGGGCCGCATGTCCATGAAGGAGGTGGACGAGCAGATGTTGGCCATCCAGAGCAAGAACAGCTCCTACTTCGTGGAGTGGATCCCCAACAACGTCAAGGTGGCCGTCTGCGACATCCCTCCCCGGGGGCTGAAGATGTCCTCCACCTTCATCGGCAACAGCACGGCCATCCAGGAGCTCTTCAAGCGCATCTCGGAGCAGTTCACAGCCATGTTCCGCCGCAAGGCCTTCCTCCACTGGTACACGGGCGAGGGGATGGACGAGATGGAGTTCACCGAGGCCGAGAGCAACATGAACGACCTGGTGTCCGAGTACCAGCAGTACCAGGACGCCACGGCCGAGGAGGAGGGCGAGATGTACGAGGACGACGAGGAGGAGTCGGAGGCGCAGGGCGCCAAGTGATGCCCGACGCACCCCCCCCTGCCGCCCGCAGCCCCTCCGGCTTCGCGCTGCCGCCCCGGCTGGGCTCCCCCCACGCGCGTCCTTTCAGTGTCTCCTGACCCTGTCCCCCCCTGAGCCGGCTCGGCCCCCCCTTTCCCCCCCCCGCCTCCCCCCTTTTCGTTTTTTACTGGTTCGTGTCTATTATTTTTTTTGAATACTTAATAAATTTATTGCTGTCCAGGTACCACCTGTCTGCGGCTCCTTGAGGGGTGGGGGGGTGGTGCGCAACAGGGACACTCTGCTGGGGGCTCTTCCCATTAAGTGGGGACTTGGGGACCCCAAGTGCCCAAGGTGGCCATGCCCAAGCCCTGGTCCCCTCCCACCCAGACAATGGCTGTCCCCGGTGTGTCCCCTTGCACTGTGTGCCCCACACTGTCCTGCCCCGTGGGGGTGCAGGTGCCACATCACCCGGCTGCAGCGCCCGGGAGGGTGGCTGTGCCTTTGTCCCCACTGTCACCCTTCTCTGTGGTGTGGTGGTGGCTGCCCCCTCCCTGTGCCAGGAGAGCGTTGGCCCCTTGTCCCCACCAAGGACCCCAGGGTGACCCCCCAGGGCTGGGAATGCGCCTGGCTTTGGGGGATCCAGGGCACCCTCAGCCCCCTGGCTCTGGGGACCCCCAAATCCAGCCTAGGTGCTGGGCTGCCCCCAGGGTGGGGGGCCAGGCTGTGCTGCCGTGGGGCTGCAGCCCCCCCGGGGCCACCGCTTCCCTCCTGGGGGTCCCTGGGCCCCTGTGTGGGTGTGGGGGGAGGGGCTGTGCTGTAGGGGCAAGGGAAGGGGCTACAGGGCCAGGGCACTATGGGGCTAGGGGCTATAGGGACAAGAGACTATGGGGCAGAGGGTTATGGGGACTGGGATCTATGGGTCTGGGGGCTCCGAGAGCAAGGAGCTATAGGTCTGGGGGCTCTGGGGACCGGGAGTTATGTGAACAAGGGACTACAAGGGCGGAGGCTGTGGGGACAAGGGGCTATGGGGGCGGGGGCTACAGGGACAAGAGACTATGGGGTCGGGGGCCATGGGGACAACGGACTGTGGAGCTGGGGGCTCCGGGAGCAGGGAGCTGTAGGTGTGGGGACTCTGGGGACCGGGAGCTATGGGGACAAGGGACTACGAGGCTGTGGGCTATAGAAATAAGGGACTACGGGTGTGGGGGCTGCGGGGACGAGGAGCTCTGGGGCTGCGGGCCGTGGGGCGGAGGCCGGGGGGCGGCAGGGTGCGGGGGCTGGGGGCGGTGTGCCGTGTGTCCGCGGGGCCGTGCCGGTGCGTGGGGACGCCGCGTCTCGTCCCCGCCGTCCGCCGGGCGCGGCCCCGCCCGGGCGCGGTGCGGTGCGGTGCGGTGCGGTGCGGTGCGGTGCGGTGCGGTGCGGTCCGCCGGCCGACAGGGGGCGCCATCGCGGCGGGGCGGGGCGGGGCGGGGCGTGCGGGAAGCGCCGGCGGGGGGGCGGCGCGGGGCGGGCGGCGCTGCGGTGAGCGGGGCGGGGGCGCTGGCCCCTGGCGGGCGGGGGGGCCGGGGAGGGGGGGGACACCCGGTACCGGGGGCTCTGCTGGGGTACGGGGGGGGGCAGCGCGGGGGGGGGGGCGGTGCTGTGGTGCTGTGCCATAAGGGGGTGCGGGGGGGTCCATCCGGGCCCGGGCAAAGAGGGGTCGGGGCTGCACCGGGGGTGGCTGCACCGGAGGGGGTGCACCGGAGCGGGGGGGGGCGCACCGGGGGGGCCGTACGGTACCCGGAGGGCCGAGGCGGGCGCAGGGCGGGGACCGCGGCCGTGGGAGGCGGAGGGACGGGTTTGTCCGGCGGGGACGGTGATGTGGGGGCGCCGGTGACAGCGACAGGGTGCCGGTGACAGCGACGGGGTGCCGGTGGCGATGGCGTACGACGAGCGGCTGGCCCGCTTCCGCCAGGCCCACCTCAACCCCTTCAACAAGGCCCCCGAGCAGGGCGAGCGCCCCGACGGGGGGGACCCCGACCCAGGTGGGTGCTGACACCCCTTCCCCGTCCCCCCTCCCCGTCCCTGCCCCACGGCGCGGGTGGGCGGCCGGTCCCACACCCCCGGCATGGCGCTCACCCCCTTACAGCCCGGCGGCCGGATCCGTCCCCGGGGGACCCCGAGGGCACCCTGGACCTGGGCCTGGCCGAGGACCACTTCTCCCGCCCCGTGGTGAGTGGGGCCGGGGGGGGGCGCGGAATGGGGCTGGCGGTGGTGGGGCTGGGGGGCTGCCGGTCCCCCTTCTTCATCCTCACCCTCCTCCTCGTCGGGCAGGGCCTGATCCTGGCGTCGGACGTGCAGCAGCTGCGTCAGGCCATCGAGGAGTGCAAGCGGGCCATCCTGGCGCTGCCCGAGCACTCGGAGCGGCAGAAGGACGCCGTGGTGCGGCTCATCCACCTCCGCCTCAAGCTGCAGGAGCTGAAGGTGGGGCCGGGGCTGGGGTAGGGGGGTCTCCGTGGCCGGGGAGAGGCCGTCTCCATGGCCGCTGACACACACCCCCCGGCACTTCGCCTCCGCAGGACCCCGGTGAGGATGAGCCCAACATCCGGGTGGTGCTGGAGCATCGCTTCTACAAGGAAAAGAGCAAGAGCGTGAAGCAGATGTGTGACAAGTGCAGCACCATCATCTGGGGCCTCATCCAGACCTGGTACACCTGCACAGGTGGGGGCCGGGACCCCCTCCCCTTTCTTCCCATCGCCCCTGTGTCCCCGTCCCCACGCCGACGGCCACCCGTGTCCCCCCCCAGGCTGCTACTACCGGTGCCACAGCAAGTGCCTGCCGCTGGTGAGCAAGCCCTGCGTGCGGGCCAAGGTCAGCCACCAGGCCGAGTACCAGCTCAGCATCTGTCCCGAGAGCGGGCTGGACAGCCAGGACTACCGCTGCGCCGAGTGCCGGGCCCCCGTCTCCCTCCGTGAGGCTGCGCCGGCACAGCGTGGGGCTGGGGGGGTTGTGGGGCTGGGCTCCTCTGGGGGCTGCGTGGGCTGGGGGTGGTGGTGTGGGGCTTGAGGGGGGTGTGGAGCTAGGCTCCCCTGGGGGCTCTGTGGGGCTGGGGGGGGTGTGTGGCTGGGGAATGTGTGGGGCTGGGGGGAGCTGGGGGTTCTGTGGAGCTGAGGGGGGAGTGGGGCTGGGCTCCTTTAGGAGCGGTGTGGGACTGGGGGCAGCTGGGGTCTGGGGGATGTGTGGGGCCAGGCTCCCCTGGGGGCACAGGGTGGCTGGGGGGCATGTCAGACTGGACTCTTTTGAGGATTTTGTGGGGCTGGGGGCAGCTGGGGGGTTGGGGGCTCCATGGGGCTGGGCTCCCTTGGTGACTCTGTGGGTTTGAGGGGCTGTGGGATGGGGGATGTGTGGGGCTGGGCTCCCTTGGGGGCTGTGTGGGACTGGGAACGAGGAGTTTTGTGAGGCTGGGGGCTCTGTGGGGTTGGGGGGACCTGGGGGCCAGGGCTGCTGGGGGCTGGGGGATGTGTGGGGCTGGGCTTCTTTGGGGGCTGCATGGGGCTGGGGGGAGCTGGAGACTGGGCCTCTGGGATCTGTGTGGGGCTGGGAGCTATGGGGAGCTGGGGGGGTCAGGGCTATGGGGCACTGGGGGGGCACAGAGCATGGGAAGGTGACGCTGGGGCCCCGCTGTGTCCCTGGGTGCTGCCGTGCGTCCCACGGAGGGCACATGGCGTGGGGTGAGCAGGGTGTGGTGCTTGGTGTGCCAAGGCGTGTGCTGGCGCGTGTGCCAACGCGTGTGCCGGCGCGTGTGCCGCCGCAGGGGGGGTGCCCAGCGAGGCCCGGCAGTGCGACTACACCGGCCTCTACTACTGCAGCAGCTGCCACTGGAACGACCTGGCCGTCGTGCCCGCCCGCGCCATCCACAACTGGGACTTCGAGCCCCGCAAGGTGCCCCTGGTGCGGGGTGGTGGCTTGGGGGCACCCAGGGTCCCAGGGGGGTCACCTGGGGGAGCCGTGTTCCTGGGTGGAGGTCACTTGCGGGGCTGTGTCCCCGGGCAGGGGTCCCAGGGGGCTGTGTCGGTGGGTAGAGGTCACTTAGGGGTCCGTGTCCCTGGGCACGTGGGTCCCTGGGGCTGCATCCCTGCGTGGAGGTCACTTGGGAGGGGGGTCTGTGTCCCCAGGGCTATGTCCCCGGCAATGGGGTCCCCGGGCAGTGGTGCTGAGGGTCCCTGGGGTCGTGGCGGTGGGGACGGCCCGGTGCCCGCCTGGTGACAGTGTCCCCGGGCACCGTGTGACGGCTGCGGACGGGCAGGTGTCACGCTGCAGCATGCGGTACCTGGCGCTGATGGTGTCGCGGCCTGTGCTGAAGCTGCGGGAGATCAACCCGCTGCTCTTCAACTACGTGGAGGAGCTGGTGGAGATACGGGTGAGTGCGGTGGGGCCACACATGGGGGAAGGGACCCCACCGGGCAGGGTGGGCAGCAGGGGACAGCATGATGGAGGGGGCGTGGGCTGAGCAGGGAGGGAGAGGGGACCCCGGCAGCACCCACAAAGGGGGAGCAGAGCAGGGGTCAGGGTGCCCAAAGCGCTATAGGGCTGAACTTGACCCAGCCTGACCTTGTCCTTGTCACGTCCCTGTCTCCATCCTGTCCTTAACCTGTTCTCATCTCATTCCTGTCCCCATCCCCATCCCATTCCCACGGCATACCCATCTCATCCCCATCCCTGTCCCCATCCTGCCCCTGCCACCACCCTTTTCCCTGTCTCGGTCCCATTCCCATCCCATCCCATCCCCATCCCATATCGTCCCCCTGCAGAAGCTGCGCCAGGACATCCTGCTCATGAAGCCCTACTTCATCACCTGCAAGGAGGCCATGGAGGCGCGGCTGCTGCTGCAGGTCAGGCCCCGCGTGGGCGGCCGAGCCAGAGGGACCCCGGGACCACGGGGCACCTGGGCTGGGCACGGCAGAGCCGGGCACAGCGGTGACAGGCTGTCCGCCTGCAGCTGCAGGACCGGCAGCACTTTGTGGAGAACGACGAGATGTACTCGCTGCAGGACCTGATCGACATCGAAGCCGGTCGCCTGAGCTGCTCCCTGACGGAGATCCATACTCTCTTTGCCAAGCACATCAAGCTGGACTGTGAGGTGAGCCGGTGCCGTGAGGCACACACAGCCGTGACCCACGGTGTGGCTCCCCTGGGGGCAGCGCCGTGCAGGGGAGGTGGCGCGGTCCCCACCGGGCACCACTGTGACCCTCTGCCCGCTCCCGCCCCAGCGCTGCCAGGCGAAAGGCTTCGTCTGCGAGCTCTGCAAGGAGGGCGACGTGCTCTTCCCCTTCGACAGCCACACCTCCGTCTGCACCGACTGCTCCGCCGTCTTCCACAGGTACGACACGCACTGGGGACGGCCACCTCCCGCCAGGCGCGCCGATGCGGCACTGAGGTGGGGGGACACGGGCGGCGCTGGGGCCGGTGCAGAGGGGTGACCCAGCGCTGTCCCCCCACGCAGGGACTGCTACTACGACAACTCCACCACCTGCCCCAAGTGCGCCCGGCTCAGCCTGCGCAAGCAATCCCTCTTCCAGGACTCCGGCACCGAGGCAGACCCCTAAGGAGGGGGGGGTCCAGCCCCATGGCCGCCCCCCACCTGCCGTGGGGCCCTGGGACAGACACGGGCAGCCCCACAGCCGCTTGGGGTGTGGGGTGGCCCCCAGCTCTGCACGGCAGCTGGGACCCTCTGCCTGCGGGGACGGCAGCCCTGGGCCTGGACGTGGCTTTGGAGGGGGGGGAGGTCGCTGCCGGACCCCAGCCTCTCGCAGGGCGGGGGTCCGGTGCTGCGCTGCCTGCAGCCGTGCGGCGTGGGCGAGCATGGCGGCCGAGCCGGAGCCACGGGCGCTGCCGGGGAGGGCGAGCACGGCGGGTCTCGGCAGAGGAGCCCCCCCAAACGCCTCTCGCCATCTCTGCGCGGAGGGCATCGGGGGGGGGAGGGCGGGAGACAGGAGCCGGGGCTGGGGAGGGGGCGCCACCCTCCCACCCCCCCCCACCCCACACACACTACTGGAATAACGCTGCTGATTCTGGGGGAAAACACACAGTTCCCCCCAACCCCCCCCACACGGACACCCCCGTTCCCGGGGCTGAGCCTCCGGGGGGGCTCCCCCCCCTTCCCCCCCGGTTTTCCTGTAGCATTAACGACGCCTCTTTGCGCAACCCAAGCACTCGTGTCCCGGCTGTGGCTCGGCGGCGGCGGGGGTGTGGCGTCGCGTGACGTCATCGGTTTCCGTTAAGGCGGGGGCTGCTCCCGGTCTGCTGCCCAGCGGGAGGGGCCGCGGCCAGCGCTGCCCCGCTACCGGCTGGGTTCCCCTCCCGCGCCGCCCCCTTCCCCGGTCTCCCCCGGGGGAGCCCCGTGTCCCGCCCGGGGGTCGCCTCCCCTGACGCAACCCCCCCTCCCCGCCCAGCGGCGACGGAGACGGGCAGAGCCGCGGCGGTGGTGGGTCGGTCGGTTTTACCGGAACAAAACGCTGCTACATGAGGACCGGGCGGGCACCGGCACCGGCCATGCTCCGCCGCGGCAGACGGGACCGCGCCGGCCCCGCGCTGGGCTACGGGCAGCCCCGGGTCCCGGCGGGGGGGGGCCGGCTGCTCCTTCCCCGCCGCTCGGGGGGCCGCTCCGGGCCACCGGCTTTGGCCGGCCCCGTGCCTCCTTCCCCGGGGCTCCTCTCCCCGGGGCCGGTCCGCCGTGCCTCCGGGAGAGGTGACCCCCCCCCCCGCGGCATCAGTCCTGCACCCCGGCCCCCCCGGGCAGGGCGGCGGGGATGGGCTCCGTCGGTGCTGGGGATGAAAGGAGGCGACTGGCACTGCTGTGTCCCCACGTCTGTCCCCTGGCGTGTCCCTGCGTCCGTCCCCCGGTGCCGGGGCAGCCCCTAGGGCTCCCGCGGGCGCTCGGCGGGCAGGAAGGCGTCCGGGGGTCCCGGCGGCAGCTCTGGGTCGCTGAGGTGCTTCTTCTCCCGGCCCTGCTCCCGCGCTCGGGTCCAGGAGGGCGAGCGCAGGTACCCGGCCCGTGGCACCACCTGCGGCTGCAGCCCTGCGGGGACAGACGGCTCAGGGAGGGACGGACAGACAGATGGGTGGACAGGTGGTCGGACAGGCTGAGAACGGCCCTGCGCACTCACCGCTGGGCGACTCTCCGGCCACGTTCTCCTCATCGGAGTCGGCGAAGACTTCGGCCAGCTCCTGGTCCGACATGTCAGTCAGCTCTGTCAGGTCCAGCAGGTCGAAGTGCACCTCCAGCGAGGAGACGCTGCTCAGGGGCTCTGCGGGCAGCCGGACATGCTTGGGGACCCGACCAGAGGCCCCGGGGATGGGCTGGGGGCAGCAGGGTGGGTGCCCGGGGTGGGGAGTTGGGTGGGGGGGCTGGTGCTGAGGGAGCTGTAGGAGAGGGGGGGACAAGGGGCTTGGTGGGGACGATGACCCCCTGAGGGCTGGCAGGGGATGTTAAGGGCAGGCAGGAGACGCTAGGGACAGGCAAGGACCCTGGGGACGGTCAGGTGGTGGCAGGAGATGCTAAGGGCAGGCAGGGGACGCCAGGGACAGGCAGGGGACCCCAGAGACAGGGGATGCTAAGGGCAGGCAGGGGATGCCAGGTACAGGCAGGGACCCTGGGGGCAGACAGGAGATGCTATGGGTACACAGGGGATGCCAGGGGTGGGCAGGGGACCCCAGGGACAGGCAGGGGATGCCAGGGGACAGGCAGGTCTGCCCGCGCAGGGCCACACTCACGTCTGCGCTCGGTGACCTGCAGCAGGCCGGCGCTGGGGATGGGGATGCCGCCCTGCTCCTCCACGGGGTCTGTGGGGGGCTCCTGGGCTGGCCCGTGGACAGGGGTCCCCACAGGGTGCTCTGGGGCCAGCGTCTCCTTGCTGAGTTCTGCGATACCGACACTTGCCACGTCGGTGACAGCAGATCCCCCCTGGGGCCCCATTGCCCCCCCTGGGCTTCCCGGCAGAGGGGATGGGGGCGGTGGGACCCCAGTGGGGACAGGCAGATCTGCCCGGGGCCCAGCAGCCCCGGTGCCGGCAGCCAGCAGCCCCACGCCCCCCGCCCCGCGCAGCCCCTTTGTGTCGGTGAGACAAAAGCGCGGCCTGTGCCGGAGCCCAGACAAGGGGCGGTTTGTCTCCCAGCAAGAGCCGTCGTGGCACAGCCTGTGGTCGTGGCACAGACGTGTCCGGGCGCTCCTCCGGGGTTGAGCGGGCACCGAGGGTGGGCAGGCGATGCTGCGTGCCCAGGGCAGCACCGGGCACCACCACGCCGGGGCCCAGGCAGCGCCCGGTGCTGCCCCAGACACGCAGGGTCTCCTGCCCACCCGGGGCTGGTGCTGAGGCAGGATGAAGCCGGCTGCACCCTGGCACCATGTGCCACCTGGCCCTGCCATCACCGCGCTGCTGGGCAAGATGGCACAGGGACAGGCTCACCAAGGGCAGGGCATCTCCTCCTTCCCCCCCAGGGCGGTGGCAGTGGAGCAGGGGACAGAAATCCCCCCAACCCAAAGGAGCCAGGATATGGAAAGGGACGCTACGGGAGCATTTTGTTCCTGTTCGTGGTAACAGAGCCACAGGACACCCCTGCCCTGACACCGGTTCTGCTGTGTCCTGACCCCACAAGGTGGGACCAGGCATCCTGCACTGCCGGTACCTTCCCTCCAGGCGGAAACGGGGTCCCCAGCCCGCTCCAATGCTGGGAAGAGCTCCCCAGGGAGGGACATGGGGGCTGCCTGCTCCTGTCCGCTCCCACCATCCCACCCCACAAACCACCGCAGTGTCCAGCCACAGTGGGTGACACAACAGTGTCACCGTACGGAGCGCATCCTCCCCTGCCACCAGCAGCCTCCTGGCCTCACTCCCCCCGACCCCCGAAGCCCCCACCCACCGGGGCGCTGGTCTCTGCCGCAGAAATCCCCTCTGGCCTCCGTCTGCATGGTCACGCCACGCCGCCGGCCACGTTGCCGGCCACGCCACCCTGCTCCGGCCTGGGCTCACCGGCTGCCTGGTGGGGAGCGGGGCCAGCATGAGGGCTACCTGCCGGCACGCTGCTCTGCTGACTCACGTCAAACTGCAGAGCCAGACAGCCACCGGCTCTGGCCACCCCACCGGCACCGGTCCCGCTCCTGGCCAGTGCCTGGCTCGGTGGCAGCGTCCAAGGGCCCGGTGCCGCGGGAGGGCACGGCCAGGGCTGCCACCGTGACAGGGGCCACGGCACAGCCGTGTGCGGGGCACATGCAGGAGGGATGGGCATGCACGGGAGCCCTGGCACCACCCGTGTCGCCATGCAGGACCCCCCCTACAATGCTGGGGTCCCCCAGGCTCCACTGACGTGGCCACCACCCCGATTCTGAGCACCTCAGCCCTCCGCACCCCTCCACCATCACCGTCACACTCCATGGGGGTGTCTGCCCTGGCATCCCCCCCTGCACCTCAGCCTGCCCCAGGCACCCTGTACCGCAGCCCGGCACCCCACTGCACCCCTATGTCTCGGGGGCACCCCACTGCACCCCCACAGCCCCATCCCGGACTCTCCCTGCACACCCCCTCCCCTTGCACACCCATCCGGAGCCCTAGGCACCCCCCCTTGCACAGCACCCCCCTCCATCCCCGCACACACCCCCCCGGCAGCCCCCTTGCGCACCCCCCATTGCACCCCCCGCATCCCCATCCAGAGCCCCCGGCACCCCCGCTCGCACAGCACACACCCCCCCGCATCCCCGCACACACCCCCCGGCACACCCCTCGCACACCCGCCCCTTGCACACCCACCCCGCCCTACATCTCCCCCTGCACGGTCCCCGCACCCCCCCCGTCTCCCCCCGCGGGGCCCGGCCCGGTTCCGCCCGCTGCGGGATCCCGGCTGGCGGAGCCGCCCGGACCGAGGCCGCGGTGATGGGCGCGCCGGTCCGTTACCGCCACTCCTCCCACCGCCTTCGCCCTCACCTACGGTGCCGACCGCTCCCGGAGCCTCCATGGGCCGGGCCGGTGCCGGTGCCGGTACCGGTACCGGTGCCGCTGCTGGGCGGGGCGGGCCCGGTGCCAGCCCGCAGCCCGCACGCTCCTGCCCGCCGCGGCGGGGGCGGTGCTGGGGGTGGTGCGGAGGCGGGGACCGGGGCGGAGGGGGGGACGGGACACCGGGACCGGCCCCGCCTGCCCCGGGGGACTGGGGGGTGCGGAGAAGGACCGGGGAGCACGGGTCCGTGGGACGGGAGGCACGACGGGGACCCGGAGAGGTTCACAGATCCGGGATGCAGAGGAGACCCGAGGAGGGACACACGGGAACCGGGGGTGCAGCGGGGACTCCGGGCGTGCGACGGGGTCTCGGGGGCGAGCCGGGGCGCCGGGGGACCCCGGGTGCGGGGGCCGGGGATGCGGGAACACGGGGGACCGTGGCGCAGCGGTGATCCCGGGGGTGCGGCGGGGTCTCGGGCCCGGTCCCAGCGAGCACCCCCTGGGCGCAGCGGGGACCCCCCGGCCCCGGATGGCTCCCCCCACCCCCGGGCGCGGAGCAGGCCCCGCCGCCGTTGCTAGGGCGGGGCGCCGCGTTGCTAGGGGGCGTGTCCTTCCACCGCCCAACTCTCGCGAGATCCGCCCGCCCGTTGCCTGGAGACCGCGGCGCCAGCGGCAGCCGCCATGGTGAGAGCGGGGCCTGGGCCTGGGCCGGGACCGGCGGGGAGCGGGTAGACAGAGCCCTGGGGCGGCTGCGGGGGGCTCTGCGTTAGCTGCTGAAGGGTCCCCTGGAGCCGGGGGGTGCGGGCAGCGGAGGGCTGCGGGGCTGGGCCCGGCCCGGCCCGCTCTTGGGGAGGGAGCCCCGAGGGCTGCGGGGGTCCGGCCTGGCCCGGCCTGGCCCACTCCTGGGGAGGGGAGGGAGCCCTTGGCACCGTGCACAGCGCTGCGGTGACTTTCATGAGGCATTAGCTCGGGTACTTGGTTTTGTTCCCCGGGGCTTCACTGCGGAGCTGAGCAGGCAGCAGCTGGGCGTGAGCTATGGGTGTCCTGGGGGGTCTCAGAGGCTTCCAGGCTCCTCCTGGGTACCCTGGCTGCACCAGCCAGCGCTCCCTGTCACCCTTCTAATCCTGTCCCCGCCATGAGAGCAGGTATGCTTTGTGGCCTGGGCCGGTGCAGGGGCACTGAGCAGCACAGCTTCCTCCCAGCACCCAAGCCACACGCACACCTCCTGCACTATTCTTTCTTTCCTTAGGCGCCCAAAAAGAAACCCGGAAAAAAAGGGAAAGGGAGCAAAGCTCCAGGAGTGGTGGATGTCTTGTCCCCAGAGGAGATGAGCAAGGAGCAGGTGAGAGATCCCTTGTCTCTCAGCCCACGCCCCCTACCCCACCCCGACTAGGAGGACGTTTCTGCCTGCCAGAACAGTGCTCAGGACCCCTGTGTGGTGCCTGGCTCCGGGGGTGACAGGTGGCGGAGGGTGACAGAAACAAGCAGTCGGGTTTCATTTTACTGCCTGATGCTTGTCTGGGCTGGGGCGATTCTCACTGTTTCCGCAAGAAGCAGCCCCCTCATCCCACCCTCCCTTCCACTGTTCCCAGGCGCCCTGCTCTCCAGTCCTGTGCCCTTGCTGTCTTCTCCACAACCCTGGCAGCCTGCTCAGCTGGGTCATGGCTCTGCCTGGAGATGTGATTTGCAGCCTGCTGCGCTCTCAGTAGCGTTGCTGCTGGGGCAGGAGGCATCCGTAGGTGTGGGGAGGGCAGGCAGAGGTGGAAGGTGCAGCTGCTGCCTCTCGGTTGCTCCAAGTCCTGCTTGTTTTGCCGTGTGTCCTACAACCAGAGGAGATGGCCCTGACCTGGGGACCTTGCTCCTGGGATAAGATCTTGCACATCTTGCTTCTCCGTCCCAGTAATAGTCACTGTGTCCTGCCAAGTTTGCGACACGGCTTGCCATGGGTGTTTTGCAAAGGCATCTGTCTGAGGCCTCCTTTTCTGCCTACTTGGTTCTTCCCCTTGGCTTTGCAGCTGGAGAACCATGTCGCGCGTCTCCGGGAGGAGCTGGACCGGGAACGGGAAGAGCGCAACTATTTCCAGCTGGAGCGTGACAAGATTCACACTTTCTGGGAGATCACCCGCCGGCAGCTGGAGGAGAAGAGAGCAGAGCTGCGGAACAAGGACCGGGAGATGGAGGAGGCAGAGGAGCGGCATCAAGTGGAGATCAAGGTGGGAGTGGAGAAGGCTAAAGGTGTTTTGAGTGCCTCAAGCTCCATGTGAGCCTCGGGCAGCTCTGAGGAGGAGAGCGAAGGGGGAAGAGGAGGAGAAGCTGGGCAGGATGCAAGCCAGGAGCGTCTTGGCCAATATCCCAGCTCTCGGTATCTTCTGCTGAAGCCCCTCACCTGGTCTGTGGCTTGGTTTTAGGTTTACAAGCAGAAGGTGAAGCACTTGTTGTATGAACACCAGGAAAACCTCACTGAGCTGGAGGTGGAGGGCACGCTGTCCATGAAGCGGGCCCAGAAGGATCACTGGGACCAGGAAATGGAGCTGCGTAAAGACATGCGCTCCTTGAAAGTGGAGCTGAAGGAGCGGGAGCTGGCCAACGAGGTGGTGGTGAAAAACATGCGCCTGGTATGTCCCTGGTGGGGCTGTGTGTGAGGTGCCTCTGCTGCAGAGGGAGGTGGTGGGGCCTCCTAGCCCCAGGGTGTGAGCAGGAGACTGCCTCTCCAGCTCCCTCCATGGGGTGGGATGGGGTTTGCTGCAGGCAGCAGTAACAGATGGACTTAGAGGCACTAGAAAGTCACCGCAGGAATGGGGAGAAGGGCTTCCTGGGGCAGTTCCTGTGAAACCCCTCTGCTGCAACAGGGAGCTGTGAGAGCAGCTGGAGAGCCTACGAGCCGCCGTTTGCACGGATAATGTGGGATTGGTGCCATGTCGGGAGCCTTTCCCAGGGAGCAGGAGCAAATCCCTCAGGATGCAGCTGACTCAGGATTTGGTTGTCTGCGTCTAACACGTAGCTTCTCCCTAACAGAAACAAGAGGAAGAGATCACCCGGCTGTGCAACGACTTCGAGAGACAAGTGAAAGGTCAGGACATGCGCGTAGCTTCTGCATGGCCTCCCTTTGTCAGTGTGCCGGGGAAGGCTCCTCTGAGCTCTGCTGCGCTGCTGGGCTCCCTAGCAGAGCCTTGAGCGAAAAGGGGGCTGGTTTTCCTCCAGTTCTGGTCAGTTTCTTCCCAGTTCTGGTCAGTTTCTCCCCAGTTCTTGCTCCCCTGTGTTTTGGGACTGCCAGACCCCCAGCATTGCAGGATCGAAATGAGGCCGGGTGCTTGTAGTGCGAGCGGAGGGGCGCAGGCAGGGCGCCTGTCACTGCTGCCAGGCCGTACTGCTGAGTGCAGCTGCCTGGCAGCGCTTCCCCAGGCTGCAGGATGGGGAGGCTGGAGGAGCCCTTGCAGAGTCCTCGCTCCAGTCTCCTCCTCAGGGGACGTTTCAGGTTCTCACAGGCTGACTTGGAGCGTTTCCATGCCCTCTTTCCAAGGATGCTATTTCTGGGCTCTGCTCTCTGTGGTCCCTGCGTAACTGCTCTGCACGCTGGTGGCAGCTGCGGTGACGCTGCTAACGGGCGTCCTGTCCTCAAGTAATGCTGCGGTGGCACGCACCAGGCTGGTGCTGGCTAACGGAGCTGGGGTTCATTACGCAGGGTCTCCAGGAGGTCCTCACTCAGCCTCCTGTGTGCTCCCCCAGAGATCGAGGCCAAGCACACCAAGAAGATGCAAGTGCTGCGGGACGAGCTTGACTTGCGGAGGAAGACCGAGATCTATGAGGTGGAAGAGAGGAAGAACAGCCACATCAGTGAGCTGATGAGGAACCATGAGAAGGCCTTCAATGACATCAAGAACTACTATAACGATATCACGCTCAAAAACCTGGCTCTCATCAGCTTGCTGAAGGTATTGCCTGCCCCCCTGCTGTAGCTTGCCTGGCCTGCAGAGTGTCCCCCTTCCACCAAGGGACCGATCCTGTGAGGATTTCACCCAGATCTGACTGGTTCCCAGGTGGCAGTGTGGGTGCTGCTGGTCTCCTGAGGGCTGTACACCGTTACATGAGCGAAGCCCTTGAGCACAGGGAGATGCATCTTGCTGGGCCAGCAACTGGAGGGTGTCTGGAGGTTGTGGGAAGCTCTGAGGAGCTGGGCAGCCCCCAGGAGTTGGCACTCGTGTTCCCAAGAACAGGACCAGATAGAGGAGATGAAGAAGAAAGAGAATCACTTGGAAAAGGAGAAGGCAGATGTGCTGCTCCAGAACAAACAGCTGAAGGAGCCCCTGCAGCAGGCCCAGGAGCAGGTGTTTGAGCTGCAGAAGAAGCTGGCCCACTATGACAAAGACAAGGAGGCCCTGACGGTGAGTGGCCAATCCTGACCTTTCCTGAGTCACCCTGGCTGTTTCCTGGAGGGAGTCGCTCAGCAGTGACCTCTGCTGCTTGGCTTGGCCAGATCGCTGAGCAAAGTCCTTCGAGTCCCTTTCAGCTCAGCTGGGGGTTTATAAGATCTCAGATGGGACTCCTGGGACTCTGGCAGTGAGAAACAAGAGTAGCCCCAGCTGCAGAGCAGGAAGGGAGTTGGTGTGGATGCTGCCTGTTGTTTTCTCACCCATATCTCTTTGCTGGTCACTCTCCTCCCTTGCCAGAACGCATCCCCCACACCCCCCACAGAAACCCGTGCTCTTTAACTGTGCCTTCCCACTCGCAGAACACGAAAGCCCGCCTGAAAGTCACCCAGAAGGAACTGAAGGATCTTCAGTGGGAACATGAAGTGCTGGAGCAGAGGTTCAGTAAGGTGAGAGTTGCAGGAGGGTCTGGGCATCCCTCTTCCCTCTCCAAACCCTGTCCCCTCGGCAGAGGACTGGGCATGGGGGCTTAGCAGAGAGCCTGTGCTTAGCTGAGGGCTTTCTGAGGCTCTAATCCAGAGCCGTGTGATAACTGCTGCTTACAACAAAGCTTCTGACCGCTTTGGCATCTCCCACGGTCAGCAGACAGGCCTGTCCTTGTACTTTGCTAAGCAATCATGCACGCTCCAGCGGTCCCCTCCCGGCCTGCGAGGGACTGGCTGCAGCAGCAGCTCGGGGGCAGAGCCGTGGGGAGCAATAGTCAAGGGCTACCACCCCTGGCCACAGCTCGCTCCCTCCTTCTGCTGGCATTTGGGGGTTGCTCCCCCCGCTTGCCATGCTGGGGCGGCTCGGGATGAGTCCTGTTGACTGAGTTCTCCCAGACTCAGCCTCTTCCTCCCAACCCCCGCCCCGCAGCTAACCCAGATAAATCTGTTGAGGCAGAAGAGAGCTCATTTGCAATTCGTAGAAATCCCCAGGAATATGAACATTGATCTGAGGCCTCGTTAACAATCCATCATTAAGGCAGCAACATATTCAGTGCATTCAGAAGTAGGCTGTGGAGGAGAGATTGTGTCCTAATTAGGACACTTATTAACTAGCTGTGAGCCAGGGACTCCTACCAGCTGCGAGGAGGAGAGGAGAGACCCCGGTGTGCTCTGGGGCCCTCTCTGAGGTCTAAAATAGTGCCGCAGCGAGCCCGTCAGCCCGTTCTGCTGTCGGGGTGTCCCATGCCCGGTGGGGAGGAGGAAGCAGAAGTGCAGGTGCTGAGGAGGTGCCAGCCATGGAGAGAGGGAGGGAAGCTGTGCTCCAGCACCTGTGTTCCCTGCGGGCTGCAGGTGCCGTGGGGATCGGCTGGGCTCTCGCTGGAGCAGGCAGGGCCGAGCTGCTGGACCTGTTTGCTGCCAGTCCTGCGTGGCTGCCAGCCCGGGGGTCCTGAGAGCGGTATGAAGGCGTGCTGTCTTTGGGAGCAGGTGCAGGCGGAGCGAGATGAGCTCTATCAGAAATTCACCAAAGCCATTAACGAAGTGCAGCAGAAGACAGGCTTCAAGAACCTGCTCCTGGAGCGCAAGCTGAAAGGACTCCTCAGCGTCCTGGAGAAAAAGGAGGTGGAGCTCAGCGAGGTCTTCGCAGGCTCCAACCTCGACCCGGGTGCCCTCTCCTTGGTCTCACACAAGCTGGAGGTACCGTGCGCTGCCGTGGGACCCTGCAAAGGCTGGCCTTGAGGGGGAGAGGCTGCTCTGGGGTGAACGCAGACATTGGAGCATGCGAGTCCCCATCCTACGTGGCTGTATCTGCCACATCACTCATTCCCAGCACTCCCAGGGTCACGCGTGGTGCCGCAGGGCACACCGGCTCTCCCTCGAGAGCAGAGCGTGTGGGTGTCGGAGTTTGGCACTGATCTCTCCCTCAGGTGGGGCGTGTTTCGAGGAGAATAGCCCCAGGCCGAGCAGCGCTCACCAGCGCTCTGTGCTGCCAAGCAGCCGTCTGTGTGCCGGTCCCTCAGCGACCTGGGGTGCTCTGTGCATGGGGTGTCGCAGCCGGTGACCCTCGCCTGGCCTCCCTGGCTGCAGAGACAGTGTAGATGGGTTCCCAGGGGCTCTGCGACGTCTGGCGTGCTAAAAATACATATGCAGAAAGCCTCGGCGCGGAGGCTCGGAGACCCACATTCCTGGAGCCTGCCGCAGCCGTAACTTGAGAACTTGAGAAGCAGCACTTGCTCTGGGTTGGGTTGAGAGGCAGGGCACCCAGGTTCCATGCTTGGCTTGCCCACCCCCTCAGTGCCCTGTCGCTTGTCCTGTACCAGCCTGTCCCCTTCCAGGTCCCCTCTGTGGTGGGTGGCAGTGAAGCCTGCAGATATCCTCTTGCCAGGGTGCCCTGGGGATGCGCACAGCAGCAGCCGAGGCTCTGGGGCTGTAGGATGGGGCAGCGGATGTGTCACCTACTAGCAGGTGCCACAGCAGAGGAAGGAAAACGCATTCCTGGGAAGGTGTCACGGCGTCAAGCTCTCCGGCAGCTGCTAGGGTCCTGGAATTCCTCTGCTCAGCTGCCTCCAGCAGCTTCTCGGGGAGCCTCTCTCCCTGTAATTCCCCTGGTGCCGTGGCGGCAGGGCAGCGCTGCTGGAGCAGGTGCTGCTGTCGCCTCCCGCCCCCGCTTGCAGCAGGGCAGACGACGATGGCAGGGTTGTGCTGGCGCTTGTGTAGTTGGTCTGGGAGGTCCCTGTCCTCTGCCTGGGGCTGGCTGTCCCTGGCAGTGCTGGCTCAAAGGGAGCAGGGTGGTGGCCGCCTGCCAGGCCGTGCTGTGAGCTGCTCTGCTTGAACCAGGCCCCGATGCCAGCTCAGTCGCCAAGCAGCAGCTCCTCCGTGCACTCGGACATGCTGCTCCCGGCTGCGGCACGGCCACCGTGCCACCGGGGCTGGGCAGCTGCTGCCTGACGCGCTGTCTCCCTTTGCAGGACGTGCTCAATTCCAAGAACACCACCATCAAGGACCTGCAGTTCCAGCTGGCCCGAGTCTGCAAGGTGAGGGAAGGGGCTGGGGGGCTGTTGGGTGGTGGCCGCGGCTTGCGGGGGTGGAAGAGGGACCTTCTGCTCCAGGCTGTGCACGGAGCAGAGGGAAGGGAACGCGCAGCAGGTCAGCTGAGCTGCTTCATGCCCTGGGCCAGGCAGGACCCAGCCCAGGCTGCCATTCCTGTTTGGCCTGTGAAAGACGGCATGTTGTGGTCCCCCGCTCCATGCAGTGGGGTGCAGGGAGCCCGTGCGTGGGAGAGGACCAGGCGTGGAAGGGCTGGTCTGGAGCTGGGCTTGGGGCTGACTAGGGGGGGCACTTCTCTTGCAGGCGCACAATGACATGCTGCAGACGTTCGAGGCAAAGCTGACAGCCTTTGGGATCCCCCTGGACAACCTGGGCTTCAAGCCCCTGGCGAGCCCCGTGCCGGGGCAGGCAGTGGGGCAGGGCCCCGCGGGACTCGTTGCTGTGCCCACCTGATGCCAGCCAGCACCGAGGGACACACCGTGCCAGGGAGGGAGCAGGGCTGTGCCCCGTTGGTGCTCCACACCATTAAACAGACCCCAGTGAACCTTCTGGAGGACCTGAAGGACCCTCTCTCCCCTCCCGGGGGGGATCTTTCCTCTGGAGCAGCCCCTGACTCCTGCCACGGGGGATGCCAGCCACAGGCAGATGCCAGCTGGGTGGGCTCTGACCAAGTGGTGCCAGTGCGGCCCCAGACCGGGAGGGCTCCTGGCATCCCACCCACCAGAGCAGGCCGGAGCAAGGAGTTGGGGCTTGCCTGGGCCCCCCCCAGGATTCCCTGCCCCTGGGGCTCCCCTCCTTTCCCCCTCCAGCAGCCGTGTGTGTGCTGCCCCCAGGAAGGAGATTTTTTGAGACGAACAGTGCTGTTTGAAGCCTTTAATGGTGTCGGTGGCAGAGTTCCCCCCGCTCTGACCTGCATCCCTCGGTGGGGAGGACGTGCCGTTCCCCTAACTGCCGCGGTAGGTAGTGTAGGAGTAGGGGCTGATCAGCAGTGGGATGTGCAGCTTCTGGGCCGGGTCAGTGATGGTGAAGACGACCTGGGGGAGAGCAAGGAGGCAGCGGCTGGGATCCCCCTCCAGCGGGGCTCAGCTAGCCAGAGCTTGGGGATGCTCGGAGCAGAGAGGGCAATGCTGCAGGAAGGCGCAGGCAGCTCCCACAAGCCTGGCCGTGGCACCCAGACCCCTGCTCCGTTCCCCCTTTGGATTCGGCCATGGCTGGCTCCCGTGGCCCCTGTCCCTCGCTTCCTGCGCTCCGTACCTCCACGAAGGGGTAGAAGCTGGTGTGCCCCAGGCCCTGCCAGTACGCTGCCGTCTCAAAGCGCAGCTTGTAGGTGCCAGCCTTGGCCTGCCCCAGAGCCAGGAAGGGTGGGCAGCGCCCGTCGTGGTCCGTCCACCTGAAATCAGAAGGAGCAAGCCCTGCTGCGGTGCGGTGGCTGTCCCCGGCCCCCGAGCCGCCTGTCCTGGCAGCTGGCTGCCGGCTGGCTCGTGGGGGACAGGCAGCAGCATCCTCTGCCCGTTTGGCTGCTGCCAGCTCTCCTACCTCCGCGCCAGCTCCGTCCACTGCGGCCCTGGCTCCTGCAGCTGGGCCAGGCTGACGGTAAGGCTGGATGCCGGCAGCCCCGTGACTGTGTTCAGCACGTGGGTGGTCAGGGAGCCATTCACCATCTCGGACATGCCTTCGGCCTGAGGCAGAGGAGTAAGCGGGGCTGGAACGTGTCCCGGCAGCGCTGTCTGCCTCCCCCCTCTGCTATGCTGTGGCAGGCAGTGCCGCGGCCGAGCCCCTGGGTGCCCCCAGCCCCTCTCTGGAGGGGTCCTTGGCCAGCCTGCCTGTGGGCCCCCTCCCTTTGCCCCCGGGCTGGCGGCCACGCAGCTGGGGCTGTCCCAGCACAGCCCCCTTGTCCCCAGCATCCCGCTGCGCCCCAGGGCCGGGACTTGGGCGCCCACGTCCTTCCCATGCGGTGGGGCTCAGCTCCACCAGCCCCGGGGCCGCGGTGCCGGGGCCCTGCCTGCAGCAGAGCGCTGCCTCTCCCAGCGTCTGCCTGCGCACCCCGGGCACTGCTGCCGCCCGCAGCATGGGAGCCTGACGGGTTCCTGCCTGGACGGAGGGCTGCATGCCTGGGGCAGTACCAGGGTCCCCGCTCACCCGCCTGGCCCGGTGGGCTGCGGAATTGGCTGGCCTGGACCCAGGGAGGGAGCCGTCCTCTCCCACTGTCCCAGCAGCCCCGTCCCTGTCGCCCTGCCAGCAGTGTCACGTGCGGGCGGACATTAACCCTGCAAGCACTCCGGAGCTGCCTGGGGTCGGCAGCTGGGGCGAGCAGCAAGCACGGCATCAAGGGCAGCGCTGGCAGGGACGGCCGGGCCCCTTCCCCTCTGGGAGCCCCCAGGTTGTGCTCGGCAGCGTGAGAGCACGACCCGGGGGCTGCATCCTGCTGCTCCCGGGCTGCTGACGGCCGGGCAGGGCCACGCTGTCTCCCTGGAGCGGGACCAGCTCTCGCTGCCGTCCCAACACCGGTTCCAGGCCTCGGCTGCCAGCTGAAGCAGGGACGCCGGAGAGGCACAGAGGCGAGCAAGGGCACCTGGCTGCTTACCTGGCTCTCCTTCGTCCCCCTCAGCCCCTCAGTCCGGCCTGCGCCCCGCGGCACCGTGCGAAATGCCATCCCCTGCCCCAGCCGCCCTTCCTGGCACCGCAGCCTCTCCCCACCCAGCTGTCGAGGCTGGATGCCGCTATCCCGGCACAGGGCTGCGGCAGGACCGGGCGCTCCTCCCCAGCTGGGCTGAGCTGGCGCAGGTGGCTTCCCCATGGGAGGTGCGCCCGGGAGCCCCGCCGGCACCCACACTCCGGCAGCGCTGCAGCCCCGGGGCTGGTGGACCAGAGCCCGGCGGGATGTCGGGGCGCTGGGCCAGGAGGAGCCGCAGCGGAGCTGCCATCCCGGCTTCGCCTCCCTCCCTGGAAAGCGCCCGGAGCACCTCGGCGCTCTGGTGGCCAGGCATGCGGGGGCTCCCAGGAGCAGGCAGCAGCATCGCCATGGTCTAACCCTGCCTGTCTGCCTGCCGGGGGGGCACGGGGGTGGGCTCGGCACCTCACCTTCACTTTGATGAGGGCGGTGGCAGTGGCCGACAGCCCATACCCTTCCATGTCAGCCGCCTGGATCTCCAGGGTATATTCGGGAACCATCTGCAGAGAGAAGCTGCGTCACCCCCAAACATTGTTGGGGGCTGGCGGGGGAGGGAGGAGCTCTGCCCAGGGCTCACCTGTGCCACCAGCCCCGCTGCAGCCACAGAGATCACCCCGGTGCTGCTGTTGATGGCAAACATGTGGGGTTGGGGATGGTCCGGCTGCTGGCGCTGGATGGAGTAGACCACAACCCCGTTGGTGGAGCTCACCGCGTCGTCCGCGTCTGTGGCCAGCACCTGCAGCACGGGGGTGCCTGAGAGCGGGTTGTTATTGGTGACATCTCCCCCATTCCCCCAGCGCTGTCTCCTGATGCT
Source organism: Chroicocephalus ridibundus (assembly GCF_963924245.1). Classification (NCBI taxonomy): domain Eukaryota; kingdom Metazoa; phylum Chordata; class Aves; order Charadriiformes; family Laridae; genus Chroicocephalus; species Chroicocephalus ridibundus. The sequence goes on from NC_086287.1 coordinate 94,263,505, forward strand.
CGGTGGCATCGGTCTCACCTGGCTCAGCCCCCTCCAGCACGGTGCCATGGAAGACTGCCTCAGTGAAGACAGGCCGGTTGTCATTCTGGTCCTTCACGGTGATGATGATCTCCATGGGGTCTTCCACGGACTGCCCGTTGGCTGACACGGCGTGGGAGAAGAGCTGCGAGGGGCACCGTCAGCCCACGCACAGCCCCGGGGACTGTCTCCCCCCCGCCATCCCGGTCCCCCACTCACGATGTATCTGTCGATCTCCTCCCGGTCCAGTGGCTTCGTCACTTTCAGCCACCCCGTCTCCCGCTCAATGGTGAAGACGCCCACGGGGTAGCTGTCTGCCCCCTGCCCCGTGATGCTGTAGAAAACCTTGGTCTCCTTGTCCTTGTTGGATTTGATCTGGCGATGAGGCGGAGGGGGGGTTAGAGGGGCCCTGGCACTCCGGGGACACCCCTGCCCTGCGCCCCGTCCCTGCAGGGCCACGTACCTGCACCAGCTGCTTGGGGAAGGGCCCCCGGTCGTTCTCAGGGCAGTTGATGGGGGGGATGACCCAGTCTCTCTTCTGCCGCCGGAGGCCATGGCCAGGCTCGGGGAAGGTCAGCACGTCGGGCGCCGCGTCCTACAGGAAGAGCAGGGCTGAGGGGCTGGGGAGGGGGCAGAGCTCTGCACAGGGGCTGTCCTGCTGTCCCCCTTGCAGACACGTAGCAGCCCCCAGCCCCATTGGGACAGTCCTACCCACAGGAGGAGGAGGAGAAGGGTGAGGGTGCAGGGCGACATGTCTCCCGCTGCGCTGGCATTCCTCCGGACACCAGCTGGGGACCTTCCCTGCAGCCAGCCATGACCTTGGCCGAGTCCTGCCGGGAAAGCTGAGTGCCAGCCCACGTGTGCCAGGGGGGCTGGGAGAGACCCGCGGGGGGGCCCAGCGCACAAGACGCTGCTCCAGGCTGGGGAGGGGGGTAATGGACAGAGCCGAGGACCCGGAAAGACCCCCAGGGCACTGTCGCACGGGGGCCACAGGGCACCCCCACCCCAACAGTGCTGGGGTGCACGCATGGCCCCACCCCGGGGTCCTGATTTGCTCCTGGGGGCCCCATGCACCCAAAGGCGAGGAGGGGGCTCTGGGTGCCCCCCAGTACCCCCCAGCAGCAGCCCAATGCACTGTGGGGCGCCGAGGACCCCCCGGGGCAGTGAGACCCCTCTCGGGGCACTGAGGACGCCGTTGGACCCTCAGAGCCCCCACACCCCATGGGGTGCGACCCCTCCCAGATGACGGCCAGGGCTGTGCGGGCCCCCTCAGGGAGCCGGGGAGGGGACAACGCTGCGGCTGGCCCCGATGGGACCCCTCGGGGCGGCCAAGCAGCCCAAACCCCCGCCGGGGGGGGCCGGGGGTGCTGGGAGAGCCCCCGCCGCAGGGTGCCGGGTCCCCGGGCAGGGGGGGTGTCTCCGGGGGTCCCTGGAGGAGGGACCTGACCCCAGGCAGGGGAACAGGTCGCGCCGGCAGGGGCTCAGCCGCGGCGTGGGGCCGGTACCGGGGCCGTGGGAAGCCGCGGGGGCAGCGGGACGCGGTGCCCGGGGGTACCGGGGTGCCCGGGAGGTGTCCGGCAGCGCCCGGAGGTACCAGAGGCACGGGGAGAGACGCACGGCGGTACCGGAGGGGCCGCGCAGAGGAAGAGCGGCGGGGGAACGGAGGCGGCGGAGGGGCCGCACGGAAGAACCGGGCGGTGCCCGGCGGGTACCGGGGGGTACTGCGGGGTCCCGGGGGCCGCTCTCCGGGGCGGGGCGGGGCGGTACCTGCGCGGCCGCCGCCTCACCTGGAGCGGCGCTTTGCAGCGGGCGGGGCGGGGCGCGGCGGGCGGCGACCGGAGCGGCGGCGGCGGCGACGGCGGACGGGCCATGCGGGAGCCGCGCTCCGGGCTATGCCCGCTCCTCTTCATCCTCATCCTCATCCTCCTCCCGCTCCTGCCGGCGGCCACCGCGCTCGCCGCCCCCCCGGCCCCGCCGTGCGCCCCCCCGGGGCTGCGCCGCGGGCCGCTCCCGGCACCAGGTAACCGGCGCCGTCGGGGCGCGGCTCCTCCCGGACCGACCCCCCGGGACTCCGCGGGATGCGCGGCGGGGCCGGGCCGGGGACAGGGATCGGGATCGGGATCGGGATCGGGACCGGGGCCGGGGCTCCGGGCGCCGGTGGGGCGGGCGGGCCGTGCCCCCCGGTGCGGGCTGGGCTGGGGGCGGCGGGGCCCCACTTCGCTGCCGTGCTCGGCCCCGCTCTGCCCCCCGGCTTGTGGGGCTGGCTCTGGCGCCGGCTGGGCTCCCTGGGCTGTGGGGCTGGATCTTGGGGCGGGATGTGGGGCCGGATCTTGGGGCGGGATGTGGGGCCGGCTAATGGCCCTGCGGGCCGCGGGGTCGGTGCTTTTTGGAGGGAGCTGGCACTTCCCAGGGTGGTGGGGCTGGCCGGGGTCCCCGGGCTGTGGGGCTGGGCCGAGGGGTCGAGGCCTTCCCTGGTTGTGGGGCCAGGCTGTGGGGCTGGCCGGGCTCCTGCGTTATAGGGCTGTGATCCCCCCGGGCTGTGGGGCTGGGCCATGGGGCTGGGCCATGGGGCTGGCGGTGCCCGTCTGGCCCCGGCGGGGCTGGTGGCGGCTGATGCCGGTGCCTCTGGTCCAGCCGTGGGGCGCCCGCTGGGGCAGGGCTGGGTCCCTGCAGGGTGGGTGCCCGACGCCAGGCTGGCGATGGGGCTGGTTGCCCCGGGGCCACCCTTCTCTGGCTGTGGGCAGGACCGTGGCACCGTGGCAGAGTCCAGCCGGCCCGGCCTGAGGCTGGGCAAGGGGCTTGCTGCCTCTGGCTCTTGGCCCGCTGCTGGCGGTGCCCCGGGGGAGCGGGGCTGCTCGGGAACCGTGGCCAGAGCCAGCACTCATCTAATGGCCGCGGAGCACTAAAAGCCCTCCTTGGCAGTAAGTGCTCTCGCCATGCCAGGAGAGGCCCTGACCTCTGCCTGTTTCAGATGCCACATCCCGCTGCCTTCGGCCGAGCCCGCTGGGCGGCTCCTGCCAGGCTGCTGGGAATGGAGCTGGGCTCTGCCAGGCCCCCGCCGCGGGCAGGGGCTGGGGTCCGGCCACGATGCTGCAGACCCCCTCCGTGGGCAGCACATGGCCTGGGCGAGCCATCGCAGTGCCATGGGGGCTCTGCACGGAGGGACACCGAGGGCACGGCGGGGTCCGGTCCCCTTAGGGGGGCTGCAGCGAGGCTGTGGACCCAGACCCCACCGTGCCACCCGTCCCTTCGCTGGGGAGCAGGGCTGGGGGTTCCCCACGGCGGATGCTGGAGGCTTCTGGTGCCCCGGCGGCGCTTGCCAGTGTGGCTGGGCCCCTTTCAGCCCCACTAATGTCCCTTATTGCCGCCATTGTGGCTGGGAGTGCTCCTTGGTGCTGCCCTCCAGGCACGGCTGCTGCTGCTCTGCCCCCGGGTGAGGGGCCCTGCCTTCGCCGCAGGGCTGGTGTGGGGCAGCTGTGGGGCACAGCTCTCCTTGCCGCGCTCCACGTCTGCAGCCCCCCAGCCCCACTCTCCGTCCCCTCCCGGCTGCTGAGCCCGGGCGGCCTCTCGCTGCCGCCGGAGCTGGCTTAGTTTTGCTAATCCCCTAATCCTGCCGCCCAGCCGGGGTGCAGGGGCCTGGGCCGTATCCAGCGAGGGGGACGCAGCGTGGCCCTGGGTGGGGGAGGCCCGTGCTGTGCCCCATGTGCTGGCCGTGGGGGGCTGGGAGCCCCCAGGGGGGTGACACACCGGGTGGGAGGCTGGGGCAGGGCTCTGCCTGCCCAGGAATTTCCCGTCTTCTGTGAAACAAAGCCGAAACCTCCACCGCGCCCCTGCTCCTGTGCCGCTCCCGGCATCCCCTGCCTGATCCGCCTCCAGGGGCTGGGGGGGTGCGGGGTCCTGGGGTTGCTGGCTGGGGGTGGGGGGGCCCAGGGACAGGTTTCCCCCCGGCCGCCCTGACCCCCTGCCCTCTCGCAGCGAGCTCCAGAGGCTGCGCGGGGCCATATGAGACTGAGGAGCCCGACGTCGGGGCGCAGGAGGACGGGGACACCCTGCGGCTGCCAGGGGTGGGCAGGGCGCTCACTGTTCCCCCCCGGGATGCCTTCCCGCCCCGAGATGCTGCTGGCCGGCCAGACCCTGCCCCACTCCCCGTGCGGAGCAGGCGTTCCCCCCAGGTAACCCTCCTGGCTGCCCCCCCGTCCCCTTAACCCCCACCTTGGGCTGGATGCGCCCTTACCGGCCTCCCCCCATCCCACAGGAGCTCCCCGAGGCACCAATGGCTCACGCCATCCCCAGGAGGCGGAAGAGAGACTGGGTGATCCCCCCCATCAAAGTTCCTGAAAATGAGAGGGGCCCCTTCCCCAAAAAGCTGGTTCAGGTATGGGGGGGGGTGTCAGTCTGGGTGGGGGTGGGCATAGATGTGCCCATCAAGGGTGGGAGCGATGCCGGTGGTGGTCACCCCTCCTGCATCGGGGCAGGGTGCGATGCTGCTGGGGGGGTGGTTACTGACCCCCTTCCCCGCCTCTCCTCCCAGATCAAATCCAACCGGGACAGAGACACCAAGATCTTCTACAGCATCACGGGGCAGGGGGCGGACGCGCCCCCCGAGGGCGTCTTCACCATCGAGAAGGAGTCGGGTTGGATGAAGGTGACGCAGCCGCTGGACCGGGAGCACATCGACAAGTACCACGTAGGTCCCTGCCGGGGGGTGCCACGGGGTGCCGCCGTGCCCAGCCGTTCCCCCTGCTCACCCCTTCGCCTCGCAGCTCTTTTCCCATGCCGTGTCCGAGAACGGCAAACCGGTGGAGGAGCCCATGGAGATCATAGTCACGGTGACGGACCAGAACGACAACAAGCCCCAGTTCACGCGGGAGGTCTTCAGGGGCTCCGTGCCGGAGGGAGCTTTGCCGGGTAGGACCCTGTGCCGCAGGGAAGCTCTGCCTCCCGCCAGCCACGTCCCTTGGCAAGAGCCCTGGGACCATTGCTATGGGTGACGTGGGTCCCTGGTCCCACCACCACCCCAGTGACCAGGACATGCCCGTTCCCAGGCACCTCCGTGATGCAGGTGACCGCCACGGATGCGGACGACGCAGTGGATTCCTACAACGGCGTCATCGCCTACTCCATCCTCAGCCAGGAGCCACGGGAGCCCCATCCCCACATGTTCACCGTCAACAGGGCCACCGGCACCCTCAGCGTGATCGCCAGCGGCCTCGACCGGGAGGTGGGCTCTGCGGCACCGCAGGGTGGATGGCCCCGGTCCTGGGCAGGGGGCTGACGGGGTGTCTGTCTGTCTGTCTGTCCATCGCAGCGCGTGCGGGAATACACGCTGACCGTGCAGGCGGCCGACCTGGACGGCGAGGGGCTCACCACGACGGCGCTGGCGGTGATTGAGATCGCAGACATCAATGACAACGCCCCCGAGTTTGACCCCAAAACGGTAATGTGGGGTCTCCCCCCATGGGACCCTCTTCCTGCAGGCCGGTGCCGGGCCGGTGCGTGCCGGGCTGCGACACTGATGGTGCCCCACACCCGCAGTACGAGGCGGCTGTGCCGGAGAACGATGCCGGGCGGGAGGTGGCCCGGCTGGCTGCCACCGACCTGGATGAGCCAAGCACGCCAGCGTGGCGAGCCGTCTACTCCATCCTGCGCGGCAACGAGGGAGGTGCTTTCGCCATCGCCACCGACCCCGCCAGCAACGAGGGCGTCCTCCGCACCGCCAAGGTGCGTGTCCCCCCACACGTCCCCCTGCCTCGCTGCCCGTGAAGCGGTGCTGCCCGTCCCCTCCCCTCTCCCAGGGCCTGGACTACGAGGCCAAGAAGCAGTTCGTGCTCCACGTGGCTGTGACCAATGAGGCCCCCTTCGCCGTGAAGCTGCCGACGGCCACCGCCACGGTGACGGTCAACGTGGAGGACGTCAATGAGGCGCCCATCTTCCACCCGCCGGTGCAGCTCGCCCGGGTGCCGGAGGACGTGCCGCCGGGGCAGACCATCGCCTCCTGCACGGCCCAGGACCCCGACAAGGCCCAGGCGCAGAGGATCAAGTGAGCGAGGACAGGGTTGGGGTTGGGGTTTGGGGGTTCCCCACCGCCCCCCGCCATGGGACGAGCTCCCCTCTGCCCCCCAGGTACCTGGTGGGGCATGACCCGGCGGGCTGGCTGGCCGTGCACCCCGAGAACGGCCTTGTGACGGCGCGGGACCACCTGGACCGGGAGTCCCCCTTCACCAAGAACAGCACCTACGCTGCCGTGCTGCTGGCCGTGGACGATGGTGAGGGCTGTGATGAAAGGGGCCCTTGTTCCCCCGTCCCGCGTGAGGGACACATGCTGCCGTCACCAGGAACCGCAGCCTGGCTCTGGCAGCGAGCAGTGCCGGGGGCTGCCCGTCCCCACCCCTACTCGGGGCACCCCCGTCCTCATGAGGGTCCCGGTTTTGGGGATCCCCCCTCCATCATCGCTCCTCCCTGCAGGCTTGCCGCCCACCACGGGCACCGGCACCCTGCTCCTCACCCTGCTCGACGTGAACGATAACGGCCCCGAGGCCGAACCCCGGGAGGTCACCGTCTGCAACCGCAGCCCCCAGCCCCAAGTCCTCACCGTCACCGACAGGGACCTGCCCCCCAACACCGGCCCCTTCCGCGCCGAGCTCAGCCACGGCTCGGGGGACAGCTGGGCCGTGGAGGTCAGCGATGAAGGTAACGCCGGGGGGATGCTCGGAACGAGGTGGGCTGCGCCGTGGTGGCAATACCGGTGCATGTCGCCATGCCTCACCCACGGTGCCGGTCTTGTGCAGATGACACCGTCACCCTGCGGCTGGTGGCACCGCTGGAGCCAGAGCTGTACAGCGTCTACCTGCGGCTCCTCGACCGGCCGGGCAAAGCCCAGCTCACTGTCATCACCGCGCGGGTCTGCGACTGCGAGGGGCCGGTGCAGAGCTGTCCCCAGAGACCCCAGCCCGCCACCGGCCTGCCCTTCGTCCTCGCCGCCCTGGGCGCCCTCCTGGCCTTGCTGCGTGAGTGGGGGGTCCTGGGGGTCCCAGTGTTGTGGGGCTGCACCCCTCCATGGAGCAGAGGTGGGGGGGGGACACGTCCCTGCTGATGCCGCTGCTCCCCCCAGTCATCCTGCTGCTGCTGCTGCTCTTCATGAGGAGGAGGAAGGTGACGAAGGAGCCATTGCTGCTGCCGGAGGACGACACGCGGGACAACGTCTTTTACTACGGGGAGGAGGGCGGTGGGGAGGAGGACCAGGTGGGTGTCCTGGGGGGCGAGGGGGGGTCGGTACCACCACGGGTGTCCTGACCCCGTCCCTCTCCATCGTGTCTCCCCCCACCAGGACTACGACCTGCGGCAGCTGCACCGGGGCCTGGACGCCCGCCCCGAGGTGCTGCTCCGCAACGACGTGGCCCCCACCCTCCTGCCAGCCCCCCAGTACCGGCCCCGGCCCGCCAACCCTGACGACATCGGCACCTTCATCGAGGAGGTGAGCCCTGACCCCATCCATGCAGGCGCTGCTGGAGCGCCCCCCAGCCGGTGGTGTCCCCAACCCCCCCACGGGACGGGTGCTGACCCCTCCTGCCCCCCCCAGAACCTGAAGGCGGCCGACACGGACCCCACGGCTCCCCCCTACGACTCCCTGCTGGTGTTCGACTACGAGGGCAGCGGCTCGGAGGCCACCTCGCTCAGCTCCCTCAACTCCTCCGCCTCCGACTGCGACCAGGACTACGACTACCTCAACGACTGGGGCAGCCGCTTCAAGAAGCTGGCGGACCTCTATGGCGGCGGGGAGGAGGACGACTAGGACCCCCCCGGCCCCGCTATCCTCCCCCTGCCCCACGCCTTACCGCTGCCTGTGCCTTGGGGCTGCCCCCTCCCGCCGTGCCCCCCGCCTCGGCGGCAGCCCCCTCACCTTCCTCTCCTCTATTTTTCTCAGTTATTCTTTTAATTTTTTTTTTTTTAAATGTATGAAATAAAGGTAGTGTGATGCTACGGATGAGGTTGAGGGGGTGCTGGTGTAAGTTTTAATAAAGAATGTGGTTTTTTTTTTAGATGCTCCAGCCTCTGCGTGGCTCTGTGCCCTGGGAGGGGTCCCTGGGGAGCTGCTGCCCACCCCAGGGGTTGGTGCTGACCCCAGCCCCAGTGTGGCCACCTCCATCCCCCCCACCACGTCCCCCTTGCCCGCCGCAGCGCCCAGCTGCTCCCTGCCCTGGCGTGGTACCTGCAGCATGGCCGCAGCATCACCCATGTGGGGGGCAGTTCCCACGAACCCCTGGTAGCGGGGGGCTCCCCTGGGGTGGCCTTGTCCCCATGGGGTGCAGGTGGGCACAGACTGGGCACTGAGCCCCCCGCCCTATGCCCCATGGGAGCGGCACCGGTGGCACTGGTGGGAAATCCCTCCCGGCCTCACAGCTCCCGCACGCCAGCACAGCCAGAGCCTTGCCTGCCTGCCGACCCCCAGGCTGCCAGCCGGTGCCCCCGGGGTGACCGTCGCCCCACGCGTGGCGGTGCTGGCACAGGCAGGCACAGCAGCCCCTGGCCCCAGTGTGACCCCGGCTTCCCCGTCCCCAGGCCCCTAAATAAATCCATTAATCAACTGGGCCAAGGGTTTTGCTGCTGTATGCGGGCAGGGGGCTGGCAGGGGCTGCCCGCTCCCCCCGCCGGGGGCTCAGCCCCAGGACGACCCCAGCACACGGTGCCTCCCACCGGCTCCGTGCTCAGCCCCGGCCGGACTCTGACCATCACCAGAGCCCCGGGAGCTGCGGGGTGGGGGGTGGCACCGGGGGTCCCCGGGGGTCTCTCCGTGCCGCGGGGCCACCCCCAGCTTTGCCGCGACGGAGGGGGATGAGGGGGGCGGTGCTGGAGGGGACGGGGCCGCAGCATCCTGGGGGGGGGTGTGTGTGTCCGTGGGGGACCCGGGCGGGACGTTTACCCCCCGCAGAGCCGGGACCCGTGGGGTGGGTGCCCCCCGGCTCCTGCCACCCCTCGCACCCCCACGGCCCTGGACGGGCACCCCCGGAGCTCCCGCGCCCCGAGGGCTGCACGGCTGGGGCCGGGGGTACGGGGGTTCCTGGGGCCGGGGCGGGGAACCGCCTCCCGTCGGGACGGGACGGGACGGGACGGGACGGGGCGGGGCGGGGCGGGGCGGGGCCGTTCCCCCCGGGGGGGGCCGGCACCTGCGGGGCGGGACCGGGACCGGACCCACCTGCGGCTCCGAGGCGGCAGCGCCCCGATCCCTCCGGCACCGTACCGGCACCGGCAGCCAGCCATGGGGCGGCGTGGGGGCTGCCCGGACCCGCTCTTCCTCCTCCTCCTCCTCCTCCAGGTGAGCGACGGGGCGGCGGGACCCCGGGACCCTGCCCGGGGCGGCGGGACCCGGGCCGGGACTCACCCCTCTCTCCGGGCAGGCCGGACACCGGCTGTGCCAGCAGGCAGTGCCGTGCCAGCCCGGCTTCACCGCGGAGACCTTCGCCCTCACCGTGCCGCAGGACAGCGTGGCGGCAGGACGGGCGCTGGGACGAGGTAAGGTGGCGGGGAGCCGCGGGGACGGGCTGGGTGCGTGGCACAGGGGTGGCCGTGGGGACGGAGCCGTGGCTGCGGGGACGGGCTGGGTGCGTGGCACTGGAGTTGGCGATGGGGGATGAAGCCATGGCTCCCAACTCCATGCCCATGTGGTGCCAGGGTGGCAATGGGGACAGTCTCTACCCTGCTCTGTGGGTGGCTGCGCAGACGGAGCCGTGGGGACGGTGGTGATGGTGCCATGGCCGATGGGACAGGCTCGGACACTGCCGCAGGTGGCACTGGGGTCATCATGGCTGTATGCCTGTGTCCGGCAGCGGTGCCGTCCTGAGGGGCCAGTGCAGCGCGGGTGCTAGTGCTCCCACCACGGGATGATGGCGTCGCGGCGCGGGGGCAGCGGGTGCCTCTCCCCGGGGTGCGCCGGTGCGGGTGGCGCTGACTCAGGCGGCGCAGACCTGTTGGGGCTGGCAGGCTGGGGCGTGGGGCTGCGCAGGCGCCCATCTTGCCCCACTCCTCGCCCACCCGCGGGGTCCCGGCACCCAGGGCGCATGGGGGGCGAACCCCTTTCGTAGCCATGGAGCCGAGCCCCCAGCGCGGCCTTGGTGGTGTCTCACCGTGCCAGCATGAAAGCCCTGTCCTGGCGTGGCGGGTGCTGGCACTGAGCCCTTCCTGCGTGGCTGTGGCAGGGGGGACCTGCTGCCACCTTGGGGTGACCTGCACCCCCTGGTGCTGGGGGGCTGTGCAGTGGCTGGGTGCAGGCTCCTGGGGCAGCGCTTGGCCCCTCGCCATCTGCACCGGTTAATGGCTGACGGCGGTGCTGGCACCACGGTTTGCTGGGGGTGGTTCGAGCGGGCGCGGGCTGAGGGGTGCAAAGCACCAAGTGCCGCACTGGGGTGTCCCAAACCCCTCTGGCTCTGGAAGGGCTTCACCCCGGCTGCAGGTATCAAGCCAGGAGCCGGACCCTGCCCCACACCTCAGGAATTGCCTGTTCGTTAGCTTTCTGGTTGATCATTAATGAAGACACACAGCTGCAGCAGCCTGTGTCCATTAGGGCCGTGCCCGATACCAGGGTGACGGGCAGCCCTGTGTCCTCGGCGTCTCCCTCCTGCGCAGGCCTGGCCTCCGCAGCTGGGACGTGCTGGAAATCCCCGTCTCAGCACCAGCACTTCCAGTTTCAGGTCGCAGAGGGAGACGGGGCGTGGGAGGAGGGAAGGGGACGGGCATCGGCGTCTGCCCCTATGGGCCGGGTGATGCCCGGCCATGCGGGTGGACGAGCACAGTGGGTGCTCACCGATGCTGCCCCCCGCGCCACGCAGCACACCAAAGCCAGGCCATGGCTGATGAGCCGGCCTGTAATTAGGCTGATTAGTTGAGCGCGGTGTTTTCCCTCCCAACAGGTCTGGACAGGCCCCGTGCAGCGCCTGGGACAGGGAGGCAAACACCTGCGTGGGGGCTGCAGCGTCCCCGGGGCTGGGATGGGACGGCTGGGCCCCAGGCCTGGGGGACGCGAGGGGGTCTGGGATGCTCCCCTGCCAGCCCTGGGTGGGGGAACCTCGAGAGTCTGAAGTCACGGTGAAACTCGGGTGACGTCAGTGGGTGCGCTGGCAGGACGTGCTGCTCACAGTGCCTTTGCCCTCATTGCCCATGGGGTGACGTGAACCCCCCCACCCCTCCCCGGCCACTGCCGCCACCGGCTTCCGCCCCGGCACAGTCGTGCTTGCACAACCCATGCAGAGCGGGCACCTCCGGGGTGGTGGCACCCAGCACTGCCCGTGAGTCAGCCTGTGCCCAGCCCTGGCGAGACGCCGTGGGACGTGGGGTAGCACGAGGGACCGCCCTGGTCCCCACCCTGAGGAGGGGTCTTGTCCCCCTGCTCTGGCCGGCAGCTTGGTAATGCAGTGGGGTCTGGCTGTCCCAGTGCCCCATGAGTGGTGGGAAGGGGGGCATCCCCCCGAGGGACCCCTCCCAGCTCTCCTCACCTCCTGCTCTACTGCTCCTGGAGAGGAGAGCGGCCTCCTGGCTCCCAGCCCCAAGAGGGGAGGGCTGGGGACTGCGTTCCTTCAACCGAGGAGCCGGAAAAACAGGTTGTGCACGGCCGGGCGGGGAGGGGGGAAAGCAGGCGCTGAGCACTGAGCACTCATTGCACCCAGCGTGGGGCTGGGGGCTGAGCACTGCTCACTCGCTGCACCTATCCAGCACGGTGCCAGGTCCCGGGTGCCGAGTGCTGTGTCTGCGCCCACAGGTGCCGGGGTGCCTCTCCTCGCTGCGGCAGCACCCGGCCTGCCCCGGCACGCTCCTGCCCAGCCGGCCCCACCGGCTCCCCGAATCCTCAGCTTTCATCCGGGGTGCTGCTGCTGCGGGGCCGGGCTGGGCTGGCACCGCACCGGCAACTCCTCCCGGGCTGGGTCAGGGGCACCATGGCGGGCAGGGGGGCAGGCCCCAGCCCAGGGCTCGGCTATCGCTCCCCACCCTCCGTGCCACCGCCACCTCTGAATTCCTGGGCTGCACGCGGGCTGACGTAACCCCACTGGGCTCGGAACCAGCCCTGGCAGTGGCGGCAGCGGCCTTTTGCCCGGTGTTCGGGCATCCTGCGCTCCCTCCCACTCCGGGCACGTCGCCTTCCCACGGTGCAGCCCCGGCACCCACTCTGCGCGCTGCGGGTCACGCCGGGGCTGATGGCGGCTGTGCTGGCAGGGGCTCCATCCCGGGTGCCGCTGGCTCAAACAAACCATCTCCCAGACAAAGGGTGTTTGTTCGGGAGCTCTCGGCAGCGCGGCCCCGGCTCATGTGACGCCTGCTGACCGCCGTGGTGCCGCTCGGAGCCTCCCCCCGGGGCTGGCGGTGGTCCCTGCGTGCCGAGGCCAGCTTGTACCACACCCCAGCAGGGTGCCAGGCTGGTGACGCCACCACACCGTCTGCCCTGGTCTGCGGTGGGTGCCTGCCGTGCCTGGGCAGGCTGGGTTGGTGTCCCCGTCCTGCAGCCTGGGTTGTCCCTGCCGCAGATGCGTGGCTGTGGTCCGCAGCCATGTGAGTGCTCGGGGACACCCACGGGTCCCCAGGCACTGGGGCACCGTAACCCAGTGGCCTGCAGTGCCCTGTGGCGCCAGGGCCAGGCGCCAGCGTCCCCCTGGCCAGGGGACGGTGCCAGCGCAGGTGAGCGGGCGCTGCCCTTGTTTTTATTTGAAAAGCAGCCGGAGCAGCAGCACCCTCTGCCCACTGCCATGGGCATGGCAGCAGTGACGTGCCACACGTAGGGACACGCTGTGGCACAGGGGTGCACCGTGCATGGGGATGTGCCACACGGCAGGGATGTGCCACGCATGGGGATGTGATGTGCACGGTGCCGTGCGCAGGGGGATGTGCCGTACGCGGTGCTGTAGACGGGGATGTGCTGCACACAGCAGGGACGCACTGTGCTCAGCGCCATTTGCTCCGTTGCCAGGAGCCAGCAGGGATCCCATGGCACAGCAGGTCGTGCCATGCCCGGCCCCACAGCACAGCCACGGCAGGGATGCGCCGTGTGTCGTGACACACACCCTGCCCATGCCGGGATCCCAGCAGGGCATGCAGCACCGTGCGTCGTGCAACCACGCTGCGTCTGTGACCCCACGGTCCTTCTGAGACGTGGCTACACTGTGTGTGCCCATGTCACACTGTCCTGCACCCTCGTGCCCTGCCGGCTGCCCATCCCACGGTGCCTGGTCGCCTGCCCTGCCCTCGCCGGCTCTCCCCCGAGCAGCACCGGTGGCCCCCTGCCCACCCGCTCTCCCTGTCCCCAGTGAGCTTTGCGGACTGCGGTGAGCAGCGGCGTGCCTTGTACCTCTCGGATGACACACGCTTCAAGGTGAGCAGGGATGGCGTCGTCTCTGCGACCCGGCCCCTGCAGCTCCAGCGGCGGGAGATCAGTTTCTCTGTCCACACCTGGGATGCCACAGGCAAGAAGCATTTGGCCAGGGTGACCCTGCGCAGGCGGTGGCACCATCGCAATCAGCAGCAGGTAAAGCACAGCCCCTCTCCCTGGGGTCAGCACAACCCCTCTCCATGGGGCAGAGCGCGCAGGGGGCTTGGCAAAGTGCTGGCACCGAGCCGAGCCACTCTTCTTGTAGGACGCGGCGCCCGACGTGCTGACCTTCCCCGAGCCCGGCCATGGCCTCCGGCGGCAGAAGAGAGACTGGGTCATCCCCCCCATCAACTGCCCTGAGAACGACCGGGGGCCCTTCCCCAAGAGGGTGGTCCAGGTACGTGGCCCTGCAGGGACGGGGCGCAGGGCAGGGGTGTCCCCGGAGTGCCAGGGCCCCTCTAACCCCCCCTCCGCCTCATCGCCAGATCAAATCCAACAAGGACAAGGAGACCAAGGTTTTCTACAGCATCACGGGGCAGGGGGCAGACAGCTACCCCGTGGGCGTCTTCACCATTGAGCGGGAGACGGGGTGGCTGCAAGTGACGAAGCCACTGGACCGGGAGCAGATCGACAGATACATCGTGAGTGGGGGACCGGGATGGCGGGGGGGAGTCAGTCCCCGGGGCTGTGCGTGGGCTGACGGTGCCCCTCGCAGCTCTTCTCCCACGCCGTGTCAGCCAACGGGCAGTCCGTGGAGGACCCCATGGAGATCATCATCACCGTGACGGACCAGAATGACAACCGGCCTGTCTTCACCAAGCAAGTCTTCATCGGATACATCGAGGAGAACGCGAAGCCGGGTGCGTGGGGGACCAGCAAGCTGGGGGCCCTGCAGCTGGGACCGCGCAGAACCCCGAGCCAGAGCTGTGCCGGGGTGTCCAGTGGGTTTTGTCCCATGAGTAAAATCTCCCCTGCTTGTCCCTGTCCCCAGGCACGTCCGTGATGACCGTGAATGCCACGGACGCAGATGATGCGATCAGCATGAACAACGGCATCATCGGCTACTCCATCCTCAGTGAGGAGCCCAAGAGTGCACAACGGATGTTCACCATCGACCCGGTGAAGGGCATCATCAGCGTCATCGGCACAGGGCTGGACAGGGAGGTGGGTGCCTTTGCTGCATCTCGGGGGACCATGTGGCAGCTCTGCAGTGGGACTTGCCATAGGGAGCCAGGGATGCCGGAGCCCTGGGGTCCAGCCAGTTAGAGGATTTGCTGTCTCTGGGTCACTGTCCCCTGCTCTGGGGGGGTCTGCAGCCCTGAGCCCATTGGAGACCTGTGCAGGGGACCCCAGCCCTGCCGAGCCCCGGGAGCAGGTGGACTGCCAGCCCTTTGGGTGGGCGGGCAGCAGGGGTGTCAGCAAGCGTCTGTGCCAGCAGCAAATGCTATGGCTGGAGGAGGGTGGAAGAGCAGGCAGGTGATGGCCTCGGAGGGGAACATCCCAGACCCTGTCTCTGCCCTAAACATGGTGATCTTGTCTTGCAGACCACTCCCAACTACACGCTGATCATCCAGGCTGCGGACCAGGAGGGCATTGGCCTGACCAACACTGCCACTGCCATTGTGGAAGTCACTGACGCTAATGACAACCCTCCCGTCTTCGACCCCAACATGGTATACAAGCCACCTCCTGCGAGCCGCTGCCCTCTCTGGGCCGCTGTGGCATGAGCCCCCACACCTCGGGGTGCCTGGGACCATGTGGGTGACCGTCCCCATCCCATCTCTTGCAGTATGAGGGGACAGTGAACGAGAACGAAGTGGGGGTGGTGGTGACCCAGCTGCATGTGACAGACAAGGACATGCAGGGCTCCCCTGCCTGGCAAGCTGTCTACCGCATCAAAAGTGGTGACCCAGATGGTGACTTCAGCATCACCACTGACCCCAAAACCAACAATGGTATCCTGAAAACCGCCAAGGTGGGTCTTGCCACCACAGAGCTGCCCCAGCTGGCTGGCTGCACCAGCACCGGCACTACCCTGGCTCCAATCTCCTGTCCACCCCCAGGGCCTGGATTACGAGACCAAGAGCCGATACAGCCTCGTGGTGACGGTGGAGAACGCCGTCCCCTTCACCGTGCCCCTGCCGCTCTCAACCGCCAGCGTCCTGGTGGTGGTTGGAGATATGAATGAAGCCCCCATCTTCGTGCCCCCAGTGAAGAAGGTGGAGGTGATGGAGGACCTGCCGCAGGGGCACCAGGTCACCTCCTACACAGCCCAGGACCCTGACAAGGGTCAGAGGCAGAGAATCACGTGAGTGGGGGGGGCGGTGGTGGGGGGCTGTGCTGGGGTGCCCGAGGGGCTGCGCTGTGTCCATTGTGCCATACGCCCCATCCTCCCCCGCTGACCCCTCGCTTGCCCCAGGTACCGCATGGGCAGTGACCCCGCGGGGTGGCTGGCCATTGACCCCGAGAATGGCATCGTCACGGCAACCCAGCCGCTGGACCGGGAGTCGGTGCACGCCATCAACAGCACCTACAAGGCCATCGTCCTGGCTGTGGACAATGGTGAGGAGCGCCCTGCCTTGCCCTTTGGGAAGGGGCTGCTGCCGCCCCCCCGGGCTGTTGGGGCTGGGACCCCCTCCCCAGGTGCCTTTCTAATCCTTGGTCCCACAGGGTCGCCGGATGCCACCGGCACGGGGACGCTGCTCCTCCTCCTCCAGGATGTGAATGACAATGGGCCCATGCCAGAGCCCCGGATTTTCGACATCTGCAGCCGTCAGCCCGAGGAGCAGACGCTGAACATTGTCGACAAGGACCTGCCCCCCAACACCTACCCCTTCCATGCAGCCCTGGAGCATGGCTCTGGCGCCAACTGGACCGTCAGGGTGACTGGACAAGGTAGGTGCCACCTGGTCTGTCCTGACCACCCGCCCTTGGCTTGGGGCGGTGGGGAGATGCCGAGAGGTGGCCAGATCCCAGCACCTCCCGTCTCTCTGCACTCCCCTGAGCACAGCTGGTCCTGGCCCCCGCCATGGGCACCGGGCGGGGGAGCTGCCATCCGGCAAAGCCCTGCACCGATGCTAAGGGTGTCCCCAAACTGGGGAGCTGGGACCTGCCTGTGAGTCCAACCCCTCTCTCTGCTGCAAGACATGCTGGTGCTGAAACTGGTGAAGGAGCTGGAGCCAGGGGAGTACAGCATCTTCCTGAAGCTGACGGATGGCCAGGGCAAGGCGCAGGTGACACCAGTCAAAGCTCAGGTGTGTGACTGCGAAGGGCCAGCCAAAAACTGCGAGCGGCGAGCGTACATCGCCAGTGGCCTGGGTGTCCCTGCCATCCTGGGCATCCTGGGGGGCATCCTGGCACTTCTGAGTGAGTACCATGGGATGGGGATGGGATGGAGATGGGACCACCCTCACCCTGCTGCCCTGACACCGGTGCCCTCTGCTCAGTCCTGCTGCTGCTGCTCCTGCTCTTCGCCCGGCGGAGGACGGTGGTGAAGGAGCCGCTGCTCCCGCCTGAGGATGACATGAGGGACAACGTCTACCACTACGATGAGGAGGGTGGCGGCGAGGAGGACCAGGTGGGATTCCTGTGCCAGGACGGACGCTGCCCGTGGGGTCCCTGTGGCACCCTCCCTGTGGCGGGTAGCGTCCTTGTTCCCCAAGCCACAACGGATGCTTGGGGTGCACAAGGCTGCCGTAGACCCCCCCCTTCCCCCTGTAGCCCCCACTGTGGTCACCACTGCCCGCGGTGCCCCTGGTCCTTCCTGCCCTGGGGTAGCCAGTGGCAGGTCCCAGTGTGGCGGTGCCCTCGGCATCCCTTGAGCATCACATCCTCATGTCTCTCCCACACGCCAGGACTATGATCTGAGCCAGCTGCACCGGGGCCTGGACGCCCGCCCGGAGGTGATCCGCAATGATGTGGCCCCCCCGCTGATGGCCGCCCCCCAGTACCGGCCCCGACCTGCCAACCCTGATGAGATCGGAAACTTCATCGATGAGGTGAGCCCTGACCCCACACAGTGCTCTGGGGTTGGACTGTGGGGAGAAGCCCCCATCCATGCAGGCACCATTGGGGGGTTCCCCAGCCAGTGGTGTCCCCAGCCTGGAGGGGACGGGTGCTGACCCCTCCTGCCCCCCCCAGAACCTGAAGGCGGCCGACACGGACCCCACGGCTCCCCCCTACGACTCCCTGCTGGTGTTCGACTACGAGGGCAGCGGCTCGGAGGCCACCTCGCTCAGCTCCCTCAACTCCTCCGCCTCCGACTGCGACCAGGACTACGACTACCTCAACGACTGGGGCAGCCGCTTCAAGAAGCTGGCGGACCTCTATGGCGGCGGGGAGGAGGACGACTAGGACCCCCCTTCAGCCCCAGCCCGGCTGGCAGCCGCCCGTTGCAGGCAGCTCACCTCATTTCAGCCCACTGGACTCATGTCGGTCTTGGCCTGTTGAGCAGGCGAACAGCACTCCTCCAACACCCCTCAACCTGCTGCCCACATCCCCCTCGATCAACGCGGGGGAAGCTCAGGGTCACGGGGGCTTGGGGGTGTTTTTTGGGGAGCCTGTGTGTTTCCCAGCACCCCTCAGCTCCAGGCAGGGCATGGAGATATTCAGTCCCTTCCCCATCCCGGAGCCGAGGCTGCGCAGGGCAGGATCAGCTCCTCATCCCCAGTGGGGAGAGCCCCCACCACCACCTCCCTGCCTTTGCTGTGGGGGGAAAAATGGTTTCTCTGGCGCTCTCCGAAATACCTCGTGCTCCCAGCCCTGACACAACCACCAACCTGGCGCCAGAGAAGCAGTGCAGCCCCGGCACCACACCTCTGCCGGAGCAGGGCCAAGTAACCCATAAATGCAGACCAAAGATGTGCTGTCATGTGCTATATGTGAGGGAATTATATTCGATAGCATACTTACAGGCAGATTTCTATTTTTCTGTATCCCAGATTATGATATGATTTCCTTCTGTGTCACGCCAGGTTTAATTATTGTGCAGTCAATGAAAGGCGCTTTCAGAAATCAAACGGCTTTACTGAAATTCTGAACTCTGTTTAGCTGTTGTCACGGTTTGTATTTTTTTATCATGGGAAAAGGGTCTGATGCAGGCTGGGAAGCCAGCAGTGGTCTAGTATTAATTGATTGTATGGTTTTTATATAAAATTGAAATAATAAATTGTTTTAAGAAAACCAAAAGCCCTTTTCTCTGTGTACAGTTCCGCTGGTGGTCGCTGTCTGTGCTCGGAGGCAGGTCTGCCCCATGGAGAGCTGTTCCTCGGGGCGGCATCGCTGCTGCTGCCTCTTTGGAACTGGAACGGATCTGTATCCAAAGCACGTGTTTTCTCATCACCAGGGCCTGTGAGGAGGCCGGGCTGCAGCTAACAGCAGGTCAGGGCTTTGTCTTGGGCGTGCGGAGTCTGCCTGGGCAGGCCCTGGGGAAAGGAGCAGGACATAAAACAGGGCTTGTGCCTTATGGCGGTGGCAGCGTGCGCGCGGTGCCTGGTCCACGCCAGAGATCTCTGATGTTTGTCCAACCCTGTAATGGCCGTGACCCCTTTCAGAGGCCCTGCCCCATAAGGAAACACGAAAGAATAACACACCTCACAGTGCTTGAAGGCTTTCGAATGCGCAGCAGCCTCGGAGCCTGGCAAAGGATTTGCAGTCGTCCTGCCTTCTTACAGCCCTGGACAGGCAAGTTGCTAATTTACGTGCTTTGCAACACACACACACAAGCTGTTTATTGCAAAGGTAGGTCTGGCCACTGACCTGAGTGCAGGCAGTAGCGCCCACCTTGCACACCTCCACATGCCGATTACGATATGGAGAGGCGCTTAGGGTCTCCCTTTGTAGATAGACTTGTTGGTTTCGCTCTGGAAGCTGCTAATTTTTGATGGATGCAGACAGAGCTTGTGCTCGGGGATGGCAACTCCCCCGAAGTACCCGACCTGCCACTGGGGCTGGTGCTGCTGACACCTGTGGGGACAGGGGCCTGCACCGCCGGCCTCCCACCCCGGCACCAGGCGACGACAGCTGTGTCCCCTGCGCTCCCTGCTGGGAAGCAGACGAGCCCCGAGCTGCTGTGAGCAAGAGGCAGCACCCACCGCCGAGCAGCCCAGGCCGCTCCCGCTTCAGGCCGGCCCCCAAGATGGCGCCGCCACCCCCCGCCCTACCCAAGATGGCGGCGGGCGGGCGGCGCCCCCGAGATGGCGGCGGGCGGTGTCGCTCCTCCCCGTCCCCCGACCTCCCCAAGATGGCGGCGGGGCGGCGCGCGCCGCCCCTCGACGGCGGGTCCCAAGATGGCGGGAAGCGCGGAGTCGGAGCTGGCTCCGGAGCCGGAGCAGGTGGTGGAGGCGCTGGAGCTGCTGCTGCGGCCGCCCGCCGGGCCCGGTGAGCGGGATGGCGGGGCCGAGCCCGGCCCGGAGAGCGCCCTACGACCGGAGACGCTGCTCAGCAACGCGGCGGCGCTGGAGGAGCGGCTGCGGCTGGTGCCGGCCTGGGCGGCGCTGCGCGGCCTGCGCCGTGCCGTGCTGTCCCGGGCCCCCGCGCTGGCCGCCGGGGCGGCGGGTGAGAGCGACCCGGGCTGGGCCATCGCCTGCGGGCTGCTGGCGCTGCTGCTGTGCCTGAAGGAGCGCCTGGCCGCCCTGGCCGCCGCTCCCCCCGCCGCCGCCTGCGGGGCCGGGGCCGCGCCGCCGCCCAGCGCCGACACGCTGAGCGTGGCGCAGGGCCGGTCGGTGGGGCGGGCGCTGCGGGCCGCCGTGGGGCTGGGCCTGGTGCCTTACCTGCCGCCGGGCGTGGGGCAGCGCCCGGGACCCCCCGCGACGCCCCCGGCGCCGCCGGCCGCCCGCGGGGCCCGGCTCCACGCCACCACCGTCGCCCTGGCTGAGCTGGCCGAGCACCCGGCGCTGGGCGGCCCGCTCCTCGCCCGCCACCTCGGCCTCCTCCTCGCCGGCCTCTGCCTGCTGGGACACGGCCCCGCCGCCCACAGTCAGGTCTGTGGGGCCCTTCTTCCCCCTACACGGTCAGTGCCGACCCCGCCAAAAACACGTCAGGGCCGCCAGCCACCTCCACGCTCCATGGCTGGGCCCGTGGCTACGCTGGGCTCCCGCTTGCTGACCCCAGTGGCAACTCCTCTCATGCCGTGCGTGTTAATCTCCATGCCAGAGAAGGGGTGGGAGCCCGGCGAGGGGATGGAGGGACACCAGCGTGCGGTCGGCACCGGTGGCTGGGCTGCCCTCGCCACTCCGGGGTTTGTTTTTTCCAGGGTGTTTCAGAAGCGGAGCGAGCGCGGTGCCGGGAGACCCTGCGGCATGTCCTGGACCGCGTCTACCAGCCGCTGGCAGTGCGGGAGCTGCTCGTCCTGCAGGGCCGGCCCAAGCAGGTACCCAGCGTCAGCGGGGCCAGCCCCAGCGTGGGGCACTGGGGGTGTGTTACCGCCCACCATGCTGGGACTGCGCGTGCCGGCGCGCTGAGGGTGCCTTTGCTGCTCTCCTGGAAGTGTTCTCACACCCTTAAAAACCAGTTTGGTGCAGCACCCCCGTCGCTGAGCGCTGTGCGGACGCATGGGTGAAGTTGCTGGGGGTGTGTGTGTCGCTCGGGCAGCAGCAGCTGCGCAGGGCTGTGTGGGGACTCGGGGACTCACATTGCGGCACGTGCCACCTGGGTTCGGCACTTCCATCAGCGGTGCCTGGCTGAGAAAAACGCCTTCTCCTCTAGAACCTGCCCCTTCCCACTTGAAGCGGTGCTGCCTCGGCACTGGCTGCTCTTCGTGGCCATGTTGAAGGCTGCCTCGTGGCAGTGCGGGGGAGACATGGGAAATCTCTTTAGCGTCGTGTTTAGAGAGTCCCTAGGGAAAGGACCACATCCCAGCTCCAAGTGGGTGCCGTGGGTGGGTGCGTTCCCACCTGCCGAGTCACAGTTTGGGGTCAGGACATGAGGAGCTGCTGGCACGCAGGCGGGATAGCCCGGGGTCCCGCTGGCTCTGTGCCGCATGCTGACCCTCGGGCTGGGATCGCACGCGATTCCCGAGCAGGCAGAAGCTGGCCGTGCCACGTGCGAGGGCTACAGAGGGTCCGTACGAGGCACTTGCGTGGGGCAGTGTTCTCGGTGTGTGCGGTGGTTCTTCCACATAAAAGCAGGGGGTCTCCTGGTTAAAACCCAAGCTGATATTTGGACAGTGTCCTTAATGACATGCTTTAACTTTTGGTCAGCCCTGAAGTGGTCAGGCAGTTGCACTAGATGATTGCTGTAGGTCCCTTCCGACTGAAAATATTCTATTTTATCCCCCCTTAGTGCGGCAGTGCCAGCCTGCCTCCTCGGGGCATCCAAGCGAGTACCTCAGCTCTAACCGCTCGCTCCGTGGGTTCGCAGCAGCCTGTGGGCAGCTCTGCTGTCTGTGCCCTCCCAGGGGAATTGCTTTGCTGGACCAGGGAGCCTGGTGCCACCTCCGCAGCCCAGCGCTCTGTGCCGGGTCCTGGCAGGGGTCACCGCTGCGAGCCCCTCACCTGCATCGAACCCCACTTGTCCCCCAAGTCCCCTGTGCACCGCTTTGGTAGTGAGGCAGTCAGAGCTGCTGCGTGACCCTCAGAGGCTTTAATTAAAGGAGGGAAGCTCTGCATGAGGGGATGCTCCTGGGAAGGCTGGCCTCTCTCATTAAGCCCTAATTCGCTTTGTGCCGCTGGATGAGGAAGTGATTTATTTAAAAGGTTTCCCCGTCCTGTGCTCCTGTCTGAAGTCCTGCAGGGCGGCGTGCAGGCTGTTTGCCTGTTAGTGAGGGTTTGCACAGGAGTGTGCAAATACGCTCCTCAGCCTGCTCCTTTGTTTCCTTTCAGAGTCCTCCCTCTCCCGTGGAAGAAACAAAGCCGGCCCTCGTGCAGGCTCCAGCGTGGCTGCGGCGCCTTTGTGGTCAGCTGCTCTCCGAGAGGCTAATGAGACCCAACGGGGTTCAGGCTGTGGTTCGGGGCATCATGGAGGGAACAGGCGGTGAGTAGGGTGCTCTGACGCTGCTCTTGGCTTCCAGGATGGCAGATTAAAAGAGACTGTGATGATGTGTCTGAGACGTTCCATCCCATGAGAGGCCCAGGAAAGACAGTGCCGTCAGAGCACTGAAATGGGAAACAGCTTTTGTCAGGCCAAGCTGAGTCTGTAACGCTCGCACACATTTTGCCTCTGACTGTGTTGAACTCCCAAATGATGAATGCCTTCCAACTGCAAATGCCTTTAGTTGAGAGTACACCGTCATGTTTGAGGTCCAGACTGAAAGCCTCCAAATTAATTTAGTCTGTTTATGCCTCCATGGGGTTGCGCCTCGTGTGTGTGTAGCACGGTTTGTTCCAAGGAGCTGTGCTGGTGCCGGTTTGGAGGGAGCCGTGCTCGGTGCTGGGCCGTGAGCAGCTGCAGGTGGAGTGAGACCCATCCTGCTCCAGGGCTCGGCAGCCTTGCTCCCCTGCTTCGTTTCCTGCCAGGGAGAGAAACTGTTGCTCCCTAAAAGCTGAATCCCACAGGTTTAAGTGCCAAAGCCTCCTCCAGCCAGTACCAACCTGATGAGACCATCCAAGCATGACCACCCTCCTCCACCTTTTGGCTCATATACCAACTTGTAGCAGTTGCTTTCCAGTATCAAAGGTCTTGGACAGTAGTTTTCCCTCTTCTGTCATTAAATTCAGGTGTCACCTGAAAGGTGCTTGCTCTGAAGAGAGTAATAAAAGCTAGAAATCCAATTTTGGGCCAGAAACATTTGGCTTCAGCCAGAAATGGCCCTGCCGTTTGCTGTCAGTCTGAGCTGATTTTGGCTTTCTGCTGGTATAGCAGGTGGCGCTGGTGCTGAAGCAGCAGCTGTGGACTGGAGAAAATGTGACACGGTTGCAAAGATCCTGGCTTCCTGCCCACAGCAGTGCCTTTCCCTGGAGGACTACTACCGACTGGTGTGTCCCCAGGTAGGTCCCTCTCTCCCCGCAGCACGCTGGCTCTGGCTGGGCACGCGGAGCCGGCTCCTGGCTTGGAGAGTGACAGTAGTGTTGTTTCTGCTTGAGCGCGGCCTGCCTGGAGCCAGAACAACGTGGAGACATTTTTCTGCTGCTCTGGCAGCGGGACGCGTTTCCACCCGACTCTTGAATTTTCCATATTTGATTGAAATGCTGGATTATGTTGCCTGATCGCACGAGCTGTTCAGCAGTGCGCTATGAGGAGCTCTGCTGAGGATCTCTTCCTTCCAGCCTTTGGCTGGGGGAATGGTGCAGGCTCTTGGTTTGAGCCCAGAAATGCCTCCTGCATTAACGTGTGCCTGGGAAGGAGACTGGCTCTTCCATATGTGGAACGTCATGCCCGATGTCCAGCAAAGCAGCACATAGGAGGCTCCTCAATCTCTGCTGTTGGCTGCAAGGAGTCGGCCTGCCCCCGACCCCCCCTGCCAAGGGGCTGCTGATCTTTGTTCCTGTATCATGGACTCATTCTGACTTTCCTTCCAGATTCTGGACTTGCTGCACATCCAGGACAAACTGACAGCGCGCCAGTTCCAGCGAGTGGCCACCACGACGGTGCTCACCATGGCGAAAGAGCACCCTCAGCTGGCAGAGAAGCACCTGCTCCAGCCCCTGTTGGCACCGCTCCTGCGGTGCTCCGAGACAGCAGGTACCGGCTGGTCTCTGCCAAGCCCCAGACTGGAGAAGGATCTGGTTTCTTGCTGATCTTTGTCTTTCCATCAGGATTTTCTCAGGGGCTGGTGCCTGGGCTGCTGAGTGTCCAAGCCCAGCTCTGTTGCTTGTGAGCCTGTCTGTGTGGCTGGGTGCACCGTATTTACTAGCACTTGAGTCAAATTACTACAGCGTGAGAGCCAAATAGTGGGGCTTCTGCCATTTGCTCTTTGGGAATCTCCCCAGTCTGACAGTCTTGTTTTGGGCTACCGGACGGAAGCAATCGGTTCCCCACGCTGACCAAGCAGCTCTCTGGGGAAGAATCCATCAAGAAGTTGTGGTCTGCTTTGATTTGCTTGTAACCTTGCAGAGTTTACAACACTGCAGTGATATTTAGCGCAGCTAACGAGGGCTCATCACTTCCCATGCTGCCTTGAGGGAGAAGAGGGAAGGCAAGAGAACTATCAAAGTGCTTTCTGGTGCTGGGCATGGTGGGGTTGCTGTTCTGCTAGAGACTCCTCAGCACATTGCGGGGCTGATATTTCTGCCCTTTGTTTTCAGAGCTAGCAGTAGAAGATTTATCAGCAGGGACCGTGCTGGTGACAGAGGCAGAGCTCGGCAGCTGTGTGGAAGATGTGCTCAAGGTATTGTGTCTGATTCGGGCCTGAGGGCAGGTGAGAAAAGTTCTCTGAGTGAGAGTTGGTTTGTGACTTTCTGAGCCGTTCAGTGTGTGTCTTAGACCATGACAAAAACCAGCGTCGCCCGCAGTCGTGATGCAGAGATGAGGCCAAGAGCTGCACGGAATAACCTTGTATGCAGCACTGCACTGGCAGGACTGCAGCTTTATGCTGGATACCAGAGGCGCTGCCTGAATCCTTTCAAGCATTCTCACCCCAAAACACTCTGAGATGGCAGTGAGCTCTTGCTGGTTGTTTTTTCCCAGTGTCTGAGCGGTGGGCTGGTAACCAGGAGTCTCCGTGGTGCTTTCATATCCTCTTTCTCCATGAGCTGCAGCAAGACTTTGAGCATTGCTAAATTTTGCAGCTTCTTACAGGACTGTTGTGTCTGGGTGTACTGTCAGAGCAGCTTCAGGACTCGGGCTGTGATTGTAGGGCAGGCAGCGTGGTGGGCAGGAGGTCTTAGTCAGGAGTACCGCTGGCTGCAGCATGTGTGGGTTCGGGTTGTCAGTCCCAGCCTGAGATGATGCCGCTCACCTTCCAGCATCAGAGTTGTGCAGCTGCTCAGAGGGAAGGACGGATCACAGGGAGTCCTGCGTGTGCTGAGTCTTCAGAGGCTACCTGAGCTCTCCTCCTGGGCTGTGGTCCAGCCCACCTTCTCTTAATGCCCCTGTGCCTCAGTTTCCTCCTTGTAGAGCATGGATAATACAGCTCATACTCAGCCCAGTGCTACCTGTGTGGGAGGGAGAACATGCTGGGAGCTGCTCTCCCTGCCTCCGAGGTCTGCAGAGGGCAGCCTGAGCCAGAGTGCTGGAGCTGGAAGCCTTTCTACAGCTCCTGCAGCATTTACCCCTGGCGGAGGGATGGGCTGCAGCCAGCTCTTGTGTCGGGCCAAAATGCTTCTGAATGAGTGACCTGGAAAAGAGGGCACTTGAGGTATCGGCAAGCGGCCGGCTGTGCTGGACTGCTCAGCCCTGCAGTCAGGGCAGCTTGGCAGGGCCCCCAGCACATCGCTGGGTGGTTGTGCAGCCGGTTGGCAGTGAGGCATTCGCAGTGGGCACTGTGAAGCGAACAGATTCAGTGTGGCTCTGAGGCTGCTCAGCCGTCCCCAGGGTGAAAAAGAGAGTGAAGGTGAGCTCAGAGGCATCACAGAGCCGCGGGGAGAGGTGGGAGAGCTGGCACGGTTATCCTGGTGGCTGCTGTTTGGAGGCACGGAGCATGTGTGGGTATGGGAAGAGGAGGGTGAGCAGCAGCTCAGCTGCAGGAGAGATGCTGTTAGTGGCTGTGTCCTCACCTCACGTGTCCCAGAAACCAGGGGGGCAGCTGGTCCCCACGGGGTGTCCCCAGTGGTTCATCTTCCCCTGATATCTCTCAGGGGGCTAAAGGCATTACAGGCTGTCTTGTCCCATCCCTAGAAGTTTTTAAGGCCAGGCTGGATGGGACTCTGAGCAACCTGATCTCGTGGGAGGTGTCCCTGCCCATGGCAGGGGGGTTGGAACGAGATGATCTTTCAGGTCCCTTCCAACCCTAACAATTCTGTGATTCTATGATTGGACAAGAAAGGTAAAATGATAATGTTAAGTAAGGAAAAATGAGCAGCCTGTTTTGCAGGGACCGTTCTGAGCTGAACCCTGTGACGAGTGGGTTTCCATGTGCATTAAGTTTAATTTTAAAACTGTGTGTGGGTAATCCTTCAGCAGCTGCTGCTGCTGGGTGTCCAGCCACCTCCTCTGCTGCCCTGCCCTCCGGAGCTGCTCTTGGCGCAGGAGGGTGCCTGGAGGTGGCAGTGGATCCTCGGAGGCAGTCTGTGTGCCCAGCTGCCGAAGCAGGAGGGATTGCTGAAGCTCAGCAGCTCTCCCAGCCCCGTTCAGGTGCTGATGGATGGGGAGGGTTCAGGACAATGGAAGGAAAGTCGGATCTCATCAAAGAAGCGCTCTGGCTTTGCCAATCAGAGCACCTTCTGTGTTAGAGGAAGTATCTTGTGTGCAGGACGGCGCAGATTTAGCACTGTCTGTGGAGTTCCTTCCTGCAAGGGGTCCCTCGCAGCAACAAGCAGGGTGTTCAGCAGTGCAGTATTGTCTCTGGCATTTGGGGGAGAGGTGGGGTGCATTCTTCTGCTCCCTATGAAGGAACAGGGCTGTTCTGTGGAAGCCGCTCTTCTGAAACCTTCCCTCATAGCTCATTTTTTCCACTGTTCCCACTAATATCACCAGTGCCGCGCTGCAGGTTTCGCTGCCTGCCCTGACAGCAGCCCAGCTTTCTGCTGCGCGTTCCAACCCAGAAGGACATCTCCAGCCCAGGAATTCAATTTTAAGAAGCTGGTGACTTGCTTACTGGCATGCCCCTAGGCAGGCTAAGCTCTTAAATGCTGTGATTGTTGTAGTATTTTGCGTAGTAATGATCTGTTGTAACTAGCTGGCAGGCAGAGACCAGTCTGGAGGGCTGCTCTGTGGCTGCCGTTGACAATGCGAGTGCTGGGGGAGTTTGGGGCGGATCCCTCCTTAATGGCATAGCGCTGGAGGCCTGACAGCAGCCAGATTAGCGACGGAGACTCCAGCCAGAGGATTTGCGGGGGTTTCTTGCCTAGCAAGTGTCATTTGATGCTGAGTGGGAAACCATCCTTGGGGCTTCATCAGGGCGGCTTTGTGTACAAAAGGTTCTGGTTAGGAAGAATGGCTCCACAGGGATTAGCACAGGAAAAAAGGTCTGTTTGCATCAATACAGCAGGGCAGAACGTTATCAGGACAATCTCCCTCCTAGCCCTCCTACCTGGGTTGTCACACTGCCTCTAGCAGGCAAAAGCTCTTTGGTCTGTCCCCAGGGCACTTCCAGCCTTGGACCAGGTGATTGCTCTCCAGCTGCGGAGGTCCGAGGTGTGGGGAGTGCTCTGGTGTGAAGGCACAGCATATTCTGAGCAGGTATTTCACCAGCTGACGCAGCTGGAAATCCCTTGGAGAATTCCCTTGGAAGGAGACAGCCTGCTAAAATGAGGACCTGAACACAACAACCCTGAGTTAAACCCTGAGTCTGGCTGGGCAAGGCTTGGTACTTAATGATTTTCTAAACTGAGTTTTCCCAGCTTTATGGCTTTGACTGAAAGCATCTTACCTGGCTTTTTGTCTTGGACAACCCCTTTCAAAGGATTCAAAAGGAAACGCGATGTCATAAGAATTCTGTGGGTGTTTTTCCTGTGCTCCGTAGGCAGCACGGTAGGACCTGTGTGTGGTAACCGTGTAGGACTGTGTTACCTGTGGTAACAGTGGCTTGCCCGGGAAGGGGGAGCTGGTTTTGTGGAGGAGGGCAGTGACAGTGATTCAGGAGGGTGCTGCTTGGGATGGGGGAGAAGAGCGGAGCCCTGCAGCCTCCTCAAAGCCCCTGCAACCCGCTTGCTCAGCTCAGCACATGTCAGCCCAGCTGCCCTGCTAGGGACTGATCTCTGTATTTGAGATTTGGCTCCAGGTGCAATATTTCCATAAAGATTTGCTAATTCGAAGGTGCCTGTTGCACCTCTCTGTAATGCAAGACCTTACCCCTAAGCAGCAGACTTCCCAAATAGCTAGCTGCATTGTTCCTGTAGCTTGGAGCCCTGATGTGGTTAGCAAATGCTAGAATAAAGATGGTACTGAAGGCTGCTTTTAATACAGAATATGGCATAATCAGGGAAAACAGGCTCCAGACTGAAAGGAACAGGGGCTGAAAACCCTCTGCCGTCCTCCCTGTCGGCAGCCGTTCTGCACAGAGACGTGCTTTCTGTCCTGTTTGCCTTCCCCCTGCTCCATGCAGGTGGTTGACTCTCCTCCCTGTGCCCTTCTCTCTGTAGGTGTATGTGGTTGGAAATGACAGCTCGAGCCTGCTGCTGGGATCCTTACAGTCAGTCCTGGGAGTGGTGTTTTCCCTCTATTCCTTCGCCAAGCAGAATGTGTCATACTTACGGTAAGGAAGGATTGTGCATGACTTCTGGGGTTTCGTCTTCTCCGTTCTGCCCACCTCCAAAGGACGTGCTCTATGTGGGCACATACAGAAGCTGAGACCAGTTTTCTCACCCTGAAGAGCTCTCATTCAAAGTAGGCAATAACCGCAGGCACAGGCACAGTACATGACCTTACTGGCAGACCTGTGCCTGAGGAAGCAGTTCTCTTGTTAGTTTTTCTCTTCCCTGAAGCCAGATGTTGGGTGTAGAGGCAAGCATGCCCGGTGGGTGCCTTGGGAGCACAGGTTAACTCTTAGTGCCCGCCTAGGAGCAGGGATTGTGGTGGTCTGTGGGTAGAGATGGTGACGCTGGGACCTGGCAGGGTGTCAGAGGGATCTGTGTAGCAGGGATTTAGAAATGGGATAAAACCTAGATAAAAACAGCTTGAGCGCTGGCTTTTGGAAATACAAGATCATTCTTCTGTGATCTGGGATCACTCTCTTCCAATACGTGCAGGACCTGCCTCTCGGCAGGTGTCCCTCGCGCTGTGCCCAGCTCCCCCACGACTGCTGTGTGATGGTAGGCACCATGTGTGTCAGTCACAGTGGCAGGGACAGTGGTCACCAGGTGCTGGCTGTCCTCTCTCCTTTCTCCTCCCAGCCTTTCCGTGGGCTGCCCTGAGTTTGGACCAGCCTAGTGAATACACTCCTGGTGGGTTTACACTTTGCTTTGGTGATACTGGCGTGTGGGTACTGGAGGCTTTCCCTCAAAGTTCTGTGTAGACACAGCCTCTGCTATTATTAAAGACATCATTAATCACTTCAAAGAGTAGTGAGTGCTGTGACAAGTTTGTAGAACAAGCCAAGTTAACACTGCTGCTGGGTGAACAGAGTCACTGCTCGCTTCTCTGTTTGCAAAGGGTTTGGCAGGGGTAACTAAAACCACAGCTGCCTGGAAGTGTTCGGGTTTCCAGACCCCTGGCACAGCGCTGCTACTCCACCTCATTAACCTGCATCTTTCCTTGGCAGGGGTTTCCGTGCCACCTTACAGTGCTCCCTGTCTCCTTCCTCCTCTTCCTTGGCACAGCTGACAGCTCTGTGCTTTGTCGTGTTGGCGTGGAACACCAGGCTGAGGCTGTGTGGAAGCGGCTGTCCTTGTACAGACATGCTGTTCAGACAGAGTGCTCCCTTCCTCGCTGGGCTGAAATCTCAAAGGACCCAGATCCTTCCATCTGGGAACGCCAGAAGGACAGGATGTGCTGCTGATCCCCTTATAAACTGACACTAACGCCTTCAGCTGCCAGAGCTGTCAGCCCAGAGCATCCCAAGGAGTTTCCGTAGCCGCTCCAGAGCACTCTTGTCTTTTCCCTCACCCCGAGATGCATGGTCCCGTTGCAGTGCTGCTGGGAGGGATGTAGCAGGCACAGCAAAGTCACCACTGTTTTCTCTCTCCTTGACCAGCTCCCCGTGCCAGGAGATCCTGCTGTGGTTCTTGGAGAAGTCGGAGCGAGAGGAGTCACTGGCCGTGCTGGAAGGCTTTGCAGGGCTGAACAGCAGCGTGAGTGCCCTCCACCCGCAGTGCCGGTTCCGTGCGGGCAGCGAGGGTGGTGCCACCATCGCAGTGGAGGAGACCATCAGGTGAGCGCTGTTGGGGCAGTGCCCGGCATGGAGGGCAGTGCCCAGGCATCATTCAGCACATAGGGCTTTTCACGGCTTGTCTGGCAGAGAGCGCCCAGGTGCACATGGGGCTGGTGTTGCCATCCCACCACGGTCTTGTCCCCCAGGAGCCCAGGTAGACCGTTGTCTGCACTGAGCTTGGGCAGGCGATGCTTCCGCACAGCCTCCGGGTTCCTCGTACACGGTGTAGAGCTCTGACTTTCAGCCCTGAAAAGCAGCACGGTGTGTCTGAGCCTTAGTGTGCCCTCTCTGTGTGCATTTCCCAAGTCCCTAGTGCTGCCTGCTGGGTGTATGGGAATGGGATGTGCTCCTTCAGTCCCAACACTCCCCAAATTCAGCTTCTGCCCTCCAGCCTGGGCCTGTCTTGTGACAGATCGCGGCTGTGTGGAGCAAGTGGAATCCCTCAGGCGCAAGTGGCACCGTTGCAGCAAGGACTCTAGTGATGCCAGTGTGGTGGAGCCAGCGACTTAGCTCCCCTCCTGCTCTTGCAGATGGTCTCT
The DNA here is from genome assembly GCF_963924245.1 of Chroicocephalus ridibundus. Lineage (NCBI taxonomy): Eukaryota > Metazoa > Chordata > Aves > Charadriiformes > Laridae > Chroicocephalus > Chroicocephalus ridibundus. The sequence goes on from NC_086287.1 coordinate 94,294,253, forward strand.
ACAAGTAGAGGCAGAGCGTGGCCATGTGGGGAATAAACTGCAGCCATTAGACTCCAGCCACGCAAACTGGGACTGTTCAGCGGTGTGACATTCGGTGTAGAGAGGGGTAGCTGTTAGTTTGGCAGTACGAGCCCAGGGCAGCGCTATCGAGCGGGCAGAGCGCACAGCTCCTGCCCAGGAGTGTCCCTGGGGTGGGTGTGCTGGGAGCTGTGCGCACCCGTAACAGAACCCGGTACAAATACGCTTGTTTTGGTTTCATTTCAATCTGTTCCTGACCTGAATTAGAAGAAGGTCTGCCCCGGGTCTGCACTGGTTAAACTGGGCATACTTTAAAATTACTGTTTAACAGCCGTGGCTCTGCCAGTGTCTGTCGTACTTTTATGGCTATGACCACTGCAGAAATTAGCCAGCACTAATCCTGTTCTTTATAGGATGGCTGGACTGAACGTGTGTTTTGCGCCTGTGGTTTCTGTTGATGTTGTTCCTTTAATGAATGCAGGTTAATTAATAAACTGAGTGCGTGATCACGTAGACCAAATGATCTGAGCAATAGTTTGGCTCAGGTGCCTCCAGGCTTCAGCTTTCTGGTAATGCTGTGAAGGGAGGTTTCCAAGCGAAGGCAGAAGGGGGGATTTCGCCTTGCCATGGAGTAGTTTAGAGCCAGCCCTGGAGGGGGTGTGGGTATGTTTCTGTTGGTGACACAGTGGCCTGTTTCAGTGATGAAGATGAGGCCCTCTACCAGAAGGTTTCCTTGGAGCAGAGCCGTGTGGAGAACTTGGTGGAGCTCTTGTCTCACTGCCAGAAGAGTGGTCTAGCCGGAGACTTCTTCATCCGCTGCCTGAAGGTAAGGGCAGGCAAAGGTCTGTTTGGGGCACATCTGCAGGAACGCTGGGCCAAGCAGTCTCTGTAGCAGACAGCAAAGGGGACCGAGGATCCCCTTAGGTGCCTCAGGAGCGCTGAGCCAGGGTACGGCGTGTGGTGGAGCAGTCCTGCTGCACGTGGGGCAGGAGAGCCTGCGAGAGGGAGGCAGCCCTGGTCCCTGAAGGGGTTAACTCTCGTTCTTCCTGGGCTCTTTTGACGACAGGAGCATGTCTGAAGTTTAATGGTGTGTTTGAGGCTGTGAATAATCCCTGTTACTTCCTTGGCTCTAGTGGGGCACCTTCTCCCTTTGATCCCACTCTGAGCCCCTGCGGTTCCCTCCTGGGCTGGGCTGCGCTTTCTGTGCCCTTGCTGGCAGGTAGAGCCCTGTCCCATAGTTGTGTGGGGTTGGCAGCATCCTGAGTGTAGGGACGCTCCTGTGACACAGATGGGACACCCAGGAGCTGCGGGCAGCTCTCAGAGACCTTGATGGTACCAAGTGGAGGGTCCTGGTCACGTGAGGAAGCCAGCGTGAGCTCTGCAGAGGGGACGGGGGATCCGGGTGCCTTTGTGGGCAGCCACTGCCAAGAGCAAGGCTTCAAGCGGAGACCCAGCAAGCCTGACAGCCCAGAGCGTGGTTGGCCCTAGGAGAAGTGCTCAGTGGTGCTCTGTGTGGTGACCATGGGGACAGAGGTTTGTGAGGGTTTGGCCTGCTGACGGGCCCGCGTGTGGAATGAGAAGAGGCTGGAAGAGGGCAGGTAACTGGGAGCCCTTTGCAGCAGGGGAGAGGTGTGGGTAGCACAAACCTGCTGCACCCAGGACCACTGGCGTGGTGATTTACCTGTATTTAACCATTTCCTCCCTGTGCTTCCTTCCCGGCAGGCGCTGACTTGCGTGGCTGCGGAAGATGAGGCGTCTTCAAACTTGGCTGCAGTGCCTGGAGGGAGTCTGCTGGAGCTGGAGCAGTACCACGCTGCGCAGAGGAGGAAGCTGCTGGTCCTGCAGCTTGTAGCCACGCTGTGTGAGAGCGTCTCGGACACCGTGTTCACAGACATTGTTCAGGTTGGTCATGGCAAAGCCCCAGAGCGCGTGGCAGACCAAGCTCCGGGCTGCCAGGCTCTAAGGAGACAGTGGCTAAGAAACAGCTGGAGAAAGCTAGAGCATCCCCAGGAAAAGCAGTTTATTGATTCAGTTGCAAGTGTCTCAACAAGACACCATCCTGTGCGGTGCCAGCAGGAAGGACAGAGTCAGCTGCAGAGAGAGGAGGGAGCAGCCCAGCAGACATCTTCATGTTTGTGTCCGTGGTTGTGTATTAAAAGCCAAGAAAGTAGTCTGTGTGTTCATGAGGACTCTGACTTGCCAGCTTCTCGTCTTTATTTTGACAGACCTTTTAAGGGAGTGCTTGCTGCCTATCCAAGGTGTTGGGTTTTTGGCATGCCTTGGCAGCCACCTCGGGGAGCTGCAGTAGCTGGGCTGCCAGTGGGATGAACGTGACACGGCACTGCTGCCACGTCCCACTTGCTCCTTGTCCCCGAATAGGCCATTTGTGGCTCTTCTCTGTTTTCCGCTGCTGGGATGCGCACACTGAGTGGCATGTCCTGTCGCCAGGGTTGGCATAGCCGTGCTCATACAGTCAGCGCTTGTCCATGTCTTCATGAGTGGGCAGCTGCAAAATTTATTCAATGTCGTTTGAAGGCCAGCGGGGGCTCCTTGAACCTGGTACCAAAAATGGTTGTTAAAATATGGCACTTCCGTCCGCCCTGAGCCCACGCCGCAGCAGCGCTGAAGGAGCTCGGCAGTCCTGCGCCGTGCCAGGCTGGGAAGGTTTGGGCACCAAGGGCAGCACGGTATTCCCCAGCTGATCAATGTACTTTAACTTCCTCATCCTGCTTTGTTGTTTGTTTTTTTTGACTCGGTGACCTGGTTATGCAGTTAACTGTGGCTGCCGTGAGCAGAGCGGGTCACTGCTAGCGCAGGTTTCCTCACTTTTCTCTTCGGGACAAAGGAGTCTTTGTGTGCGCTCTGCAGTGACAGAGGGGACCCAGCCGGTGTCATTGCGGCGCCCGCCGGTGGGTGCGGCAGCCGGCACTGCTTTGTCCTAACCTGCCTCTCCATCGCACCCACCCGCGCGGGACCAGCTCCCGCTCCCTGCATCAGAAAGTCGGGATGGGAAATGGGGAAGGATTTTCCCAGGTTTCTGAGTCCAGCCGTCCAGTCTAGCATAAAAAGAAACAACCACCGAAAAAAGAATCCCAGACGAAAAAGCCGTTATACCTCCACCTGGGGGTTGTATCTCAGGGAGGGCTCCCGCGGGTGGGGACAGCCGTTGCAGGGCTGATTTTAAGCGGGTTCTGCAGCACGGGGTTCCCTCTGGGCCGTTTGCTTTTGCTGTGGGTGCTCTGGAGGGCGGCTTTGTACGTAACGGGGTTGGAGCAAGCGGGATCCCTCTTCCCAAAGCCAGACCCCAGGAATGGTGGTAGCTGTGGACGCCCTCAATTGTGCAATATATTTTATTTACCATTTCTGCCCCTCGCAACAGAGTTTCATGAGATTTACTTGATTGCCTTAATACACCAAGGATGCTCGCCGCCCGTGCAAGACAGAAACATGTCCCAATGTTTTATTTTTCAAGCATTTTTTCCCTTTGAGATTAGGATGTTTTTTCTTTCCTTCTAGATTAGGATGTTTTTAAAACTTTTTGTTTTTCTCAGTAGCTATCTACTGGTAGGTTATTTATGTATGATGTTCCTATTTTTCCTATTAAATACAATTTCAACCCATTCAGCTTGTGTGTCACTGTTTTGTGAGAACAGATGTTCCGACACTTGTTTTTACTCCCTATTATTGCCGTTTGACGGCAGTTATTTCTGAACTAATCAGCCCAGAAGGTACCCAAGCCTTTTCCGCAGCCCCTGTGAGCCTCCCTGCTCGCTGCAGTAGGGATGTGCTTAACGAAGCTGGCAGCAATCGGCTCCTCTGCTGATGAGGAAAAGCATTGCCTGCACCCAGTGCCTGTGGCCTGGAGGCTGGAAGTGTGGGGTTTGGTGCAATAGTACCTTGTTGCCCTCCTACTTTGTTTTCCAAAATGGGAAATGTCCTCTTATTTTGCAACACGCCTGTTACGGAGGATCCAGTCCCTTCCCAGCATGGCTGGGTGCCTGGGTGCCACCGCAGCTGGTGAGCTCGCCCCGAGCTGTGCGGTGCCAGTGCAGCTGGCAAAGTAACGGGGAAAATAAACTCACTAATTTCAAGCTCCGTTAGAAGCGCAGGAAGCCTGTGGGATCAAAGGGGTTGGTGCCAAGTGTTGAGAAGGCCAATGCCAGCCAGGCGCGATCATTATGGGCTTGGGGGGGGGACGGGCAGGAAACAAGTATTGTGAGAAAAATCACAAAATGTGGAGTGTGTGGTAAATGGCTGGACTCCAGTGTGGGCTGCGTGTGGGTAAATGGTGTCTGATAGCGGGGAGCCGTGGGGCAGCCGCAGGAGCTGGAGCCGTCCTGGGCAAGGGCAAGTGGCTGGGAGTGACCCTGGCCCAGGCAGGGAAGGGGCTGTGCTCTTCCCCAGAAATTGCGGGGGGTGCAGGCAGGTGTGATTTTTGTTGTAATTAAGTGTTTCTGAGCCGTGCTTGACACCGTGTCTGGCCGTCGCTGCTGTGCCGTGTGCCGGAGGGCTGCAGCCCTGGTGCCTTCCCGGAGCCGGGCTCTCTTTAGCTCTGTTGTCTCTGCACCTACTCCAATTTTCCAAGCCCACGCCTTTCTCTAGCACAATTTCCACCTTCGCTCTCGGACCCATCCCAGGTGGCTTTCCAGCTCCCATCCCGCAGCGCGGCGAGGTCGGAGCAAGGACAGGAGGCAGAGAAGGGGCTGGGCTGCCTCCCCCTCCCCCTGCAGCCCCCATGGGGGCTTCTGCTGGCGAGAGCAGCCACCGTGGTTTAACCACCGCCTTGTCCCGGGGCTGGACACCAGGCAGACGGGCAGCGTGAGCTTGCCCAGCCTGTGCTGAAGCCCGGTGCTGCGGCCGTTGATGGACTGATCTGTCTGGCACAGCCGCCGTCCCAGCCCTGCTCCCAAAATCCTCACCCACCAGTTCAGACAGCCCGGCGTGGGGCTGGGGGCTGTGACCCTGAGGAATTGGCCGCTCTGTGGTAATGCCGGAGGGGTGGGCAGCGGTTCAGGGCTCCGGCACCCCCGCGGCCACCTTGGGAGCCCTGGCTCCCTCCTGCATCCCTGCTGCATCCACAGCCGGACTTCACCAGCACCCCAGCCATTCCCCGGCTCACCTGGGCAGGGTGATGGCAAGGGAGCTGGGAAGGTACTGGGATGGGTCCGAGAGGGAAGGTCGGGGTGGTGGCAACAACAAGGAAACACGAAGAGTTCGTACAAAATTGTGCTAGAGAAAGGCTCAGGCTCAAAAAATTCAAATAGATGCAAAGAGAGACAGCGAGAGCTGAAGAGCCGCCCGGCTCTGGGGAGGCAGCGGCAGCCTTCCGGGAACGCCGTGGGGGTCTCCCCTCCTAACCGCTCTTCCCACTCTCTCCCATGGCAGGTGGAGGAGTTCGTGGCAGCCACCCTGCAGCGCGCCTGCGTCAGCCCGGCACGCGGCCCCGGCGCGGCAGCGGAGACGCAGACCCTCGCCATGGCCATGGGGCTCGTGGCCGCCATGCTCGGCGGAGCCGTCCAGGTGAGGGCGCGAAGCCGGGGTGCTCGGTGGCTGTGGGGAGGGGGGGGACCGGGCACCATCCTGCAGCCGAGGGGGGCCGCGGTCGGTGCTCTGGGGTCTGGGTGCTCCCCAGGTTGGGGGCTCTCTTTAATCCCAGAGAGTGTGTATACGTATGGATGTGTATATATATATACATATAGATATATACGTAATTTTTTCTCAGAGCAGTACCAGGGTGCTGGCCAAGGGTGCAGTCCCGGGCAGGGCACCCCTGAGAGCCCGGTTAATTAATTTATAATAAAAAAAATCTGCTTCTAAGAAGGCGCTAACAGAGCAGTGCAGTCACATACAGTGTCTTTATCAGGGAGTGCAGCGATAGGATGAGGGGGAACGGTTTTAAACCGAAAGCGGGGAGATTTAGATTAGATATTAGGAAGAAATTCTTTACTGTGAGGGTGGTGAGACACTGGAACAGGTTGCCCAGGGAAGCTGTGGCTGCCCCATCCCTGGAGGGGTTCAAGGCCAGGCTGGACGGGGCTTTCGGCAGCCTGGTCTGGTGGGAGGTGTCCCTGCCCAGGGCAGGGGGTTGCAACGAGATGATCTTTAAGGTCCCTTCCAACCTGAACCATTCTGTGATTCTGTCTTTAAATACCAGCACTACATCCCGACACGTCCAAGGGCTCCGTCTCTGGAGCGCAACAGACTTCACGGTGTGGGCTGCACCATTCTTGGAAATCCTCTATGCAAGCGGTACCTTGCTCGGGTACCCCGTTACGCGGTGTCAGCTGAACTGCCATCGGGGAGCGATCGCACGGTCGTTAGTGCGCTGCAATCGCTCCGGCTGGCACTTACATCACTGAGCTGCTGGGGTTGCTTCATCCCCAGACTCACCCAAAGGAAAATCCAACTGTTGGTGGAAAAAGATAATTTATTGTGTCATATTGCTAAATTCCTAACGTTGGGAGAAGAGTCATTATTTAGTTGAAGAAAGCTTAAAACCAGAGTCTCGCAGCTCTAATGGGCCCCCTCCCAGGGGAGCCTCTGCTCCCGCTCTGGCGTTAATGGGAGCAACTTAACAAATTGAAGCAAATTGAATGCAAAAGCTTTTGGAGGCAGCTGCAAAGCTGTTTGGATTTCAGTGGCCAAGGGTTTTTTTACATAGACGTCCACGAGCTCCCCAGAATCTCCGCTAAAGCATCACTTTTCACATCTTGCAGATTTTGCTTCTGGGATTAGCAGTTAAATGCAGGTTAGGGCAGGAACTTCTCCCCCTCCGGCGCCGCAGCCTCGGGGCATGTCGCAGCTGCCTTGCCTGGAGCTTCCTTCCAGGCTGGACCGAAGGCAAGCCTCAGGTGGCCTTGGCAGGACGGTGGGAGGGATGTCCCCAGCTCAGCCCTCAGGCTGGGCACGAGGGTCCGGCACGGACATTGCTCTCCTTTGGGCTCTTGTCCTTCCCACCTTCTCCCACGGCACCTCGGGGCTGGTGCGGTCACAGCTGGGATCAGCGCTGGAGCCACGGGGCACCGCTGTCCCCAAAAGCAGCTCACGGCACACGGAGTGGGGTGGTGTTCGTGGGGTGGGGATGGAAGGAAGCCAGCTTGGCGCTGCTGCGGGGCTACGAAATGCTCTCTGTGGCTTGTGCACCTCTGGGCTGCCTGCCTGCCTTGCCAGGAGCATCCCGGGGAGCAAACATCCCGTTACCGCTGTGCCAGCGCTGCTTCTCTTCCCCCTACAGCTGCAATCTGGTGACTTTGCCGTGCTGAAGCGGCTGGTGCCGTTGCTGGAAGAGCTCTCCCGCACCTACCCCGAGCCCCTCACCCAGGAGCTGGCCGCAGACCTGCGCATTGCCATCTGCACCCATGGAGCCTTCTCCTC